>NC_139385.1:3667500-5102500 GCF_054392235.1 Sus scrofa
TGCAGGTTCGATCCCTGGCCTCGCTCAGTGGGTTATGGATCCAGCATTGCTGTGAGCTATGGTGTGGGTCACCATCCAGCCATAGGTAGATCCCACGTTGCTGTGGCTGTGGTGGAGGCCGGCAGCTGTAGCTGCTATTGAGCCCTAGTCTGGGAACCTCCATATGCCACAGGTGCAGCCCTAAAAAGCAAAACAACCAAAAACCCACACACACACAAACCCAGTCCTCCCAGTCAGAGGTTACGGGGACCCCAGCTCAGCCCCTTGGGGCTGTGTCCTTGGCATGGTCACCTCCCCTCTCAGAGCCTGGGTGTCCTCGTGCGTAAAACAGAGGTGGTCACATCCATCTCCAAGGATGCCTGGGACGGGGGAGTGAGGCCCAGCAAGGAGGCCTCCTGCACATCGTAAGGGCTCAGGACGTGCAGTAAAAGGATCAACCTTCACGTGCCAAGAAGCAGCGGAGGCCGCAGAGGCCGTGGAGAGGGTGCCAGAAACCTCAGCCTCAGCTCTGCCTCCATCACCGCCTCCACTGTCATCACAGATTTAATTGTGATCGGGTACGTCCATAGGTGTGTATCATTTAATCCCTGAACGGACAGGAAACCTGGAGCCCAGGGGGGGACTGATGAACTCCCCGGCGGCAAAGCAGGGAGAGCAGGCGTCGTGGAACTGGGGGGCCGAGCCCTGGAGTTCTCCTGCCTCCGTAGGCAGGTCTCACTGACCCCAGGTCTCAGTGCCCCCCGTCTTCCAGAGGACAAGGCTCAACCTGACCATCTCTAGAGCCACTCTGGGTCCCCGCCAGCCAGACGGGAGCCCCACGCCGGGTGGGGGCACTTACCATGGAAAGGATGACCAGGGCGGGGAAGAAGCCCATGACGACATAGCAGAGCAGCTCCACAAGCTTGTACCTGCCGGGAAGACGGGCCGTCTTGGCCTCAGGACAGCCTCCCCCACTGCCTGCCCCCCCCCGCCACCATGAGGATCAGCTCCCCAATCTGGGTAGGAAGGGGCACCCTGAACAGAAGAGTAAGAGAAAGGGACTTCGTCCTCTGCCCAGCACACCTGGGCTCAGATTTCATCCAGCTACACCCAGCAGGTGCTGGCGGCCTTGGGTGGCTGTGGGCGGTGTCTTTCCCTCTCTAAGACTCAGTTTCCGCATCCATGAAATGACATGAAGTATTGCAAACCCTGGGTATAGCATGCCTATAGGTGGTTCCCATGCCCAACCCAGGGCAGACATTACTATTCAATCCCTGCACCTTTTCCTACAAGGCCTAAGCAGCCACTCTCCATCCACCGAGCGGCTGTACCAGCTGACATCTGTTTGCTACTCCGGGTGATTCCAGGAGTCTGTTACTCCCTTTGGCTCCTCTAGCTCAGTTTCTTTCCCCACTTCATTATTCACATCCTGTCACTCAGCAGGACGGAATTGGGTAGGGAGCCCCCAGTGCGTCTCTTCCTTATCTGCTAACACAGCTCAGGGAAGGCAGGTAACACGTGACACAGGAACCTATAACGTATTTGGGGGTGGGGGGCTGCCCCTTGGCCTACAGAGTTCCTGGACCAGGGATCAGATCTGAGACACAGTTGCGACCCAGGCCACGGCTGTCACAACGCTGGATCCTTAACCCACGGTGTTGGGCTGGGGCTCGAACATGCATGCCAGCACTCCAGAGACACACTGATCCCCTTGTGCCACAGCAACGTTGCATCCATTCCATTATGGGAACCCCTATAATGTCTTTTTAAAATTCTTCAGATTGCGGACCTGGTGGCTGTCTGTGGGGGGCCAGGCAGCTCTGGGACCCATGCTTCTGGAGTCAGCCTGGGGTCTCCTCTCACCAGGGGCAGGGAGGAGGCCCTGGTGGGGGCACCTGGCCACTGGAGACCCCCCCCGCCCCGGTCCCTGGCTTACCGCTCATGGAAGAAGAAGACATAGACGGTGCCGACAGAGGCCATGATCCAGACCAGCCATCGCATGTGGGAGGCCCAGGGGCCCAGCTCACGGAGGTTCAGCCTGGGGAGGACAGCCAAGCGCACAGCCTGAGGAAGGCACAGGGACCTGGCCCGCCACGGCCAGCCCGGTGCAGAAGCGCTGACCCCAGAGAAGCCCTGTGCCCTATGGCTCCACAGGAGGACACATGGAAAAGCAGAAAAACTGAAACAACACGCTGTTATCAGAGCAAAATTAGCAAAACCGATAATGTGACAGCATGAAGGAAGAGGGCTTCCCAAACCAGCAGGAATATAAACGAGCAAAGCCTGTTTGGAGGATCCCCCCGGGCACTCCAGGTCCAGGGGCTAAAGCCACAGACACGCTGTTGTGTGAGAACACGGACCAAGGCACAGAAAAGGACATTCCTCCCAGCATCAGGGCCAGTAGGACAAGCCTGAAAAACCACTCAAATTGTTCGCCAAAAAGGGAAGAGAGCCTAAGGCCGGTCTTGCCTCTTGGCTCCACATTCACCCTTTTTGCCTGCTGGGCGGTCATGGAGCTGAGCCCCCGGGAATTTCTTCCTTGGCAGCCAGTGCAGCATTAAGTTTGTCAGTAGAGGGCGACAGAGAGACGATGCAGAAGGCAAGGCTCTTCCTTGCAGGTTCCCGTGACTTTCCCCAAGTTCCTGGAAAGTAGGGTTTTCTCTCCCTGCTCAGCCAAAGCAGTGTCCCCAGGGCCACGTGCCTACAGCACCCAGCTTCCTCCAGCATTTGGCCTCTGCGTGTTTTCTCCAGCTGTTGGCTTAGGTAACAGCAGCCCAGCCAGGGGCCTTGGACAGTGCAAGTCTGTTCCCTAGGCCGGGCGGCTGCTCCTGCCTCCTCTCTTCAGCGCCCCACACGTGCATTCCCGTCCAGCAAGCTGACAGCCTTCAGCCTGTGCAGCTGTTTGCACAACCAAAGTGCACAGAAATGCTCTAGATTCCCGCAGAGGGGGACTGTGGTTCCAGCAGCACCCAGCGACCTGCAGCTTCCCCGGCACAGACCGAGCCTGGCACCTCTCCCCGGGGCCCCCAGACAGCTGACTTCCAGCGAGGCACACGCGGCAACTTCGTTACCATCCAGTACACCAAGGCCGTGCCCATTCCGATGAGGTGGGCTCACAGCCTTGGATGGAAGAGGGAGCTGGCAGTAGCTGTCCCTTAAATCTGCCCCTGCTGGACACCCTAGAATTGTCTTGAACTCTCATTAGTCAATTTTCTGTAAATTCAATCCCCCACGAATAACCCTTTATATTAAAATTTCCACGTTCTGGCCATTGTATGGCTTCCTTCTCCAGACTATACCCTGACTAATACTTTGGGATACTAACCCTACCCTAACCCTACCCTAACCCTAACCCTAACCCTAACCCTAACCAGTACTAATCCTATGGGATATTCACAAAAGTCTGGGAAATATGAGGACAATCTGTTTGGACCAAAATAGACATTTCTGGGGGAGGACGGCAGGACTGAGACAAAGACCACCTGACCAGGAGTTCCTTTGTGGTTCTGTGGGTTATGAACCTGACTAGCACCCATGAGGATGAGGGTTGGATCCCTGGCCTTGCTCAATGGGTTAAGGATCCCGCGTTGTCACAAGCTGGGGCACAGGTCACAGATGTGGCTTGGATCCGGTGCGGCTGGGGCTGTGGCGTAGGCCAGCGGCTACAGCTCCGATTGGACCCCTAGCCTGGGAACCTCCATATGCCGCAGGAGCAGCCCAAGAAATGGCAAAAAGAGAAAAAACAAACAAACAAACAAAAACTTCTCGCTAAACTTCAAATACTTCTTCATCACAAAACTCACTTTTGATTGTATAGATAAATGATGAAAAGGATAAGGAAGCTGATTTATCTATATGTGCACGTATACATATGGGAACATAAATATATGTATATAAACATATAAATCAACTTCCTTACCCCTCCGTCCTCGCTCTGAAAGACAGAACATCGGCCCGCTCTCACATCCTCCCCAAACAGCCCTATTTTTCTTAGAGATACTCTTAGTTCTGCATCTTCAAGGCTGGCATAGTCACATTCTATTCCACAGCCATAAGTCACGCAACAGTTTAAAACTGGCTTTTCTTTTTTTTTGTCTTTTTGTCTTTTTAGGGCCGCACCCGTGCCATATGGAAGTTCCCAGGCTAGGGGTTCAATCAGAGCTATCGCCACCAGCCTACACCACAGCCACAGCCATGAAGGATCGGAGCCACATCTGCGACCTACCCCACAGCTCACAGCAACGCTGGATCCTTAACCCACGGAGCGGGGCCAGGGATCAAACCTGCGTCCTCATGGATGCTAGTCGGGTTCTCATGGGTACAGTAGTCTCTGCTTGTTGTCTATGTGAGAACGGTTGCCTGTTCTGACGTCTGCATGTAACCTCACCAGAGCTGATTCCGAGGTCCCCGTTTGGAAAACGGTAGAAGATCTCCAGGTGTGCCGGCATTGATGTGCTGTGTCCACATCTGGACGCCCGCGCAAACGTCCCCCTTTGTAAGGGATTTGTTTTTTTCAGCCTCAATGTCTGAAGCATTTATCTGTCTTCCATTTCTATTTGCTTCTAATTGCTTTAATTTGGGACTTTAAAAATAAAAGTTGGTGTTCCCACTGTGATGCAACAGGCTAAGTGTCTGATGTTGTCTCTGCAGCGGTTCAGGCCGCTGCAGAGGCGCAGGTTGGATCCCCCGCCCAGTGCAGTGGGTTCAGGATCAAGCATTGCCATAGCTGCAGCTTGGATTTGATCCCTGGTCCAGGAACTTCCATATGCCCCGGGTGCAGCCATTTAAAAAAAAAAAAAAAAAAAAAAGGGACTTCTCCCTGATTATCTTGTGTTTTGCGCATGTCAGTATTCAATTTGCAGTCATTTTTATACTGTTCCTTGCTGACTGTATTAACTAAAGCATGGCTGTGGTTGGTCCCTAAAGTGTGCAGTATGTCTCCATGTCCACTTGTGTGTGTTGTTTTATCATCCTGCCTTTGTCCTCTTGTTTAGTTATCTTCATTTTCTTTCTTTTTCTTTCTTTCTCTTTCTTTCTTTTTCTTTCTTTCTCTCTCTCTCTCTCTCTCTCTCTCTCTCTCTCCCTCTCTCTCTCTCTCTCTCTCTCTCTCTCTTTTTTTTTGGCGGCACATGCAGCATGCAGAAATTCCCAGGACAGGGATCAACCCTGAGCCACAGTAGTGACCCGAGCCACAGGTCCTTCACCCGCTAGGCCACCAGGGAACTCCTACCTTCCTTTTCCTGCTATGTGGGCTGGAAGTCACGGCAGGTCAGCAGGGCCGGTGGTCAGAAGAAAACCTGGAACACGAACTCGAGGAGCATGAGGACAACAGGAGCTGTATCAGCCCCTCAGTCCAACCTCGATGACGCAGGCAACCTGCACAAGAAGCTGGGAGGCTCCAGCGTGAAGCTGCACGTGCGCTTGTCCCAAGACGCAAAGAAGCTGAAGGCGACCCCAGGCCATCAGGGACAGTGGGTGTGAGGCGCAGCTCCTCGTCCTGCCACCAGGGGGCGCTGTTGCGCTTCCACCTCCCGCCTGGACTGCACAGGGCACAGAACCCTAGACCACATGGGTCCAGTTTAATGAAGTGAACACAGTTCAAAGCCGCTGCGGCCAGATGTGACCCGGTGCTGGCCCCGCTGCTCATCTCGTCTCGCACTTTTCCCATGGAGCCTCCTCCAGTCAGTAGAGAGCAGGGTGCCCGCCACAGGCATGGGTTACCCACCACAATCTCCGTTCCCAGGGTGGCTTCTGACCGGGCAGGGGGGAGCATCTCATGTAACTGCTCCAGAACCTTCTGGCTCTCCAGTCGCGGCACTGGGCTGTGTCTTTTTCCTTACTCAGCAGTGGACAGTGATGGTTCGTCTGTCCTCCTCAGTATGTATAACTCCATTGTGTTTTTCTTTCTTTCTTTTTTTGTGTGTGTCTTTTAGAGCCACGCCCGCAGCATATGGAGGTTCCCAGGCTGGGGGTCTAATAGGAGCTGTAGCCGCCGGCCTACACCACAGCCACAGCAACTCGGGATCCGAGCCATATCTGCAACCTACACCACAGCTCACAGCAATGCTGGATCCTTAACCCACTGAGTGAGGCCAGGGATCGAACCTGTGTCCTCATGGATACCAGTCAGGTTCTTTATCACGACAAGAACTCCTATTGTGTTTGTTTTCTGAAGCACTGAGGAAGGAAGATCCCGTGTCACAGGTGATCCTGGCAATTTTTTCTATCATTCGTGACACTGTCCTGCCTTGGGATTACATGACGGCGTCTGCATGCTGGTCACTAAGCCCTCAGCGCTTGTCCTCGCTACAGCTCTGGTACAGCTCTGGGGGCTGGGCGTGGGAGGGCTGTACCATCACTGTCTCCATTTTCCAGGTCAGGAAACTGAGCCTCAGAGAGATTCACTCATTCTCCCCAGGACACACGGCTTGGGAAAGGCTGATCCAGGACTGGAGCCTCATGCCAACTCCCCAGCTAGTCTCTCTACTACACCAGAGACTTTTTTTTTTTTTTTGTCTGTTTTTTCTAGGGCCACACCCGCGACATACGGAGGTTCCCAGGCTAGGGGTCGAATCGGAGCTGTAGCTGCCGGCCTACACCACAGCCACAGCAACACAGGATCCGAGCCACGTCTGCGACCCACACCACAGCTCACGGCAACGCCAGATCCTTAACCCACTGAGCAAGGCCAGGGAATGAACCCACAACCTCATGGTTCCTAGTCGGATTCGTTAACCACTGAGCCACGACGGGAACTCCCTTTTACGCCCTTTCTTTACGTCAAGATTTACACTGGACTCTTGTACGTAAGTTCAATTTATCAAAAACGAAAATAAAAACCAAAAAAGGTTTGTTTTTTTTTTTCTGATTGAGGCAGGGATGGGGGACCCCAGAGTCATTCACGCCTCTACTCCCTCAGAGGATCTCTGGGAACCTCAGGGCTCTGCAGAAGACAGCTTGAAAACCAGAGCAACGAAAGAAAAATACCCACAGAATAATCCTCCACCCCCTTAGCCCATGTCCCCCTCTCACCACGCACCTGCACCCAGGCATCTAGGCAGGAAACTGTCACCACCAAGCCCCCCCGCCCCTGACTCGCTCTCTCCACCTCGACCTCCAAGCCACTCCCAAGTTCTGCCGCATCTTCCTTCTCCAGAGCTTGCCAACTGGGACACAATCCCCCCGTCTTGGCACCTGTCCCCCTTCTTCATGGCACTGACCACAGCTGTGGTTCATTCCCTGTGTCAGGACCAGGACAGCACCTGCCTGCAACCCCCATGAGGCCATAGGACCTGTAAGGAGAGAGGACCTTCGTCTTTGTTTACAGCTGTGTCCTTAGACACACTTGGGACACACAGAGCCGGAGCCCAGGCAGTCACAGGCGGGGATAAAGAACAGAAACCTGGCCACCGAATCAGCCCAGACGGGGGCCGTCAGACGGTCCTTCCAGAAACCTAAGTTTCAGAGAGTTTCTGCAGCTGAGCACAAAAGCTAGCTTGACCCTAACTGACAACATCGGAAAAGAATCCCGAGGTTCCCCTGGGGGTGCCTGGGGGGCGCTGGGGCGGTGGGGAGGCAGCTGCGTGGACAGAGCGCCCTCTGCTGGCTTTGGGCTTCTCTCTCCTGCACGGAGCATCTCCAGCGGCTCCCACCTACCCACGCAAGCGGCAATCCCTCCCCCAAGAGCAACACTTCTCTCGGGGTCTTCGGACACCTGCCCACCTGGCATCTGGCAGCCAGCAGCGTCTCAGTTTGCAGGACAGAAGCACACGCTCTCTTTCCGCAAAGCCCAGCTGGGCACAGGGCTGCGTCTGACGATGTCCACAGCCGGCAGCAGCAGGACTGACGTCCCAAAACGCTCAAGAGTCGCTGATTTCCTGGGGAGCGCATCCCCCCCCCCACATCCCTTCCCCCATCTCCCGTCATTCAGTTTCCCATAAATATCTCTTCCATCCATCCGTCCGTCAGTCCACTACACGGGGAACCAGCCAGCACCAGCTCTCTCCCCGGTCCTTGCACCAGCCTCCTCTTACCTCCCTGCTCCCAAGGCATCACCCAAACTAAAACCACATCAACATCCTGCTTCAAACTTCCGTCCACTCCTCCAGGTGGACCCACAGCTCCCTCTGTACCCGGTTCGCGTCCACACCTACACGAGACAGCCCAAGGGACCGCAGAGGCATCATCGCCCCAAAGCTGGAAACCTCGCAAACACCCATCACAGGAGGTGGGGACCTGTGGTTTATTCGCCCACAACGCCGTCCGGCAAGGGGACTGGACGATGACGTGTCCTACGACTGTGACTCCACGACCATCACCACGTTACAAGGCACGAAGGAAGCAGGATCCGAAAGAACGGAAATAAAAATTCAGCCAAAACGACCCTATGGTGGCAGGTGGCAGCACTGGGGTTATCCTGGGGGGCAGGGGCAAGTGCAGAGGGGCTGGACACGCTCTGGTTTTGCACCTGGGCGCTCGCCGCAGTGTGGGAACTTGCTGGGAGGTGCATTTATGACGGCATATCCCCTAGGCACAGTACATACGCCGCAATAAAATGGTTTCAAAAGTAGTTGCCTTTGCATCAACGAAACCCACTGACTAGTTGAGACGTTAAACAAGAACGCTCTGGAGTGTTCTGCTGTGGTGCAACGGGATCGGCGGCATCTCTGCAGCACCAGGATGCAGGTTCAATCCCCAGCCCAGCCCCACGGGTTAAAAGATCTGGCATCTCCGCAGCTGCAGCAGAGGTCTCAGCTGCAGCTCAGGTCTGATCCCTAGCCTGTGAACTCTATGTGCAGCAGGGTGGCAAAAAAATAAAAAAAAAAAAAAGAAAGAAAGAAAAAAGAATGCTCCCTTTCCAAGAGCCCAAAGCTCCCTTTCCAAGAGCCCAAAGTAGCAATTCCCAAGCAAAAATGGAACAAATCTTTCTGTGGCTCCCACTCCTCGAGGCCAACACGCAGATTCTCAGAGCAGCACACCTCCTCCAGGAAGCCCTCCGGAGGCTCCCCACCAGGGCGGTGTCTCCTGAGGTCCACGGCTGTGTGCACAGAGGCCTGTCCCGCTGTGCCGTGACTGTCCTGTCACAGAGACTTCCACCGACCGGAACCTCAGCATCCTGACCCCCAGCACCACCCAGCCCCCCAGAACACGTTCAACAAACATGACGGGGACAGCCCTTCTCTCCTCGCAGGGGCTCTGCCGCTTTCAGGGCGTGACCTGAGTGTTTCTTTAATCCAGAACTTTTGAAAGCCCTGAGGCACCTACTGGGGGAGTTTAAACTGGTACACACTGGATGGTGACTCGGCAACAGATGGTTAAATGACCAAGGCCCGCTCTTGCCACCCAGCCGTCCCACCAGACTCAAGGTCATCCCACAAAGATCAGGCTGGGCCACAGGAACCTGCTGTTTTTATACATCAAAAAGGCTGCCTCTTAGTAATTTTACCTGATTCCAGCCCACAGAGCCAAGCCCACGCACTAAATGATAGACCTGCAAGGACACTCACGGCGGCCCCATTTGTTTTAGCAAAGGAAGGGGGAGTCTCAAGGTCACAGATATCCATAAATAGGGGCTGCCAGAAAACACTATGCTGCTATTAAAAAGGAGTAGGGGGAGCTCCCGGCATGGCTCAGTGGAAACAAAACTGACTGATATCCATGCGAACGCAGGTTCGATCCCTGGGATCCCTCGGTGGGTTAAGGATCCGGCATTGCAGTGAGCTGTGGTGTAGGTCACAGACACGGCTCAGATCCCGCATTGCTGTGGCTGTGGTGTAGCTGCGATGTGACCCCTAGACCCCTAGTCTGGGAACCTCCATATGCTGCGGGTGTGGCCCTAAAAAAAAAAAGAAAAAAGAGTTGGAGTCGGGGAGATCTTCAAGGTATTAATACGCAAAGATGCCCCCGGGTACATGACTAAGAGGATAAAGGCAACCTGCAGTTTGCACAGCCAGCTTCCTTTTGTATTAATGGCAGGAAAGTATAAGTATAAATACGTATTGCATGTATTTCCATAATGCATATGCATGTATATGCAAATGTGTCTATACATATTCATGTACAGGCAGACACACTTGCTCTTTTCTACATAAAACGCACTCTGAAAGGATTCCCAGGAAACTGGTACAAAGTAGGTGCTTCTAGGAAGGAGCACGGGAGGGGGGGTGGCTTTTCACCTACTCTCTTTGGTACCAAGTCAACATATCGCCCAGCCACACGGAAAAAAGAAATTTCAAGAAAGAAAGCGAGGAAGCCCTCCCAGGGCAGGGACCCGCAGAGACACTCACCAGGGCGCATAGGAGGCTGCGATGAAGAAATAGATGACCATGCGGTCGGACATGTGCAGGCAATGCTCCACCGTCCTGCGACAGAGAAGGCGGTCACGGGCCTGCCCCGGGCAAACGTGCTTGGGGGATGCCTAGGCTCAGGGCTGATGCGCCTCCATCCAACCACGACCCCCCCGGGACTGCAGTGTCCCCATCTGTGAGTGACCAGAGCAGTGGCTCTCCAACCAGGCTCCCTAGCGGCTGAACAGAGACAGCTCGGGGGTCCCACTGGGGACCCTCTTCCCCTATTTGAATCAGAGCAATTCTGCATTCTGTTTACATGGGGCTTCTCCAAAGAATTTGGTGGCTTTCTGGAGCTTCCTGTGTGGCTCAGTGGGTTAAGAATCTGACTAATAACCATGAGGATGAGGGCTCGATCCCTGGCTTCGCTCAATGGGTTAAGGAGCCGGTGGTGCCGTGAGCTGGGGTGTAGGTCTCAGATGCGGCTCAGATCCCATGTGGCTGTGGCTGTAGCTGTGGTGCAGGCCGGCAGCTGCAGCTCCGATTCAACCTCTAGCTTGGGAACCTCCATATGCTGCAGGTGCCCCCCCCAAAAAAAAGTGCAAAACACAGACTCACAGATATAGAACAAAGTAGTGGGAACCAGTGGGAGAGGGAAAAGAGCATAATAGAAGGAGGCAAAAAGGAGCTACAACTATGAGGTATAAAATAAATAAGCTACAAGAAGTATAACAGCGGGAATATACTCGGTATTTTATGCTAACTATAAATGGAATAAAACCTTTAAAAATTGTGACTATATTGAATACCCATAACTTGTATAAAACTGTACTTCAATGATACATCAATCAAAAAATTTTTAAAAAAGAACTACAAAACATATCCCCAACAGAAGCATAGCAAAGTGAAGAAAAGACAGACATTTTCATGTATGTTAATCCTATTCTCTTCTCCTTTCATTAACAAAAAAATGCAAAACCAACACACCTCCGTGCCCCTTGAGCACCTCCTGGGTTCTGGCCTTCTGGTTTGGGTCCAGGCTCTAGAGCCAGAGGACCTGGGTTCGAATCCCAACCGTACCACAGAAGGGCCATGACCTTGAACAAGCTATGTACCCTCCCTGGTCTCAGTTGCCTCATCTGAGAAATGGGGAGGATGCTGGCACCCTATCCTGGGACTGCTGTGAGGACGAAGGGAGTCAGGTCTTCGCACAGCATAGAACAGGAAGGACACGTAAACCTTAGCTGTTTCCGTTACGAACTCACCTTCCAAGCAAATTACAGTCCTGAATACCCTTGATCAGTGTGGTGGCCAGCCTCCAAAAGAGCACCCAAGACGCCCCACCTTCTGGCCCTCGCACCCGTGTGCAGCCCCCTCCCACAGCGAATAACGCAAACATATGGAACCAACCAGAGGTTGCAGAAATGACCGTGCCATTTCTGAGGCCACATCATAAAAGATATGACAGCCTCCACCTTGTGCTGTTGGATCACCAACCATGGAAGGAACAAGCCAGAGAGGTCCAAGGGTGAAGGACGGAGCGCCCCCTAAATGTCCAGTGCCGACATGTCAGCCCCACAAGGAAGCCACCTTGAAAGTGGCTTCTCCAGCCCTGGCCAAGCCTTCAGAGGATGCCAGCTCCAGCCAGCATCTTGACTACACCAGAGACCCTGAGCCAGAACCTCACAGCTAAGCTCCCCAACTTGTGCCTCTTTGAAGCTTTCAGGGAGAATTGAGGTTTACTGTTATTTTAAGCCTCCGATTCGGGGTAATTTGTTACACAGCAGTAGATAACGCATACAAATAGTGATTCTGTCTGACAAGTGCAGCCCGCATTAGGTTTGACCAGCGTTTCTCTCTATGGCCAGCGAAAGAAGCCAGTCACCAAAGGCGGAGGGACCCCCAAGGGGCCGTAACAGGTGAGCAGAGAAGCAAAGCATGCTCCGTACCATGAAGCTCAACCTTGACAGAGAAGGAAATTCTGACACCTGCTACAACATGGACACGCTTTGAGGTCACGTGCTCACACAGGAGACATGTCACAGGATTCCACGGCCGTGGGGTACACAGAGCCGTCACGTTCACGGAGTCAGGAAGTAGAAGGGTGGGTGCCGGGGGCTCTGGGAGGGGGTGGGGAGTTAGTGTTTCATGAGGACAGAGGTTGGGTTTGGGATGATGGAAATATCCGGTGGATGGATGGGTGGGGGTGATGGGAATGCATTTCATGCCACGAAACCACACTTCAAATTGGCAAGGACGTCATGGGCATTTACCACAATTTTCATTTCTTTCTTTTTTTTTTTTTTTTTTGTCTTTTTGCCTTTCCTAGGACCACACCTGCAGCATATGGAGATTCTCAGGCTAGGGGTCGAATCAGAGCTGTAGCCACCAGCCTACACCACAGCCACAGCCAAGAGGGATCCGAGCCGCGTCTGCCACCTACACCACAGCTCACGGCAACGCCGGATCCTTAACCCACGGAGCGAGGCCAGGGATCGAATCTGCGTCTTCATGGATGCTGGCCGGGTTCACTAACCACTGAGCCATGAAGGCAACGCCCAGCACAACGTTTAAAAAATTGACACCCAAAGAAATCAAAATTAAAATCCTGAATTCTAAGACCTATACTGCAGAATTATTGCAAAGCTCAGGAGTGGTATCTGCAGAATGCCAGGACCTAGGAGGTACCCAGAAGGAGACAATTATCGTGATGGTTATTCGGGTCCTTCATGAGGACCCTGGGAGCGAGGGGCGTGCTCGTCGGCACTAGAGGGAGCATCCCTCACCAGCCCCGCCAGCCACGGAGGCAACGACGGCGCAGTGCATTCCGTCCCGGCCCCTCCTGGCTCGGCCAAGCACAGCCCAGGCGTCCCGCCTCGCCCCGCAGCCACCCAGCCACGCACGCGCCCCCTCCCGCAGCTGGGCCGCAGGTACCTGAGGTGGCTCTTCTTCCAGGAGATCGTGTGGAACACGGTGGACACCACGAAGAGCCCACAGAGGCCGAGGCCATAGACCCAGGCAGAGACGGTCTCCCAGTGGTCGTCCGACAGGAAGTAGAGGTTGGAGCTGCCGAGGATGCTGGGAATGATCCAGAGCTGGAAGCAGGGTGGGGGGAGGTACCACAGGGGCAGCCTTTGGAGTGGGGTCCAGGCAAGGATAGAGCCCCCGAGCAACCCTGAGCCTTTTTTCCACCTCGCCCCGTCCATCAGAACCCCCCACGATGGAGGGGACACTCCAGACCTGCCCCGTCCATCAGAACCCCCCACGATGGAGGGGACACTCCAGACCTGCCCTGTCCAACATGGGAGCCACTAGGCACGGGCAGCTACTGGCACTTGAAATGTGACTCATGCCGTGGAGGACCTGAAGGTTTCATTCTATTTCATTTGAACTGATTTCAGTTCCAACAGCCGCAGGAGCCCAGTGGCTGCCCAGCTGGACAGCACAGGCCTAGATCTGCATTCGACCCTCAAAGGGGCCCACACACCAAAAAGTTACGGACCACTGCCCAGTGGATTTCTTAGGCAAGCGGGAAGTGGGGTGGGGGGGAGACGGCAGGTATTCCAGGCAGAGGGAACAGCGTGTGCAAAGGCACAGAGTCATGGCCTGTGCATAGCAGGCGGTGCAGGGCGCTGGAGCCTGGGGGCGAGACGGTGCGGTGAGCGATGAGTCAACACAGAGGCCAAGACCCATCTAGGAGCTTTCGCTACGGAGTCCAGATGCTGTACCAGGTACTAGGGAGCCACTGACAGTTCTTCAAGCAAAAGAGAGGCACGCTCAGTGCCACGGTCCAGCTTACTCGGGTGACCCACCCTCAAGATCCCACTTGCTCCGCCTAGAAACACAGAAGACGCGGAACGGGCCACCTGGGGCGTCGCCACGGGATGGAAAGACTGCACGTCTCCCAGGGCACGGGGGCCGCCTCCCCTCCACCCCCACCGGGAAGCGTCTCCCTCGCAGCTCTCAGTCCCCCAAAGCCAACTCACAGCATGGGTGGCACAGTTGGCAGCATGTTCGTACTCCGTGGGCTGGTACCTCTTGTGGGCGGGGACACGATGGTTCATGAACCTGGAGGGAGAGAGACAATTCCGGGAAGCTCGGCGGGGAAGCCAGGAGCAGCTCGGCTCCGATCACAGAATTCCCGCGGCCGCTGCTGGTGGAGGAGGAGGGTCCTCCCCCCCCCTCCCCCCTCCTCTCCCCTTCCCTCCCCCTCCCTCCTCTCCTCTCCCCCCCTCCCCCCTCCCTCCTCTCCCCTTCTCTCCCCCCTCCCTCCTCTCCTCCCCCTCCCCCCTCCCCTCCCCCTCCCTCCTCTCCCCTTCCCTCCCCCTCCCTCCTCTCCTCCCCCCTCCCTCCTCTTCCCTCCCCCCTCCTTCCTCCCCTCCTCCCTCCCCTCCCCCTCCCCTCCCCCTCCTTCCTCTCCCCTCCCCTCCCCCTCCTTCCTCCCCTCCCCCCTCCCCTCCCCCCTCCTTCCTCTCCCCTCCCCTCCCCCTCCTTCCTCTCCCCACCCTCCCTCCCACCCCCCTTTCCAGTACACTTCTTTTGGACTCTCCAACATTGTGCACGCAATCCCCAAAGGGGTGTTTGCTAAGCAGGGTGGCAGCATCCTCTTCACTTTCTATGTATCACTTTCTTTACACGTAACTGACACACGTACAGCTCCCCAGGGAAGATCCTGGTGGATTTTTCCACAGGCACACGGCCACATGACCACCACCCAGAGGAACTACAGCGTCTCTCCCATGCTCTAGAAAGAGCCTGTACACCCCTTCCCGGCGACCCTGCCCCCCAAGGATGCACCCCCAACACTGTCATGGTGGGTTAGTTTCGCCCCTTCTTGAACTTTCCATCAGGGGGATCACTCAGCACACACCCTCTGGTCTGGCCCCCTGGGCTCAGCGTGACGTCAGCTGGACGTGGCAATGGCTGTTTTCACCGCAGTGGAGTATTCCACATTGAACCACCGTTTATTCAGCCAGTCTGCTGCAGGTGCATGCTCCGGCTCGGGACTGTCAGGGTAACTCTGCTTGCGGGTACCATCTTCAGCGCATTCATTTCCGCTGGGCGTAGGTCCACACATGGCCAGCTGACTTCATCTTGACGGTAAATGATCCTGATGTTCTGGGAACTTGGGGGCATCGTCCAAGCCCCATCGTCTCCTCTGATCCTCACGGGGGCTCCACCGGCCCACGGAGCCCTCACCACGTCCACTTTACAGAAGGGCTGCCCCAGTGCAGAGGCAGGAAGTGACATCACCCAGCACACGATGTGGCCACGCCTGGCCGACAGCGCTCTCTGCAGGGGTCTGCAGGTCAGGCTGGGAAGGTGAGCCCAGCGGTGGGGGAAGGCGGGGGGCAAGCTCTCCAAGCACCCGGCCCTCGGGCAGGAGACAGGACCACACTGGCTCAGTGCCGTAAGTGGACAGTTTAGCCACCAGGTGTGGTTCAACTCCACGAAAACAGCCCCCACCCAAGTGTCACTATAAAGACCCATGGAAAGGAGACATTAGTATATGGTTCAGAACACTGCACGACAGAGCAGAGCATTTATAAAGCGCCTACTGTATGCCGTGCTGTCCACTTAGCATTTATTGAGTACCCTCTGTATGCTGGGTCTATGCCAATAAAGCAAATATAACACCAACGAAAGCAGTGTTCGGGGTTGAACTGTATCCTCCCCAAGTTCCTGGGCTGAAGTCTTGGCCTCCAGTACTCAGAGTGGGATCTTCTTAGAAGGGTTGTTACAGACGCGGTTTGTTAAGATGAGGTCACACTGGCAGGGTTGAGCCCCAGCCTAGTAAGACAGGGGCCCTCATAAGATGAGGAGCCACAGCGTGAAGACAGAGGCGGAAATTGGAGGGAGGCAGCTTCACGCCAAGGATGGGGGAGCCACCAGGAGCTGGGGTGGTGGGGTGCCTGGAGCACGTCCTTCCTCAAGCCTCCAGAAGGAACAAACCCTGCAGACAGCCTGACTTGGAACTTCCAGGCTCCAGAACCAGAAGAGGCTCAACGTCGCTTGTTGAAGCCACCACGTGTATGTGCCTTTGTTGGCACAGCCCCGGCGACCCTAACACAGGTACACACAGTGTGAACTCTGACAGATTCTGCTCCAGAGAGGCTGGGCTGACTTCTGCCCCCTCCAATGGGGCTGGGGCTGCGGGTCCGAGGCCAACTGTGACAGGTCACAGCGGACACCCTTCACAAGGTAGGAAACCAAGTCCCCTCCACCTGTGACGGGCCGCCCTCTGCCCTGCCTCTTTAACAAACACCAACGAGCCACCCATGGTGCCAGCCACTTGGGTCCGAGGGTGATGTCACGGTCGCCATGGCAACCCGGGGTGGGCAGTCATCTATTTATTTTTGGGCCCCACAAAACTTTCCTTCACTGGCGCTGCAGCTTTTGAAAACGGGAAAAAGAGAGGGAGGGAGGCAGGCAGGCAGAGAAGAAGAGGGGCCGGGCTGGGGCCAGGGTCAGGGGCAAACGCCCAAGAAAGCCAGTTCCCAGGGCCCTCAAGAGCTGAGAGCTTTTTCTTTAACTCCTTGTGGCCTAATTTCCTTCTTCACAAAGCTCGACGCAGGCATCTGAGGAGGACAATGGCTTCACTGTTGATGTTTCAATTTTCCTTTCGATTCACATTCAGCAAAATCTCCCTTTTTGGCTCCGGGTTTTGATGCGTTTTGGCAAATGAGAGGGTTGCGTAACCAGCATCCACCCCACAAATGCCCTCCTGCCCCCGGGGTCCCCAAGCCCTCCCCCAGCCCAGTAACTGCTGCTCTGCCCTCTGTCCTCCACGGCTTCACCTTTTCCAGAACATCATAGAAACGGGGTCATACAGTAGCTCCGTAGACTTTTTTGTTTGAATGTCGAAAGAGAATTGGTTGCATCAAGTGGATTCTTAAGTGAAAAGAAACGGTGCTTTGAATCCCAAACAGGGGCTTACTTATTTTCTATTTCAAATGCATCTAAGACAAACTTGTTTCCTGCGAAGAAAATGGACCCTCCAAACATGGCCATGCCTGGCCACCGTCTTAACCCTTCTAGCCTTTTTCATTTCCTGCCCAGGCTTTTGAGTGTGGCTTTGCTCGCTCAACTTAACACACATGAGAGGCATCCACGCTGTTGCCTGGATCACTGGTTCCCTCCTTTTTAGGGCTGAGAACTAGTCCATCCTATGGATACATAACGGCTTGTTTATCCGTTCCACAGGAGAAAGACAGGGGAGTCTTTTTTTTCTTTGTTCTTTTTTTTCTTTTTGCCTTTTCTAGGGCCGCTCCCGTGGCATATGGAGATTCCCAGGCTAGGGGTCGAATCGGAGCTGTAGCCACCAGCCTACGCCAGAGCCACAGCCATGCAGGATCCAAGCCGCGTCTGCAACCTACACCACAGCTCACGGCAACACCGGATCCCTAACCCACTAAGCGAGGCCAGGGATCGAACCTGCCACCTCATGGTTCCTAGTCAGATTCATTAACCACTGAGCCACGATGGGAACTCCGGGAGTCTTTTTTCTTTAATTAAAGTGTAATTGATTTCAGAGTTTCCATCCTGGCTCAGGGGTTGATGAAGCCGACTAGCATCCATGAGGACGCAGGTTTGACCCCTCGCCTTGCTCAGTGGGTTAAGGATCCAATGTTGCCGTGAGCTGTGGTGTAGGCTGAGATGTGGCTCGGATCCCTCATTGCTGTGGCTGTGGTGTAGGCCGGTGGTTACAGCTCCGATTCAACCCTTAGCTTAGGAACCTCCATATCTGCAGGTGCAGCCCTAAAAAGACAAAAAGGCAAAAATAAATAAATAAATAAAGTATAATTGATTTACAATGTTATGTTGATTTCTGCTGTAAGCAAAGTGATTCAATTATATATGTGTGTGTATATATATATATATATATATATATATACACCCTCTTTTTTTTACATCCCTTCACCCTGTGTTTATCATAAGACAGCGAATACAGTTCCCTCTACTCTACGGCAGGACCTTATTGTTCATCCCCAAGGAAGTCATTTTTTTTAACAGCTGAAATGCAGAGATAAAACGTAGAATGTTCCGGAAGAGAGCCGGCAGTCAGCTAAGCAGCCTTAAAGATTGTGGGAAATTTCAAAGAGTCAACATTTCCAGCAAGTTGCCGCTGGTTCAGCTAAAGGAGGGAAACGGACCTTCTTTCTGCCTCCCCTCTGGGGAACAGGATCCCCCTTCTGTGCCAGCCCTTGCCGCTGAGATGGCCGCATGGCCATGGCATGTGATGGCGGCGGGGAGGGCAATGCCACATGGAGGTGCTCCCACCCTGAGCTGGCAGGGGGAGAGAGACAGAAGGTTGACTCCCACCCTGAACCGGAGGGAGCAGGGCTTTGGAGCCAAGCATCCAAAACTCCCTGCATGGTCACCTTAGCTGCTGTGTGCCACAGGGAAGACACCTCAACGTCTCTGGGCTGCAGCTCCCTTGTGTGTAGAAGGATATACTATTACCTAGGCTGTGGGTACTATGAGATGACACACAGTGGTGCTCAAAGAATAAACACCCTTTTACTGCTCCCTGGGGGGCTCCCCCCCTGAGGAGCCCCACGGTTTTCTTACTGGACCCATCTGAGTACCTCCCATAGAGCGCCCCACTTAAAGCCCACAACACCCTCCAAAGTACTTATTGTTATTCCAACTATAAGAGCCTAAGACTCTAAGAGGTCAGGCCAGTGTTTCTCAATCTTGGCTGTATACTGAGAATCACCCAGGGAGCTCCCTGGTGGCACAGCGGGTTGAGGATCTGGCATTGTCACTGCGCTGGCTCAGGTTGCTGCTGTGGCGAAGGTTGCTGCATGGCTTGGGACCTTCTGCATGCCATGGGCTAGAGGTCGAATCAGAGCTGCAGCTGCTGGCCTATGCCATAGCCACAGCCACACCAGAACCAAGCCGCATCTGTGACCTACACCACCGCTCACGGCAATGCCGGATCCTTAGCCCACTGAAGGAGGCCAGGGATCAAACCCGCATCCTCAGAGATATTATGTCAGGTTCTTAACCCACTGAGCCACAACGGGAACTCCTCGGCTGCTTTCTAACAAGGATCTCCTCGCCACTGTCCTATAGCAGACTCCTTGTTTCCATCAGAGGTGGCACCACAGTGGCATGTGTAGTCCGTACTTCTGCCAACATCCTGTTCATGACTGCCACGGATTCTCCAAGCAGGTGCAGGCTTTCTCTACCGCTGTCCTCTCTCCACGCTGAGTCCACACCAGAACCACCTTTCGAAGTCCCGTCACGGCAATCTCCGCCTTTCCTGGTGCCAACGTCAAAACCCTTCCATTCTCACCTCCTTCAACACCAGCTCCACCCCTTACCAGTCGCATGTCTGTGGACAAGTTACCAAAGCTTTCCAGGCCTCAGTTTTCTCATCTGGGCAATGGGCGTGTTACCAGCACCCACCCCAGAGGACCCGAAAAGGATGACACGGGTTGATGAGTGCACAGCTCTCAGCGCCTGATGGCACATGCCCTACACTGATGACTCTGTTACTATAAGTCCTCCAACCAATGACAGCGGCCCTGTTACTGGCCCATTTTACAGCTCAGAAACAGGTCGTGAAAAACCAAATCACCTGCTGAATGCCAGACAGCCAGGAAAGGACGGAGCCAGGATTTCAGCCCAGGGCTGTCCAACCTTGAGACCTGGGCTCTAGGAGGGTAATGAGAGCTGCCTCACAGAGGATGAGACACAATGTGTGCAGTACCCTGCACACAGTAGGCACACAGGACATGATCCGTCTCTGCTTCCTCCGTTACCCCAGAACAGGCGCAAGGACGGGTCTGAGTAAGGAAAGAGGAAGCTTTCTTTTATTTTATTTTTTGCTTTTTAGGGCCACACCCATAGCATATGGAGGTTCCCAGGCTAAGGGTCTAATCAGAGCTACAGCTGCCAGCCTACACCACAGCCACAGCAATGCCAGATCCAAGCCGTGGCTGTGACCTACACCACAGCTCACAACAACGCCGGATCCTTAACCCACGAGAGGCCAGGGATTGAACCCGCAACCTCATGGTTCCTAGTCGGATTCATTTCCGCTGCACAAGAGAACTCCGGAAACTTTACTGACACATCAGGCCTCAGCACTTCATATCCACTGGGTGGATATGATCAGAACAAAACAAAACAAAACAAAAACCAGAAAACGTGTCAGCGAGGACGTGGAGAAACTGGAGCTCTTGTGCACCACTGGTGGGGAGGCAAAACGGCAAAGCCGCTGTGCCAGACCACACGGCGGCTCCTCAAAACACGACCCAGAGAATGCTCCTATGATCCAGCAACGCTACCCATGGCTCTACGCCCCAAAGAACCGAAAGCAGAGACTTGAAGAGACACTCACACACCCGTGTTTAGAGCAGCTTCACTCACAGTAGCCAGGAAGGGGATGCAACCCACGTGTCCACTGACGGATGAGCGGCTGAGCACAACGTGGTCCATCCGTACAACAGGATGTTATTTTTAGTCTTAAAAAGGAAGGCAACTTGGGAGTTCCCGTGGTGGCGCAGTGGTTAACGAATCCGACTAGGAGCCATGAGGTGGCGGGTTCGATCCCTGGC
This sequence comes from Sus scrofa, assembly GCF_054392235.1. Classification (NCBI taxonomy): domain Eukaryota; kingdom Metazoa; phylum Chordata; class Mammalia; order Artiodactyla; family Suidae; genus Sus; species Sus scrofa. The sequence continues at coordinate 3,688,334 of NC_139385.1, forward strand.
CCTGCTCAGTGGGTTAAGGATCCGGCGTTGCCGTGAGCTGTGGTGTAGGTTGCAGACGCGGCTCGGATCCCGCGTTACTGTGGCTCTGGCATAGGCCGGTGGCTACAGCTCCGATTCGACTCCTAGCCTGGGAACCTCCATATGCCGCGGGAGCGGCCCAAGAAATGGCAAAAAGACAAAAAAAAAAAAAAAAAAAAAAAAAAAGGAAGGCAACTCGAACACCCGCTACTATGCAGATGAACCTTGAGGCCATGATGCTCAGTGAAACAAACCAGACACCGAAGGACAAATACTGGAGGATTCCACTTGCGAGAGGCCCCTGGGGGCGTCAGAGTCACAGAGACAGAAAGCAGAGGGTGGCTGCCAGGGGCAGGGAGAGAAGGGGATGAGGAGTCCGTGTTTCACGGGGACAGAGGCTCAGTTTGGGGAAATGACAAAGTTCTGGGGATGCCGCTGGCGACGTGAATGTGCTCAATCCCAGTGTTTCGTGCACTTAAAACAGTTAAAAGCCTAAGGTTTATGTTACATGTAGTTTATCGGGAAAAAAAATCAGGCCACAGGCAAAGCTATGTACATATGAAGACTGCCTGTTAACATGCCAGCCAGGAGGCGACACAGGCTGCGTCTCAGCAGTGCCATCAGTATCCCTCCCCAGAATCCTGCGCCGCCCAGGGCCACAGTGACACCATCGCCCAGCAGGCTGGAGAAAGAGGGAGTTCCGTGGTGGCCTCATGGTTAAGGATCCAGTGTTGTCACTGCAGCAGCTTGGGCCACTGCTGTGGTGAGGGCCCCATCCCTGACCTGAGAACTTCTGCACCTTTGCGTGTGCCGCCCCCCCCAAAAAAAAAATTGGAGAAAGGCGCCAGAACCAACATTGCTGTATATAAGAATCACAGGGGAGTTCCCGTGGTGGCGCAGTGGTTAACGAAGCCGACTAGGAACCGTGAGGTTGCGGGTTCGATCCCTGCCCTTGCTCAGTGGGTTAACGATCCGGCGTTGCCGTGAGCTGTGGTGTAGGTTGCAGACACGGCTCCGATCCTGCGTTGCTGTGGCTCTGGCGTAGGTTGGCAGCTACAGCTCCGGTTAGACCCCTAGCCTGGGAACCTCCATATGCCACAGGAGCGGCCCAAGAAATGGCAAAAAGACAAAAAAAAAAAAATCATGGGGCGATATGAAAAAAAAATCCCAATGTTAAAACACAGAAGGGGGGGCAGGAGAGGATCCAGGTACTGGTATTTTTAAAAATGTTTTTATTTTGGGTTTGTTTTTTTGGACTGCACCCATAGCATATGGAAGTTCCCAGGCCAGGGATGGAATCCGAGATGCAGCCAAGACCTACACCACGCTGGATTGTTAACCCACTATACCAGGCCAGGGATCGAACCCACCCCACTGCAGAGACAATGCCAGATCCTTAACCGGCCGCAGCACAGGGACTCCCCAGAAATTGGTATTTCGTAAACTTCCCAGGCGATCCCAGGGTACAGGCAAGGCTGAGAAGCAGTGGGCTGAAGGAGGAGCCCAGCAGGGAGGGGGCCATGGGTCCCACATGGATGGTGCCAGCTGCCACTCACCAGGGACGTCCCAGGACCCTGGGACCACAAAATGAACACCAGGCTCAGCACGGGCAGCAAATGGACTTCAAGCCACATCAATTCTGATCAACTGATTAGAGAGTCAAAGGAGTGCAAAGGAGTCTGAGGATGAATCTAGGTGAGGCAGGAAATGAATGCGGTGATGAATTAGTGATGTCTGCTGTGGGCACCGGGCAGGTGAGAGGCAGCCATTCCTGGAGTAAGAATTACTCAAATGTTTTCACTCCTTCCTCCTATCTGAGCCTCACAAGGATGCTGTCAACTGAGCAGGGCCGAGATTATGCTTGTCATTTTATACGGGGATTCGGAGAAGTGAAGCCCAAGTTAGAAGTGGTGCTGCTAAGACAGCAGCCAGACCTGTCTGGGTTTGTAGATTCCACTTGCGTCCCCTTCAACCCTGTCCATGGTTCTGATGGAAAAGGCTCTGCCATCAGCCTTTCACACTATAGTATAATGTATCTGATCAGCCTCTCCAGGATGGAGGAGGGGTTTTGGAGCTGGAGGCAAAGGAAGGGAAGAGACAGAAGGCTTTCCCAGCTCCAGAAACCACCACCTCATCAGCCAGTGGTCAGAGCAGCCCTGGTCACAAGTCTTCTGCGATCCCCAGCCCCTCTGAGCCCTGGCTTTGTCCATCCTTCCCACACTGTCCAATGGGACACCAAGACTCCTGGGTCCCACTGGCCAAAGCAAAGCCCTGGAGGACCCAGAGCATAAACGCCTGTGCCAAGGCCAAGTGCAGAAATGCCAGGCAGCTTCCACATGGCTGGAAGACCCTATGTTCCGGGGGATTCTGCTTCCAGTATTTCCTATCCTGACTCACTCGCTACAGTTTTCCTCACCCCAGGGAATTTCTCCCCTTGGCCCACAGTCATTGTGCCTGTGGGCCTCCCACACATTGTTCCTTCTTGTGCTTACAAGTTCCTTTCCCTCTTCTTCAGCCAGCAAGCTCCTATTCAGCCCTTAGAGCCCAGGTCAAAAGGCCCTTCCTCTGAAAAGCCATCCCTGATCCCTACATTCGCACCCATCCAGACTGGATTGTAAACTGCCTTCTCTCACCTCAAAGCCCTGCTCAATTTGCCTGTTTAGAGTCTCTTTCCTTCTTTCCTCTTCTGAAAGCATTTTTTGGCCCACAGTGGCTCTTTCCTTTGGACTCTCACAGCAGCCTGTGGGACCTCTATCATAGCACAGATGACATCTATGTGGGTGCTTCTGGGTCTGCCTCGGTCTGGAGACTGCCAACCAGAGAACCAGCCCTGATTCCTTTTCACCTTCCTGGTACCAACACAGAGCCTGCACGCCGCACGTGATGCTTGGCAAATAACTGAAAAATCAATCATCTCCGAGTATGTATGAAGTCGTTCAGACTCCAGGTAACAAGTTAAGAACAGTCTTGCTTTTAAAACCTTAAATTTTGGGATTAGACAGACTCCAGAGACATGGGTTAATCCAGCCAGGATCTTGGCTGCCCAAAGTCAGACCATTTCAGGGGCGAGGCCAGTTAACAGCTTTAGCAAATCGACAAGTATGAAGCACTTCCCCAGGAGTTCCCGCTGTGGCACAACAGGATCAGTGGTGTTTCAGGAGCACTGGGACACAGATTCGATCCCCAGCCCAGCACAGCGAGTTAAGGATCCAGGGTTGCCACAGCTTCGGCTTAGGTGGTAACTGTGGCTCAGATCTGATCTTTTTAGGGTCGCACTTGCAGCATATGGAAGTTTCCAGGCTAGGGTCGAATCGGATCTGTAGCTGCGGGCCTATGCCATAGCCATGGCCACACAGGATCCAAGCTTCATCTGCAACCTACACCACAGCTCATGGCAGCGCCGGGTCCTTAACCCACTGAGCGAGGCCAGGGATCGAACCCGCAACCTCATAGTTCTTAGTCGGATTCATAACCACTGCGCCACGACGGGAACTCCATCCTGGTGCTATTTATATCAACTTCAAGAACCAGCAACAGGAGTCTTTTGAGGATAAAAGCCAGGACAGTGGCCACCCTTGGGAGCGGGGGAGGGGGGGTTACCTGGGGGCATGAAGGGGTTTCCTGGCAACTGGACCCTTGAGCCACTTGAGCTGGGTGCTGGTCCCATGGGTGTATTCAGTTTTCCAGCCATAAGGGAAAGGCACACACTTTCCTGGAGTTGTACTTTGAGGAAAGATGACAAGACGGAGTGGCCCCAGGCTCAAATCGGCCAAGTCGGGGAGGGCCCGTAAAAGCTGTGCTTTCTAGACCGCCACCCTCGGGTCTTGATGGGCGGCCCCCCGTGGGGCCTAAACTGCTGCCCACCTGCCCTGTGCTCACCCCCGGCGCCTCCCTGCAGGCCTAGGCTTATAAGCACATCCGTGGGGACTGGAGCGGCCAGGCCCAGGCTCAGAGCTTCTGCAATTTCTTCTTGGTCTCCCAGCCGAGGTCTGCAGCCCCCCGGAGAACCAGGAGCCCAGGCTCAGGGAAACTGCTGTGGCCGCCCCTTCCGGGCTGCACCAGTGCCTGGCCGTGGCAGCCCCAAGTCTCCGGGACAGAAGACTAAAGACATTTGTCCAGAAAACAAAGGGGGTCTGTCTGTCTGTCCCACAGAGGCGAGGGCAGCCCAGGGCAGAGCTGGCCCCGGGCCTCGGAGCCTCTCTTTGCTCCAGCTCGGCCCCAGGCTGCTGCTTTGAGCCCATTCATGAATTCACAGCCCCTCCTGGACAGCAGACAGCATCTTGGCTCAGCCTTTGGGAAACAGAGTCGGGTAAAAACAGTCCATGGGCTGGTGCCAGCTCAGAATTGTTGCAAGGATCAAAATCCCAGGGGGGAGGGGAGCAGGAACAGGAGGGGAGCCCCAGGAAGCGGGGGGAGGGCCAGATCCCGGGCAGGTCTGGAGGAGACCACGAGGCATGCCACGGCAGGACCACCCCAACCCTTCCTGCCTCACTGGAAGCTCCCAGAAGGTAACAGGAGGGAGGGGCTGTGGGAACCCAGACCTTCTGAACCAGAAACCTCCAGGGTGGGGCCTCCACCGCCAAGATCTCTGTAACAAAGCACGGATACAGGCCGCAGGGGTCGACCCACCGCCTGGGTGCTGTGGGTGCCCAGCCCCTGCTCAGCATCCAGACCCCGTGCAGGAGCCAAGAAGTTAATGCTTAGAGGAAATCTGCCTCCACCAGTGACTCACGGGAGCTGACGGATGCTCCAGCTCCTCTGCCCTCAGCCAGTGGAGAGACCTCCCAGCCGTGTTCCCATCTCCCAAACAGAATTAAGCTCTGGCGCCTACAGCAGCAACCTGCTGCTGCTGCTCCTTTTATTGCCTGTGCCCATGGCATGCAAAAGTTCCCGGGCCAGGGATCAAACCTAAGCCACAGCAGTGATGATGCCAGGTCCTTAACCCCTACGCCACCAGGGAACTCCACGACCTGCTTCTTTACAAACCCTTTAGTGGCTACATGCTCCTCCTCTTCTCGCCTCCCCACTCTCCTGTTGCTGTACTGGGGGTCACCTCCCAAACACGCCCCCTGCCCGTGCTTCCTTGTCGCTGGGTCTCCCCTTCTGGGGAAACCCACATGAAGGCAGATTCTCAGCAGCTGAGAGTAAACCCCAAGGATACCGGCCATAGCCACGCCGAGCAAGAAGCTTCTAGATTACTCCAGTTGCAGCCGAGGGCGCTCCCGACCCCAGGCGCCTTACCTGCAGAGCACGTCACAGTCTGCAAGGCTCCCACACCCCCTGCTTCCACTGCCCTGGAAGAGACACGCCACCACCCTGTCTGCCCTCACTCTCCTAAACCCAGGCACCAGGGCCTCGAGGCCACATCCCCCTCTCTGCAGCTTTCCCCTCCGACGCCAGGATGGGATCACAGTCCCGAACGCTCTCCCTTGAGCTCGTGGGACACCCGTTCTCCTCCTCACAGGGGCCACGTCCCAAGCTGGAGTCCACTGGGAGGAACTTGAGGAGAGTCAGAAAATACTGGAGTTCCCACTGCAGTGCAGTGGGTCAAGGATCTGCCATGTCTCTGCAGTGGCGCCACCTCCATCCTCCACCCTGTGCAGTGGGTTAAGGATCCGGCGTTGCTGTAGCTGCAGGGTAGGTCCCAGCGGCGGCTCAGATTCGATCCCTGGCCTTGGAACTTCCATCAGCCATGGCTGCAGCCATAAAGGGTGGGGGGATCAGCAAATACCTCCCCCACCCCCGCCAGGGGACCTTTAGCCCTTGGCTCACCCAAGGCAAAGCAGCTCTAACTCCACAGACAAGAAGGCGCCTCCAAGAGCCCATCTTCCCACTGGAACACTGGGGCATCGCGGAGCGGCCAATCTTTTCCCGGGAAATCGATTTATCCAAGCTCCTGTTCGTCCTCGGGAAAGGAGGGGCCCCTCCAGGGCCCATGGAACAGGGCAAAGGCCTTGGAATGTCCCATCCCCACTCATACAGGGCCACTGGCTCTGGCACAGTCCAGTCCGGCCCACGGCCAGGCGTCCAGGATGCCATCTCAAGGCAGGGGATTCTGCCAGGGAAGTGGACCCTGGGGTCCCCTGAGGCCAGTTTCCAGCCCAACTCCAACCCCTACGATTCAGGCATCACCTCCCAAGCAAAGCAGCTGCCTTCAGGGCCAAAGAGTCCCCCAGAGACCCACACTTTCCTAGAGCAAAATGCACACGGGGACACATCCATCCACCCACAGGCACACGCGAGCAACACACACACACACACACACACATTGTGCACACGACCCCCAGGGGCTTCACAGAGTCTGAAACACCATCCACGGGGCCTGAGACTCCCTCCACCACGAGCAGGACTGATCCATGCCTCCCCCGGAGGACTTTCTCTGAAAGAAAGGAACCCTCGGTTCTGCCTGAGATAAAAGCAAAGATCCCACCACATTGATACAAAAAGTGCAGAGGTGTTTGGAGCTGAGGGTGTCCTTCCTTCAGAGGTTCCCGAAAAATCACAAAACTGCTACTGGAACAGAATCATTGATTCAGACAAGGGTAACCAACGGGCGCGGAGACGGCTGCTGAGAGGTTGCCGAGCAATGGTACAGTCAAGTTCAAGTTCAGGGAAGCCGGCATCACCTTGTTGGCCCCGATCAACCTCAACATCACTAGGGTTGGGACAGTCAGATGTCTCCTGCCTCCTGGAGGGAAGCGACGTCAAGGTTCCTGCTTTTCTTGCCAAGAACGCCGGTCCTGAAGGTAAGATGCCTCTACGGCAGGGCAGGCTATTCTGGCAGCTGTGGCGAAATCCACGGAAACTCACGAAAACCAAATGAAACGTTCCACACGAGCCACGCAGCAAGTGCTCAACAGCTCTGGGACGTACTGCCCGTGGCAGAAGTAATCCTTACCCGTTAGAGATGCGGACGGAAATACCACCATCTGGGATTTGTCTCCAATGCCTTCAGCAGAGAAAAGGCACAGAGACAACGCACGTGGGGCAAAACGTTAGTATCTGTTCATTAGTAACTGTTAGTTGTGGTTAAGCTACTGTTCGGCTGTGGGGTCCGATACACCAGTCTCTCTATTTTTTTTTTTTTTTTTAGGGCCGCACCTGTGGTCTCTAGAGGTTCCCAGGCTAGAGGTCAAATCAGAGCTACAGCTGCCAGCCTACACCACAGCCACAGCCACAGCCACAGCCACGCTGGATCCACAACCCACTGAGCAAGGTCAGGGATCAAACCCACATCTTCAGGGACACTATGTCAGGTTCTTAACCTGCTGAGCCACAGCGGGAAACTCCCCCACTCTCTCTACTTGTTGAGCACAAGTTTTCATAATATGAGGAAGGGAATGAATGTTTGCATAATCTCCAAATACTCCCCTCCCCTGCAATGCTTTTTTTGTACCCAAACAATTGGTAACTTTAGGAGAGCAACCACGGATGCCAACTGAACCAATGGTCAGGGTTAATGTCACAGTGACAGCACAATCATCCTGCAGCTGGCAAGCAGCCACTGAAAGAGCAATATGGCAACTAGCAAAGTCTGCAAGACTCTTATTAAAGAATACTGCATCAGGGAGCTCCCTGGTGGCACAGAGGAAACAAATCCAACTCGTCTCCATAAGGATACAGGTTTGATCCCTGGCCTCGCTCAGTGGGTCAGGGATCCTGCATTGCTGTGGCTGTGGTGTAGGCTGGCAGCTGCAGCTCCGATTCGAACCCTAGCCTGGGAACTTCCATATGCCACGGGCACAGCCCTAAAAAGCAAAAAAAAAAAAAAAAGGAAAAATAATACCGCATTGGAGCTCCCTTGTGATTCAGCGGGTTAAAGATCTGGCATTGTCACTGCAGTGACTCAGGTCACAGCTGTGGCTCAGGTTTGATATCTGGCTCAGGAACATCCACGTGCCAAAAAAAAAAAAAAAAATACTGCATCAATGCTAATGTCCCTCTCACATTTAATAAATGACCTGCATAGGTCACCATTTTCTACTAGGTGTTATTTTTCATAAATTTTCTAACTAATAAAATACTCATAAAATTTACCATTGTAACTATTTTTAAACATGTCATTTTGCGGCATTGAGCACACTTGCATGGATGTACAACCATCACTGCATTCCACACACAGAACCACTCCCTCTTCCCAAATTGAAACTCTGTATCCATGACACACTCACCCCTGCCCCTCCCCCAGCCCCTGGTGTCCAGCCTTCTACTTGCTGTCTCTGTGATGACTCTCAAGATGCATGGAAGTAGAATCATACAGGATTTGTCCTTTTGCTCGTTAGCTTAGGAGCAGGATGCAATAATAGCATTTTGTTTATTACGCTCGGTAGCAGAACCTTGTATCAGAACGCCCTTCCTTTTGTAAGGTTACATTCCATTTTGTAAATCTCATGCTGAAAGTGGGTATCTGGCTCACCCACTGGGACTGGGGAAACAGACATGGAAGACTTTGCCGTAAAGAGGCATATTGGCCGGGAAGCCACACCCCCACCTCCAGAGCCAAGAAATGAAGTGGGCAACCCTTCCCAGTGAGTTCCTGTGTGAGGCTCCCCCCCCTCAGGATCCCAGGAGGCTCCCCCATTTTTATCACTGCGATAGTCTCTGAAGGAGCCTCTCTCCCTCGAGTTCTTCTCCCTCTGGTACCCGAATCATTCCACTCCCAGCGTAAAAGCCTCAGCAGTGCCAGAGAGCCCACGGGGGAAAGGCCAGCTGCTGGACACAGCCCTGGGGACCTTGGGGACCAGAGATGGTACCCTCCCCACTGCAGTCTGAGCACCAGCCGCACTTCCCTGAGTGTCCCCACACATCCCCCCTCCATGCTCTACCCTCTTCCAGGAACATCTTTCCCTCTGCACCTGCCAGCCTCCCTGCAAAACTCCTATTCATCCCGTAGGACCCACAGAAATGCCCCAACCTCTCTACAGCTCTCTACAGGAACTGGTGGTTTCTGCCTGTCCAGCATCTATCCCCCCTTTAATCAATGGCCCCACTTTTGTTTGGGGCCACCCCTTCCCTGCTCTCACTCCATCGGGTTCAGGTGGAGCTGCACTCCACCATTCCAAGCCGTGCCCAACTCCCAATCTCCAAGCCCTAAAAGAAGGGCTGTGACCTTGAACTGGCATGGTCTTTTCTCTGACTCCAGCAACAGGTCCAAGAATGGACATGAAATCCAAGCCAAGACAAGGGGGTTGCAGGGTTATGGTGATCCTGAATGATCCAGCAAGAAATTCTCCATCCATGAGAGCTGTGAGCAATCCAGAGAATGCAGTCACCAAAGCAAACAGAGACCAGAGATGGAGTGAGACAGGCTCCTTGAGACCCTGGATCCAGCTGTACCTGAACCCATAGGCTTCTCATTTCTGAATACCAACATTTTTTTCTTTCTTTCTCCTCCCCAATACCCCTCTCCTCTTTGTCCCCCTCCCTCTCTCATTTGCTTTAACCCAATTCAAACTGAGGCTTCTGTTATTTATAACCAAAAGTCCCAAAGTTACCCTCAAACCCTTCCTCACCCAGGCACTCAAGCGGAAACCACACCTACATTTCCAGCATATTTATCGATACCTCTATTATGCATTTGTTCACACATTATTAGCAGGCCGAGTCCTCCCCTAAACTTTGAGCTTCTGGAGGGGAGGGGTCAAGCTTTTCATAGGATTCTTTCCCGCACCACAGCCCTGGCTCTCCCTAAGGTTTGTGAATGAATCAATGAACCAACTAACCAACTGTGGGTGCCCAACCAGTGGACAAGCCTGGCATGTGCCCACCACATCCCAGACCACGCTGGCTCCTCAAGGGACAAAGCGGGGTTGAACAGCCCCCAGCCCACCCCTGCCCCAAGCGGCTTGCTGTCTGGACAGGGAACGGTGAGCAAAGATGTGAGACCTGCCATAGCCTCCCCTGCCCAAGACTGGAGCTTGGGACAAATCTGGAGGGGTGGGCTGTGTCTGGAGGGAACAGGAAGGTGCATTTCTGCACTGCTGCTATAGGAGGGTTTCTGGACAAATGTCCCTTCCCAAGTCTCCCTGCGTATCTGTCAGCTCAGGTGTCCAGTCCAGACAGAGGCCAGTGAGTAGAGACCTGCTGGTGCTGAAAGGACAGCTCCCCTGGGCGACCCGCACAGCAGCCAGCGCCCATCCTGCACTACCCGCCCATGGCTTAATCGGTACTCACTCTATGCCAGTTTACATGCACTTCCTCCAAACAACCTTCCAGGGGAAGCATCATTTTCCCTGTTTCACGAACGCATATCCATGAGGATGTAGGTTTGATCCCTGGCCTCGCTCAGTGGGTTAAGGATCCAGCATTGCCATGAGCTGTGGTGTGGTGTGGCTCAGATCCTGAGGTGCTGTGGCTGTGGTGTGGGCCAGCAGCTGTAGCTCCAATTAGACCCCTAACCTGGGAACTCCCATGTGCTGCACATGCAGCACTGAACAGCAAAAAAAAAAAAAAAGGCTCTTCACTTAGGCATGGGGCGGGGCAGGGGGGCGGAGAGGCGAATATTGTCCACATTTGCACTTCCTGGGAGCAAAGCCAGCCCTCTGTGGTCACCTCCAGTGGCCCTCCTGCTCATCTAGTAGCCAGGGAGGGGGCTGCAGGGTTCTGGATTTCAGCCTGCGAGCTCTGGCAGCCTGGGGTCCTCTCCAGGGAGGGGGTCCCTTGAAGGAAGGGCTGGCATCCCTGCAGGAAGGCAAACACTCAGACTTGAGGTCAGACAGATCTTTCAGACCAGCATCCCTGTCAGCTTCACCTGTACCTGTCTTCTTACCTGGCATCATCCAGAATGGATTCGAATCAATCCACGTGGTCCCTAGAACAAAGCCTAGAACATACAAAACTCTCTGCAAGGGGTAGATGTCAATACTGTGATGGCAATTAATAAGAAAAATAGTGGGAGTTCCTGTCGTGGCGCAGTGGTTAACGAATCCGACTAGGAACCATGAGGTTGCGGGTTCGGTCCCTGCCCTTGCTCAGTGGGTTAAGGATCCGGCGTTGCCGTGAGCTGTGGTGTAGGTTGCAGACTCGGCTCGGATCCCGCGTTGCTGTGGCTCTGGTGTAGGCCGGTGGCTACAGCTCCGATTCAACCCCTAGCCTGGGAACCTCCATATGCCGCGGGAGCGGCCCAAGAAATAGCAACAACAACAACAACAACAACAACAAAGACAAAAGACAAAAAAAAAAAAAAAGAAAGAAAGAAAAATAGTGGCAAAGAGGCAGCCTGGGGCACTAGGAATCTCAATGCACACTTCTTATTGCGCCTAGCTGGTCATGTTCTTTTTTCTTCCACCGCATATGGAAGTTCCTGGGCCTGGGATCAAACCCACCCTTGGCAGCGACCTGAGCTGCCACAGAGACAATGCTGAATCCTTAACCCACTGTGCCCACAGGGGGAACTCCCCTGGTCATCTTCTTGATCTGCTTCTCTTTCGGCCAGGAGTGCCAGGTTGAAGAATCTGAGACTCCCTCTGCTCAATGGGAAGAACGATGTCCAAGCTCATGATCGACTAGTGATGTCTGCCCTGGGCACAAGGGAAGAAAGGCAGCAGGTGTGCTATGTATCTGATAATTCTATTAGAGCAACACTCAGGCAGTACCACCCCTAAATAAGAGGGACTCTGTCCCCAAGCCTGTCCTTTAGGTCAGTTGTTTCATGCACACATGCATCATTCCAGCATTTTATGAAAATGAAGATTCTGATTCCATAGATCTGAGGTGGAGCTCAAGACTGCATTCCTAACAAGTGCTAGAAGTCGGTAGCAGAAGCTGTGGATCAGGGTTTAGAGGGTCCTCTCTCACAAACACAGACAAATTAACTTAAGGAGCTTTGAGTACCTCGGTCACGAGGGATCCAGCACGCATTGCTAGCACTGTAAGCCGTCACCCTGGATATCCACTCTATAAATAACACAGGAGGCCCCAGGAAGCACTCCCCCACAGCTCCTGTCCTATGTCCTCGGAACAAAAGATGGCTGCATATCCATCCAATGGAATGTCATTCAGCCTTAAAAAGGAGGCGCCTACAATGAAGTCCTACCTCACACTGGTGACAATGGCCATCCTTCAAAAGCCTATAAATAATAAATGCTGGAGAGGGTGGAGCAAAGGGACCCCTCCTGCACTGCCGGTGGGAATGTAAACTGGTGCAGCCACTATGGAAAACAGTTTGGAGGTTCCTTAAAAAACTAAATACAGAACTGCCATATGAGCCAGCAATCCCACTCCTGGGCATAGATCCAGACAAAACTATAATTCAATAAGATGCATCCACCCATATGTTCATCGCAGAACTATTCACAATAGCCAAGACACGGAAACAACCTAAATGGCTACTGACAGGTGAACCGACAAAGATGTGTGATATATAGACAGATAGATGTGTGCGATATATATATATACACACACACACACACACACATATATATATAATGGAACATCCGTCATAAAAAAGAATGAAATAATGCCATGAATCTGGAATAATAAAAATAATACTAGAGATTCTCATACTAAGTGCATTAAGTCAGAAAGAGAAAGACAAGTACCATATGATATCACTTCTATGTGGAATCTAAAATATAGCACAAGTGAACTTATCTACAAAACAGAAACAGACTCACAGACATAGAAACAGACTTGTGGTTGCAGGGGTGGTGGGGGAGGAGGGATGGATCAGAAGCTGGGGATTAGCAGATGCAAATATTATATATAGAATAGATAGACAAGGGTCTACTGTATAGCACAGGGAACTCTATTCAACCACCAGTGATCAGCTATAATGGGAAAAAACATGTCAAGAAATGTATATACAGGTATAATTGACTCACTTTGCTGTACAGCAGAAATTAACTCAATACCCCAAATCAATTATACTTCAATGAACTTTTTTCAAACAGGAAGAAAATTCTGACACCTGCTCCCACATGGATGAGACTTGAGGACATTATGCGGAGTGAAAGGAACCAGACAGAAAGGGACAAGCACTGCAGTATTCTACTCAGTTGAGGTCCCCAGAGTCGTCAGAGCCAAACAGACAGAAAGCAGAAGGATCAGTGCCAGGCCAGCGGAGGGGGAAATGGGAAGTCGGTATTTAACGGGGACAGAGTCTCAGCTTCGGAAGATGAAAAAGTCCTGGATGTGGAGGGTGGTGGTGGCTGCACAGCAGGGGAAGGTACTTAATGCCATCCAGGTGCACACTTAAAATGGGGCACATTCCACCACGCATTCCGATGAAACTGATTACGTCCAAATGCCATGAGGGTGTGTGGGTGATGCCACGTCTGGCACTGCAAACAAGGAGGAGGTGAGCCGCAGAGGCACTTAGGTAAGCAAAAGACAAGCTACAGTTGGTCCTCAGTAGTCTCAGGTTCCATGTCCCGGGGATTCAACCAACCACAGAAGGAAACTACTACACAACCCGCAGGTGGCTGACACCCGGGAACCCACACATACAGAGGGCCACCTGTAAGGCACTCGAGCATCCCCAGATTTCAGTATCCGAAGGACGCCTGGAAGTACTCCCCCCGAGAGACAAGTATAACTCATCTGTGAAAGCCTTCCCTTCCCAGCCCAGGAAAGAGTCACAGCCCAGCCGTCCCCCGCATCAATCTGCTTCTCTGCCCATGTCCGTTCCAGGTTTCAAAGACACTCATGAGGTGCCCTGGAGTTGGAGGACTATGGACAATATTAATGAGTTTGTATGTGTACTTGCGAATTTGTGTTTGTACAAGACGAGATGTACCTTGCATAAGACATAATTTCCACTCTTTACACTGGCAACTGGGTGGACACTGAACTCTAGACCTGAGCGGCTTCATTTTCATAAAATAGGTTTCCACTACGTGTTCAAAAAAAGTCGAAATATTTCAGATTTATTTACTTTTTTTTTTTTGTCCTTTTTAGGGTCACACCCGCTGCATAGGGAGGTTCCCAGGCTAGGGGTCGAATCGGAGCTGTAGCCACCAGCCTACGCCAGAGCCACAGCAACGCAGGATCCAAGCCGAGCCTGTGACCTACCCCACAGCTCACGGCAATGCCGGATCGTTAACCCACTGAGCGAGACCAGGGATCGAACCTGCGTCGTTATGGACACAGTCTGGTTCATTACCGCTGAGTTGCGACGGGAACTCCTACTTGCTTTTTGACTCTAAACTTTTATACTTCTCTTAATTTGTATCTTGACTTTGAAACTTAATAGAAATGTCTGAACATTTTAGAATTTAAAATCATTTAAATTGTTAGCCTCTTACCTTTGCTTTAATTTACATTTGTGTGGGAGTGAACTGTATTTCTCATGTTCATCTTTCGGACGGGTGCTCTCCAAGAGAAAGCTTTGCCATGATGGACACGCTCTCTGCCTGTGCCGTCCTACAGCAGCCACTGGCCATGTGGCCAAAGAGGACTGGAAATGTGACTGGTGTGATGGAGGGACGACCTCTCTAATTTTATTTTACTTTAATGTATTTACATATACTTTTTTTTTGGGGGGGGGCGCTGTGCCCATGGCATGTGGTAGTTCACTGGCCAGGAATCACATCCATGCCACAGCAGTGATGATGCTGGATCCTTAACCCACTGACCCACCAGGAAACTCCTAGATTTACTTTGGGGGGGGTGAAGTGTACTGTTTCTTTGTGTCTTTTTTTTATGATTTTTATGTTTTCCATTAGAGTTGCTTTACCGTATTCTGCCAGTTTCTACTGTACAGCAAAGGGACCCAGTCACACACACACATATATTCTTTTTCTCACATTATCCTCCATCATGTTCCATCACAAGTGACTGGATATAGTTCCCTAGATTTACTTTTTAAAAAGCCACAGGTGGGAGTTCCCGAGGTGGCGCAGTGAAAACGAATCCGACTAGGAACTATGAGGTTGCGGTTCGATCCCCGGCCTCACTCTGTGGGCTAAGGATCCGGCGTTGCCATGAGCTGTGGTGTAGGTCACAGACATGGCTCGGATCTGGTGCTGCTGTGGCTCTGGCACAGGCCAGCAGATATTGCTCCGATTAGACCCCTAGCTTAGGAACCTCCACACACCACGGGTGCAGCTCTAAAAACCAAAACCAAACAAACAAAAAAGCCACAGGTGGCTAGTGCTACCATCCTGGCCCGAACACATTTTGACTACTTTTTTTTTTGGTCTTTTTAGGTCCGCACCTGTGGCACATGGAAGTTCCCAGGCTAAGGGCTGAATCGGAGCTTTAGCTGCCGGCCGGCCTACACCAAAGCCACAGCCACACCAGATCCGAGCAGCATCTGTGACCTACACCAGAGCTCATGGCAATGCCAGATCCTTAACCCACTGATTGAGGCCAGGGATCAAACCCACATCCTCATGGATACTAGTCTGGTTTGTTACCACTGAGCCACAACAGGAACTCCTTTGTTTACTATGAATAGAACTCAAATTTAAGTGAAAATCTTGACTATAATTAATGACTTTGCTGCAGTGACGTTAAGAAAAATCATATGACAGACATAATAACTAATAAACTGTATGTCTTTATTACTCATCCGAGCATCGCTGCCCAGCAACCAACGCCAAAGACGCGTGTAAAAATTAACTACACTCAGCTGTCTTTGATAGCAGCCAGGCTTCAGTCACACGAGGGAACCCATTTCAGAGTGTTCTATTTTGTCACCAGAGAAGTGTATTTGTCTAGAAGGAGGATCAAGCCCATTTTGTTGGGGTGGGCCCGTCAGCGAATGTGTGAAAGGGGCTGATGCCCAGGTAACATGTTCTGAGAGCCGTGCCAGTCCCTGCAAGAGTGTGGGCAATGGGAGGACTCGGAATTCTTTTTTTTTTTTTTTTTTTTGTCTTTTTGTCTTTTTGCCTTTTCTAGGCTCCCGCGGCATATGGAGGTTCCCAGGCTAGGGGTCGAATCAGAGCTGTAGCTGCCGGCCTGCGCCAGAGCCACAGCAACTCGGGATCTGAGCTGCATCTGCGACCTACACTCCAGCTCACGGCAACGCCAGATCCTTAACCCACTGAGCAAGGCCAGGGATCGAACCCGTAACCTCATGGTTCCTAGTTGGATTCGTTAACCACTGAGCCTCGACGGGAACTCCAGGACTCGGAATTCTAAGCCCCAGGTCTGGTGGGGAGGTCGATCACAGGCAAGGCTGTGGGTGATGAGAACTGTCAATCTTCCCCACAGTCGCATAGGAGGCAGAAAGGCAGAGTCCAAACCAGGTACGCATCCCACCAATCTGAGACCTCAGGCAAACCAAAGAGGAATACAAATTGCAGCGACTCCCAGGACGAGACGAAAGGAGAGGACATAGATGCAGAAAGTGTGGGTCCCCGCCAACTCCACAAAGCCCTGTGCCCCCCTGACGCGCTGCAGCCCAGCAAGGCAGAAGCGCCCGCAATCCCCACCTCCACCCACGCAGACACCTGCCGAAGTCAGAGAAAGCGTTGCTGAGATGGAAGAATCGCTCCAACAGCCCCGAGCATCTGGAGGATGCTGCCTTTTATAAACCACCTCAAATCCTCTCCGGAAAAAGACAGACTGAGTAACAGTAACCATGACATAAAAATAACCACTGCTTTGGAGCAGTAACTGCCAACCAGGTGCCCGCCAGATGCTTCCCGCACCTGACCTTCATCACCTGAAAACACACAAACGTTTACGAAACCGGTGACCTTCAGAATTTCAGAGTCGGCATTCCCGTTGTGGCTCAGCCGTTAACGAACCCCACTAGCATCCACGAGGACTCTGGTTCGATCCCTGCCCTTGCTCAGTGGGTTAAGGATCCAGCGTTGCAGTGGCTGTGGTATAGGCTGGGAACTACAGCTCCAATTCAACCCCTAGCCTGGGAACTTCCATATGCCGCAGGTGTGGCCCTAAAAAGATAAAAGACAAAAAAAAAACTTTTTTTAAATCAAGATACAGTGCCAGCTGTAAATTATCTGTAGAAAAAAAGACTAGAAGAAAAATCATCATGTTTAACTGTGATCATTTCAAGACCATGAGATTAAGGGTCTGCTGCTTTCACTTTCATAGCCACTCCCCCCAATTTAAAAAATTTTCCCCAGAGTTCCCTGGGCCCCAGTGGATTAAGGATTCAGCGCTGGCACTGCAGTGGCTTGGGTCGATCTTGCGGCACAGATTCAAGCTTGGGCCTGGGAAATTTGCATGCCACAGGCGCAGCCAAAAATTATTTTAATTTTAAAATTCAAAAATAAAAATAAATAACACTTGTTCTTCAAGGAGCATGTGCTCCATTTATAACCACACTGGTATTTTATAATGACCCCCGTTTAAAGTCACATTGCATTAAGCGAGAGACGGGACGGATGTCTTCCGAGGTAAATTCTCTCATCCAAAGTCACACAGCTAAGATTCATGCCACAGATTTTAACCAGGAACTGGGCAGGTGCCAGGTGCTGCTCTGGGCTGGAGGCGGCAGGGGACAGCGACAGACGGAACACACTTCCCAGCCTCCTTGCAGCGAGGTGAGGCCACCTGAGGCTCTCCCAGGGAATGTGTGACCTCGCTGGCTTCTAGGACATAGAGAACCCAGCTTATTTTTCCTCTCAATAATTATAAGAGCCCGGAAGCACCCTGTGTATCTTTCCCTCCCTCCCTTCGAGGGAACCACTAACCTGATCCTGTAAACATTTTCTGGCTTTGTACATGCAACCTCTGCCTTCCCGAACAACCCCGCTGGTTTGCCAGGTTTCGAGCATCACACAGCTGGACTCAGACTTTCTTTTGTGTTGCTCTCATTCAACGCGTCTATGAGCTGGAGCCCTCCTGTTGCCTGGAACTGGAGTTCGTTTGCATTGCAGGATTGCTAGTCCACTGTACAAAGACACACCATTCCACCACCGTGGGCCCCTGGGCTGTCTCCAGGTCTTGCTCGCCTTGAACGAGGTTGCTCAGAAGATTCTGGTCCATCTCCCCAGGTGCCCATGTGCTGAGTTTTTCTGGGGTAGACCCCCAGAAGAGAGGGGCCATGTCCAAGCTGACATGATAACTGCTGTCTTCCGAAGTTGCTGCAACAGAACGGTCAGACCTCTTACAGCCTGGATATTAGACTGTCACTCCACAGGCTCTAGTTTTGCATTTCCTTGATCCCCAGCGCAAGTGAGCAGCTTTTTACAGGCTCACTGCCCATCTGTGTTCTTTTTACATTTTCTCTTGGGTTATTCACCTTTTCCTCATGGCAGCTCTTTCTAAATACTGGATATTAATGACTCGTTGGGGTAAATGTGTTGCAAACAGAGCCTTCAAGTTTGCGGTTTACCTTCTCCTGTCTTCCTGGCATTTTTTGGTGAATAAAAAGATGTCATTTTTAATGTAGTCCAGCCAATCAATCTTTTATGGTTTGTACTTTTTGTAATTTTGCCTTCAGAAATCTTTACCTAGCATCAATTTCCAAAAGACATCGTTTTAGATTTTTGAGAAGTTTGGAAGTGTTTTTTTTTTTTTTTTCACTTATAAACCTTATTTTTTGGCCACACCCAGGACATGTGAAAGTTCTAGGACCAGGGATCGAACCTGCACCAGATGGGTGACCTGAGCCACTGCAGTGACTACGCTGGATCCTTCACCCACTGAGCCACCAGGGGGCGCCTCACTTACAGTCTTTAATCCATCTAGAAATGGTTTCTCTGTATGGTGTGAGGCAGGGTTCCAGTTGTCTGGTTTCCATCTGGATAACTAATTATCTCATTTATTCAACAGACCATCCTTGCCTGGGTTGACCAAATGCCTCTATATGCATAAGTCTGTTTCTGGCCTGTCTATTCCATTGGTCAATTTACCTAGCCCTGTCTTTAATTCCTGTAGCTTTATGATAAATATGTCTCTGGATGTAGCTACACAATTCAGGGACCTTGGATTAGAACCTTAAAGATCAGCTGATCCAACCACCCATTGAGGAAACAGAGATTCAGAGAGGGAAAGCATCTTTGGCAGTGTCACACAGCATTTAACTAGGAGCACTGCTAAATGCCCCCCCAAAAAATTCATATGTTGAAATCTAAACCTTAATGTGATGGTATTTGGAGGTAGGAGCCTCGGGACATAATTAGGTCATGAGGGTGGAGCCCTCATAGATGGAATTAGCATCCTTATGAGAAGAGGCCAAAAAGCTAGCTCCTCCTCTTTCAACATATGAGGGTACAAGAAGTCAGCAGTCTATAACCCAGAAGAGGGCCCGGACCAGAACCCGACCATGCTGGCACCCTGTTCTCTAACCTCCAGCCTCTAGAACTGTGAGAAAGCATTTCCCGTTGTTTGTCAGGCTTCCAGTCTACGGCACTTTGTCATGGCAGCCTGAGTGGACTGAGACAAACACCCCAACTCTCATCCTGGAGAACATTCTCGTCCTTTTCAATATGGCAGTCACGGACCACAGGTGGTTCTTGAGCGCTTGAAACAGAGCTAGTTCAGCCTGGGAGGGGCTGTAAGTATAAAATACACCAGATTTTGAAGACTTCCAGTTTTTAAACTCATAAAATATCTAGTTTGTTTATATAGATTACATATTGAATAGCCTTTGGATATAAGGAGTTAACTTTTTAGGGCCGCACCCATGGCATATGGAGGTTCCCAGGCTAGGGGTCGAATCGGAGCTCCAGCCACTGCCCTACACCACAGCCACAGCAATGCAGGATCTGAGCCGCATCTGTGACTTACACCACAGCTCACGGCAATGCCAAATTCTTAACCCACAAAGCGGGGCGGGGGATCAAACCCGCCACCTCATGGTTCCTAGTTGGATTTGTTTCCACTGTGCCATGATGGGAACTCCTAAAATATATTCTTATAATTCATTTCACCTCTTTCTTTTTACCTTTTCACACATGAAACGGAATCAGCACCCCAAAATTTAAAACTACCTCTGTGGCTTGTATAATATAGAAATATTGAACAGAAGTGCATATACTATTAAATTTGCTCAATCCCAAACCCTTGATTAAGGCTGGAATCTGGGCATCGGACGGTAGTAAAGGAAACAGAAATAGTTCTAATCACTGCTCTCTACTCCATCGCTGGACTCCGCGCCCCCAGAAGCAGCATCAGCCCAAGCAGGAAAATGGGGGCTCATGGTCCAGCCCTCTGCCCAGCTGGTGAGTTCTGGTCCAGTTACAGAGGGGGCGGCACCGCTATCCAAATCTGGAACTCATTTAGACTCACTCTCTTGTCTTACAGATCAACCAGCAGAGGTCCAGAGAGGTGGAGACACCCAGCCAAGATCACGCAGCAGGCGTGGAGCCGAGCTCCGTCCTGAGTATCTGCACCTGCAGCCTCCATCCCCCAGCTTCCACCTCCACCAACTTACATGGCACACCGGCACACAGAACCCTCGAGAAGGAGCCTCTGTAAAGTCCAAGTGCCCACTCAGAGAAGACCTCGCAGATGTGCGGACAGCCCCTCCTGCCTTCCCACCAAGAGAAACTCTGAGGGAACTCCTCCAGTCCTTCCCGCCAGCACCCCCTTCCAGTGGGACTCCCCAACTTTATGAAGGAGATACACCGCCCCTCCCCTCAGAGCAAAGGGAGATGGGATGGACCAGAAAAACGACCCAGTCCTGCCTCCCCACTTTTGCTGTTGCTGTTGCTCCTTTTAGGGCCACAGCACCTGCAGCATATGGAAGTTCCTGGGCTAGGAGTCGAACCGGAGCCGCACCTGCAACCCACACCACCAGCTGCGGCAACACCAGATCCTTATGCCACTAGGCGAGGCCAGGGATGGAACCTGCATTCTCATGGATACTAGGTCGTTTTGCCCAAAAGCCCTGCTCAGTCTCTGGGGTCAAGCTGGGTCTGACAGGAACTCGTGGGGACTTCGTGGGACAAGGGACCCTCCACAATGGTCAGGAGACCCACAAGCCACGTGGGCGTGGACAGCAAAAAGGACACCAACCCGGGGCAATTCACCCCACCCCTGAGGAGGGCAGAGCAGGCTGAGTGCCCCCCTGTGAACAGCCTGCCCGGGCAGGAGGCAGAAGCCCAGGGCTGCGCTCCCAGAGAGCCCTGTCCTCCCCCGAAGATCCCTGGGGGCAAAGGGGCAACTCTGGGAAAGGGTTTTCATGCCAGCTTTCAGGCGGGAAGCCCACCTCCAAAAATCTTAGAGAAACTTAATATTCCCTCCCCTCCCCCCGCAGCCCCTCAATTGGGAATCAAGGCGACAGGAGCTCGGCTTCCACTCAGCAACCTGAAATCATCGCTCTAGAAACTGAGGCTCAGAGGGGACCACAGACTTCACCCTGAAAAGGCCGCAAGGTACAGGTCCTGGTCCTGAGCCTCGTTTCTCCACCTGAAAAGAGAACTTACCCATTTCTCCCGCTAGCTATGAGGGCGATCGGGGTGTTGGGGGCGCGGGGGCACAAGGGCGGTGTACGGGGCACAGGGGAGGGGTGGTACCGCTTTTTATCATTCACAAAAGCGCAGGAAGGCGTTTGAGCGATTACTCGGCTCCGGGCGCCCAGCAAAGTGCTTTCAAGGAAATCTCACTTAAGCCGTGCGGGGACCCCAGGAGTGGGGTTCCTCCCTATCCCACCTCGCAGACCTGGAAACCGGGGTTCAGAGAGGTGCAGTGACTCGCGGCAGGGCACCCCGCTGAGTCGGAGGCGCTGGGAAGCCGCGCTCCTCCCGGGTCCAGGGCGCAGAGCTGCGCGCGGAGACTCTCACAAAGACCACGTCGTCTCGTGTCCGGTTCCTTCCAGCCCGGGGACAAGGTCCATTCATCACCGCGATTCCCGGGACGGCGGGGGAAGCGAGCGGGCGGCGCGGACCCGCGGAACCCGCCGCCCCCGCGCGCCCCCGCCGCTCACCTCGCGTACTTCGTCTTCTGGAAATCCAGGAGCCGGGGAGCGAACATCGCGGCGGTTCCATCAGCCTCCAGCCGGGGGCTCAGACCGCGGCAACTTGCAAAAGGCCGTGGGGCGGGAGCAGCAGGTCGGCCCGCGCGGGGGCGGCCGGGGGCGCGCGGAGCGGAGCTGGAGCCGAGCCGGGAGCCGCCGACGCCAAATCCCGAGCAGATGGTGGCGGGCGGGGCGGGGGGGGGGGGCTCCGGGCCAATCGCCTGAGTCCCCGCGGCCCCGGCCCCCTCCCCGCGCGGGGCGGACCCCTCCTGGCCTCGCTGGGGGGAGGGGAGACCCGGGGGGGAGGGATGGGGGCTTGGGGGGGCTTCTTCCTCGCTCCCGGGGCCCCCTCCTCCGGTCGTTTTGCAGCTAGAAGACGGCCTGTTAGACGGAGCCCCGGCGGGCCTGGGCTGGAAGGGGGCGGGCCTGCCCTTCAGCCCCTCGCCTGGTCGACCCCGGAGAGTATTTGAAGCTCGCGCTTCCTCCACCGCCCGAGCTGCAGACCCTTCTTCCCAGCGCGGCGCGACGGCCCCAAGCGGATGGGCTGTCTCTGGTGAACACGTCCAACTCCAGAGGCTGTGACTCTGGGGACCTTCGTGACCCCAAGACAGGGTCACACACCCGTGGCATTTGGTCGCCAAATTCCAGGTACCCAGGATCTGCCCACCCTCTGGATCTTTACAAAATTCCTTCTTTAGGAGACCTTGGCCTGGGTGAAACCACCTATTGCAAGAGGTGACACGAGGCGGGGGCGGGGGGGGGTGCTGGGGGGCTGCTGGAGGGAGGCACAATAGCCGCCGTGGAAGGACAGGTACCCAAATAGAAGGGCAGGCCCCTTCTTCTCACACACACCTCCCCCTCCTCCCTCCCCCTCCCAAACCCCAGCTCCCTGCTACTTTTTATAACCAGCTTTACTTGAGATCCCACTACACATTCAGAAAATAATCCCACCCACACATCCTCTGCCCCAAGGTAGCTGGAACAAGATGAAGGAGAAAGACAAAGGGATGCCATCACATTCACTCTGCCCTCCACAGGCTGGGCACACAGTAGGCACACACACCTACAATCAGTGAGGACCAGAAGGGTTGCATACAGATGCGTTCAGAGGCCACTGCAGGGCTGGGGGCAGGGTAGACAGAGGAGGGATCCAGGGACGCTTGGGCGGTAAAATCCACCAGACCCTGTAGATGGGGGATTAGACGTGGAGCATGACACCCTGGGCTTCTAACTGGTCCTGCTGGGTGGGTACTGGTGCCACCTAGGGAAAGGGGCAGGGGTGAGAGGAGGAGATCACGGAGCTCATGAGTTGGGTTTCAGCCACGAGAGCCGGAGGTCAAGGTTGGCATGAGCGGAAGCCCAAGGGATAGACTTGTGGGCCAGAGGCTCTGGCAGCGCAGGAAGCCCAGCCCGTGAGGAGGGGCTACAGAGCTGAGCTGCAAGCATCCCTTAGAGCCGTGGGTTTCCAGTTGCTCAACTGGACCTAGCAGAGCTGCGGCTTCTAGGACCGTAGCCATCAGCCTCCTGGAAGCATCTCCATATACACTGAATAAAAGGAAATGAAATTGAAAAACACAGCTCCCTGGTGACACTAGCCATGTTTCAAGACGCTACTGTATCATTGCCAACATCATGGAAGGTTCTATGGGGACGGCCGGGCACTAGAAGACTGTGGAGTCCACCTGGGAGGGGGATGAGCAGCATTGGAAAAGACAGTGAAGTATAACAGATGCGGTGAGAACATCACATTCGGGAAAAGTTTTGTGTGTATGCATGTGAGTCCCGGATGGAATGACAAATGCATTTCTTACTGGAAGTCACGGTTAGGAAAGGCGAGGCTGTGGTGGCTGGCACCTCCTGTCCCGTCACCCAGAGGAGGGAAAGTGAGGCTCAGAAGGCCCAGCAGACCCTCCCAAGGTCACACAGCCTGAGGGCCAGGACCTGCCCCGGAGCCCAGCTCTCTAGGCTCCAAGCTCATTGCCCAACACAGAACTCCCCGCTCCAAGACTTCTTAGACCTCCAGGAGCGCAAAGTCCAACTGAGGCAGGCAAGGCCAAGCCCTGCATATCATGGCTTCTCATCGACCTTGACCTCCCTCACCCCCCCCTCCCCCCAACCTCCCTGTCCACACACCAGGGCACACCTGTCCCCAGGCACCAGCCATACCTCCTCCAAAGCCCTTGAAGCTCAATTTCCAAAAAAAAGGCCCCTGCTGGCTTTTCAAAAGGGAGAGCTCCCCACTTCCTGGGGTGGCCAGGCCAGGCTCAGGGTGTCCGCTGGTAACCGCAGTTCCCCGAGGCCGCCTGGAGCCACAGGTTCGGGCCTGGGCCTTCCTGGGCTCCTGGCCTGCTGGCCTCCTCCCGGCCTCGGCCTGCAGTTGACCTTCAAGCCGATCTTGGCTGTGGGCTCAGCAGGGCCCCAGAGGAGACCCCCTGAAAGGAAACACAAGCCTAGAAATGGATTTTCTTTTCCTCCAAGAGCAAAAGAAGTTGAATAAAAAATAAGTTACTATTTTTACTGCCGGGATCCGGTTGTTATAGCAACCAAGGGCCTGACTCCTGCGCCAGAGTGGGGCTTGGACCGCGGGTGAGGGAGAAGGCAGGTGGGCTCCGGGGCAGGGGGGCTGGTGGACAAGCCTCGGCCTCCAGCCTTGGGGCCTGCGCTGCCCCAGGTCTGCTCCCCCCTCCCCTGCCCCCCCACCCCCGACCCACGTGCCCACCGTGGTGGATCTTAACAATGTCTCCCTATAGTGCAAGCCCACCTCCCGCTGGCTCTGTGCACTCAGGCTCCTCCCGGCCCTGTCACTAAATCCTGACTTGCCTACACTGGGACTGCAAGACATGCCTCACCTCCAGGCGGGACCTGCAGCTCTGCCACAGTGACAGCTCAGGGCAGATAAGATCAGCCCCTCAGAGTTCCCATCGTGGCGCAGCGGAGACAAATCCGACTAGGAACCATGAGGTGGCGGGTTCGATCCCTGGCCTCGCTCAGTGGATTAAGGATCCTGAGTTGCCGTGAGCTGTGGTGTAGGTGGCAGATGAGGCAAGCTAAGATACACGGTAAGCCACAGGGCTGGATTGAAAGTCAAAGCCAGGTCTGTCTCAGCCCGATGCCCCTGCACTTTTTTTTTTCTTTTTTTTCTTTTTAAGGCCACACCTGCGGCATATGGAGGGTCCCAGGCTAGGAATCATATCAGAGCTGCAGCTGCCGGCCTACACCACAGCCACAACTCGGGATCCAAGCTGCGTCTCTGACCTTCACCACAGCTCACTCAACACCGGACACTTAACCCACTGAGAGACACCAGGGATCGAACCCACATCCTCATGGATACTAGTCAGGTAATTAACCTGCTGAGCCACAACGGGAACTCTGCTCCTGCACTATTGAACTGACGTTGGTTAAGCACTTGGGAGGGGCAGAGACGGAAGCAGGTGGGAGAGAGAAAGCCTGCCCAACTGCCCACGCTTCTGTCCCCTTCCCTGGAGCCCTGACCACATCACCAGCCTCCCCTCCACAGAGGCAATCTCTGCCATCTGCCCCTGGGACCCCACGACACCCCCAGACCTGATCCTCCTCCTCCTCCCACTTGGGGACATCATCCCCAACAGTCAGTATGCCATGGGCGCCTACTATGTGCCTAGCAGGGTCCAGGAGCTAGAAGAGGACACAGTCCCGGCCACCTAGAGCTTGGGGACTGGTACGATCGAAGGGACGTGAGGTAACTGCAGCCCATTTGTTCATTCGTCCAATCAGCGGAGCTGAGTAAATGTCACCTGTCTGACCGGTTACAACATCACCTCGGGAATCCTCTCGCCAACAGACAAGGACCCCCATTCAACCGACTGGCTCCAAGCTGAGCCTTGGAGAGGTGGCTGGGGACAGGAGGAAAAGACGGAGCCCCCCGTGCATTGCCAGGATTTCTCTTTCCGTATCCCAGCCTCCCTGCTCCCTGGGGCACACAGGTGGATGGCGGAGGCAGCCAGTGAAGGCACCAACCGAGGGGCAGGTGAGGTCACTGGGGGCGGGGGATGCGGGGGAGCAAGAAGGAGAAGCAGCTTTGCCTGAGGGGCCACAGCTGGGAGGACAGCCGGGAAGCCTTCTGGGCTGAGGCTTGTGAGATGGCTGGAAGTTAGCCAGGAGGACAAGCGCTTCCAGGCAGAAGGAACAGCATCTGCAAAGGCTCAGCGCACGGCGCAACCTGGTGGGACTGGAGTCCCGCTGGTTCTTGAAACCCAGGGGCATGAACACTATCCTCTAAGCATTGGAGATGCAAATGGCCTTAAGCAAAGGAGTGAGCCGCTACACGCTACAGAAGGACGCACGTAGCGTGGTCCTCTTAGAAGAGGGGCTGTCATTTAGGGCAGGTGCAGAGGGACCCAGCTAAGCCGAGGGGACAGAGAACAGTGACAGAGCAGGTGACGAAGTGTCCCTGCTGTGGCACGTGTTCCATCCTAGAACCTCCACATGCCATGGGCGCAGGCCAAATGGAGAGAGTGATGGAGAGAGGAAGAAACGCTGGGAGACACAACCTCCAAGTCTCAAGTGGAAACGGGGAGAGAGGCGTCATGGGAGGGAGCAGCTCTCGAAGTCCCAGCTGGCCCCCCCTAGCTTCGCAAGGACAGCGCTACCTCTCCTCATCTCTAAGACACCATCCACCACTGTACGGCGCACTTTTCCGTATCACTCAGAAAGAGAAACCGCTGGCAATTAAATTTGCCGACACGATATCGTGAGCTTTTTCGGGCACACAGAGTTTGGGGAACTATATGATGGACAGGCACACGCGCGCCACCCAGCCTCTGCCGCTGACATGTGGTCCTATCGCACATCGGTGCCTCGAGCCATCCATCATTCCACCTTTTTTAAAAAAAATTATTAAATAGTTGATTGACAATGCAGTGCCCATCTTTTTTTCTTTTTTTTGGATGCATTTCAAAGTAGCTCGCAGACATCATAATAGACCCTGGCGTACGTATCATTAACTAGAGCTGAATATGTGTTCACAGTCCTTTAGTTAGCAGGAAACCTACAAAGAACGCAAATCTTGAGCAAAAACATTCACCGATATTTGACAAATGCTTACACCTGTGTGAGCCAAACCCTTTCAAGACACAGAACCCCAAAAATTTCCTTCCTTTCCTGTGCCAGGCAACCCCCACCCCCACCCCCACTCCCAGAGAAAACCACTCTTGTGGTTAGTTTTGCCTGTTCTAGAACTTCCTGTAAATGGACTCGTACAGTCTGTATTCAACATGATACCTTTGATGTCTTTTGATATTCTTTGATCTTCCGCATAAGGCCTCTGAGATCCGGCCAAGTTGTTCTGGGGATCAGTAATCCATTCCTTTTATCACTGAGTCGTTCCCCAGGGTGTGGGCGTTGCAGGGTTGGTGCCGCCATTCCTCTGCTGATTGACACCTGGGCTGTTTTCTGTGTTGGGCTGTTAAAGCATTTTAAGGTCATCGCATTTTTAAGGCAATCCTGATTTCACTTCAAAGTGGGGACCTCCAGTCCCAGGCAAGGGGAGCTGAGTGCTGACCACCAGCACCAATTCACCAAGTTCATCCTGCCAGCGGCCCTTGCTGGGTCTCTCTCTGTTTCACAAATGTGAAACTGATAGGGAAAGAGGTTAAACCATTTACAAATGTGAAACTGATAGTGAAAGAGGTTAAACAGCAGGGAGTTCCCGCTGTGGCTCAGCAGAACGAACCCCACTAGCATCCATGAGGATGCGAATTTGATCTCTGGCTCTGCTCAGGGGATTAAAGATCCGGCGTTGCCGTGAGCTGTGGTGTAGGTGGAAGACATGGCTTGGATCCTTCATTGCTGTGGCAGTGGTGTAGGCCGGCAGCTGTAGCTCCACTTCGACCCCTAGCCTGGGAACTTCCCATAGGTAGGCCGCCCCCCGCCCCCGAATCGAAACCTATATCTTGGGAGTTCCCACTGTGGCACCGTGGGTTAAGGATCCAACTGCAGTGGCTTGGGTCACTGCAGACACTCGGGTTTGATCCCAGCCCAGGGCAGTAGGTTAAAGGATCCCATGTTGCTACAGCTGAGGCTCGGATTCATTCCTTAGCCTGGGAACTTCCATATGCTGCAGGTGTGGCCAAAAAATATATATATATATATAAATAAACCTATATTTTATCCATATACATGTATGTGTATACACAGGTGTGCCTGTGTATGTGTATACATGTATACAGATGTATACTCTGCAAAATGGATTATATATACATATATGTATCAGATTTTTTTTTTTTTGGTCTTTTTTTTTTTTTGCCATTTCTTGGGCCTCTCCTGTGGCATATGGAGGTTCCCAGGCTAGGGGTCTAATCAGAGCTGTAGCTGCCGGCCTACACCAGAGCCACAGCAACACGAGATCCGAGCCGAGTCTGCGACCTACACCCCAGCTCACGGCAACGCCGGATCCTCAACCCACAGAGCAAGGCCAGGGATCAAACCCGCCACCTCATGGTTCCTAGTTGGATTCGTTAACCACTGAGCCATGATGGGAACTCCTACGTATCTCAGACTTTAGAATACATATTCCAGATTTTGTGATATATGTTTCAGATTTTATTTTATATGTGTAACTACTGGAGTATTTGTCCACCCAGGCTCCTGTGTCCTCTGTCATCGCCCAGAGCTGAGGCTCCGACCCACCATTCGTTCAGGCGGCGGTGTGCTGGGCGCTGAGCCTGAGGGAGCTGCTGGGGGCTGGAGGGGGCTTCTTCTCTCTCCCAGTCTCCACCCCACCCCTACCCCGACCCCAGCCAGCTTCCAGAGAGGGAAGGACAGGGGCCGGCTTCTCCCCGGCTGCCCCCCCGCCCCGAGGCTCTGAGATTAGCATGCGATTATGAAGGGAGCATTGGGGGGGTGGACGGCAGGGGCGGGGGAAGAGGCAGGAAGGGGCGGATGGAGAAGCCGGGCTGCTGGTCGACCGTGGCTTCAGAGGTCCAGGGGGGAGTCCTGCAGCGGGGGAGACCCTCCGGGGGTGCGGAGTTGGGCCTTTACACCCCGTCCACCAGTCAAGGGTGCAGCTGCGGGAAAGGGGGGGATGGGCGAGGCAGCCCCCGAGGGGGCGGACCATTCCTCCTTCCTGATCAGAGCGTTCTCCGACCTGGGACCCGGTGTGCTCCCCTCCCCGCCTCCCGCCTCCTTCCTTCTCACCTCTGCCCGTCTCCCGACTCAGCTGGGAACCCACCCCGAACTTCCCGGCGGCAGAGACCAGAGCGGGGAGGAGGTGCGGGGGGCGGTGGGCGGTGGGTCTGGTCTTCATCCTCCCGACGCCTCTCCCCGCAGCACAGCGAGAGGGGCCGCGACGGACAGCCCAGGTCCCGTGGGCGCGGACGTGGAGGGGCCACCCAGATCCTGTGGGAGGTGGGGGGTGGGCACGCGGCACCCCTGCATTTGCAAAGTGCCCAAGGGCACCATTCTCGTGAAACCAGTTTCCTTTTCAAAGCGGGCGCCAGGGCTGCAGACTTTCCGAAAGGATATAAAGCAAAATGCACATCCAGGCGCTCAAGGACCCCTGAGGATTTAGATAAAGGAGGGCGGCGGAGAAAAGACAAATTAAAAACAGGCAGGCAGTATTAAGAAGAATAACCTGAACTGGAGTTCCCTGGTGGATTGGTGGGTTAAGAACCCAGTGTTGTCACTGCTGTGGTCCCAGTCACTGCTGTGGCGCAGATTCCATTCCTGGCCCGGGAACTTCCACGGCTAAGTAATAATAATAATATAATAATAACCTGAATTAATAAGATTTCCAAACATCTTGCTAGGGGGTGAATGACTTCCCTACATTGGGTTGTTATCCTTTAGATTTGTTCTTTTTTTGGCCACACCTGTGGCATACAGAAGTTCCCAGGCCAAGGATCGAATCGACGCCACAGCAGCAATTCAAAACCACAGCAGTGACAATACTCGATCCTTAACCTACTGAGCCACAAGGGAACTCATATCCTCTGAATTTTTTATTTAAAATTTCACCTGGGAAGTTCCTTTCTTGGCTCAGTGGTTAACGAACCTGACTGGGATCCATGAAGATGCAGGTTCGATCCCTGGCCTCACTCAGTGGGTTAAGGATCCGGCACTGCCATGAGCTATGGTGTAGGTCGCAGGTGCGGCTAGGATCCTGTGTTGCTGAGGTTGGCGTGTAGGCCAACAGCTGTAGCTCTGATTAGACCCATAGGCTGGGAACCTCCACGTGCTGCAGGTGCAGTCCTAAAAAAAGCAAAAATAAATAAATTTCACCTGGGGCACCTAGACAAAAACACCACTTTCAAAATGTTCACAAGACCTGATGTGATGGGTAAGCGAGTTTGGAAATTTTGGTTTTGTTCCATATACACAAGTTTTACCTAGACAGGTCCTGATTGCGCTTTCCCCAATATTTATGACTTTGGAACAAATGATCCTAAATTTTTACAACCCAAAGAGCATCGGGATGAGAAACCAGGAGTTTGGGACCTGGGCTTGGTCCAGCCTCTGACAGTTGTGTCACCTCAAAAACTCACACTCTATCCCAGCCTCAGATTTTCACCTCTAAAATCAAAGTATTCCTGGAGTTCCCTGGTGGTCTAGTAGTTAAGGGTCTGGCACTGTCACTGCGGTGACACAGGTTTGATCCTTGGCCTGGGAACTTCCACATGCCATGGGAGCGGCAAACTAAAAAAAGATAATAATAATAATAATAAAATAAAATGGAAGGAGTTCCCACTGTGGCACAGCAGAAATGAACCCAACTAGTATCTGCGAGGATGCGGGTTCGATCCCTGGCCTCGCTCAGTGGGTTAAGGATCTGGATTTGCCATGAGCTGTGGTGTAGGTCATAGTGGTGGCTTAAATCCCACGTTGCTGTGGCTGTGGCTGGCAGCTGCAGCTCTGATTCGACTATTAGCCTGGGAACGTCCATAGGCCATAGGTGCAGCCCTAAAAAGCAGAAAGAAAATAAATAAATAAAATGGAAATATTCCAGCTCTAAAACTTTAAAATTAAAATATAGCAAAAAGGAGTACTCATTGTGGCTCAGTGGTTAACGAATCCGACTAGGAACCATGAGGTTGGGTCTGATCCCCGGCCTCGTTCAGCGAGTTAAGGATCCGGCATTGCTGTGAGCTGTGGTGTGGGTCGCAGAGGTGGCTCGGATCCTGCGTTGCTATGGCTGTGGTGTAGCCCGGCAGCTATAGCTCCGATTCGACCCCTACCCTGGGAACTTCATATGCCTCAGGTGCGGCCCTCAAAAGACAAAAAATAAAATAAAATAAAATATAGCAAAAAAAAAAAAAAAAAGAACAAAGTTGGAGGAATCATACTATTGATTTCCATCTATATTGAAGCTACGTAATCAAAATATAGGGAGTTCCCGGCGTGGCAAAGCAGTTTGAGGACCCCGCCTTGCTGCAGCTGTGACATAGTTCTCAGCGGTGGCTCGGATTTGATCCCTGGCCTCGGAACTTCCATACAAAAAAGACATTATTACCATAGGAAAGGAATGAACATGCAGATCGACTGGATAGAATAGACCCTTTGATTTTGGACAAATATGTCAAAGTAATTTATTGGTTACAAAGAAGAGTCTTTAACAAATGGGGCTGGGAAAACTTGGACATCCATATGCAAAAAAAATAAAGTGTTTCTTTCACAGCTCACCTCATATACAGAAATTAACTCATAGGCATCAGTGGTCTCCAGGGGCCAGGGGCAGGGGGACAGAAGTTGGTGACAAAGGGACATGCGGGACTTTTTGGGGGAGAGGGAACTGTTCCATCACTCAGTCGTGAGCATGGTTACATGACTGTATAAACCTGTCGAAACTCAGAATGAAACACTTCAGGAGAGTGAATTTTGCTGTATGTAAATTATGCTTTAGACTGAAAAGACTTAAAATACATATAACGGGAGTTCCCGTCATGGCTCAGTGGTTAAGGAACCCGACCAGCATTCATGAGGACTCGGGTTTGATCCCTGGCCTCGCTCAGTGGGTTAAGGATCCAGTGTTGCCGTGAGCTGTGGTGTAGGTCGCAGACGCGGCTCGGATCCCGTGTTGCTGTGGCTGTGGTGTAGGCCGGCAGCTACAGCTCTGATTCAACCCCTAGCCTGGGAACCTCCATGTGCCACGGGTGCAGCCCTGAAAAGACAAAATACGTATATATATATAAAACAGTACCAAACAAAGGCCACCTTTGGTGTCAGCTGTGTCTGTGCGTCTGTGTGTGTGTGTGTATGTGGAAAGTATGTGGAGCTCCTGGGTCCACATGCATTTTCTTTTCTTTTTACGGCTACACCCGTGGCACAGGGACGTTCCCAGGCCAAGGGTCAAAGTGGAGCTGCGGTTGCAGCCTACACCGCAGCCACAGCAACGCCAGATCCAAGCCTCATCTGCCACCTACACTGCAGCTTGTGGCAATGCCAGATCCTTAACCCACTGAGCTGAGCCAGGGACGGAACCCAAATCCTCATGGATACCAGTCGGGTTCTTAACCGGGTGAGCCACAACAGGAACTCCTCGTACGCATCTTTAATGGCAGAAACGTTCAAATGCTCCAGTTCCCGGAACCTGCCCACTGGCCCTGATGGTCGGGTCAGCCTCTCTCTCCTCCAGGCCTCTCTGACACACCAGCCCCGTCTGCCCCTCTTACCTCCCTCCTGGTCCTGGACCCCCCAAGAGGATCCAGAAGTCAGGATCTAGCTTGGGGGGTCCCTTGGGTCCAAAGTCTGGGCCTTGCTGGCCTCTTGTGGCCAGAGGTAGAATTATCACACGTTTAAAAGGATGCCAGTCCAGGAGCTGGCTCTGATTGGTGGTGAGGTGGAGCGTGGGCATAGGGGGAGAGTGTAAATTAGAAAACCCTTCTCAGCAGTACCCGTCAAAACTTAAAATGCGCGGACAGGAGTTCCTGTTGTGGCTCAGCGGAAACGAACCCTATTAGTATCCAGGAAGATGCAGGTTCAATCCCTGGCCCTTCTCAGTGGGTTAAGGATCCAGTGTTGCCACCAGCTGCAGTGTAGGTCTCAAATGCGGCTCAGATCTGGCGTTGCTCTGGCTGTGAAGTAGGCCGGTAGCTGCAGCTCTGATTCAACCCCTAGCCTGGGAACCTCCATAGGCTGAAGGTGCTTCTCTAAAAAAATTAATTAATTACATTAAAAACAAGTAAACAAAATGTATGGACATAAATCAATTGTACTTTAATTTAAAATTTTTTTAATTAAAAAAAATTGCACTCTTCAATTCTTGACCCCAGCTCTGGGAATCACAGATAATATTTTCCCACCCAGGAGTTCCCGTCGTGGCTCAGGGGTTAACAAACCTGACTAGGAACCATGAGGTTACGGATTCGATCCCTGGCCTTGCTCAGTGGGTTAAGGATCCGGCATTGCCGTGAGCTGTGTCATGTAGGTCGCAGACGTGGCTTGGATCCCACGTTGCTGTGGCTGTGGCGTAGGCCGGCAGCTACAGCTCCGATGAGACCCCTAGCCTGGGAACCTCCAAATGCCGTGGGTGCGGCCCTCCCCAAAACAAATATTTTCTCACCTAAGCAGACCTCCTCTAGTTCTCAGTAAAAGAGCTAAGAGAACTTTCTCATCCTGGAGGGAAAGAAAGCACAGGGAAATAAAACCCTGTCTCTTTAAATAATACCCGGCATAAGAAGTTCCCATTTTGGCTCAGCGGTAATGAGGACTCAGCTTCAATCCCTGACCTGGGAACTTCCACATGCTGCAGGTGCAGCCCTAAAAAGACAAAACAAAAACACAAACACAAACCAAAAAACCTGCCATAGGAATTCCATGGTGGCCTAGGGATTAAAGGACCTAGTCTTGTTACAGCTGAGGCACAGGTTCAATCCCTGGCCCAGGAACTTCCTCATACTGATGACGCGGCCAAAAAAAAAAAAACTGTCATAAAAAAATAGGGAGGGGGAGACAGACTTCCAGGCTCATCACTGAGATGGTACAGAGCTGTTGGTTGGATCCTGGTTCAAAGGAAACCCCTGTAGAAAAAGCCTTTATGAGGCAGGAGAAGTGGAGCCTGGACAGAGCGCTTGACGTTATTAAGAATCGAGCGGGAAAAGTTTCCATCATGGCGCAGTGGTTAACGAATCTGACTAGGAATCATGGGGTTGTGGGTTCGATCCCTGGCCTCGCTCAGTGGGTTAAGGATCCAGCATTGCCGTGAGCTGTGGTGTAGGTCGCAGACAAGGCTCCGATCTCTCGTGGCTGTGGCTGTGGTGTAGGCCGGTGGCTGCAGCTCCGATTGGACCCCTAGCCTGGGAACCTCCACATGCCGTGTGAGCGGCCCAAGAAATAGCAAAAAAAAAAAAAAAAAAAAAAAATCGAGCGGTCATTCTGTGAGGTGAGATCATGGCCTTTAAAGCAAAAGGGGGCTTTTCTGAGACGGATACTCAAGTACAAACAGGTGAAATGACATGGTGTCTGGGCTTTATTTTGCAAATATTCCCACCAAATGTCAGGGAGGGTAGAGGAAGCAAGAGAGAAATGGGTTTGGGGTTTTTTTTTTGGCCTCACCCAGGACAAGCAGAAGTTCTGGGGCCAGGGAATCGAACTTGTGCTGCAGCCATAACCAGAGCCACAGCAGTGACAATTTCTGATCCTTAATCCACTGAGCCATCGGGGAATTCCAAGAGTGAATTCCCATGGATCATTCTTTGGGGG
Organism: Sus scrofa; assembly: GCF_054392235.1. Lineage (NCBI taxonomy): Eukaryota > Metazoa > Chordata > Mammalia > Artiodactyla > Suidae > Sus > Sus scrofa. Next base: position 3,722,844 of record NC_139385.1, read on the forward strand.
GGGGGTCCTGGATACAAAAGCCTTTCTGGGTCCCCCATTTCTTATTTTTAGGGACTAGGCTTCAGCCTCCCATAGCTTCCCCGAGTGCCAAAGAGCAGGTTCAAAGATGAGGCTGGAAAGAGGGGGAGAGGGCAGGACGTCCCAGGTGAGCAGAGAGTGCCTAGAACGGGCCCTCGTAGACCTCAGGGAGGAACTGAGTTTTGTTGGGAGGGAGCGCGGGGTGCATGTCCGAGATGACTTTGCCTTTTAGGATCCCTCTGAGGGATGCTTCCAGTAGGTTGGAAGCAGGCAAGCACGGAAATGGGGAAATGAGATGGGAGCCCTTTCTCAGTCCAAGGTTAGCGATGCTGGTACCCAGGACGTGAATGGGACGGAGAGGGGGAAGCGGTGGTTTCTAACTACAGTTTGGAAGTAGAACCCGCACTGTTTACTGCCAGGGTGTCAGGCTGAATATACGAACATACGAGAGCCGGACCACACGTACGTCCAGGACCGCAAACAACCACCCCTGTAGCCATCAGCCCCAAAGGCAGGATTTGATCAATAACTGACAACCTCCCTCATTTTTGTCCCTCTTCCGGACAAAGCCAAAATGCACCCCAACCAGTCACATGGGTTGTCCTACTTCTAGTGAACCCGCCTCCAGCTTCCCCCAAGACAGCCTCCCCGCAGGACCCTCCTGAAAACTTTTTTTTTTTTTTTTTTTTGTCTTTTTAGGGCCATACCCACAGCATATGGAGGTTCCCAGGCTACGACGGGTTGAATTGGAGCTGTAGCCACCAGCCTACGCCACGGCCACAGCAACGCCAGATCCAAGCCTCGGCTTTGACCTACACCACAGCTTGCAGCTACGCCAGATCCTTAACCCACTGAGCGAAGCCAGGGATCGAACCTGCGTCCTCATGGTTCCTAGTCGGATTCGTTTCCGCTGCACCACAACAGGAACTCCGAAACCTCTTTTTTCATCCAGAAGCTTCGCATTGCTCTGCCTGTCTTTGAGCCTCTGCCCAACACAAACGGTGCTGGGCCGCTCTCTTGCTCTACCAAGTGCTGAATAAGTAGCCTCTGCTTGTTCTCCTTTTGGTGGTTTTGGTTCCTTCCAGCAGGTGAGAGAAAAGGGCCACTGACTGAGGTGGCCCAAGGGAGGAAACCGAGAATTAGCTTTGGGTTTTTAAGCTGGCGATGCTCCCTGTGGAGGGAGCTGCCTGTCGGGGGAAGAGTAGGCTCTGATATTCTAGAGCCCAGGAGAGAGGTCTGGGCAGAAGGAATAAATCTGAGCGTCCAAAATATGGTACACAGGGCGCCCCCTTGTGGCTCAGCCGGTTAAAGATCCAGCGTTGTCACCGTAGCAGATCAGGTTGCTGCTATGGCGTGCGTTCGATCCCTGGCCCAGGAATTGCCTGCATGCTGGGCTCGGCCAAAAAAGAAAAAAATTGGTACCAGAGAAGGTATGACATCCTGAAAGAGTGAGAAATAGCCATCCCGCTTGAAAAGGCTGTTTTAAACACTGTAGGACAGCCATAGAGAGCAATGGATTTGGTGCAACTGTAAAAAAGAATGCATTCAATCTGAAGTGGCCTGGAAGTGTCCCCAGGGTGCACTGGTAAGTGGACCAGCGAGATGCAGAAGTAAGAAATTCCATAACGATGGAGTCGGGGAAACGCAGCAGACCCCTTTCCAGAAAAACAACAATTTTGCTGGTGAAAATATTCCAAAGCCATCATGCAAATCTCTGAAATGGTCCTCAGAGCATAGAGCAAAATTGATATCCTTTCAAGAAGATCCAGGTGTTCCCTGGTGGCACAGTGGTTAAAAGCTTGGCATTGTCATGGCTGTGGCCCGGGTTCAGCCCCTGGCTGGTGAACTTCTGCAGGCCGCAGGCATCACCGAAAAGAAAAGAAAAAAATCGACCAAAGGTCTGGAAGAGCAGGCGTCAGTGGTTTTCTGAGCCGTGAACCGCCACATCACCCACCCCCAGCGTCACAGGACTGTTGGGCTTGAAGGCATCTGCAAGAAGATAGAACTCAAAGCCTTGGGAGTTCCCGTCGTGGCACAGTGGTTGACGAATCCGACCAGGAACCATGAGGTTGCAGGTTCGATCCCTGCCCTTGCTCAGTGGGTTAACGATCCGGCGTTGCTGTGAGCTGTGGTGTAGGTCGCAGATGCGGCTCGGATCCCACGTTGCTGTGGCTCTGATGTAGCCTGGCAGCTACAGCTCCGATTCGACCCCTAGCCTGGGAACCTCCCATATGCTGCAGGAGCGGCCCAAGAAATGGCAAAAAGACAAAAAAAAAAAAAAAAAAAAAAAAAAAACAACTCAAAGCCTCCGACCAAGACAAGAATGACCAGGTCCTTGTCATCCCCCTGCCCGTCTCACTGTAATGCCCCTTCCCCTCCGTGAGCACCCTGTCCTCCTCCTTCCTGCCCCACGAGGAACGGTATGTGGTCCACTCCTCACCCCACCCCTATAAAGCCTTAAACACCCCCAGGCAACTAGCACGTGTATCATAAGACCCCTCTTTCCCCAACACATCAGCAGGTCAGCAGGTGTATCCTGAGACCTCTGGGCTATAAAAACAGACAAGACCACGCACCCAATATCCCCGGGATCAGCTTTCCCCGATGAGCGGGAAGTCAGCACCGCTTATCTCAATACACTCTTTTCTCTTCCTGGCAGAGACTCTTCTTCCGACCCACGTGCACAGACCAGGACCGATACAGAAGCTCCAGCAAGGGCTGGTGCCGCCAGGAGGACCCGGCTCCCTCTCGCTCCAGCTTAGTCGGGGACTACAGTTTCACCTTGGGAGAGACGTGCCGCCTGCGTTTCTCAGCACCCCATGATGCAGAAGCTTGGATCCTGGCCTGTGGGACTGGCCCAGTGAACCCCATCTCTCTTCTCCATCCAGTCCTCACTATAGGGCGGAAGCTGAGCGCCCAGCATGGCTGAGAACATTCCTCCCCACCCAGCCCACTCTCCACGCACAGAGGCACAGGTGGAGGAAAACCGGGGGGCTGCCACTCCATGCCCCCACCCACACCTGGCACTCACTTGTCCAAGCTTGTCACTCCAGGAAAAGCCAGTCTTCACCCCCAGCTCAGGTGACGTGGCCTGGTAGTCTGCCTGGAGGAGGAGGCAGGACTTGAGAATGAGGAGCCCCTGCTGCTGTGCCAGAGGGGGTGGGCTCAATGGGACCCGAGAGTTGAGAACTCCATGCCTGGGAGTTCCTGTTGTGGCTTAGTGGATTAGGAACTGGCTAGCATCTATGAGGCTGTAGGTGCAATCCCTGGCCTCGCCCAGTGGGTTAAGGATCAGGCATTGCTACAAGCTGAGGAATAAGCTTAGTTTGCAGGTGAGGCTCAAAATGCTGCTAGGATCTGGCATTGCTGTGGCTGTGGCATAGGCTGTCAGCTGCACTCTGATTCAACCCCTAGCCTGGGAATTTCCATATGCCACAGGTGCGGCCCTAAAAAGCAAAAAAAAAAAACAAAAAAACAAAAACAAAAACAAGAAAACAAAGACCTCCGTGCCTAAAGGGAGAACTTGCACATCTTGGTGGAGATCTGAGAACATCTGGAAGTTAGAGAGAGAGAGCGAGCCAGAGAAAAAGACAACCAGCAGCAGCCAAATGGGACGAAGCCTCCTTGGCCAGAATTGACCAAGGGCGACTGAACAAGCCGCTTCTTCTCAGAGGCACCTCTTAGAAGCCAGGCTCTGAGATGGCATCCCTGTCACCCCTGGCCATCTGGTCGTGTGCCCAGGGCTGTGAGCCTCCCAGGGGCCATTGCCGAGGGAACTCCAAGCTCTAGTCTCTGGGTGAACATAGGACAGAAACAAGTAAACTCTGAACTGTGGTGGCAGCTTTCACGCTGCACACCCAACAACAAAGGGCAAAAATCGAACTAGCGAAGAAGGTCACAACCTCTGACCCACAACCGGCTTTTGCTGATCCAAGGGTGACCCTATGTAGCCGGGTTAAAAGGCAGACACCTGAGCAGGGATGTCAGAGGCTACACACGGTGAGACCGGGGGTCGTGGGGGTGGAGCTGACGTCTCAGAATGAGTTCCGCCAAGTCACTGAACAAATAAACACATGACCAAGCCAACAACAATGACAAGCACTGGGGGGCGGGGGGCAGGGGTGCAGGGAGGATTAGTATCCAGTATTGCTGCAATATGTTCTCTGAAATGTCCAGGTTTCTAGAGAAGTATGAGATGTTAGCATGACCCACACAAAGGTTTTGCTAGAAAATTCTACCAAACATTTCAAGAAGAATGAACACCAATTCTTCTCAAATTCTTTTAGAAAAACAGAAAAGGAGAGAAGGTTTTCTATTTCATTCTATTAGGCCAGTGGTACCCCAATTCCAAAGCCAGAGAAAGACATCAAAAAAAGACCCCCCCAAAAAACTACAAATAGATAGATAGATAGATATAGGGATATTTATAGCCACACCCGCAGCATATGGAAGTTCCCAGGCCAGGGATTGAACCCAAGCCTCTGAAGCAGCATGAGCCACTGCAGTCTGTTGCGTAACCCACTGCACGACAGCGGGAACTGTGAGACCTGTGTGTGTGTGTGTGTGTGTGTGTGTGTGACCATTCCTGCGGCATGTGGAAGTTCCCAGGCCAGGGTCGAATTGGGAGCTGCAGTTGCCAGCCTACGCCACAGCCACAGCAGTGCCACAGCCGAGCCACAGCCGTGTCACACTGGCGACCTATGCCACTGCTTTCAGCAATGCCGGATCCTTAACCACTGAGTGAGACCAGGGATCGAACCTGCATGCTCAAGGACACTTTGCCACATTCTTAACCAGCTGACCCACCGTGCGAACTCTCCCGTACTTTTCAATCAGTATAAAATCCTTAAACAAAACCAAAAAACACAATACTCATGAAACCAAGCAGGCACCTGTGGGGTTCCTGGGCACAAGCCTTTCCCTGTCCCCCGTTTCTAATTTTTAGGAAACAGGCCTCCTTCAGCCTGCAGGATCTCCGCTGAGCTCCGAAGGGCAGGTTCCAACAGCCGCTGATCAGGGGAGGGAGGGGAGGCAGAGACCAGGCAGGAGCCGTCCAGAAACAACAGTGTAGCCCTGGGGGCAGGTCCCCCCGTTCAGCCTCAGGGGACACACAGAACAGTATCCTCGAGCGCTTCTGCAGAACCAAAGCCCCCACCCAATGGGAGATGCTGTGAAGCCTTCTTCGTTCCTGGACCCATAGAACCTGACCTGGGGCCACAAACCACCAGCTTTGAAGAAAAATAAAAGCTCCTACCCCCCCTGATTCTATCTATGGCTCAACTGTCCACCCCAAAACTGGAAGGCCACTTCCCGTTCTCTCCCCAAGGAGGGCACAGCGTTTAAGGCCATAGCCTGCCATGGTCTCTGTTGCTCAGCAAAGCAATAAAACTAATTTTTTTCTCCTCTGCCCAAAACTCTGTCTCCACTTTTCTATTCAGCACCTGTGGACAGAGGCCAAGTTTTGGCAACACTGGTGATCTGAACCTGACAGCTAATTTAAAAAATTATACGAGTTCCCGTTGTGGCTCAGCGGGTTAAGAATCCAACAGAGAGGGAGTTCCCATGGTGGCTCAGCAATAACAAACCTGACTAGGATCCATGCGGATATGGGTCCGATCCCTGGCCTTGCTTATAGGTTTCAGGATCTGGCGTTGCCGTGACCTGTGGTGTAGGTCACAGACGTGGCTCGGATCTGGCGTGGCTGTGGCTGTGGTGCAGGCCGGCGGCTACAGCTCAGATTAGACCCCTAGCCTGGGAACCTCCATATGCCACCCATGGGAGCGGCCCTAGAAAATACAAAATAATAATAATAATAATAATAATAAATTGAACAAAAGGACGGCAAGACTTGTATACTAAAAACTATAAAACAGTGTTGAAATTAAGACTTTGCACAGTTGCTGTCATACATAGCATCCTTCACATTATAAGCCTATCGACATAGTTTTATAAGTACATTACGTAATGGTTTTCTAAATAGGATAGAAGAGTTACCAAAAATACAGTTATACGCTGTACATTTACCTGTGTGGTAGATTTTCTTGTGTTCTTTATTTCTCCATGTGGATTTGATTACTGTCTTCTGTTGTTTCATTTTAGCCTGAAAGCGTCTAGTATTTTCTGAACAAGTCCAGAAGTCTGCCAGTGATGAATTCTCTCAGTTTTTGTTTTTCTGTTGGTCTCTTAATTTCTCTGGCTTTATTTGAATAGGATACAGCCATCTCGAGAGGCTTTTCCCTCTCCTGCACTTTTTTTTTTTTTTTTTTTTTTTTTTTGTCTTTTGTCTTTTCTAGAGCCACACCTCCGGCACATGGAGGTTCCCAGGCTAGGGGTCGAATCGGAGCTGTAGCTGCCGGCCTACACCAGAGCCACAGCAACGCGGGATCCAAGCGGTGTCTGCAACCTACACCACATCTCACAGCAACGCCAGATCCTTAACCCACGGAGCCAGGGATCGAATCCGCAAACTTGTGGTTCCTAGTCGGATTCATTAACCACCGAGCCACGATGGGAACTCCAATACCGGAAAACTCTTGGATCAAATAAATACAAGCTTTGAGAATAGTTTTTCAGCGACAGATGAGATCAGGCCAAATTACAATGCCACAAAGATACAGATTTTTAGTGGCATTCAGCTTTTGTACCTGAATCCATTCAGCTTTTCTTTTCTTTTTTTTTTTTTTTTTTAATCTCTTTTTGGCCCCACCTGTGGTTTGTGGACGTTCCCAGGGCAGGGATCAAAAATGCACCACAGCCGCACCCCAAGCCACTGCAGCAATAACGCCAGATCTTTAACCCCCTGCACCACAAGAGAACTCCAACTAAATGCTTCTTAGATTGTTGCAAGTCTTTAGTTAATATCCAGAGTTCTGAAAAAGTTGACTTTGACCATTTTTTGGTCCATGTTCTCTTTGCGTTTATGGAGGAATGGTTTTCAGAGATTCTTGCTCTGCTATTCTGTACGTGCTTCTCCGCACAATCTCTCCTCATAGCATCCGCAGGAGGTGAGTTATTTTAGCCCCTGTAATTATTGAGGAAGCTGATGCTGAGAGTTTAGGTGACTAACCTAAGGACATACACCTGGGAAGAACCCGAGCTACCGTCTGATGTCAGCGTTCCCTACATCCTGAGCTCTCTCCCACCGCCTCACCTCATGCAAGGTGCCAGCCACCACCCTCTCCCTCCAGCCCTTCATTCCCTCTGCCTTGCCAGCTGTTTATCCTACAAGTTTGTTTAGAAGCTTTTGCCTGTGGGAGGACTGCGGATCTCTCAATGCTGCACGTGAGAATACCTGAGGAGGAGTTCCCGTTGTGGCTCCGTGGGTTAAGAACCCGACATCGTGTCTGTGAGGATGCGGGTTCGATCCCTGACCTCGTCGGGTGAGTTAAGGATCCGGCATTGCCACAAGCTGCAGTGTAGGTCACAGATGCAGCTCCAGTCTACTGTGGCTGTGGCTGGGGTGTAGGCTGGCAGCTGCAGCTCTGATTCAACATCTAGTCTGGGCACGTCCAGAGGGCACAGGCGCAGCCATTAAAAAAAGAAGAAGAAGAATACTTAAGGAATGTTCTGAGCACTTGATGATGGTTCTGCCTTGGGTGGATCAGAGGAAAGGAAATTCTCCTCCTGAGATTGGCATCAGGACAGTCACCTAGAGGAATTCTGGAGTGATAACACAAACTCCTTAGCACCCTTCCAGCCATTCATGCCATCAGGAATCAGCACATGCTGTCCCCAGGTGAGCTGGGGTATGAGGGCGTATTACTGAGTCACACACAGGTCAAGTTCTCTGGCACAAATCCAGCCTACGCTCCAACAACAGTTTGTCAGTGTTTCCCAATACCAAGCAGATCGTAAATCAGTGAAGCAAAAACTGGATGACGGGGCAGCAGCTCACCCCAGTCATCAGGAAGGGAGGCTTGGAATTTAGTTCTCTCGTCAGTGCTCTAGTCATGAGAACGCAGAGTGAGCAATACTGAGACTTCTGCTTTTGTGGAGCTGATGTTCTAGTGGGAGGGGGTATCACACGACATATGGGGTGTGCTAAGTGGTGTTTAAAATAGAAGACAAGGGAAGGGTGGAGGTCGCCGTTTCCAGTAAGGTTAGCCAGGTGTTCATACCACGTGTCTTCAACTGAGCAATTTGCATGTAGGTGAAGGAAGCTTGGCAGTGGGTTCATGCCCTTGGGATTCACCACCCTTACCTGTGCCCTCTTACTCAGTAGCTGGAACGGCTTACTGAAGGTTTAGGTGTGCTACCAGTGGAGAGACCACAGCCTGTGAGGTCAGGGTGTCATTCTGCAGGACAGCACATGGCTGCAAACTAGGAGTGGTACCTTACATCTCGTTAGTCACGTAAGAAAACGTTGCTTCCATCCACACGACCCTAGGCTCGCTAGATTTTGTGATCCAGTCACCTATTACCCCAGGAAATAGAGTCGTGGTGCCCGGTAAATGGGAAAGAGTCAACCCCCTGGCCATTCAGGGATTTTCACTTGCTGAACCGGTAGGGAGAGAAGGAGTTACCCCCCTGGGTGGACGGATAGACTCTGATGAGCAAGGGGAAATTCGATAGCACTTCACAGGGAACTGTGTCCTTAGAACCCAGGGGACTCATGTAGGGACCCTTCTTTGTGCCTTCGTTCCATAATAATGGTCCAAAGGAAACTCCGCCAACTACTACAGAACCGCATAAAGACATTGCTCTTGCCCTATATCATGATGGGCATTCATATATACATATTTATACATTGACCTATGTGTATGCCCACACAGCCAAGCACTAAAATCAAGACATAGGGCAGTTCCAGCACTCCAGCTGGCCCCCTCGTGCTCCCTCCCAACCAACTCCCTACCAGAAATAACCACAGCACTAGCTGTGTTTTGTTTTGTTTTGTTTTGTTTTGTTTTTTTTTGCCTTTTCTAGGACTGCTCCTGCGGCACATGGAGGTTCCCAGGTTAGGGGTCTCATCGGAGCTGTAGCTGCCAAGCCTATGCCAGAGCCACAGCAATGCGGGATCCGAGCCGCGTCTGCAACCTACACCACAGCTCACGGCAACGCCGGATCCTTAACCCACTGAGCGAGGCCAGGGATCGAACCCGCCACCTCATGGTTCCTAGTCGGATTCGTTAACCACTGCGCCACGAGGGGAACTTCTGGTGTTTTTTTAAATTATTATTAATTTATTTTTCCATTTTTAAGTTATTTTTCCTTTTTAAAAATGTATTTATTTTTCCTTTTTTAAAAAATGTATTTATTTAGTTTTCCTACACTAGCTGTTTTTGACTTCATATAAATGGATTCACACCGTATATGTTCTTTTGCGTCTGGCTTTTTTCACTCAATATCATATCAGTGAGATTCATCCATGGGGGTCTGTCGTTTCCGCTGAGCCAGAACAGGAACTCCTATCTTGTCTGCTCTTAATTTGCGTTGCCTTGATGAGTATTGCTGACCACCTCCTATTCAGGAGCTCATTAACCATTTTGATAGCCTCTTCTGTGAAGTGCCTGTGCTCAAGTACCTTACCCACTCAAAAAATCGTAGTTTCCTCACTGATTTATAGAAGACTTTAGATATTCAGGAAATAAGTCCTTTGTCAAAAAGATGTATCGCAGGAGTTTCTGTTGTGGCTCAGTGGGTTAAGAACTTGACAGAGTGTCTGTGAGGATGCGGCCTTTGATCCCTGGCCTTGCTCAGTGGGTTAAGGATCCTGCGTTGCCACAAGCTACCGCACAGGTTGCAGATGTGGGTCAGATCTGATGTTGCTGTCACCGCGGCTAGGCTGCAGCTCCAACTTGATCCCTAGGCTGGGAACTTCCATATGCCACAGCTGCGCCCTCACCCAAAAAAAAATATGTATTGCAATTATATGAATCTCATTCTAAGGCTGCTATTTTTTTCTTTCTTTTTTTTTTTTTTTTTGCTTTTTAGGGCTGCACCCGTGGCATATGGAAGTTCCCAGGCTATGGGCTGAATCAGAGCTGCGGCAGCTGGCCCACGCCACAACCACAGCAACGGATCTGGATCTGAGCCTCGTCTGAGACCTACACCACAGCTCACGGCAATGCCAGATCCTTAACCCACTGAGCAAGGGCAGGAACGGAACCCGTAAATCACAGTTTCTAGTCGGATTTGTTTCCACTGTGCCACGATGGGAACTCCCTAAGGCTGCTCTTGATGGGACTCTTTGGATGAGCAGATATTCTTTTATTTATTTATTTATTTATTTATTTATTTATTTATTTATTTTTGTCTTTTTGTCTTTTGTTGTTGTTGTTGTTGTTGTTGCTATTTCTTGGGCCGCTCCCGCGGCATATGGAGGTTCCCAGGCTAGGGGTCGAATCGGAGCTGTAGCCACCGGCCTACGCCAGAGCCACAGCAACGCAGGATCCGAGCCGTGTCTGCGACCTACACCACAGCTCACGGCAATGCCGGATTGTTAACCCACTGAGCAAGGGCAGGGACCGAACCCGCAACCTCATGGTTCCTAGTTGGATTCGTTAACCACTGCGCCACGACGGGAACTCCTGGATGAGCAGATATTCTTAATTTTGATGAAGACCAATCTTTTATTTTGTGCTTAGTATTTCATAAAGCATTTATTTAGATGACTTTGTTTACACTAGTAATCAAGGGATTCTCTTATGTTTTCTTCTAGCAGCTTTATGATTATTATTTTTTGAACTAGAACAGTATTAAACTTTTATATTTAACTTTTAAAGATTTTTAAAATTATAGTTTATTTATATCTTCTAGCAGCTTTATTGTTTTACCTTTCATGTTAAGGTCTATGCTCCATCTAAAATTAATGCTCAAGTATGGTATGAGGTTGGGGGGTCAGCATCCTTTATAAAAAAAAAAAAACTATTCTTTCCTCAATGATTTTCTTTCTTTTTTAAATTTTAATTATTATTATTTTTGTTTGTTTGTTTATGGCCACACTGCAGCATATTGAAGTTCCCAGGGATCAGGGTGGAATTGGAGCTGCAGCTGAAGCCTACACCACGGCCACAGCAACATTGGATCTGAGCCACATCTGCAACCTATGCCACAGTTCTCCGCAATGCAGGATACTTAACCCACTGAGCAAGGCCAGGGATCAAACTTGCATCCTCGTGGACACTACATTGGGTTCTTAACCTGCTGAGCCACAAGAGGAACTCATTTTTTTTTTTTAAGATTAAATTTTTTTTCAGGGCGTTCCCGTTGTGGCTCAGTGGTTAATAAACCTAACAAGGATCCAGGAGGATGGGGGTTCGATCCCTGGCCTTGCTCAGTGGGTTAAGGATCTGGTGTTGCTGTGAGCTGTGGTGTAGGTCACAGACGTGGCTCAGATCCTGTGTTGCTATGGCTGTGGCATAGGCCAGCGGCTACAGCTCGGATTCGACCTACACCACAGCTCACGGCAATGCCGGATCCTTAACCCACTGAGCAAGGCCAGGGATCAAACCCGTAATCTCATGGTTCCTAGTCGGATTCGCTAACCACTGCGCCACGACAGGAACTCCATGTTTTGCTTTCTTTTAATTGATGTACTTTCTTCAGTGATTTTCAACGCATTCTTGGCTCCGTGGCTAGAGTTAACAAACTTGATCGCACCATTCTGCGTTTTCAATGGTGGTGCATTACTCTTAGTACAATGACCAGTCTCTTGCTTAAGGTATCTTAACACCCAGCTTGATCGAGTCACCTATTTCGCAAGCCAAATCCTGTGTCTACTGTACCACTCCAAGCACAGACACAGGGCACAGAGTTCCTTGGCCAGATCATACTGTCATCTTAAGAATGAGAGCAGAGTATGACCTCCGCCATACACAATGCGTCCATCCCCTAAGGTGGTTACCTACTACTCAAAACTTCAGTTCTCACCTCCTCCAGGAAGCCTTCTCTGGCTGCACAGTCCCAGTGCCCTAAGTCTAGGTTAAGTGCCTTCCTTACATGCTCTCCTTGCACCCTGGCTTTGTAATTGTGCTTAAGTATTTCTCTCACTGCAGCTTCGCTGAAGGAAAGAAGGAGGCCTATTTAGTTCACACGGAGGCACTCCCTAAATGTTATTGAATGAAGGAATAAATGTAAAGGAGAATCCTCTCCAGGGACCCAGAACACGTGGGCCTTGGAGAAATAACGGGGTTTCCATTCTCAGATCTTATACGTAGCACATAAGTTAATACTCCAGAGCCTCAGTTTTCAAACTCGTAAAGTGGGAAGGCACCACGCTCTCCCAACAGCTGCCACGAGCACCAAGACAAAGCACGTACCGGCACCAGGCTTGGCGCGCAGCGGGCCCTTACAACATCGATAAAAATGACAAGGGCAGGAGACTCGGACCGCCTACTCCTTCCTATGCGCAAGCGCGGCCCTCGACCGCCCGCAAGCCCGGCCCATCGCGCCCTCGTGCGTCCCCACGCGTGCGCGTGTTCGACCGGAACTCGGGCCGGGGCCGGAGGTGCAGGGGCGGGACCTCCGCAGTGCGCCTGCGCCGTGACAGGCTGTGCGCCGAGGGGGCGGGGCTGCGCAGGCGCGCCAGGCGCCCCGGTTCTGGAGCGTAAACAAGAGCGGGGCCGGGATGAGGCGGCGGTTGATGCCCGCGCGACGAGTGGCGGCGAGCGAGGCGGCGAGCGGGGCCCGGCGCCGACCCTGAGCTCCCCCGAGCTGCCCTCGAGCGCGCGAGTCCCCGGCCGGGCCCACCCGCCGCGCGCCCACCATGAACCTGGCGAGTCAGAGCGGCGAGGCCGGCGCCAGCCAGCTGCTCTTCGCCAACTTCAACCAGGACGTCACGTAAGGACGGGCGTGGGCGGGGTCGGGGGCCGGGGCCGGGCCTGGGGGCCTAGAGCCGGCGAGCGCGGAGGCGTCCCCCGGGCGTGCGGGCGGGCCGCGGGGCGCGGGGAGGGGGGGCGTCCTCCCCGGGGTCGCTCGGGTTCGGCCCTGGCGCCTCGGTCTCTGGGTGGGCAAGATGATGGGGATGGGGAGGTGCTTCACCCACCTCGGGGAGGTTTTCTCTTTTCAGGCCTCACGTCTCGCGGAGTTGGGGGCAGAACTTTGGGGCCTGACCTGTTGTCCCAGTCGCTTCTGAGGCGGTGGGAGTAGGTTTCAGCCCTACCCCTCCCTTCTTTACCCTTTTCAGGCCCTTCTCGTCTCTTCCTCATCCTAGCGTTCCTTTGATTTCCTTTTCTTCCTGTCTCCTTCTTTTTGACAGGTAATTGTGATGTCCTCCTGGAGCAAGAACCAAACTTAGCAGTAACCCTGGTCTCTGATCTGGGAGAAACTGAGCGAACGGGGAGGTGACAGGAACACCCGAGGGGGTCTTGGCGCTTCAGGGAATGAGCCATCCTTACAGGGGAAGAGGGGCCCTTAGGGCAGCCCTTGGGTTTGGACCGCTGTTTGTTCACGGCCGATTGGGTGTGGAGCCGATTCTTCAGAGGCTTTCTCCGGTGATGCGAGAGGATAGTTAAGAGATGAGGTTCCTGGAGAAGGAAGGATGAGTTGTGGGCTGGAAGGGAGGAGAGCCATGTTGGGAAGTGAGTAAGAGGAAGTGACCTAAGAGGGGCGAAGGCATAGGTCATGGGCCTCACACTGAAGAGCCAGTTGAGTTGGTCTTGGCCGAATGGAATCAGCAAAGTAGAACACGAGGGTTGTTGGTTTTTTTTTTAATTAAAAGTTAATTGTCGGAAGTTCCCCTTGTGGCTCAGCGGGTTAAGAATCCGGCTAGTATCCAGTGAGGGTTTGGGTTCAATCCCTGGTCTCGCTTAGTGGGTTAAGGATCCAGCCTTGCCGTGAGCTGTCATGTGGGTCACAGAGGAGGCTTGGATCCCACGTGGTTGTGGCGTAGGCTGGCAGCTGTGGTTCCAATTCCACCGCTAGCCTGGGAACTTCCATATGCCACAGGTGTGGCCCTAGAAAGAAAAAGAAAAAGGTAATTGTTGGATGGCAGGCCTCAAGTCAGTGGCATGCACCGAGTGCTCAACAGCCCCTTCCAGATCATGGAAGTAGTGCAGGCAGCTCTGCAGTAGGACCTTCGACACTTGGGAGGAAGCAGATCATCTGCTCCAGCTGCAGGGGAGGAAACCAAAGCTGGGGAAGGTTCGGAGCAGAGCCTCAGTTAGTGGAGTCAGGGCAGGCGTGGGATCTAGGTTTCCTGAATTCTCTTCCAGTGTCCTCTCCAATCTGCCATGCTCTTGTCTCTCCCTACAGAGTAGGGTCTGGAGGACATGCAATTTAGGAAGCAGACTGTAGCAGTCTTTAAAAATGCAAGCTATCCAGCACCATAGCTTTCTGTGCGACCAAAAACCAGTGTTTAACAGAAACACTTTGGACAACCTGTTGCTGGTGGTTATAACTGAGCTGGACTGTGTTGTATTAATCCGGGTAGGGGAGATGACATGTCAAACTGACACATTTGGTTTTTGAGTCCTTTGTACTTTGAGACCGGTAAGAACGGTAGCTTTATGGGTTTTTTTGTCTTGTGTAAGTTAGAGGATTTCCAAAACATTTTTTTCTACCCTTCTTTCAGTCTTTCACTGCTCCTCATTTATATTGAAAGGAAGTCAAATATGAGAAAGCGGGAGTTCCCGTTGTGGCTCAGCGGTAAGGAACCCAACTAGTAACCATGAGGATGTGGTTTCCATCCCTGGCCCCACTCAGTGGGTCGGGGATCTGGCCTTGCCATAAACTGTGGCGTAGGTCACAGACGAGGCTCAGATCTGGCGTGGCTGTGGCTGTGGTGTAGGCCGGCAGCTACAGCTCCGATTCAACACCTAGCCTGGGAACTTCCATAGGCTGTAAAAAGACAAAACAAACAAAAAAACAACCAAACATGAGAAAGCATTCTGTTTTGCTGTTATTTCAAATGGTATTCAACTTCCAGCTTCCCTGCATAGAGAAGGTTGTCCCTCTGGTTTGAAATAAGGTCTTTTTCAGACTTGAAGACCCTCTGCTTTCCCCCTCTTCCCTGAGTCCTGAAGTTACTAGTTCCAGGCAAGATTTGTGTATGTTAGAATTTTGACTTGCCAAAGAGACCTTGCTGGCGTATGAGCATAAATTGTAAGGAATGGTAAGATAGGATCATACAAAAAGTTTATTGACCTTGCAAATCAACTACAGCAAAACTTTAAAAAAATGAAAAAAGAGGAGTTCCTGTCGTGGCGCAGTAGTTAACAAACGACTAGGAACTATGAGGTTGCGGGTTCGATCCCTGACCTTGCTCAGTGGGTTAAGGATCTGGCGTTGCCGTGAGCTGTGGTGTAGGTCACAGATGCGGCTGAGATCCCGCGTTGCTGTGTTTCTGGTGTAGGCTACATCTCTGATTAGACCCCTATCCTGGGAACTTCCATATGCTGCGGGAGCAGCCCAAGAAATGGCAGAAAGACGAAAGTAAAATAAAAATTAAAAATGAATAAAGAAAGTTTACTGGTAAAAGTGACTAATTTGTTTTAAATCTACATCTGCAGGAAAAACAATAGCTCCTGGGAGAGGCTTTACAGTTTCCTCCTTCCTCTTCCTTGTCCATCTCCAACATTAATTTTAAAAGAGGAATACACAGTTTTTCAATAAAGAATATCGGTCTACACCCACTGTATTCAGTGAGAAAATCTGGAGGCCATTTCACTTAATAAAATACATACTGTGTCTTAAGCAGTAGTATTTCTTTCAGACCAATTCTGTCTGTCCTGTCTGTTGGTCCTGGTAATATGGTTTCGAACATGGTAATATTTTTTCTGTGATTCTTACCCTAGAAGGGTGAGTATTTTGTTGTATTATGACTTTATTTTATTTATTTATTTTTTTTAACTAGAATTGGGAACGAGGCATCCAGAAAAACTGGTCCCTGTGGTCTCCTTCCTAGCTGGTTAGTTCCAACCCTAGTTTCTGAAAGTAACCCCTTGGGAAGGTTTGTGTTGGAGGAATTGAAGTTTTAACATGGGAGTTAAAGAAACTCGTCAGGGGCCGAGTCTCACCTGAATCTTAGCTGGAAGTGTCCGGGACTGGGGACTTGCAGGGGACCCCCCTCCGCTGGGGGAGGTCCGAGATTCGGCAGTGTCCGCATCATTGAGCGGCTACGTTTCTAAAAGGGAGAGAAAGAGGGCAGGCGCCTGGCTTCCCTGGCTTCTGTCTGCAGCGTGGATGTTGTTAGTGTCTGCAACTCACGGGCGTAGAGAGGGCACAGCTGACTGCTTTCTCGAACCCGCTTTCCTTCTGCCCGGGTACAGCTCCTTTTCCCTCATCGGTGGATTGAGGGGCTTGGAAGTAGGTGGTTTTGAAAGATCCTTCAACCTTAACGTTGTAGGTTGTTCTGGAGTTGCCGCCATGGCGCAGTGGGTTCAGAATCCGACTGCAGTGGCTCGGGTCGCTGCGGAGGTGCAGGTGTGATTCCCGGCCCAGCACGGTGGGTGAAAAGATTTGGCGTTGCTGCACCCGTGGCGTGGGTGGCCGCTGAGGTTTGGATGCAGGAATTTCCATATGCCACAGGTGCAGCCATAAAAAAAAGAAAAAGAAAAGGTTCTAGGTCCTTCTGCCTGCTGTGTAAAGGGTGTGTTGAGAAGGACAGGACGGTCCCTGAGCAGGCTGTGGCCCCGTGGCCGTGGCCAGCAGAAAGGAGACCGCTGAGTGTGAGGGTTGCTGTGACCCGTGGCACACGCATGATGCGGTTAAGCGAGAAGTTACGTTGCCCCCGAGTCTCCTGCCGGCCTCTAAGTAAGAGGTCCTAGCCCATTGCTGGGGCGCGGGCAGAGGGAGCTCCCGGCTGGGGGAGGATGAGCTCTTCTTTGGCTCTGAGTTTGCAAGGCCTCCGCAGTCCCGGTGGAGGCCTGGGGTGGAGCTGCGCTGAGGGGGGCCCTGCAAGGCCACGCGCTTACGGAGTAGGGCCCCTGGGTGCTGGTGCAGTTGGAGTGGCGTCCTTTTTACGGGTGTGGACTGTGTCCGCTGAACCCTGTCATGACGTGTGGCTCTTTGACGAAGGTGATGAAAGGAGAAACTTTATGGACTTCTCACAGGCAAGAGGGCAGAGAAAAGGGGGTAAGAAAAATGATTTTCTTTTTTTTTAAATGTTTTTAATATCTTTAAAATGTTTTTTAAGAAAACGTTTTTGTTTTTAGTAGAAATCGGTGTCTTTTAGGTACGGAACACGCCAGGTTAAGTTCCGTGACAGAGACCCGCAGTTCAAGGTGGTGGATTTCTTTCTGCTCCCTCTCCAAACTCAAATAAAACATCAACAGTATTTTAAAAGCCTAGACCCATAGAATGCGGAGAACGAGAAAGGAGGCACTAGCCACAGCGTTTTGGCAAGTGGTGAGGGAAGTGGGTCCTGCCTTGCTAGTGGAGAGGCAGAGAACCAGCCAGGCTGCTTGGAGCCACAGGGGGTCAGGTCCGGGGCAGCTCTGCCCGTGGGGCGAAGCGGGCTGTGATCAAGCGTGATCACGTCCAAGGGTTGGCCCAAAGTACGTCTCAGAAGCAGGCACGGTCTCCTGCCCTGATGAAAATACTTTGCAACGCAGCAGTGCCGTGTGTATCTGACGTAGGCACACAACCCTAGCCCCTCGTTAGGGTCCGAGAGGGTCGCCTGATCACAGTGGCTGTTTAAGGGCCTGCGTCCAGGCAGGTGCGGAGGACTTGCCATCCCACGCAGAAGGCTGCATAAGGATGACTGCCTTTTCAGCTGCCCCCGCAGCATGTGGAAGTTCCCAGGCCAGGGATTGACTGCGAGCCAGAGCCGTAACCTACGCCGCAGCTGCAACAACGCTGGATCCGTAACCCACTGCACCAGGCCAGGGATCAAAGCGGCGCCTCCACAGAGACAAGCTGGCTCGTTAACCCACTATGGCCCAGTGGGAACTTCCAAGAATGACTTCTTTAAAAATCAGAGATGGTGGGGAAAAAAGGCTCTGGTGCTTAAAACAGGGGCCCTTAGTTACCCGGAAATCGTTGTCCGGAACATCCGTTTTCCAGAAGTCGGGAATGGTTGAGAGAGTCTTTTATTTTTATCTCCCGTGAATATTCTTGTATTTCTGTGGGTTCCTTTATTGCTTTTCAAAATGCTTACATGTAATGATACCTAATTACTTCATCAGCGTAGTTAATACAGTGAAGTATTTTTGCAGAGAAAAATTACATGAACTGATAGGGTTTCGTTTGTGTTTATACGTCTAGGATAAGCCAATTGCAATTTTAAATTTAAAAATTTTTTCTTTCTTTTTTTTCATTTTTGGCCACCCCTAGGCATATGGAAGTTCCCAGGCCAGGGATCAGATCCGAGCCATAGTTGCAACCTAAACCGCAGCTACAGCAGTGCCGGATCCTTAACCCACTGTACTGGGCCTGGGATCCAGCCTGAGTCCCAGCACTTCCAAGACACTGCCAGTCACATTGCGCCACAGTGGAAACTCCTTGATATTTAAAATTTTTGTTTAATTGCAGTTTAATAGTGCTTATAACGGTTCTGTTGTTGGACTGTGTTTCTTCTACGTAAGTGTAAAAGAGGTGGAAAAATCGCAAGTTTTTAATAGATGAAACGGTCATTAAAATAGCCCTGCCTTTTTTTCCTCTCCCTTTTGGCCTCCCCGCAGCATATGGGATTCCCAGGCCAGGGATCAGATCCCAGCCACAGCTGCCACCTGCTCTGCAGTTCTCAGCCCACTATGCCGGGACTGGGGATGGAACCTGCGACCCAGCGCTGCAGAGACGCTGCCGATTCTGTTGCGCCGTAGCAGGAACTCCAAAGCAGCCCTAATTTTTATCTCTGTGTACACGTTCTCCTGGGAAATGGCCAGTCTTTGCTATCGCCGGTCTTCTGGATTGTCTTCTGCCGCCTCTTCTCCCGAGATGAAATACAGTCCCAGGGTCCTGTTCTTTGTCCTGCTGCTTCTGCTTTGTGCGCCCATCCTCTGCTTCCGAAAGCGGTCCTCCCTTCCTTCTCCCCTTGCTCGGCCCCGTTCTGGAGAGCCCTGATCTTCTGCGAGGCAGCACTTGGCTTCCTGGCTCAGGCTCCTGTGCTAGGCGCCTGCAGAGCTCGGAGGGCCCCAGGCTCCTAGAAGAGCAGACGGGTTGGGTGATGAACATGGGACCTGCCGCACCAGGCTGGCCTCGGCCACCTGTGTCGTCTTCCCATTCCAGATGGTGAGCGAGCTCTTGGGTCTCTTGGGTTTCCATCCTGCTGCTCAGCGGTAGCGTCACGTATGCGACTGGGCCACGTCTGTTACGGCCTCGCTGTGGCGCAGAAAGGCAGAAAGATTGAGCCACCTACCGCGGGCATAAACCTCTCTCTGTCAAACGTGCAGTGTTGTCTCCACCCGTGGGCTCATTGCCCCGCGCGGGTGTGTGCCAGCTCACCTGAGGACCCCCACCGGGTCTCAAGGGCGTCTTTGTCTTAGGGCCGGTCACTTACTTATATGTCAGATTTACCTCCATAAAGTTTTCTAGGTTTTCCCTGAGAAGACTGTCGTCTAGTGTACTGACACCCGCCTTTTCCTGGCTCCGAGGTGTGGCGTCTCCTCTGCCGCTCTCCTCCACTCGCCGCCACCCCTCACCTGGGACCAACTGCGGGAAACTCTTGGTGCTAATTTTGGGTAGAGGTGATGGTGGCTGGTTGGTAACCGGAGCGCGTTTGTGCTTTTTTTTTTTTTATCACTGCCTACACGTATCAGCTCTTATTTCTGAATTTGGCTCTTTTGCAGGTCTCTAGCTGTTGGTAGTAAATCCGGTTATAAATTTTTCTCCCTTTCTTCTGTGGATAAACTGGAACAGATCTATGAATGCAGTAAGTGTTTGCTTTATTTTTCCCCTTCTTACAATAGACAAGTGATGCTTGAATGAGGTTTCGTTCTTAACTGCAGACGTGATGATTGCACTCCAAACACCCCTTGACCAGTAATCTTTGCTCACCTTAGTCTCCCTGGGAGGTGATGAAGTGCGGTCTGTATGTTCCCCCAGGTCTTTTTCTGTGCATTTGCCGATTTAGAAATGTACACATAGAAAATACTTGTCTGTTTCAGTACATGGTATATACTATATGCATTATTCTGTAATTTCTCCCCTTTTTTAAATGCCACTTAAACCATTTAGGTTTCTGTCATAGAGGCTTCTAGAATTTGAAAATTTTACATTCCCTAGGAGTGACTTATTTTCTCCAGATTGGCATTGTATGGCCTTTGAGCAGCTGTGTGTCAGTGGCCCCAGGGGTCACGGTAGGGCTGTGAACTTGGCCACTTTGCTTAGTCATTTACTGTGACTTTAGGTAGATGGCTCCATGGACTTCAGTTGCTTTGGGTTTTTTTGCGGGGGAGGGGGAGGGGGACCCAGTACTTGTTGAACAAATAGTAGATCCAGACCCTCCCCCAGTGAGAATAGCAGGAAAGCTTTGCCTTTATTTTCATTGATATGATGGCAGATGTACCTACAGTTGTAGGAAACAACACAGGTCCCCGCTCCCTCCCCCTCCTCCCCCCGTGGCAGCATCTTGCAGAGCGGCCGTCCAGTCGCACAGCCCGGAAGGCGACCCTGTGTTGGGGTTCCTCCAGCCGGCCTTGCACCCGCGTGTGTGGGTTGACGTCTTCCCACTCGTTCTCGCGTCCACCAGTGAAGCCTGGGGCAGTTCCAACCCCGGGGGATCCTTGTTGGCTTTTCGTGACCACACGTCCCTTCCCTGATCCCTGGCAGCCACGAGGCCGCGCTCTGGTTCTCAAATACGGTCACCGCACGGATGTGACAAACATGGACGGGCATCAGCGTTTGCGATGGGCTTAGCTCGCTCAGCACCATCCTGGCAATTCCCCTGAGCTGCGGTGTCGGCAGCGCCATCCTTTCGGTGGCCGAGGCGGGTTCTCTGTGGGGTGCGGCCCCACTGGTGAACCCTCACCTGGCGAAGCGTGTCTGGGCTGTTAAAGGTGGAGCTGCTGTGAACATGCGTGTGCAGGGGCTGGTGTGGGTGTAGCTTTTCACGTCTCTGAGATGAATGCCTGAGTAGAGTTGCTGGGTTGTGTGTTTGGTTGGTGGAGTGTTTTTGTTATTTAATTTTTTTTTTTAAGCGCTGAGCCGTTTTCCAGCATAGCTGTACCGTTGTTCGTTCCCACCAGTAACGTACGAGGGAGCCCGCGCCTCAGAATCCTTGCCAGCTTCTGATGTTCCCAGTTTTTTGTTTTTTGTTTTTTTCCTTTTTTTAGCTGCCCCACGGCCTGTGGAGCTTCCGGGCCAGGAGTCAGATCTGAGCTGCAGTTGCAACCTAAGCCACAGCTGTGGCAGTGCTGGATCCTTAACCCACCACACCACAAGGGAACTCCTATTTGGGTTTTTTTAATGTTGTGTTTTGAGAGTTCTTTATATATTCTAGGTATTAGTCCTTTGTCACATACGTGGTTGATAATACTTTCTCTGTATATGATGCCCTGAAGTGTGCCCGTGGCCCTGACCTTATTAAGACTTCTTGGGGAGTTCCTGTCATGGCTCAGTGGAAGTGAACCTGACTAGTATCCATGTGACCCCTGGCCTTGCTCAGTGGGTGAAGGATCCGGCGTTGCCGTGAGCTGTGGTGTAGGTCGCAGACTCGGCTCTGATCTGGCGTTGCTATGGCTGTGGTGCAGACTGGCAGCTGTAGCTCCAATTTCACCCCTAGCCTGGGAACTTCCATATGCTGCAAGTGTGGCCCTAGAAAGACCCAAAAAAAGAAGGTTTCTTCTTGGTACAGGAGTTCTGCTGTGATGCAGCGGATTAAGGATCCAACTGCAGCACCTTGGGTGGCTGTGGAGCCTTGGGTTCGATCCTCAGCCCTGTGCAGCAGGTTAAGGATCCAGTGTTACCACAGCATAGGTTTTGTTCCCTGGCCTGGGAACTTCCATGTGCCACTGGTGCAGCCAAAAAAGAACTCCCAGTACAGAGAATCGCCTCCACCAGGGGCATGTGTCCGGCTTCCCCTGAGCCCCCTGTTTGCTGCCCCCGGAGGCCAGTGCCGGGTTCTCTTCAGGGAGATGGCTGGAAGTGGAATTCTCGGAGTCAGTGTCCCTGAGTCATGGCTCCCACCTTCGATTTTTCTCCTTCGTCCTCAAGCTCACCTCCTGGTGCTTACCTAATTTTATTTTATTTTATTTTTTTGTCTTTTTGCCATTTCTCGGGCCTCTCCCGCAGCACATGGAGGTTCCCAGGCTAGGGGTCGAATCGGAGCCATAGCCGCCGGCCTGCACCACAGCCACAGCAACTCGGGATCCGAGCCACATCTGCGACCTACACCACAGCTCACGGCAATGCCAAATCTTTAACCCACTGAGCAAGGCCAGGGATCGAACCCGTAACCTCACAGTTCCTAGTCGGATTCGTTAACCACTGAGCCACATGGGAACTCCCGATGCTTACCTAATCTTGTCAGAAAGCCTTCCTCTTCGTGTGCAGCTGGCAGATGTGACGGAGTCATAACACAGCTCCACTTGAGGTGGTGGGTGCTCATCTCAAGTGGGTGTGTTTCTGAAAATCTCCAAATTGCCTGCCTTCATTTGATCCCCCCGGGATAGTTTCCTATAGAGAATTTCTTCAAAGAGAGGTAGCCTGATCTTTGGAAGAAGGATGCCCTTGGGCTTTTGTGAGTGACTGAAACATTTGTGAAATCGACATCAGCACGAGTGCGCCAGTGGTGCCACTAAGTTGTGGCTGTCGTGGTGAGAGTCACTGGGTTTGAAATCCACAGACTCTCTCTCCCTTGGGAGGCCCGGAAATCATGAATGGCTTTATCTTTGAGCTTGTGCTCCGTGAATGAGGTTTGAGGGTGCAGTGGAGCACGCACTGGACAGCAGGGCGGCGCAAGCGCAGGTAAGCCAGGGCCCGGGAGCTTCGATAGCGTGTAAGGACACCAGAACCTAGTCTTGATACGTCCTCAAATTGAATCAGTTTCCTTCATGTTTCTTAAGGGGTTTTGGGCACCTCGTTTTTCAGAGGTTTTTTTGCGGCACAAGATGTGATGCCTCGCTAGCATCGTGAAGAGTGGGTGTTTGCTGCGAGGGCAACGTGGCGTATAGATGTCTTTGTTCTTGTTAACGTTGGCCCTTAGAAGTAGGTGCTGGCCTGCACAGGGCACTCTTGGACAGTTCGTCCTCGAAACTGAAGCGTTCTTTTGCTTCTAGAACATGATCCATCTTCTTTCTTTCATACCTTTTTCATACCTTTTATTAAGTGGGCAGAAGAGTGTCTCTCAGAGAACAGCTTAGCTACTGGGGTCAAGATCCTTTTCTGGCATTTTTCTACATGTCGTTTCGGAGCAAAGAGTAGTGTTTATGGCCTCCGTGTTCAGCCCAGGCTCCTGTGGCTGGTCGTGTCATGACTTTCGACCTTTCTATCAGAGCATCGGGTCTTTGCTGTGGGTCAGGCTGCTGTTACAGAAGGAATGAGCCGGAGCTCGTCTTGGGAGAAGCAGGTTGGACAACTGCGTGTTCTTTTGGTAAACAAACCAAACCCCCCTGTGCCCAGCAGCAGCAGAAGGTTGTTTTGAGGTCTCTGTTGTCGTCTCACATTTTAAGAAAGTTGTAAGAACTCCTGTGTGTGCTTTGCCCGCTCTCTGCTCCATGTGGTTTTATGGTTCATCGTGTTCCCTTTCCCTCTCCGTATGTCCTTTTTTCCTTTTTTTTTTCCTTTTTTTGGGAAGGTATGTAAAGTGCAAACGTGGTCTCTCTCTTCCCTGAAATGTTACTGCCACACAACCCTGCCTGGTTGGGCCATGTAAATAAAGGTGGTAGACTTGGTGCTTGTAACGTGGCTGGGAAGTTTTGAAGGCGAGGTTGGCCTTTTCACATCCTGCCTCGGGTGTCCTCTCTGCCTCTGCGCTTCTGAGCTGGGGAGACGCGCCTCCCGGAGCACCCGCTTGTGCAGTGACGCGTGAGCAGACTGTCCGCCTGGGTTCCGACTGGGTTCGCTCGCGGGGGGTTTTCAGTGGGGGCGCCGACGGGGGCGAACGCGGCAGCCCCCGGCCGCGTCTGCCGGGTGGAAGGGCCCGGGCCGCCAACAGGCCGCCTGGGCAGCGTGCTGCGTGGTGCCCGGCCCTGCCTCCTCCTCGCTGGCCAGCCCGGCGGCTCCAGCAGAGGCAACGCCGCGCTCCTTCTTCCAGGAAGTAGTTCCTTCAATTACATGTTGGACGCGAAAGCTCAAGGAGGAACGTTTGGCAGGGACCGTGGCCGAGGCCACCTGGCACAGGCTGTGACAGCAAGGCCTGGGCCACTCGCGGTCATCGAGGTCCCCGAGGTCACTCTGGCTGCCTTCTGCCCGCCCCCTCCCGCGGTGGCTGGGCTCCCGTCCCTCCGTCCCCCCCGGGCGGCCTGCGCGCTGGCTTCTCACCGGAGGCGGAGGCGCGTGCGTGCGTGAGTCGCTCGCGGGTCCTTTGGGTGCTGGTGTTTGGAAGCTGTGGGGAGTGAGGTGGAACAGGAATGTTGAAGTGCCTGAAGTGATGCGGCGGCAAGGGAGCCGCCCCGCGGGCCCCCGGTCCCAGGGCCGGCAGGGGTCGGAACCCAATCCTTCCGAGTGGCTTCTTACACACGCGGGGACAGCAGTGGGCTCACTCCAGGCTGCCTGGCAGGCAGTTCATTGCCTTGTGCAGATGGCCTCAGCGGGGTTCTGGTTCCTGGGAAACTGCCGGAAGCTGTGATGCTTCCCAGAGAAAACCTGATATGTAGTCTATGATTCCGGCAGTTCAGCAACCCCGAAGGCTGCTCTGAGGCCCAGGGCCTTGTGGTCCTGGAGGCGGCCGCGGTGACAGTCCCTCCTCCCCGCCTCCAACTCTGCCCTCCGTCGGTCACACTTGTCCTCACGCAGCACAACAGGGTATTTCAAGGCCCTGCTGCCCTGGCAGTCTTACTCCAGAGCTTAATATGTTGGCCCGAATGCTTATCGATGCAGTAGTTGCCTGTATGTGTGGGGTTTTTTAATAGCGCTTTTGAGATGTAATTTAGATGCCACGAAAATTACCTTTTATAGTTCAGTGGGTTTCAGTGTATTTACTGAGTTGTGCAACCTACCTTAGTCTAATTTTTAAACATTTTTTTCTCACTCCCCAAAGAACCCCCAAGTCCATGGGCAGGGCATCTACTCCCCGCTCCCCACCCCCTCAGCCCTGGGCAGCCGCCAGTCTCCTTTCTGCCTCTGTGGATTTGCTGCTCTGGACATTTCAGATAAATGAAAGGGGTTTTTATTTGTTTGATTGTTTGTTTTGCTTTTTAGGGCCGCACCTGCAGCACATGGAAGTTCCCAGGCTAGGGATTGAATCAGAGCTGTAGCTGCCAGCCTACACCACAGCCCCAGCAACGCCAGATCTGAGCCGCGTCTGTGACCTACACCACAGTTTATGGCAACGCTGGATCCTTAACCCACTGAGTGAGGCCAGGGATTGAACCCGTGTCCTCATGGATACTTGTCCAGTTCCTAACCTGCTGAGCCACAGTGGGAACTCCCATTTCAGAGAAACAAAATCACACGCGACAGCTTCCTTCACTTAGCGTATCTTCGAGGTTCCCCGTGTTAGAAGCACGTTTGAGCCCTCCCTTCTTTCTGGTGTCCAGTGACATTGCCCCGCGGGTGTGTTGATGGACACTTGGACTGTGTAACTAGTGCTGCTGTGAACGTCTGTGTGCGGGTTACCCGCCCTGTGGACGTGGTGCCATTTCTCTTGAGTAGGTAGGCGCTGCAGGAGAGGAATTGCTGGGCCAGCATCTTCACTTTGCCCACGTGTGTGGCTCCAAGATCGGCTCCCAGAGGTAGAAAGACAGAGGCAACAGAGAAACGCTTCAATTGATAGATGTTGCCAAGTTGTCTTGGAAGAAGGTAGTAGCGGAGCTCCCGTTGTGGCGCAGTGGGTTAAGGACCCGACGTTGTCTCTGTGAGCATGTGGGTGGGTCCCTGGCCTCACTCGGTGGGATGAGGGTCGGGTGTTGCCGCAAGTTGCAGCGTAGGTTGTAGCCGAGGCTCGGATCTGGTGTTGCCCTGGCTGTGCCCTAGGCCTCAGCTCCGGCTCCGACGTCACCTCCGGCCCAGGAATTTCTATGGGTGCGGCCGTGAAAAGGAGAAAAAAGGGCACCCCCCCCCCCCTTTTAACAGGGGCTGAGTGCCTGTTTCCTCATTTCCACAACACCGGGCATCATCAAACATTTCAATG
Source organism: Sus scrofa (assembly GCF_054392235.1). Lineage (NCBI taxonomy): Eukaryota > Metazoa > Chordata > Mammalia > Artiodactyla > Suidae > Sus > Sus scrofa. The sequence goes on from NC_139385.1 coordinate 3,748,969, forward strand.
TTTCTAAGTCAGATTTTTTTTTTCTTTTCCCACTGTACAGCAAGGGGATCAAGTTATCCTTACATGTATACATTACAATTACATTTTTCCCCCCAAGTCAGATTTTTTTAAATGTTCCTCTGTCTTTTTTACATTTCTTGTGACTGAAATGAAACTTTTTCTCACACAGCCGTTTTTCCCCTTTGCCTGTTCTCCCGCTGGATGGCGTGTCCCTAGCCGACGGCAGGTTAGCTAGCCGCGTGGTGTGGGTTGCACGTCTGTCTTCGGGGTTGTCGGCGTTCTGACCTCGTGAACGGCTGTGTGCTCACGTGGGCCGCCTCTCGTGAGGCTCCTGAGCGGGACGAGCTCCTCCCGCGCCCACGATGCCTGAACGCTCTCTTCCGATGTCTTCTCGGCCTTTGGATTTGTGTTTTACCGTAAATACTTGCTCCACCTGGAATCGCTTTTGCTGTAAGAGACGGTGCACGTTTATCCATGAGCTGGAAGACGTTTTTCCTGTGTTTATTCGGAGAGGCTTACCAGGCTATTTAGGGGAGAGGTGTCAGGATGATGAGCCTCTCTCTGAAATTTGACCAGAGAAAGAGATAGTTGAAGCTAAATGGCAGAAAGACAGTATTGGTTAAATCTAGGTGATGGGTATATGGAGGTTCATTATAATGTTCTCTTTTGTGAACATTTGCAGTTAAAAATAGCTTTGCTGACTCCATACTGCACTTACCCTGTTTGTAAAATTCTGAAAGTGTCTTCTGCTTTTTGTCGTTAAAGTTAAAAAAAAACAAAAAAAAACAAAAAAACTAAATACAGAACTACCACATGACCCAGCAGTCCCACTCTTGGACATATATCTGGACAAAACTTTCCTTGAAAAAGACACAGGCAGAGGTCCCGTCATGGTGCAGCGGAAATGAATCCAACTAGGAACCATGAGGTTGTGGTTCAATCCCTGGCCTCACTCAGTGGGTTAAGGATCCAGTGCTTCCGTGAGCTGTGATGTAGGCCAGTGGCTATAGCTTTGATTGGACCCCTAGCCTGGGAACCTCCATATGCCTCGGGTGTGGTCCTGAAAAGAAAAAGAAAAAAAAGAGATACATACACCTGTATGTTCATTGCAGCACCATTCACAACAGCCAAGACATGGAAATAACCTAAATGTCCATTGACAGATGAATGGATTAAGAAGATGTGGTATATACACCTAATGGAATATTACTCAGCCATAAAAAAGAACAAAGTAATGCCATCTGCAGCAACATGGGTGGAACTAGAGATTCTGATACTAAGTGAAGTAAGTCAGAAAGAGAAAGACAAATACCATGTGATATCACTTATATCTGGAATCTAATATACAGCACAAATGAACCTTTCCACAGAAAAGAGACTCATGGACTTGGAGAACAGACTTGCGGTTGCCAAGGGGAAGGATGTGGGATGGACTGGGAATCTGGTGTTAATAGGTGCAAACTGTTGCCTCTGGAATGGACAAGCAATGAGCTCCTGCTGGACAGCACAGGCAGCTATATCCAGTCATGTGTGATGGAACATGAAGGAGGATAATGTGAGAAATAGAATGTATGTGTATGTGTGACTGGGTCCCTTTGCTGTACAGAAGAAATTGGCAGAACACGGTAAACCAGCTCTAATGGAAAACATAAAAGCCATTTTTTGAAAGTCAGACTTAGAGTTAAGTGGGAAAGATGACTATTTCTCTGCTTTCTCTACACTTGGATTCACGCAAATGTATGATGCAGCCTTTTTTCTTTTTCTACCATTTTATTATTGGAAGTTTCCAAACACAGAGGAAAGTCGAAGTGTTTTAGAGTCTCTTGCTAGCACTTCACCCCCCGTCCGTCCGTCCGTCTGTCCGTCCGTCCATCTTACCCCTCGTGCCTTGCATTTCTCTGTACCTTGCAGGCATCCGAACCCACAACCCTGAGCTACTTCAGCAGAGATGTCAGTAACTGCTGTTTGAAGAAGCATTTACATGCAGCCGAATGTGAGGTCTTGAGTAAACATTCCGCGTTTGGACAACACATCCATCTGTGCATCCTGAACTCCTATCAGGGTTCACCGTCACTCCAGAAGGCTCCTTCATACCCCCACCCCCACCACTCCCAGCTTGCTTCCGCCCTCCACAGGAGGCAAGCAGCGTTCTGGGTTTGTGTCCTGTGGTTTAGTTTTGCCTGTCCGACCTCAAAGAGGTGCCGCGTGTGCTCTCTTAACGAGGTTCCTTTTGCTCGGAGTAGTGTTGTAAGATTTGCCCATGTTGTTGTGTCTCCGTTGCCCGGTCTGTGAACGAATGCCAGGTGCTGATGGAAACCTGGGCTGTCCCAGTTGTCAGCTGTTGTGAATAAAGCGGCTCTGCACATTCTTAGAGAAGTCTTCTGGTGGACGCACGTTTTCCCTTGTCTTGGGTGAATGGAAGTGGGATCTGTGTTTCGTTCTGTAAGAGACACCCCGCCCCTCCGAAGGGGGTCCGTGGTGTGTTCCCCGCAGAGCTGTACCGTCTGGCCAGCGCCTGGTGGTCTCGGGCTTGTTCGTGTTAGCCCTTCTGCTGTGTGTGCAGCGATGGCTCAGGGGTTCAGTCTGAATCCCTGGGGGCGGATGACTGCAGACACACTCAGGCCCTCGCCGGCCCTCCGTCAGTTATCTTCCGCCAGTTATCTCCGCAGCGCTTGTGTCCCTTTTTACGTTTGATTGCTTTGTCTCTGTCTTATTGAGTGGTCAGCGTTCTTTACATATTCTGGATACCAGTCCTTTGTCTGATATGTTTGGTGAATATTTTTTCCCAGTCTGTGGCTTGACTTGTCTTTTGAGCAAGTATTTGGAAATTTGGTTTAAAGTCTGATTGACTTTTTTCATTTATGCGCGACGCTTCATGTATCTTTTCTAGGAAACCTTTGCCTGCCAGCAAGTCCTGGAGGTATTTTCCTGGGTTTTCTTTGAAATCTTGTAGTTGCAGCTTTTCTGCTTAGCCCACTGGTCTCTTGCGTTCATCCTGGCGTGTGGTGTGGGGAGGCTCAGGCCGCCTTCGTCCTTATGCGTTTTGGTCCCTACTCCATTTGTCAGCAAGACTTTTCTTCCCCCACTGACGTGCTTTGGTGCCTGAAAGCAGCCCTACTAAGTGTGGCTCCATTACTGCTCTTCATTCTCTTCTACTTGTTTGCTGTTTTTTAACCACGCCTGCGGGGTATGGAAATTCCCAGGCCAGGGATGGAACCCGAGCCACACCTGTGACCTGTGCCACAGCAGCAGCAGCGCCGGATCCCTCACCCACTGCACCAAAGCGGGAGCTTGCGATCCTACTTTTTTCTAGTGGTAGTCTGCTTGCTCTGTGAAGTCTGCTTACTCTGTGAGAGGCTTGTTTCATGCCGTCCTGAGTCGCAACCTTGAGCGACTCCCACCTTTGTGCCCGTCAGAGCCAGGAACCCCTCCGCACGCGTCAGAGAAACTGATGCTTTCCTCAGGGAGTCCATCTTCTCATCTCCCACGTGTTCCGCTGGGAAAACCAGTCCTGCCGGACCGTCCTGCCTTCCAGATTGTCTGTGGTCCGTTCCTTCACTCATTCTGTCTCTACTGCATGGCCAGTCTCTCCATCCGTTCATCTGGGAGCTCATTGGTTTCAGGCCCGAAGCTTCCTCTGAGCGCAGGTGTCCTCCCCGTGACCGCTGTTCACGGGGACCTGGGGCCCGCCCTGCCCCGACTGACTCCCGCAGCTCTTCCGCCGCACCTCCTGCTGGCCGCCCCGGCCCTCTTCCGCTTCCCCACTCACTGCCGCCACCTTTCCTTCTGCCTCCACCTCTCCATCAGGATTCGTCCTGGGTCTCCTGGTAGCGCCCGCGTCAGCAGGTTCAGTGAGGCAGGCAGTGTCAGACCCACTCCTGCCCCTGGAAGCGAGGCCCAGGGCTGGGGACCGCTGCTGAGCCAGGGCCCAGGTTCGCAGGGTAACAGGACAGCTGCGACGGTGAGAAGTAGAGGATGCGTCAGGCCCTCGCGACTCCAGTCCCTCGATCTTGGAGAGAGAGGTGGCCGGAGAGCGGGAGTCCGACAGCATGGAGAGCTTGTCCCCCGCAGGAGTGAGCGTGGCCGGGGGGAGCCTCGCGTAGACACGGCCCTCCCAGCCCCTCCCAGCCCGTGGCGTCCACTGCTCACCCAGAAGGCCCTGGGCGTACTTCGTCCCCACACCCCCGGTCCTGAGGCACAGGGCCTGACGGGAGCACGAGGGTCTGGTCCCTGGTCCCCAGGGAAATTTTACTGCAGACTTCTCGTTCTGGGTGACGTCTCCCCTGACTGGTTGGCCTGACGTGGGAGCGCTGCTGTGCCCGGTGCTGGAGATACATCAGCCTATGAGAACAGGCTGAGCCCTGGCCCCTGTGCTGGCGGTCACTCCTGATTGTGCCCTTCAGTCAAGGGTCAGCAGCTCCCCTGAGATGCTGCCAGGCAGGCAGGCTTGAGACTTGCCTCTGTTCTTCTTCTTCTTCTTTTTTTTTTTTTTTTTTTTTTCTTTTTAGGGCCACACCCGCAGTATGTGGAGGTTCCCAGGCTAGGAGTCGAATCGGAGCTAGCCTGCACCACAGCCACAGCAATGCAGGATCCGAGCCGCGTCTGCAACCTGCACCACAGCTCACAGCAACACCAGATCCTTAACCCACTGAGCAAGGCCAGGGATCAGATCTGCAACCTCATGGTTCCTAGTCGGATTCGTTTCCGCTGAGCCACGACGGGAACTCCTAGTCTTCTAAAGCTTAGTTTGTAGCTGCCAGAGAGAGATGTGATTTTAATTTGTGTAAAAGTGCCTTTGATTAAACTGCTGTGAAGAGCGTAGAACCACGCACTTGATCTTGTCTCCTCTTCCATTCTGCGTAATAGCGAAATCTTGGTTTTTTCCACACATCCGTGCAGCATCACTGTAGATATGCCTGGTGGCTGCTGCCCAGCAGTCGGGACCTGATGCTGATGCTCGTGAGGCTTCAGACCCTTTGTGAGGACTGACGCCGGCATCTCCCTCCCTCCACACAGCCTGTGTCTCAGTACAGGGCCTCGGAGAGCCTTCTCGTTGGCTTTGGTAGTTTGGTTCCTAAACTCACTCAGGCGTGTTTTTAGGTTGAACAAGTGACTTCAGCCCCAGAGCTCCTCCTCTCCTGGAGGAGACTTTTCAGGTAGCTCTGTGCATGGTTGTGGGCGTGGATTTTCACAGACGGGGGTCCTGTTCCCCGGGGGGTCGGACCTCCCAGGTGCCCCGGGCTGACCCGTCTGGCCGGCTCTGTCCTCCGAGCCCCGTTCAGGTCCAGATGGAGTGTGGCTGCAGGTCGTTGTTGGGTTGATCACAGCACATGCTCTGCCCCCGGCTCAGCTGGACTCCCTGTAGCTCAGCTGGAGACAGCCGCACGTGGGAGTCGTGTAGAGTTTGGCTCTGGGACTTTCCTGCCTTCCAGAATTCTCTTTGTTGCTCAATCCGAACTTAGCCAAGCTATTACCGATAAAACAAAGGGGGACTAGGAGAGATTGGGGTGCGGGGGGGCTGTCGGTGGAGACGGGGGTGAGGCAGTAGCCGTGGAGGCACTGTAGCTGCTGTCTCCTCTGCAAGAGGCTCTGCGCACAGTTTATAATACACGGTCTTCTGAGTGGGGGTGTCCCCACCTCCAGCTGGAGCTGCCAGCCTCTCGTTGCTCCTGACAGTAGAGTGGCGGGAGCCCCACTTACAGACAAAGCTAGCCCTCCAGAGATGGAGTCATCCAAGGAGCGCCCGGGGCCCGTCACGGCAGGTGCCGTTCTCGGTGCCAGGGGTGTGGCCGTGAGCCGGCAGCTGAGGCCTCTGTGCTGGGGGGGCTCACGGTCCAGTGGGTTTAGGGAGCTCCCAGCGAGCCAGTGAAGAAGGTGGGCACAGGGGACCCGGGGAAGCAGTGGCAGGGTGACGGGTGTGGAACGGGGGGGGGGGCTTCTCCGTGACGCAGGTAGGGGGGCGGCCTGCACGCGGCTTGTCCGGGCCTGGTGAGCGGGGAGTTGGACCTAGCCTGCCTCCCCACGCCGCGCTGAGCCGCGTGCGCTGAAGCCGTGGGCCCGCTGGGCCTGTTGGAGGCACGCACACCCAGGTGGCTCTTTGCTCCTCTCAGCTGACACGGAGGACGTGTGCATCGTGGAAAGGCTCTTCTCTAGCAGCTTGGTGGCCATCGTCAGCCTCAAAGCTCCCCGCAAGCTGAAGGTCTGCCACTTCAAGAAGGGCACTGAGATCTGCAACTACAGCTACTCCAACACCATCCTGGCCGTGAGGTTGAACAGGCAGGTGAGCGACGCTCTGACCTGGATCCGCTGCCGGCGCCGCGCTGGCCCGCGTCCCCTGTCTTCAGTGGGGCTCGTGGCCGTCGCTGTCACCCCGGCGCCGCTCAGGGCGTTTCTGGTCCCCCCGGCCTTGCGCCGGCTCACCTCACCCCACCCCACTTGACTCTGTTCTCTCGTCTCACACCAGCCCTGTTCCTGGCAGTGCCCTCGCCTCTGCCCATCCCCGTGCTCACGCCTCAAGACCTGAGCCTTCTGGAGTTCTCTTCTGGCTCAGTGGGTTAAGGGTCTGGCGTTGTCACTGCTGTGGCATGAGACTGATCCCTGGCCTGGGAACTTGCGCATGCCACAGGTGCGGCCAAAAAAAGAAAAGAAAAAAGACACGAGCTTTCTTTTTATAAGTGTTACTTTTTAAATAGAAATCGGGCGTCTTTTTCCCTTTTTTTAACTGTTAATTTGACTTTTAATTTAAGGTGAAGGATCTATTACTTTTTTGTGTCCTTCCCCAAAGTTCATAATGCGAGTCTGGCCTGGAATGTGGGCCTGGTGGCTGGCACTTGAGTTTATTTTGTGAGGTGGTCGCGTGGCGTTTGCTTCCTCTCAGAATACAGCCCTGTCCCGAGGGCCTTTGGCACACCCTGGATGCAGGCAGGTGTCCTGTGCAGGCACCGCTCGCCACGCGGCTGACTGTGGGCCCTGCCTGCCACGCAGCCAGTGGTCTGTGAGGTGGGTCGGCCCACGTCTTCACAGTGGCAGCCACCGATGTGCATGAAGCCGGGTCTGTGGACGGCAGAGGTTGGTTAAGGGGGTAAATCATAAGACGTGGCGCGTCGTAACGTGTGCGTGTCCGTTCCCGTATCAGCTCAGGCAGGGACGCAGGTGGGCTGCTTGTCCCGCTTGGGTAAATCACCCTCCTGGCGCAGCAGCTCCGGGTTCCTCTTCTTTAGAATGGAGCAGGAACATAGACACCTGCAAAATAATCTGGGAGCAGAGGGAATTGTTACACTCCCCCACATCCCTGGGTCTGCCTTTCATCCCGCTGTGCTCGAGCAGCCTCAGTCCTGGACGGCAGGCCGCACACCCTCCCAGGCCCGGCCGAGGTTCTGAGAGCCGGACAGACACGCCACGTGTGCCTTGGCTGGAGTGACCGGTTTCTGTGCCGTCGAATGGCATCCCACAGTCAGAGGGCCCGACACAGCCGGCGGCCGAGGCCGCCGTGGGGGAGCCGGCGCCGTGGGGAGGGGGGGCGGCGCCCAGATGCCGGGCTCCGTCTTGGTGCCGGGTTTCTGACCGGGTGCCTCCTCCAGCGGCTGGTCGTGTGCCTCGAGGAGTCTCTGTACATCCACAACATCCGGGACATGAAGGTGCTGCACACCATCCGGGAGACGCCCCCGAACCCCGCAGGTGAGCCGCCGCCCGCCCGCCCGCCCGCCGGGCAGCCCCGCTCCGCCTTTTGAGGGCAGGGCAGGTGAGGGGTCTCTCTCCTTTGAGGTCACAAGTCGTCCCTCTGACGCCGGGCTTGTGACCGCGTACAGTACTTCGTGGATTGCTCAGCCTCCCCGTTGGAGGGGTCAGCATTTCTAACCGGAGACCGTCCGCCTGCGTTGACGGTCCTGCTGCCGCCTCAGCTGGAGGTCTGGGGGTGCGGGACTTAGGAGAACCAGCCCCGCAGCCGCCACGCTGCCTCGGAGCCCTCCTTGGTCTCTGCTGAGAGCAGGCTGACTTCGGCGGCGGGCCTGACCCACCTCTGTTGTCGCGCGTCGCCCGCAGGCCTGTGTGCGCTGTCCATAAACAACGACAACTGCTACCTGGCGTACCCCGGCAGCGCCACCATCGGGGAGGTGCAGGTCTTCGACACCATCAACCTGGTGAGTGCGTCCCCGGGTCGCCCCTCACTGCCCCTCCTCCGCCACGAGCCCCGCGGCGCCCCCCGCCTTCGCGGGTCCTGCTCGGCCCCTCGATTTCCGCCGCCGCCCGCTCAGGCCGAGCAGGTCTGGGGGATGCGGCGCCCCCGTGCTGAGCGCCCGCCTAGCAGCGAGCGTGCTGGCAGCAGTGGAGAAGACTGTCTGGAGAAATTGCTTTGCCTTTTGGTTAAAAGGTTTTGAGCAGCATCTCCTTGGGCCCCCGGCCCCAGTTAATCGGGTGGCCGTGGCACTTGTATTGACTGCGCTCGTGGGTTCGTACCCCTGTGGGTGTTTTCAGCCGGCGTGGTGTCTGTTTCCCCTTCCAGAGAGCTGCGAACATGATCCCGGCTCACGACAGCCCGTTAGCCGCCCTGGCCTTCGACGCCAGTGGAACCAAGCTCGCCACTGCTTCCGAGAAGGTAAGGCCGCTGCGGCCCAGTAGAAACTAGGTCAGAAGTTTCGACACTCTGTAAGACTCTGTTCATGCAGACGAGGCACTGGAGCAGTTTCTGCATCCACCAGCTCACGGCCAAGCACAGGCCACATCCCGCTGTCTGGGCGCGAGTCGGGGAGTCGGGCGGGGCCGTGCTGTATTCGGCCGGGATTCCTTAGCGTCCTTGGCGGGTGTTTGGTTGTTTCTGCCCTTTAGGGTGGGTTTCCCGTATTCCTTGGAGCCATCTGACTAGTGTGCTTAAGTCTCAGTATAAATCCTTTCTGTGCCTCTGCGTGTGAACCTGAGTCTCCAGTGAGAAGACCCCCCGGGTTAAGAGGACGAGGCCTTTTGAAACTCCCTACACGCAGGACAGAATGGCTCTGGCAGCGCCTCCCGCCGGCCCCTCTTCTCTCTTGGCCCCGTGGCACCGGCGGCCTCGTTCTGCGACCCCACTGTGTCTTCTCCCTTCTCCACCTTGTCGCCTGTGCCTTGGCTCGTCCTCTCTCCTCTGCTGCTGCCCAGTTCGGCGTTGACACTTTCTCACCGAAAATCAAAACTAGCCTCCCTCCCCGCGAACCAGCCAAGTGCGGGACAAAACGCCGGCTGGCTTCGCCCGCCTTCCTGCGGGGGGTTGACCCTCACGTCCCCGAACACCGATACCGCTCTTCAAGGGTCGCTCCCTGGGCCCTTGACACGCCTTCGTCTCATGACCCCTCGGCAGGCAACCTTCTCCTGCTTTACGACGAGGACTCGGAGAGTTGAGTCATCGGCCCAGGGCCACCCAGCTGGGCAGCGACAGCGGGACGGGACTCCAAGCCTGGCTGCCTCAGACGCTGGGCTGGACAGTCGCGGTGTCACCCGCCCTTTTCCCTCCGCCGGCAAGATCCCATCCCTTCGTTAATCCGAGCCTTATCTTCATGGTTTTTGCCGGGTCTTAGGAGGCCCTAAAGCACTTTGTGGAATTTCAGGGCTAGTAAAAGAAGACTTTCTCGTCTGGACTCTTTTTTTCTGGCCACACCCAGGGCATGTGGAAGTTCCCGGGCCAGGGATTTAGCCATTGCGGTAACCTTGCCAGACCCTTAACCAGCTGCACCGCAGGGGAGCTCCAGGACCCTTGATTTGCTTTACAGAAGACTCCTGGTTCATGGCATCGGGCCAACAGTGGCTTCTCGGCCCTGCTGTGCCCCGGGTGCCAGGGCTGTGCCGAGGTGTGGGGCTTGATCCTGCTTCCAAGAAACTGCAGTCTCCCTATGACTGACAGCTCTTAGTTAATTAGTTTCAAGCAGTAGGTATGCCATTAAAAGTATGCCTAAATCTGAAAGTTTAGGCTGCACCGGACAAAACTTTTGCCATGGTTCTTTTTGGTCATGGATACACTAGTTACTTCATTCCCCCTAGTTCTCAAGAATTACAAATTTGGTTGACGTCCTTCTATTCAGAGAATCGCTTTTTTTTTTTTTTTTTTTTTTTTTAACATGGCACCTGCAGCACATGTAAGTTCCCCAGCCAAGAGTCACATTGGAGCTGCAGCTGCGGACTGCACCACAGCCGTGGCCACACGGGTCTGAGCCACATGCTTGTGGCAATGCTGGATCCCTGACCCACTTAGTGAGGCCAGGGATTGAACCTGCGTCCTCACTAGAGGTGGTATCAGATCTGTAACCTGCTGAGCCACAGCGGGAACGCCCACGAGAATCACTGCCTTCATCAATATTTTCAAAAGGGGGCCCATTCTATCTTCAGCTTGATTTTTAATGCTGGTTATTATGCCATTGTAGGAATTTACCACCACTTATTTAGACAATTCCTGGTGTTCTACATTTGCGTTTTCTATAGGTTGGGTTTTTCGTTTGTTTTTTATGTTTATAAACACGTGAGATAATCTTTTTTTCTAATTCGAAGCATAGTCGACTTACAGTGTGGTATTCATTGCTGCTGTACCGGAGAGTGATTGAGTCGTGCGCATATGTGGAATCTTCTTTATAGTCTATCATGGCCTGTCCCGGGCCGTGGAGTAGAGTTCTCTGCTGTGTCGTCGTTTATCCCCTCCGTGTATAAAGCTTGCATCTGCTACCCCCTACCTCCCAGTCCCTCCCTCCCCGCTGGCAGCCACAGGTCTGTTCTCCTTTCCCGTGAGTCCACTTCTCTTCTGTCAATTCGCTCGCTTGTGGCATATGTTAGATTCCACGTAGAAGTGGTATCACGTAGTATTTGTCCTCCTCTGACTCATTTCACTTTGTATGAGAATCTCTGGTTGCATCTGTGTTGCTGTACATGGCTTTATTTCATGCTTTTTTATGGCTGAGTAGTATTCCATTGTGTATATGTACCACATCTTTGTTCGCCTGTTGATGGACATGTAGCTTGTTTCCCTGTCTTAGCTATGGCAGCAGTGCTGCTGTGAACACGGGGGTGCATGGATCTTTGTGAATTGTAGTTTTGTCCAGATAGATGCCCAGGAGTGGGGTTGCTGAATCATATGGTATCTCTATTGTCAGTTTTCCCAGGACCCTCCAGACTGTTCTCCACAGCGGTTGCACCAGTTTACATTCCCACCAGCAGTGCAGGAGGGTTCCCTTTTCTCCACAGCCTCTCCAGCCTTTGGTATTTGTAGACTTATCAAGTCCATTCTGACTGATGTGAGGTGGTACCTCGTTGGCATTTTTAGTGGCATTTCTCTGATAAGCCGCCACATTGAGCGTTTTTTCACAGGTCAGCGTGATAGGAAGTTAGCAGCGAGCGGCGAGTGTGAAGGGGTGGGCCTGCGGGGCCCCCGGCGCGGGGCAGCTGCCGTCGCGCTGTCCCTGCAGGGCTGAGTGCGCTCCGCTGAGAGCCCTTTTTCCGTCCTCTCTCCCGGCCGCAGGGGACCGTGATTCGGGTGTTTTCCATTCCAGAAGGACAGAAGCTCTTCGAGTTCCGGAGAGGCGTGAAGAGGTGAGGGGTGTGTCTCCTCGGTGATTCTGGGGCTTCCGTCTTCTCTGTGGCCCACGGTGGAAGCTCAGCCGCTGGGGATCCCGGTTCAGTGACCCGCGTTGCAGCCTGGCCGGGCGGTCCTGTGGGGCTCTGGCGTCGTGGGAGGGAAGGGGACCTTCCTGTAGAAGCAATCTGGGCTTTGTCTGTCCGAGGGTCCCCGTGCGCGCGGGGGCCCTGGCCGGATGGCCCGCGGGCGTGCAAGGAAGAGCTTGCGTGGCTGGACCCGGGGCGGACTGGGGGCTCCCTTCCCGTCAGCAGCCCCCTCCTCCTCTCTGCTCGGAAGACCTGTCACCAGCTCCCCGTCACCCCAGCAGATGGCTTTGGCCCTTTGTCTCTTCTTTTTTTAAGAAACCCCAAACCGCAGTCCCCATGCGGCGCCCCCTCAGCCTCCCCGTCTGACAGCTCCCGTCTCCGGGACCCGCAGCCGCCCTGTGCTGGGCCTGGCGCCCTCTCCTCCCCAAGCCCGCGCCGCCTCGTGTCGCCTCCCTTCCTTCCCCCGGTTCTCCTTCCTCGCTGCTCCTGCTCGTTCCCTCCATCTCTGTCTCGCCCGGGAGCTCCTTCCGGCCCCTCCCTGGGCAGCCCTGTCCCTCCAGAGCCTCGTCTCCCGTCTGCCTGTGGCCCTTGGTCTCTACGAGTGGCCCAGGCCACCTGCTAAGCGGGCCCACATTTCTCCTGCTCGCCGGGTGCCGGGCCCTCCAGCCACCAGCCCAAGTGGGGCCCCGTCTGTCCGGCCCTCACACACGCCGTCTCTGCGTGGACACCCGTCCTTGATGGGGGCCCGAGCCTGAGGGCCTTCCTGTCACCCGTGCACCCAGTCTGGCAGCGGGCAGGTGCTGGCCTCCCCCTGTGCACCCCGGGCCACGTCCCCACCGGCCTCGCCTTCGCCTTGGTCTCGGCTCTTGGCCCCCCGGGCTCCGTCCTTGAGTCTGAGCCCGAGCCTGGTCAGAGCTCGTTTCTCTGACGGGGTGGCCGTGATGCGAGCCCGGCCCTGTCTGGAACCTCCCACTGCCCTCCCCTGCCTGGGGCTCTGCTCCAGACCCCGGATCGCCGTGCCTCCCTTTCCCGTCACCCAGTTCCTCCCACGCTCAGAGGTGGCGCTGTGACCGGCCCAGCCCTTCCCGCCCAGCTCGTGTGGTGGCGCCTTCGCTCACAGGGAGTTTGGTGCCTGCACACACCCTGCTCCGAGCCCCACTAACGGAGTCTCAGCCCTGAGCCTCAGTACAGCGCGGGGCACGTCCTGAGCTCCCAGGAAACATGTTGAATTGACTAAAACCCCTCACTTGACCGGGCTAGATGCACCTTGTATTTCTGGGCTTATGAGGAAATAGGCTTTTATTTGGTGGCTTTGGGATTTAAGGTGATTTTCAAGGTAAACAGTAGTGTCTCAGCGTGTTGACCGTTTGCTGGAGAACGTTGTCAGGGCTGCCAGTTTATCCTCCTCCCCGTTAAGCATTGCGGTGATCGCCGTTACTGGGTCTCTGACTCACCTGACTGCTGTAAGTCCGGCCTAATTCACGAAGATGGTTGAGGTCCCGGTTCCCTTGGTCTCCTGGACGGTCAAGAAAGTCGTCCCAGGAAGGGTCCGTCGCCTTTCGGACGCTCTCCCTGCTTAGAAAGGTGTTTTGAGCCGGTGATGGAAGGGCCTAAGACGCCAGTGGGGCCCATGCGCCTGTCGCGGGGCCTCCCTGCTGCGACCGCCTTCCGCGCCCCCGGGAGGGTTGCGGGGGCCTCGGCCGCGTCCCGGGCGGGCGGCGGCGTGACCCGGCCCCTCCCGCCCGCAGGTGTGTGAGCATCTGCTCCCTGGCCTTCAGCATGGACGGCATGTTCCTGTCCGCGTCCAGCAACACCGAGACTGTGCACATCTTCAAACTCGAGACTGTGAAGGAGAAGTGAGTCGCACACATGCCCCTGTCAGAGGGGCACGAAGCACCTGCCCATGCCCGGGGCTGGCCCGCCAGGGAAGCAGGGAGCGGTGCTCCCTGAGCGGCCGGAGTCCTCGGGGAGCGCACTGCACGCGGGCGGTGGGCTGAGTCCCGGCACGTGGAGCCGCGCGGCTATGAGATGGCCGCCTGGGGGCGCTGGTCTCGCTGCCGTGGATTCGCGTGGTCGGGGGCGGCGTTGTTGCCCGTCTGACTGTAAGGAGCGGTTAGGCTGACCCCCCGTGCACACGAGAGGAGCAGCGTCAGGGCCGGCGGCGGTGGTGGCGGCGGGGCAGCAGCCGACGGGAACAGTGCCCCTGAGGCTCAGGGGCTGCCTGTTGGGAAGGTCGGGGGCCGGGGAGCCTGAATTTGGCCGTCCGTGTCCTCACGTGCTCCAGAGCAGGGGCTACGGTGGGCCGTCATCCCAGGCGGCCCCTACGGAGGCGCTTGAGAGGCCCCTCTCCAGACCCTCGAGGACACACTCTAACGTCCCCAGGGTTCCGAGGGCTCGTCGTCTCCTGTACCCTCTCCGCCCTGGAGTCTAGCAAGTTCCCGGGCTGACACCGGCCTCTGTGTGAGCGGGACGAGCTCGGGCTGAGCCGGCGTCCAGCCCTGCGAGTCTGACGGCGTCTCCTGCTTGCAGACCTCAGGAGGAGCCCACCACCTGGACGGGCTACTTCGGGAAGGTGCTCATGGCTTCCACCAGCTACCTGCCCTCCCAGGTGACAGAAATGTTCAACCAGGGCAGAGCCTTTGCCACGGTGCGCCTGCCTTTCTGTGGCCACAAGAACATCTGCGCGCTGGCCACGTGAGTAGAGCGGGTCCCCCCGCCCCGTGCAGCCAGCCCGGGGGCCGGCTTCCCCCCGATGAGCTGCGGGCTCAGACCTCAGGTCGAGGCAGGAGTCAGAAGGGCAGCGTGAGGTGCGCCTTTGCTGGCAGGAGACGCGGCGCTGTCTCTGCATCTTCTGCTTTCTTTCTGCTTTTGTTGAGGATGCGTAACACGTTCATGAGACGATGTCAGGGTCAAAGCCACGGGAGCGAGCCAGTGCTTAGTCCTGCCTTGGGGCCTCCGGCACCAGCAGCCTCGCCTGGCTGGAGGCCCCCTCACCGAGTCCGCTCAGGACACTTCCCCCGAGCACAAGAGGCTGGCTCGAAAATTCAGTGACAGCACATCTGTGATTCTGCGCATCTTAGGAACATTATTCTGCATGCTTTTTATCCAACTAGCATAGTCGAAAGCTTATGAAAACATCTGCCCTTAGTAAAATCAGAGAAGCCACGATCTGCCCTTGATAAAATCAGAGAAGCCACGACACCGATTTTGTTTGCACCTGCTGCGTGGTCGGCAGTGTGTGTTCACACTGAGTGCCCTGGCCCTGATGTCTCGGCCTCGAGGAGCAAAGTGGACGCAGCTTTTATGCTCTTAGACGTGGACGTAGGTCGAGCGCTCCGAACCGAAGTGTGCTTGTTTGGGGGTGCTCCCCTGGGCAGGGTGAAGGCCAGGCTGCCGGTTGAATAAGCACTTTGTGGAAGTTCTGGTCCTAGAATTTGGTTGCATTGTATTCTCACTAGAATCCAGAAGATTCCGAGACTGCTGGTGGGAGCCTCTGACGGGTACTTGTACATGTACAACCTGGACCCCCAGGAGGGCGGCGAGTGCACCCTGATGAAACAGCACAAGTAAGGCCCCGCCCCGGCCACGCCTCCCGCGCGACGGGCTGCTGGCAGGCGGGGTTGGAGGTTTGCCCTGGGACGCAGGGGGGCCCGGCGCTGTGCGCGCCCGCCCTCCGCACCTCTGCCCCTTGGCCGGCGCGCTGTTCCTCCTGTGGGGGCCTCGGGCCTCTGCTTCCGCAGGTCGTGCAATGACCGCGTGCGTGCCCGCATCAGGAGCCTGGCGCTGCTGCGGGCGTACACCCGACAGCTGCTCCCTCTCCTCCCCCAGGCTGGACGGCAGCATGGAGACCACCAACGAGATCCTGGACTCCACGTCTCACGACTGCCCCCTGGTGGCGCAGGCCTACGGCACGGCTGCGGCCAAGGGTGCGCCGGTGCCTTCATCCCCGACCGCACTTGGTAAGGGCGGCGGCCGGAGCCTGGAGGGTCCGCCCCGCTGGCCCCGCGCGGCTCTCGGCTTCCTGCTCTTCCCCTTCCCCAGGGTGGGGGCCTGCGGGGCGCAGGCAGGCAGGGACCCACTGTCGTAACACACCGTTTTCAGGGCCTCTTGAGGCAGAATTCACTGTCTTCATCTTTGAAGACAAAGCGGCCCTCAGGGTTTTGGGTGCACGTGAATTGTCTGTCCCCCGACAGGCGACTCTCCGCCAAGATCCCCCCCACCCCGGTGTCTGTCCTCGGTCCTTCCGGTCTGCCTCTGCGGGGGTTCCGCTCGCAGGCCTGGCCGCTCCTGGCGCCGGGCCCCTGTCCCCTTCCGGGGCTGGGCGCGGCCGTGTGCAGTCGGCCCCCCGTGTGCGGGTGGCCGTTGGGCCCCTTGGGAGCCGCCTCCCCCCGCGGCTCCCCTGACGCATTCAGCGAGGCTGCAGGTGGCTCGGAGGTGAGGTTCTCCGGCTCACAGTGACTCTCCTTTCCAGTTGGAGGCGCTTTGAGTGTCCATCCCCCGTCCACTAAGGACGGTGCCTCCCGTCCCCCGGGGCCCTGTCGCTGTAGCTCCTGACGCTCTGGGTCTTCACCGGAGTCTGACCTAGAGCTCACCCGTCCAGAGTGTCACTGTGACCCCCGCTGCCCCACATCCAGACCCGGGCGCCACCTCGGGGTCCTCGTGCCGGCCCGGCCCTGAGGCTCCCGCCTCTCTCCGCAGCCTACACGGACGAGCTGGGCGCGGCGGGCGGCGCGGGTCTGGAGGACGAGGCCAGCGCCCTGCGGCTGGAGGAGGACAGCGAGCAGCCTCCCATGATTCTGCGGACGGACTGACCTTGACCTGTGAACCCTTCAGAGCCCTGAGGCAGAGGACACTGACTGACAGAGGACTTCATGTGATGCTGCTATGAACTTTGACCCGAGATGGGGCGAGGACGGCAGAGACTTCAAGAGGAAAACAAAGCTTGTAGCTGTGGTCTCATCCCACGCTGTTGAGAAATACATCATTTTCACTTCAGTGGCTTTTAATCTGGCTCTTAAGTTTTAGCTTTTTGTTTCTTTTCTCTTTTTGCCAAAATTAACTGTCTGGTGGAGCCCTCGAAACCTCCTTGCTTTGCATGTATTCCTGTGCCAAGCCCGCCTGGGGGAGCTAGCGCCGCTTGGTAAGAAGCGCAGGTGGTGGGGTGTGACTCTGCTCAGCGTGTGGCGCGCCCGAGGTGGCGGGCAGCGCGGGTCTGGTTCTGCTCAGGCGGGGCCGGCGTGGGGGGGCTCGCTCCCCAGAGCCCCTCCGGGACCACTTTCCCCGTTTTATTTTGTTAATTAAATTTTTTCCAAATTGGATTCTTCTGGGATTTCTTCCGTGGTGGATGTTTGTTTCTGATCTTGTTTTCCGTGTGGTTATTAGAAGAGGGAGGTTCTCCCTGACGGCGAAAACTTTTCCTGCTAACAGCACACGAACTTGAAAGAGCACCTAGGAGTCCTGCAGGAGAGAGCATGTTGGGTCATTAGATTTTCTGGTCTTGCCTTTAATCTTCCTGTTGAGCAGCTGTGCGTGTGTATTTGGTTGTGGGGTTTTTTTTTTCTCTTTTTTTCAAGGACCCTTTGTAGCTGTTTCTGTGCCCATAAAGCACAGAATTAAGACGTGGTGGGCCCTCAGGTTAGGCTCTTACCTCGAGCTCCACGTCCACAGGGACGCTCCTCGCCCGGCTCGGGAGTGGGGAGGAAGCCGGCTGGGAAGGCCTCCCTACGGGGTGATCTGTGCCTGCTTCCACCTTAAAGCTTGTTCAGAGTCCTGAGAGATTGTGGTCACGGGTTCCAGGACTTGCCTGCTTTCCCTTCTCATTTTTGTAGAATTCAAACAACTTCCAGTACCTCGAGCTCTCCATTCCAAGCCAAGACACTTAGCAGTTGAAGTTTTGAGAGGTGTGGTTTTTTTTGTTTGTTTGTTTTCCCTTTTTAGGGCCACAGTCTCAGCATATGGAGGTTCCCAGGCCCAGGGTCAAATCGGAGATAGAGCTGCCAGCCTACACCACAGCCATAGAACACAGGTTCCGAGTCGCATCTGTCACCCATACCACAGCTCACGGCAACGCCGGCTTGTCACCCACAGGAACTGGGAGTTGTCCTTGAGCTGACCGTCCACTCTCACCGCTCGGCTCCAAGGTCAGTCCCCGTGCCTCAGGCTGCCTGTCCAGTGGTTGGCTTTGAGGTGCCCAGGGCATGCCTGGCTTGGGCAGAGATCTCTAGAAAGGCTGGTTATGGCTGCGACGTGCAGTGCTGTGGGTCGGGGGGAAGGCGGGAACGTAGTTGACTTTCCCCGCGGCCCCTGGCACGTCTGACTTGGGTCTCTGGAGCCCCAGTGGCGGGTCTGGTACCCAGGCACCAGCCGAGCCAAACAAGGGTGGCGGGGCCCGGACAGCAGGTGGTGTCTCTCTGTCTCTGGAACCAGGCCCGGGGAGAACCGCTCCCCTGTTCCCCGGCGCTGGGCCTGCTCGGTGGCTCCGCACAGGTGGTGGGAAGCAGCGGCTCTGCGTCGCCAGGTCTCTCCCGTCGGAGGCACCTGGTTTCGTCCGCCCTCAGCATCGGTCATCCCCTCAGCTTCCTCCCCGGCCCAGCCGGCCCCCCAGGCACTGTCTTCTGGGGTCTTTGCTGCAACCCGTCTGCTGCCGAGATGGGGGTCCGAGGATTGCGGGGCGTCGCGGACCTGCCCTCGGGGGGTGAGTGCCCCACCTCTTCCATCACCACGGGCAACACTCCGTCTGAGCTCCCTGCTCCTGCTGGGGGCTGGGAGCGGGCACGGGCTGCTGCATGGCGGATGGCAGGACTCTTTTTGCCACGTGGACGAGAAAGGGCTCGGCGGGACTGAACAGGACACGTGCCCCGATTGGCTGAACCGCGGCTGTACACCGATGTTAATTTTTTATGTCATATTTTTCCAAACTTAAGAAAAGACCATTCGTCGCTGCCAGGAAACTCACCTAGTGGACCTGTGGCTCTGGAACAGACCTTTTGTGCTTTCCGGCGTGACGGAGCCCAAGTCGGCTTGAACTTGGAGTTGGAAAGGGCTGAGAGCAGCCCCGACTCCACCCCATACTGCGGCGGGGCCTGGGCTCGGGGCTGCGCAGACGGGGCCACGCCTGCCCCATGGCGGCTTCAGGGCACCTCTCGGAGGGGACCGCAGGTGCCCGGCTCCACGCCTGGCCTGCGGCGAGCGTCTAGCACACACTGAGGCAGAAACTGGTCCTGCAGACCTGAACCGCCGTCATCTCCGTTCTGGCCCCTGGAGCGCGGAGCTGGTGGGAGGCGGTATGAGCCACATTCACGCACAGGGTTCTCCGTGGCTCTCCTTGTCCCTGGCCTTCCCACTGCTGGACCCCAAGAGCAGTGCTCAGACTTGGGCGTCGGTCTGGGGGCCTGGGGACTTGCTGAGTCCTGGACACCGGGTCCTGCCCTGCGGCTCCAGGTCACCACCACCTCCAGAGCGCACACCTGCTCTGGCCAAGACGGGACACGAACCCCTGCCTCCCTGGTGTTAACCTGCAGCACCCAGCCCTGCCCTCTGTCAGGGCTCCGGGAGCTCACGCCGCATGGACCAAGCCTAACCTGCTCACGGGCTCACTTGCGGAGGAGAGGCGAGAATCTCTCGCCTTGCCTGGGCCCAGCAGGGACCACTTGCCGAGGACCCCGGAAGCCTGGGCTCACCGGGCAGCGCTGGCGGCGTCTCCCCAGGCCTTTCCCGCCGTCACCTCTGATGCTCGGGTGCAGAGCTGCCCACGGGCTGCGCCTGGACGGGTGTTTGTCCCCCACCCACCCCCGGTCTCTGTGGCTCCTCTTTGCATGTGGGGACGGCGGGGCCCCTGGTTTAAAACGTCCGTGTGACACTGCGGGTAACACCGCTGGAGACCCAAAGTCGTCATTTCACAAGTGTCCTTGGTCTTCCTTCGGCTCGAGGTGGGTGATTGGATTTGTGGCGTCAGAAACGCAGAAACAAAGTGCACGCAAGCCTTTGGCGCTGTGCCCGGAGAGCACTTTCTACAGGATTCTCCTCGCCCGTCGCTCCTCCGCGGACAGTGTGGTGAGCGCTGACCCCCAGGCGGAGAGATTTCCCTGCTGTGTATTTTCGTTCTTACCCTGGTCAAAGTCCTTGGCCCACGTGGTACCTTTCTGTTCTGAATTTTGTCAAGCACAAAAAAAAATTGCAATTTTGAGGTGTGATCAGCCCAGCCCTTACCGTTCCCTGGCATCTGACCAGGAGAGTCTTTAATACGGGAGAATTAAATCTTTTTGAAGGTCAGAATTTAAAAAGACTTCTTTCATTCCTCACCTCTGTCTTCCTTCTTTACTGCGTTGCAATGTAGTTATTCCTTCTTAGGTGTTCTTTATAGGGGAGCCTGTTGTATGTGTTGCCAGTATGTTTGAGGTGCGGGGAGGGTGTGTGTGTGTGTGTGTGTGTGTGTCTAAGCCCTGAGCCCTGAGCAGTGTGCTTACTGATTACAGACCACACCAAAGCCTGTATATAACGTCACTTAAGGGACTTCCCGTTGTGGCTCAGCAGGATAAGAATCCAACTAGTATCCATGAGGACGTGGGTTCGATCCCTGGCCTCGCTCAGTGGGTTGAAGGTCCGGCGTTGTCCTGAGCTGTAGGTCGCAGATGGGGCTCAGATCCCTCATTGCTGTGGCCATGGCATGGGTCAGACTCTCCAGCTCTGATTAGACCCCTGGCCTGGGAACTTTTATGCTGCAGGGCCAGCCCTAAAAAGAAATAAAGGAAAATTAAAACCTGTGCTGGTTTTGGTTTTGTTTTGCTTATTTTCCTTGTTGTTGAGTTGGGTTTTTTTTTTTTTTTCTTTTTGTCTTTTTGTCTCTTTAGGGCCGCACCCGTGGCATATGGAGGTTCCCAGGCTAGGGGTCCATTCGGAGCTGTAGCTGCCGGCCTACACCACAGCCACAGCAACGTGGGATCCGAGCCGCGTCTGCAACATACACCACAGCTCATGGCAACGCCGGATTGCTAACCCACTGAGCAAGGGCAGGGATCGAACTTGAAACCTCATGGTTCCTAGTCGGATTCGTTAACCACTGCGCCACGACGGGAACTCCTCCTTTGTACCCTAGTTAAATGCAATGTAATTCCACCTAGAATATTACATACAGCCAAGAATCAGAATCCTGCAGCCTGGCCGAAGTCGAATCAAGGTGTTCCTCCAGAATTGCGTTTTGTCCGTTGTGAAAGAGGTTTTATGCTTCTTGCTACTGGCATTCAAGGCATATGGGGAGTCCCCGTCGTGGTTCAGTGGTTAACAAATCTGACTAGGAGCCATGAGGTTTCGGGTTCGATCCCTGGCCTCACTCAGTGGATTAAGGATCCGGCGTTGCCGTGAGCTGTGGTGTAGACCGGCAGCTACAGCTCTGATTCGACCCCTAGCCTGGGAACCTCCATGTGCCATAGGTGCAGCCCGAGAAAATATTAAAAAGATAAATAAAAATCAGAAGGCATATGGAGGTTCCCAGGCTAGCAGCCGGCCTACGCCACAGCCCCAGCAATGTGAGATCCGAGCCGTGTCTGTGACCCACACCACAGCTGGCTGCTTTCCCAGGGGTTCCCACTGCCGCTCTGGGACCTGGGCACCTGGGGGAGGGGGCGCAGGGCCTGGAGAAGGAAGCCAGCTCCTGGTCTGAGGTGCCTTCCCCACCCCACCCATCTGGGGTTCCCTGAGCGCCTTCTGGTGTGCAGCCTTGGAGCTGTGATGGCTGCCTACCCCCACCCTGCCGTCCCCCACAGCCGCCTGCACCCAATCCTGGGGCAGGGCCTCCTCCTCCCAGCCAGCCCTGTGCTGCCTCCCACCGCCGACAGAGGCCCCTAGGAGGCAACTTGGCCCCCAGGAGCCTCGTGCCAGCTTCTCGCCAGCTCGGTGCTAATTTCCATCCTGGGTTCCACAAGCAGGTGCATCCTGGGAAACTCCATTCCATCCTAGAAGCGCTAGAGGTGTCGCCTATGCTAGTGCCAGTGAATCGGGCACGCAAACGGGCGGGGAGGTCGCTGAGGCTGCAGCCTGGCCCATGGAGCAGAGAAATGCTTTGTGCCAAGCACGCTTTGCTCAAAGGCTGTGGTTCATTTTCTCTTAGTCAGCTTAGTCCTGATTGGTTTGGGTCAGTGGCTGCTCCTAACGCCCATGGTTGAAGTGTGCGATCAGCTCCCTCCCATCCCCAGCAGGTGGCAGGAGGCCCTCGGGAAGACCACCATGGTGCTGTTTCAGACGTGAAGACTGACAATCTCGGGCGGAGGGACCCATGAGGACCCGGAGGACAGATCCCCTCGTCGTCGTGAGGAATGTAGACGCTGGTGCCTCCGTTCACCAGCTTCAGGGCTGGTCGGAACCCCCGGCACCCGCCCCAAGAGCACGGAGAAGAAGGGAACGTGCAGAGCCTTCCCCCAGGGCCAGGGCGGTGCGCACACCTCGAAGCTGAGTCTCCCGGGCGGGCCAGCACCGCAGCTGCCGTGGACAGTCACTGAGTCCCGCCTGGGCGGAGGGCGTGCGCTGCCCACCCCGAGCGGAGGCCCCTGCAGCCCAGCCCTGGCTGCCCGTCCCAGGACCTTCCCTGCCCCCGGCCGGGCTGCTGTCCCGACACCAGTAAGACTGCAGACTGAGCATGGCGACACCCCAGTGACACTAGCCTCCACCTAATGAGCACCTACTCTGTGCAGGACACTTCCCAGCATCGGGTGTGTCCTCATTCACACCTGTGTCTGCACGGGCCGCTTGCAAACAGGACACAAGCCCTGAGGGTGGCGAGGGAACTGGAACTCGGCCGTGAGGTGGACGCAGCTGAGAGGGGCCTGCACCCCGCCCCCCAGGCCCAAAAGGCTGTCCCAGGAGGACACCCCCCTCCTGCCACCGTTACCCCGCCGGCAGAACAAGGCTCAGGGAGCCGTCACTTTTCTCATCCATTCTGGAATGTTAGCACTTGGACCTGTTTAAAAACAACCACTTCACTCCCATCGGGAGGGCAGGTATCACAACAGTGACAGTGACCGGTGCTGGCCAGGATGCAGGGACAGGAACCCCCCGTGCGGGGCTGGTGGGGGGATCGTCACCCACTGTGGAAACAGCCTGGAGGCTCCTGCACACGCGCAGCACAGGCTCACCCCCTTGGCCCGGCAGTCCCGCTCCTGCGTTGGTACCCAGAGCAGCAGGAACGGGGACTCAGAGGCCGGGACGTGGTGTTAGGAGCATTTTCACCGAGTTCAAAAGGGTGAGACAACCCAGGTGGTCTGTCAGCAGGTGGCGGGATCGAAATAGAGCTCGTCCATGGGATGGAATATTATTCAGCCCTGAAAACAATACTGACAATCTGGACGCACCCCGAAAATGTGGTGCTGCCTTTCCCACTGTGGCTCTGCGGGGGTGTCTCTGTGCACCCCTGTGAGTCTGACTCGTGTGTGCAAACATGTGTGCGTGTGTCTATGGCTCAGTCCATTCAGGCTGCTATTTTAAAAGTACCTGAGCTTGCAACACAGCAATGGGAGAAAAAATTATGTATACATGTGTGTGTAACTTGGTCCCCATGCTGTACAGTGGGAAAAAAACATTAAAAAAAGTACCAGAGGGTGAAGAAAAAAAAATAAAAATTTAAAAAAAGGTTCCAGAGGGTGAGTGGAGCTCCCGCTGTGACACAGTGGGTTAAGGACCCAGCTTGTTTCTGTGGCAGTTCCAGTTCCATCCCCCGGCCCAGTGCAGCGGGTGACGGATCCAGCTGCCGCTGCGGTGTAGGGCGAGCTGATAGGGATGGAGGAGGCACAGGTGGGTGTGGTCCCAACGGGGGATCAGAGAGAAAGAGGGCACCCGGGGGGAGGCGGGGAGGCCACGGTCAGTTCAAGAAAGCCGTCAGCACGGGCAGGCTTGCCTGATGGGCAGGCTTGCCTGACGGGCAGCCTGGCTTGACTGCAAGAGTGGAGGTGCGAGAATGGCCTCAGGTGCTTGGGCGGGAGATGGGGTGGGGCCTGCATTCCCACGCAGACCAGGGGCCAGACTTTGAGGACCGCCCTTCAGCTGATCTGAATACTAACTAAGGAGGAGCTGCTACGCCCAGAGAGGAAGAGGCGGGCCTTTGCAACCCCCACGCCCCTTGGAGGATAAAACCGTGGCCCACTGGCTCCTGGGGGCAGAGTTTCCGTGCCTGCCCGCCTGCGTCTCTCCCAAGCGTCCTCTCCTAATACATCTGTTTCTTTTTTTTTTTTTTTTTTGTCTTTTTTGCCATTTCTCAGGCTGCTCCCGTGGCATATGGAGGTTCCCAGGCTAGGGCTCTAATCAGAGCTATAGCCGCCGGCCTACACCACAGCCACAGCAACGTGGGATCTGAGCCTCCTCTGGGACCTACACCACAGCCCACGCCAATGCTGGATCCTTAACCCACTGCGCGGGGCCAGAGATCGAACCCGCAACCTCGTGGTTCCTAGCCGGATTCGCTAACCTCTGCGCCACGACGGGAGCTCCGATACATCCATGTCTTGCCCATCACTTTGTCTCTCGCTCAATTCCTTTTGTGCGGAGGCGAGAAGAACCCGAACCTCAGTGAGTCCAGACACAGGGTGAGTAGCTCGAATTTAAAACCATGGGTTCAACTCCCAGTCTGGGTTTAGTTTGGGTTTGAGTGCCGGGACGTGGGTTCAAGTCCCAGTCTGTGATCCGGTTTGGGTCTGGCCGTTAGTGCTGTCAGTTTCACGGCTGCAGCTTGGATTCAGCCCCTGGCCCGGGAACGTCCCCATGCCGCAGGTGCAGCCAAAAAGAATAAAGCCATAAGGTACCAGAGACCAGGCAGCTCCTACACAACACACCTGATTGCTCACGGCCCTGGAGGCTGGAAGGGGCAGGCAGCTTCCAAGCCTGGCGAGGACTCTCGTCCTGGTGTTCCCTGCGCCCGGGGGTCGGGGGGAGCCCCCTGGTGTCTCTCTCATTAGGGCACGAATCCCCACGATGAGGGTTCAGCCCACGTGACCTCATCCCCTCCCAGGGCCCCCAGCTATGTGGGGTTCGGATTCAACACAGGAATGTGGGGCGCACTCAGCCCACCGCAGTGTGTGGCATCTGTGCCTTTGTGTGGGCGCCGTTGGAAGGACCCCTGCCTTGACCCGGCCACCAGGACGCTGGTCTGGCCTCCCCGTGGCCGTGTGGCCGGGGTCACAGTTCCCAAAGTCAGGAGGGCCCTCCCAGCAGGTTTCAGGGCTAACGGAGGGTTTGGGGGCCACATCTGCTGTCTGTTCCCGCCAACTTCTGGCCTCGTGCCCACGTCCCTGGCTCAGCCCCCCCACCCCACCCCCGCAGGCTGCAGATGCCTTGAGAAAGGATGTGCCTTTATGGGCCTCAATATGCGACAGGTTCTGCAAAAGGATGAGGGGATTAAGGGGCTTTGTGTTGCGTTTGGCCGACACAGTCACACTGTCTCAGAGGATAAATGTAGAAAATGCCATCTAAATACATTTTTAACTCGGGCTTTTCAGAGAAGTTCTATAATCCGCCACGTAGCACCTTATAAACTCAATCTGCGTATAATCTCTCCCCTCCATTTGCTCAGGCAAACTCCCAATTTGCTGTTCTCCTTGCCTTTCCAGGCCTCGCCTTAGCCAGCCCCCTCTCCTCTCTTCTGACCAAGGTTGTTTGTTTTAATCTTTTTATTATTATTATTATTTTGTCTTTTTGCCTTTTCTTGAGCCACTCCCGCGGCATATGGAGGTTCCCAGGCTAGGGGATCGAATCGGAGCTGTAGCCACGGGCCTATGCCAGAGCCACAGCAACGCAGGATCCGAGCTGCGTCTGCAACCTACACCACAGCTCACAGCAACGCCGGATCCTTAACCCACTGAGCAAGGGCAGGGACCGAACCCGAAACCTCGTGGTTCCTAGTCGGATTCGTTAACCACTGCGCCACGACAGGAACTCATGTTTGTTTTATTTTGAACGCAGTAGCTTCCCAAGGACCCCAGCCATTTTCAGCCTCTTCTGCTTGGGCCAAACGGAAAATAGGGGACCCTTGACCCGGGCGTGGGTCCCACCTTATTTAACAGTAAATCGTCGGGGAGCACACCTGGTTCGAGCTTCTCGTGATCTCCAGACTTAGCTTCTCCGAATCCACGGCCTCCTGCCCCTTGATGGGGAAGGTGTGTGAGCAAAGAAAAAGCCACAGCTCCTCTGTCCTGTGCACACGAATCCCCGAGGGTGAACAAGGAGAGACGGTGAAGGTGACAAGAGAGAAAAGCCGAGGAGTTCCCGTCATGGCTCAGTGGTTGATGTATCGGACTAGGAACCATGAGGTGGCGGGTTCGATCCCTGGCCTTGCTCAGTGGGTTAAGGATCCTGTGTTGCCGTGAGCTGTGGTGTAGGTTGCAGACGAGGCTTGGATCTGGTGTTGCTGTGGCTGTGGTGTAGGCCGGCGGCTACATCTCCGACTAGACCCCTAGCCTGGGAACCTCCATATGCCGCGGGAGCAGCCCAAGAAATGGCAGAAAAAAAAAGACAAAAAAAAAAAAAAAGAGTGAAAAGCCGAATACTGTGGATCTAGCCATTTCTGGACGCCACGCAGCAAACTGTTCACGAGGCCCAAAAGCATTTCCCACGCCAGGCAGCCAGGAGTCCCAGAGCTCTCAGCCCGAAGAGGTCGGTGCCAGCCGGGATCGCTGGGGAAGAGCCACAGACTGACAGCGTAAACCACAGGCACGTACTCCCTCGGTTCTGGAGGCTGGAGTCCAATCCAGGGGGTCAGCAGGGCCTCGCTCCCAACCCAGGCTCCAAGGAGGAGCCCTCCCTGCTTCTTCCGGCTGCTGGTGGCCCACGCATCCCTGGCTTGTGGCCCCAGCCCTCCAGCCTCTGCCGCCCTCGTCACATGGCTTCTGTGTCTGTGTCCTCTTTCTTACAGGGACACCAGCCATCGGATAGAGGGCCCACCCCAAATCCAGGGCAATACGCTCATGGGATCCTTAATTCCATCTGCAGTGACCCTTTCTCCAAGTCATGTCACACCCATGTTCCAGAAGGACATGGAATTGGGCCAGGAGGGGGACGCTATTCAAACCATCTCCATGGGTTGCTGGGGAGTCTGTGACCGCCCCCCCCCGCCCCAGCCTTGGTTTCCCCACAGGTGAAATGGGGGTGGTAGCCCTGCTTCCCACCTGTAGCTCATTCATGAAGCGGAATAATTCATGGAATGCACCTGGCCTGACCCTCGGCTTTCAGCAAATGTCACTTTCCTTTTCCAGGAAATCTTCCCAAATCAAAACTGGCTGTGTTTTCCCTTTTCTCGGCGTGACCCCCAAGACCGGCCCCAGCAGGTGAAGACGGGACCGCTGCCCGGAGGCTCTGATGCAGTGGCCCCGGGTGGCGCAACGAGGCACGTCTAAGTTCCTGGTGATGCTGATGCCACTGGCATGGGGGCCACACTGAGAACATCTGTCCTAAGGGCCAGAGAGGGAGCCTTAAACACGACCCCGCAAAAAAGTGAGGGAGCAGGACCCCCTTTTGGACACAGCCAGTTGTCAGCCCGGCTTGGGTGCCAGGGAGGATCTCACTGTGGCTCTAACTCTGCAGGATGGACACTTTTTTTTTTGCCTTTTCTAGGGCTGCACCTGCGGCACATGGAGGTTCCCAGGCTAGGGGTTTAATCGGAGCTGTAGCTACCCGCCTACACCACAGCCACAGCGACACCAGATCCTTAACCCACTGAGTGAGGCCAGGGATCGAACCCACAACCTCATGGTTCCTTGTTGGATTCGTGAACCGCTGAGCCACGACGGGAACTCCAGGGTAGACACTTTCACCCTGGCGCCAGCGAGCTCCTCCCTGGTGCTCCACGAGGGGGCGGGGCGGGGGCAGGAAGTCCCGCCCACGGGGAGTGATGGACAGGCTCCCCCTGGCCAACCATCCACTCTCCTGGGTATTGCAGAGGCTTCCAGGGGGCCTCCCTGCCTCCACGCTGCCCCCTGCTCCGTGAGGAATGGTGTCCGCTTGCTAGACACTGAGACCCCACCCCACGCTCTCGTGTCTGGCTCTTTCTCTGGGGCGTCGCATCTGCCAGGCCCATCCTGCTGTGTGGCAGGAGCTTGCGGGTTCTCGCTGCCATGCATTTCTCCATCCTGTTAAAAGTAGCATCACTCGTCCTTTGGACAGACAGGTGGGTTTTTTTCAATGTGGGGCTTGTTACAAACGGTGTCCTGCAAACGTTCTTGTGTGCCTCTTTCGGGGCCTTCCCGTGGGCTTAATACCTAGGAGTGGGGTGTCTCAGGCGTGCAGTATGCAAATAGCCGCTTTAGAAGGTGTAGCCAAACTATTTTCCAAAACGGTTGTTGCAGAGAGCCCCCGCTGCACCACAGATCATCCCAAACTTGGCCTAAAACTAATTTCTTGGGGGTTCCCGTCGTGGCTTAGTGGTTAACGAATCCCACTAGGAACCATGAGGCTGCGGGTTCGATCCCTGGCCTTGCTCAGTGGGTCAAGGATCTGGCATTGTCGTGAGCGGTGGTGTAGGTCACAGACGTGGCTCGGATCCCGCGTTGCTGTGGCTCTGGCGTAGGCCAGGCGGCTACAGCTCCAGTTGGACCCCTAGCCTGGGAACCTCCATGTGCCAAGGGAGCGGCCCAAGAAATGGCAAAACAAAAACAAAAACAAAAACAAAAAACAAAAAACCTGCAATTTCTTTTGTCTGTGCAATCCGGCTGGCCCCTACTCTTCTCCATCGGCTGGAACATCCCAGAAGCATCTTGCCTCCTTTAGCTGGGGTAGCTGGGAGTTGCCCCACCACCACCACGTGGCTGCTTGGGCCCCCTCATGGCATGGCTGGCGGCACCCAGGCAGTAAGGCGTCGGACCTGGTGGCTGACTTCCAGAGGAGAAGTGGACGCTGCAGGGCTAAGGGTCCTGCATCGCCGTGGCTATGGCGTAGACCGGCAGCTGCAGCTCAGATGCGACCCCTAGCCTGGAAACTGCCATATGCTGCAGGTGTGACCATTAAAAAGAAAAAAGAAAAAAAAAAAAAAGGAGGCTGCCAGGTTTCTTTAAAAAATAATAAGACAGGAGTTCCCATCGTGGCGCAGTGGTTAACGAATCCGACTAGGAACCATGAGGTTGCGGGTTCAGTCCCTGGCCTTGCTCAGTGGGTTAAGGATCCGGCGTTGCCATGAGCTGTGGTGTAGGTTGCAGACGCGGCTCAGATCCTGCGTTGCTGTGGCTCTGGCGTAGGCTGGCGGCCACAGCTCCAATGAGACCCCTAGCCTGGGAACCTCCATATGCCGCAGGAGCGGCCCAAGAAATAGCAAAAAGGCAAAAAAAAAATTAATAATAATAATAAGACAATAGCTGGCAGTGTCACCTGGACCTCATTCTCTGGGCCAAAACAAGTCAGGCGATCAGGGCGGGTTTAAGGGAGGGAAGTCCATTCTACCTCCTGACCAAGGCAGGGGGCAGGAGGGGAGGGGCTGGCAGCTGCCACGCTGGGCGTCTGCCCAGGACTGTGCCACGCCCTTGCAAAGCACGTGACCATTCTGGTCGCTTTTCCATCTTCCCCAACCCCGTACTACGCTGAACATCTGCGATACATTCATATTTTTAAAACACAAGACAGGGAGTATTTCACAGCACCCCTGATGCACCAGCTCAGCTGGTGGAAAAGCAGCCTGCCCCATCTACCGACCTCCAGGCCCCTTGGCGCCTGATGGCCGAGAAACCCAGAAAACTTGGTGGAACATGCTGTCTCTGTCACTTGCAGCCGCGTGGGGGCTGCCTTCTGGGGGATTTATATTTGCATAAGCCGGGGGAGGGCTTGGCTGCGAAAGAGCTCTGAGCCCGAGTTCGCAATAGCAACACACATGCTCTGAAACGCTTAAAATAAACCCCGGTAAAGACACAGGCTGGCCAAGGGAAGACGTGGTTACCCAGCCACCATCTAGAATTCATGTTCAGCCCTCGAATCCTCTTCAGGGTTTGCCTTATTTTATGCTTAAGCTGCTCGTTGAATGGATGCGCTGCGCTCTTGTCCAAGGAGAAGCCAGAGAGCCTGTCCTGGGGGCGGGGCTTGGGCTCCAGCAAAGGGAGGCCGCGTGGGCGCCTGGAGGGTTTTAGCAATGGGAATGAACTTGGCAGACACAGACAGCCCTGCCCTGGGCTGTAAACACGTGTCCCTAACTGGGCTCCGAAGAAAGAAGGAGAGACTCTCAGGTTGAGACAGTCAAGGGCAAAGCAGTGACAGGGGTTTCTGGCCCAGGGGCCTGGGAGTGTGGGTCCCAGACAGAGACCCCCGCTTGAGGCTGGACCTAGAGTCTGTCTGAGATGCAGTCAGGGCCCGAGACCGCTCCAAACACAAGTCAATGGCACCTGCCCGGGGATAAGAGGCAAGACAGCCCTGGACGCCTGCACCGTCCAGGGGGCCTGGGGCAGGTGCCAGGCCTGGGGAGGGGCCCAGGGAGCCATTGTGTAAGGGGGACGGAGTTTCTCTTTAGAGTGAGAAAAAGGCACTGGAAAGAGATCATGCTTGTGGCTACACATGTGAAGGTACTTAATGGCACAGAGCTGTACACTTAAAATGGCTAAAGTAGGAAATTTTAAAAAAAAAAAATTTAGGGGGAGTTCCCGTCATAGCTCAGTGGTTAACGAATCCAACTAGGAGCCATGGGGTCATGGGTTCGATCCCTGGCCTTGCTCCGTGGGTTAAGGATCCGATGTTGCCGTGAGCTGTGGTGTAGGTCGCAGACGCAGCTCGGATCCCGCGTTGCTGTGGCTCTGGCGTAGGCCGGTGGCTACAGCTCCGATTCGACCCCTAGCCTGGGAACCTCCATATGCCGCGGGTGCGGCCCTAGAAAAGGCAGAAAGACAAAAAAAAAAAAAAAAAATTTAGGGAGCTCCCATTGTGGCTCAGCAGTAATGAATCTGACTGATATCCATGAGGATGCAGGTTCGATCCCAGGCCTCACTCAGTGGGTTAAGGATCCAGCATGGCCGTGAACTTCAGTGTACAGTGCAGGTGAGGCTCGGATCCCGTGTGGCTGTGGCTGTGGTGTAGGCTGGCAGCTACAGCTCCGATACGACCCCTAGCCTGGGAACCTCCAGATGCAAACGGGTGCAGCCCTAGAAAAGACAAAAAAAAAAAAGAAACAGAGAAATTAGTGGTTTCCTACATATGAGCAAAGCTTACTTAGAAAACAGAAGAGTGACAGAAAGCCCTCGCAGTAGCCATAGGCTGTTACAATGGCAGCAAAGATATAAAACGCTGAGTAATTTCCACGAAAAAGGCTACAAGGGCTAAGGTGACTGGAGCTGCTCGAGAAATACTGTTGAATGAGTGAATGATGACGCATTTCTCCAGAGAGATATTAAAAAAAAAAATAAGAGAAAAAAATATATCCTGTTTTTTTTAAAAAGGGAACGATGAGCAAAGACATTGAAAAGCCTGATGGTGGATATACAGACATACCAATGATTATAAAAAATAAAATAGTAACAGTGACTCTGGGGGATGGTTTACTATGGTGTCTACCCCTTTCTAGGTAAAGAGTCTGTAGGTTTTCTTTGCCCTGTTTTTTGTTTGTTTGTTTGTTTGTTTTTTGTCTTTTGCCTTTTTAGGGCTGCACCCGTGGCGTATGGAGGTTCCCAGGCTAGGGGTTCAAGCAGAGCTATAGTGGCAGGTCTACGCCACAGCCACAGCGACGCCAGATCCAAGCCGCGTCTGCGACCTGCACCACAGCTCACGACAATGCTGGATCCTGAACCCACTGAACGGGGCCAGGGATTGAACCCACATCCTTGTGGATACTAGTCGGGGTCTTAACACACTGAGCCACAGCGGGAACTCCTCCTTGCCTTGTTCTTTCAGCATTTGTAAGAACAGCATGGGGCTTGTCTTGGGCTGCATGGGTCCCAGAGGCAGATGAGAAGGCCAGTTCCAGGGACCTCAGCCCAGGGGGTCTCCGAGCCGTCCCACTCCAGGGACAAGGAAGCTGGGAGGTTCATCCACCAAGTGCCACCCATCATGGACCAGGGTCCCTCCCAGGGCCTGTGGCTCCTGGGACAGCAGGTTCTCCTGCATGTCTGGACCGGGAGCGCCCTCAGGTGGAGGACACGGGTGTTTGCAGGTAGACTGGTAACTAAGACGTGGGCTTGTCCCGGCAGCTGGAGGGGCTGGGGGAAGATAGGTGAGAGAGATGGGGGGGAGACAGGAGAGAGTGACCCAGGCCCTCAAAGCACACCCCGGCTCGGACCCTCGCTCTGGTCAATGCTCCCTGCTACCCCATCATCCCTGACAGCCCCTGAGTTTTTTACTCTCCTTGTGGTTTGGCCTTTTCCAGAAGGTCACACCCTGGGAATGGTACCATCTTTTCAGATTGGCGTCTTAGTCATACGCGTTTAAGTCTCTTCCATGTCTTTTCATGGCTTGATCGCTCACTTCTTTTTAGTGCTGAGTAATATTCCACTGCCTGGATGGACCACAGTTGGCTTATCCATCACCTCCTGAAGGACGTCTTGGTTGCTTCCGGATTTGGGCATTTTTTGAACCAACCTGCTGTCGTCATCCGTGTGCAGGTGTGCGTCTGTGCAGGTGTGCATCATTTTTGTGGACATCAGTTTTCACCTCCTCTGGGTAAATACCAAGGAGCGTGACCTTGGGATCGCGCTGTAAGCGGATGTTTAGTTTAGTTTTGTTTTGTTTTGCTATTTCTTGGGCCGCTCCCGCGGCATATGGAGGTTCCCAGGCTAGGGGTCTAACCGGAGCTGTAGCTGCCAAGCCTACGCCAGAGCCACAGCAATGGGGGATCTGAGCCGCCTCTTCGACCTACACCACAGCTCATGGCAATGGCAACGGCGGATCCTGAAACCCACGGAGCAAGGCCAGGGACCGAACCCACAACCTCATGGTTCCTAGTCAGATTCATTAACCACTGCGCCACGACAGGAACTCCAAGGGTGTTTAGTTTTGTAACAAACCGCCTCACTGTCTTCCAAAGTGGCAGCACCATTTTGCATCCGGCTTCCTGAGATTTTTTTTTGGTCAAAATATGCTAAAGTTACCCATCTCGAGGTTGTGTTGGTCACTCCTGATCTTAATGCCACAGACAGTTTGGCAGGAGTTCAGGTCCATTTGGGCAAATGTCCACATGCTTCTGGGAAGCGAGGCTGCAGTCTGGATCCTCCATCACCCGGGGCAGCTGGAGGCGTCAGGGTGTAGCTCTGGGCGCTGGAGATGCCAGCTGCCAAGACGCCTGTGGCTTCCTCTGGCCATCGCACCAGAGCTGGGCCCAGCGCAGGGCTCCCCAAAAGCCCGGGGGTGCAGCCGGCAGAGCCTGGTCACAAGCCGTGGCTCCTCCAGCTGATGCCCCTGGACCCGCTGACCCAAGGCAGGTGTCAGAGATTGACCCCCAGGAGGAGGAGCAGAGGACAGCGCTTTGACGGTCCAGAAAGAGGAGAGCGAGCAGGTGGAGGGCCAGCCTCTGCAAGGCTCGAGGCACACATCACTGGTGTGTGGGCTGCTCTGGGGAGCGGGGGATGGGGGGACGGGGCTTCAGGGTCTGGCAAGTCTCCAAATGGCACCCCTTGATGTACCCCAAGTCCTACTCAGAAGCCGAGATCCTCAGCCCAAGCCACCAAGGGGCTGCTGGGCACACACCCGGTGTGGCCCTGCTGGGACTGTGTCAGCTGGACAGATGTCTGCCCTGGCCCGGGACTCCAGGAGCACGCAGACTGCATAGAGCTCTCTTCCTGGCAAGGCCGAGCCCTGCTTTTCCCCAGCACCCACCTCCTACCATGTTCCGTGTGGGCCGTTCCCAAGTGGCCCCTGGTCCTTCTATCAGTACTGGATGTGTTTTTACCGTTTTACAAGACGTCTGGCGCTCAGGGAGCTTGAGAAGTGTGATCCAAGACACACAGAAGAGGAGTTCCCGTCGTGGCTCAGTGGTTAACGAATCCGACTAGGAACCATGAGGTTGCGGGTTCAATCCCTGACCTCGCTCAGTGGGTTAAGGTTCCAGCGTTGCCGTGCGCTGGGGTGTAGGTTGCAGACGCGGCTCGGATCCCACATGGCTGTGGCTGTGGCGTAGGCCGGCGGCTACATCTCCGACTAGACCCCTAGCCTGGGAACCTCCATGTGCCACAGGAGCGGCCCAAGAAATGGCAAAACGAAAAAAAAAAAAAAAAGGCACGTAGAAGAGCTAAAGTTTGAACCTAGGATTGCCTGGACACCAGCATGGAGAGACTGGCCAGCAGAGAGATGGAGGGGTGTGTGTGTGGTGGTCCATCAGTGTCACAGCTGATTGCCCTCTTCCCAGCTCCACGTTCAGTGGCATCACAGGGGCAGCTGGGCACCAGCCGTGATGGGAGCATTTACACCAGAGGCATTGGCAACAGCTGCCAATCCGAGCTGGTTGTTGGCTATTCACCTGCCGGCTGTTGACATGTGCGTGTGTGTCTGGGTGTGTTTATGTGTGGCTGTATTCGTAGGTGAGTCTGGCTGTGTGTCTGTGTGCATGTATATGTGTGTGTGTATCATCTGTGCGTAGGTCAGAGTGTTATGTGCATTTTTTGGTTGGAGGTGTCCACACGTGTGTCTGTGTGTGCTGTGTGTCTGCGTCATCGTGTGTGTCATCCTGCGTCATCTGTGTCACTGTGCATGGCCTCTCGAGCTGAAGCTTGCAGTGTCAAGTGAAATCCAGTCTGAGCGGAGGAGATGTCACTCTCCAATTTGCTTGCAAATGTCCTTGAAGAGGCAAAGGACGCACAGCTGGGCTGCAGCCAGGAGGCGGGACGGGGGAGGGGCTCGGGAGCCAGACAGACGCAGCAGCCAACAGAGGATGCCCCAGCCCCGGGACCACCGTGGGCCCCCACGACCCTCCCAGCCCGACCCTAGCCCTTGTGAACGCACTCCTAGAAGAGGCTTCGTAGAGATGAAAATATAAACCTGGTTGCTTCCAAAACTCACCGGAGGCTTAACAGCATCCGTCTCCCCTTTGTTGTCTCCCTGTTGTCATGGAACTGACGATACCGATAAGGATCAAAGGGACCAGAATAGACTCCACGGGCTCTGTTTCCCGCTTAACTCTGAGAATCTTCTGCCCCCTAAACTTCAGGCTCTCGGCTCCCTCCACAGAATATTCTAGATGCTGTAGGGCAACCCCCGTCCCTCTGAATGCTGGTACCCTCTGCTGTCCTGAAACAGCACGTCTTCCTAGGAAGAGCCCCAGCAACCCCCGCCTTGTGTCTGACCATCGGACCAACCCCCTCCCAGGCACCTGTGCCCGTGTCATTTGCACGGGGCCAAACAGAATTCTTCCCTGGACGGTTCACAGTGGGCCTGAGCGGGGGGAGACGTGTTGGTGGCTGTGAGCCAGGAGCTGTGGGTGGCCGGAGACAGAGGGCTCCCCAGCCCCACCCATCCCCTCTACCAACTTACACCCCCCCCTGCACCCCCACACCCCCACTGCCAGTATTCTAGTCCCTGACTCCAGCTGCCTCGGAAGCCCGGCCTCCACCTCCGCCCTGGCCTGTTTGGTTAAATGCGCCAGGCCTGTGACCCCCACAACTTCCCAAGCCCTGACAGTGCCCCCACCCAGCCCCGCCCACACCATGCAGCCAGAGGTGAGCTGCCCCTTCCGCACACTGACCCCCCCCCAGTTTTCTGGCTTCACTGTCACCTCTTTGGGGAGCTCCCTGACCTCCTGTCTATGAACCCTGCCCGCCCCCCCAGGGTATCCTCCAGCCAGCACACCTGGCTGGCAGAGAGTTGGCCCAGAAGGCACCATGGACCGAATGTCTGGGCTCCCCAAATTCCTGGGCTGAAACCTAACCCCGCAGTGTGAGAGCGTCAGGAGGCGGGGCCTGGGGTGATGAGGTCAGGAGGGTGGAGCCTCATGCATGGGGCCAGCGCCCTTATAAAAGGGACCCCCCCAGAGCTCTCGCCCCCTCCACCCGGGAGGATGCAGCACGAGGACTGTGAACCAGGAAGCAGACCCAGCAGTGAATCTGCCGTCAGCCTGACCTTGGGCTTCCAGCTGCCAGGACTGCGAGACACACAGCTGTGGTTTAAGCCGCCCAGCCCAGCCTGGTTCCGATACAGCCGCCAGTGTTTGCGATTCACCGAGAGGCTAATAAAGGAGGAAGTGCAAGAGTTCCCGTCGTGGCTCAGCGGTTAGCAAACCCGACCAGTATCCATGAGGACGCAGGTTCAATCCCTGGCCTCTCTCAGTGGGTTAAGGATCCGGCGTTGCCATGAGCTGTGGAGTAGGTCGCAGATGCAGCTTGGATCCTGTGTGGCTGTGACTGTGGTGTAAGCTGGCAGCTGTAGCTCCAGTTTGACCCCTAGCCCGGGAACCTCCATATGCCTGGGGTGGGGCCCCGAAAAGACCAAATAAATAAATAAATAAAAGAACAGCAGCCCTGGCTCCCAGGACTGCAAACCCGCTCCATCCAGACCAGGGAGGGGACACAAAAAGAGGCCCGTGATCAGCTGACTCCACCCCCTCTTTTCAGCCACAGACCGCACCCCCGCTCAGGCCTGGGGACCTGAAGTCAGGTCCGGACTCTAAGGGCCCCCCGCCCCACACACATCCCCGGAGCTCCGAGCGTGGCCAGCCTCAAGGGGACTTCAGTGTCGTGACACGCAGGGGGTCACAGGGAGCTCTCACGAGAGGAAGGTGTCCTATGAGGGTCGGTGGAGGAGGGGGACCAGTAAACTGCCCGAGGAGCAAGGCGAGTGCTTGGCAGAGAGGCCCCAAGCAGGCCTGGCAGAGGCGTCTGGGGACCAGGAACCGTGGGTGGCAGGCACCCAGGCACGCACGGGCCGGGCCTGCTGGGAGAAAATTGACTGTGGCCTTGCCTGGAGGGGAATCCACCTTGCACAGGAGTCTGGCTTTGGTAAGATGTCCCTGGCTGGCTCCACCTGTCCTGGCCCAACAGCAGTCCCCTCACGCAGACATGATGACCAAGGCCCAAGGTCACCAGCGAGCGTGCCGGGAGACAGGGTCCCAGACCAGCTTCTGGGGCGCCTGCCACTCCCCCCTCCTCCCTCGGCTCTCAGGGGCTCAGAAGGCGGCCACGCCATCAATTATTAAATAGCCCTTAAAAGCCCAAGAACCCTGAGATGGGGCTGGGCTGGAAGCCATCAGACTCTTCACAGCCTTGGGCTAAAAAGGGAAAATTAGTTTGGGTGGGGGCAGGGTGTCCACCCGGCCACCTCCGAGCGCACCCAGCTCGCAGCCTCTCAGGGGGAAGGACAAAGCCACCGAGAAGGGGATTTTGCGAAGCACGGGCGGGTCCTCAAGTGGGCTTTGTCCCTGTGATGTCATCTTGGGGACAGGGCCCTGTGACGCGTGACTCTATGTCACCACCTCCAAGCGAGCTGTCAAAAGTTCAGGAGCCCAGAGGCGAACCTTAGCCCAAGAACAGACTTCTCCGTTTCCCCCGGGAATATTTAGCAAGTGCCACAAAGCGTGGCTGACGCGGATGTCAAAGGCACCGTGCCTTCCGTGTTTCGCTGGATGTTCTGTCGTGTGTGTTGTTTCCTTTTGATAGGGATGGAGGAGGCACAGGTGGGTGTGGTCCCAACGGGGGATCAGAGAGAAAGAGGGCACCCGGGGGGAGGCGGGGAGGCCACGGTCAGTTCAAGAAAGCCGTCAGCACGGGCAGGCTTGCCTGATGGGCAGGCTTGCCTGACGGGCAGCCTGGCTTGACTGCAAGAGTGGAGGTGCGAGAATGGCCTCAGGTGCTTGGGCGGGAGATGGGGTGGGGCCTGCATTCCCACGCAGACCAGGGGCCAGACTTTGAGGACCGCCCTTCAGCTGATCTGAATACTAACTAAGGAGGAGCTGCTACGCCCAGAGAGGAAGAGGCGGGCCTTTGCAACCCCCACGCCCCTTGGAGGATAAAACCGTGGCCCACTGGCTCCTGGGGGCAGAGTTTCCGTGCCTGCCCGCCTGCGTCTCTCCCAAGCGTCCTCTCCTAATACATCTGTTCCTTCCCCATCGCTTTGTCTCTCGCTGAGCTCCTCCTGCGCAGAGGCATGAAGATCCCGAATCTCAGTGAGTTCAGACATAGGGTGAGTAATTCGAATTTTAAACCGTGGGTCTGGAGTTCCCGTCGTGGCGCAGTGGTTAACGAATCCCATTGCGGGTTCGATCCCCGGCCTTGCTCAGTGGGTTAAGGACCCAGCATTGCCGTGAGCTGGGGTGTAGGTTGCACATGGGGCTCGGATCCCACGTTGCTGTGGCTGCGGTGTAGGCCGGCAGCTTCAGCTCCGATTGGACGCCTAGCCTGGGAACCTCCATAGGCCGCGGGAGCGGGCCTAGAAAAGGTAAAAAGACAAAAGAATAAAAATAAATAAAATAAAATAATAAAAGCGTGGGTTTAAGTCCCAATCGGGCTTTAGGTTGGGTTTTAGTGCCGGCACATGGATTCAAGTCCCAGTCTGGGTCCTGGCTTTGTTCAGGCTGTTAGGGCTGTCAGTTTCACTTTTACTACAATTTTTTTCCCCCCCGGGCCCTGTGGCATAATGGAAGTTGCCAGGCTAGGGACTGAATCGGAGCTACAGCTGCTGGCCTACATCACAGCCGCAGCAACATCAGATCCCAGCCGCGTCTGCAGCCTACACCACAGCTTACAGCAACACCGGATTGTTAACCCGCTGAGCAAGGCCAGGGATCGAACCCACGTCCTCATGGATGCTAGTCGGGTTCTTAACCTGCTGAGCCACAACGGGAACTTCATTATAGCCTTTCTTTTAATCACCTTCTTTCTCCCTCTTTTCTTTCTCACCACCACCTTTTTCTCCCACCTCAGCCACCCGCCGTGGGGGTCCAGTGGCATCTGAAAGTTCTCTGCCCTTTACTCGTCAGGAGGTGGCATCCCTGTCCCCTCCCCTTGAGCCTGGGCGACTCTTCGTGATGCCACCCAGAACGGAAAGAGGCAGAGTGATGACCACAGAGGCTGGATCAGAAAAGGCCACACCGGAGTTCCCGTCGTGGCGCAGTGGTTAACGAACCCGACTAGGAACCACGAGGTCGCGGGTTCGATCCCTGCCCTTGCTCAGTGGGTCAACGATCCGGCGTTGCCGTGAGCTGTGGTGTAGGTTGCAGACGCGGCTCGGATCCAGCGTTGCTGTGGCTCTGGCGTAGGCCGGTGGCTACAGCTCCGATTCGACCCCTAGCCTGAGAACCTCCATATGCCGCGAGAGCGGCCCAAGAAATAGCAAAAAGACCAAAAAAAAAAAAAAAAAAAAAAAAAAAAAAAGACCACACAGGGTCTTTGGAGAATCCTGGTCTGTGAGCCCTGAGCTGACAAGTGAACGCTCTGTGTCTTCTAGAACAAAGTGCCCTAAACCGAGGGACTTAACACAACTTCCTGTGGGCTGAATCGTGTCCCCTCAGAGTCATGTTGAAGCCTTCACCCCCAGGACCTCATAATATTTGGAGACAGGCCCTTAAAAGGGGTAATTACGGCAAAACGAGTTCCCCAATGCAATAAGATAGAGGTCCTTCTAGAAAGAGGAGGTGAGGACACAGACACAGAGGGACGCCCACATGAGAACACAGGGAGCGGGTGGCCGTCTCCGGAGACCCTGCCCTGCAGACCCCTTGCTCTGGGACGGCAGCCTCCAGACCGTCAGAGAATAGGTTTCTGGAATTTAAGCCGCCTGGGCTGTAGGACTTGGCTACAGCAGCCCCAGCAAACTAATATACAGCTGACGTTTGTCGTCTGTTCTAAGGAAAACCCTGGAGGCCCGACACGAGCCACAGGTCCATCCCCGACCAACCACCTGTCCCAGTGGGCGCTGTCCCACGACTGGCTTCCCACCTCCCCGACAGGGCGACGGGACACGGAAGCTTCCAGAACCAGCCCACCCCCTTAGACACACACCCTTTCAGGGACCGCGGGCCACCACCAGCCCCTCTTCTTTCCAGGCGGAGGAATGGGGCCCGGATCAAGGTCACAGAGAGTCAAGAACAAAGACGTCTGGGCTTTCTCTGGAAAAGTCTGAAGCCTATTAAATCCTTAAAGGCTTTATCAAGGGACGGTGCGTTGAGTTTCCTTAATCCTGCGAGAGGATTAGCAGAATTCTGCCAAGATAAGCTGCTTCCAGGGGCCAAACAGCCGCCTCCCCCAGCACCTGCTTCTCCTGCACTGGGACCAGCCCTGGAGGAAAGCTGGGGGCCCTGCTGCCAATGCCTTGGGATGCCCACCATCTCCTGATGCCACAGCCCGTAGTGACAGCGACCGCAAACCTCAGCGCTGTGGACCCCTCTGGACACCTTCCCAGGGGCCGGGCTTCCGGGCTGGGAAAGCCACGCTAAAGAGGGTTTGGAGTCTGGAGCCTGCGGTCAGGGCCCCAGGGCAAGGGTCAGCTGGGGAAAGGCCCGCACGCTGCAGGTCTAAATGGTTGAATTAAAACCAGAGTTCCTGCCGTGGCACAGTGGGTTAAGAATCCACCTGCAGCCGCTCTGGTTGCTGCAGAGGAGCAGGTTCAATCCCGGGCCCAGCTAGTGGGTTAAAGGATCCCGCGTTATTGCAGCTGCGGTGTAGGTCACAGCTGTGGCTCAGATTCAATCCCTGGCTGGGAACACCCTCTGCCCCCCGGGTGTGGCCATTTGTGGTTTATCTTTCTATGGCATATATATCTGGATCGGCGAAGCATCCTCTTTATAATCAGAGGACACAACAAAGCTATTTTCAGCTCGGGGACAAATGAGTGCACTGCTAAATCAAACCCCAAAGCCCCGTGCTGGGGAGGCCAGCCTTGTCTTGCCAGTGGTTGGTGGCTTCCCTCTGCAGGGTGGGGCTCTGTCTACACAGTCAGGGGGAGCCATGAGGATGAAGGAGGCAGGCAGGGAGTTCTGGAGTCACAAGTCTGGATAGGAGCAGCTCCCGAGGCTCAGAGAGGGTGAGGGCCCCGCCCCAGGCCACACAGCCCGCGGGCCGGTGGCGCTCCCCGCAGCTCTCCTGGGGCTGGGGCACCGGCGGCTGCTCGGGTGTTTTCTCAGCACTTGGGAACAGATGGCTCCAACTCCCACCCACGGAAGCCAAACATTTTCCCTGGTTACCCCGCTAATTTGCTCACAAGCCTCCTCTTGTAAACAGAGAGTACAAAGGCTCCTCCACGCAGCGTGTCTGACGAGCATATTCTGACTCCACTGGCAGAGGCCTCAGAGAGGGCACAGGAGGGTTCAGGTAAGCCTTGGGCAAGGCCCAGGTGTGGCCAGTCTGGGCTCCAGTCCTGGGTCTGCCACTCCTTCCCCGGGGCAGCCTGGCGGGGAAACCTTGGGCCAGCCTCTAGCATCCGGTCTTCTCACCTGCGAAATGGGCTCGCGAACTGCCAAGGAGGGGGATGTGAGCCGTCGCCAGGGCGCTCCTGGGATCGGAGTATCTGTAAGAGTCTGGTCCCCCTGCCTGCCTTCCTCTGGGCTCACTATGGTGGCCCTGGGCTCTGGTGCCCCTCTGCCCCTGACCTGGTGGGTAGCTGGTTCACCCAGCCCTTCTCACTGACGGACACCACGTCCAGGCCCCCAGAGGCTTCTTAGCAAATGCCTTCACTCCCCTGGGCTTCATGGTTGTCTATAAAGTGGGGTGTCCTCAGGCCTCCCTCCTGGTCACCCCTCCAATGGGAGCGTCTGCAGCGGATCCCTGGGGAGGGGGCAGGGGGCTGAGACTTTTCAGGTGTGTAGGAGTTGGGAGGTTGAGGGACCCGTGTGGATAAAGCCTGGGGAAAGGGCCGCCTCATTGTAGAGGGAGGGGAAGCCGCAGGGTGTTGGGTGTGGCTGGTGCCTCAAGGGAGGGGCGGGGGGGGGCAGTCCCGGGAGGCTTTGGAGCATTTGGGGAGATCAGAGCTCCAGCAGCAGCGCCCGTCCCCCGAGGCTCCCGTCCCCACCCCCACGCTCGTCCTCAGCAGCCCTAATGAAGAGCTCTTCCAGCTAAAAGCGCCTGGAGCTGGTCCAGCAGCTCCTGCCGTCCTGGCCGGCCTCCAGCAGCCGCCCCTGGGAGCCTTCATCCCCGCTCCCTGGCCGGCCTGGGCTGTCCTGAGGGGCAGAGGCCCGAGATGCCACATACGGCTCGGTTCCGAGTCCTGGAAACCTGGCCTGGGCTTGACTCCCTCTCCTCTCCCGGCCTAGGGGGCTGGGGGCGCTGGGGGGGCAGCCTGACCTGCAGCACAGAAGGGGCGACTGAGGAGGGCCCAGCCTCGCTGTGTGGCTCGGCCCCCACCCCCACCCCCGAGTCCCTGTGAGAATTGGAGCAGAAGCTGTGCTTGGCCATGACCTGGCTCCTAGCTGGTGCCCGGAAGCGCCAGTCCCCGGCCCGTCCCGCTCAGCACCACACCCGCTGCATCTGTCCTCTTAGGAGAGAATCCTGGGGTTTTATTTCTACCATTTGCCTGTTTGCTCGGGAGGCTGCATCTCTTTTTCTCCAGAGTTTGTCACAGGGGCACAGGCGGGGAGGGGAGCCTGCGAGGCCAGCAGGGCCTTCTTCCCAGGCCCGGGGCCTTTCTGTCCAAGTCAGAAGGCGAGATCCAATAACTGGGGTCACTGGGAGCATGAAATCCGGCTCATGTACGGCTATGACCGTGATGGGTCACCAAGGTCACGGTCACAAGACCCACCGTCCCCAGAGGGAATCCCAGCCTCACCCCCCGGGCGCTAGCTTCCTGGGCTCTAATAGGGAGCTCCTGGGGTCCCTGGAGGGGTTGGAGGACGTGATGCCGATAAAGGCGGCTCCCTGCACGGGGGCGGCGGGGAGACCCCATCCCTCTGCCATCGGCCAGGCCCGGCCTGCGCACCACGTCCAGCGGGCCAGCCCTGGACAGCGCCCCTCCGAGGCCTCCCCAGTCTGCCCGCTCCCTCTCCCTCCCTGGCTGTGTCCTGAGCACAGCCTCCCTCCGGTCTCCGCCTGGGTCTGGCTCTTGGCTGCCTGTCCAGGTTGATGGGAAGATTCTAATGGGCTTTAAGTTAATAAGTTGGGAATAAATTAGGTTTGAGCTCCGCGGGAAGCAGATGGCAGAGCTGCTGTGGCCTGGAACAGCCCCCTTGGACAGCGGTGGAGGCGGGGCGGGGGAGGGGGCGCGCACCCCTGGGCGCTCTTTCTTCCCTCCCCCGACCCCCAACATTTTATTGTGAACATTTTCAACCTAAAGAAGAGTCAGGAAACCCCCAGAAGTCTCCTGCCTGCATTTCATTCTGGGTCTGAGAAAGCTGTCCATGTCCGCCCCGCCCCCATCCATCTTCCCACCCACCTTCCTTTTGTTTCTCTTTTTAGGGCCGCACCCGAGGCATATGGAGGTTCCCAGGCTAGGGGTCGAATCAGAACTGCAGCCACCGGCCTACACCACAGCTCACGGCAACGCCCGATCCTTAACCCACTGAGCAAGGCCAGGGATCGAACCCTCAACCTCATGGTTCCTAGTTGGATTCGTTAACCTCTGAGCCACAACAGGAACTCCATTTTTCTTTGTTTTTTTTTTTTTGTTTTTGTTTTTTTGTTTTTTTGCTAAGCTTCCTTTTTTTAATGCACTTCAGAATCAATTGCACCCCTAAACCTGCACAGCGTTGGCCAAGTTGTGGCAGATGGACAGTTTTGTCTGGTGGACACATTGGATTAGCCAGATCTGCATCAAAATCTGGAGCGTATCACCCCAGACAGCCCCTTTATGTCTCCCACCCTCCCCGGTCACCTTCTCTGATTATCTCTGATTCATCCTGCCTCTTCTAGAAGGTCACGTGCATGGAAACGTGCATGTGGTATGTATTCTATGTTTGTCTTTTCCACCCAGGATAATGCACTTGACTTTCATCCTGTTATTGGGGGGACCAGCAGTATGTTCCTTTTCATTGCTGAGTAGTATTCCATGGTAAGGAAGGACCACAGTCTGTTTAACCATCTCCCCTTGAAAGGCCCTGCCAGGCTGTTCCCAGGTTTCTACTGTTGTCTATAAAACCCGAATATGCCCTTATGTGGACATTTAGTTTTGTTTTTTTGCTTTTTAGGACTGCACGCGCAGCATATGGGGGTTCCCAGGCTAGGGGTTGAATCGGAGCTACAGCTGCCGGCCTACACCACAGCAACAGCAACGCCAGATCCAAGCCACATCTGTGACCTACACCACAGCTCATGGCAACACCTTAACCCACTGAGCAAGGCCAGGGATACTTAACCCATATCCTCATGGATACTGGTAGGATTTGTTTCTGCTGAGCCACGACAGACACTCTCATTTAGTTTATTTTTGAGATTATTTCGAGTCCCTCCCTCCCCTCAAACCAAGCCCGCTCTGTGGCTGGTGGGGACAGAAAAGTACCTCAATACATCTGCTGGTCTTTGGGCGGGCACACTGCCCTGCACTGAGTCACCCTGGTGGGCCAAGATGGGACATAGTGGTTTGGGGTGGCGTCTACTCCTTGGGGAGGGATGGACAGTGGCTGGGCAGGCTGGTGGCTGTTGTCATGGCAAGAGTGGGAGTTATTCTTAAAAGTCCACCTTGGG
Organism: Sus scrofa; assembly: GCF_054392235.1. NCBI lineage: Eukaryota > Metazoa > Chordata > Mammalia > Artiodactyla > Suidae > Sus > Sus scrofa. The sequence goes on from NC_139385.1 coordinate 3,793,047, forward strand.
AGTTCCTGTTGTGGCACTGGGACCAGGGCGTGTTGGGAGCGCTGGGACACAGGATCAATCCACATCCTAGCACATTGGGTTAAGGATCTGGTGGTGCTGCAGATGCAGCGTTGGTTGCAATTATGGCTCAGATCTGATCCTTGGTCTGGGAACTGCATATGCCTCGGGGTGGCCAAAATAAATACATATAAAATGAAAATCCACCTTAGCCCAAAGTGTCACCTCTGAGATTTGTACCTGAGGGCACCCACCTGGAGGGCTGGTTATGGGCCCTCAGGAGGAATAAACCCAAGAGCCCCCAAGAAAGGAGTCACCCTGGGCAAAGATGAAATGAGCAATATTGCCATAAAACATCATCTCAGGTCAAGCGAAACCTCAAGGTGCCAATATCAGGCATAAAAGACATGGGTAACAAACATTTCAGGTGGTGCCTTGAAACGCTCTCAACTAGATGAAAAGGTTTCTAAGAACCCGAAAAGCATGCATCTTAGACTCTCTGTTAGACTAGGGAGCTTCTAAAAAGGGCCTTGTCCCACAGCCCAGCACAGAGCGGATATCTCAGAGATGTGTGAGGGTGGTTTTTACCTAGTGGAGTGTATTTAATCTGATACATGGGAAGCCCACAAAGTTTTTAAAGCAATTATAACGGCATAGACTGGGCAGCTCAGCCAGATCCCTGTTGGTAGGACCTGAGGCACAGAAACCCATTAGCCTTCCCGTCCATTCCTCAAAATTGAGTGTGTGGGAGAAAATGGGGAGAGGTCTGAGGGGGTCAGAACATTCTGGGCTTTGGGTGATATCCCTGGAGATGCTGAGGAATCATGGAAATGAGCTAGCAGGAGAAGGACACCTTTTAGAAAACTCACTGTCCGCCGAGGGAGCAGGGCTGGGGGGCAGAGTCGGGGAGCCAAGAGATCATCGACAAAGCTCTGGTAGCCACTCCACTGAAAGATGATTTTGGGGGGGGGTGCGTCTGAGCCATTTAGCGCAGCACTCAGGACCTGCCAAGGGAGGACCGAGCAGGGGCTTTGGTCCCTGGTGGTGGCGGTTCCCTGGTCACTCCATCCACGATGCAGGACCCACCCCAGCCTCTCTCTGCACCCACCTGGCAGCCTCCATGAGCCCAGATGACAGAACGGGGATGGCTGCGGGCCCCTCCTTCAATGCCTGCCACAGCCCATCCCCTGCTCCTTCCACGGGGCCTTAACTGGCTGCCTTTTTCATCTTGGCAGATGGCTTTTCTCCAAGGCAAGGAAGTTGCTAACAGGGGCGGGAGGACAGGCATTGACTAGCAGCATTCTTGCTGCTGTCAGCGAGGCTTGGGTGTCATCAGCAGTGACGGCAGGTCTGGCCCCGAGCCTGGTGTCCCCTGGCACCCCCAGAGAGGTCCCCGGGCCTAGCCACAGACCTCTGAAACCCCCTCCCCCATCTCCCCGTCTTAGCAGGTGGTGTCGAGACTGGAAGGAGAGTCACTCCCAAGCCCTCCTATAACTTGGGGCCATGGGGAGCCAGGGCGTGCGGAGAGCGTGGGCCCGTGACAGCGAGGTAGACGAGATGTCTCTCTCCCCACACAAATGCATTTTTAGTTTTTCATGAAAACCACGTGTGTGCTGAAAAGCACCACAAACAAACTGATAAGGGCTTTCTGTAGAAAAGACAGAAAAACAGAGAAGAAAATAATGCCTCCCATCCCCACATTCAATGACAACCACCGTTGCATATTTTGCTACCTTTTTCTTTTAGTATTTTCTCTACGTGGCGTGAAATTATCTTGTGTGCAGAATTGCGCATCGTGCTTGTCCACTTGATGATAAAAAATTCAAAGTGTTCAAAAGGCTGCAGTAAAAAAAAAAAAAAAAGTGTGTCCTTTCTCTGACCCCATCTCCTCAATCTCCGTTCTCAGAAGCCATCACTATTTGCGAATGTTTTGTGCAGGGTTTTCTACCGATGTTCACAGATGAGACTGGTCTCTCTCGTTTTCTCGGAGAAACTTTTGTCAGATGTGGGTGGTTCTCTTTTGTCCTGTGCTCTGGAATGACGAGGTTGCGCTTTAAAAGTTGAGTAGAAATCTGTTAATTCTGCGAAACGACCCACAGCCAGGGTGCTTCTTTAGTGAAATTCTCTTCCCTCTGCAGTAAGTGCTCTATGGAGCTGGATTTCTTATCTGATTACAACGTGTCTTCTCATTTTGATTTTCCCAGAAAATCATCTTTTTCCCGGTGTTTCCAATTTTGGGGCACAAAGCATCATGTATCTTTTGTATTTCTTCCCATTACCTGTTTCCCATTACGCTGCCAGTTTTCCATGCTATGATCAATTCTTCATGGAGTTCCCATTGCGGCTCAGTGGTTAACGAATCCGACTAGGAACCATGAGGTTGCGAGTTCGATCCCTGCCCTTGCTCAGTGGGTTAAGGATCCGGCGTTGCTGTGACCTGTGGTGTAGGTTACAGACGCGGCTCGGATCCTGCATGGCTGTGGCTGGGGCGTACGCTGGTGGCTACAGCTCTGATTCGACCCCTAACCTGGGAACCTCCATATGCCGCGGGAGCGGCCCAAGAAATGGCAAAAAGACAAAACAGCAACAACAAAAAAGCTTCATAACTGTACATCCTAGTGGTGGCTTACATGTTCCTCCAATAGTTTTCCTGTTTGTTTCTTTCAAATGTAACAATCGTGTCACCTGTTCCCCACCCCGCTGACTATTCCTTATTTGCTCTTCTTGGGTAATCAGGCTATTTGCAATGTTTGGATAGTATGAAGAGCATTTTTGTATATCAAGGCTTTTCTGTATTTAGCATCATTTCCTTAGGCTAGATTTTCTGCATCAAAGTCAGGTTTTTTAAGCCAATTTACCTTCCAGACGGGTTGTTCCAATTTGCACTCCCACCAGGAACATAGGTTTAAAAACCTAGGTCAGGAGTTTCCCGGTGGCTCAGCAGGTTAAGGATCTGGCCTGGTCACTGCTGCGGCTCGGGTTGCTGCTGTGGCGCAGCTTCCATCCCTGGCCAGGGAACTCCCGCATGCCATGGGCGTGGCCAAAACCAAAAACCACCCAAAAAACCCAGGTCAGAGTATGTTCCCTACTCTGGCTGAAACACTCCAGGGGCTCCAGTAAGACCCCCTTAGTCTGGTTCCTGCCCTTCCCCCACTTCTTCTCCCTCAGAACGACTCCTCCTTCCTCTGTTCCAGATACACTGGCCTTCTTTCTGAATAGAATGAGCTTCTTCTGGCCTCAGGACTCTGCACTGGCTGTTCCTTCTGCCCTGAACACCCTTCCCACAAACCTCCCCACCAGGGGCAAGTCTCACAGGTCCAGCATCACCTTCTCAGGGTGGCCTTCCCTGACCACAATGATGCCCATCCATTCCCACAGACACGTGCCACTGCCTATCCCACCAGGTCTCACAATCTTCTAGGCATCTGATGCTTCCCGAAATGATTATGCCTGTTTATTGCCTGTGAAACCCCACGGGGCAGAGACCTGACCTGTCCCCTGCGTCTAGAACAGTGTCTCACATGCACCAGATACATTTTATTTACACGGAGGACAGCTGGGCATGGCTTCCTGCATCAGCCCTTTCCAAGTTCTAGAGCCAGGGAAGGCATCAGGCTCATAACTTTAATTACTTTGAACAACCGGCCGTGTCCCCGACACCTCCCCCCCCCCCGCCCCCCACACAGCAGACGAAGGGAGGATAGGGGGCTTCCCATCGGTTCCTGGTTCCTATCCTTGAGGCTGAACCCCTTTCCCGGCATCAGACTCCCCCCACCCAAACCCCTGCCAGGGCGGTGTGCGAACTGTAAACCGAGGCTCAGAGAGGAGGGCGTGCTGGGATTAACAGCCCCCGGAGGGTGACCATTCCGTCTCCTAGGAGAAAACTGAGGCTCCGTGAGGGGAAGCGATCCCGAGAGCAGGGGGGCCCAGCCAGGCAAGGGTGGGGACGAGACGAGGGGGTGGCACGGGGCGGGGGTGGGGGGCGGCTGCCGAGGCTCCTAGACCTGTCTGGGATTCACACTTTTTCCTGCCCGCGAAATCCTACTCATCTTCAAAACTTGAATCGGATCACTGGGTGACCTGTCCCCCCGCCCCCCAAGCGCTGTTGGCTTCCCCCGCGAGGGGACCCGGTTTGGGGAGGGGTAGATGGGAGGAGGGGGGGCAATAAGCCTGGGCACCCCGGCGGGGAGGTGGGCCTGGAGGGGTGGCGGCTCGATCAGCCACAGGTCACCCCGGGGTCACCGGAGCAGGCACGTCCCCGGGGCGTCGGGGACGCAGACTTGAGCCTCCGCCCCTCCCCCGCCCCTGCGGGCACTGCGGGCGGGGCAGGGCGGAGGGGGGCGGAGAAGGAGGAGGGCAGACGGGGCGGGGCTTCGCGCGGGGGGCGGGCCGGGGCGGAGCGCGGGGCCCCCCGCTGAGCTCGCCGCAGCTGCTGCGCCCCCCGGACGCTCTCGCCCGACCCGGGGGCCGGCCGACCGGGGACCGGCGGAGGGCGGAGGGCGGAGGACGCCGGCCGCGCCTGGCCGGAGGCGGGGTGCGGGGAGTGGAGCGCAGCGGGCCGGGGCGCGGGCGCCCAGGGGTCCCGGCGCGGGGGCGTTGGGCGCAGGCAGGGCCAGGCGCGCCGAGGACCCCGGGACCCGGCCGGGCTGAGGTAAGCGGTCACCGCGGGGGTGGCAGGCGCGGGCGGGGACGGGCTGGGACGCGGGGGACCTGTCGGAGCCTTTGTCTGAGGCGCGCGCGGCCCGGCTCCGCGCCTCTCCCCCCTCGGCGCCGGCTCCAGCTGCCCAGTCCTTTGGCGGGGACACGTGACCCCGGGGACCCCGAGTCCCCCACCCCCATCCCAGAATGAGAGGGCCCCCACCCCAACCCTGTCCAGCATCCGGACCGGGCCAGCTCCCTACCAGCCCATCTGCGAGTGCAGGACGCAGACCCGGAAAGGGGAGAGTGGCCGGTGGCCCCAGGCCCTCTCAGGGCGAGGTGCCACCTCCTTCTCCGGGCACAGCCTGAGCCTCCTTCCACCTCAAGTTCCCCCCGAACCTCCTCCGCCCCACCTCACCCTTTCCCGCAGCCACCCCGTCCCAGCTCTCCGGGAGGTGGCTGGAAGAGGTGGGGCCTGCACCCAGAGGTCACCTCAGGGTGGTCCCCGAGGCTCCGTTGCCTCGGAGCACAGGCCTGGGAACCAACTTTGTTGCTGATGGGGCTGGTCTGCGGAAGGAGCCTGGGGTCTGAGGGCAACGGAGGCACCAAGGCCAGGGGCCGGGGACTGGAGCTGGGCATCCCAGGAGCCGGCAGGCACCTGAGGCCAGTGCATTCATGCATCCTCCCTGGACTCCAGGGAGGGGGTGGCCCAAGCAGGTGGAAAGGCACTTTCCCGTGGGCAGAACTGACAGGGGGGCGTTGGGGCAGCCCGGAACGCTTGGCTGGGACAGAGCAGGAGAGAACTCATGCGCTGGCCCAGGCGTGGGGACCACGGCCATCCAAGGGCATCCAGCCAGCCAGGGCTTGGGGCTCCCGAGGAGCCTGAGGCCCAAGGAGGACCAGCGGGCTGGCTTTGCTCGTAGAATTCAGGCTCCCTTGTGCGCTCTGGCCGGAGATGGGGCATGGCCCCTTAGAGAAGTGGCCTGGCCTTGGGGTCCAGACACCCAGCAGTTCAGGGTGCTGGGGGCAGTCAGAACCTACGTGAACTCAGTCGCAAATGAAAAGGTGGAGCCAAAGGTGGTCGGGCTGCCGAGGCTCTGATACGTGCTGTGTGACCCCAGGCTTGGCTCTCTCTTCTCACTCTCCCTTTCGGCAAAGTGGGGGCATGAGTGGGGCTGCCAGGTCTGCTGGGGTCCGGAGCCCTCTGGGGCCCACAGCTGGGCCCCGGAGCAGAGGCTGGACCGCCGAGCACCTCCTCTGGGCAGCCAGCCTTCCCTCCTCACCCCCCCACCCCCGCCAGACTTGGGGAGTACTTTCTCACCCTCTCCATCCACAGGGAAACTGAGGCCCAGAGGGTGTGGCAGTGATTGGGGTGTGACTGAGGCAGTGATTGGGGTCCCTGCAGTGGGGGAGCAGAGAAGATCTCTGTTTCTGTCTTTAAATTTTAGTTAATGGGGGACCCAGGAGGAGGAGCAGGTGGGGGGCAGAGCTGAGGCTCCCGGCTGCTGGGGTGTGTTGCGGGGGGGGGGGCGTTATGCGGTGGCAGGTGGAAGCCTGCAGCCCAGGAGAGGCGAGAGGAGGGGGGGAGCCTCGCGTGCCCCTGCCCTGCCTCCGTGAGAGGTCATATTAGGGGTCACGGGGCCGTGGCCTGGGGAGACAGGGCACCTTCCAGCAGGGGCCTGGAGGAGCACGTGGGGACAGTAGCTGAGGGTGGCAGCTGCCCGCCTCACCCATCAAGGGAGGGAGCAGTAGGGCTGCCTCCCGGTTTGATGCCAAGCACGTCTGCCCTCCCGGATGCCGTGGCCTCCCGGCTGGGTAGAAACCTCAGCGTGTGGCCAGGCGTGTCCCGGGCTCTGCATCTGTGTCGGGAACCTCTGCTGAACACAGGCCAGGGGGTCGGGGTGGCCGTCCTCCAGGGCTGGAGGGAAGACCCCTTCTCTACGGCCGGCCCCTTCCTGGTTCCTCCTGTCTTGGATGGAGGCTGGATCGGCGGGGCCGGCGGGTGTCCAAGCCTCCAGCACAGGGCCCTGCCCGAGGCCACAGTCATTCAAACTGGCTGGGCTCCGTGCTAAATCCTCTTCGTCCTCCCAGCTCCAGGTATGGCAGGCGGCCCAGGGCTGGGGGCTCCAGGATGAGCGCTGAGCCTGGTGCGGGGACTCACACCTGACTCCCCAGCCTCCAGGAGAAGCCTCTTCTCTGCTGCTCCTGGGTGCTGACCCCCAGCAGGCAGGGGTAGAACTCCCCAGCCCCAGGACCCACCTGGAAGCAGGGATAGCGCCCCACCTAAACCTCTCTGTGGGGCGCGAGGAAGTGAGGAAGGCTTGGGGAGCACTGGGGAACTGGTCAGCATGCCCCCGTCTGGAGTCGGGGGGGGGTAAACTGAGGCAGGGTTGCTGGAGGAAAGGTGGTGAAAGAAGCAGAAGTGGGAGGAGGGAGTTCCTATTGTGGCACAGCGGAAACGAATCCAACTAGGAACCATGAGGTTGTGGGTTCGATCCCTGGCCTCGCTCACTGGGTTGAGGATTTGGCGTTGCTATGGCTGTGGTGTAGGTAGCAGATGCAGCTCGGATCTGGCCTTGCTGTGGCTGTGGTGTAGGCTGGCAGCTGTAGCTCTGATTTGACCCCTCACCTGGGAACCTTCATGTGCTTGGCCCTAAAAAGAGAAGAAAAAAAAAAAGAGGAAGAAGCAGTAGGAGCAGAAGTGGGGGAGATGGACATGATTGAGAGAAAATCAGAATAGCTTCCTAGCACGAGGGGTCCCTGGGGAAGCATCCTTCTTCCAGCTTCTCCTGTGGGCTCCGTACATCTGCCCAGGACGGGTGGGGACACAGAGGTGCCACACTCAGAGGCCAATGCCGCTGTGCCCCATCTCTCTCAAATTCCCTCTGATGAGCGTGGCTCCTTTTTGCAAGCAGGTGAATGAAGGTTGTTAGGAAAACAAGTGGATCCATGTTTGAAGGAAAACGCTAGACGCGCCCCCTGCCCCAGCCCCTACAGGGTTACCTACGCCCTGCGGGGGTCTCTCCATCGAGACTCCAGCAGCTCCTTCCTTCCCTCCAAAGATAAGAGCTGACTGGGAGCCAGAGAAGCAGGAAGACCAAGGCAAGTCCCTCCTGCCCCTGCAGGACCGAGGGCTCTGGTGGCTCAGGGTCCCACCGACCCGGGCCCGGGTCCTGGCTCTGCCATTTACTGCCCGTGAGGCCCGGGTGACGGACAGAGAGGGCGGTCACCCTCACTTCGCGCTACTGTCACATGCGTGAATATGGGAATCTCCTCGCAGAGGAAGGTGGCTCACGGGACACTCCGGCACACAGTGTTCAGAGTGTTTCTCCCCCATCTCTTTCTCTCCAGGCCCCCTGCTGCCGCCCCCAGGCAGGCCTCTGTGCTTGCTTGCTCAGCTTAAGACACAAGTCACGTGGCACCGCTCTTCCTCGGAGGTTTGTGTGCTCCAGCACGCTGTTTCAGAAGAGAGAGGCCGGCACCCCGGGGGAGCAGGCTTGGCAGCGTGGCAGCGGGGTAGGGGACCTCTCCTGGCCCCCCCAGCCTGCTTCCTCTGCTTTCTCTGCAGCAGCACAGGCTGCCATGGGCTCCGTGGGCAGCCAGCGCCTCCAGGAGCCCAGCACGGCGGGCACACCGCACGGGAGCATGGTGATGAGCTTCAGCTTCGACAGCGGGCAGCTGGAGGAGGCGGCAGCTCGGGCCCAGGGCGGCAGGGCCAGGGGTATCCCCATCGTCACGGAGTCTGGTGAGTGAGGGTATGGCTGGGTCTACGTGCCCAAAGCAGGGATGGCCGTGGGAGCACGGCCCACGGAATCCAGGAGGCAGCATTGGTGAGGAGGGGTTCGATCCGCTGCAGTGACAGACAAGCCCAGGGTCCCAGTGCCTTCCCTGATGCCGTATCCAGGGAGGGCTGCATCTTAACATGTGCTTCCATGAGTGCCGGGCAGGCGGAGGGGCACGTGGCGAGTCACGCACTGCCCTGAGCATACCCTTCTACATGCAAGCGACACATAGTGTGTGGGTCACATTCTTGGGCCAGAGGAAGCCAGGCCTCGCTTCATTGGAGACGAGAAAGTGCCTGGAAAGAGGAGGGTTGATGTGAGGTTCGAAGACCTGGTTTTCCACCTGGCTGTGTGTCCTCGGCCAAGAGCCTCAACCTCTCTGAGCCTCAGGTGCCCTACGTGGAGGAAATAGGCCAGTTGCCTGTGCGATCAGACTTGTCGTGTAGGCAGCATGCGGGTCTGAAGGCAGGCAGGTTTGGGTTCGATCCAGCTCCTGTCTCAGGCCACTCCGGGCACTCCGGGACCTTGGTCAAGTCACTGCTGCCTGGGTCTCCGTTTCTCATCTGGAAAAGGGGAATAATCCTGGGGCCGCCCTAATGTGCTTGCAACAGAATCCACAAAACATGGCTTAGGATGTTTCTTGGCACTCGGAGGCCCCCTGTAAGTAATAGCTCGTTTGGGGGTGGCTAGATGGTACACTAGGACTGCTTCGGGCTTAGACATGGGGGCTTATTCTCAGGTTCTGTCCCCTCCCTTTGCAGGTGGGCGTGGAGGTTCTGCTGGCCGAGCCCCGTGTTGGGTGGGGATGGCCTCCCTGCACACGTGTGTGTGGACAGAGGCAGCTCGGGGCCCATCCCAAGGTGCCAGCCTTCTCCTGGCCAGGCAGTGGATATCATGTGGCAGTGGCCACGGAAGCGGAGAGTGGCTCTAGTAGCCGTGGCAGTGGTGCTTTTACCTATAATGGCTGTGGGGGCAGGATCAGTCACGTTTCTACCAGAGCCAGTAGGAGATAGACAGAAAGATGGATGGACAGACTAGACAGAGAGCTGAAGGTGTTGTATAGATAGCCGTATATGGTTTAGGACAAGAAATGGGCGGACTAAAGGGGAGGCTGGCTAAGCCCGTCTGAAATCCATAAGGCAGGTAGGCAGGAAGATCACAGGCAGGCTGGAACCCCAGGGGCATGAACTGCTCAGGGTCCTTACGCTCCGGGAAGCCTTCGCGGTCTTACCTGATTAGGTCAGGCCCACCCAGGGAAATCTCCCTTTGTGTCAAACTTCAAGGAGCTGATGGGAGGCTTTGCAAACTCTTTTCACCGCAGTACCTCGGTCGGTGTTTGATGGAACAACTGGGGACTGTGGTTCAGCCTGCCAAGTTGAACTATAAAACTGGCCATCACAAAATCCCCCCTTGCCAGCTCGGCTTCGATACACAGCTCCCTAAACCATACTTAATCTCCAAGACAAGGCACTAAGAGTCCACCCCCACCTGCCGTGACCCGACTAGCCCCCCGTCCCAACAAAAACACACCAGCCCTTCCCAGAGGACACAGAGTCCTTGCATGGCGATATTCACACCTCGCCTTTGATGCCCATCGCTCACATCCGGATACAGAGTTAATCTTACTTTGGACGAGGGGGTGAGAGAGTCACTGCAACAAAAACGTTTGTTTAACACACAGACACAAACACATTCATATCAAAACAAGGAAGAAAGCTTCGTGACCCTTTGTCCTGGTGCCGGCGGCTGGTCACGTGGTCGTCGCTGGTGTTTATAGCTTCCTTCTGCCACCACCCATCCCGTATCCCCGTGGTCCTCCACGAGCACCTTAGCTGGTCACGGTTCTTTGCCGCGTGGGTCACCCAGCAGCAGTCCTGCTGGAAGTGGGGTGGCTTAGTTTTCCATCGACTGTATGGCAGGGAGTGGACCTAGGAGAGACCAGGAGGGATCTCCTGTCTGGCAGACGTACTCTCCAGCAAGCTGATTTCCCACGACAATCAGGGTCCGTCAGCCGGTACAGCAGCTCCATCCTCTGCCTGTTGATTCAGGGGCAGGAGGAGCCCAGGGTGGCCAGGGCAGCAGGAGCGTGGGTCTCAGGGCAGAACCGTTCCTCCCTTTGGAACTGAGCTCCTGGACCAGCAGAGCCTCAGGTCAAGGGGTGGGAGGCGGACATCCTGCGAGTGGATCTCTAAAGTGTGTAGCGACTGGTCCCTCTCCCACGTCCGCCAGAGGCTCCTGGATTCACAAACACTAACCCTAGGAGACGCGGCCCCTATTGGATGCGGACTCAGAGCTCAAACACTGCCTCAACCCCACCGGGTCCTGACACCCAGCTGGCCCCGCAGCTGAGTCTCCGAAAGGCGAGACCTTTCTGTTGAGCCAGCTGCTTCAGTGGCCGTGATGGGGAAAGTCATGGTGGCAGTGGCCCCTTGGTGATGGTTCCCGTGGCCGTGCTATTGGAGGTTGTATATCGAGCAGCCCTGACCATGGACTGGGGCAGCTGTGGCCATGCTGGTGGATGGTGGCCTTGGTGACACTGACCAAGGTTAGAGCAGCTGTGGAGGTGATGGCAGTGGTTGTGACAGCGATGATAACAGCTGTGATGCTGCGGCTTTGGCAGCCATGACGACAGGGACAGATGGCAGCCATGATGCTGGTGGATGCGGTGCCCACGGTCATGATGGGCCGTGGATTCAGTGATGACGGTCGTGTTGGTGGCTGCGATGGTGACAGTGGCCGTGGTGTTCGGTGACTTCTGACAATGGCCATGGTGGTGGTGATGTAGGCAGTTGTAGCCATAGTGATGGAGAGTGGCCGTGGTCATTTTGGCTTTGGTGGTTTGGATATGGTAGGAGTGGCCATGATGGCTAAGGTGGCAGTGGTTCTGGTGGCAGTGGCAGATGACTTGGTGGGATGCCATGTCTGGTTAGGGCGACAGTGGCTACGGTGATCATGACTGGGCGGTGCTGTGGTGGACTGTGGCCAGGGTGGTGGACTGCGGCCCTGATGTGGTGGCCTTGGCCGTGAATGGGCTTTCCTCCCTGTCACCTGGCGTCTGTGTTTATTGGCAGAGGAGACGGTGCCCGATGACCGCTACCACGCCATCTACTTCGCGATGCTGCTGGCTGGCGTGGGCTTCCTGCTGCCATACAACAGCTTCATCACCGACGTGGACTACCTGCACCACAAATACCCAGGTGGGTCCCCCGCAGTGGGGTCCAGCCGTCCCAGGCTGGCCTGTGCACTCAGCTCTGGCCCTCCTCCACCTTCCAGAAACCCCTGGGGCGGCACCCTGCCAGGGGAGCCCATGTTATTCAAATCCTAGCTATGAATTGCCCTGTGACTTGCCAGGGCAACCCCTCACCCTCTCTGGGCTGTCAGCCCCTTTGGGCAGAGCAAGGAGGCAGTGCCTCGAGGGGGCAGGTGCCGAGAGTGGGGCTCCCCTGAACCCCTGCCCCCGCTGCCCCGCCCCCACCACAGGGACTTCCATTGTGTTTGACCTGAGCCTCACGTACATCTTGGTGGCCCTGGTGGCCGTCCTCCTGAACAACGTGCTGGTGGAGAGACTGAGCCTGCACACCAGGATCACCGCGGGTACGCTGCCCTCCCGGCTCCCAGCTCTCACCCGCCTGGCCTGTCGCTCACCCCTCCATTTCCCGGCGCCTCCATCTCCTTGTCTGTGAAATGGGTGCCCTTCCAGGGAACGCCACGGGGTTCAGCATGCGAAAAGAGGTTCAGGTCCGTTTGGGCGCAGCGCAAGCTGTCAGGATGCCCGCTCCTGGGGAGGCTAAGTGTCCCAGCGGCCTTGCTCTTCCTCCCCGCCCCCCCCCCCGCCCCGTTCATCTCCATGGTGACGGTCAGCTTCCCAGCCCAGCTCAAGGGCACTTCTTCCAGGAAGGCTTCCGGATGTCCCCTTAGACCTCTAAGATGTCCCCGCCCTCCTGCTGTTAAGAGGAAGGGCAGAGAGCCGGCACTTCAGTGCTGGCTGCTGGGGAGGGGTGGGAGGAGGGGGCTCCCCGCCCCCTCCCCGCTCATGCCCCGCCCCCACACACCCCGCCACGCCCACCGCTCATGCCACGCCCCCCGCCTCTCCCCACACAGGCTACCTCCTAGCCTTGGGCCCCCTCCTCTTCATCAGCATCTGCGACGTGTGGCTGCAGCTCTTCTCTCGTGACCAGGCTTACGCCATCAACCTGGCCGCGGTGGGCACCGTGGCCTTCGGCTGCACAGGTAGGGCCGGGGCTGGGCCCCCGGGCGCCCACCGCGGGCCGCCCCACCTGCCCCGCCTGCGTGCTGGGGGCGTGCCACACTAGCCGGCTCGGTGCTGGTATGTGCACATGTGCACACACACACGCTGCACGCCCGCAGTGGTCCTGGTGTGCAGGGAGGGAGGTCCCTGGTATTCCCAGGTGAAAACTGGGCTTCACCAGCTCCCCCTGCCCGCGTCACTGTGTCAGTGTGTTTCTCTTGGGCGGTAGCTTTCAAACTTATTTTACCTTTTTAATTTGCAACTACTTCAATCAGACCTACGGAAAATTGCAATTATAATGAGTTCCGATATACATTTCCCTAGACTCACCAGTCGTTAAACGTTTCGCTGCATATGTGTTTTCTCTCCCTTTCAGGCTTTCTTTGTCCTTTCCTCCCCCACCTTCTGAAGAATATGTGACTATATGTAGATAATTTCCCCCTAAATATGTGTAAATATAAAACGTATGTTTTCCCCTCAAGCCATTTGCAGACATCACCTTCCTTCTTGCCTCAGTACTAACCATTCAGGGTATTTTAAGTAACAGTTAAAGCTAAGACATTTCTTCTAGAACCACATTTACAACTGCCAAAAGCAGGAGTTCCCTTGGTGGTTCAGCGGTTAACGAACCCGACTAGGATCCATGAGGATGCAGGTTTGATCCCTGGCCCTGCTCAGTGGGTTAAGGATCCGGCGTTGCCATGAGCTGTGGTGTAGGTCGCAGATGTGGCTCAGATCCCACGTGGCTGTGGCGTAGGGCGGCAGCCGAAGCTCCGATTCCACCACTAGCCTGGGAACCTCCATATGCTGCAGGTGTGGCCCTAAAAAGCAAAAATAATAATAATAATAATAACTGCCAAAAGAAGGACATTTAACATGGATACAATAATATTATCAAATCTGCAATTCAAATTCAAAGTTCACTCATTGTCGTGATAATGTCCTTTGTAGCATTTGGGTTTTCTGCCCTGGACTCAGCCCAGAATCACACACTGCGTTAGCAGTCACACCTGTAGCTTCCTTTAAGCTGAATAGTCCTCCACCTTCCTCTGTCTTTTGTGGCAGTGACATTTGGAAAGGTCCAGGCCAGTTGTTTTGTCGACATTCAAACTTTTTTGACTGTGACTTCCAGGAAGAGATACATTTCACAGCCTGACCCAGCAAACGTGTGTGTGTGTCTATAAATGAAATCCAGGCTCCCTGAACCAATATTCTCAATCTAGGCATTTGACTCGGGTCTGTTTTGCTCTGTTCTGTTCTACTTTGTACCAACCAGAGGCTGGTAATGACCAGGAGACCCGCGGCTGCAGCCCTGCCCCAGGGTTATGTCAAGGCCCTGGGTCTAGACTGCAGGGTGTGAGTGCAGTGGGTGCCCTCTTTGGTCAGAACGAGAGAGGTTATGCGGTGGCACCAAATGAGCCCAGAAATCCCAGTGGCCTCACAGAACCAGGCTTATTTCTGGCTCTTGCTCCCTGGCCAGTGTGTGAGCGGGTGGCACTCACTGACTGACAGCCACTCCCCACCTGTAACAGGCGGCCTCTGCTGTGACCACCCCTGGGAAAAGAAAGACTGGAAGGCCACGTGGGCTTTTCCTACCTGGTCCAGGAGTGACACGTGTCACTTCTCCTCGGGTTTCAAAGACCAGAGGTGGCAGAGGAGCCTGGCCAGCACCCAGGGTGCGGACGGGGAAGGCGGGGCTGTGCGGTGGGCGGTGCTGTTGCCATGACGCCCTGCGACGTGGCTGGACCAGATCCCTCTGCCACCCGTGGTGGTAATATCTTTCCCCCACCTGAACTCTTGCCAACACAGTGTTCTCGAACTTCTGATTTTTGCTCCAAGAGGACGGACAGGTGACAGGTGGTGTCTCATGGCTGTGCTCTCTCTCTCTCTCTCAAGTGCAGCAATCCAGCTTCTATGGGTACACGGGGATGCTGCCCAAAAGGTACACGCAGGGGGTGATGACGGGGGAAAGTGAGTATCTGCAGACCCCCGGGAGCTGCCTGGGCTGGGGACCCTCTTCCTGGGACCGAGAGCGGGCTCAGGCGAGCTCTGGGCATGGGCTGCTTGGGATCGCCTGGCTGGGGGCGCTGGGACTCCCACATGCAGGGATGGGCGGGACTGGGCTGTGGTGGGCGTGGTCTCTTTGGGGTGTGGTTCTTTTTGTGAGAAGCGCATGCCACCCTGAGCACGGGTCTTGAATATTCTGTGTGTGGTATGTGTGTGCCGGGGTAGCTGATCCCGCCCCCTGCCCGTGATGTCAGGTCCCATCCCTCAGCGTCAAGCTCTCCTCAGAGCCCCAGACCCACGAGCCACCCCCACTCTGTGGCCCAAACTCGCTTTCCCAAGCCCACCTCATTTCCCATCTGCGCCTGCTCAGTGAATGGCACCCTTTGCTCAAACCCAAAACTCATCGGACACCAAGCCATGTGGATCTGTCCTCCAGGTCAGATTCCTCTGCTCCAGGCAGCTGACTCCCCCTCTTGCCCTGCCACCCCCTCTTAACGCAGGCCAGCGCCACCCCGAGCCAGCGCCACCCTGAGCCAGCACCAGGCATCAGGGGTCCCAACTTCAAAGCGCCTTCCTCCAGATGCCCTATCTTCCTCGATGGGCCTGGCTCAGCTCCTGGTGTTTGTGTGTGTGTGTGTGAGTGAGTGTGTAGACAGTGGGGCCAGGGAGCAATCTGCGAGGACGCATCCTCTGGGCAGCCCAGGGCCGTTCTGAGGGCTGTGGGGTGGCTGTGACTGGTGGGGCCGAGTGGGCGGCGAGGCCCGGCCTCCCGGCCCCTTCCGCGCAGGCACGGCGGGCGTGATGGTCTCCCTGAGCCGCATCCTCACCAAGCTGCTGCTGCCGGACGAGCGCGGCGGCACCCTCATCTTCTTCCTGGTCTCCGCGGGCCTGGAGCTGCTCTGCTTCCTGCTGCACCTGCTAGTGAGGGGCAGCCGCTTCGTGCTCTACCACACCGCGCGGCCCCGCTGCGGCCGTCGGGGCAGGGCCGGCTACCGCGTGCACCACGACGTCGGCGCCGAGGATGTGCGCTTTGTAAGTACCCGTCCCACTCCCTGGGCCGCGCGCTGTCAGCACAGGCTCCGGCTCCTTCTGTGGCCTGAGATTCCTTCCTCTATCCTGTGGCTTAAGGTTTCATGCCTTGGTGGCACCACACGTCTATATCCTGAGCCCCACTGGCTGGGATGGAACCCGGTCTGTGGCTTGAAACCCACAGGCCCACACCTGTGGCCTGAGCCCCGTCCTGGCGGCCAGCGCGCCCTCTGGTGGCGCTATGGCCACATGGCCTCCATCGGGCCCAGGAACGGCAGGTGTGGATGCTTGAGGGCACCTGGAGGAGGAGGCGCAGGGAAGCTGGGCCATGAGGAGCGCAGGGAGGAGCCAGAACGTTCACAAAGACGTTCTTCCAGCGAGTCACCCTCGCTGGGCGCTTGGCTGGGGACACTGCTGTGAGCCAGAGACCAGGAGACAGGCCGGAGGGAGGCCTGCTGTGAAAAAGCCCACATCAGAAACTGGGGCCTCCTAAATGGTCGGGAAGCTTCGCTGAAGAGTGACTCAGGGCTGAGACCAGACGCGCGTGGAGGGGCCCCCGGAGACCCACGGAAGGGCGGGGCGGGGCTGAGGAAGGCGCATGCGCAGAGGCTCCGCGGCTGGGAGGAGCTTGGCGTGTTTGCTGGACGGCGGGCGAGGATGAAGGTGGGCGGGAGGCCGCGAGCGGCCTGCACCCAAACCCTAGCCGGCCCGGCCTTCTTCCAGGAGCACCAAGGCCCAGCCCTGGCAGATGGCGGGTCCCCAAAGGACAGCCCAGCCCATGAAGTGACCGGCGGCGGGGGAGCCTACACGCGCTTCGACGTGCCTCAGCCGAGAATCCGGCGCAGCTGGCCCTCCTTCCGAGGTGGGGGCGGGCTGGACCCCGTCGTCGGGTCTGCGCACGTGGGGGTGCCCCGGCGGTCGGGGGGGCCTTCGGGCTGCCGGCCTCTGACCCCCGCCGCCGCCCACAGCCCTGCTGCTGCACCGCTACGTGGTGGCCCGCGTCATCTGGGCCCACATGCTGTCCATCGCCGTGACCTATTTCATCACGCTGTGCCTGTTCCCGGGTCTTGAGTCCGAGATCCGCCACTGCATCCTGGGCGAGTGGCTGCCCATCCTCATCATGGCCGTATTCAACCTCTCGGACTTCGTGGGCAAGGTGGGAGCCCGCCCCGCTTCCGGGGGGCGGATGCCCGTGGGGAGGGTCCCCGGGGAGGCATGGGCCCCAAGCTGAGGGTGCGAGTGGCTCCAGGTGGGGAGGCGGGGGCCGCCCTGACGGAGACCGGAGGGCGCTTGGAGGGTTTGCGGTCCCGGAGGCCGGTCCCAGGTCTCACCCTGGCGCCCTCCTTTCTCTAGTTAAGGGGTCTCAGCACAGGTGTGGGCATATGAAGTCCCCTGAGTTGGGGGGGGGGCGGCAGGAACACTCAGAAATGCTGGCCTGTCGCTGTTCCTCTCTACAAGGTTGCAAGGCTCAGAGAGGGAAAGCCATCTGCCTGGGCTTCCCCAGCTGAAAGGACTTAATGAGTGGGTTCAGCTGCTGCCACTTCCCCGCATGTCCCTCTGGGCCTTGGCGGCCTCGTTTCTCAAATAGGGTCCAGAGCCTCGCCCAGTGCGGAGGTTGGTGGGTTTTTCGGTGGCTGAAGCTGGGAAGAGATGGGGATACGGCCTGAGCCCTGGGTGTCTGGGCTTGTGCCCCGAGGCTGCCAGGGAGACGCAGGCGGAGGGAGAGGCGGGGCCCACATGTCTGCCTCCCTCCCCCCAGATCCTGGCGGCGCTGCCCGTGGACTGGCGGGGCCCGCACCTGCTGGCCTGCTCCTGCCTCCGCGTCGTCTTCATCCCCCTCTTCATCCTGTGCGTCTACCCCAGCGGCACGCCCGCCCTCCGCCACCCGGCCTGGCCCTGCGTCCTCTCGCTGCTCATGGGCATCAGCAACGGCTACTTCGGCAGCGTGCCCATGATCCTGGCGGCCGGCAAAGTGAGCCCCAAGCAGCGGGAGCTGGCAGGTAAGGCCCCCGCTCAGCCCCTGCGGCCCACCCACAGCCCCCGCTACCAGGCAGGGCACGCCAGGCCCGTGGAAGTCAGGTCACACAGAGACACGTGCGTTTGGGTCCCAGGGCCAGGTTGGCCTCGGGGCTCGTAGTGTGCGGGCGTGTTGGACAATCTCTTACTCCTTCCTTCACCCACAACTGCTCGGGGTCGGGGGGCCCTGCCATGCGCCACGCACTGTTCCGAGTGCTGGAGACACAGTGGCAACAAAACGGTGGTCTCTGTGCTTCTGGGGTTGATAGTTCATAGGTGACAAAGGGACAAATAAGAAAAAGATGTGATACGTTGGATGGTGCCGAGGACGATGGAGGATTGCGAACCAGTGGCGGGCTGGGGGGTCTGGGTGGGGTTAAAGGGAAGCAGAGCAGTCTGGGAAGGCTTCCCTGAGGAGGTGACTTGAGCAAAGACCTGGAGGAAGCAGTGAGGGGCTGGACGCGTGGTAATGCACAGGCAGAGCGTCTGAGGTGCCGGGAACAGCTTGTGCAAAGGCCCTGAGGCGGCAGCGGCACGGTGTACCAGGGCAGTGAAGAGGGGAGGGGCCTGGAAGAAAACGCTGGCACCTGGATCTAGTTTGACTGTTGGGCCCCCGTGGCCGCGGCTGACGGACTAGGAGATGGGGCAAGAGAAAGGGACAGGGGCCAAGAAGGCCCCCCGAGCTCCCTACTGCTCCAGCCAAGAAGGCTGGCTTGCCGTCAAGGCAGGAGGGGACAGAGCCCGCGTGGGGACAAAGCACCGAGGCAGGTTCCGGACACGGGACCGTTCAGGAAGCCTGTTAGACGAGGGAGCATTTGGAGATGGGAGATGAGATGGAGAGAAGCAGGCGAGGCCTGGGCACCCGGCCCGCGCCGTCGGGGCATAACCGTCCCCGGGCGGCCACCTCCCTGGGCGTGAGCTGGCCGTGGTCACTGCTCAGGACCCGGGAAGCCCAGGCTTCGGCTCCAGCCCTTGGTCAAGCGGCCGCTGCGGGGCCCCCCCACCCCCCCCCACCAGGGGGCCCGCCACTCCCGCCCGCTGAGGTCCCGTCCCGTCCGCAGGAAACACCATGACCGTGTCCTACATGACGGGGCTGACGCTGGGCTCGGCCGTGGCCTACTGCACCTACAGCCTCACGCGGGACGCCCACAGCAGCTGCCTCCACCCCGCCGCTGCCAACGCCTCCCTCCCCGCCGGCCTCTGAGCCAGGCCCGGGCCCCCAGCCCTGCCCAGGGAGGGCCGCCGGGGCCCCCTCCCCACCCCTGCCGCAGTGCCTGCGGGGGCCCCGGCCTCCTCCCCGTGCCCATGACGCCACCCTGTCCAGGCCCAGCTGCCGTCACTCCAGCCCCAGGGTTCTGCCAAGGTCTTGGATGCCTGGGGGTGTTGCTGCCACCAGGGTCCCGCCAGCACTGTGGTCTGTGTCCCGCCTCACGCCCGCCCCCGCTGGGTCTGGTGGCCCCGGTGCTCTATGGGGTCACTCACAGCTGTCCCCATTTGGGAGAGCAGACCACCCGCCGGTGTCCCCTCCTGGCGACGGTCATCTTGGGCTGCTGGGAGGGCCCCATGGCCTCGACTACACTGTCGCTGCCCAGCACCTGACTCAGCACTTCCTTCACTGGGGACCCCTCCCCACCCGGTCACCCCGCAGGCCTCCGCCCTCTGCCCGTCCTTAGACTCTAGTTCTCCCACACTCAGCACCTTCTCTGGGAAGGAGCCGGGGCCCAAGCCTTGCGTCTGCAAGGTCTCAGACCACGGTCTGTCTGCGCTGGCCTTTCTGCAACCCCAGCTTTGGTGCCGACCTGGGTGCAGTCCCCAACCCCTGCCAGCCCCTCCCCATGCACCCTGGTACCCACCTGATGCCACAGGCCTGGGGATCCCCATTAGCTTCTCTGGACCTTCACCTGTCTGATAAGGAGGGGGACAGTTTGGGGACACAAAGCAGGGCCCATAGCCTGGCTGAAGTCATGACCTAGACCTTGAACCCTGTCCAGGGAGGCCCACAGAGGGTCGGATGTGCCCAGGAGTCCCTGGCAAATGGGGAGGAATGGGGGTCCCTCCAGAGCTCTAGGCTGGCTGGGCTGGGCGCCCCAGGCCGGGGGAGGGGACTCCTGGAGTGTCGCGTCAAAGATGGGCTGCCCTCCCGCACCCACAGCCCCACCGGGACCGCCCCTCTGTGTCCTGTCCACCGTCTGTCCACTAACTGTACCGCACTGGCCATTAAAGGTGAAGGCAGAGCGCCTGCCCCACCACCGCGTCCAGGTAGCGTCTGTGCCGCCATCTCTGCCCCTGGGGTGGGAGAAGGGGCCTTGGCGGGACGAGGCCCCCTGCCTGCCTGGGACCCCCAGTCTTCTGTCCACACACCTGGTAGGACGTGGTTGTGGGGAGGGGGTGGACAGTGGGGATGGAGGCAGGAAGCATTGGGGTTTTATGGGTGCCTTGGTGCCCCTGTGGCCCTCAGGCGCTCAGGGGTAGTAGCTCTTCCTGAAGGGGGAGCGAGAGAGGGGAAGCAGCCAAGGCGGGGCTTCTGGGATCAGGTCCTGGCTCTGTGGCTGTTCTAAGTCTCTTTCTCCAGGGAGTGGGGCTAGGTCCGTCTTGGACGTGGGTCCCTTCGAGGAGGGCTGGGCAGGAAGAGGCTGGTTGCCTGAGGGTGCCCTGTGCTCCAGACCAGCTGGCAAACTCAGAGACCCACCCACCTGGGACTCTCAGGCCGCCAGGTGGCCACATGGGCAAAGATCCTTTGCGGCGGTGCCATAGGGGTCGCCCAGTGGCCCCAGCACACCGCTCCTCCTCCCCTGACTCTGGGTTTGGGGTGCGGGGCCACGCACTGCCTCGTGACTCAGTTTCTCTGGAAGGGTCGGAACCCCTCCCCTGGCCAGATGCTGTGCGTCATCGTCACACCGTCCCCTCTGCGCAGCCCGCAAACGGCAAAGCCAGAGTGCCATCCATGCCCAGTGCTCTGGGTCCTAGGGGGAAGCCCTGGGCTCAGGCCGAGCTGGCCTGGGCAGGAGGGCAGCGCCAGGACCCAGGTCCAGCAGGGTGCCACCCTAATGTCTTGCATTGACTCAGGACCCCTCGGGCCGCCGGCACCCTTGTCAGCTCTTCGAGTGTGGGTGTGGCTGGAGCGCTGAGCTCCATGTTCTGTTTTGGTCATGTTCTGTTTTGTTACTATCTTGCTCTTAAAATCCCACGGAGGAGGTCCCTTCGTGGCTCAGCGGAAATGAATCTGACTAGTGTCCATGAGGACGTAGGTTTGATCCCTGGCCCCACTCAGTGGCGTAAGGATCCAGCATTGCCGTGTAGGTCGCAGACGTGGCTCAGATCTGACATTGCTGTGGCTGTGGCGCAGGTTGGCAGCTGTAGCTCGGATTAGACCCCTGGCCTGGGAACCTCCATGTGCTGTAGGTGTGGCCCTAAAAAGACCAAAAAAAAAAAAAAAAAAAAAGGTAATCATGGCGTTTCTGCTGTGGTGCAAAAGGGACCAGAGGTGTCTCTGCAGCACCGAGATGCAGGCTCAATCCCCGGCCCTAGCACAGTGGGTTAAAGGATCCAGCATTACTGCAGCTGTCACGTAGGTTGCAACTGCAGCTGGAATCGGATCCCTGGCCTGGGAACTTCATATGCCTCAGGTTGGTCCCTCTCCCCGCCCCAAAAAAAATAGTCCCAGGAGTTCCTGCTGTGATGCAGCAGGTTAAGCATCCTGAGTTGTCTCTCGCCTGGCTCAGGTTGCTCTTGAGGTGCGAATTCAATCCTCTGCCCGGCACAGTGGGTTAAGGATCCGAGTTGCCACAGCTGTGGCGAAGGAAGGGCACAGCTGCAGCTCAGATTCGATCCCTGGCTGGGGTGCAGGGAAGAAAAGTAATCCCAGGTATAGCCTCCTCTAGTCTCCTCGTCTTTCTTTGGAAGTATGGGTGATGTGTAATGTAAGCTGCAGTATACAGTGCAGTGATCCAGAGTATTTAAGGGTTGTATTCCGGTTGTAAAATAGTGGCCATATTCCCTGCGTTGTGCAATATATCCTTGAGCTTGTTTTATAAGTAATAGTTTGTACCTTTTAATCCCCTACCCTCCTCCTCCCCTCTCCCCATTGGTAACCACTAGTTTGTTCTCTATATATGCGAGGCTGTTGCTTTTATATTCCCTAGTTGGATGGAAGTGCCATCGCAGTATTTGCCTTTCCATGTCTGACGTATTTCACTAAGCATAGGGCCCCTCAAGCCCATCCGTGTTGTAAATGACAACGTCTCATTTTTTATGGCTGAGTAGTGTTCCATTTGTGTGTGTGTGTGTATACCACATTTTTTTTTTTTTGCCTCCACACCATGTGGAAGTTCCCAGGCCAGGGATCAAACCCATGCCACAGCCGTGACCCAAGCCGCTGCAGCAGCAATGCCAGCTCCTTAACCCACTGCGCCACAGGAGAACTCCTCTACCCCATCTTCTCTATCCGTTCATCAGTTGATGGACTCTTAGGTGGCTTCTGTAGCTTGGCAATTGTAAATAATGTTGCCATGAACATTGAGGGGCATGTATCTTTTCGAATGAGTGGAGTCTTTTTTTTAAAAAAAACAACAGCAAATACCTAGGAGTGGAATTGCCGGGTCGTATGGTAATTCTATTTGTAGTTTTTTGAGAACCCTCCATACTGCTTTCCACAGGGGCTGAGCCAGTTTACATTCTCACCGACCATGTATGAGGGTTCCATCCCCCCCCCCAACATTTGTTGGTTGTGTTCTTTTTGATGATAGCCCTTCTGACAGGGAAGAGATCCTATCTCCTTGTGGTTTTGATTTGCATTTTGCTGCTGCTTGATGATGTCATCGAGCATCTTTTCATGTGCCTGTTGGCCATTGGCATGTCCTCTTTGGAAAAATGTCTATTCAGGTCTTCTGCCCTTTTTTTTTTTTTTCCTGGCTGCACCCGAGGCATATGGAAGTTCCCAGGTCAGAGATCAAAGCTAAGCCAGATCCTTAAGCTGCTGCATCACAGCAGGAATTCCTCTGCCCATTTTTTACTCTTTTTTTTCGATATTGAATTTTGTTATGTATTTTGCATCTTAATCCCTCCTCAGGCACATCACTTGTAAATATTTTCTTCCATCCAAAGGGTGTCTTCCTTTTGTCAGTAGTTTCCTTTGCTGTGCAAAAGTTTTAGTTTAATTAGGTCTGTTTGGGTTTTTTTTGCTTTAGGAGGCAGATCCAAAAAAATATTGCTGTGATTTATGTCAAAGAGGGTTCTGCCAAAATATTTTTTTCTGAAAGCACTGAGACCTATTAGACCACCAGGGAACTCCCTGCCTGTATTTTCTTATAGGAGTTTTATGGTTTGTGGTCTTGCATTTATTCCATTTTGAGTTCACTTTTTTTTTGGTGTGTTTGGGATTAGAGAATGTAGTAATGTCATTTTTTTACGTGTAGGTGTCCACTTTTGCCAGTATGAAATATTGAAGAGACATTTTTCTCCATTGTATATCATAGATTAATTGGTAATAAGTGCATGGGTTAATTTTGGGGCTGTTCTGTTCTATTTTCTCCTTTTTTATCATAGATTAATTGGTAATAGGTGCATGTGTTTATTTTGGGGCTATTCTGTTCTATGGATCTGTGTGTCTGTTTTTATGTCACTACCATAGTTTTTTGATGACTGTAGCTTTGTAGTATAGTCTGAAGTCAGGGAACATGACTCCTCCAGCTCTGTTTTTCTTTCTCAGAATTGTTTTGGCTATTTGGAGTCTTTTGTGTTTGCATGCAAGTTTTTTAAGTATTCTAGTTCTGTGAAAAATGCCATTGGTATTTTGATTGAAATTGCCATGAATCTGTAAATTGCTTTGAGTAGAATGGTCATTTTAACAATATTAATTCGTCCAGTCCAAGGATACAGTATATCTTTCCATCTGTTTGTGTTGTCTTTAGTTTCTTTGCTTAGTGTCTTCCAGTTTTACCTCCTTAGATAGCTTAGTCCTAGGTATTTTGTTATTTTTGGTTTGAGGGTAAATGTTCCTTGATTTCTCTTTCTGAGAGTTCATTGTTAGTGTGTGGAAATGCAACAGATAGTTGTACATTAATTTTGTATCCTGCAACTTTACTGAATTCATTGATGAGGTCTAGTAGTTTTCTGGTGATATCTTTAGGATTTTCTATGTACAGTATCATGTCATCTGCAAACAGTGACAGTTTTACTTCTTCCTTTCCAGTATAGACTCCTTTTATTTCTCTTTCTTGTCTGATTGCTGTGGCTAAGACTTGCAGTACAATGTTGAATAAAAGTGGGCATCCTTGTCTTATTCCTGATCTTGTAATGCTTTCAGCCTTTATTTATATGGCCTTTATTTTGTTTGTTTGTTTGTTTGGGTTTGGTTGCTTTTGGCCATGTCCATGGCATATGAAAGTTCCTTGGGCCAGGGAACGAACCCACACCATAGCAGCAACCTTAGGGGCTGCAGTGAAAACACTGGATCCTTAACTTGCTGTGCCACAAGGAAACTCCATATGTGGCCGTTATTATGTTGAGGTATGTTCCCTCTGTGCTTTCTGGAGAGTTTTTTTTTTTTTTTTAACAGAAATGGATGTTGAATTTTGTCAGAAACCTTTTCTGTATCTATTGAGATATCACATGGCTTTTATTCTTCAGTTTGTTAATGTGGCATATCACATCGATTTGTGAATATTGAAAAGTCCTCACGTCCCCAGAATAAATCCCACTTGATCATGGTGTATGATCCTTTGAATGTATTGTTGGATACAGTTTGCTTATATATATATTTTTTGTCTTGTCTTTTAGGGCTGCACTCACGGCATATGGAGGTTCCCAGGCTAGGGGTTGAATTGGAGCTATAGCTGCCTGTCTACACCACAGCCACAGCAACCTCGGGATCTGAGCCGCATCTGCTACCTCCACCACAGCTCACGGCAATGCCAGATCCTTAACCCACTGAGCGAGGCCGGGGATCAAACCCACGTCCTCATGGATGCTAGTTGGGTTCATTAACCACTGAGCCACGACAGGAACTCCCAGTTTGCTAATATTTTTTTTGAGGATTTTTGCATCCATGTTCATCAGTGATATTATCGTTTTCTTCTTTGCAGTATCTTCTTCTGATTTGGGTATCAGGATGATAGTAGCCTCATCGTATGAGTTTGAGAGTGTTCCTTCCTCTGCAATTTTTGGAATAGTTGAAGGAGAAGAAGTATTCGCTCTTCTCTAAATGTTTGGTAGAATTCACCTGTGAAGCCATCTGGTCCTGGACTTGTGTTTGTTGGGAGTTTTAAAATTACTGATTGAGGAGTTCCCATCGTGGCGCAGTGGTTAACGAATCCGACTAGGAACCATGAGGTTTCGGGTTCGGTCCCTGCCCTTGCTCAGTGGGTTAATGATCCGGCGTTGCCGTGAGCTGTGGTGTAGGTTGCAGACGCGGCTCGGATCCCGAGTTGCTGTGGCTCTGGTGTAGGCCGGTGGCTACAGCTCCGATTCAACCCCTAGCGTGGGAACCTCCATATGCCGCGGGAGCGGCCCAAGAAATAGCAACAACGACAACAACAAAGACAAAAGACAAAAGACAAAAAAAAAAAAAAAAAAATTACTGATTGAATTTCATTAGTGGTAATGGGTCTCCTCATATTTTCTGGGTTCGTCCTGGTTCAGTCTTGGAAGATTGTGCATTTCAACGAATTTGCCCATTTCTTTCTAGATAGTCTGTTTCATGGGCATATAGTTCATAGTAGTCTCTTATGATCCTTTGTAATTCTGGGGTGTCAGTTGTAACTTTTC
This sequence comes from Sus scrofa, assembly GCF_054392235.1. NCBI lineage: Eukaryota > Metazoa > Chordata > Mammalia > Artiodactyla > Suidae > Sus > Sus scrofa. The sequence goes on from NC_139385.1 coordinate 3,818,529, forward strand.
CTTTATGTTATTTTTTTACACTCAGTTAATTTCATTACATTAATAGTTGTACAACCATCATCACAACCCAGTTTTACAGCATTTCTATCCCAACCCCCAAGCCCATCCCGTCCCCTTTGGTAACCACACGTTTGTCAAAGTTTGCGCGTCCCTGTCTGCTCTGCAAATAAGTTCATTGTATCCTTTTGTTAGATTCCACATATAAGTGATAGCATATGAGTATCTGACTAACTTCACTTAGCATGGTGATTTTTAGGTCCATCCATGTTGCTGCAAATGCCATTATTTTATTCCTTTTTATGGCTGAGTAGTATTCCATTGTGTATATGTCCCACATCTTCTTTATCCACTCTGTCTATGGACATTTAGTTTGCTTGGCTGTTGTGTACAGTGCTGCCATGAACACTGGGGTACATGTGTCTTTTTTTTTTTTTTTTTTTTGTCTTTTTGCCATTTCTTGGGCTGCTCCCATGGCATATGGAGGTTCCCAGGCAAGGGGTCTCATCGGAGCTGTAGCTGCCAGCCTATGCCAGAGCCACAGCAACGCGGGATCCGAGCCGCGTCTGCAACCTACACCACAGCTCACGGCAACGCCAGATCCTTAACCCACTGAGCAAGGGCAGGGATCAAACCTGCAACCTCATGGTTCCTAGTCGGATTTGTTAACCACTGCGCCACGACGGGAACTCCATGGGGTACATGTGTCTTTTTTTTATATATAATTTTTTTATTTTCCCACTGTACAGCAAGGGGGTCAGGTTATCCTTACATGTATATGTTACAATTACATTTTTCCCCCACCCTTTCTTCTGTTGCAACATGAGTATCTAGACATAGTTCTCAATGATATTCAGTAGGATCTCCTTGTAAATCTATTCTAAGTTGTGTCTGGTAAGCCCAAGCTCCCGATCCCTCCCACTCCCTCCCCCTCCCATCAGGCAGCCACAAGTCTCTTCTCCAAGTCCATGATTTTCTTTTCTGAGGAGATGTTCATTTGTGCTGGGTATTAGATTCCAGTTATAAGTGATATCATGTGGTATTTGTCTTTGTCTTTCTGGCTCATTTCACTCAGGATGAGATTCTCTAGTTCCATCCATGTTGCTGCAAATGGCATTATGTCATCCTTTTTTATGGCTGAGTAGTATTCCATAGTGTATATATACCACCTCTTCCGAATCCAATCATCTGTCGATGGACATTTGGGTTGTTTCCATGTCCTGGCTATTGTGAATAGTGCTGCAATGAACATGCGGGTGCAAGTGTCTCTTTTAAGTAGAGTTTTGTCCAGATAGATGCCCAAGAGTGGGATTGCAGGGTCATATGGAAGTTCTATGTATAGATTTCTAAGGTATCTCCAAACTGTTCTCCATAGTGGCTGTACCAGTTTACATTCCCACCAACAGTGCAGGAGGGTTCCCTTTTCTCCACAGCCCCTCCAGCACTTGTTATTTGTGGATTTATTAATGATGGCCATTCTGACTGGTGTGAGGTGGTATATCATGGTAGTTTTGATTTGCATTTCTCTTATAATCAGGGATGTTGAGCATTTTTTCATGTGTTTGTTGGCCATCTGTATATCTTCTTTGGAGAAATGTCTATTCAGGTCTTTTGCCCATTTTTCCATTGATTGATTGGCTTTTTTGCTGTTGGGTTGTATAAGTTGTTTATATATTCTAGAGATTAAGCCCTTGTCAGTTGCACCATTTGAAACTATTTTATCCCATTCTGTAAGTTGTCTTTTTGTTTTCTTTTGGGTTTCCTTTGCTGTGCAAAAGCTTTTCAGTTTGATGAGGTCCCATGGGTTTATTTTTGCTCTAATTTCTATAGCTTTGGGAGACTGACCTGAGAAAATATTCATGATGTTGATGTCAGAGAGTGTTTTGCCTATGTTTTCTTCTAGGAGTTTGATGGTGTCCTGTCATATATTTAAGTCTTTCAGCCATTTGGAGTTTATTTTTGTGCATGGTGTGAGGGTGTGTTCTAGTTTCATTGCTTTGCATGCAGCTGTCCAGGTTTCCCAGCAATGCTTGCTGAATAGACTTTCCTTTTCCCATTTTATGTTCTTGCCTCCCTTGTCAAAGATTAATTGACCATAGGTGTCAGGGTTTATTTCCGGATTCTCTGTTCTGTTCCATTGGTCTGTCTGTCTGTTTTGATACCAGTACCACAGTTTTGATGACTGTGGCTTTGTAGTATTTCTTGAAGTCTGGGAGAGTTATGCCTCCTGCTTGGTTTTTGTTTCTCAGGATTGCTTTGGCGATTCTGGGTCTTTTGTTCCATATAAATGTTTGGATTGTTTGTTCTAGTTCTGTGAAAAATGTCATGGGTAATTTGATAGGGATTGCATTGAATGTACATGTGTCTTTTTGAGTTACGGTTTTCCCTGGATAGATGCCCAGGAGTGGGATTGCTGGGTCAGATGGTAATTCTTTTTTTTTTTTTTTTTTGTCTTTTTGTCTTTTTTTTGTCTTTTTGTTGTTGTTGTTGTTGTTGCTATTTCTTGGGCCGCTCCCGCCACATATGGAGGTTCCCAGGCTAGGGGTTGAATCGGAGCTGTAGCCACCGGCCTACGCTAGAGGCACAGCAACGCAGGATCCGAGCTGCGTCTGCAACCTACACCACAGCTCACGGCAACGCCGGATCGTTAACCCACTGAGCAAGGGCAGGGACCGAACCCGCAACCTCATGGTTCCTAGTCGGATTCGTTTCCACTGAGCCACAACGGGAACTCCTATTTTTTTTGTTTTTATTGTCATTACCCTAGAGGTGGATCTGAGAAGATATTTATGGCTGTGGTTTATGTCAGAGAGTGTTTGGCCTTTGTTTTCTTCTAAGAGTTTTGTAGTATAGTTTTATACTATTTAATCCATTCTGAGTTTATTTTTGTGTGTGGTGTTAGGAAGGGTTCTAATTTCATTCTTTTACATGTGGCTGTCCAGTTTTCCCAGCACCACTTATTGAAGGGACTGTCTTTTCACCATTGTATATTCTTGCCTCCTTTGTCATAGATTAGTTGACCATAGGTGCGTGGGTTTAATTCTTGGCTTTCTATCCTGTTCAACTGATCTATATTTCTGTTTTTGTGCCAGTGTCATACTGTTTTGATGCCTGTAGCTTTGTAGTATAGTCTGAAGTCAGGGAGCCTGATTCCTCCAGCTCTATTTTTCTTTCTCAGGATGGCTTTGGCTATTCTGGGTCTTTTGTGCTTCCAAACAAACTTTAAAATAGTTTGTTCTAGTTCTGTGAAAAATGCCGTTGTTAATTTGATAGGGGTTGCATTGAATCTGTAGACTGCCTTTGGTAGTGCAGTCATTTTGACAACATTGATTCTCCCAATCCAGGAGCATGGTGTATCTTTCCATCTGTTGGTGTCATCTTTGATTTACTTCATGAGTGTCTAAATTTTCAGAGTACAGGTCTTTTGTTCCTTTAGGTAGGTTTATTCCTAGGTATTTTATTATTTTTGATGCAATGGTAAATGAGATTTTTCCCCTAATTTCTCTTTCATTGTTAGTGTATAGAAATGCAGTCAATTTCTGTGTATTAATTTTGTATCCTGCAGCTTTACCAAATTCATTGGTGAGCTCTAACAGTTTTTTGGTAATGTCCTTAGGATTTTCTGGGTAAATATCATGTCGTCTGCAAACAGTGATAGTTTTACTTCTTCCTTTCCAATTTGGATTCTTTTTATTTTTTCTTCTCTGATTGCTGTGGCTAGGACTTCCAGAACTATTTTGAGTAGAAATGGTGAGAGCAGACATCCTTGTCCTATTCCTGATCTGAGTGGGAGTGCCTTCAGCTTTTCACCCTCGAGAAGGATGTTAGCTGTGGGTTTGTCATATATGGCCTTTATTACGTTGAGATAAGTTCCCTCTCTCTGCCCACTTGCTGGAGGTTTTCATTGGAAATGTGTGTGGGATTTTGTCAAAAGGTTTTTCTGCATCTATTGAGAGGATCATATCTTTGTTATTCTTCAGTTTGTTCATTTGGTGTTCATATTACACTGATTGATTTGCGGATAATGAAAAATCCTTGAATCCCTGGGATAAATCCCACTTGATCGTGGTGTACAATCATTTTCATGTATTTCTAGCTTCTGTTTGCTAGAAGTTTGTTGAGGATTTTTGCATCTATGTTCATAAGCTATATTGGCCTGTAATTTTACAGGTTTTTTGTTTTGTTTTGTTTTTTTGGTCTTTTTAGGTCCACACTCATGGCATATGGAAGTTCCCAGGCTAAGGGCTGAATCAGAGCTATAGCTGCTGGCCTATGCCACGGCCACGCAACACAGGATCCAAGCCTCATCTGTGACCTACACCGCAGCTCATGGCAGTGCCATATCCTTAACCCACTGAGCAAGGCCAGGGATCAAAGCTGAATCCTCATGAATACTAGTCGGATTCATTACTGCCGAGCCACGATCGGAACTCCTCGGCCTGTAATTTTCTTATTTTGTGTGGTATCTTTGGTTTTGGTACCAGGGTGATGGTGGCCTCTTAGAATAAGTTTTGGGAGTGTTCTTTCCTCTGCAGTTTTTTGGAATAGGTTCAGAAGGATAAGTGTTACCTCTTCTCTAAATGATTTTTTTTTTTCTTTCTGCTTTTTAGGGCTGCACCTGTGGCACATGGAAGTTCCCAGGCAAGGGGTCAAATCAGATCTGCAGCTGCTAGCCTACACCACAGACACAGCCACACAGGATCCAAGCCGTGTCCGTGACGTATATCACAGCTCATGGCAACACCAGGTCCTTAACCCACTGAGAGGCCAGGGATCATACCTGCGTCCTCATGGATACCAGTCAGGTTCATTACCCTTGAGCCATGACAGGAAGTCCCTGGATTTGTTTTTGTTGGTCTTTTTCTTCCCTTTTCCTCTTGTTCTCTTCTCTTGTGGTTTGATGACTGTCTTTAATGTTGTGTTTGGATTGCTTTTTCCATTCATGTATCTATTGCAGGTTTTTGGTTTGCTGTTACCACGAGGTTTTGATAGAGCCGTCTATACACACACAATGTTGTTTTAAGTTGCTGGTCTCATAATTGCACGTCTATCCCCTTTATCAGGCATCTGTACCCACCTCTTCTCAGGATTGCTGGCTTCGATATCATATTTGCATGTGAATGATTTCCTACCTTTACTATAGGTTTGCCTTTACTGGTGAGGCTTCTCACTTGTAATTTTCTTGCTGTTGGTTCTGGCCTTTTCTTTTCCACCTAGAGAAGTCCCCTTAGGAGTTGCCATAAAGCTGGTGTAGGGGTGCTGAATTCTCTTAGCTTTTGTTTGTCTGAAAGGCTGTTGACTCTCCTTCAGATCTGAATGAGAGCCTTGCTGGGTGGAGTATTCTTGGTTGGAGGTTTTTTCCTTTCATCGCTTGAAGTATATCCTGCCATTTCCTTCTGGCCTGCAGAGTTTCTCTTGAAAAACCAAGGTTTCCTTGTATATTATTTGTTGCTTTTCCCTAGCTGCTTTCACTATGTTCTCTTTGCCTTTAATTTTGGCATGTTTATTAGTATGTGTTTTGGGGTGTTCCTCCTTGGGTTTATTTTATACGGGATGTGAATGAGTGATTCCTTTGCCGGGTGAGAGAAGTTTTCGGCTATTATCTCTTCAAATATTTTTTCTGGCCCTTTCTCTCTGTCTTCTCCTTCTGGCACCCCTGTATTGCACATGGTGGTGTGTTTAAGGTTGTCCCAGAGTTGTTTTAGACGCTTCTCATTTCTTTTCTTTTTTCTTTATTCTTTTCCACACCAGTGATTCCCTCCAGTCTGTCTTCCGCCTCGCTTGTTAGTTCTTCTGCCTCAGGTAATCTGCTCTTGGTTCCTTCTGGTGAAATTTTTTATTTTGGTTATTGAATTTTGGGTCTCTGCCTGTTTGATTTTTTAAAATCTATGTCTTTGCCCAACTTTTCTTCTAATTTATCAATCCTTGCCTCCAGTTTTGTTCCCAAGATCTTGGATCATCTTTTTTTTTAATTTTTAATTTTTTTTTTTCTTTTTAGGACCTCATCTGCGACATGTGGAGATTCCCGGGCTAGGGGTCGAATCAGAGCTACAGCTGCCAGCCTACACCACAGCCACAGCAACGCCACATCCAAGCCACGTCTGTGACTTACGTGGCAGGGCCAGATCCTTAACCCACGGAGCGAGGCCAGGGATCAAACCTGCAATCTCATGGTTCCTAGTCGGATTTATTTCCACTGTGCCACGACAGGAACTTCTGGATCATCTTTATCATCATTATTTTAAGGTCTTTTTCATGGAGGCTGCTAATCTCCAGTTCACTTCGTTGTTTTTCTGGGGTTTTGTCTAGTTCCCTCGTGTGGCTTATATTCTTCTGCCTTTTCATTTTGTGAGGTCTCCCTGCCTCCCCGCCTTCCTTCCTTTTTGCTTTTTAGGACCACACCTGTGGCGTAGAGAAGTTCCCAGGCTAGGGGGTTGAATTGGAGTGACAGCTGCTGGGCTATGCAACAGCAATACCAGATCCGAGCTGCACCTGCAACATATACACCGCAGCTCATGGCAATGCCAGATCCTTAATCCATTTAGCAGGACCAGAGATGGAACCCACATCCTCATGGATACTAGTAGGGTTTGTTTCCACTGAGCCACAACAGGAACTCCCCAACTTGTATAGCTTTTTGTCTGGTCTTCATTTTGCAGGATACAGAGTTGTAGCCTCTCTTGCTTCTGGTATCTGCCTCTTTGGGGTGAAGTTGATAGAGGGGCTTGCTGTAGGCTTCCCGGTGGGAGGGACTGGTGCCTCCCCACTGGTGGGTGAAGCTGAGTCTTATCCCTCTGGTGGGTGAGGCTTTGTCTCTGGGTGCCACTAGAGGCAGCTGTGTGCCTGGAAGGACTTTAAGCAGTCTGTTTGCTGATGGGTGGGGATGTGTTCCCACCCTGTTCGTTGTTTGGCCTGGGCTTCTCAGCCCTGATGGGTGATGCCAGATTTTTCCAAAATGACAGCCTCCAGGGGAGCTCACGCCAATGAATATTCCCGGGACCTCTTCCTGCAGTGTCCCGCCCCTGCCCCAATGAGCCACAGCCTCCCACTTCTTTCCCAGGAGACCCCCCAAGACCTGCAGGTAGGTCTGACCCAGATCTTGATGGTGTCCCTGCTTCGCCCTGGGACCTAGTGCACATGGAAGCCTGTGTGTGCCCTTCAAGCGTGGGTTGTCTGTGTCCCCAGTCCCCTGGAGCTCCTGTGCACATGCCCTGCTGGTGTGCAGTGCCATGTGCTCTGGGGGGCTCCTCCTTCCGGCGCCAGCCCCCAGGCTGGGGACCCTGACGTGGGGTTTGGAACTCTCGCTCCTGTAGGAGAGCCTCTGCGACCTGGTTCTTTTCCACTCTGTGGGTCACTCACCTGGCGGATACGGATGCCTCATACCATGAAAGCGCCCCTTGTACCATCTCAGCACGGCTGCTGCTTTGTCTGTGGGTGTAGGCCATCTCATTTGGTCGTTTCCAGCCTATTTTATTGATGGTTGGTCAGCAGTTAGTTGTAATTTTGGTGTCTTCATGAGAGAGGGTGAACTTAACTCCTTCTCCTCTGCCGCCTTGTCCCAGAGAAAATGATCTATAAACTTGCTGGTTTTTCTCCACTGAATGAACGAAAGCCTTGCCGGGTAGAATCTTCTTGGTTCGTACGTTCTTTTGCGGTTTATCTTAAGACATCAGATTCTCTGTGCCTAACGGTCGGGTCTTACTGATGATCCCCTTCCATCTGCTAATCCCAACCTCCCTCTCCATCCCTCCCCCAGCCCCCTGCCCCTTGGCAGCCACAAGTTTTTTCTCTATGTTTGTGAGTGTTGATTTGCATGTCTCTAATAATAAGCAATTGGAGCATTTTTTCTTGTGTCTATTGGCCATTTGTATTTGTTCTTTGAAGAAATGTCTATTAGTGGCACAGCGGAAACAAATCCAAATAGTGTCCATGAGGATGCAGGTTCAATCCCTGGCCTCGCTCAGTGGGTCGGGGATCCAGCATTGCCCTGAGCTGTGGTGTAGGTCATTGACACAGCTTGGATCCTGTGCTGGTGTGGCTGTGTCGTAAGCTGGCAGCTACAGCCTGGATTTGACCCCGAGTGCCTGGGAACGTACATATGCCATGGTGCAGCCCTAAAAAGCCAAAAAGAAAGAAAGAAATGTCTGTTTAGATCTTCTGCCCCTGTTTTGATCGGTCATCTGTGTTTTTTGTTTTGTTTTGTTTTTGTTTTTGTTTTTGTTTTTTTTGTGGTCAAGTCGTATCAGCTGTTTGTATACTTTGGAAATTAAGCCCTTGCCAGTCACATCATTTGCAAACATGTTCTCCCATCCTATAGGCTGTCTTTTCCTTTTGTTCACAGTTTCCTTTGCTGTGCAAGATCTTGAAGTTTGACCATAGGTTTTGGATTATTGTGTTTTTGTTTCCATTTTTCTCTAGGTTTTGGTTTTTGGGTTTTTTTTTTGTTTGTTTGTTTGTTTGTTTGTTTTTGTCTTTTGGGGCTGCACCCGCAGCATATGGAGGTTCCCAGGCTAGGGGTCTAATTGGAGCTGTAGCTGCTGGCCTACACCACAGCCACAGCAATGAGGGATCTGAGTTGCGTCTGTGACCTACACCACAGCTCGAGGCAACGTCAGATCCTTAACCCACTGAGCAAGGGCAGGGATCGAACCCGCAACCTCATGGTTCCTAGTCGGATTCGTTAACCACTGCGCCACGACGGGAACTCCTCTCTAGGTATTTTTTGATTTCCTCTTTGATTTCTTTAATGATCCATTGGCTGTTTAGTTACATATTGTTTAGCCTCAGCAAGGTTTTGTGTTTTGGTACTTTTTTCCTTGTGGTATATTTCTAGTCTGGCAGCATTGTGATTGGAAAGGATGCTTGGTATGATCCTAGGTATCCTAAATTTTCTGAAGTTTGTCTTGGGGCTTAGCATACGATAAATCCTGGAAAATGGTCGCCGTGCACTTAAATGTGTGTGCTGCTTTTTTCAGATGGAATATTCTTTTTTTTTTTTCCCTGTCTTTTTAATGCTGCATCTGTGACATATAGAGGTTCCCAGACTAGGGGTCATATCAGAGCTGTAGCTGCCAGCCACAGCCACAGCAACACCAGATCCTTAACTCACTAAGCGAGGCCAGGGATCAAACCCGCAACCTCATGGATGCTAGTCAGGTTCGTTTCCACTGAGCTACGATGGGAACTCCCAGGTGGAATAGTCTATAAATATCAATTAAGTCCATCTGGTCTAATGTATCATTTAAGGCTAGAATTTTCGTACTCATTTTCTATCTGGGTAATCTGTTCACTGATGCAAGTGGGTGCTCAAGTCCCCTGCTGTTATTATGTTACTGTCAGTTTGACCCTTTATGTCTGTAAATATTTTCCTTATATGTACTTAGGCCCTTGGATGTTGGGTGCATGTATATTTACAGTTGCTATAGCTTCTTCTTGGATGGATCCCTTGGTCATGAAGTAGTGTCCATCTTTGTCTCTTGTAATAGTTTTTATTTATTTTGGAGTGGTTAATTCTAATAGTGATTTGTTGTTGTTGTTTTAGTTATCTTGCATACAGTTTGCTCATAGTTTATAATTATTCCAAATATTGATTGGTCATACATTTATAAAGATACAGGAGTTCCCGTTGTGGCTCAGCAGTAATGAACCCGACTAGTATCCATGAGGATATGGGCTCAGTCCCTGGCCCTGCTCAGTGGGTTAAGGATCCATCGTTGCCATGAGCTGTGGTGTAGGTTGTAGACACAGCTCAGATCTCACACTGCCGTGACTGTGGTGTAGGCCAGCGGCAACAGGTCCAATTCAACCCCTAGCCTGGGAACCTCCATATGCTGGGAGTGTGGCCCTAAAAAACAAAAGATATATATATTTATATACATTTTTATATATATATATATATAGAGAGAGAGAGAGAGAGAGAGAGAGAGTGTGTGTGTGTGTGTGTGTAGGTAGAACCAGTATTCGTCCTTCTCCCCCTCACTGTCTTTCATCCTGTTTGAAAAATTCCCCAGGTCATAAACTCAGGAGCAGAATTGCTTCGTGCATTCTACTAAGGCACATTAATACTAATCTGCTTATTAATTTCAGACATTAAAAATATCTCTTCCTAGGTTTATCTGTTAGCTTATTCTGTGTGGCTTTTTTTTTTACTGAGCATACTTTGAATTTTGAAGTCATAAAATTAATTAAGGTTTTAGTTCTGGTCAGGATGGAGGGAGCACATTTGACCCTACCTCTCCCTCTGAATGCAAGTAAAAATCCTGAACAGAATGCATGCAGCAGTTGATTGCCTGATTTTTTAAAAAAATTAACATTCTCCATGGAATTTAAAGACTCAGAGTGAACAACAGCTATAACTTTCCCTCTAAAATCTATTGTAGCTGCGTTACATGCATTTTGACAGGTGTTGACATTCAGTTCGAAGTATCTCTTAGATTTCCTTTAGTATTTTTAGCAGTTTGTTGATGATATGTCTAGTGTGGACTTCTTTGAGTTTATCTTTTTTCAGATTTACTTGGTTTCTTAAATCTATAAGTTTATGTCTTTTGCCAGTTTTGGAGAGTTCTTAGTGATGATTCCTTCAAATGTTTTTTTTCTGTCCCACACTCTTTTTCCTCTCCTGGGACTGTGAAGATGTGAATATTATATCTTTTCATGTTGTCACAGAGTCCCTTGATCGTGTGTTTTTTCTGCAGTCTTTATGCTCTCTGTTGTTCAAATTGGATAATTTATCTTTTTTGATTTTTTAAAGTTTTTTGAAACGTAACTATGCTTACAACGTTGTGATAATTTCTGCTGTACAACAAAGGGATTCAGTTACACATACACACACATCCATTCTTTTTCAGATTTTCTGCCCACATAGATGCTCACAGAATATGGGCTGGCGTTCTCTGTGCTGTACAGCAGGTCCCCATTGGCCAGTCACTCCATAGACCTCAGCGTGCATCTTCCCGTCCCAAACCCCTAATCCATCCGTACCCCTAACCTGTCTTTCTTAGTAACCATAAGTCTGTGAATCTGTCTCCATTTGTAAATAAGCGAGTTTGTATCATTTTTTAAGATTCCACAAGTGCTCTCATGTGATATTTGTCTGTCTGACTTACTTCACTTAGTATGATAATCTCTAGGTCTATCCATGTTGCTGCAAATGGCATTCTTTCTTTCTCTTTATGGCTGGGTAATATTCCATTGTATATATGTACCACATCTTTATCTAGTTCTCTGCTGATGGACAGGCAGGTTGCTTCCATGGCTTGGCTGTTGTAAATAGTGCTGCAGTGAACACTGGGGTGCATGTATCTTCAGTTTTTTTTTCTTTAGTTTTTTCTGGGGTGGGGCTGCGTCTGTGGCTTATGGAAGTTCCTGGCTAGGGGTTGAATCAGAGCTGCAGCTGCTGGCCTACACCACAGCCACAGCCACATGGGATCTGAGCTGCATCCAAGCCTACACCACAGCTCAAGGCAAAGCCAGATCCTTCACCCACTAAGCGACTAGTATCCTCATGGATGCTAGTCGGGTTTGTTACCGCTGAGCCACAGTGGGATCGTCCAGATTTTGTTCTTCTTTGGATATGTGCCCAGGCATGACTTGCTGGAGCACGCGGTAGTTATCCTTTGTTTTTTCGAGGGACCTCCATGCTGTTTTCCATTGTATTTGTACCAATTTACGTTCCCACCAACAGCGTAGGAGGGTTCCCTTTTCTCTATATATACTCTCCAGCATTTGTTATTTGTAGACTTTTTTTTTTTTTGAGCAGAGAAAAGTTTATTGCAAGGCCATGCAAGGAAATGGCTGGCTTGTGCCCCACCCCTGCCCCCATATCCCAAATTCCCTGAACCAGAATTGCAAAGCACTTGAAAGGCAAGGTGAGGGAGGGTCGTGCTTGGTTGTTGCAAACTCCCTGGTGTAGAAATCCTTTGTTCTTGCAGCTGTCCACAGAGGTCAGGTCCTGCTGTTCCTATAAATGTAGTTCAGCAGTAGGACTTAAAAGTTATCAGAAACTGGAGTTCCCGTTGTGGCTCAGTGGTTAACAAATCCGACTAGGAACCATGAGGTTGCAGGTTCGGTCCCTGACCTCACTCAGTGGGTTCAGGATCCAGCGTTGGCGTGAGCTGTGGTGTAGGTTGCAGATGTGGCTTGGATCCCACATTGCTGTGGCTCTGGTGTAGGCTGGCGGCTGTAGCTCTGATTAGACCCCTAGCCTGGGAACCTCCATGCCGTGGGTGCAGCCCTAAGAAGACCAAAAAAAACAAAAAAACAAAAAAACAAAAAAACAAAAAACAAAAAACTTCAGAAACCTGTTTTTGAAAATCCTTCTTGAAGATGGGGCGATTTTGCAAAGTATCAACACAACTGTCTATTAAAGACCCCCGGGTGACACTGAATGTGGACATTCCTCGGCTCCAAACAGCCTCATGCTCTGCGTAGCCAGTATCTGCTGGGGGCAGTCCCTCCAAGATCCGTGGAGCGAAAATGGGCTCCAGAGCTGCTGAGGGAAGGGGCTGCCCTCAGCTGGGGCCAACCCACCATGGGCACAGACGCCTAGGCTGGTTCACCAAAATTGGTAGCCCATGTCCATGTGCCCAACACACCATGAGGCCAGACAAACCAAAACGTCATAGTGTTTGTACCAACTTTTGTAGCAACGTCATAGAGTTTGGAGCAGAGAAAGGTTGATTGCAGCACCTTGCAAGGAGACAGGTGGCTCGTGTGCCCAAAATATCACCAACTGCATTTGCAGACTTTTTAACGGCCATTCTGGCTGGTGTGCAGTGCCACCTCATTGTAGTTTTGATTGGCGTTTCTCTAGTTTGCGACGTTGAGCATTTGTCCGTGTGCCTATTGGCCGTCTGTGTTTCTGCTTTGGAGAAATGTCTGTTTAGGTCTTCTGCCCATTTTTTGATTGAATTTTTTTTCTTTTTTTGATATTGAGCTTCATGAAGTGTTTGTATATTTTGGAAATTAAGCCCCTGTGGTCACATGATTGGCAAAGATGCTGTCCCACTCCGTGGGTTGTCCTTTTATTTATGGCTTCCTTTGCTGTGCAAAGGCCTTTGCATTTAATTAGGTCCCATTTGTTTATTTTTATTTTTTTTTTTTTTTTTTGCTATTTCTTGGGCCGCTCCCGCGGCATATGGAGGTTCCCAGGCTAGGGGTCCAATCGGAGCTGCAGCCACCAGCCTACGCCAGAGCCACAGCAACGCGGGATCCGAGCCGCGTCTGCAACCTACACCACAGCTCACGGCAACGCCGGATCATTAACCCACTGAGCAAGGGCAGGGACCGAACCCGCAACCTCATGGTTCCTAGTCGGATTCGTTAACCACTGCACCACGACGGGAACTCCCTGTTTATTTTTAATTTTCATTACTCTAAGAGGAGGATCTGAAAAGACATTGCTGCTGCCTGAGAGTGTTCTGCCTATGTTTTCCTGTAAGAATTTTATACTGTCTGGTCTTATGTTTAGGTCTCTGAGCCATCTTGAGTTTCTTTTTGTGTGTGGTGTTGGAGATGTGTGTTCTCATTTCATCCTTTTCCATGTGGCTGTCTAGTCTTCCCAGCACCACCTACGGAAGAGACTGCCTCTTTGTTGTATATTCTTGCCTTCTTTGTGTAGATGGGTTGACCCAAAGTGTGTGGGTTTGTTTCTGGGCTAAAAGTCTTGACATTCATCTGTCTTGTCTGATGGGAATACTGCTACTCCAGCTTTCTTTTGATTTCCATTTACATAGAATACCTTTTTCCCCACTGTTACCTTCCATCTCTGTGTGTCTCTAGATCTGAAGCGTGTCTCACAGGCAGCATATATGCAAGTGGGTGGTGGGTTTTTCGGTGTTTTTTTTTTTTTTTTTTGTCTTTTAAGGGGCATATGGAAATTCCCAGGCCGGCCTACGCCACAGCAACACTGGATCCAAGCCACATCTATGACCTACTCCACAGCTTAGGGCAATGCTGGATCCTTAACCCACTGAGAGAGGCCAGGGATTGAACCCGCAACCTCATGGTTACTAGTGGGATTTGTTTCCAGTGCGTCACCACTGGAACTCCCACATTTAGGTAATTATTGATATGCATGTTTTTATTGCCATTTTTCTCATTGTTTTAAGGTTGTGTTTGTAGGTCTTTTTTTCCCCCCTTTCTTCTTCTCTTGTGATTTGATGACTATGTTTAGCGTTACATTTGGACTCCTTTTGGTGTGTGTGCATCTGTTATAGCTCTTTGGGATGTGCTTTCCATCACCTTTTTATGTAGCAGTCCACATAGATGTATGATTGTTTTACGGTGTTAATCTCATTTCAAGTGCATTTTAAATATTCTTCATTTGTACTCTCCCCCCCTTGAGCACTGTTTTTGATATCGTAGTGAAGTCTAATTATTTTGTGTATCTCTTAAATGCTGATGTGCATAGAGATGATTTTTCGATTGTCTTTTCACCTTCCTCTTCGCTTTGTGTGTGGATGACTTTCTGACTTTATTGTATGTTCGCATTTACTGATGAGCTGTTTCCTCTCGTGATTTTCATGTTTCTAGTTGTGGCCTTCTAGGTTCCTTAAACATTTGTTGTAGGGAGTTCTCATTGTCGCTCAGCCAGTTAAGGACCTGAATAGTCTCGGTCAGGATGCAGATTCAATCCCTGGCCTTGCTCAGTGGGTTAAGGATCCGGCATTGCCACAGGCTGTATGTAGGTCACAGATGCAGCTGGAAGCTGGTGTGGCTGTGGCTGCAGCATAGACCTGCAGCTGTGCTCCAATTCGACCCGAGCCTGGAAACCTCCATATGCAACAGGTGCAGCTGTAAAAAAAGAAAAGGAAGAAAAATTGTTGTAAAACTGGCTTGGTGGTGCTGAACTCTGTCAGCTTTTGCTTGTCTGTAAAGCTTTTGATTTCTCCATCCCATCTGAACAAGAGCCTTGCTGGGTGGGGTATTCTTGATGCTTTTTCTCCTACGTCACTGTGAACACGCTGCCCCACTCCCTTCTGACCTGCAGAGCTTCTGCTGAAAAGTCAGCTGGTGGCCTTAGGGGAGTTCCTTTGTATGTATTTGTTGCTTCTCCCCTGCTGCGTTAATAGTCTCTGTTTTTAATTCTCGCCACCTCAATTATACTGTGTCTTTGGGTTAATCCTGGACGGATGCTCTGGGCTCGTGGACTCGGATGACTGTTCCCATCTCCAGGGAACTTTTCAGCTCTTTTTTTTTTTTCAAGGGCCATACCTGTGCCAGATGGAAGTTCTCAGGCTAGGGGTTGAACTGGATCTGTAGCTACTGGTCTGCACCACAGTCACAGCAACATGGGATCCCGACCACATTCTGCCACCTACACCACAGCTCACAGCAACACCAGATCCTTAACCCACTGAGTGAGGCCCGAGATCAAACCCGCATCCTCATGGATACCTGTTGGGTTTGTTACCACTGAGCCATGACGGGAACTCCCTCAGCTATTATATTCTTTTTTTTTTTTTTTTTTTTTTTTTTTTTTGGTCTTTCTTTTTAGGGCCATACCCGCAGCATATGGAGGTTCCCAGGCTAGGGGTCTAATTGGAGCTGATGCTGCCAGCCTACACTGCAGCCACAGCAATGCAGGATCCGAGCCTCCTCTGTGACCTACACCACAGCTCATGGCAATGCTGGATCCTTAACCCACTGAGTGAGGCCAGGGATCGAACCCACAATCTCATCATTCCTAGGTGGATTTGTTTGCACTGCACCAAGACGGGAACTCCAGCTATAATATTTTTTTTTTTTTTTTTTTGGCATTTCTTGGGCCGCTCCTGTGGCATATGGAGGTTCCCAGGCTAGGGGGTCTAATCAGAGCTACAGCTGCTGGCCTACACCAGAGCCATAGCAACTCGGGATCCGAGCTGCATCTGCAGCCTACACCACAGCTCACGGCAACGCCGGATCCTTAACCCACTGAGCAAGGCCAGGGATCGAACCCACAACCTCATGGTTCCTAGTCGGATTCATTAACCACTGAGCCATGACGAGAAGCACCCAGCTATTATATTTTCAAACATGTTCTCAACACCTGTCTCTCACGTCCTCTTTGGGAACCTCTGTAATGCAGGTATTAGCATGCTTGACGCTATCTCAGAGGTCTCTTAAAACTGTCTTCGTTGCTTTTCGTTCCTTTTTCTGTTCAGCATCATTACTCTTGCAGCTGGCCGATCCGGTCCTCGGTATCACTTAGTCTACTGCTGATTCCTTCTGGTACCTTTTTCATTTTAGTTATTGTCTTTGTCGTCTCTGGTTGCTTTTTATATTTTCTCTTTATTAAAAACTTCAGCTTTCTCGCTCTGTGCATCCATTCTGCTCAAGTTCTCTGACCATCTTGGCCTCTACCCTGAACGCCTTCTGGGCGAGGTTGCCTGTCTCCTCTCGCTTAGTTCTTTGGGGCTTTTATCTTGTTCTTTCATCTGGAACGTGCTTCTGTTGCCTCTTTTTTACCTAAATTGCTATTTGTATTTTTATGTCTCTGGTAGGTTAGTTATGCTTCCCGATCTTGAAGAAGTGGCCTCTGTAGGGCGTCCTTTGTGTCCCAGCAGGGCACTCCCCTCTTGTTACTCAAGATAAATGCTCTAGGGGTTCCCCCTCTAAGGGCTGTGGGGGTCTCTCTGTTGTCTGGGGGGGTCCGGTAGGCTTGGCTGGCCCTGCCTTGTGTGGCCAGGTCCCAAGGTGGCTGACTGGAAAACCTCAGGGAGCCCTGGGGCTAAAGCTGGCTCCCTGGTGGGTGGAATCCGGGGCCGGCTGTTACCCCCTGGTGCGTGAAGCCAGGTCCTGGGGTTAGTGCTGGCCTCCTGGCAGGCAGGGCTGGGTTCTAGAGTCTGCTTGCAGGACCCAGGGATCCCAAAGCCGCTCTCAAGTCCCTGGTGCAGAGGGCTCTACCACAGTTGGGTACCAGCTACACGGTGTCCTAAAGCATGTGTTGGCCTGTTAGTGGGCAGGGCTGGGGCTGGCTGGTGTCTGCCCCCTGGTGGGTGAAGCTGGTCCAGGGCTACAGTGCACACATCCTGGAGGGCAGGGCCAGCGCCAAGGCCCAGGGGCTTCTGGGGCTGGTGTCTCCCCCCTGGTGGATGGAGCAGGGTCCTGGGCCCTCTAGTGGGTGTGGCTGAGGTCTTCAGACAGCTTGGCTGCTGATGGGTACGACTGTGCCCACACCCAGCTTGTGGGTCTGAGATGTCCCAGCACTGGCGCTTACAAGGCTGTTGGGCGGGCCCGGGTCTTGGCACTAAGCAGCTAGAGGGACAATTGCACAAGTGCGCCTGCCAGCCCAGCACCCATGCGGTAGAAGAGGCACCCAGGAAGGGCTGCTGCCCGAGCCTGGGTCCCTAGGGTGAACCGCAGCTGCCCCCCACCTGTCCAGGAGATGCTCCAAGACGGCAGGGGGGTCCGGCCCAGGCTTCTAGCAAATGACGGCTTTTGCCCCGGAGCCTGTGGGATGTTTGTGGGCGCCCTCTCCGAGCAACGTCCCCATGTCCCCACGTCCTAGGAGATGCCCGGAATTGAGCCCCACGGGCCTTCACAGCCAGATGCTCTGGGAGCTCGTGTTCCCGGTGGAGGACAGGGGAGCCCAACGTGGGCTCAGAACTCGTGCCTCCAGGGGAGAACCTTCTGCCGTAGGATCTTTCTCCAGCTTGAGGGTCGTTCACGTGGGGGTGTGGACTTGCCCACGTTGCAGGGCCCGCCTGCCCGTCTCGCTGTGGTCCCCTCTTTAGGTCTTCCGTTGCGGCAGATCTCTGTGGCAGGTTCTAGTCGTTTTCGGCGGCGCGGGTGCGGTGAGTGGCTGTGGCGAGCTGACAGGAGGTGAGTGAGGTGCTCCCAGGCCATCACTGTCACTCCAGCTCTGTGCTTGAGAGAGAGGAGTTCCCGTGGGGGCGCAGTGGAAACGAAGCTGACAGGTGACCATGAGGTTGCGGGTTCGATCCCTGGCCTTGCTCAGTGGGTTAAGGATCCGGCGTTGCCGTGAGCTGTGGTGTAGGTCGCAGATGCGGCTCAGATCCTGTGTGGCTGTGGCTGGGGTGGAGGCCGGCAGCTGTAGCTCTGATTTGAGCCCTACGTAGGAACCTCCATGTGCTGTGGGTGCAGCCCTAAAAAGCCAAAAAAAAAAAAAAAAATTAGAAAGGCGATGCAAGCTCTCCAGCCCGTCTGGCCCGGAGGCCGTCCTGTACCAGTGGGCAGCCGAGGCTGGGCCAGGTCCAATAGGGTGGCGCCCCCTTTCATCTCCTTCCACTGAAATTAATTCAGCTAGGCAGGCGCGGGCGACAGGGGTGCTGGCCTTCTCCCTGAAAGGTCAGTCCCCCCCGAGAGCTGCCTCCCGACCCCAAGCCCACCCGGGGCCCAGAAATGAACCACTCCAGACAACTGTCCTTTTCCAATTATAGCTTTTTCTTTTCTTTTTCCTTTTTTTATGAAAAAGATCACACAGAATTCGCCAACAAACAAAATTCCAAAAGAAACTTTAAAAAAGAAAAAAAGGAAAACAATAATTCCCCCAAAAAACGAAACCAAAGTCTGGCTTTTCCTTCCCTTGAGATTGTCTGGACGAGGCCTCCCGTCGCCCTGGAAGGTGCGGGGGCTGCTAAGTGCTTTCGTGGGCTGAGCAGGGCGCCGAGCTCGGCCGGCTCCCCTCCCTCCCTCAGCCTCCCTTCTCCCAAGTCCTTCTCCGTCCTGGGGGCGCGTACAGTACACCTGGGCCGGGGGGCGGGCGGGGGGGGGGTGTGCTCGGGACAAGGGGGGGGGCCCGTGAAGCTGGGTGCTAGACACGCACGATCTAACAGGAAATAAAAAATAATATTCTGCACGTCAGAATGTGTTCGCTTTTTTTTTTATAATTTCATAGCTATTTTTTCACAGTTTTAAAAAGTTTATATTTATATATATTTATATATCTTTATCTTTATATATATAATTAAAAAGTTGACTCCATTTAAAGGCGTATAATACAGGGAGAGTCTCTCGGTACAATAAAACTGTACAGGGACCAACTGCCGCCTCCCTCTGGGCCGCGGGGCCTGGGCGGGGCCGGGACGGGGTGTCAGCACCATTGGGGGGTCTCTGTAGTGTGAGGCTCGGGGGCGCCTGGCGGTGCTCTGCGGCCCCGCCGCTCCCTGGCTCCGCTCCCCGAGTCCAGGCCAGCCCGAGAGGGCGGAGGCCGGGCCCCTGGCAGGCGCCCGGAGCAGGCCCGGGCGGCGAGGCGGGCAGGCCCGGGGCCGGCGCTGGCCCCGGGGAGAGGCGTGGGGTGGCCCCGGCCGCAGGGGCCCCAGCACCGGGAGGCTCCGCAAGCAGCGCGAGCCCCCGCGCGAGTGTCAGTTTGGTTCCTCGGCAGCCCCGCGCCCCACGCAGCGGGGCCTGGGGGGCCCGGGGGGGCCCGGCCGGGCCAAGTGCTTTCAAGGTGCTGGGAGGGCCACGGGCGGCCCGGCCGCGCATACCCTGATCGCGGAGAGGGGCCCGGCGGGGGCACCGAGGGGTCGGGAAGGGGTCTGGGACGTGTGCACATGTGCACACACACGTGCATGCATACGGGCACACACATGTACACACTCACGAGCGCCAGGACGTCCACGGGCACGCCTGCATGCACACAACCAATGCGCGTGGCCGCCGAGCCGTGGCGGGGATGGCGAGGCCCGAGGCCCCGGGGCGGCAGCGGCGGCGGCGGCGGGCTCAGCAGAGCACGGGCACGCCGTCGGTGGAGAAGATCATGCCCGTGGTGGGCTCGTAGGTGCCAGCCAGGTAGTAGAGGCCCTCGCTGTCCTGGTACTTCTTGGTCTTGAGCATCTGCTCGTACTGCTCCAGGCCCACCACCAGGCACTTGTGCGACACCGTCTGCACGTCGTTCTCGTCCACGTGCGAGGACTGGTACAGGGCGCGCTGCGGGCACCGGGCGGGCATCAGGCGGGGGAACCACCCCTCCCCGGCCGGCAGGAATCCCCCAGGGACATGTGGCAGTGGGGGGGGGGTCGAGGACAAGGCCAGAGACTGAGAGCCCCGAGGACTGAGAGCCCAAAGGCCAGGCCAGCAGCTCCGAGCTGCTCAGAGGCGGGCTCAGGGGGCTCGGGCTGGGGTGTGGGGGGGGGGGGCGCCTGCCCTGCGTCCTCCTACCTCCATGAAGTCCTTCCTCTGGCTGGAGGCCCGCAGGGCTGCAGGGAGGCTGCGGCCGGACTTCTGGTCCCAGTGCTGGGGGCAGACGAGGGCCCGCGGTGAGCCGGGGCGACCCCAGGCCCCCAGCCCCCGGCCCCCGGCCCCGCGGTGGGGCCGCCGGCTCACCTGGCCCTCGTGGAGGCGCTTGCCGGGGCTGGTCTCCTCGGGGTGGTAGAACCACTTGACGCGGACGACCATGTTGCTGCCCCAGGACTCCCACATGCTCTGGATGCGGCCGATGTAGGGCAGGTTGGGGCGGCCGGCCGACAGGAAGACGGCGCAGTCCCCGATGCGGATCATCTCCTTGCCGCGCACGATCGCCTTGTAGAAGAGCTTGCGCGCCTTGCCCTTCATGCCGCGGCGCTGCGGGTGGGCGGGCGGGCGCGCGGGTCAGGGCGCGGGGCCCCGACCCCGGCCCCGACCCCGGGGGGGGGCCCCCCACCTGCTCTGGAGGGGGAGCCCTCATCCATCGCCCTGGCGGGCTGGGTCCCCAGGAGGGACGTCGCGTCCCCTAAGAATGCCGCGGGGACCCCCACATGGGCAGGTTCCGGCCGCAGACGCCACGCCCACTGCTGGGGCCCAGCGGAATCCCCGCTCCTCCCCCTGGGCCCTGGCACCGGCCCGAGGCACGGGCAGCCCCAACTTCCAGGCAGGGACAATGAGGTCCAGGAAGGGGAGGCGGGAACCCAAGTCCAAGGGTCAGACGGCACACACTGCTCCACCTGCCGCACTGCCTGGCTGGACAGCCACGAAGCCTTCCCTGCCCGCCCCCAGCGTCACAGCTGGTCACTCGACGCACAGCCTCAGTCCACACCACGCTGAGCAGTGTGGGGGCTCAGAACCAGCCAGCCCCGCCAGAGGCCTGTCCAGGGCGGAGGGGGGGTGTGTGTGGGCCGAGGGCTGTCCCTGGGACAGTGTCAACCCCCAGGCGTGGGCAGCTACCCCCTCCTCTTCCCCAGCAAAGCCACTGACTGAGATCAGCGCCTGGAGCCTGCAGGATCTGGCACTGGGCCCACGTCTGCCTGGCCCACCGTGTGGGTGGGGTGTTTTTTAAATTCACTCAACAAACATTTCCTGAAGCCTTGTCGGTGCCCCAGCCCGGGCTAGCACTGGACAGATATGTAGGCTCCAAGGAGGGAAGAGACCTGCCATCAGCATCCAAAACCCACCACAGCACCAGGCAGCTCTGGGACCTATCACTGTCCCAGAGGGAACAGCTCAGAGAAGCCGGACCTGTGCCACGCTCTGCTCTGCCCTCCAGTGGAACCAGCACACATTCTCCTCAAACCGAGTATTAAAGTGCTTCTTTCCCTTCTCACATTGGCCACTAGGCGGCTCCAAAGCTGATTTTCTCATTGGTGGCGGGGTGGTTGGGGGCCTAAACATGAAAAACCTACAAGCTAATTTCCTAACTTATTCAGCCGTCCCTTTTCTGCTTTTAATTTACTGGATCCCTGGTGGTGACAGACTTTCTGACATCCGAGTTACTAATTTCTCACCTGTTCCACAAACTGCTCAAATTATTTTCAGCTCAAGGCATGGTATAAACTGATCATCCAAGAGGGGTTAGTGACGATTTCTGCTAAATCTAACTGCATGCGACAGCAGTTACATTTTTGGCGTCCATGCTCCTCTCCTCAGACTCGGAGCCCCTCCTGAGCCATGGGGTTTCCCCAGTGGGGCTGAGCCACCCCTGAGGCAAGTACAGGACTTGGTCTGGCCAATCCAAACATCCCATTCTCCTCCTGGCCATTGCAGCTGGCTCAGGATCTAACCCAAAGACAGTCCACCAACTTTAGCTTGAACCCCTGGGAGAAAGACACTTCCTACTGTCACTCCTGAGCTGACAGAGGTCAGGTGAAAGTTCCTGGGGGTTGCCTGTTACTAGAGGGGAGGGGCTGCCAGAGAAGGAGACCAGTGCAGAAGAAGGAAAGAGACACTAAAACCTGGAGCCCAGCCCCAAGAGTGGGTCTGAAGACAGCCTTTGGGCCCCTGGATCCAGCTGTACCTGAAGCTGACCACTCTGGACTTTGCTGTCAAATGAGTTTGGCCCTGTGCTCTGACGTCTGCAGCAGTAAGTGCCCTCAGTAACACTGACGCTGGAACCTGCAAATGTCAGGTGCTGAGGAACAGGCCAAGACCGTGAAGGCAGGACAGTGAGGACACGTCCGCACAGAAGCTCCTTGAGATGTCCTGGGATAAAGCACCTGCCGGGACCAGAGCGCAGGAGGCAGGGGGGCGGGGGTGCTGGTCTGGAATGTCTGAGTGTGGCTGGTCAGAAAAGATTCTACAAGAATCTACATGCTCAAGTTTGCTGACTTGACTGGTGGCCTTGCCAAGAGAGGCTTTCAGCCTGAAGCCTAGAGGGTGTAGAGTCAGGTAACTCATGCCTGCGAGGTTGCAGAAGCGGAGCCTCTGCCCCAGATTCAAGGGGATGCCCCAAAGGCAGGGAAGCAGGAAGGAAAGCGGAGTCTGCGGGGTGGGGGGACCTCCCTGACTTCTGGCTCTTACCTTGGCCGGACAGCCCCACCCCATCCTGAAGAGCTCTGGGCCGATGAAAGGCTACTGCTAAGACACGAAGCACCAGCTAGAGTTTCATTCACAACACCCGCCACGTCCTCTGGCCTTGCTGACGCACTACCCGGGGAGCTGACACAACGAGAATACTCCAGAAGCTTCCCAAGCTCTAAAACCTGCCTGGCAGCACCGGCGTTGGCAAGGTCCAGACCGAGCAGGGCACCCCTGCCGAGCCCAGCTCTGGCAGGGCCCTGGAGGACCTGGACAGGGTGGCGGACGTCGTGGGGGAGCCCGGCTGATGCCCTGCCGCACACAGGAGTGTGGACCACACGGCACGGGGTGGGCCCGGAGGGCTCCTTTGGGAGAACCAACCCCACCTACTGCAGGGGTGCCCAGGTGACCCAGCCCCAAACGACCAGGACCCTCTGCCTCGGCCGCCGCCACCCAGCCAGGCTGGGAAGACAGCCTGGACTCTGTGCCAGGGAGTGGGAAACACGTGCCTCCTGCTAAACGGGACACCGGCAGCCTCGGGCTATTCGTTTTCAGCAGAAGGTGAAGCGACGGCCAAGAAAACGAGGTCGTGTGGCCAAGCAGGGGTGACAGACCCTGCTCCACGGTCGCCAAAGGCCCGCGCTGCCCCTGCAGCTCGGACTCCTCGCCCGGCCCCCCGACCTTGCCCTGGGGGCGGCTGGAGGAGAGACAGAGGAGGGCAGCTCCGGGGCCCCACGCTACCTGGGTGGGCTTGCCGAACCACTTCCAGAGCTGCCGGGCCGGCAGGAAGGCGGCGATCTTGGGCCGGTTCTCCACGGACGGCAGGCGCTGCCGCTTGGCCAGCTCCTTGGTGGTGGGCAGGTGGACGCCCTCTCTCTTCTTGGGGCGGCTCTTGGCCCCGGCCTGGGCCTTGGGCTGCGGCGCGGGCGCCTGGGGCGCGGGCGCGGGCGCCTTCTTGCCCGGAGGGTGGCCCGAGGCGCGGGCCTTGCCCGCCGGCTTGGGCGCCGTGCTGGGGAGCGCGGGCGGGGCCGAGGGGCCGGCCGCGGCCGCGGGGGCCGCCTCGTCGTCCGAGCTGCAGGAGGACTCGTCGGTGGTGGACGAGGACGAGGACGACGACGACGAGGACGAGGAGGACGACGAGGACGAGGAGGACGAGGACGAGGAGGACGACGAGGAGGACGAGGAGGAGGACGAGGAGGAGGAGGACGAGGACGACGACGACGAGGAGGACGACGACGAGGACGACGACGACGAGGACGAGGAGGCCCTGGAGCTGGAGGCGCTGCAGCGCCGGCCCCCGCCCTGGGCGTCCTCCTCGCCCTCCGTCTCCGAGCTGCTGCTGCTGCTGCTGCTGCTGCCGCCGCCACTGTCGCTGCTGCTGCTGCTGCTGCTGCCGCTCTCCGACTCCTCGGCCCCGTCCTGCTCGGCCTGGCCCTTGTCCGGGCTCTGGGGCTTCGCCGCGTCCTCGAAGGGGAGCCCGGCCGCGGGCTCCTGGGCCAGGTCGCCGCTCCCAGCCTTGGGCCGGGCCGCCTTGGGCTCCGGGCCGCCGGCCGCTGGCGGGTAGCTGCCCAGGCCCAGCAGGCCCTTGGGCTCCTGCCAGCCGCCAGCCCCGGGGTCCTCCCGCAGGAGCAGGGCCTCTTTGGCCTTCTTGCTCTTAGGCGACATCACGCCCTCATGGTCCAGCTTGACGAGCAGCTCGGCCTCCTCCCCCGGCCTCCGGGCGCCCTTGGTGGCTGAGTCCTCGGCTGCGCGGGCCTTCCTGGGCTTGGGGCGGGTGGCGGGCATGGTGGCGGGCATGCTGGCGAGGGGCGCGGGGGCCAGGGCGGTGGCGGGGGCCGGCAGCTCCCCAAAGGGCTCAGGCGCCGGGCAGCTGGTGAAGGTGGACGGTGCTGGGCTGGGCTGTGGCGGCGCCGGGCGAGCCTTGGGGGCTTTGGCCCGCTTGTCCACTGGTTCTGGGGGACTCTTCTTGGAACTTGGGGTGCTGATGGGCTCCAGGGCCAACGGGGTGCTAGGGACCTCCTCTGTCGAGCCCCCCTCCTCCAGGACGGCAGCTCTGTCTAGAGGAGAGAAGGGAAAGGCCCACGTGAGGCCTGGGCTTCCCGAGCCAGCTCCTGAGCGGGGCTACGGGCGGCAGCGCAGAGGGGCTCGGGCCCAGCGGCTCTTGTACCGCAGCGGTCTCGTGTGTGGGCCCCGGAGTGGCCTCGGGAACCTGGGCTCTTAGCCAGAGGCACTTTTCTTTGGATTCCGGCAGCAACTCACTTGGTTAAATCTCAGCTCTGCCCCTCAAGATCAGGGCGCCTCCCCGAGCCTCGGTTCCACCATCTGTCAAAGGGCCCAGCAGCCCCGCAGCACAGTTCCCACCGAGGTGGGGAGGGGGCAGTGTCGCTGTGCAGAGTTCCCGCGGGGGGTGGGGGGTGGGGAGTGGGGAGATGGGAGTTGTGTAGAGACCCGGTGTGCATGGCAGCCCCCATGTCTCAGTGGGCTGGGCACGGCCAACGTACCACTCTTGGCTTTGGTGCTGGGTTTCCGCCCCCGCCCCCGCGCCTTGGCACCCGACTCCTCGGACCCTGGCGCGGCCCCGTCTTTGCTGTCGCCGGTGTCTTTGCTGGTCTTCCGGCTGCGGCGCTTGGCGCTCGGCACCAGGAGGGCCGGGGACGGCTCGGCACCTGCAGGGCAGGACAGACAGTGGCTCAGGCCTGGGTCTCTGCACTCGCGGAGGTGGGAACCAGACCACACCGCGAGACGAGGCGGCCAGCTCAGCCGCCCAGTAGGCTGCACGCTCGCGTGGGAGGCGCCAGCTGCAGGGACAAGGCTCAGGTGTCTGCACACACGCTCAGCAAGGGCTCCTCCAACAGCTGAACAGGGCGGGGCTGACTCTGTGGTTTTAATGATCCGTTTGGAGGAGGCTGAGGTCGGGAGCCCTGGAAGTCAGGCAGTCCTGGGTCTGAGTCCAGGCTCTGCCTCCGACTAGTTGAGGGCCCTGGATAAAGCCGTTTCACCTCCTTAAAACCCTAAGGTTCAGGAGTTCCTGTCGTGGCTCAGCTAAAACACATCAGACTAGTATCCATCAGGATGCAGGTTTGATCCCCGGCCTGGCTCAGTGGGTTAAGGATCAGGGGTTGCTGAGAGCCGCGGCGTGTTGCAGATGCGGCTCGGATCCTGCGTTGCTGTGGCTGTGGTGTAGGTTGGTGGCTGTAGCTCCGATTTGAGCCCTAGCCTGGAAACTTCCATCTGCCTCGGGTGCAGCCCTAAAACGACGAAAAGAAACCAAACAAAAGTCCCCGAGGTTCAGAGGTTGGTATTGGTCAGTCACAAGGGACTACAGGAGGACTGAGCCCTGGGGCGACGCCTGGCGTGCGGAGCCGTGGGTGACAGTGACTGAGCCCTGCCCCGGCCTGGGGAGCCTGGGACCCCCCTCCCGAGTCCATTCTGGAAGCCCCCGCCCCCGCTTTCTGCCAGGCCCGCCACTCACACTGGATCTTGTAGTCCGGAGGCAGCAGGCGGATGTGCGAGAGGGGGATCCTCCCGGTGTCCCCGTCATCGAACTCCACGGTGATCAGGTCCCCGTCGTCCTCCAGGCCCAGCAAACCTGGGGGAAGGGGGGGGTCAGGGGAGGCCCCCGGACCTGCGGCTCCCTGGCGGGCGCCTGGCAAAGGGGGCGCCGAGACCAGCCGGTCAGCAGGTCAGGGGCGCGAGGGCGGGTCCTCGGCGGAGCAGAACGTGGGCTTCAGAGCCCCGCGGGCCCCGCAGGGCACTGGCTCCGCGGCACGTCCAGACCTCGGGGACACGCGCCTGCGTCCGCGCCCTCCCAGGACCCTCTCCCCAGAGCCAGCGAGGACGCAGGGGCAGGACCGCAAAGGGCGGAGCGAGCAGGCGAGGAGACGGGGCCCCGAGTGCCTGAAGACGGTGTCCGCGTGGAGCGCGACTGCCGCATTCTGGGCTCCGCTCGGCCAGGGGCTTGGAAGTGGGGGAGGCCAGGAAGAAGGGACCCGGTTTCTACAGGGGAACCCCGCAAAGGCTCGGGCCCAGGATCCCCTCTGTGGAACAACAAGCAGCTCTGCAGGCGGGGGTGCCGGGGACCCAGTGCTGCACAGACGGGGGTCACAGGGCAGCAGGAGCTGGGGTGGGGGGTGGGGGGGCAGTGAGCACCACACTGAGTAGGGGCGACGCGGAAGTCCAAGCACTGAATGGTGACCCCAGCCCTAAGTGCCAGACGCTGAGCCCGCGTCCCTGACGACGGAGGCCATGGGCCAGCTGACGGGGATGAGTCACGGGTGTGGGCAGGTGGTGTCCCCCGCCACCGCCAGGAAGCCCTGTCCGCGCACAGAGTGGCCTATGCGCTTGCTAAGGGTCACCAGTGACCTGATGGGACCCTCAGAACAGTTTCTAACAAAAGACCGACACAGACCAGAGAGGGACGGGGAGCTCAGAGGACGGGCACACGGCCCACGGAGAAGGGGAAAAGCGACCAGGAGGACAGGGCACTGAGGGAATCCAGAATGCACACAGCAAGTCCTCAGGAAAAAAGCACACGAAACAAAACGATTATTTTTAATACAGTAAAAAAAGGAGTTCCTGCTATGGTGCAGTGAGTTAAGAATCCAACTGTCGGGAGTTCCCGTCGTGGCGCAGTGGTTAATGAATCCGACTAGGAACCATGAGGTTGCCGGTTCGATTCCTGGCCTTGCTCCGTGGGTTAAGGATCTGGTGTTGCCGTGAGCTGTGGTGTGGGTCGCAGACAAGGCTCAGATCCATTGTTGCTATTGCTGTGGCTGTGGTGTGGGCCAGCGGCTACAGCTCCGATTTGACCCCAAGCCTGGGAATATCCATATGCTGCGAGTGCAGCCCTAGAAAGGACAAAAAGACAAAAAAAAAAAAAAAAAAAATCCAACTGTCGTGACTGAGCCACTGCAGAGGTGTGGGTTTATCCCCAGCCCGGCACGGGGCTGAAAAGGATCTGGTGTCGCTTGCAGCTGCAGCGTAGGTCATGGTTGTGGTGCACATTCAGTCCCTGGCCTGGGAACTTCCACGTGCTGCGAGTGCAGCCATAAAATTAAAAAAAAAAGAATATTCAGAGAATAACAACTCTTAGGAATTCTTTAAAGGACAGGAGAAATATCAAGAATTCCATCGAACAGAGAGGCCAGAAGCGGAGGTGGAAACCTGCCAGAAAGTTGAACAAAAAGATAAAGAGGAAGTTCCCTTGTGGCACAGTGGGTTAAGGACCTGATGTTGCTGCAGCTGTGGTGAAGGTTCAGTCACTGGCCTGGGGAACTCCCACATGCCACAAGTATGGCCAAAAAAAAAAAAAAGAAAAAGATAAGAAAGAGACAGTAGTGGGGAAAAAAAAAAAAAGGCAAACACTGTGGAGGACTGCCAGATGCACGTGAGTTCCAGGAAAAGATAAATGGGGAAGGAAACTCTCGAAGAAGTAATACAAGAAAAGTTTTCAGGAACAGAGGAAATTTGCTTCGAAACCCAAGTCCCCTTCCCCCAAGACCCAGCAACACACGCACACAGCAAAGAAGAGACCAGATGCAACTCCCTATCCAGAAATAATGAGAAGATCCTGTTTCCAGAAGGAAACAGCAGGTCTCGGTGACGCTTTGGGAATAACGCCGGCAGTGAACACCTCCACCGTGAAAATGGAACCGTGACTTCAAAACGGGGAGAGAGAGTGGTTTCTAAGGAGAGTTTATATGCAGCTCGCACCGTCTCGAAGGAAGGCAAGAATGAGATCACAGGCGCGCGCGCACCTGAGGAGCTCCCCTCGCATGGACCCTTCTCAGAAAGCTCCAGAAAGACCCTCTGCCGCAACAAGGGAGAGATACACAGGAGCGGTGTGGGAGCGAAGCGGAATTCTCAGGACGGCAGCAAGGCCAAGTCTGGAGAGACCCCCCCACCTCCCCGAGGCAGGCCTAGAAAGCGGGCAGCCCGCCAGGACTCGGGGGCCGGGAGCTGAACAAGACAGACTTCCACCTGTGGGAGAGGGCTTGGTGCCCACGAGGTAGCCCTGGAGCTGGCGCCTGCTTTTTGGATCTGACAAATGCCCACGGCCCGTCTCTGGACGTGTGGGTTTGGCACCAGCTGAGCGGTGCAGCGTCTGTCTGACAGCCTTACCCACGACTTCCAGGCGACCTGTTATTTCTGTCTGCCCGGCTTCCAGTCTCTCTCATTCTGCTAACAGCGTCAGCTTTCCCGGGGAAGCAGCCTTCCTATCTCTCTTGGTCCACAGGTAAGATCGGGAAGCTGGCCTCACTCCCTAGAAGGACCAGCGCAAGACGCGGGCCCAGCAGATCTGACACCCGGCATCTGTGACAGCCACGTGACCCGAGCCAGCTCAGTGGGACTCCATTCTGGGACTTGGATGGGAGCGTAGGGGATTCTCTGAGGACGGGATTTGTTATGACGGCGAGACACAGTCCCCAGGAGCCGGGTGTGAGCCAGCGCAGCTAACTGCGTGGCTGACGGATGCTGCGTGAACAGTACCTGGTCCGGCCGGGCCCCAAGGCCCATACGTCTTCACTCATACGGATCCACTGAACTGCACTTAAGCCTGTTCGAGTTGGGTTTCAGGAACAAGGGAGTCCATGCCGACACGTTAGGAAACGGGGTGTCGGGGAGGGTCGCAGGGGAGGGGAGGTCTCACCTCGGACCACGGTGCCGGGGTAGAGGCAGCGGTACTGCTGGCTCCAGTAAGCCGCGATCCTGGTCCCTTGCGGCAAGAAGCGAGTGGAGGCCGGCCTCACGTCGATGATCTGGGGAGGCGGCGGACTGAGCACCAGGCGGTGGCCAGCAGCACCCGGCCCCCTCCTCCCGGCAGCCCCGCGCGCCCCGGCCTCACCGCCTCCTGCAGCAGCTGCTCCAGACAGTAGATGTGGGGCCGGTTCCCGCGTTCCCCCTCTACCACCACCCGGTATCTGCAAGGCCAGGGCAAGCGTGCTGTGAGGTCCCCACGGGGATGCTGCGTCCCAATTTCCGGCCCGCCAGCACCAGCTCCAACCCCCAGACCCCTGGGACGTGAGGTCCGAGCCTGAAGGGCTGCTGACCAGCTGGGTCAACTTGGGGCAGCTGGGCCCGTTTCCTCCTTTGCAGGAGGGGCCGCAGACCCAGGAGAGGCCCACACACTCTCCCGCCCGCCCCCCGGCCCTGTGCCACTGGGGGGCCCGCCACGCCGCCCTGGCACACCTCAGCGGGGACTGTCCTCCCAGTGTCCTGAGCCCGCCCCCCGCGAGGCAGGCACCATTCGCCAGGTCCTGGGGAGGGGAAGCCACGTGCCCAGAGCCCCAGCCGGCACCCCGGCTGCAGGGCTGGGCGAGGGTCTGGAGGCCCCCGGCCCCACTCACATGTCTGGCGAGTGCACCGTCTGCACGTGCCCCGCGTACAGCAGCTTGTCGTCCATGGGGATGAGCACGCGCAGCCCGTCCTTCAGCTCATCCTTGTCGATGATGCAGGAGCGAGGGGCTGCCGGGGGCCGGGGGGGGGGAGGAGGAGGCGGGGTTGGAGGAGGGTGGCGAGAGACCACCCGCCTCTGCCTTCCTTCTCTCAGGCCCACCTGGCCGCCCTGTCACCCCCTCGGAGCGGAGGGCACGCTCGGGCACGGCAGTGTGCCCGCAGGCAGGGCTCAAGCAGGGCCGCGCTTCCGTTCCCGCTGCACCCGGCCCTGCCCCCCGGCCCCTGAGTCCACAGAGATCCCAGGCAGATGGGGTCCAGGGGTGACACCCTGCATGTGCTGCCTGTCCCCAGCCAAAGACCACCACTCTCGGAGTTCCCATCGCGGTCAGTAATAACGAACCCAACTAGTATTCATGAGGACGTGGGTTCAATCCCTGGCCCTGCTCAGTGGGCTAAGGATCTGGCATTGCCGTGAGTTGTCGTGGATGTGGCAGATGTGGCGCAGATCCCACGTGTCTGTGCTGTGGTGCAGGCCGGCAGCTGTAGCTTCCATTCGACCTCTAGGCTGGGAACCTCCATATGCCGCGGGTGCGGCCCCCCAAAAAAACCAACAAGCGAAAAAAGACAGCACTCTCTGGACCCTGGCATGAGGCTGTGTCATCAGACCCATCGCCGCCCCCTAAGCCGCAGCCCCGGACTCTTCCATCCGCTTCTTTTCCACCTGGAATGCTGTCTGTTCTGGCTGAAACCCTACCCCCGCAGCCGCTGTCAAGGCTCCCTGTCCCCAACCCCCGCCCTCCGGGGCCCCAGCCGGGGGTTGCCACCCCCGGGGACACCAGGGCCCCACCCCAGACTCTCCTCAGTCCTCCTCCTCAGGCCCCGCCGGGCTGCTCCCGGGCCTGCTCTTCCTTCTCCGCGGGCCCTGGAACCGGGCCCCTCCCTGTCCCTACCTAGGTGGCTCGCTGGGGTGGCCAGAGTGACAGGCCCGCTTCTTGGTCCCCTCTGCACCCACCCTCCTGCCACGGCCTTCACATGGGTGGAGGGGACCTCCCACCTCTGGACCTTGGGCCA
Source organism: Sus scrofa (assembly GCF_054392235.1). NCBI lineage: Eukaryota > Metazoa > Chordata > Mammalia > Artiodactyla > Suidae > Sus > Sus scrofa. The sequence goes on from NC_139385.1 coordinate 3,849,642, forward strand.
CGTGACGTGCTCGACTGTGAACCTCGCCCCTGGGGGGCCTCACGGGTCTCCACGCCCCCTCTCGAGCCTCTGGCAGCGCAGCCATGAGCACGCGCCCTGACCGGCCCAGCGGTCCAGGTGGACGAACGGCTGTGGGGCAGCGGTCCCGGCACCGGTGGGCCCCTGGTCATGCTGTCCTCACGGGCGCAAGCCCAGCTGAGGTCTGCCTGCCACCCTGCTGACAGCTTCCTGCCACCCAGCACTGAGTCCGAGCAGGTGGCTGTCACGTAACAAGAGCTGACAGATGCACACCCAGACAGGTGACAAAGTTCCTCAGGGCTGGCCCTGCGCCTGCTCTCGCCCCGCCCCCACCTGACACACACGCTCCATCTCAAGCTCCAGACCCCCAGGTCTGAATGCCTACTGGATGTCACCCCAAACTCCAGGTGGCGAGGCCCAGTGTGGGTCTTCCCTGCCCCCTCGCCGTGACCATCTTGATGGCAGCAGCCCCTCCCCAATACCCGCCCCTCATCTGCTCGCCCAGCCCCCCCGGTCTCCTGCCCTGCGCCACCCACCCCCCAGTCGCTGCCCTGACGCACCTGCATCCTCACAACAGCCTGCCCTCCCTGCCCCCGCAGCCCTGCCAGGGCGCCCTCCACACAGCACCCGGAGCTGACCTCAGAACCAGCCTGGCTGGGAGTTCCCGTCGTGGCTCAGCAGCTAACGAACCCGACTAGTATCCATGAGGGTGCGGGTTTGATCCCCGGCCTTGCTCAGTGGGTTAAAGATCCGGTGTTGCCCTGAGCAGAGGCGTAGGTCGCAGACTCAGCTTAGATCTGGCATTGCTGTGGCTCTGGCGTAGGCCAGTGGCTACAGCTCTGATTCGACCCCTAGCCTGGGAACCTCCCTAATGCCTCAGATGCAGCCCTATAAAGCAAGAAAAAACAAAACAAAACAAAAACAAAAAAATCCCCAAACCCCACAAACGAACAAATAAAACTCCCAAGCCCCACAAACGAACAAATAAAACTCATCTCCCACCGATAACCTCTGCCAGCTCCTCCTTTTCATCAAGACCAAGACCAAACTCCTACTGAGGCCCACAAAACCCAGGTGCCTGCTGCTGCCTGCTCCCGGCCCAGGCGGCGCTCCCGGCCCTGCTCAGCGACCCAGCGTCAAGCTTCCTTCAGTTTTACGTCCACACTGTGCTCCCACCTGGCCCCCGGGCCTTTGCACGTGCTGTTCCCTGTCACCCCCCCCCATTCCCCCCCATGGGAGCTCGGCCCCCGTAACTGCCCCAGGAGGAGAGCAGCCCCGGGCTCTCACCCAAGCCAGCGCGGCATGGGAGGCACTCACCCGGCGTCAGGGGCCGCTCCGCAGCCCCGCCTGGCGGCAGGTGCTCGTCCTCAGAGAAGCTCGAGTCCTGGTTGGGCTCAAAGTCCTCCTCGGCCGCCATGCTCTCCATCAGCTTGCTCACGGCACCCCCCTTGCCCCGGTTCTGGGGACAGAGCAGGACAGACCCGCGGCTTAGGACGTGGCGTCCCAGTCTTGTCCGGCTGGGACCCTCCCTGGAAGCCACAGTGGTCTGCTCTGCGGGCACTGGGGCCCCAGCTGGGCTCACCTCCCAGGGCCGCCGGAGGGCAAAATGGGCTGAGACAGCACCTCCAGCCACACAGTGGACCTGGCGCGGGAAGGGGGGGAGCGGGGCACACCCAGGCCCGCCCCATCTGCCACCCACACCTGGGGGCCCGTGGGGAGCCGGGGGGACCTGACCGCTGGGCGCAGCGAGCCTCACCTCCTTCTTCACCTCCTTCCCTTTGGCCTTGGCCTTGCTCCGCTTGGCGGCAGCCGGGGAGCTGGAGTGAGGGGCCCGGGCCTCGGGGGGCAGGGCGGGAACGCGGGGCGCGGGCAGCGCGGCTCCGGACCCTGCCTCCTTCCCCTTTTTCTTCTGGAGAGGAAGCGACAGAGCAGCCGTGAGGGGGGCAGGGAGGCCAGGCCCCCGCGCACCCCCCGGGAGAGGAACAGAACACCCTCCCCCCCCCAGACTGTTTCTGGGTTTCATCTTGTTACCCACATACATTACCTGCTTTAAAAAAGAGAGAGAGAGACAACACAGAAGGGTCTACACCTGAGTTCCTCCCCACCCATCCCACCCACCGCAGAGGTAACTAGAGGGACTGGTAATGGCCTGGCACTTCCTTCCAGAACTTCCCGCGAGCGTGCCAGCCGTGTAAACGCACAGGCTGTGCAGACACGTTTGGGCACGCAGGGCTTTTTTTTCAAACGCAGATGGGAATTCACCCAAAGTTCCACTTTGCAAATTCTGCCCCCTGTATGCCTGAGAGACGCAGCGGTGGCCTCACTTTCTATTTTGCACAGCAGCCCACGGAGCCTGGGGAGGGGGTACCGGCCGCTCACCTGCCCCCCCGCCTCCCATGATGGGCAGGCAGGCCACCTGTGTCTCCCGCTGCTGAACGAGGCCACAAAAAGCCACAGTAGCTACTTGTGCGGGAGTTCTAGTTCTAGTCTAGGTGAGCGCCATGGGCATGTTCCTGGAGGAGCACTTCAGACCGAGGAGCGGCTGCCCGCGTCGCTTCCCTCCTGGACCGCCCTCCGCTCGCCCCAGCAGCCAGGGTGCCACATCCCCTCCAGGCTCAAAGCGCCCCCCCCTGAACCCCCGCAGTGGCTCCGGGACGCCCCCCCCCCCCCCAGCTGGTGGAGCGGAAACTGGGCCAGCGCGCAGGGAATGCGCGAGGCTCCACTCAGAGCAGAGGCGTGGAAACAACCTCGCAGTCCACAGCCTGAGCATCTCGAGATACGGCTGGTTACAAGCTTTGATCACGGCGGCCGGAGCCCAGAGGCGGAGGCAAGAGGCGACGGCGTGGGACACGGAAGAGATGCTACTTAGTGCGGGCAGCGGGCTCAGGCTAGAGGTGTCGGGTGACGGGGCAGAGGACACTACACCTCTTAAAAGAGACGTGCCCAACACAAATGGCTAGGGCCAGGGGCCAGGGGAGATGGAAAATTAGTAGAAAAAAAGACCCGGCGAATGTTGCCAAGGCAACAGCAGGAGTCACCGCTTCCACCTCAGACGAGTGAAATTCAAAGCAAACAGCATTAAAAGGAACAAAGTAGGAAGCGTCACAGGGATGAGAAAGATTTGCTTTCATCCCTAATCGCGGGGAGAAAGAGAAAAAAAAAAAATGTATGTATATACACACATTGCATTTTCTTGTTTCTGAGGCATGTTTTAATCCTGTTCCCGTTTCTGAAATCAGAAGTGGGGAAGGACTGGTTTTCACATGATTAGGTCCCCTTTCCCCTGACTTCTGTTATTCAATAAATAGCTCAGCTTATGGGGCACATCTCTGCAGCTGTACACACAGGGGACAGAAGTGACAGCAAAAAAAAAAAAAAAAAAAAGTTATCTCTGAATGGATTTTTTCTTCCTTTTCTTTATCACCCAAATTACTGTTACAATCAGAGAAAAGTGACAACAGTTTCTTTCCCAAGGAACAGAATGCCCATGTCTGAGAAACGAATCCGACTAGGAACCATGAGGTTGCGGGTTCGATCCCTGGCCTTGCTCAGTGGGTTAAGGATCTGGTGTTGCCGTGAGCTGTGGTGTAGGTTGCAGATATGGCTTGGATCTCGTGTTGCTGTGGCTGTGGCTGTGGTGTAGGCTGGCAGCTAGAGCTTCGATTCAACCCATCACCTGGGAACTTCCATATGCTCCGAGTGCAGCCCTAGAAAAGGCAAAAAGACCAAAAAAAAAAAAAAAAAGGGGGGGGGGGAGCTCCAAAAGTGACAAGATCCGTACAGAGAAAAGAGCTGTTCATTGCTGTGGTCATTACGATGGCAAAATATCATCATCAACCAAATCGCCGATGGCCAGCATGGTGGATGGCGGGAGATCCATGGGCTAGCCAGATGGTGGGTGCCATCCACCCATTTAGAGACGGTGGTTAAACAAAACAGGGGTGGGGGTGGGTAAAACAAAAGCTCCTGGCATTCGGGGATGCATTAGATGTGATGCCAAGTCTAAAAAACAAGGACCAACAGTTGATCTCAGAGTTCCCACTGTGGTGCAACAGGACTGGTGTGCATCTCAGGAGCGCCAAGACGCAGGTTCGATCCCCAGCCTGGTACAGTGGACCAGGACACAGGTTTGATCCCCAACCCGGCACAGCGGGTTAAGGATCTGGCATTGCTGTCGTTGCGGCCTAAACTCAGATCTGATTCTGGCCCAAGAACTTCCATATGCCACAGAGCAGCCAAAAAAAAAAAAAAAAGTATATCCCACAAAACTAAGAAAAGTGGTCATTCCTGCAGTGATTTCTCCTTTTATGACACGTACTCTGCTCCGTCCCAGTCTCTTACTGTGTCATCAGAAGGCTGCAATCGGCTGAGCCTCTGGTCCCCTCCCCGATAGAAGGCTCCATCATGAGAAAGGCCCAAAGAGGCAGAGTGGCCCTGTGGTGAAGGTTTACGCTCAGCTCTGATCAGTAGCTGCTCGGCTATCTGGGCGGGTTGCAGGGCCACCTGTCAGGTGCAGTTGATATGAGAAACCCACCTCCTACAGCTTTTTAAGTCCTCAACTGTGACATCAAAACATGTATTGGGGAGTTCCCGTCGTGGCGCAGTGGTTAACAAATCTGACTAGGAACTATGAGGTTGCAGGTTCAATCTCTGCCCTTGTTCAGTGGGTTAACGATCCAGTGTTGCCGTGAGCTGTGGTGTGGGTCACAGACGCGGCTCAGATCCTGTGTTGCTGTGGCTGCGGTGTAGGCCGGTGGCTACAGCTCCAATTCGACCCCTAGTCTGGGAACCTCCATATGCCACGGGAGCAGCCCAAGAAACGGCAAAAAAAGACAAAAAATCCCCCAAAAAACATGTATTGGGTCTCTGCCCCCATCCCTGACACAGCGCTCCTAAACCCCTGCCTGGAATTTCCTGGGCCACAGGGGCGCCTTTTATGCTAATGAGGTGACTTTAGTGAGCCTCTGGGTGGCTTCAGGATGGGGCCTGGTCACCAGAAAGAGCAGCCAGGACAAGAGACTGAGACTTTCAGCCCCACCCCCATCCTCCGGGTGTGGGGGGCGGGACTGGAGACGCGTTGCTACCCCCCCCCTTCCCCCGGCCCCGGACTCGGTGATGGAGCCTCCGTGACTGATGGAGCCTCCGTGACGCCGGGCTCAGCACCCCCCCCCCCATGCGCCCACCCTGGGCACCTCCTCCATCGGGCTGCTCCCGAGCTCCATCCTTTACGGTAAACCCCGACAGTAAGTGAAATATTTTCCCCAGTTGTGTCCTTCTGGGGAACTGCTCGTCAGCGGTGGGGTCACGAAAACCCCCGATTTAAAGCTGGCTGGTCAAAAAGCACAAGTGACAACCGGGGACGTGTGACGGGCGTCTGAGGCGGGCTGGGGGGACAGTCCGGCGGGACGGAGCCCTCCACCTGTGGGGTCTGGGGCAAGCCGGGGAGTTCGTGTCAGACGCGCTGTGAGGAGAGGAAGCGTGTTCCTTTACCACCGCGCCAAGGAAACAGCGTCAACAGTGAGGACGGGCCGGCCCTCGGGGGTCCCTCGGGGTAACCAGCACTCATCACGCCGGGACCTTTTCTCCAGGGACCAGGAAAACCTGAGATGGTTTCAGCCGTGAGGAAACGAGGCACCGGTGGATGACACTCCCGTGCAGCCCCTGCCTCGCTGCCACCCGTCACCAGGAGGCCCGTGCTGAGTCTCGTCCCTTTCTGGGACTCTCTAGAATGAGCCTGTGATGTGAGGGGGTGTCCTCCATCAGGGACACAGGGTGGACAGGCCTGAGTCAGAGACCACTGTCTCCAGCTGGCTGTTGGGTCTGAATGCAACCACCTAGAGGACGAACCACTGGCCATCAGCTTCCCAGCAGCCAGTGGGAGGAGGGTCAGCAGGTCCAACCACCAGAGAGTTTCTGAAAAGCAGGTGGTCTCAACCCTCCGTGTCCTCAGAACTCAGGGACTCATGGACCTGGAGGGAGAAGCAGCAGCCCCGTCTCTCTTTCCGCTGACCTCTGAAGAACTGAGGGGTGAGAGCCGAGAGTGTCATCACCAGGCATCACTGCCGAGCGGCACAGAAGCCTACTGCACAAACCCTGAAATGTCATTCCAGCTCATCATTTTACCCGATCGCACTTATCAAATGCCTGGCTGCCCGGCGTCCTGATCAAAGGCATGCACCAAGGGGCACCCAGAGTGCCCACCACAAACTCGGTCACTGGCTCAGCATCAGCGTGCCCTGTGGGGTCCCTGCCCCGCGGCCCGCCCCCGCCAGACGCTACCTTCCTAGGGTCCTTCCTGTCCTTGGTGCGGCCGGCGTCCTTGCGCGGGCTGGCCGGGCCGGCCTTGGCACAGCGGCCGGCCTTGGCGGCGGCGGGCGCAGCGCTGCTGGGCGCAGGGGCGGCGGAGGCGTCGTGCAGGAAGATGCGCTCGCTGCGCCGCCGCGTCCACAGGTCGTCGTCGCTGGCCTCGGGCCCCGCCTCCAGGCCAGGCTCCTTGGGGCCCCGCGGCTTGCGGGCCTTGCGCCCTTTCTCGGCCGCCAGCTTGGCCTTGTCCGGGCTCGTGGGACCGGGGACTCGGGCGCTGGGCGCGGCCAGGGCAGAACCTGACTCCCCCGGCCCCTTCTTGGGCCGCAGCAGCCCGGCGGGCGACCTCTTCCGCACCTTGACGTCGCTCTCCGAGTCGGTGTACTCGAACTCCGTGCCTGCAGGCGGGGCGGGGGAGTGGTTGTGTGGACAGGGGCTCCCCACCCCCAATCCCCACCCTCCCAGCCAACCAGGCCGCTGCGTAAAGGCCACAGCCCCATCCCTCGCGCAGGGGACCTCGCCACCCAAGGGAGGCCTCTCCCAGGGGAAAAGGACTTCCTGGCACACACCTGTGCAGGCAGGTCCAGCTGCCCCACTTCTGTCCCCCATCCCCGCTTGGCTGCCCAGACTCTGCTCCAGACCCTTGACCCCAAAAGCATCCATCATCTAGGAATGTGGGGGTTCCTGCCTGGGCACATGCCGGCCTCCCCGCTCCTCCTGGGCCCCCATGGCAATCACAGAAGCCAGGGCAGGGGGCTGTGGAGGGCCCCGCACCTGTAGGGGCAGCAACCCCAAGGCCGCAGGAGGGAAAGCCCGCACAAAATCCCGAGGCGGCGGGGGTGGGGCCTCTCCTCTGCTTCCTGGTGCCTTCTCAGAGCTGGGAGGTCCCTGGCACCCACTCCCCTCTAGGGGGAATGGGATTCACCAGAACCAACAAAGCCCTGGGCCCAGTCCCTCCCCACAGCCAGCAGGCCAGCTTCCCTCTGCTGCAGGGCAGCCCTGAGTGGGCCCAGCTTCCGGGCTCCTTGAACACACAACAGCTCACCAAAATCCGCTGCCCTGTCACTTCCAGGCCTTTGCTCCTGCTGCTCCCTCTGCCCAGAGCACTCTGACCTCTACTGGGACAGCCTCTACTGGCAGCCTCCTACCTTCCTTCCTTTATTTTTTTTAAGGCCCCACTCACAGCATACGGAGGTTCCCAGGCTAGGGGTTGCATCAGAGCTACTGCCGCTGGCCTACACCACAGCCACACCAGTGCCAGATCCGAGCCACATCTGCGACCTACACCACACCTCACGGCAACACAGGGTCCTTAACCCACTGAGTGAGGCGGCCAGGGATCGAACCGGCGTCCTCATGGATACTAGTCGGATTTGTTTCTGCTGAACCACGAGGGGAACTCCTGCAGCCTCCTTTCTAAGAAGACCCGCCGTGCGCCCTGGGGGGCGGGGGGGTCCCCTGTCCACGCCCTATAGAGGTCCTTCCGGGTCTGTCTACCCCGTCCTGCTCCAGCCCTCAGAAGCAGACCCCTGAGTTCTATTTGATGAGCTGGTGGCCAGGGAAAGAATCTAAACAGGGGAGGGGGGGGTTGATGGTGCTTCTCTCCACAGTCATCCCGTGGGGCATGAAGGCCTGCCTCCTCCAGGCAGACCCCAGGCATGAAACGAAGCCAGGGCAGAGCCAGTGCTCCGCCTCCTGACCCTTGAGCAGCCGGCAGCCTGCCCACGAGGGCTCCTGTGGGAGGCCCAGCCCGATCACCCCACAGATGCAGCCACAGGAGCAAGGGCGGGGCCAGGGAAGGGGCCCACTCGGGGGAAGGAACCTCTTGCAAAGCTTAATGATCCTATTAGTTACTCTTTTGTTAACAGACTTCCTGCTGCAGGGGAGGCAGCTGGGGGTGTTCGTGGCTGGTTAAGGTGCAGACCCTGTAATACCTTGGCCAGAGAGTTAAGCTTCTGGCTGTGAAGGAATGAGACTCACCTGATGACACGCCCAGAAAGCCACCAGGAAAGCTACATGCACACAGAACACTGCAGGGGAGCAGGGCATCGACCAAGAGTGGACACATGCTCGGAAGAGGGGAGGTCGGAACTCCATGGGTAAGACTGGATCGGAAGATAAATGCTTATGAGCCCAGCGGGGCGGCATGAACGGTGCCCTGGGACAGAGCAACAGTCTCTGCCAGGGTGCCCCCTGGGGACAAGCATGAGCCCAGAGAGGGGGAGTGACTTGTGCAGCCTCACTGCCAGACGGGCCGGAGAAGGGAACAGAACCCACGTCCTTGACTCCAAACCAGCGTCCTGTCCAACTGCCTCCGCCCCCAGAAAACAGGCCGTAGAGGAGGAACAGAAGAACAAAAAACGGTACCACAAAATAGACCAAGCCCAATAAAGAAAGGAAGAAGACACCAAGAGATTGAGATTCAAAGTCAGGGATTGTGTGTGTGTGTGTGTGTGTATAAAAAACGCCACCAGTAACCGAAGGACAGCTGCAGAGGCTGCACTGGCACGCCTCACTTTGCTGGGCACCACGGATAGTGCTTGTCTCACAAGTTCAAGGTTTGTGGCAGCCCTGCCTGAAGCAAGTCTATTAGGGCCATTTTCCCAGCACTTGTTCATTGCATGTCCCTGTGTCACATGCTGGTGATTCTCACAATATTTCAAACTTTGTCATGACTGCTACATTTGGTATGGTACCGGTGGTCAGCTGTCTTCAGTGCCACTCTGAAGACTCACTGAGAGCTCAGATATTGGGTGGCACTTCTTTTTTTTTTTTTTTGTCTTTTTGCCTTTTCTAGGGCCAATCCCGCAGCACATGGAGGTTCCCAGGCTAGCGGTCAAATCGGAGGTGTAGCCACTGGCCTACGCCAGAGCCACAGCAACGCCAGATCCGAGCCGTGTCTGCAGCCTACACCACAGCTCACGGCAACACCGGATCCTTAACCCGCTGAGCGAGGCCAGGGATCGAACCCACAACCTCAAGGTTCCTAGTCAGATTCGTTAACCACTGAGCCATGACGGGAACTCCAGCAGCATATGGAAGTTTCCAGACTAGGGGTGGAATTAGAGCTGCAGTTGCCCGCCTACACCACAGCCCCAGCAGTGCCAGATCCGAGCCGCATCTAAGACCTACACCACAGCCCCAGCAGTGCCAGATCCGAGCCGCATCTAAGACCTACACCACAGCCCCAGCAGTGCCAGATCCGAGCCGCATCTAAGACCTACACCACAGCTCATGGCAACACAAAATCCTTAACCCACTGAGTGAGGCCAGGGATCGAACTTGAGTCTTCATGGATGCTAGTCAGGTTTGTTACCGCTAAGCCACAAGGGAACTCACAATAAAGTATTTTTTAATTAAGGTATGTACACTGTTTTTTTAGACATCATGTTATTGTACCCTTAACAGACTACAGCGTAGTGTAAACATAACTTTTAACGTTTTAAAAACCAAAACATTTGTGTGGCTCACTTTATTGCAACACTGGCTTTATCGTGTTGGTGTGGAAGTTAACTCATACTCTCTCTGAGGTATGCCCATACGAATAGCAAACAAAATATATTTTAGGACAAAAATTGTGACAGAGACAAAGAAGGACATTTTGAAATGATGAAGTGGTCAATCCATCACAAAGACCTAATTATCAACAGATGGGAACATAGTCCAGAAACATATAAAAAAGATTCTACATTATGACCAAGAGGCACTACATACCAGGAATGCAAGGATGGTTTGATAGTCTTAAAAAAAAGAAAACCAACAATGCGAAATACCGTATTAATAGCATAAAGGATAAAAACTGTATGTACAACATTGATAGACAGAAAAAGTAACTGACAAAATCTAACCCCTTTTCATGATAAAAATCAATCAAAAAATGAGAAAGAGAAGGACACGTCCTCAACCTGATAAAGGACATCATACATAATGGTCAAAGAATGAATGTTCTCCCCGACGACGACAGGACGAAGGCATCTATTCTCACCACTTCTATTCAATATTGCACAGGAGATTCAAGCCAGAGCAATTAGGCAAGAAAAATAAAAGGAATACACACGGAAAGGAAGGTGTAAAACATCTGTATCTGCAGATAATATAATCTTGTTTATAAAAAAATCCTAAGGAATCTACTAAAAACCTACTAAATTAGTTGAGCAAGGTTGTAAGATACAAGAGCAATATACAAAATCAACTGCCAAAGAAGACACACGAAGGCTAAAAGGCACATGAAAAGATGCTCTACGTTGCTGATTATTAGAGAAATGCAAATCAAATCTACAAAGAGCAATCACCTCACACCTCACAATGGTCAGAACGGCCACCGTCAAAAAGTCTACCGACAGGAGCGCCCTGGTGGCCCAGTGGGTTAGGGATCCAGCCTTGGTACCGATGTGGCTTAGGGCACTGCTCTGGTGCAGGTTTGATCCCTGGCCTGGGAACTTCCACGTGCAGAGGGCAAGGCCCCCCCCCCAAAGTCTACAAAAAATAAATGCTGGACAGGGTGTGGAGAAAAGGGAACCCTCCTAACACTGTTGGCGGGAATGTAAACTGGTGCTATCACTGTGGAAAACAGTATGGAGGGTCCTTAAAAACTAAAAATGGAGCTACCGTGTGACCCAGCCATCCCTCTCTTGGGCGTATAACCAGAGAAAACCATAATTTGAAAAGACATGTGCACCCAATGTTCACTGCAGCACTATTTACCACAGACCAGACGGAGAAGCAACCTGTATGTTCATCGACCGATGGATGGACAAAGAAGATGTGGTGCACATGCACCACGGAATACACTCAGTCATTAAAAAGAATGACACAGTTCCCGTCGTGGCGCAGTGGTGAACGCATCCGACTGGGAACCATGAGGTTGCAGGTTCGATCCCTGGCCTCGCTCAGTGGGTTAAGGATCCGGGGTTGCCGTGAGCTGGGGTGTAGGTCGCAGATGCGGCTCGGATCTGGCGTTGCTGTGGCTGTGGTGTAGGCCGGCGGCTACGGCTCTGGTTAGACCCCTGGCCTGGGAACCTCCACATGCTACGGGAGCGGCCCTAGAAAAGAAGGCAAAAAGACAAAAAAATAAAAAAATAAAAAGAATGCCATAATGCCATTTGCAGCAATAGGGGTGAACCTAGAGATTAGCATACTAAGTGAAGTAAGCCAGAGAAAGACAGACAAATATCACAGGAGATCACTAATATGTGTAATCTAAAAAAAACTTATTTATGAAACACGAAGCAGACTTTCTGACTTACAAAACAAATGCATGGTTACCAAGAGGGGAAGGTGGGGTAAACCAGGAATTTGAGATTAACATACACTAGTACATATAAAATAATCAAGAAGTTCCAACTATGCAGCACAGGGAACACTACTCAATATTCCCTAATAACCTATGTGGGAAAAGAATTCATATATGTGGAGTTTCCATCGTGGCGCAGTGGTTAACGAATCCGACTGGGAACCATCAGGTTGCAGGTTCGATCCCTAGCCTCGCTCAGTGGGTTAAGGATCCGGCGTTGCCATGAGCTGTGGTATAGGTCGCAGACGCGGCTCGGATCCCGCATTGCTGTGGCTCTGGTGTAGGCCGGTGGCTACAGCTCTGATTAGACCCCTAGCCTGGGAACCTCCATATGCCGCGGGAGTAGCTCAAGAAATGGCAAAAAGACAAAAAAAAAAAAAAAAAAAAAAAAAAAAAAGAGTTGATATATGCATATGTATAACCAAATCACTTTGCTGTACACCTGCAACTAACACATTTTAAATCAGCTGTACTCCAGTATAAAAGAAAAATTAATAAAACATTAATCAATTGTATTTCTATACGTCAACAACGAACACTCCAAAAATGAATAGAATTCCATTTATAATAGCATCAAAAAGAGTAATTACCTAGGACTAAATTTAACAAAAGACGTGTAAGACTTACACAACAAAAACTACATTGTTTTGAAAGAAACGAAAGACCCAAATAAATGGAAAGACATTCAATGTTCCTGGATTGAGAAATTGATTTGGTTGAGCTGTCAACACTCCCCAACGTGACCTACCAATTCAACACGATTCTTATCAGAATCCTAGCTGGGGGCTCTTTTCACAGAAAGGGACAGACTGACCCTCCCGTCCACACGGAAATGCAAGGGACTCTGAAGCACCGATCCTGGAAAGAGACAACAAAGACGGAGGACTCGCACTCCCCGACGGCAAAGCCGCCTTCAACAGCTCCCACTGTCATCTCGTAGCAGTGACAGGGTCGCACTGGCATGAGGACGCACAGATCAGTACGATAGAACTGTGGGTCCAGAAAGAATCCTTTATATCCATTTTCAGTTGGTCTACTGATTTTTGGCAAGGGCACCCAGAGCACTCCTGGGGAAAGAACAGACTCCTCAACACATGCTCCTGGGGCAACTGGGTGTCCGTGTGCAAAAGACCCCTCTGTCAGTCCACACACACAGAATTAACTCGAAATGGATCACAAACCTGAATGTAAGTCTCAAACGACAGAACTCTTAGAAGAAAATGGGACTACATCTTTGTGACTTTATATCAGGCAATACTTTCTTATACACAACACCAGCAGTACAGGTGACATCAGAAGAAATAAACCAGACTTCATCAAAATTATAAATGTGTTGTTTCAAACACTATCAAGTAAGTGAAATACACAACTCACAGAACGGGAGAAAATACTTGCAAACCATCTATCTGTTGAGAGATCTGTAGCTAGAATAAATAAAAACTCCCGCCAAACAACAAAACCACAAATAACACAATTTGAAAATGAGTAAAGGGAAGTTCCTATTGTGGCACAGCAGGTTAAGGATCTGGCATCGTCTCTGTGGTGGTACAGGTTTGATCCCAGGCCAGGCATCTGGCATTGCTGCAGCTGTGGTGTAGGTTAAAACAACAGCTCAGATCCAAGCCGTGGCCCAAGGACTTTCACATGCTACAGGTGGGGCCAAAAAATAAATACATTTTTCAAAAATAAAATTGCGGGGAGTTCCTGTCATGGCTCAGCAGTAATGAATCCAGCTAGTATCCATGAGGACACAGGTTCGATCCCTAGCCTTCCTCAGTTGGCGAAGGATCCAGCGTTGCCATGAGCTGTGGCAAAGACTGCTGACACGGCTCAGATCAGGCACTGCTGTGGCACAGGCCAGCAGCGGTAGATCCAATTCAACCCCCACCTCCCTGGGAACTTCCATATGCTGCAGGTATGGCCATATCCAAAAAAAAAAAAAAAGTAAAATTTTAAAAACCAACTTAAAAAAAAAAATAAAAAGACATTTCTGGGAGATCCATCCCCCTGTGACTCAGCTGGTAAAAGAACATGACTAGTATCCATGTGGGTTCAATCCCTGGCCCCGCCCAATAGGTTAAGGATCCAGCATTGCCACATGCTGCGGTGTAGGTCACAGATGTGGCTTGGATCCAGTGTGCTGTGGCTGTGGAGAAGGCTGACAGCTGTAGCTCTGATTCAGCCTCTGGCCTGGGAACCTCCATGTGCCACAGGTGCAGCCCTAAAAGTAAATAAATAAAGAGAAATACATTTCTCCGAAGATGACACACAAACGGCTACAAAACACATGAAAGGATGCTCCACACCACTAGTTATTGGAGAAATGCACATCAAGACCACAATGACAATGCCTTTTTTTTTTTTTGCTTTTTAGGGCTGCACCCACGGCATATAGAGGTTCCCAGGCTAGGGGTCCAATTGAAGCTACAGCTGCTGGCCTAAGCCACAGCCACATCAGATCCGAGCCGCATCTGCAACCTACATCATAGCTCACGGCAACGCTGGATCCTTAACCCACTGAACGAGGCCAGGGATTGAACCCGAAACCTCATGGTTCCCAGTCAGATTTGTTTCCACTGCGCCATGACGGGAACTCCCAAAACCTCAACGAGACACTACTGCACACCCACGAGGAAAGCTATCATTGAGACAGATAATAACAGGTATTGAGAAGGGTTTGGAGACACTGGAGCTCTCATACGCGGCTGCTGGGAATATGAAAGCACGCAGGAACTCTGGAAAATCCTTTAGCAGTTCCCCCAAAGGTTAAACACACTTACCAAATGACCCAGCCGGGAGTTCCCGTCGTGGCGCAGTTAACGAATCCGACTAGGAACCATGACGTTGTGGGTTCGATCCCTGGCCTCGCTCAGTGGGTTAAGGATCCGGCGTTGCCGTGAGCTGTGGTGTAGGTCGCAGATGCAGCTCAGATCCCGCGTGGCTGTGGCTGTGGCGTAGGCCGGCGGCTACAGTTCCGATTGGACCCCCAGCCTGGGAACCTCCATGTGCCGCAGGTGTGGCCCTAGAAAAAGAAAAAAAGAGAAAACAAAAACCCCAAATGACCCAGCTGTCTTCACCTAGATTTGTACCCAGGAGAGCTGAAAATGTGTCCACATAAAAATATGTATGTGAATATTCACAGCAGCATCTTTCACCACAGCCCAGAGGTGGCAGACCCACCAAATGGAATATTATTCAGCCTTGAAAAGGAATGGGCTCACATAAGAAGAAACAGACTGAGTAAAGCTTTATCTACAGCTCCAATTAGACCCCTAGCCTGGGAAACCTCCATGTGCTGCGGGTGTGGCCCTAAAAAAACAATAAATAAATAAATAAATAAATAAATAAATAAATAAAGACTTCACCCCACAAATTTCAGACATTCAGGTGGGGCCAGGCCTGCCTATGTTTGAAAGCTCCCCACGTACATGGACCGTAATGAGCATCCCCGTCTCACGTGTTTCTACCGGAGACGTGTGAGCCAGCACAAGGGCAACGCATCCCACCGCCTGCATGCGGAGGCCCTGGGCGAGGGCTGCGGGGACGCCCTGGCTGACTCCAGAGGAAGCCTCGGATTTTGCCAGATGGAAAATGAATGCGGCCCATTCTAGGTGGAAGACACAGGGAGACACAGACGTGTCTCGTCTGGGGGCTTGGGGAGGGGCAGATGACCCCACTTCCTTAAAACATCACGTCCATCCTGGAAGTGAGCTGGGGAGATGGAAGAAGCCAGGGAGGGCCACATGCACAAGGGTCTTTTCCTTTCTTTATCTAAAAAAAAATCCATTTAATTTTTGTTTGTTTTTGTTTTTTGTCTTTTCTAGGGCCGCTCCTGTGGCGTATGGAGGTTCCCAGGCTAGGAGTCTAATTGGAGCTGTAGCCGCCGGCTTGCAACGCAGGATCCGAGCCGCGTCTGCGACCTACACCCCAGCTCACGGCAACGCCAGATCCTTAACCCACTGAGCAAGGTCAGGGATCGAACCCGCCACCTCATGGTTCCTAATCGGATTCGTTCACCCCTGCGCCACAACGGGAACTCCAAAAATCCATTTAATTTTTAAAATTATTTTTAAAAATTGAGTTAAACACACAGTGCTGTATTAGTCTCAGGTGTACAGCATGATGATTCCTATTTCATGTTATCATTTCATCACCTCGATAAGACTGGAAAAGCATCAGTTTCCAAAGGTGTTCCAGTATTACTGACTTTATTCCCTGTGTGTACATAAAAAAAAAAAAAAAAAAGAAATTGAATCGATAATTAACAACCTTCTAAAACAGGCCTAGATGAGCTCACTGATCAGTTAAAACAAACCTTTAAAGCGATCATACCCATCTTCTACCGTCTTTTTCAGAAGATATAAGCAGAGAGAAAACGTCCTGAGGCACCCTACGATGCCAGCATCCCCCAAACCGGACAAAGACGCGACGGGAAGAGACAACGGCGGGTCACAAACTCTCATGAAAAGAAATGGAACCTTCTCAACAAAATATGAGCAAATCCAACACAGCAACATATGAAAAGAATTACATGCCACAACCAAGTGGAATTTACCCCAGGTGTGCAAGACTGGTTCAATGTTCCAAAAAAAAAAAAAAAATCAAAAATGACTTTATGTAACATATCATATGAACAGGCCAAGGAAGGAAAATCACATGATCATATGAATAAGAGGCAGAAAAAACATCTGACAAAATCCAAAACTCATTCATGATGAAGACTCTCGGGGGGGGGGGGGGGGTTCCCACGGCAGCACAGCTGAAATGAGTCTAAGAACCATGAGGTTGCGAGTTCGATCCCTGGCCTCGACCAGTGGGCTCAGGATCCGGCGTTGCCGTGAGCTGGGATGTAGGCTGCAGACGTGGCTCGGACCCCGCGTTGCTGTGGCTCTGGCGTAGGCTGGTGGCTGTAGCTCTGATTCGACCCCTAGCCTGGGAAACTCCATACGCCGCAGGAGCGGCCCAGGAAATGGCAAAAAAAAAAAAAAAAAAAAAAAAAAAAAAAGACAAAAATAAATAAATACAAATAAAAAACTTCTCAGTAAACTAGAAGTAGGAGTAAACTTGCCAAAGAAAAAACCTACAGCCAATATCCTATTTAGTAGCGAAAAACTAGAAGCCTTCCCACCAAGGTCGGGAACATGCAAGGAAGTCCATTCTCACCAAGCCCTCCTTTTATCGATATGGTTGTCAATATAATATTGGAAGTCCTGAAAGTCCCCTTGTGGCTCAGAGGGTTAAGAATCCGACTAGTATCCACGAGGACTCGGGTTTGAGCCCTGGTCTCGCGCAGTGGGTTAAAGGATCTGGTGGTGTCTGAGCTGTGGTGTAGGTGGCAGATGTGGCTCAAAACTGGTGGCGCTGCAGCTGTGGCTGTGGCGTAGACCAGCAGCTACAGCTCGGAGTCAACCCCTAGCCTGGGAACGTCCAAGATGCTGCAGGTGCGGCGCTGGAAAGAAAAAAAAAAAAATTCCAAGTCCAATGCGATAAGGGAATAAAAGGCACACCAACTGAAACGGAAGAAATAAAAGTGTGTTTGTTTCTACTGGAACTGACTAGCAATTACAGCAGGGTGGCACGATACAAGGTTAATCAACAGAACGCAATTGCTTTCCGCTGTAACAGCAGCGAACAAGTGGAATCTGAAAGTTAAAACATGGTACCATTTACATGAACACCCCAAGACGAGACCCTTCGGTTAAATCTAACGAAATATGTACAGGATCCATATACGGAAAACTACAAAACTCTAATGAAAGAAATTAAAGAAGATATTCTGTGTTCAGGGGTTAGAAGACTTTATACTGTGAACGTATCATTTCTTCTCAACTTGATCTACAGACTCAATGTAATCCCAGCACCAAATCCCAGCAAGTTATTTTATAGCTATCAGCATACTTGTGCTTATGTTTATATGGAGAGGGAAAAGACCCCAAGAGAGCCAACTCAATATGTTACAAACAGTCAAAGGACCAACAATTCCTGATTTCAAGACTTTCCATAAAGCTAGAGTCATCAAGAAAGGGAGGAATTGGCCAAAGGACAAACAGATCAATGAAAGAGACTGGAGAGCCTAGAAATAGACCACTGGAAAAACAATCAAATGGTTTTTGACAAAGAGGTAAAGGCAACACAATGGAGGAAACACAGTCTTTTCAACAAATGGTGTAACCACTGGATATCTGCATTGAAAAAAAAAAAAAAAATGATCCTAGGAGTTGCCCTTGTGGCTCATGGGTCAGTGAATCCGACTAGCATCCATGAGGATACGGGTTGATCCCTGGCCTCACTCAGCAGGTTAAGGATCTGGCATTGCTGTGAGCTGTGGTGAATGCCGCAGATGTGGCCTGGATCCGGCGTGGCTGTGGCTGTGGCTGTGGCTGTGGTAGGCTGACAGCTACAGCTCTGATTGGACCCCTAGCCTGGGAACCTCCATATGCCTCGGTTGCGGCCCTAAAAAGACGGGGGGGGGGGAGTATGTACACATGAAGAACCCTTCAAATTCAGTATCAGGAAAATAAATAACCTCATTACAAAAATGGAGACCTACAGATGGCAGGTGAGCCAGCGAAAAGACTCCCCATCATGCCCTTAAGAAAACGCAAATTAAAATAACCGTCCAATAGGACGGCACACCTATCAGAACAGCCAACACCCTTAACACCAGGTGCTGGGGAAGAAGTGGGGTGGCGGCGGCCCTCACTCGGTGCTGCCGAGAATGCAAGAGCGGCGCGGGCACTTTGGAAGACAGCGGGACCACGTGCACGAGATCCAGGAATCACCGCCCTTGGTACTGACACAAAGGCGTCCGAAGCCTGTCCGGACAAACATCTGCACACACACAGCTGCCCCCATCTGGATGCCACGCCACGCAGATGTCCCAGACACCCTTGAGCAGCTGAGTGAATAAAGAAACTGCAGTACCCCCAACGCGACATCACTCAACGTGGAGAAGACACGAGCTATCACGCCGTGGAAAGACATGGAAGAATCCTAAATGCGTTTTAGGAAGTGAAAGAAGCTAATCACAGAGGCGAGAGAGCATGATACCACGGGTCCACGACATCCTGGAAAAAGCACAACTACAGAGAAAAGAAAAATACCCGTGGTTGCCAGAGGCGGGGTGGGGGCCGGAGACGGCGAGGTGGGGCACGAAGGGTGTGCAGGGCACTGAGACCCTCTGTGCGAGCCTACAACGGCGGGCACCTGACGCTGCCTGCTGGTCTAAACCCACAGCACGTACATCGCCAAGAGTGAACCCTCACGCGAGCTCAGGGTTCCGGGTGATGATGCGGGGTCGGTGGAGGGGCATCCCCCTTGCTGTAACGGGGGATGCCGACAGTGGGAGGCCGCGTATGTCCGGGGGCAGCGGCTGCATGGGCTATCTCTCTACCTCTCAACGTGGCTATGAACCTAAGGAGTTCCCGCTGTGGCCTGGCGGAAACGAATCCAATGAGGAACCATGAGGTTGCAGGTTCGATCCCTGGCCTCGCTCAGTGGGTTAAGGATCCAGCGTTGCCGTGAGCTGTGGTGTGGGTTGAAGAGGCGGCTCGGATCTGGCATTGCTGAGGCTGTGGTGTAGGCTGGTGGCTACAGCCCCAATGAGGCCCCTAGCCTGGGAACCTCCATAGGCCGCATGTGTGGCTGTAAAAAACAAAAAAAATTAAAAATTAAAAAAAACAATAAAAGACCCACCATAAGCTGTTGCCAAGAGACTGACTTGAAATGAAGGTAAAGAAAAATGAAGACAGAGGTGAAATGAGTAAGCGGATGGGAGAAGACCTAACACGTGAGCAGTAAGCGTAAGAAAGCTGGAAGGACCGGTTCAAACCAGGTAAGACGGATTCCACAACAAGATATAGAACGAGACAGAAAAGAACTCTGTAATAATAAAAGGGTCAGTTCAAGGGGAAAATATAGCCATCCCAAGTGTGCGTGTGCCCAGGACAAGAACCGCAAACGCGGAGAGAATTAAAGGAAGGAGGCTTCTGTCGTCTCCCGGAGTGCAGGTTTCACCATCCATCTGTAAGCAACGGAGAGAAGCAGACAGAAGACCCAGCAAAACTGCACACGATCTCAACACTTCCAACCACATTGACTTGCCCGAGAGGACTGAGCGCTTTGCAAACGCTCCGCCAAAAGGAGGCCTGAATATGCATCTCCAGGCACACGTGGCACATGTACCGGGAAAGGCCATGTGCCAAGTATTGGAAATTTAAAAAGATTGAAATGATACAGAGCATGTCGCTGACCAAGATGGAGTTAAAGTAAAAATTGGTAACACTAGAAGTTCCCGTCATGGCGCAGGGGAAATGAATCCGACTAGGAACCGTGAGGTTGCGGGTTCGATCCCTGGCCTCGCTCAGTCGGTTAAGGATCCACCGTCGCTGTGAGCTGTGGTGTAGGTCGCAGATGTAGCCTGGATCCCGTGTGGCTGTGGCTGTGATGTAGGCCGGCAGCTACAGCTCCAATTCGACCCCTAGCCTAGGAACCTCCATATGCTGCGTGTGTGTGGCCCTAAAATGACAAAAAATAAATAAATAAACAAACCAGTAACAACGAGAGCGCCAAGCAACGCCACCAACAGTTTCCTAATTGCTGATTACCCACTGGTCTAAACAACCACTGGATCACAGCAGACATCCCAGGAGAAATGAGAAGACATTCTCAACTGAGTAACAGTGAAACTACAACATATCAAGATGTGTGTGTCGGGGGGGGGGATCACTGAAGAGAGAGGCTTAGAGCGAGGCCTCGTGGCTTTTTCTCTTTCGAAGAAAAGGAGGCCCCGAGTCACCATCCACGCTTGCACCTAGAGGCAGAGGAAGTGGCTGCAAATCATACCCACAGAAAACGGAGAGAAGGCACTAACGAGGAGCAGAAGCCAAGGGAATCTAGAAGCTCTAGTCTGAAATAATGAGCCGAGGAACAATCATGCGAGTCAGCAGTGGAAAAAGGAAACATCACGACAGACCCTTGGGACGTTTGAAGGATAAAACGGGGGCATCTCGACCTCTCTGCCAGCATGGTGAACAGTTTAGATGAAATGAATGTTTGGGGCACGTGCAGAGGCCTAGCGGCTCGGGGACGGCTGGTGCGAAGAAGGGTGGACAGGATATGGATCCCTGTTTGTTCTGGGGGGGTTTTCGGTTGTTTTTTATTTCAATTTTTGTTGGTGGTGGTATTCTTTTTCGTTTGGTTGGACCCATCCAGACCCTGGTGTGTGGACAGGCCCCGTGAGTCCGGCCCTGTCTGGGCCAACCCACCTCTGTGAACGAGCCCCTCTGATGCCTTGTGCGCAAAGAGCTCCCCTTCCTGGGGTTCCCACTGTGGCGCAGTGGTTAACGAATCTGACTAGGAACCACGAGGTTGTGGGTTCGATCCCTGGCCTTGCTCCGTGGGTTAAGGATCTGGTGTTGCCGTGAGCTGTGGTGTAGGTCGCAGATGCGGCTCGGATCCCGCGTGGCTGTGGCTCTGGTGTAGGCCGGCAGATACAGCTCCGATTAGATCCCTAGCCGGGGAACCTCCACGTGCTGCAGGTACGGCCCTAGAAATGGCAAAAAAAAGAAAAAGAGAGCTTCCCCCTCCTGTCATCTCTGCACGCCCCTTCCTTCGCCAAGGGCTGAGCCAGCTCCCACTTCTCTCTCATGGCTCAGCCAGAGTGTCACCAACCCGGAGTGGCCTCCCTGACCACCCCCAGGACGGGTCAGGGGCCTCCCTTGAGCCCCTGCAGCCCCCCAGGGGGCAGATTCAAGGCCTCTGCTCCCCAGAGCTGCCCAATATCTGGCACCTGAAGGTGAGGCGGGCAGTCAGATCACATGTGTTGGAACAACGAAGGTCACTGCCCAGCTTTGGAAGCCCCTTCTTAGGACGAGCAGACCAGGATCCCCATCCCAGGGCCCCGCTGCTCAGCCCAGGGCTGGCCCGAGAGGCAGGGTTCGGGGCCACGGTACCCACCTCCCTGCAGCCCATCTGCTGGTACTTACCCATCAGGCTCTGCCGCTCCTCTTTCTTCCGGGCCTTCTGCTTGGCCTCCAGCTGCACCACCGACAGGGACGGCCCCACGGTGGGGCTGGGAAGGGCACTGGCTGCAAAGCGGGCCAGCAGGCCCAGCCCGCTCTCCTCCAGGCCTGGCGACAGGGCCCGTTCCCGGGCCCCCAGCCTATAGCCACCACCGGCCTCGTCCTCCTCCTCCTCCAGCTCATCCTCCTCCTCCTCCTCGGAGCTCTCATCTGGCGTGCAGAAAACAGGGAGCGAGTCAGAGCCTCGGCCTGAGTGTGCACCACCCCCCACCACCCTCCACTCGGCTGGAGCGCCAGCGACGGGGCCGCGCTCCGGCCCAGCTCCTCTCTCCTCACCAGCCCACGGGTCCCCCCCGTGGCCCAGGGCCCCCATCACAGTGAGCCCAAGACCTGGGCATCCTGGACAGCCCAGAGGTGGGCAGCGGCTCTGGGAGGCGAGAGTGTTTCTGCAGGGGGAGCACCAACATGCACCTGTGCTGTGGGGAGGGGGACGGACAGACAGACGAGGACTAGAGACAGCGCTCTCCACCGTCTCACGTGCGCGCACACACACGCACGCGCACACACACACACACACGCCCCGACGCACAACATGAAGGCTGGGAAGGAGGCAGGAAGGGAGAGAGGGCAAGAGGGGAGGACAGGCAGAGGGCGGGAGGAGCCTGGGGCGCAGGCTGGGGCTCCGGGCACAGGCGCCTGGGGGCTGGTGGCAGGAGAAAGTGGAGTTTGGGGTCTTCTGAGGGCGCCAGGGCCCCCAGTGGTTGAAACCCCCAGTAGGCCCTGGGGTCTACACCTGCAAGCCTGGGGCGAATCTCTAGCTCTCTCTGAGCCCCTCCTTTCTCCTCTATGAAAATGTGAGATCCCACCTCAGCAGAGGAAGCCACAAGCAGGCTTCGCCTCTTGGCCCACGGGACCAGGAAGGGAGCTGGTGGGCAGATCAGCCCCCTCTGCTCCAGGAGGCCGAGGCTCGGCGTGGTCGGGGGTGCAGGCGACAGAGCACGACTTGAACCTGGGGCTGGCTGGCGCAACAGCCCGTCTAGTGGAGAGACACCAAGGAAGCCTCAGCCTGTCTGTCCAGCATGTGAATAGACATGCTTCTCCCCGGGAACTGGCCCTGCAGCCCTGAGCCCAGCTCAGGCCATCAGGACAAAGAAAGGTGGGCCGGGCAGCGGGGCTGGCAGCTCCCTGCTCGTGAACCAAGCCTCCCGTGAAAGGGAGGCTGTCTGAAAGCCCAGGTTTGCTTCCTGACCACCTGTTCAAGGAGACAGCCCAGCTAACCCCACGATGGCCTCCAGTGGGAGGGTGCCAGGGGTGACTCTGCCTATGAGGTATCATAGCCAAGGAGCCACCAAGGGCCACCTGCCAGGGGGTGCCTGTCTGCTCAGAGCACTGGGAGGGTGAAGGCAGCACTGGGGCCGCTGGCCAAGGACAAGGCCAGGCCAGGCTGGAGTTGACTCTACCACAAGAAGTGGGATGAAAACGAGCTGTCACTGGAGTCCCTGCTGCGGCTCAGCGGTAATGACCCCAACTAGTATCCATGGGGATGCAGGTTGGACCCCTAGCCTCGCTCAGTGGGTTAAGGATCTGGCGTTACTGTGAGCTGTGGTGTAGGCCACAGATGTGGCTCGGATCCCGCGTTCCTGTGGCTGCAGTAGCTCCAATTTGACCTCTAGCCTGGGAGTTGCCATATGCCGCAGGTGCAGTCCTAAAAAGCAAAAAAAAAAAAAGGAAAGCAAATGATCCGTCCCTTCTCCACACGCTGTCTGGGGGCAGGGAGTCTGGGCCCAGGTCATGGACCGGCCCTAGACCACGGCCGCATCCACATTCTCCTGCCACCGCCCCAGGCGCCTGCCTGCTGGGGAGCAACAAGCGGCCAAAAGCGGTGGCCCCAGGGGTGCCAGTGAAGACAGGGGTTCGGTCTGCCCATTCATGTGAAGAGCTCAAGGGAATGCCCGAAGGGAGCGGAGAGAGGGAGGCAGCGAGAGAGGAGGTTTGTTAGGGGGGGGTGAGCAGGCGGAGACCCGGCTCCCGGAGCGATGGATGCAGCGGGACGGAGGCCGGCGGGCGGGCGGGCAGGCAGGCAGGCAGTGCACACTTGCGACCCATTCACATTGCGGACGTCACATGGTGGGCTCCGCCCAGTGGGCCACAGCGGCAAAGCAGGCTAAGTGTAGGCAGACTTTGGGCAGCGCCTGGGTCCCTCCCATCAGGCCCCCTGGGGCTGGCCAATCTGAGCAGCGGGCGGGCAAGGGCTGGCTGGGGTCGGGACGGGGGCTGGACGTGGGGCCAGCTTTCCCTCCGAGCAGTGGGTGTCCTTCCCGGGGCTGCTCAGGTGTGGAGACTCCAAAACTCTCTCCCACCAGGATTCTCCACTGGCAGGGCCGGGCTGGCTTTGGATTTCCGGACAAAGGAAGGTCCATGTCAGATCCTAGAGCCAGCAGCGGCCCAAACCCAGCGCCCTGAGATGGAAGAATGTTTGGAAGGCAAAAGCCGAAAAAAGGCGTGAGCTTCTGCAAAATGCAGGCTCGAATTACCTTGCTTTCTTTCCTGAGACCCTCCCGGGCTCCCACGCCCGAGGCCCGCCATGGCTGCCTCCCACGGGAGCGGCTCTGCTCAGGCCAGGGTCTGAGGGGTAGGGGGAGCTGGTGGAGGGGGGGGGTCCCAGGACCAAGAAAGCCTTTCTGGAGTTGTCCACACCTGAGGCATCAGAGCTTGCCAAAGGCAAGGGGAGAAAAAAAAAATCCCAATAAAGACACCCAAGGAAATGCAGAAAAAGTTTTCACAGAAAAAAAACTCTCGGCTCAGTAAGTACATGGGGTCGGCTCTTGTCACTTGGTTTGGTTTGGTTTACCAAAACCCAGTCCATAAATGCCAAAGCAATCCGCTGCTGCCATAGCCGATGGGGGCAGACCCCGAGGAGGGGGGGTGCAGAGGAGACACAAAGAAAAGGGTTTTGCCTACCTACGGAGCAACGAGCCAGGCTCGGACCCAAGCTCAGTGACCCGCTGCGCCGTCTGCCCTACTCCCAGCCTTCGCTTTGCGTCCAGAGTGCAGCGTGAGAGCAAATGCAAGAGACCAAAACAGACATTCAAAGCGTCATGGGTAGGGGTCAAGGGTGAAGGTATGGTCAAGCTGCTGGGGGGAGAAAGCAGACACACTAGAAAAGCCAAGCGAATTAGGTGTTTTAGTACCAGATGTCAGTAAGGCCCTATTACCCAAATATCCCTTTCAAGACCTGACCAGCAATCTGGGTGCAGCGGGGAGCCCTTCCCTCGGCCCCCTACACCCCTCTTATCTGAGCCTCTGTCTGCTGCTGCGTCTAGCCCCGGTCTGAGGATCCCGGGCTCCCTCTAAGCACTCTGCACAAAGGGCCCCGTGCTACGAGAGCTGGGTGGCGGGTGGGGTGGGGCTGCTTCTTCTCTACGGGGTCCGAGCTGGGGCAGGAGAACTCAAAAACTGGGAGGCGGCATGGGGTCCACCCAAGACTGGGGGAGAAGGGAGAAGGGAATGATGGACCAGCCAGACTCGTCCACAGAGGCCCAGGCTGGCTGGAGGACTAGTGGCCAGACTGCATTGGCTCAGGCCTGCCAGCAGCCCTGGAGAAGCTGAGCCCAAAGGGCACCTTGCCCCCAGTCGAGTCACCTCCTGGTCACTCAACACGGACCCCAGCTAGAGCATCAGGGTCTAGGCTCTGAGCCCCAGGTACTGTACCCAGGCTCAGGGGTCCCTAAAAGGGGTCCTCCCGGGAGCAAATCCCAAACCAGGGCCAGAAGCACTGAGGGATCTGCTGGGTGCTTGCCCTCCCCTCACGACATCTGGGACTGGAGGTCCTGGAAGGCTGAGCTGAGCTACTTCTAACCCCAGAGTTCAATTCTGACATCAGGGAAGTCAGAGCTGGTGGGCTCGCCAGGGTGGCCAAAGGCCACCCCCTCTCTTCCTAAGTGAGGCCCCGGGCCTGGACGGAGCCAAGAGCAGACCAGGCCTTTGCCCCTCCGTGCGGCAATGAAGCCTTGAAATTTCCCAGCAAGACCCAGGCTCCGTGACCTGCCCTGACCCTGCACTGCCTCTACGCCCTTCCACACAGACACGTGTGTTAGAAGACAAGTGTTTATAAATATTCTTTAGACACTGTTGCGTAGGAATAGAGCTTTAAGAAGACAAACAAGCAGCTTTAAAAAAAAAACAAAAAAATTAAAAAAAAGAGATGAAGCTGGAGGTGAAAGCAGTTGACTTTAAACCTGAAAAATGAAAGGCATGCCAACAGCTACCAGGGATATTTGAATAATAGGGAGGGCGGCAGACTGCATTCGTCCAGCGACCTCTGCCGGGTGGGGGTGGGGGGGGAGGAACAAAACGAGGGAAGCGGCAACCTGACGGGCTAGTAAGGACACAGCAAGAGAGACAAGGCACACGGGTTTAGTTAAAAATGAACTCGATATGTTTAATAAAGCTTGGTATTACCAAAATCGCGGTACAAACATCAAGTCACACGCCCACACAACAGAATTCCATTTACAGAGCGTCTCCCGGGAGGCCGGCCCGGCCTCGCCGAGAGGACCCGCCCGGGCCTGCGGTCCCGGGGGCTGGAGGTGGGGGGCCGGGGGGCCGGGCGGGCGGAGGAGGCGAGGGGGGCGGGCGGGGAGGGAGAGCGGAGGAAGCCTGCGCACAGTCCGTGTCAAAGCTCCCAAAGAGCCAGCCACCGGCCCGACCCATCACAGCGATACAGGTCCCCAGGCAAACAAAACGCCCCGGCCTCAGGCTCAGAAAGCAGGCTACGCTGCCAAGAACCGACGGCCCGCGGCCATCGTCGCGCGCGGCCGCCGCCCGCCCCGCGCGCCCCCCGCGCGCGCCCCTGCCCGCCCCGCGCGCGCGCGCTCGCTAGGAACCACGCAAGGAGGTTGTGTTTGGAGCTAGTAACCTTGGTCAAACGAGTCCTCCGAAGAATCGCTGAAGGAGGAACGGGCCTCGACCTCTTGAAGCAGCAAACAAAACGGCTGCTTCCTGCCGGCGGCCGGCTTGGGCTTCAGCGTCCGGGCGGCCGCCAGGCCCCGCTTGCTCAGCTTGGGGCCGCCGGCCGGCTTGCTGGGCTTGGCCACCACGCCGCACAGGAGGGACGTCGGCAGCTTGGCGCTGGAGGGGCCCTGGGCGGCCCACTCGTCCTTCAGGAACTCCTCCTCGTCCTCTGAGTCCGTATCTGCGGTCAAAGCAGTTTTTAACACAGTAAGTCACCGAGTGGGAGAGAGGGAGGGCGGGCGGCGGCCCCTCGGGCCTCTCCGGCTGGTGCCAACCCCCTGCTCCGCCGGAACAGGGCGGTCCGAAGGCCTAGCAGGCGAACCCGAACCCCGGGACGGGCCTCGCCACCTGGCTCGCCATCACCTGGGGGCCTGAGGGCTCGGAGCCGCAGGCCTCCCACGGCCCATCTTTCCAAGTTTGGACGCAGGCTCCTTCCAGGTCGCAGGACCCATCACGAGCCTGGGGGAGGCAGGAGCCCAGAGGCTCCCCGTGGGGAGGGACAAGGCCTGGGGGTGGAGGGGCTCCGGTAGAGCCCGCCTTTCCCAAAAGACCAGCTCCCTGCGGCGGCGGTGGCCGGGCCAGCGCGCACCCCGGTGATGTCAGGACGGCGGCTTCCAACAGTTACACGGAGGAAACGGGCACGTGACATTGCAACTCCCAGCTCCACCCCGACCTTTTCTCCCGGTCAGAAAGCGGGGTTACCAGCACATGGCTCTGCTCAGGTATCCAGCCTTACTTCAAGAGGGAAGTTTCCTGGGAGTGGGTCACCCAGCTTTGGGGAGGGGGGCTGTCAGGTGGGCACAGCTCAGGCCCTTTCCAATCCCACCCAAACATACTCACACCACTCTGACCGTTTTATGTAGGAGGCTGTTGAGCAAGATTTCACAAGACGAAAGGGCTCTACAGCCAAAACCCGTAATCCCTTGATCTGGTAAAGTGTTCGTGAACGCAGTACAGCTCTGGCAGTGCCTGCTGTCTCCAAGTCCAAGAGAAACCGTGAGTAAGTGTGAGCGAGTGTGTGTGTGTGTGTGTGCCCGCGCGCACACCAGCACATGTGTGCTAGGAGCAGAGGGCCTCTGGCTGCCTCCTGTGCTCCCTCTGTGCTTTCCACTCCAAAGCCCCACCTGCACGGTGACCCAGCAACTCTGGGTAGGACCTCAAGCCTCTGTCTGGCCCCTGGCTCATGTGCCCCCTCGCCTCCTTCCTGAGGCCACATCCCCGGCTGGAGACGTCCCTGCGTTGATGACGACCGATGTGGCTTCCCACCAGAACCCACCAAGCTCGCCACCCAACCTGTACAAGCCAAAGTGGAAGAGCAGGAGAGCCAAGGTCTCTCTTCCCATCTCCAGCAGGACCACATCTTGCTGCTGGGAAACACGCTGACCTCTCCATGGCCAGGCCCTCTTGTTTACCAAGAATGGCAGAAAAGACAATTGAAAAAGAAGCGCTCTCTCCACAGCCAGGTGTGTATCACACCGCCACCTTGGCGGAGACGGGCCTTCTAACCGCTTTGTAGCGAGGTTAACCCATTTCTCTCGCTTGTACCGTGGAGTCTTAGACAAAAGCCTAACAGAGAGGAGCAATTTGAACGCCGCTTCACACGCGCACACGTATCTGCCGCGGTGGACTCAGCAGCGCCCAACACCCCAGAGACCTCGAGGAACCAGCTGATCCTGGCCTCTAGCTGGCCCCCAGCCACTTCCACCTGTAAGAGTGGAGTGTTCTTCCAGCAACCTGCCAGGCCGCACCCATTGACTGCTATCCCTTCAAAGATCAAAGGAGCAGCAATCCTCCCCCCTCTCTTTTTTTATTCCAAAATGAGCAGAGAAAGCCCTTCCCTCCGCCTTCAGAACTACAAGCTCTAAAACCAGCCCCCAGTGGCCAGGGGCCTGGGCAGTGTTGCTTGACTCACGACTCCCCAAATCCAAGGGCCAAGAAGCACGTCCTAATACGTAAGGCACAAAGGAGCTGCTTCCCCCCACGCCCATGTGAGCGCCAACCCTGGAGACCCAAGACAACCAAAAACACAAACATTAAAAAAAAAAAAAAAAAAAACAACCAGCAGCAGTTTAATCGCATCCCAGGTGCCACGTCCTGCACGCACCTGAGGTCACTTAGAGCTCAGGACAGCCACCTGAAACAGGTGATGATTCCTTAACTCCAAGGCCATAAAATCTTCCTTTCCTTAAGAGAACACACATCATGGCTCCACTGATCCTGTCTGCGTTTCCCACTGAACGTTCACCACGCGGACCCCGGGAAACCAAGCAGAGCCAATCAAAAGTCCAGTCACACAGATTCAGACAGTCACAAATGAAGAAGCCTTTCTGCCCAGTCACAGCCTGGGGTCTCCCAGAACAAACCCCGCTGACAAGTGCCAGGAGCCAAGAAGCCCCTCTCTGGCCTTCCGACAGCTGCCACGGTACTTGGCACCATCCATCCTGGGCATCAGGTGTTCCACCCACAAACTTACTGAGCACCTACCACCTGCTCTGGGCCAGCGGGGCGCCAGGGGTAGGGGTCGGGAGGCAGGGCCTCGGGGCTCCGCCAAACCACGCTCCAAGTTCCTAGAGAAGGACGGTAATGCCTCTGGCTCCGGTTAAAGCTCAGTCCCAGACCCACCAGCCGCTTCCGGGGCCGGAGAGCCGCATGGAGCCAGCGGCTGCGGTCGTGGGCAGCGCACAGGCCGCCTCCGCCGTGGCTGGAAGTCCTGGGCGGCTGGGTCTGACCATCCTCGGGAACAAGACGGGGAAGCGCTGGGCGGGCTGTCACCAAGACAGGGAAATGCCGTCCAGACGGCACCGGTGTGCGCACCACAGACCGTGCCTACCAACAGCACAAAGACCGACAGCTGCCTGCGGGCAGGGGGCAGGCTGGTCATCTCTGCGGTGCTCAGGGGCTACGACGCCAGACCGAGCCCCCCCCCCCCCCGCCAACTCTGCGGCGCAAAGGGCTCCACGGCAAAGGAAGGCGGGCGCTGAGGGCAGGCGGACTTCCGCTCCCACCCGCCCGCCAATCACGAGCGCCCGCCAATCACGAGCGCCCGCCAATCACGAGCACCCGCCAATCCTAAGCGGACGCCTAGCACGGTGCCCACCAATCACAGGCAGTTCCGCTAAATCTCACTTCCGGCCTAATGTCCCCGCAGAGGCGGAAAAGAGACAACCCTTAGAGCTCTCGAGGCGGAAAAGGGGAGCGAAGAGGGAGGGAAGAGAGAGAGAACGCGCGGCCCTGAGGCAGCACAGCCCGCTACTTACTGTAGGAGTAGCTGCTCACTTCCGAGGCGAACGGGGAGTGGGCGGACTTGGGCTGGCCTCTGGCCTTGAAGCCCACCTCCATCTTCCTGGCTTTGGCGGCCCTTTTGTGTTTACCTTCTCGGGACGCTTTCAGAGACAGGCTGAGGCCCTTGGCCAGCGCCTTCCGGTCCTTGCCCAGCAGGCTGTCGTAGGGCGTCAAGTACCTGCCGCAGCCCCCGCTCGTTTTTGACTTCCCTCCAGAACTGTCCGAGAACTTGAAGGGTGACTTCAACTTGTCCTGCTTTGTGAGGGAGAGGGCTTTGTCCAGCTTGCTTGCCAACTGCTCCTGGTCGCTGGCCATCTTCTTCTTCTTAATCTTTAGCTGGAAAGGCAAGTTGGGAAGTCGTGGGTTAAGGTGTGGGACAGAACAGGGCAGAGGGTCTCCGTGCACGAGCTCTGAAGAACCCAGGTGCCAGTGCTTCTCCCTGCCTGTATGGCTTCTGGCAAGATGCTTAACTCCTCTTGCTCTCAATTCTTCTACTCTGTAAAATGGGAGCAATTATGTACAGGCAGCGCCGGCTTGTTCTGCAGATGAGCTGAGCTAAGGCACATGAGGCACTTATTAAATAGCTGTTACTGTGGTTACAATCATCAGCGACACTGGCATTTCCACTGGTTCTCCGTGGCACTGTCAGGTGCCTCCTAGGGGAAGCACTTGAAGCAAGCAGCGCTGCCAGTGAGCAAGACAAAATATCTGGATTAAGGGAGGAGGGATGGAACCGAGATGGAAAACCGAGATCACAGCACAGCTGAACTGCTTATCTCAGCCACCTAAAAGCAGGTGAGGAAGGCGGCCGCACAGCCCAAATCAGCCCATCCAGCTAAATGGGCTGAAGCTGCCAAGAAAATGCCATGAATGTGCCTTGGACGCCTGAAGCAGAAAGAATGATTAGAGATTTCACAGATAAATTCCTGCCTGCACGGCTCTCGTCAGCCAGAGTCATTTGTTGTTGAAATGCGCAGTTTCAGTGGTCCTCGTGTGAACATTTTATCTCTGTTTTCTTTAATCAGGTAACATTTCACAGGGAGAGGAAAGTTGGGATAGTGTCAATTAAACAACAAAAGTGTCCTTCACAACGTGAGAGTACAAAGGATCCCGACGTACACACTGGCTCTCCCCGCCCCCCAATCCCGTCTCCTTTGAGTCCTTCCCTCTGATGGCCAAGCCAACCAAAACAGCCCCCTGCCACAGGGCTCTACTGGGAGGGCGACAAGGTACGTGAGTATCTGGCAACGAGGGCCTGAGTGGATGAGTTCAGCCTCTGCAGAAAGAAAACAAGGTGTGGGCTCCCCCTCCCCCGCCCCTCAGTCAAGTTCACAGGAAATTACAATGGCACCAAGCTCTTGTTTCTTACAGGTGAATGGTGAAGCGGCTCCTTAAAGAAATACACTGCTAAACAACACAGTAACTGCTGTGCTTGGTTAAGAACTCACAGTCTCTCTTCCTGGCTTCGGCAAAGGGTCGGGGTGCAAGCCCCGAGGGCGTGGCTTTCAGCCTCAGCACCACCCCGGGCTGTGCTGCTTGACTACATCTCTGACCTCCCCCGAGCCTTCTCTGCCCCCTCTGTGCCATGAGGAAGGGTGCAGCGAAGTCACTCGGGCACTACAACAATTGTCTCCACCCACAGTCTCTGGGCAGCAGCAGAGCCAACGGACCTGCGCTGGGAGGGAGAACTCTGGCACACACACACCCCCCACACCAGACCTTCTGTGCCTGGAAGATGGGGGCTTGGGGGGGAAAACTGACCTGACTCATGAAGTCCGACGAGGCCTCATGCTCGTCCCAAGGCTGGCTCCTCCCCCGAGCTTTGCCCGTTCCCCCGAGGGCATCAGGGTCTTCCTCGGGCGCCTTGTGTCTCTTCCTCACCCCCGCTCCCAGCTCGTAATCGTCCGAGGTCAGCAGGGGCTTGCTGCTCAGCCTGAAACCCAGATGCACCAGTGGTCAGTGCCCTGGCCAGGCAGCACTCAAGGGCCAGGCGCCCTCGTGGCCCCAGGGGTGGGCTCTGGACGTCGAAGCACAGACCGTGATGACAGGGTGACGAGCCTGGGGAGATGGAGCCTGTAGAACTATGGCTTCTGGGACACTTGTGAAGGAGGCAGAAGGAGCGTTTAGTGGGGGAAAAAGAACTTCTCCAAAGCAGTGTCTCGCTGGCCTCTTTCCCGCTCCTGCTTACAGACACACGCACTCACGCATCTTTTCAGGGGCAGGGAGCCCTGCAC
Organism: Sus scrofa; assembly: GCF_054392235.1. Lineage (NCBI taxonomy): Eukaryota > Metazoa > Chordata > Mammalia > Artiodactyla > Suidae > Sus > Sus scrofa. The sequence continues at coordinate 3,881,807 of NC_139385.1, forward strand.
CAAAACGGGCCGAGAACAAGGCTCCGGGATGCCGCAGAAACCCACCAGGATGGGAGGGGGATTAAGATCAAGAGCTCCAGTGAAGGAAGAGCCACGGGCTGGTCCCCCGGACCCCTGGAAGCATAAGCCGTTGGGGCAGGTCTGGTTTGAAGGCCCCTTCTGCCTCGTGAGGCTGAACCCGCACAATTGCAGTAAGACGCTAAGCCCGACAGTGCTGATAGGACTCTGTTTATGTCTCGCTCCACGTCCGCGCTTTGTGTTTTAGCCACAAAACAATGCTTCGTTCGATAGGCTGCATTTTCTGAATGAAGGAACTCAGGCTCAGGAAAGCTAACAACTGGCCCAAAGTCACGAGAGGCCGACCTGGGACCCAAAAGCTGGAGGTGCACCTGTGTCCGCAGCCCACACTCCAACCGGGGACCCACGTGCTGGCAGCCCCAGCCCTGCACGCCCCGTGGGGAGCTGCGTTCCCCACCCGCTCTCCAGCCTCAGTCAGGAAACACCCAGGAAGTGAAATACAAGCTGTGGGGGCCCTCAGGGCCGTCTTCTCCTGAGAAGACCCCTGGCCGACCCACGGCCTCTCCAGTGCCTCTGAGGACACCGTGCGGCTCCCCTGCTTCCTCACCAGCACCGGCCGCCCGGGGTCCAGCCTGCCCTGCTGTCCCAGACCGAGGTGCAGTCCAGCCCCTCCAGCTCGACGTGGGCCCAGACACCCCAGGGGGACCACAGCACGGCCCCTAGCCACGCCCGTCCTAGAGGAAGCGCTCTCCTTCCAGCCGCACGTGACTTCTGCCGCTACCCGAGGAGCCTGGCCCCCGGGACAGTGGCCTGGGTCCCAGGGAGCAGGCTCGGGCACAACGGGCCAGCAGGTCAGGCCAGGAGAACGGGAAGGACACTGTCCGGCACAGACGGGACCAAGCAAGAGCAGGGGCCGGAGCCCATCGTGGCAGGGCTGGCAGCTCAGCACATCCTGCCGCAGAGAGGAGGTGTGGGCAACAGCTCGGGACTTGGTCCCCAGCCCAGGGGGAAGCAGGTGCTGCAGGAAGGTGGGCCCAACACTCGGGTGGCGCACGACTTGCTGGCAGGGGCGGGCCTGTCTGTCCACACTGCACTTGCCCAGCTCGCCCTCCTGGCTGCCCGGGGCAGCACGGGTGCCGCCCGCGAGCTGCCAATCCAGGTGGGCCAGAGCCCAAGGGACCCCAGGTCCCCGGCGCCGACACGGGCCCCACGCGGCCCGTGCTCCTCCCTCCGAGCTCTGGGCCATTCCCGACCCACCGAGGGGCCAGCCTTACTTTCCGCTACGGATGCGGCTCTTCCCTCTCTTGCGGGGGGGCGACAGGGCGCTCAGGGCGTGGGTCCGTTTCCGCGGCCTGCCAGGGCCTCTGCGTGCCAAGCTTCTATGGGGTTCCTCGCGCCTGTCCCTTAAAGAGAATCACACGCTGGGCTGTGAACCCAGGGGGTGGCGGGGGTGCGGAGAGAGGACACACGGTGCGCACACGTCCCTCGGGGCCACGCACACCTGCCGGCCTGCCACGGCCACCTCCTGAGCGCCGGCGCCTACGAGAGCCCGGCCCGCGGGCGCACTCACTCGGCATCGCGGCGCCTCTGCAGCTTCACCAGCTCGCGCTGCTTCTCCTTGTACTGCCGCTGCACCTCGGCCAGCCGCATGCGGAAGTCCAGCTCCATGGCGTCCATGCTCTCCAGCGAGGACTTCATCGCGTACATCTGCGGGGAGCGGCGAGTGAGGACGCCGTCCCGGGGCCCGGGCCCGGCGGCTGCCCCCAAGCCGCAACCTCGAGTCTGCCCGCCAGGGCCCCAAAGCCGCCTCTGCAGGGCTGTGTCGAGGCGAGTGGCCCAAATCAAGGGCTCGAGCTGAGCTGGCTGTCTCCACGTGTGCCACGCACGTGCCACGTGCAGACGGGGCTCGGGGGCGAGGCCCAAGGCCCCCAGGCGGGGAGGGGCACGGCCAGGCCCTCCCCTCCTGAGCCACCAAGCTGCCCCCCACGGAAACGGACGTGTGAGCGCGCGATGAGCTCAGGCCCAGGAAGAGGAAAGGACTCGCTCGGGACCGGCCGGCAGCTGGTGGTGGCGGCCGGAGATGTGGACGCAGACGGCGGCCCTGGGGGTGCCCCGCCCCCGCCCCACCCCACCCCTCCAGCCAGGCCCAGGCCACCTCACCCGCTCATCCTTCTTCTGCATCCAGCTGTACTTCTTGTTGGGGTTCAGCTCCCGCGGAAGCCGCAGGTTCTTGAGCGGATCCACGAAGGGGCCGTCCAGCACCTCCTTCAGCATGTGGCTGCTGGCCGCCAGCAGGCTCTCCAGCGACGGCCGCACCACCGGGCCCCGCTCGGCACTGGCACCTGCACCTGCGGAAGGAGGCAAGTGAGCTCCCGCGCTCCCAGCGGCATGGGGGCAGGACTCACAGGCACTGCAGCCAGGCCCCCTCAGACCCCCTACAGGAAGAGGCTGTGGCCCAAAGCAAGCTCACGACTGGCCTGGGACCCCCCCGGCCCATAGGGACGCTGTCAGAACCACAGCCTTTCCCCGACGCGGGAAACAGTGCGGAGAACAGGTCAGAGCAAGGACACACGGCGAGGTCCTGCTCCTCTCAACATGTCTGTGCACAGGCTGGCAGAGGGTCCCCGGAAGGCGGCCAGCTGCCTCCTCGCCGTGTGGCACTCTCTGTGTTGCTTTGTCCTGAAAATCTTCCACGAGGAATATCGGAAAAAAAGAGCCCCATGTTAACTTTCCTAAAATGTACCGGTAACATGCGCACATGATAAGAACCACACATGGCAGAGAACCCTACCCCGTGTTGTGTGATCACCTGTGTGGGAAGAGAAGCTAACAGAGAACGGCTGTGGGCCCATGCGTGACGGAACCACTGTGCTGTGCAGCAGAAATCAGCACAGCCTTGTAAGTCAACTCTACTTCCATCAAACTTTAAAACATAAAAAAACAAACTAAAAAGCACGAACCAAGCGGAAAGAGCAAGGAGTGGTGAACCAACAGCCTCCCCCCCGCCCCGCCCCCGTCACGCAGGTCCCTCCCCGGAGGTGCCTCTGCTAAAGCTTCTGGCAGATGGTTCCAGAGAGTTATACATATTCAAACATACATACCATGTACAGGCATCCTTTATAAATATAAAAATGGCATCCATCAACACATATCATCTCACACTTGGCTTTCTTCTACCTAACATCTTTTCACATGAGCACAAAAACACAAATACACACTCATGCTATAGCGTGAACCTCACAAAAGCACCATTTCAGTAAGTCAAACACACTAGCATGTCATCAGCCCAGCTGACAGCAGCTTAGAATTCTCTTGGGTGGATGAGTTTGAAGTTATCGAAATGATCCCCCACTGATGGCATTTAAGTTGTTCCTGATTTTTTTTTCTTGTAGGGAACAGACAGGCACTGTTTGGAAAATTCCTTCCCTGTGCAGTGAACGGGATGAAGGCATGTGTGTTTCTCTCTGATACACATTCCAGCTGCCCTTTGCAAAGGCTGTACCAGCTCAGGATCTCAGCAGCGGTACCTGAGAGCCGTACCTTATTTCCCCACCCTCTTTCTACCAACGTAGCACGAGTTTCCATTTTTGCATCCGTATTTCCTTGGTGATCGAATACATAAGCAGTCTTTGCCGATGTTCCACGGGTGCTCGAGGGGGGACCTGTCCTCCTTGCTACCAGCCTGCCAAGTTCCATCCAGTCAGCATTAATAATTCTATTATTATGATCACTCGGGGCTTCTGAACCCCAGCACACGGCCAGAGCCGCCTTCGGGATGTTCAGCAGCGTCGCTTACTCTGAGCCACTAGATGGCAGCAGTGCTCTCAAGCTGTCACAGCCGAGTGTCACCGGTGGCCAGTGGAGAGTCATGTCTTTATGGACGCTGAGGCCACAAAACGGTGCACCGTCAGCTCCCAGGGGTTGGCACGAGATACAAGCCTGCGGCCCAGTCGAGGTGACACACCCCACCCCGCCCCCCTCAAGCTCTTTGAGGTGTAAGATTCTTGGTTGCTGGGTAAAGCGCGGAAGGGCTGCTCCATCAGAGGGGACAAAGGAGCCACTCTGTCACCTTTCACCCTCCCACAAGCCAGCCTTGCCGGGACGCTCACGACTGACAGCCCAGAACCACGGGAATGATGGGAGGCCAACAGCTGTGGGCTGAACTGTGCGCCCCAAATTCACGTCCCGAAGCCCTAGCCCCGGGACCTCGGACTGTCAGGGCTTCAAAGATGAGGACATCAGCTAAAGTGAGGGCTTCAGGGGGGCCCTGACCCAACGAGGACATCTGGTTACAGAGGAAGACGGTGTGAGGACACGGGCACAGGACTGCGATCGCCAAGCTGAGGCCTCAGCAAGAACTGACCCAAGCCTGTCACACCTTGATCTCGAACTCCCAGCCTCCAAACCACAAGACCACACGCCTCGGTGAGTCACGACCCGCCCCCTGCCCGCATCGGGAGCATCTGCTTCAGCAGCCCGAGCAGACCCAGACACCAGCCTTGCGGCTTTACCAGCGCAGAGGAGACTGGGGGCACTGGGACCCCCACGGGACCAGGCGTCTGTCACAGAGGCTAAGGCCGGAGGACAGGAAGGATGGCGCCACGGGGGGCCAGCGGTGTGGACGTGGGGGCCCAGGAGCCTTGGCTCTACTGTGCGACTGACCCGGCTCTGAGCAGAAACCCCAGGAGACTTGGTGCTCAGGGACCTTCCTGGACCTCAGGGCAGAAAAGGGCCCGGGATCCTCGCTCGGCCCTGCGGGGCACTCGGGCCTCCAAGGGCAGGATCCACCCGGCTCCGCCCCCACCCCAGGGGCCCAGATCCCAGGCTGGGCCACCGCACGGCTGCAGGGCTGCAGGGCACGGAAGGGCATCGCAAACATCCACAGCAAACACCGGGTCCACACCGCGGCGGGGCTTCCTCAGACCTGCCCCCCCACCCCCCCAATTCCCCCACTCCCCCAGCTCAGAAGCTGGACTCCTCATCTTCCAACAACAGCTCAGGCCAAAACCCGCAGAGCTGCCCTTCCCCCCAGAGCATCAGCAGAGCCCCCTGGAATCAGCCTGCTCCTTGCTTCTGTGCCCTCCCCGCACGGGCCGGGGTCACGCCTGCCCCACGCAAGCGCAGTGAAGCCCGAGCCACCTCGCCCTGCTTCTCCCCTACACTCGGTGATGGAGCCTCGGGATCACCCCCGCCCCAGGGACCCCGCTGACCGTCATCCTGGCCGATACTACCTGCCTCCCGCTCTGCTCCAGCCCCTGGCCTCCCAGACTCTGTTCTGATAGGGCACGGTCACCTCAGGGCCTGTGGACCTGCTACCCCTTGGGTCTGGCCTGGAGCATCTTCCTCCCCAACCATCAAGAGGGGCTTGGCTGGCCAACCGCCATAGGTGACCACCCTTCCCACCCCTGTCCTGTCCCCTTCCCACCATTTCTGTCACCACGGGACAAGTGCCGTATGTGGCTGCCCTTGCTCACTGCTGGCCCAGCACCAAACAAGGCCAGACACACAGTAGGAGCTTCCTGAGGACAGGAATGAAGCAGCAGTGGGCAGCAGCGCCCAGACCCAGGGACCCACCCGCCGCCCCCTCCTTCCCCGATGCCCTGGCCCGCCGTGGCCCCCACTGAAAACCCACCCGTCGGCAAGAGCAAGAGGGTTTTCATTTTTTTTGGGGGGGAACAAACTTTTTTTTGTACTGAGCTATTCAAATGAGAGCAAAGAAACAACGCGCGTCAGAACAGCAACAACAAAAAAACAGATGCCAGCAGGGGAGTGGGCGTCGCTTGTCCAAGCCTCTTGGAAGGGGGACACTTGACCGTGGTGATGAAAAAGGCTTCAAACAAATGGCCTTGTTCTGACAGAGCAATTCCACCCCTGGGAATAAATCCCTGGGAAAACAGGGGTGTGGACAAAGATTTTTCTTCAAGAGTAACCATCACGTTATGTACAATAGCAAAAAAAAAAAAAAAAAAAAAAAAGAGGAGGAAAGGAAAAGAATAGAAAGCAAATTAAAATGCCTGACAGTCTAGGACTGGGTCCCTGAAGGCTGGGGCCTCCACTGGGCACAAAACTGGGCGGCAGTCCCTAAAAATGAAGACACGCGGCTTTGGAAAGGGTTTAATAAAGGACCCACTACGTGAAGAAGGCAGGTCACAGAGCACTGTTGACAAGCTGATCTTAATTTTGGAACTGTTTGCGTGTATAGAAAAAGTTAGAGAAGATGGACCCAAACATCTGGCAATGCTATTATTATCTCCTTGACAGCTGGGCTGAGCCCCGCCTCCTCCGTTACCACCTCTGAGCCGATCGTGGGCTGGCGAGGCTCTGTCTGACCCACGGCCTCTGCACGCGGTTCTTGGAGCACCTCGATTTTCTATGCTGAACGTCAGGGGTCTTGTGCCAGCCCAGAATCCACTGCCCCTTCCGCTGAAGGCACTCCGTTCCTTTTGAGGGCCGCCCATCCCTACATCCTGGAGGTGACTGGCCCCCATCAAGGCCTGGTCTACCCCATCTCCTGGGCCAAAGGGTTTGCTTCTGCAAAAAGCATGAACACCAGTCAGCCAATGAGCGTGAATCATAAAGACAGTGGGGCTTGCCTTCCACGAAACCAAGAGAAAGTGAAAGAAGGAGTGGGGGCAGGGAAGAGGGAAAAGAAACTTCTGATGACTTGGTTTGAGCACCTGGATCCAGCCCTACCTGAAACATTCCATTACTGACATACATCAGTTCCACAAGTTAATACCTTTCCCCTGTCTTTTTCTAAGCCAGTTAATGAGAGTTTCAGTCCCTCACAACCCAAAGCATCCCGCTACTGGAAAGCTCACCACTGACAGGGGAGAAATTTCACCACTAAGAAACCCACAGACTGGCTGTATGACAATAGGACTCACACTATTGCACTATACAGTTAAAAATGGTTAAGCTGGTAAAGGTTGTGGTATGTGTGTTTTACCACGATTTTTACTCTTTTTAACAGAAAAAAAACAAATTTAATATTTTTATACATACATAGTAGCCCCCAAAATAAGAGACACACAGAAATGGCCAAAGCAGTTAGCTTCCATGCCCTGTAGGCAAAGAAACAATAAATTTGTGTCGAATGGACAAAACAAAGGGTTTGGAGCTGGGGGTAGATGATCAGCGAAGAAGTAACAAGGTTTGTTTACACCACCTTCCTCACCCTGAACTCCCGCTCTTAACACAATTTTTTTTTTTTTTTTTTTTTGTCTTTTGTCCTTTTTTAGGGCTGTACCCACGGCATATGGAGGTTCCCAGGCTAGGGGTCCGATCGGAGCTGTAGCCACCGGCCTACATCACAGCCACAGCAACGCCAGATCCGAGTTGTGTCTTTGACCTACACCACAGCTCATGCTAACGCTGGATCCTTAACCCACTGAGCAAGGCCAGGGATCGAACCCGCAACCTCATGGTTCCTAGTCGGATTCGTTAACCACTGAGCCATGATGGGAACTCCCAGCACAATTTCTTTAAAGTCAGTATGAATAAACTATATCCTAAAGATCACAAAAGTTTAAAAATCCTATTAAAAAAGGAAAAGCAACCCACAGAAACCCCCACGCAGCGTGGCTCACCTGCCACCTCCTGGCTCCTCTTCTCCAGCTCCAGCTCGGCGATCTCGCTCAGCAGGGTGATCCCATGCAGGAAGCTCTGCTCCAGGACCAGGCTCTGCGCTGCCTCCAGCTTCTCCAGGGCCTGGCCTCCAGTGCCCGGGGAGGGCAGAGGCCTGGCCTGGGGTAGCTCCGCTGCGGCCGCCAGGGCATTCATGCCGGCCAGTGGGTCCTCTGGGCTGGGCAGGAACTGGTCGGAGCCCACCTCCTCCAGGAAGCAGGCGCTGCCGGGCACAGGCGTGGCCTCCCTGGCCTCCAGGCTCAGGCGCTCTCCCTCCCCGGCGGGCACATCACAGTCTGGCAGGTCCAGGCTGGGCCGGGGCTCACTAGGGGCCGCCTGGGCCAGGTCTTCCTCAGGCACTGGCTCCGCCAAGGGCACAGCCATGGGCACGTCGACAGGCACCTCCACCGGCTCCTCCTTGGCCTCGACCAGCGGCTCAGGCGTCAGCCGCCCCTCCAGGTCGGGGGTGGCCGCGCAGGATTCTGTCCGGCCCGGAGAATCGACGCGCGCCTCGGCCCCCTCAGCAAAGTCCGGGCACCCGGAGGGCTCCGCAGGCCCCTGGCTGCCAGCACTCAGCGCCTGGGCCTCCAGCAGGCCCCCTGTGGGGCTCGGGGCCGCCAGGGCCTCCTCGGGGGGCAGCGCCAGCGGTGACTCGAGGGAGGGCAGTTCCGCGGGGCCTTCGTCCATGTCCTCCACCTCCGCCTTCACCTCCCGTTCCACCAGTGGCTCTTCGTCCGGGACCTCCCGCAGTGGCTCCGGGATCTTGGAGGGGGACAAGCGGATGGGCTTGTCTTCAGGTGAGAGCGCCAGGCGCTCGGGCCCATCAGCCGGAAGCGGCACGTCGGGGGCCAGGCCATCGGCGTCGGCAGCCGCCGTGGGCTGCAGCAGGAATGGGTAGGGCCTCCCGTAGTGCGGTGGCAGGGCTTGAAACGGGTACCTGGGTGGGATATCTGCCAAGGACACTGAGGGTCAGTGCGGACCCTTCTCCGGCCCCGCTGACATTGTGTGTCCCCATCAACGCCCATCCGCCAGCCACCCTTTCTGCTCGCCCACCTGCAGGGCTGAGATCCCTTCCAGAGGGCATCTGAAGCAGCCCGGGGCTTTCTGCACATCTGGGCCACAAAGCGAAAAATCCAGCACCATCATGTCCCCAAGGGTCTTTGGATCTCAGAGGCAGAAACCACAGTGGCTTTTTCTAGCCCCTACCCAAGCACCCAAGCACAAAGCTGGACCAGAGGCAGAGGCTTGATAAGATCTCAAATCGTCCCCACCCAGCCTGTGCCGTCTTCAGCCTCCATCCCACAAGAACAGGCCAGCCCCATCCATTAAAGCAGAGTTGGGGCATGCAGGTTGTTCAAAAAATAATAGTAACTGGAGTTCCTGTTGTGGTATGGCGGAAACAAATCCGACTAGGAGGTTGCCGGTTTGATCCCTGATCTTGCTCGGTGGGTTAAGGACCTGGCGTTGCCGTGAGCTGTGGTGTAGGTCGCAGATGTGGCTCAGATCCCGCTTTGCTGTGGCTGTGGCGTAGGCTGGCAGCTGTGGCTCCTAATGGACCCCCAACCTGGGAACCTCCATATGCTGCAAGTGCGGCTCTGAAAAGTGCAAAAAAAACACACAAAAAAACAAAAAACCATACAACAGTAATAATAACTGGCTCCCCTCCCCCACTTTTTTTTTTTTTTTTTGTCTTTTTGCCATTTCTAGAGCCACTCCTACAGCGTATGGAGGTTCCCAGGCTAGGGGTCCGATCGGAGCTGTAGCCACCGGCCTACATCACAGCCACAGCAACGCCAGATCCGAGTTGTGTCTTTGACCTACACCACAGCTCCTACTAACACTGGATCCTTAACCCACTGAGCGAGGCCAGGGATCGAACCCGCAACCTCATGGTTCCTAGTCGGATTCGTTAACCACTGAGCCACGATGGGAACTCCCCCCAGTTTTTTTACTCTGGCCCCAAACCACAACTGTAACCTCCCCAAGAGCAGGATGGTGTGTGGCTGACTCTCTGCAGGGTCCCAGGCCGAGCCCCGAGCAGAACAAGGGCCCGCCCAGGGCACACAGACGCACAGACCACCCCACCCCCAGCGGGACCAGATCTGCAAGCCATGAACCTCCCCAGAGAGGGGCAGTCACAAGCCCAAGCCGACACACAGCCTTCTGGTGGCAGAAATCCAAATTTCAGAATTCGAACTCGAGTCCTCCCACAGACAAAACATAAGCCTGAGGCCCTATGAAGGCCACCTGCTGCTCATCCCCACGCAGGACAGGGGAAGAGGGCACGTGTGTGCACCCAGCAATGGAGTGGGCGTACCACCCATGATGCACTGGTAGCACCAGTGTGACGACCTCGCACTGGCCAGGAGCCAGGCACGGCGCTCAATATCCTACGACTCTTGGGAGTTCCCGTCGTGGCGCAGCAGGAATGAATCTGACTAGGAACCGTGAGGTTGCGGGTTCCATCCCTAGCCTCACTCCGTTAAGGATCCGGCATTGGAGTTCCCGTCGTGGCGCAGTGGTTAACGAATCCGACTAGGAACCATGAGGTTGCGGGTTTGATCCCTGGCCTTGCTCAGTGGGTTAAGGATCCGGTGTTGCCATGAGCTGTGGTGTAGGTTGCAGATGCGGCTGTGGCTCTGGCGTAGGCCAGTGGCTACAGTTCAGATTAGACCCCTTGCCTGGGAACCTCCATGTGCCGCGGGAATGGCCCTAAAAGGCAAAAACTACAATAAACATCCTACAGGTCTTGTTGGATGCTCAGAACAAGTCCCTCTAAAGCAGGTCCTGGTACCAGGCCTGTCTTCCCTGACCCCGACTGAGGGGAGGCTGGAGAGAGATTCAGCCGCCGGCGTGCCCAGGCCTTCACCCGCAGCCCAGCAGGGGGCCAGGTACACAGGAGGCGGTCGGTGGAGCAGCACTGCCGGGCTGAGCAAAGGCGCGAGTGAATGAATGGCTGGGGATGGTGTCAGCAGCCCCTACCTGAGAACAGGGCCTGGAAGGGGCTGGGGGCTTCCTTCTCCAGTTCTAAGTCCTTCTTCTCCACGACGTTCTCGGGGGCCTCCTCCTTGCGGGGGATGCCGGGCGTGGGTGGCGGGGAGGCGGGCGGCGGGCTGGTGGGGTGGGAGCTGGGTGTGGCGGGGTAGGCGTAGGTGGGCGGCTTGGACACGTCCTCCAGCTTCTGGATGACCTTGGCCTTCAGGGCAGCCACAGGGGAAGCGCGGGGCGATGGCGGTGGGCTCACGGCCTTGCCATAGGTGCCCACGGGGCCGGCGGCCAGGCTGGGCGGCTTCCGAGGCAGCAGCCCGGGGCCGGTGGTGCTCAGGCCAGCCTTGCCTGCGGCCTCCAGGCTCCGCTTGCTCACTTTCTCCTCCATTTCCGCCCGCTGCTCCTGGGCCTTCAGCCGCTCCTGCTGCAGAGGGGCCGACAGGCAGGGTCAGTGCGGCAGGATCTGCCACACAGCACCTGCCCTGGTCCCGGGAGCCCCCAGCCCACGGACAACCGCAGGCAGGTCCAGGGCTGCAGGCCGCCCACCCTCCCGGCCTGAGATGGACATTCCATCCCGGGCGCGTCACAAGCGCGGCATTCCGCATAGAAGGCCAGCGCACGGGGCCGGGGGACCTCCTGTCCAGACCCTGCCCCACCCCCCAGACCCTCACAGCCAGGATGAGGGGGGCCGGGTGGAGGTGTCAGGCGCCTGAAGACAGAGGACACGCCCTACGCCCGGCTCCCGCGTGGCATTAGGATAGCCACCTGCACGGAGAGCTCACGACCTGCGGGCACGCTCCCGCCTCATCACACCTGGGCCTCAAAGCACCTCAAGGGGCCCCGGGGAGCCTTTTCCTGTCCCTGAGGACCTGGGGAAGTGGGAGGGAGCAGCTCAAGGCCAGCCGGTGCTCACGGGGCCAGGGAGCCGGCACACAAACACACTGGGAAGAAAGGCTCCAGGCCCCGGTCTCCCGCCCGATGGTTAAATCCCATCCAACAACCCGAGGACTCGGGAATCATGAGCATCGCCCTTTCAGGAGGAGACCTGAAGCCCAGAGAGGGGAGGTCACTTGCCCAAGGGCACACAGCCAGGCGTGGCAGAACTAAGAGTCCAACCCAGGGCCCCACGGGCTACATGTGTCACTGTGCCAATTCCTCCAGCGTGGCTGCCACACAAGAAAGGAGGGACAAGGCTGAGCAAACGTCCAGCAACACCTTCAAGGGGGCAGGAGGGTTGTGGGCTTTAGGGAATCCACCCAAACAAGGGGACCCTACTGTCGCCTGTCTTACAGGGGCAGGCAACGTGGGCGGAAGCCAGCCCTGGCCCTAGAGGGAAGCCAGGGCCATCGAGCGTCCAGCCAGGCCGGGCTGTGCTCAGGAAACAGCAGGAACCCACTGGGATCCCTTCGGCTCCATGCAAAGGTCTCCAGTTCCCAGGGCCACCTCTCCTGCCTGGTTTCCCCTTGCATCCCTGCTGCCAGGCTCTGACCACCTCTCAGCCCTGCTCACACCGTACCCTCTGCCCAGAGAGCTCTTCCATGACTGACCTCTTGAGGTCTCTGGGCAGACACCACCTCCTCCAGGAGGCCCTCTGCGACCATGAGCCTCTCTCGTCTTTCTCCTCCACAGACCAGAACTGGACTCTCTGCAGCGTGACCCCTCTGCCTTGCCATCAAGACGGGGCTCCGGGAGGGGTCTCCACTGCCCCCATGGCCCTCCCGTGACCACCGCCACCCCGACTTACCACCAGCTGGGCGCTCCTCTGCAGTTCCAGGGCCTGGGCCGCCTGCTGCTGCAGGTACAGGAATTCCTGCTGCCGCAGGAAATGCTGCTGGGAGAAGAGCTGCAGCTGCTGGGCGTGGTGCAGGGAGCTGCGGCCCGGCGGGTACAGGGCTGGCCAGAGGGGCGGCACCGCGGCCCGCTCCATCAGCTCCGCTGGGGGCGAGAAGACAGTGAGGCTGCACCTCCTGCCGGATGCCGGTCACCCATCTTACAGACCGGGATGCCGAGGGCCAGAGAAGGCACATGCGCTCACGCGGTGCAGATGCTGGGCCCAGGGGGCCTCCGGATGGGCCAGTAAGCCCATCCTTCTCCCTCTGCCCCGGGCAGCCACGTCCCAGGCCCAGGGAACAGAGTCCCGTGAACACCCGTGGGGATGTCCCTGAGGCCACACAACGGGAGTGTGCCCACATGGGAACTCCAGAGCCTTCTGCCACTAGGCCCAGTGGTCAGCAAAGTGGCTTCCTTAGGGACGGGGGCACCAAGGCAGAGGGCCCCCCAGGGCAGCTTCGGTTCTCCACATGGGCTCTCTGAGTCGGAACTCACCAAAACAAGAACCCTGTGGCTTCATGACACACCCACCCTTTTCTGGTGGGTGGACACCCCCCACCCCATGGGAGGCCCAGGCACTCGGGACTGTCTGGCTGAGGGAGGCCATCGCAGCCCTGCCCCAACCACAGAGCCGCCACTTACCAAAGTGAGGCAAGTGATCGCTGGGAATGACCACCAGCTGGCCCGACTGGGGGTCCCTAACGAACTGGTAGGCCGACGGCAGGGAGCCCCCCAGGCCGGGGGGAAAGGCAGGCGCCATGCCCTGGTGCAGAGACGGGGGAGCCAAGCCTAGGAGAGACCCAGGCCCAAGTCAGAGCTGGGGACCCAAGCCCCACCCACTGCCCAGTCCCCCACCTCGGAGCCTCTGAGCAGCAAGGGGACAGGCCGGCTGACGATGACCCACGCCCACAGCCACCCCCTTCCAGGCCCTGCCACAAACAGGCCGGGTGAGGAACCCCAGGAAGATGGTGCCATCAATAACCACTCTGTCCAGCCCAACGGGGGGGCTGAACCCTGGGGACAAGGGGACAAGGGGACGGGGTCCTGTCCCTGCAGCAGCCACCGGTGCTGGCCTCTGGCAAAATCCCTGCTCCACCGCCACCCTCCGGCCTCCCTCCCTGCAGACAAGGGAGATGCCACCTCGCCCTCACCGTAGGGGTGTCCAGCGAGCCACATGGAGGTGCTACCCGAGCGGGGCAGCCAGGGGTGAGTGGCCAGGTGGGCTGCAGGGTCGGCGGACCAGCGGCCTGAGCCCGCCAGCGCAGGGCCCCCAGTCACCATGAGGTTGGGGTTCAGGCCATTTGCAGCACAGCTGGTGGGGTGCAGGCGGGCCAGGTCGGCCAGCTCCTTACTTTCTCTGGAAGGGAAACAGAAGCATCAATCAAGCACAGCCCGATGGCCCCGGATGGGACAGGAGGGGTGTCGCCTGAGAAACCAGTGGACAAGGGGCTGCTGCTGGACACCCCACACCTAACCTAGAGGAGGGAAGGGCTGGCCGGCGAGGATCCGAAAAGGCCCTCGGGGCCTCCTTGGCAGGGGGTCCACACTCACCGATCTTGGCACCACCCTCGCCCCAGGGGCTCCCAAGCCCCCCGGGCTCGCCCCAGGCCCTCACCTGAGCAGCTTCTCCTGGTCCCGGTCCAGCCGCGCCCCCATCAGCCGCTCCTCCCGGTGCCTGGCCCGCTCATCGCCGCAGTCCTCGTCAGCTCGGCCGTGCCCTGCGGGTGGGAAGCGGCAAGTGAGCCCGCTCAGGGCCCCGACCAGCCCTCCACGGCTGAGTGGCTCCCTCGCCCTGGCCAGACACATCCCTCTGTCACCCCGAAGAGCCTACCGGTAACTCGCACCGGTAACTGGGGTGTGGCAGTAAGACATCCTGAAACGGATCATGTAATAATAACACAGCACGAACCAAGTGGCGTCCACAGACGCTGTGTTACTACTCTGATGCCACAAAGGCAGGTTCCGGGGCGGGTCAAGGTGCAGAGGAAACCACAAGCCAAAAACGCGGTCGCCACTCAGAAGCCCAGCCGGGCCCGGGGCACAGGAACTCAGCCGCCACACGAGGCCCCTCGTGGTTCCGTCTGTTGCAGACATGTGGCCAATCGTTCCCAAATCAAGACAGCAGAGTAAAACCAGAGGACGCTGTGCACGTGGGGCGAGGGGGGATGTGGGTGGCCCCTCCCAAAGGCTGGTCCAGCCGCGTCTTCTGTGAGCTCCCCGCCCTCCCCAGAGCAGAGAGGCAGGTCCCCAAGTCCCAGCCTGGCACAGAGCCGAGGGCCCTCTGGGGTCCCATGCCACCCAGCCCGCTTCCCCAGCCCCTCTCCCTGGGGGGTTTTGACACCATGAGCCAGAAATCAGTGCTCAAGGGCAGCCGTGGGCAGGCTGGGACCCAGGTGACACAGTCACCTGCAGCCGAGGCCACTCGGCACCCAGCAGGCAGCTGGAACTTTTCTCAGAAGAGAACCCCGCTGAGGCTGGACTCGCCAGGGTCAGCGGCCCCGTGTCTCGGGAGGGACACCCAGGGAGGAGGCCGCTGCCCGCTCCCCCCGCTCCCCGACCTCATGGGTTACTACTCGCTGGAGACAAGTGTCCACCGGCAGTCCCCACACCCCCGGCCCCCAGGGGTGGGAACCCCCCGGGACGCTGCCTGCAGCCATCTCCCTCGTTTTTCCCTTCCTGCACCCCCAAAACCAGAAGCCCCCAGAGAACAGAGCCCCCCAGAGAGGCTCAGGAATGCGGGCACTTCTCCTTTCCCCTCAGGAAGGAGGGGACCCGCCGGCACTTGGGACAGGTGTGCCCAGAGGAAGGACGCAGCCGCGCAAGCCCACGTGCCGATGGGCCAGGTGACCAAGCAAGCGGGGGGTGGCCAGACAGCCTGGCCTCACGGAGGAGATGTGACAGGGAAGCCCATGAGCTGCGAAAACCAGTGGCAGGGGGACGGGGGGGGGCAGGAGAGAGGGTCGGCGAGCATCCCAGCCTGCCTGCCGGGTCACCCCACGCAGGCCCTGGTCGGCAACAGCAGATCCTCCGCAGGTGCCGGCGCCAAGTCACCACGACCGTCCCCGCACGCGGCTGGAGGCGAAGGGAGCCGGAGGAACGCTGGCAGTGGGAGAGCAAGGCCGTGCCGACCCGGGCCGAGACCCAGCCGGGGAGCCTCCCTCCAGCATCAACGTGGTTCCCAAAGCCAAGGGACCCTGAGCCCACGCGCCCTCTTCTCAAAGGCCTGGAAGAGACTCTGCTCCCCGCCCCACTGCCCAGGAGTGAGACCCAAAAGGGCAGCCGGACTTGGGGCAGGGCCTCCCCGAGTCCTGCAGCTGGACTGAGAAACAGTGTCCCCCAGGGGACGGGCTCTGAGGCCCACAGAAACCCCGAGCTTTCTCAGGCCCACAGAGCCACCCTGGGCTGGGGGACAGGCCACCCTGGGCTGAGGAACAGGCCACCGTGGGCTGGGGGACAGGCCCCTGGGTTGGGGGACAGGCTCCTGGGCAGGGGGACAGACCCCTGGGCTGGAGGACAGGCTCCTGGAAGGCGGCCTGCCCCCAAGACCTCCCTCCTCTAGCCTGACCTCTCTCCACTGCCCTGCCTGTCACCACATAGGCCGTCAGCGGCTTCCCACCCCAGGCCACCTACCTGTCTTGGAGCCCCCACCACCCCCAGGGTCCCTCAGGCCGGAGCCTAGATCACGCCCTCCAAACTCAGGTGGTCTCTGAAGAAATGCCACGTGCCGCCCACCCCCTCACCCCCTTTACTGACCTGTTCCCACCTACAGACTGCCAGCCCCATGGAACCAAGCCCCCGCCTGGCCTGCGCCACCCAGCCATCCCGTCCCCTCCAAGGCAGTCCCAGCCTCCCTGCTCTCCAGTCACACTCAGGGCCACACATGCTGTTCCTTCCACCCAGGCGGCCCTTCCCCCACACCACTCAGCCTCCCCAGTAAGAGTGCAGCACATACGACACCTCCTCCAGGAAGCCCTCCCTGACCTCCTCTCCTCCATCACGCTCCCTTCTTCGTCTCCCTCACAACACTGAGCACAACACACAGCTGTTTGGCTTGCTGGTTGTCCACCATCCACCTCCACCACTCCTGGCTGGCTACCTCTCCCCGACACACTGCCTGACACAGATGAAGCATCTCAGTAAATACGTGGGGAATGAGTCAATTTACGAAAATATCTAGAGGAAGAGTGAGCGATGCAGGGACAACAAACAGCAGATGCAAAGGCCCCGGGGCAGGAGTGTGCCACAGAATATCAAGGCAGCCACGGTGGCCAGAGACAGGAATATGCGAGAGAGAGGGTACAGGTGAAAGGTGGGGTGCAGACCACAGGGCTGTGTAGGCCACGGAAGGGAAGGTGCTTGGGATTTTGTTGAAGGTGAAAAGAGAAGCCAATGACACTATCAATCAACTATATTTTAATTCAAAAAAAAAGCGAGAAACCAGGAGTTCCTGTCGTGGCTCAGCGGAAACCACTCTAACTGGTATCCAGGAGGACGCAGGTTTGATCCCTGGCCTCGCTCAGTGGGTTAAGGATCCCGCATTGCCCTGAGCTGTGGCGCAGGTCGCAGACACGCCTCGGATCTGGCGTGGCTGTGGCTGTGGTGTAGGCCGGCAGCGGTAGCTCCGACTAGACCCCTAGCCCGGGAACCTCCATACGCTGCAGGTGCAGCCCTAAAAAGACCCCCCCCCCCAAAAAAAAAAAAGAAAGAAAAGAAAGGCCAGAGAAGTTCTGAGCAAAGACAAGACATGATATGACGGTGCCCTGAACACCAACCTCCCTCCGGCCGCCTCTGGACAAGCAAACCAGAGCGCCCATGGCCTCTCTGCGCTGAGCTCCAGGCTGGCAGGGGACCAGTGCCTCCGGGAAGCAAAGGATCACCTGTTTGGAGGTCAGAGACACACAGACCCCTCCACCTCAGCCCTCAAGACGTGAGCTCTGGAGTCAGCTGACATTTTAAAGCCGCTTCTGTGCCCTGAAGGGTCCTAGGCCCTCTCAGGACCTGCGGACCGTGTTCAGCAGTCATCAAGCCAGGAGGAGCGGGGGGGGGGGGGGGGGGGGCGGTTCCAGGCCTCACCCCACCCCAGATGAGAAACTGAGTCACAGGAAGGCCAAGCAACCAGCCCAGGCCAGGTCACACCACTGACGGACAGGGAGGCGTCAGGCTGGCCTTGGGGCCTGAGTGGGTTTCCTGACCAGCGGGGGTGCCCATCCCCCAGCAGAGGGCAGGCACAGGGTGGGCCCTGGTGAAACGGCAGCACTACCACCATCAGCACCTGCAGTGACAGGTCCCCTCGGTAACAGGCTCTAGTCCCAACCATCATGGCCAAGGCGCAGCTCAGGCCCTGTTCCCATGGCAACCTCCTCCCAGCCTCCATCGGAACGTTTCAGCAGATACAGCGGCCACCAGCTCCAGGCAGCTCTCTGCTCCCTAGAGGCTGAGGTCAACACCCCCGCTTACTCCAGCTCCGCCCAGCGTGACAGGAGGGGGTGAGGGGGCACCATCACAGCCCCTCCCTCAAGATCTGGTCCAGTGGAAACCGCCAAGGGGTGGAGGCATAAAAAGGTGGGAGGCAGAGACTTGGGTGCAGGTTCAAGGTCAGCCCCTTTCTTCTAACTGGAGGATCCCAGGCAAGTCACTTCACTTCCCCAGGCCCCACTCTCCAGCCTTTAAAGCTGGGAGAATAACGGATCCTCCTCCGAGGGGCTGCTGGGAGGGGACAGTGGCCGGGGCTCCCCGGGGCTGCCTGCGCATAGGCCCCTGTTGGGACTGTGCTGGTCTGTGGGCCTCTGGGGCATGGGCACGACTGTCTCAGGTTCACAGGTGTGCATAATGCCTGTCCTTCACCCATCTCCAGGTCAGGACCCCTGAAGCCAAACCAAACCCTGCCTCGGGGCATCTCTCCAAAAGGATCTAAGGCTCAAGGCAGAAGCTGAGCCCTCACAGACCTGAGCAGGAAAAGGCAGTCTTCTTTACGAAGCACCTGCCACCTGCCCATTGGCACATGTGACATCAGGAACAAAGGAAGCCCTCCCTAGCGCCACTTAGTAAACGTGGACACCGTGGCTCAAGTCTCTGTTTCAAGGTCACATGGCTGCAAGAAGTAGGGTCTGGGAGTTCCCGTTGTGGCACAGCGGAAACAAATCCAACTAGTATCCATGAGGACGTGGGTTCGATCCCTGGCCTTGCTGAGTGGGTCGGGGAATCCGGCGTTGTCATGAGCTGTGGTGTAGATCACAGACACAGCTTGGATCCTGAGTGGCTGTGGCTGTGGTGCAGGCCTGCAGCTGTAGCTCTGACTTGACCCCTAGCCTGGAACTTCTATATGCCGCGAATGCAGCCCTTAAAAAAAAAAAAAAAAAAAAAGCAGCAGCAGCAGAGCCTGGACTTGAACCTACCAAGAGGCACAGCTCAAGAAGACGCAGGAGCGCGGGGCTGACAACCACCACCCCGCTGGCAGAACCCCAACTCCTCTGCTCCCTCAAAAGTGCCCAGATGGAGGAAAACCACCACTTCTCGTGGGGACTTTTTTTTTTTTTTTTTTTTTGGCCATGCCCATGGCACGCAGAAGTTCCCAGGCCAGGGATCGAAGCTGTGCCGCAGCGGCAATCACACCAGGTCCTTAACCCGCTGGACCACCAGGAACCCCCATGGGGACTCTCTTTTAAAAGAGAATAAGAAGCCCATCACCTACTTTTCAACTGTCACCAGCGAAGAGAGAGGCAGCCTGGGCCCAGAAGCTGAGGGTCTCATCCCAAAAGCATCCCATACTCTCCCCCACCACCTCCCATACGTTCTATG
This sequence comes from Sus scrofa, assembly GCF_054392235.1. Classification (NCBI taxonomy): domain Eukaryota; kingdom Metazoa; phylum Chordata; class Mammalia; order Artiodactyla; family Suidae; genus Sus; species Sus scrofa. The sequence continues at coordinate 3,901,067 of NC_139385.1, forward strand.
ACACACACACACACACACACACACACACCACCCTTTGGACACAGGTCGCTAGGGCAAGGGCAGGTACTCAGGGCACCAGGAAGAGCTCTGGGGACCATGAGTCCCAACAGGGACGCCCCATCGTGTCACATGAACATCCTTCCAAAGAAAGACCCCAAAAGATCTCCTGCCTCCGAGAGGGTCTACAGCCCCAAACCTCTGATCCGGCGAGACACCCTGTCCACCTCCTCCAAGCCAAGGGCCAAATGCCCAGACGTTCAGTCCCAGACTAAGGCAGGGCCTTGAGCAAGCTCCCAAGGTTCAGAGGACAGGCCTCCCAGGCTCCACGGGAGCTCCACACAGAACCATGGGATCGGGCGGTCATTCAACAAACATTCCCTAAGCATGCCTTGTTCTGAGCCTTCAGGGTGGATCAAGTCCTTCTGCGGCTGTGGTGTATTTAGATGGGGGGGGGGCCAGGCGAGGAATGGGGGCGGGCCTCGAGCCTTACTGGGCTCACCTGGGAGAGCAGGACTGAGGCTGCAGGTCTAGGAGGCAGCTGTGACAGGACAGGGAGGATGAAGCTCAGGGAGGAGTCAGCTGGGGTGGGCAGAGGCGGGGCCAGGCCCAGGGAGGGTAGGGACCCAAGATGCCCGTGCAGCCCAGGGCAGGAAAGTCTGGGAGGTGCAGGGAAGGGGGAGGTCTCTTGGGGGCCCAGATGTGGGCCAAGCCTGAGCCTGCAGCTGGTGAGTCCTGGGAGCGAGCTGGGGGTGGGGCCAGAGATACAGGGAAGAAACTCAGGCCACACGTTGAGAAGTGGCACCAGCAAGGGGTGGCGGACAGGCTTCCACGGCCCTTACCCGGCCTGCCAACCCCGCACCAAGGACACACTAACCATGGCCTAGGGAGCAGGCAGCCTCAGTGCCTGACCCACGGTGGGCTCGCCCTGGGCAGACCGAGTCCAGAGTTCCAACCAAAAGGCCACGAAGATCAGCCCTCCAAAATCCCAGAAAGAAACCCAACAGCAAAATACACAAGGGACAGAAGAAAACGTAACCCATTAACCAAGATCTGGAAAAACATTCAACCTCACTAGTAACAGAAGGAAGCGCACCAGTCCTCCGACCAAACTTAGCCATTTTTTTCCCTATTTCTTTTTAGGGCCACACCCTGTGGCACGTCGACGCTCCCAGGCTAGGGGTGCAATGGGAGCTGTAGCCACCGGCCTACACCACAGCCCCAGCAAGGCAGGATCCAAGTCATGTCTGCAACCTACACCACAGCTCATGGCAACACCGGATCCTTAACCCACGGAGCAAGGCCAGGGATCGAACCCACATCTTCGTGGTTACTACTCAGGTTCGTAACCCACTGAAGCCACAACAGGAACGGCCAGCAACTTTTTTAAATGATGTTAAAATACCATTCTGAGCAGTCAAATAAGCACATAAGATCTCTAACTACCTAGAAGTCACGAAGGCATTCCACGTTGAGACCACAAAAACTCCAGAATTCTAGTTTCCGAATTCTAGTTTCCGTCTGTCACATTCACCACTCGTTTACCAAACACCTACTATGTGTCAGCCCCAGGCGAGGTTTTGGGGACACTGAACTAGGTAAGTAAGGCACAATACCTCCCTCAAGGACGTAGAATTGAAAGCTTAAAGCTAATCTATTCCTAGGAATCTATTCTTAGAAAGTGACTCAAAACATCAGGAAGACGCAATGCACGAAAAGATTTGATGCAACTTCCTAAACACAAAAACACCCGAGAAAGGAAAACTCAAATGCCCCAAGAGAACGGCTCACCGAACCAGGGTGCATGCTCTGGACAGAAGAGCAAAGGCCGCCAGAAACGAGACTCATTAAGTCTGCAAAACCAAGAGGAGCCCACCCACACGGGAAAGACGCAGGAGGCCCAAGATCCTGGGGCACTGGGAGCTCTGCGGATCGCACCAGCAAATGAATCCGGGGAAAGATCTGAGAGCGCTCAAGGTGGTGAGAAAATATAATGGTCCCTTTTGTTCTTCATCCTTTTCTGAGTTTTACACATTTTTCTATGTGCATAATGGAAAAAGCAATAAACTTTAAATAGCAGCAGCCGCAGCCCACAAGTGGGATAGAGGACACGGAGTACGGGGAAGGCGGGGAGACGGGAACGGGAGCCTAGGAGACAGGAGGAAACGGAGAGCAGAGGTGGGGCCGCCACGGGGAGGACGAGGCCAGGGGGAGGGGTGCCTGCCGGGACCCACCTTTGACGCTGCTCAGCGACAGGGACCGCTCCTGGTCGGCCAGCCCAGGCCCCAGCCGACCGCTGCCGCCACTGTCCTTCTGCCGCGCCACGGCCACGGCTATGCCCACGGGCGGGTGTCGCACCTCTGCCTCACCCTGGGCACCGGAGCCCTCTCGGCCGAAGGCCTTGGCGCTCTCGGGTCTCTCTGGATCCCGCTTCAGCTGCCGGCCTCCGGGGGCTGCAGGGCCCCCGGGGTGTGGGAGGCGGGCCTGGGCGCGGGGGGCCGTCGTGGGAGCAGGCTCGGGCTTCATGGTGCCCAGGCCCCCAAAGGGGCTCTTCTTGCCGCAGCCTCCGGGCCGCACGGCCACGGCCTCGCGGGCGAAGCTGCCGCTGTACTTGATGAGGCTCTGCATGGCCGAGGCCTCGCCGGGCCCGTGGGCCGCGGCGTGCATGTCGGCGCCGGGCCTGGCGCAGGTGGCCGCGGCGCGGGGCAGCGCGCCCCCGGGGTCCAGGTAGGCCTTCTTGGAGGCGGCGGCCTCCTCCTCGGCGCGGCTGGCGTGGTGGTGCTGCGCGGCCAGCACGGCCATCTGCGTGGTGGCGAAGTTGCCCAGCTCGAAAGGCTTCCACTTGTGCTCAGGGCCGCCGGGCGCGGGCGGCCGCCCCGGCTCCAGGCTGAAGAGCTTGGCGGCCTGCTGGGAGGCGGGGGGCGCAGGCCCGCGCGGGGCGCGCTCGCACGGCCGAGGCTCGGCCTCGGGCTTGAGCAGCTCCTTGGCGGGGAGGTAGGCCCGGAGGTCCGGGGAGGCGCGCGCGGCCCGCGCCGCCGGGGCCTCGGCGGGCGGAGGCCGCTTGAGGGAGCGGATCACCGAGTTCTTCTCGCGGAGGCCCTCGGGCCGGTCCGGGGGCGGCCGCGGGGACCCGGGCGGGGCCTGCAGGACGCCGGGCCTGCCTGCCTCGCGCTCCCGGGCCCGGGCGTCGCGCGCCTGCGACGCGATCTGGATGGGCCCCGGGCGCTCGTCGAAGGCCTCCACGGAAGGCACGAAGGTGGGCGCCACGACACGGTGCTCGCGGCCGGGCTCGCGTGCGGCCGCCGCGGGGAAGATGGTGTAGACGCCGGCAGGGCCGGGCTGGGAGGCGGCGAAGGCCCCGGAGGCGGCGGGGGGCGCGGGCGGGCCCTTGCTCGGGGGCGGGGGCGGCGGGAGCGGCGAGGGGCAGGGGCACGGCCCGGGCAGCAGGGCCTCGGCGGCGCGCCGCAGCCTGGCGCTCTCGTCCTGGCGCGCCGCCTCCTTGGCGCCGCGCGCCGCCTCGGCCACCAGTGCGGGGAGCCCCACGTCCGCGGTGCCGTTGCAGAGGCTCAGCGCCGGCGGCGGCGGCAAGTTCTTGCCCTTGGACTCGGTGGTGGCCGTGCCCGGCACTCGCGGAGGCCCCGGCTCGGCCAGGAAGGGCGACAGGCGCTCGGGGAGGCGCGGGGGCCCGCGGTCCTGGCGGCCCTCTGCCCGCGCCTCCTGGGTCAGGTCGACCACGCCGCGCAGCCCCGCCGCCTCTTCGCGGGCCCGCGGGTCCTTCTTGCCGAACAGAGGGGGTGGCTCCCCGCCGCGGCCCGCCCGCTCCTTGGCTGGACCTTCGCGAGAAGAGCCTTTGGTCGAGGCGCCCGAGGAGTGGCCGCCTGGGGTCCTGGAGGAGGGCGTGTGAGAGTGCAGGGCGCCCGGAGCCCCCGGGGCGGGCAGGTAGAAGCCGTCTGCAGGGAAGAAAGAGCGCAGCCGTGAGCGAGGACCCCCTCTGCAGGGGACAGAGCCGAGGGGAGGCCCTGTCGGTGCCCCGAACCCCAGGGTGAGAGGGAGGGCCATGCGCGCAGCACAGCCCTGGAGAGGGCAGCAGCTGGAAATGGAGAAGCAAGTTGCAATCTCGCCTTGGCCACCTACTAACGAACCTTTCTGAGCCTCGGTTTGCTCATCTGCGAAAGGGGGCGAGGCCGGAATTAGGAGCTGCCCAGAGGAGCAACAGGTTCAGGTGAGGACTGCAGGACTAAAAGGCTCGGGAAGGCTATGGGGGAGTGGAGGTTTGGGGGAGGGTCGCAAAAAAGCACCTTGGGCAGGGGTCTTGGGAGACACAGCAGAGATAGTGATCCCCTCAACCTCATTTTGCACAGCCCCCTCCAGACTCCCCACTCCTGCCCTCTGACCTTTCTGGGTATCGAAAATGCTGGGCTGGCCCAGCTGGCTGAGGAGGGGGCTCCCGCTGCTGGGGGGCTCCAGGTGGTTCAGGTGGAGGTAGGATGGGTACAGCCCGCTGGGCAGGTGGGAGAAGCCTGGAAGAGAGCACAGAAGCCAGTTGGGACACCTCAGGCCGCCCACTGGGAGCTTCCTCCCACCCCCTGCTTCTTGGAAATAAAGTGTCTTGGCGTTCGGCCCCCTGGTGCTGGGAGCCCTGAGGCTCACCACCAGGTCCCCAGAGCAGGGGCTGCCCCCTCCCAGTCCCAGCAGCCCCCAGGAAGAGACTCAAAGTGGACCCAGTGGAGGGCAATGACGATGACGCAGAGGGCGGTTCTCAGCACAGACCAAGCCCTTTCAACCAGCGCCTGTGCCTTTTTCATTCTCGTTTAAATCGCAGAGGGAAAAAACCTGTGAGGCAGAGCGTGTTAATATCCCCATTTTATAGATGAGAAAACTGCGGCTCAGAGAGGCCCCGCTCCACTGAAGTCCCTCAGCAGAGGGAGCCTGGCTTTGCACTGGGGTCCCCAGAACTCTCAACCTCAGCATGGACCCAGCTGAGTGGTTTACAGGTTTAACTTCTGCTGTGTGACCCCAAGCAGATCGCTTGCCTTCTCTGAACCTCAGGTCACCTAGCATCTCCCACTGCTGGGTCTCCCAGCTGGGGAATTCCTCCTGCCAGGCATCCGCCCAACCTCCCACAGCCCCCACCCAGTCCCACCAGCAATGCCCAGAACCAGAGCCATACAGGGCAGAGAGGACAGGAAAAGGGAGCCCCGGACAAAGAAACAAGAGGCCTCAGAAGCTAGGCGGAGAAGGAAGCCCAGGAGCCGCTCGGCAGGGCCCAGAAGGCCAGGCAGACGGGCACTGGGGGAGATCCTGCCTCCCGCCCTGGGCTGTGGGTCCTATAGGACCTCAGGCCCACTGGGTCCCCCGTGCTCCCAGCGCTCCCTCTGAAACCAGGGATCGGGACCCGTCCCTGGCCACGCTGGGCCCACGTCTTCCCCCACAGCACCACCTGACGATGGCACTTAACCACCACGAAACAATAAGGAACACCTGATACGCATGATCTCATTTCATCACCGAAACCACACGCCTATGCAGGCACCGGTCCCGCTGCTTTCTCACCTGTAAAGCGGACACAACAGTCCCTGCCTCGCGGCTCGTTCTGAGGATAAAGGGAGTCCAGGTACGCAGCGCTTCCAACACAGGAAGCGCACTGCGCGTTTGCTACCCTTACTCTTACGACTCGTGTTTGTTGGCAAAAGGAGGAGAAAGGGAGTCAGGAGAGCAGAGGAGCAAGCTGACGGCACGCAGGCGCCTCCAGCCCCTGCCCGGCTGGCGGAGGTGGCAGGCTCGGGGGGAGGGGTGGGGACCCCAGCCCGGAAGGACCATCCACCAGCCCAGACCCGGAGGCAGGATCGCCCCCACTGTGCAAGGCACAGACAATGACAGAGGCACCAGGCGACAGTCTGGCACAGAAGTGGGGAGACGGTGGGCAGGGGAAGGCCCAGGAGAGCAAGAGCCTGCAGCAGGTGCTCCCCAAACCCCGATGCTCCAGGACCTGGGAGCCCCCAGGGCACCCGGAAGACAGCCAGCGGGAGCGAGCACCTGGCCTCTAGAATCCACCAGAGCCAGAAGTGGGGAGGAGCTCAGGGGTCCCCTCAGGCCCATCCCTTCACAGACAGAGGGGAAACTGAGGCTCCAGGGAGGCCCAGGATCTGCTCTGGACGAGCGGGAAGCCAAGTGGGCGGACCGCGCCCCACACTTAGGGGCATCAAGGCAGAATGGCAACAAGACAGCCCCAGGGCGCCTGGTCCACTGCCCCCATGGTTACAGCTGTCAAGGTGACCGTGGGCAGAACAAACGGGGCCCTGCCCTTGCAGCGCACTCTGGTGAGAAAACAGGTATTTCACCAAAAAAAAAAAAAAAAAAAAAACCCGCACAGAGAAGTCTGTCGTCCCAGGGGAAAGAGAGGGCTGGGGTGAGACATTCTGAGCCAAGCCCCAAAGGATGAACAGGGAGTCGGGCGAGGGCTGCAAGCAGAGGGAAGAGCACGTGTAAAGGCCCTGTGACAGCGACAAGAGGAAGCACGGAGCATGAGAGGAACAGCAGGGAGGCCAGAGGACCAGGGCTGGGCGCCACCAGCCACAGTGTGGAGGGGTGACCTTGGTGGCCGAGGGGGGTGGGCAGACTTGAGAAGGGCTGGGGATGGCGGCCCGATGGCCCTCGGCCCGCCCTCCTGGCTCGCTCCTTACCTTCATGGGCATGGGCGGCCCACAGCTGCACCATGGGCAGGTTGCTGGGGGTGGGGGAGCGGAAGGAGAGGTCAGAGGGCAGGGGCACCGGGCTTCCATGGGACGAGGCTGAGGGCCCCATCCCGCTGGCCACAAAGCTGCCCAAGAAGGCCTCGCCTGCAGAGAGAAGGGGGGGCTGTCAGGCAGCCGCAGGCCACCGGTGCCCAGCCCACCGCCCTGTGATCCCCACACCTCTCCCCACTCAGGTGACCCTGGCCCGTGGTGGGTGGGGTGGGATGGGGTGGGGGGGTCAAAGAAACCTCCCCCGCCCCACCCGGCCCCTTGGACTCAGGACAGGCCTGGTTCAACTCAGCCAGACCCAGGGCTGGAGAAAACTGCCGGGGGAGACCCAGGGGCCTCCAGGGCACCCAACCGTCTCAGCAGGAGAGTGGCCATCCCCAGACCCCGATGAAAGCTGAGGCTGCAGGTGGGGGGCAGGGACCTCCAGAAGCCTCAGAGTGAGGAGGGGGAAGGAGCTCACGTTGCAAGCTCCTGGACCAGGGAGGAACTGTGTGCCCATTTCACAGCTGAGGAAGCGGAGGCTCAGCGAGGAGGCGGAGTGCACCTGAGCAGTGACTCCCGGATGCACGCCCAGCGGCACCCCAGGAAGACAGTGAATCAACAAATGAACCGGTGGGTGAGGAGGGCAGCAGCCTGGGCCCCATCCCAGGGGGCGGGCCCTGCCACTGGGGTCCCTCAAGTCGGGGTGTGGGGCCAACTGCTGCTGGCCAGGACCCTGGGCTGGAGCCTGGTGGAAACCACGCCCACCCCGCCACACCCCACCTGCGGGGACACCGCCTCAGGCCTGCCACCCAGGGGCACTGCCTCTACGCCCCACACACCCGCCCTTCAGGGGGAGACCCCGGCCGGCCCCAGCTCACAGGCCCGGGGGGAGGCCTTGGAGAGCTGGGCAAGGGCACTGCCCTCACCGGGCCGCCGCTTGCTCATCAGCAAAAATGGGTGACAAGGCCTCCCCCAAGAAGGATGCTGGGTAAGGAAGCTGGCACTTAACAACCAGGATAAAGAATGATCAGCAGCAGCCGCCGCGCCCACACCCTGAAAGCACTGGCACCAGCTCACCCGCCGGAGACACGAGTCCCTGCGCCCCACGTGTGACCTCTCCCACGCCACCCCGAGAAGAGGCACCGTTTTGCAGCAGTGACTGCAGGGGCCCCACAGACAACGTGTGTGACTCGGGTACCCGGCCCACAGGGACTCCCGGACCCCCGCTCAACCTCGGGGTCCCGGCGCACAACCAGAGCTCCCTCGCCCCCTCCCGGGGGACACAGGAGCCCCAGAGGGCCCTCGAGGGTGCACACAAGGATACCGGCAGCTGCCCACCCCACCACCACCAGCCTCTCCGAGGCTACAAGGGACAGGGCCTCCTCCTTGTCCCCCAGAGCGGCGACGCGGCGGGCGGAGCCATGGGAGGACACCTTCTGGTCCCATGTGCTGTCACCACCACCACCCCACGTCTGGAGGGCCCCCCACCCCACCCCAGCCTCCTCACCAGACTCCAGCGCCAAGCCCTCGGGGCCCAGGGCCATGGTGGGCTGCTCCGACGGCCCATGCGGCCCAAGCCCGGGCAGCGGGGCTCCGGGCCCGCCAGGCCCCAGGCTTCCTCCTCGGCAGGCGGGCGGGTGGACGGCTCCGGAAGCCGGCAGCCCGAGGTTTGCGCAAGGGCTTACATCAGCCACCAGCTCTTCCTGCCCCGGGCCTCGCGGAAGCCCGGCGGCCCGGGCCTGCCCCTGCCCAGGCTTGTGAAACCCGCCCAGCGGCACCCCAGGCCTGGCAGGGCGTTGGGGCCCGGATGCCACCAACGGCTCCCGCCAGCCACAGGGCTCAACGGTGCCCCACGTCCCTCCCTCAGGCCCGGCAGCGGAGCAGGTGGCGGGCCTGTGCCCTCCAACAGCAGCGGCGTGCAGCTCTGTGAAGCGGGCACACCATCCCCACCTGACCGCCAGCCCCGCGACAAGCAAGCCTGATAGGGGCTTTTTTTTCTTTGTTTTAAGGGCCACACCCATGGCACATGGAGGTCCCCAGGCTAGGGGCCAGATCAGAGCTGCAGCCGCCAGCCTACACCACAGCCAGAACAACAATGGATCCGAGCTGTGTCTGTGACCTACACCACAGCTCAAGGCAACACCGGATCCTGAACCCACTGAGCGAGGCCAGAGACTGAACCCTCATCCTTGTGGATCCCAGTCGGGTTTGTTAACTGCTGAGCCACGTACATCTCCCACGACCATGGCATCTGTCTGCACAGCTTCGCTGTCCCCCCCTCCCCAAACTCTGCTCCGAAAGCAGCAGTGAGAGCTCTCGGTGGCCGGAACGCTGCTGCCTGTCCCCTCGCAGGCGGTGCCTCGGCTCATCCCCACCTCCGGGTCTTCCCTCTGCCCAGGACAACTTGGAAGCCTACATCTGTGTCCCCCTCAAGGGGGGTCCCTCCCCGTGGGCGGTACCGTCCGCCTCCGAGGTGCCCAGCACCTGGCCCACAGCAGACACCAACTCTGGGCCTGGGCACCTGCACGGTATCTGATCCTCTCGGGGCAAAAGGAGATTAGGAAAGAAGGGGACCTTGACACCGGAGGAGGCACGAGCCACCCCGAGCTGTCCTGCCTGGTCGCTCTGGGGTGGAGGAGTGGCAGCTGACCCCCACCCCACACCACCAGAGTCTCCAGCCTGCCGCCCCAGCCCAGCTGCAGCCCACAGCCCTCTCACGGGGCGGCCACTCATGGGCCACCAGGACCCCTGGGAGAGCGTGCCCGCTGGCCTGCCGCCAGCCTGGAAGGACCAGGACCTGGGACATCCAGTGACAACCCCCGGCCCAGAACCAGCAGCGCCCGCCCCCACCCCAGATCTCTGCCGGCCCCTCCAGGAGCCACAGGCCACTTGTGGCTACTGAGCACTTGAAACGTGTGGCTGATGAGACCGAGGAACCGCATCTTCAATTTTATGAAATTTTAATTAATTTAGACTTAATTTAGCCACAGTCTGGGCTGAAGGCTCCTCCCTGCTGGAAAATGGAACAGGGGCAGGGCTGGGGCCTCTGACAGGCCAGGCCCCCACCACGGACAGGGGGTGGACAGAGGGGCCCCCAGGGGACCGTGCAAGACAGACCCACGGCTGCTGAGGCTAATGCCAGATCACCTCGCCCAGGTGGATGCAGAGATAAAACGTGGTCACGTTTGCAAAGCGCATGCTGCAGAGTTACACCATCGGGGGCTTGGGAAAGCCCAGCATCTGCTCAAGGTCACGGTCTGAGTGGGACCACCACCCTTACCCAAATTCCATCTGTCCTTCCTTAAAATTTTCAATTGGAAACCAGAGGGAGCTGATGGCTGCCCAGGATGAATGCACCAAATACCACCACACTGCATGCTTTCAAGAAGTTAACTGCACATTATGTGACTTTCATTTCGATTAAAAAAACACAAACCCAAAACAGCACCACCACAGAAGCGCCTCTCTCTCTGCCTCTGAATCCAGCCCCGAGTCTGTGTCTCCCCCCCCACTGCCCAGGGCGCATGGGCACAGCAGTTCGTGGGCTGGCACATCCTGGTGCATCTTCCTGCAGCCCTGGGAACCAGGGAATCCTGTTTCCCCCATTTTACAGACTAAGAAACTGAGGCTCAGAGAGACTGGCCGGGGTCACCAGGCCTAGACAACCAAAGTGGCTCAGCTAGCGCTACAAGCACACAGCACATCAAGGCCTTGGCTCCAGTCTGGCAGCTGTCCCCAGGACCTTGAGAGACAGACCCCCCCCACACATACACACACACGTCCTGGCCCTTGGGGAGGCTTAGAAAATGGTCCTCCCCCTTCTCTGGTCCCCAGGGCCAAGTAAGAGACACGGAGGCCTGGCTATGGGGCCCCTGGCCCCTGCCACTGCCTAGAGGAGGGGCTCTGGGGTCCCTCTGGGAACATAACTGGCAGGGAGCTGCGCACAGACACCCCCGCCGCCCGCCCCGCCGGGCCGGGCCCCCTCCGGCAGGTCAGCAGACCCTCCCCAGCTGGGACCCACCCCACACCGCACCGTGGGAACACAGCCCAGGGCCGTGCATTCGGGGTGCAGGCCAGCCTGTTCTCAGCCAGCATCGCCCCCCTCATCAGCACCCCAAACAGAGGAAGGGTTTCGGGGCTGGCTGACGCCGAGGCTGGCCAAGATCATCAGGAGACAGGACTCACATCCCCAAAAGGTGTCTGCTCCCCCTCTCCTTCCTCCCCCACCACTGGGGCCGGCGGCCTGAGCGCAGGGCTGGGGACGAAGGCCTGTCCAGAGGCACCCTTTGCTCATATGCCGACAGCCCCACCGAGAAGGCAACAGTGAGGCCGCCTTAGCCAGGCATCCTGCCCACGGATGGCGTCGCTGGCGACCCTTCCAGAAGCTACGTAACAGGCCCCTGAAGCCCTGGCCAGTGGGAGCGAGGAGGGGGGACCAGGATGAGGTCACCAAGGGTACAAGGACTTTAGCACAGGCTGGGCTAAATATGGAACCGCTCGGCCCCACAGGCTAACCCCAGGGCCTTTGCACTTCAGCCTGGAATCCATTCCTCCCCCTGGGACAGCAAATTATCTGCCTACTCCCAAGTGTATACACCTCCCTCCCTTCCCTTAGAACCTGGCCGAGGAGGCCTTCCCTAACCGGCTCTGACTGGGACTATCTCAGCCCCGCAAGGCCCCCCCCCCCCGCCCCCCCACGCCCTTTCCTGAATTATCCCCCCCCTTGCTTATCACCACTTATCACACCGTATACACATTAGTTCCTTCTTTATTGTAGTTCCCTGTTTATTGTCCCTCTCCACCCACTGGGACAGGAGTCGGCAGGCTTTTCTTGAAAGGGTCAGATAAATACTCTAGGCACTGCAGGCCTATTCTGCCGGCCTGGGCTCTGTCCCAAACAGGAGAAGGGCCAGTGTGGGGGCGCGGGATGCGGACCCCTGTACCCCTACGTAGGTTGGCTCCATCCCCAGCGGCCCCAGCCCCACCCCTGCCCCAGTAAGTGTATGCAGTAGGTGCTCCATTCATATTTATGGTCGCGGATGGCCAAGGCCGCGATCAGCTTGGGCAGAGGGACAGACCAAAAGGGGGCCGCTTCTACTTCACAGCCAAGGTCGGGTTTCATTCCTTTTGTCTCCACCCACCCCCAGCCACCCTGGGAGAAGGGATTCTTGATGCTTTTACAGATGAGGAAACTGAGGCGCTGACGCCAGAATCGACACCGCTCCCCTGGGGCCCACCGCCCAGACCCCAGACCCTGTTTTCATCCCTTCCCGCCCCCCAGACCCCTCCCCAAGCAAACAGGGAACAAATCCGCTTCCCTTCCCTGTTTTAAAAGCTCCCGGCCTTGCAAAGGAGCTGCACCCTCGGGATGCCACAGAGTGTCTGCCCGGCACGGTCAGATCAGGACTGACACCAAAAAAAGGGCCCATTCTAGCCCCGAGCACAGCCATGTGACTCAGCCGTTGCCATGACAGCAGCTGAAAACAGTTCAAGGACCCTCAGGACGGAATGACCTTCAGACACCCCCAGGTCCCAAGATTCGGAGGCTTGTGTAACAGCTAAGCCAGAGAATGGTTAATGCCCTGTCTTATAACGAGCCCGGGGTTCCCGTCATGGCACAGTGGAAACAAATCCGACCAGTAACCATGAGGACGCAGGTTCGATCCCCACCCTTGCTCAGTGGGTTAAGGATCGGGCATTGCCATGAGCTGTGGCATAGGTTGAAGACACGGCTCAGATCCTGCGTTGCTGTGACGGTGGTGTAGCCTGGCAGCTACAGCTCTGATGAGACCCCTAGCCTGGGAACCTCTGTATGACTGGGGAGCAGCGCTAAAGTGAAAAAAGAAGGAAAAAAAAAAAAAGAAAAAGCCTTATCAGTCAATAAGAATCCCAATGCACACATGAAGGACAGTAAATAACAGCCCGATTCAGGAAAAAGCATGGCAAAGAGGTATCTGAAAAGGATGACACTGGAAGTTTCCGTGGGGGACAGCAGGTTAAGGACCCAGCATTGCCACAGCTGTGGTGTAGGTCACTCCTGCGGTTTGACCCAGGAACTTCCAACTTCCACGCCGAGGGTGTGGCCAAACAGAACAAAACAAACAACCAAAAAAGATGTCACCCAACACGTCAGCACATTTTGAGTTTGACGGGGGGAGGGGAGGACAGAGCCAACGCATCCTCAGCTTCAGGGAAGCAGATCTGCAGGCTCCTGTGGCCCAGACCCACGTCTGGGGTCCCTCGCAAGGGAACCATCTTTCTGGGCAAAGATGCATTTACTCAGAGGCTCACTGCAGCCAAAGTGATCTAGAGATTTAATGCAGCCCCACTCCGAACCGCGGAGGAGGGGGCGGGGGGGTGTGAAAACCTGCCTCTAAAAGTTACACAGAGGAGTTCCGGCCTGGCTCAGCAGTAATGAACCTGACTAGCATCCGTGAGGATGCAGGTTCAATCCCTGGCATCACTGAGGGGGTTGAGGATCCAGCATCGCCATGAACTGTGGTGTAGGTTGCAGACGGGGCTCAGATCTGATCTTGCATTGCTGTGGCTGTGCTGCAGGCCGGCAGCTACAGCTCCAATTCCACCCCTCGCCTCAGAACTCCCATATGCCGCAGGTGCGGCACTAAAAAGCAAAAAAAAAAAGTGACACGACATTGAAGACAGGGGCCGGTAGAGATTTCTCCACACTCCTTCACAATAACCAAAAGCTGGAAGCACCCAAGGGTTTACTGGATAAACAAAATGTAGTCTATCTTTGTCTTTTTGCCATTTCCCACGGCATGTGGAGGTTCCCACGCTAGGGGTCCAACTGGAGCTGTAGCCGCCGGCCTACACCACAGCTCATAGCAACGCTGGATCCTTAACCCACTGAGCAAGGCCAGGGATCGAACCCGCAACCTCCTGGTTCCTAGTCAGATTCGTTAACCACCGAGCCACGACAGGAACTCCAAACATAGTCTATCTTTATGCTGTGAACTATCATTCGGCCTTAACAAGAAAGGAAATTCTGACACCTGACCTGACACAGATGAGCGGTGAAGATACGATGCAAAGTGAAATGAGCCAGACACCGAAGGTCAAATATTGTTATGATTGTACTTTTCTGTGGCCCCTGGAGGAGTTAAGTTCAAAGCCTGGGCGCCAGGGGCTGAAGGTGGGGGTGGGGAGCTAAGGTCTAATGGGACAGAGCTTCAGTTTGGGAAGATGGACGCGTTACGGACGTGGCGGTGGTGACGGTTACACCACAAGGTGAATGAACCTGATGCCACCGAACTGTACGTGTAAAAACAGTTACAGTGGTAAACACACGTATTCTATCAGTTAAAAGCAAAAGTTATAGGAGTTCCCGTCGTGGCGCAGTGGTTAACGAATCCGACTAGGAACCAGGAGGTTGCGGGTTCGATCCCTGGCCTTGCTCAGTGGGTTAAGGATCTGGCATTGCTATGAGCTGTGGTGTAGGCCGGCAGCTCTATGTAGCTCTGATCTGACCCCCCGCCTCCATATGCCGCGGGTTCGGCCCTAAAAAGACCAAAAAAAAAAAAGAAGCGCCAAGGCAGCAGGATGACGGGGAGTTTGCGGCTTACAGTAGATGCAAACTATCACACTTGGAATGGATGAGCCATGCGGTCCTGCTGTGCAGCACAGGGAACTACATACACCCAGTTGATTTTTTTCTTTTTGTCTGTTTAGGGCCACACCCTCAGCATAGATCAGTTTCTGGGCTAGGGGTCAAACTGGAACTGCAGCTGCCAACCTACATTCGCCAGAGCCACAGCCACCCAGGATAGGAGCCCCATCTGCAACCCACACCACAGCTCTCGGCAACACGGGATCCTTAACCCACCGAGCAAAGCCAAGGGTCGAACCTGCATCCTCACAGACACCATGTCAGGTTCTTCACCTGCTGAGCCACAAGAGGAACTCCGGCATTAGCGCCCTTTTGAAAGGGGCCCCAAAGAGCTTTCTCGTCCCTTGATAGAAGACAATATAAGAAAAGGGATATATGTATGTATATGAATATATACATATATGTATGACTGTGTCACTTTGCGGGAGAGTAGAAATTGGCACAACATTGTCAATCAACTATGTTTTAATTAAGAAAAGTTTAAAACAGCACAATTGAGTGTAAACCATTAAAAAAAAAAAAAAAACAACCAGGGAGTTCCCGTCATGGCGCAGTGGTTAACGAATCCGACTGGGAACCATGAGGTTGCGGGTTCGATCCCTGCCCTTGCTCAGTGGGTTAACGATCTGGCGTTGCCGTGAGCTGTGGTGTAGGTCGCAGACGCAGCTCGGATCCTGCGTTGCTGCGGCTGTGGTGTAGGCCGGTGGCTACAGCTCCAACTAGACCCCTAGCCTGGGAACCTCCATATGCCGCGGGAGTGGCCCAAGAAATGGCAAAAAGACAAAAAAAAAAAAAAAAAAAAAAAAAAAAAGCCAAGGCAACCTTGAAGATGAAAAACAACGTGGCAAGACTTATGCCGTCAAATACCAACACACAGGCACCTGCAGTGTGGAAGCTGGTGTGGCCTCGGCTCGTGGGTAGATGAAAGGGCCGGGCCTGTGGGGTCAGGACTCCCTGTTCTTAGGTGCCCCACCGCCACCCAAAAATCAATTCCAGGTGCACTGCAGATCCAAACATGAAAGGCAAAAGCTTCTACAAGAGGGACGCAGGTTCAATCCCCGGCCCAGCACAGTAGGTTAGGGATCCAGTGTTGCCACAGGTCACAACCACAGCTCGGATCCACTCCCAGGAATTTCATATGCCACAGAGTGGCCAAAGAAGAAAAGCAAGAAGCAAAAAAAAAAAAAAAAAAAAAAAAAAAAACCTGGAAAATTTCTCTATGACCTGGGGCAGGCAACGCTTTCCTAAAGACCACAGAAAAAGCACTATCCATAAAGATAAGACCGAGAAACCAAACCACATTAAAATCAGGAACGTCTTTTGATCACATGACACCCTTAGGAGAATGAAAAAGTGAGCCACCTCAAGGGAAGAAACGTGTGGTCTGTCACCCATGCAGGGCTTGGATCCAGAATATATAAAGAACGCCCGCGAGTCAACAAGAAAGAGAGAGACAACCCAGTGTAAACACGGGCAAGATTCAACAAGAGGGCAGCAGATAAGGATGTCCAAATAGCAGCAGATCCAGGACAAGGTAACTCAGCCTCTTAACTGAGGAAGAATGAAGTAAAACTTCTACACACCCGCCAGAAGGCTTACGATGTCAAGAAGCAAAGATGGATGGTGTCTGTGCCGGACCAGAGGGGGCATCACTAGCACGACCATGCAAAGAGCCTGGCAGGCTCCAGAAACCCTTCTGACCCAGCAACGCCCCCGTAAGTGTGCGGAAATGCCCCCCGCGAGGCAGATGGTCCCAGCACCACTTCCCAGTACCGCTCCCCGGCCTCTTGGCTGAGCTCAAGGGCAGGGTCCGTTCTCATCAGCGTCATACCTGCCGCGTCCTCTAACCATGACCTTCCCACCAGGAGTAACCCAAACTGGAAAATAACCCAAATGTCCACCAAGAGCTGGATATACAGGGACATTCTCCTAGGAGGGGAACCCCTTCCACAAGGCACAACCACAGCGAGCAGGGCCGGACTGAGCTCACACCCTCACACCCAAGAGGACACACTATGTGCTTCCACAAACGGGAAGGGCATCGCAAGACATCCTGCTTAGTGCCAGGAGAAGGGTCACCTTGGGACAAGGTGATGAACAGAGAGCCTGGGTTTCTTTCTTAACCTGGGTTTCTTTTTTTTTTTTTTTTGGTCTTTTTGCCTTTTTCTAGGGCCGCACCCGCAGCATATGGAGGTTCCCTGGCTAGGGGTCTCATCAGAGCTGTAGCCACCGGCCTGCACCACAGCCACAGCTACAGCCACGCAGGATCCGAGCCGCGTCTGCGACCTACACCACAGCTCACGGCAACGCCGGATCCTTAACCCACTGAGCAAGGCCAGGGATCGAACCCGCAACCTCTCATGGTTCCTAGTCGGATTTGTTTCCACTGTGCCACGATGGGAACTCCTACCCTGGGTTTCTTAATCTTCACCAAAATAATTGAACAGTATATATTTATGATCTCTGGTTTTGTTTTTTTGATGGTTTTGGGGTTTGTTTGTTTGTTTGTTTTTGCCGCGTCCGGGGCACGTGAAAGTTCCCGGGCCAGGGAAGGAACCCACGCCCCAGCAGCAACCCAAGCTGATTCAGTGACAACGCCGGAGTCTTAACCCGCTGCGCACAAGAGAACTCCAGATCTCTGCTCATCTGTGTGCCGCTTCCACCCCAATGAAAAATATCCTTTAAAAAACTGAGGGCGCAAGGAGGCCAATCTGAACGTAAGTATGGAAAATATTAAATTCTGAGTAATTGTCATGAAATTCTTACATTGACAAAATTTGCAAAAACCAAAACAAGTAAGTTAAAATAAACCCAGAAAGCAAACAAGGAAGAGAAAGACAAATTCTTATTCACACTGCCGCCACCCCCAGTCCCTGGCTGTCTCGCCAGAGCGCTCAGGTCTGACCCGAGAGCCCTCACCTCCTGGCTGTGTGACCTTGGGGAGGGGACATGACCTCTCTGAGCCTTGCTTTTTCCTCTACCGTAAAATGAAGGGCAAGTAAGAAAGGAAAGGCGTTGCGAGGGGAGCTGCTCCTGTGTCCTGTGCTTCGGGGCACTCCCCTCTCCCCGAGAAGGTGCCACCAGGCAGACGAGCGAGGCTGAGGGACAGAGCTGGGGGTGGGGGGGCTTACCCTGCACAGCCCTGGCACTGTGACTGGGCCACAGCACCTTTGGCCACTGCCAACGTCCCCACGCTCCCATCCGTGCGGTACACGTGGCTGAGAGTCTTGAGCGGCTGGGGTTCCTCCGAGCGAAATGCAGGCTCTGAAGCCACCAGACCCGATCGCAGGCCCCTGCCCCGCCTCCCAGGAGAGGAGGGGTCCCGCCGGGCCCGGGGGCTGGCCCCAGGCAGGCAGGAGGGGCTTTATTCCTCCCGCTCCCTCGTCCAGCCTCCCTCCCCTCCCGCCGGGCCAGCCCTGACCCCCGGCCGCCCAGACCCCAGCAGGCATCTTGCAGCCCACGGAGCGCCCAGCGCCTCCCCGAAGAGGTGGCAGCCAGGGAAGGGCCAGCGGGGCTGAACGCCCGTCCCTCCCCCAGCCCAGAATCTGGGCCCCCCGGTGGGCTAGGACTCAGCCTCGCGCGGACCAGACGCCCAGCCCACCAAGTAGGTGCTCGAATCTAAATACAGGGAATCCCAGGACGGCCCAGAGCAGTCAAGGCCCCGGCCCGGCCAATGATATGCAAATGCGTCCACCCCAGCCTCGCCCCAGGGCTCCAGACGTTCTCAATTCTAAAGCAATTACCGAGGATTTCCCCATTGATTTCTCTTCCCCCCAACGGAGGTCTCGGCCCAGGGAGGGAGGGAGGGAGGGCCTCCTCAGGCCGGGGGAGGAGGGGGCCGGACCCCAGACTCGGGGGTACAGAGATCCAGCAGGACAAATCCTTGCCCGGATGCCACAACCACACAGTTTAAAAAGGGAACAGTTTACTGGGGCACGAGGGCGCCCTTGAAGGTCCTGGGTCGGATCCTTGGGGCTGGCGGGGGGGCCCCCAATGAAAACCAGTACAAATCCTCAAGCCTTGCAGCCTGGCTTAAAGTCCCCGCAGGCAGGAAACAGGACTCGAGCGTGGGAGACTGAGGAAGCCAGAAGAAGGGACACCTCGACACTTCAGAAAGTTCCACAGGGGTCTACAAGGCCCCCCCTCGCATCCCAGCCCCATCAGCTTGGGAGCGCCTCTCTTAAATATGAAAACACCCAGAGAACCAGGCCCCAGACACCCAGGGAGTCTCCAATGTGAAAGAAAAATAAACAAAAAGTGCCAGAACCGAGGCCACCCGTGAGAGAAGAAAACGCCACCAAAAAAATATAAAAGTCCTACAGCCTCCAAGTGACAAGACATCCTGTATCCAGGAAGCAAGAACGAAACGCTATCAAAAAAGAAAGGAGGAGTTCCCAGTGTGGCTCAGTGAGTTAAGAGCCCAACTAGCATCCAACAGGGTTAAAGGATCTGGCATTGCCGTGAGCTGTGGCGTGGGTCACAGACGTGGTTCGGACCTGGTGTTGCTGTGGCTGAGATGCAGGCCGGCGGCTGCAGCTCCCATTGGACCCCTGGCCTGAGAGCCTCCATGTGCCGCGGGTGCGGCCCTAAAAAGACAAAAGACAAAAAAAAAAAAAAAAAAAGAGGAGCATCCAGGCTATGAGAAAGAACACCTAGATATTAAAGATATGATAACCTAATTTAAAAAATCAAATCGAAGGGCGAGAAGGCACAGTTGAGAACATCTGGAAAGCAGAAGAAACAAAGGGGTGGAAAACAGCAAAGCCCCTGGGACTCCCTCTAGTCACTTATGACGGAGTCTGAGTCCGATAATGTGAGAAAAGAGAAGGCATACGTGAATGTGTAACTGGGTCACCTGGCTGTGCAGCAGAAAAATGACAGGCCCTGTGAACCAGTGATAACGGAAAAAGTAAAAATCATTCCTAAAAAAGAAAGAAAGGAAACAGAGAAAGGACAAGAAAAGTCGATGATGGAACCAGGAGATCCAGGATCTAACGGGAGCAGCAGAGAGAGCAGCAAACCGGGTGGGAAGGAGATTCTAAAATACCAATAAAAGTAATGGTAATGCAGAAAGCCCTCCTAAGAACCATAAGTGGTGAGCACTAGCATTCATTTTACAAAAGAAAACAATGGAGGCAGAGAGTCAGGTTAGGTAACATGGCCAAGGTCACAGAGCACGTTACCTGGAAGAGCCCGCAAGTGAATTTCAGAGCCCAGGCTCCACTACGGCGGGGTTCTAAAAGATTTTAAGCATTTATAGGCGTTCCCGTCGTGGCTCAGTGGTTAACGAATCTGACTAGGAACCACGAGGTTGCGGGTTCGATCCCTGGCCTCGCTCAGTGGGTTGAGGATCCGGCGTTGCCATGAGCTGTGGTGCAAGTGGCAGACACAGCTCGAATGGCAAGTTGCTGTGGCTGCGGTGTAGGCTGGTGGCTACAGCTCCAATTAGACCCCTAGCCTGGGAACCTCCATATGCCGCGGGTGCAGCCCTAGAAAATACCGAAAAGAAAAGATTTTAAGCCTTTTATAAAAGGGAGAAAAAAACTTCATGGACAAAGAGCAAGAATCCAAATAATATCACAGCCTCCACAGCAGCACTGGAACTTAGAAGGTGATGTTGCGGTTCCTTCAAATTATCTCCAAAAAGCCAGTCAGGTGTGGAGGCAGACTCGGGGCATTTTCAGGTACACGAGGCCTCAGAAAGAGCTTGCTTGTCTTGCAGGTACTTTGAAAGTACCTGCAGGATCCGCTCCACCAAAACAAGGAAGTAAAGCCGGGGAAAAGGAAGGCGTGTGAACCAGGAAAGAGGAGGGCAAGGGGTCTGGAAGGATGCGGATGGCTGTCTCCAGGCCCGCGTGCCAGGCGAACCAGACCCGGGCAGGAAGACGGAAAAGTGCAGGGAGGAATGCTTCCAGAAAAGAAAGAGGCCGCTCATGCAACAGATGCGAGCACAGGCAAAGAGTCCCAAGAGCTGGAAGACAGAGAGCCGAAGAATCCCCGCAAAGGGGGAGAAAAAGCGGCAACTAAGAGAAATAAAGAAACGAGTAGTATTCTACCCTGCAGCTCAGATAGGAACAATATTTACAAACCCAAAGCCATAATAATAAACATGGTTTCAACAAAACTGTCTTCCCGATCCATTGGGAGGAGAGAGGAAGCAGAAGGAGTGGCAGAGGGGGCGAGGCGATAACAACAAACATTTACTTGGTGCTTATTAGTTTCCAGATACTGGAGGTTTGGGGGGATTTTTGTAGGGCCACACCTGCGGCACATGGAGGTTCCCAGGCTAGGGGTCGAATGGGAGCTGCAGCTGCCAGTCTACACCACAGCCACAGCCACACCAGATCCGAGCTGCATCTGCGACCTACACCGCAGCTCATGGCACTGCTGGATCCTTAACCCGCTGAGCAAGGCCAGGGATCGAACCCACATCCTCACAGGTTCTTAACCCGCTGAGCCACAGCGGGAACTCCTGCAGATCCTGTTCTAAATGTTCTATATGTACTGACTACTGAATTCCCTCGAAGTAGATACTCTTGTCACCCCATTTCACAGCTGAGAAAACCAAGGCACAAGACTCAGAGGAACCTGCCTGGGACCTCAGAGTAATAGATGGAAGAGTCACAATGAAGACCTGGGCAGTCTACGCAAAACCCTCCTCATTCAATTAGGAACCACAAAATATGAAAAATAACCTGTGCTAGGAGCAGGTTAGTACAGAGCAAGGTGGATGAAAAGGCCCAAAGATGAGGTCCCGTCCTGGCGCAGCAGAAACCAATCCGACTAGGAACCATGAGGTTTCGGGTTCAATCCCTGGCCTCGCTCCGTGGGTTAAGGATCCGGCATTGCCGTGAGCTGTGGTGTAGGTCGCAGACACGGCTTAGATCTGATGTTGCTGTGGCTGTGGGGCAGGTCGGCAGCTGCAGCTCTGATTCGACCCCTAGCCTGGGAACCTCCATATGCCGCCAGTGCAGCTCTAAACAGCAAAAGAAAAAAAAAAGAAAGAAAGAAAGAGAAAGGGGGGGGGCAAAGAAAGAGCCAAGAGAATTACAAGGGGCCATCAGGAGTTGGGAGACAGGAGCCAAGAGACCACAATTCTCTCTCTATTCCTTCTAGCACCATCTGACGTTTTTTTCTTGGGCAGAGCCCACAGTATATGGAAGCTCCCAAGTCAAGGATCAAACCCATGTCACATCAGCGACCTGAGCCACAGCAGTAACAACACTAGATCCCTTAACCACTAGGCCACCAGAGACCTCCCTGTCTGACTTTTAAAATGATGTGTAACTTTACGCTGAAGTTTATATTAAGCATAAAACAGGCGTGAACTGTACACTTTCCATGGGTGAATTTTACAGGATGCAAAGTAGTCCTCAATAAAGCTTTAAAAAATAAACGCAGAAAAGACATTTGTGTGTTTAACATGCACAAAAAAACAGGGACTTCTCTTGTGGCAGAGAGGGTTAGGGATCTGGCATCGTCACGGCAGCAGCTTGGGTCGCTGCTATAAGGCAGGTTCGATCCCTGGTCCGGGGAACTTCCACATGGCATGGGTGTGGCCAAAAAAATAAAATGCGCAAAAAGTAAAAACAATAAAAGGCACACAAGCTTATATACTGCTACTAACTCACCAGGATGAAGAGGATTTAAAGAAACTGACACTAGCACGTGGTCGGAAGATGGGGACGCTGGGGTGGGAACAGGTTCCACAATGATGCAACCTCTGGAGAGCTCACAGCAGGAAAAGCCAAGTTTACACATACTCTGTGACCCGCCAATTCCAGTCCTCGATGCTAAGTACACATATCCCGCAAAACGAGGACTATTCCCAGCAAACACGGCAAACAACCCAACTCAGCATCCACAGAAGAGCGGGGGACCGTGCTGTAGTCACCCAGCGAGACACTACGCTGCAACGGGAAATCCGCAGGCACCTTAGATGCGGACAAATCTTGGAAATAGCCAGAAACGAAAAGGGGCGGGCTGCACGCACGATTCCCCCTTACGGAAAAGGTCAAAAATAGGCCGGACGAATCTAAGGTAACAGAAGAAAGAGGCTGGGGTGGGGTGGACAGTGACCAGGAGGTGGCAGAAGGAGCTCTGGACGACTGAAATGTCCTGATCTTGAGCTGGCTGGTGGTGAGCCCGGTGTGTCCGCTTTGGAGAAGAAGCGCAACGTACAGACCCGCTCCAGACCGAGCCTGTTTACGGAGCATCTGTACGCATCTGTTACGCCGAAAAAGAAGAAGAAAAATGCTGGGTTCTGCCTGGGACCCTGGAGCCTAAGGAGCCTCTGGACCACCCAGAGGGGCTACATACACAGTCGCAGAGGCCGTCGGAGATCAGACTGGAGCAAGGAATCCGTGAGTCATCGGTTAATGGCAAATATAATTATAGCCATCACTTTTACCCTAACTTCTGCAGAGGGCTATTCCTGTGCTAGGCGCCTCGCTGGCTCTTGCTCAAACGTCACGACGACGCGATGAATTCAGGGCCGCTAAGCGACCCATTTCACAGCTAAGAAAATCGAGGCTTTCGAGTCGTCACGCACTCCGTATGAGGAGCCAGATCCAAACTCCGGCACTCTGACCTCTGCCCCTAGGCCCTCCAAAGGAAGCAGCTATCTGGTGACGGCAAGACAGAACCCCAGCTGGTTCATGAAGCCCCAGGATGTGCAAAACTATTTGCAAAGGGGATGAGGAGCTTGGGCGACTCCCACTCAGTGGCCTTGACCTCCTCCAAAGTCAGGTGCCAGGTGGGCAGGTGGTGTGGCAAGGACCCCAGCCCTGGGGGCCAAGGATGAGCCCTGGCCAGGGCTCCCTGCAGCCCCTGGAGAAGGCCCAGGACCTGTTCTGATCTCGGGCTGGGAAGTAAGGGGCGGGGAGGGGCGTGATGAGGGTGGATGGAGCCTGCGTGAAAGACAGGACCCCACGTGACCAAAGACAGGGCTCCACGTGGCCTGGTGGCCGTGAAGCAAGATCAGACTGCAGACCGATGCACGCCTGGAACCAAGAGCACCCCGAGCGGGCCACAGCCAAGTCGAGAAGGCCCAGTCGCCGCCTTCTCAAATCCATTCCTCCCCTTTCCTCCAAAAGCAGCCCTGACCCAGGAGCCATCTGTGGCCCCCTCCTTATCTGCCCCACCTCCCACAAGGCACCACACCCTGGCCACCTCCAGCTGCCCCCCAGGCCACCACCTCCCTGATGCCGCTGACTTGTTCCCTGTGTCTCTGCCGGCGACCAGCCTCTAGGCAGCAATCCAAACTCATTTTGTTAAATGCCTATTTCGAAATACTTCCAAACTCAAGAGAAAAGTTTGACAAGAGTACAGCTCACAAACGGTACAACTGCCACACGAGCGGCTCCCGGGCCGGCCGTGGGAACCGCTTTCCCATCCGACGTGTTACTCGAAGTCGCCTGATGTGCCGTTGCCGCCCGTGTGTATAAATGACAAGAGAGGGTTTTTTTGCTCTCCTGCTGAGCCACGCCTGAGAGTGAGTTGCAGGCATCCCATCCCCGTCCCCAAACACGTCAGTGTCCTCGCTGCTAAAGGCAAGGACATTCGCTTCCATGATCACAGCCACCAACTTCCCGAAACGTGATGCTGATTGGACGCCATCGGCTAATCTACCGTCCAGATGCCAGTTTCGTCGATGGCCCCAGGGATGTCCTTTCGAGCAATTTCTTCCCTGACCCCAGATCCAAGTGAGAGCCCTGTATGGCCTTCCGCTGTCACAGTTTTGGGGCCTCCTGGAATCAGGCACAGGTCTCAGCGTTCCTTTGTCTTGTGTGCCTTTCACATTTTTCAAGAGTCCAGACCAGTTCGGTAAAACGTCCCTTAATTGGAGTCACTTCTTTCCATTTAAAACCCTTCAGTGCCTTCTCATTCCTCATCGTTTGAAAATCACTGGCCTCCGGGGACCGGCAGGGGTCCCCCCACCTCCCGCCACTCGCAAGGTTCGCAGCCCCCCACCCCTCTGGCCCAAAGAGACCCTGGGGAGTGTCTTCTGTCCTTCCCAGCCTGTATCTCTCTTTAAAATGACCTCCTTGGCTGACTTGTGTTTACTGCCTGGCCCCCACACCAGGATGGCCGCTCCAATGAGAGCAAAGACATGTGTGTTGGGTCACCGCTGATTCCCAGGGCCGGCGCCGTGCCTGGCACGCAGGAGGCACTTGGAAATCCTTGGCTGACTAAATGAACAAGTGAGGAGAGACGAAAACGCTGGGGCTGAGCGTTAAAGAACCGGGAAGCTCAGGGAGCCAGGGGGCTGCGGAGGCCCTTCCAGATTCTAGAACCTCCCCGGGGCCTCCCTGTGCCTCCACCCAGAGGGGGATGCACCCCGCAAATCTCCCTTATCAGCGGGATCACCTGGCTCCACCACCCAGGCCCACTGATTAATCTTTTTAAATCAACCCCGGGAGGCTGACAGCCTGGATTCCGAGATAGAGCTGATCAGATGCTGGGAAAGGCCGGTGGCCTGCTATTGTCACTGGCCAGTGCAAAGTGCAGGGCCTCCCCGGCCTGATCCTGGGTTCCCACCTCCCATTCAAATATCCTTCAAGGGCCAGCCCAGGGTGTGGGGGCAGGGAGAATAAACATCCAAGTACAAAATCCTAATAGCTCTTTAACTGTGATGAGGAGGGCAGCAGCCCAGGCCTCCCCACTCCAGGGCACCTGGGCAGGTCTACGGGGAGCTTGTCACTCACTTGTCCATCTCACACTGCAGCAAACAGGTAGGGCTCATACCTATGGATACTCAAAACTAAGGGAAAGGTCCCTACAACCCTGTAACCCCAACCCCCGCTGACTCTCAATTTCACTTCCCCTTCTAACCCTCTCGGCCTTTAGACTCGTGATGCAGAAAATGCATCTCCTCCCAGAGACTCAGGGCAGGCGCGGGCACACACAGCCATCAATGCACGCTGGCACCGGGTCCCAATCCCACCACCCCCAGCCACGGACCTTTCCAGCTGTGTGCTCTACCCACAGAGCTGCCTCCGCCTGGAAGAGCTGGATCCGGCCCCGAGCTCCCGCCCCCGCTGGAGTCCAGAGGTGATTCGGCCTCTCACTCTCTCTGGCTGTGTGACCCCGGGCAAATAGCTCAGCCTCACCAGGCTTCCCAGTACAAAAATAAACAAATAAAGATGAAGCTGATAACCGCTGGCGAGACTTAGGGAGCTGATAGCCAAGAAGGTGAAGCGCGTGGAAAAGAGAGAATTTAGCACCTGCACCCCGCGAGGAAGGGGGGAGGGGTGCTGGGCAAAGGAATGTGTAATCCGGCCCCACCCCGAGCAGTGAATGGGGAGCAGCTCCCCACCGCCAGGCTAATGGGATTAGCACAGGGCTCTGGCTCTGGGCGTTGGCCCGGGGTCCCTAGGTCTCGGCGCGCGGCCGCTCAAGGTGGGGACAGCTAGAGCCAGTGCCAGCGCCCCACTCCTCCCCGCTGGGTGAGCAGCGGCCCCAACGGCGGCTGGCATGCCCTGCCCGGCGCAGCGCTTCCCGCGCGCGTCTATTTCCTCCATGACCTCAGCCGCGGAGCACGCAGGACTCCCAGCGCAGAAGGTGCTGGGACAGGCCTCGGCAGCCGCCTCCCTCCGACTTCCACGTCCTTTCGCCCCCCCTCTCAGCCCCTCCATCTACCTCTTGGGCGTTAGGCGGCCTGGCTGCGGCGGTTGGGCTGGCCGCGCCCTGGCACGGGGCGCGCACGCAGAGGCCCCCTTGAGTAGTGGCTCTTTTTCCCGGCTCGATTAGAACCCTTGGCCGCGGCCAGGCTCCGGCCAGCCTGGAGATCGGGAGTCCTCGGCGCCCTCTCTCAGGCTCCCGGAAGGCGAGTGAAGGCCGTGCCAGCCAGGAGGACCCAGGGTCTGACTCCTAGGCCACAGAACCCTGCCACCTCCCCGAGCCGGGCCAGGCACACTCCAAAAGCCAAACACAAAAATTGCCGCGGCCTCTAGGGGCGTGCAAACGGGGACAGACGTTCGGCCCTTTGTACGCCAGGGCTGCCCCCAGCCTCTCCTCTGGAGTCTCTGGCACCCCTGCCTCGGCTGCAGGGCAGTACTTGGGAGAAAACCCCAGCCCTCAACGGGGCCCGCAGCTCCCGGGAGACACCACGCGCCCCAAGGCCAGACCCGGTCCTCGTGCCCCCGCAGGCGGGATCTTCGCGCTCCCGACCCCCCCGCGCGCGCCCCTCCCCCGCCTGGCGCCTCACAAAGGCCCTTTGTCCCGCGGAGCACTGGGACTCAGGTTCCTGAAAAGTTCCAAGAGGAAAAAAAAAAAATCAAAGAGAGCGGCAGAAACAGCGAGCGGGCAGGGTCGGCGGGGCAGGGCCAAAGCGGCTGCTGCAGCTAGAGCTGTCCTCTCCTCCAAGACCCAGGGCCAAGGGAGCGTCGGGGGCTCCCGGAAAAATCACAAGAATCTTGTGGAAGAGATGTTTTTGCTTTCTCTTCTGAGTCTTTTTGTTGTTGTTGTCTTTTTCTTTTGCAAGCGTGGGACACCAGGCACAGAGGCTGGAGGCAGCCCTGGGAGGAGGGACTTGTCTCCTGCGGCGGCCAAAGGCAGGTCTGAAGGTCCCCGCGTCTCCCTGCCACCCCGGCAGGCAGGCAGCCGAGGCCCGCCTGGGGCAAGCTTCTCCCTCCCCCGTGCGGTCCCCACCGAGGCTGCAGCCCCTCCTGGGAAATGGCGGGAGCCACCGGGCCTTCGCGGCCACCTCTTCCCGCGGTTGCGTGTCCGGCCAAAGGCATTCCCTCCGCGGATCGTGCCCCGCGGATCCGCTCCTTTGCCGCTTCGGGATGGCGGCTGCCCAAAGTCTGCATCCTCGCCGCGCGGTGCACCCGCCTTCCCATCGGAAAACATGGGGTCCCCGGGGCCGCGGGTGCTGCCCTCCTCCCGGGGAGTAGGTCCTGCAACTGCCCTTCTCTTTTCCGAGCCTGAGGGGTCTCTCCCGAGGGCCGCCGCCGCCAGCCCACCAGAGGCCGTATTCCCAGGGCTGGGGTCTCGGTCCTGCCGCACCCCCAGGCGCCTGGCCGGGGACCCCACACGAGAGTCCGGAAGCCAAGGATGGAACTCGGGCCCATGGCGCCCAAAAGACATTTGCCAAGAAAAGTATTCTAGCTCTGGGAGCAGATGTCTCAAAGGGTATGGAGCTGGCTTGTCCTTCTCTCGCTCAGATTTTGAAAACTCCAGCCCAGGCTCCAGCCGAAAGGCCTGGAGTTTGGAATCACCTCGGCTGGCTCCGATTTCCGCAGAGCGCGGCGTGCGGGGGGAAGACAGCTGCGCCGCGCGCCCCTCTCCCCTGGGGCCTCCAGACTGGCCTCTGCCCTGGGCCCAGGGGTCTCCCCGCCCGCCCGCCGGGGACCTGCGCCTGCCTGCACCCCGTGGACCCGCCAAGGCAGAGGGAGTCGCCGAACCCCGGTTGAGAACTCCGGGGTGGGGAGTGAGGGACAGACCGCGTAGATCCCCCGGGCCTCCCCCCAAGATCCCGAGGGGGCAAGAGGGGGCGGGCACAGCGCAGGGCACTTACCCGGGTGCGGGTGGAGGTTGAGGCCGGCCATGTACTTCCCAGGCGGCAGCGGGCCGGGCAAGCCTGAAGCGGGCAGGCGTCCGGCCGTGGCCGCACCCACGCGGTGGCTGTCCATGGCCAGGCCGGACAGCAGCGGCGGCGGGGGGCCGTGCACGGACCGCGGGGGCCCGAAGTCTCGGCCATCCATCCTCCGCGGGAGTGCCGCGGCCAGCCCCCCACCCGGCCCGCGGGCCTCGTTCAGTGGGACCTAAAAGTTCGGCTTCGGCGTAGTCCCAGAGTCCTCGAGCGGCGGGGGCTCCGCGGCGGGCATGGCGGCGGCCAGCGGGGCTTGCGCTCGGCGGCGGGCCCGCGGCCCGCGGCGCACCGACGGCCGGTGGTGGGGCCCCTCGGAGCGGCTAGGCGGAGCTGCGCGAGGCGGCGCACAAGGCGTCTTGGCGGGGAGCAGCGACGGGCCGCGGAAGAAAGAGAAGGGAAAAGAAAAAAAAGGGAGAGGGGGGGAGAAACAAGTTCAGAAAGTCGTCTTGCCGTGGAGGGTCGGGGGCTGCCGAGGGGGTGGAAAGAAATGCAATGGGCAGTAGCCCCTTTTTACAGAATAAGTAAAATGCCCTGCTCCTTCCTCCGGCGGCTTCAGGTTCACGGGGACCCGGTTTAAAAAGCAGCCGGTGGCTCACGGCGCCTCAGCCCGGACAACTCACAGGTGCTCCCGAAACGGAGCAAGGCCTCTGGGCCGCGCCGGGAGCGCGTCAATACAAACCTCCAGAGTGTGTTGGATTCCTGGGCGTCATAGGCTCCGGGGTTTCAAACCGTGAACCCTTGCCACGAGCAGTTTGAAATGTCTCCCTAAACACGATGTCACTATCTGATCCGTAAAGTTTAATATTTAACCTTTATGGGCCCTCGTCTCCCTTTTCGGAGTTGGGTTCCCCGGAGCTCGACCGGAGCCTGGGAGTTTGTAGTTTTTTCGCGAGCGAGGGTGCTAAGCGGGTTTGTTATTTTTAAGGGGACTCGTCGGCCCTCGCGCCACCCTCCTCGGGCCACTGTGAGTCGCAGAGTCTAAGTCCGAGGACCCGAGACGTGGCATTCTCGCCCGAGGACTGGAAAGAATCCTTCAAAACAAGCCTTAGTTTCATTTTCCAACGCCCTGGCCTGGGAATCCTGCGCCGAGGACGTGGCCTGGCGCGGGGGATCTGGGGGGCGTCAGAAGCGAAGGGAAAGATTCGAGGGTCTCCCTCCGACCCTAGCTTCCCCCACTCCCCCCAAAACAACCTACGAAGAAAACCTTGGCGGCGCGGGCCGACCCAGGGGCGCCTCCCCCAGCGCTGGGCAAATCCCCCTGTAGTTCCCGTTTAAAGCTATTTGTTGAAAAGATTTGCCGTTTGCCGATTCCCGCGGGGGCGGGAGGGGGTCTGGGAGCCAAGGCTGCCCTCGCTCTCCGCCTGCCCGCAGCAGCTCGGATTCCTGATTCCAAGAGGCCGGCCGCTCCTAGAGCCGAGGATCACGCCAAAGCCATCGGCTCCCGGGTGCCCGCCCTGCGCCCCGCGACCAGCGCCCAGCCCCCCGAGCTGCAGACCCCCCCCACCCCGGCCTACTCCAGCCTTCCTCCCCAACTTTCCTAAGGGTGCTTATTTTAACCTGGTTTTGGTTACAAACACCCTCTTCCTCCCTCCCTCCCTTGCTCTCTCCCATCAGGCTCCGGTTACCAGATCCGCGTTTACTTTGGAAAAATCTAAGATCGCCACATCCGAAGATACTGCCTCAAAGAGGCGAGAAGCGTTCCGTGATTTTAAAAAAGAAAAAAAAATGTTCTTTGTGTAGCTTTCTTTTAAAAGCCAGCGCTGCGGGGCATGCCCCGGCGCCCCACTTTGGGGAAGTCGAGGTGAAGCCCCCCGAAACACCCTTGCTCTGGCAGAGAAGCTGGTTTGGCCATCTGCGGGCTCCGCTGCGTTCTCCCTACTTTTCTCCCCCTCTTAAATGCAGTTAAAATGGCTGAATTCCGGCTTTTAATTAAAAACAGCCTATAATCGAAAACGTCTCGGCGTCCCTGGCTCCCCCGCCGCCTACCGGGAACCGAGGAGGGAACCGACGCCCCTCGGCCGAGCTGGGCGGGCTAGAGAAGGGCTGGGCAAGATAGAGAAGAGCTGGGGGCTCAGGTGGGCGTCCGGGGCACAGGGCCTCGCCCCCACCCCTCCCAGGGCGCCCCACTACGCCGGCCCTGACCCCCCGATTGAGTTCTCGAGAGCCGGAGAGCTGTGGGGATCCCCGGCGCAGCCCGAGGGGAAGGAGAGGTGGGGGGCCATCTGGAGAAGTTTGGAGACCACTGCGCCCGGCCAGGGGCGGTCGGGCGACCCGGCGGCGTACCTGGCGCTGCAGGGCTCCCGGCTTCGGGCTCCGGCTCCGGCGACTCTGGCGGCGGCCCCGGCTCCCGGCTCGGCTAGGCTCCCGTGCTGCCCGCCATCCCGCTGCCGCTGCTCCCCTTCGCCACCCGCAGCCGCCTCACACTTTTTGCCCGCCTTTCCTTTTTTTGGTAGAAAACCGCTCCCCAGGCCGAGCGCTCGGCGCGCCAACTCCTCCGCCCTCCCGCGGCCGGGCTCCCGCAGCCCCCGGAAAAGCCAGCTTTCCTCCCGCCGAGCTCCCCGCTTTTTAATAAAATCCAGGTAGCGCCGGTTTAAAGAATCCCAAATCTCCATATACAGCCCGGGATTGGAAAAGGTACATTACACAACCCCCCTTTCAAGTTCCTCTCGCTGGAGCTAAAAAAAAAAAAAAAAAAAAAAAGGCGGGGGGGGAGGAGGAGGCTGGGGGAGGGGAGCACTCTCCAGCGAAGAAACACGCATTGTTCCCGGGTGCCCGCCTCCCCCCAAGGCCTGCCTCCGGCCGCCACCCATTGGTCGCGCGCGCCGCCAATCACGCGCATGTAAACACCTTGGCCCCCAGCCATTCCTATAAAACCAATTACGGACCTAGGGGCTCCAGCAGTTTCCAGGCTCCCCTCGGCGGGGTTGAATGATCAAAACTGGTGGTGAGAATTTTTCCGGGCCGTTTCTAGGCAGCCCTCCTCCCCCTCCACCAGCTCTGGGCCCCCCCCTTCCTCCTCCTCCCTTTTCCTCCCCCCCTCCCCCAGCGTCTGGGCTGAGTGATCAAAATAGAGGAAGATGGTTGTCGCCGCAATCCAGGGCTTTGCAAGGCGCGGTTTAATGGGCCGCCTGTCAGCTTCCTGCTCGCAGGAGGAGGTGACGGGCCGAGCGGGCCGGGAAGGGCCTGGGGCCTGGCGGGCTGCTGCACCCCGCGCCCAGGCCCCCGGCTCCCCACCTCCCTTGGGGCGCGCCTTCTAGAACGCGCGGTGGAGACGCCAAAACAGACAAGGGCTGCTTTTTCCCTCTCCCCCCCCCACTTTAAAACAAAGCTGCGATTCATTCCCTCTTCCCCTGCAACGCGGTTGGGTGGGATGGGCAGGCGAGAAGGCCGTTTTCCGAGCCCGGGTCTGCGGGTTCCTCCCTGAAACGCGGTGTCAGATGGTTACTGATTAATATTTTGGAAAGGCCACGGCGGCGGGCAGCGGGTGAGTCTCTAATCTTCTAAAAGGGGTTCCTATAGAAACGCGGGCCAGGGCGCGCCCCTTTCTCGGCCCGGCTGCGGAGCTTTCACCGCGCCCCTCCCCAAAGGCTCTCTTTGCGTGGGCGCTCCCCTCCCTTTCTCTCCACCCCCCGCAAAAAAAAAAAAAATCAGAGCAGAAAAAAGGATTAGATCGGCTGAGCGCGAACTGACTCCCTCTCGATTCTGACATTTCAGCCTATTAGCATTTCTCCACGGGGCCTTCTGAAACCTATTAAAGTGTAATATTAAAAACCTCTTGGCTGGGGGCTCTCTCGCCTTCCATCCGCCGCGCCCCCTCCAGGGAGGGCGAGACCGGGAAAAAAAAAAAAAAAATCTGTTGAGCTCAGAGGAAGCAGCAGCCAAGCCCAAAAAGTGCTTGGCTGGCCGCGGCGGCCGGAGGGGGAGGGGAGTCCCAATCCCCCAGACTTTGTACTTTTATTTTGCACTTTCAGCAAAATCCTTTCTGGGCTGAGTCGCCGGGAGCTGCCCGCGGCAACCTACTTGGCCGCGGGCGCAGAGTGCGGACGCGGTCGGAGGGGCAGTCCTGGGGGCCCGCACCCTCTCTCCGCAGCCCCACAGGGACCGGTGCCCGGCTAGGCATTACCTACCCTCAGAGGGAAGCCTGGAGGGGCAGAAATCCTTGCCGATCCTGCCTCGGAGAGCAACCGCGGTGATTAGATTTTAATTAAAACAAGAGAAGCCCGCTCTTTCGCCCCGCGCTGCGGACTCAGCGTTTTGGCATCGCTTGTTCTATTTTTTTTCTTTTTTCCTCCAATCCATTTTTAAGGCAACTTTTCTGGGAGGGAGGGAAAAATGAGCTAGTTAAGCGCCAATTTTTTCTATTTTCTTTCCTCCACTTTTAGAAAAAGAAGGGGGGGTAGGCTTGGAGAGCGAACTGGGGGTGTCTAATTTAATTCCAGTATAAATTTGAGGAAAAAAGTTCAGCCTCTTGAGGGCAGTTTCAAGTTGCCCTTTCTGGAGCCTCCCGCGCTGGTTTCTAGGCTGCCCTCTTTTGGAAGCTGGAGCTCCGCGGGGGGGGGAGGGAGGAGTGTGAAGGCAAGAAAGGAACGAAAATAGCCGGAGCCGAGGGGAACGCGCGGCGGAGCGGGGCGCGCCGGTCTCAGTGGCTGCCGGGGCGGCGGGAAGCTCCCGGTGCAGCCCCGGGACGGCCGGGAGCAAAGACCGAGAGGAGAGGGGGGTTAGAGAAAGGAGGTATTGTGTCTGTGTGCCTTGGGGGAGGGGGGAGTGACTGCAAAAATAAAGTAAATGCAGTTGAGCTGCTCGAGGCTGCTGAAAGCCTAGGCAGGGGAAGGGGCCGAGCGCGGGGGCGCAGCGCGGGTGAGCGCCGAGCGTCCTTGAGTCTTAGCCAGAGGTCTTTGTAGGTTCCTAGTAAACCCTCCCACGCCCGAACCCCCATCGCTCAATATTCAGCCCCCAGACCCTGATCTCCCACTCTGTTTTCCCCGCCCCGGGATCTGGAATGTTTTTGTTTAATATAGCTCAAGGAAAAAAATAGGTGTGTTGAGAGAGTTGGGGTGGGGAATACAAAGGGCTTGTCGGGTGGAAAAAAACAAAAGCCTATTTTTATAAATGTTTAATGTTGTCACCCCTGGATGCACGAAGACGCCGTAATTGTGGCGGCGGGGTTTGTGTGCCATAAATCATTTAGTTGCTAATAAAAATTCTGCCTGTTTGCCCTGCATTTGCCAATGAAATGGCGTTTGCATTTCCAAGGGTGCGCCTAGTCTGCGTGGCAAACCGAGCCTGCATTTCATTAGGGCAGAGGTTGGGGCAGGCGAAGCCCCCTCCCCAGCCCGTACCCCGGGCCTTTGTGGGCCGCGGCCCCCTGGTGCCGCCC
This sequence comes from Sus scrofa, assembly GCF_054392235.1. Lineage (NCBI taxonomy): Eukaryota > Metazoa > Chordata > Mammalia > Artiodactyla > Suidae > Sus > Sus scrofa. Next base: position 3,934,387 of record NC_139385.1, read on the forward strand.
TCCCCGCGCACACCTGCATCCGCGCGAGCCGCTGCGCGGCCCTCCTGCCAGAGCCCGGCCGGGGCGCCGGGCCTGGGAACGCGGAGATGGCGGTGGTGGCTCCAGGTTCCCGGCTGCCTGCCGAGCGGGGCTCGCAGGACGGACACTGCCCCCCCGCCCCGCCCGGTGCTCCGAGCTGCCGCGGGTGTACGGGCGCGAGCCGGCCACGCCGCGGAGCCGCCCTGCCGGCGCCCAGCTCGTTGCCCCCCTCCCGGGCGGCGCGCGTCCCGGTGCCCGCGGTCCCCGGGTAAACAGCGGCCGGGAGCCATCTTGGGGCGGGGGACGGATCCCAGGCCGAGGGATGGGCGCAGCCCAGGCTCCTTCCACGACGCCACCGCTCGTATGGGCACTCCTAGCCGGGCTTCGGTGTCTGGGGAAACACCCTCCCCGCCCTGGTGGCCGCGCACTCGGGAGCCGCGGGCCGGGGCGCCGGGCGCGGGGCCGCTCCCCGCCGGCGGCCCGCAGTCTTCCCGGCCCCGCCGCCATCTTCCCCCTCCCCCCCGTCCTTGTGTTTACTCGGCAGGATCCTTGGCCAAAAAGACTGTTGACGCAGTGTGTATCTGTGTGTGTTTTGTACTGGCGGGCGGAAAATCGGCTGAAGGGCGGGGAACCTCCTTGCAACCCAAACCTCAGTTCCGGAGAAGCCTCCCAAGCCAGCGCTGCGGTCCTGGGCCATCCTGGGCCGCCAGGGTCCAGGCTTTTTGTATGTTCGTTCCTAGGCCTCCAGCTCCGTGGACGCGGCCTGACTGACCAAATTCTTCCCTTTTGTTTTCCAACCAAAGGACAGGCCAACCTTGGACTCCGCTTTCCCGGGCTGCGCCTTTCTGGCGCGGCGGCAGTCCCCCGCGCCTCGGTCAATCCTGCCCGACTCAGGGAACCCTGGTGGCGCTGGCCGATCGGACCCGTTCTCCCCCCCCCCGCCCCCTCCTCAGAAAAGAAACCAGCATCGTTTCCTAGCCTAGGACACCCGAACCACCTCCACCCAAACCTCCTTTGCCCGTGGAGACGGGAGTCCCCACACGCCGCCAGCCCCTCGGCGGAGGGAGCCCCGGGTGCCAGCTCGGGAAGCCGAGCGCCCCGGTCTTGCACGCGCAAGTTTCCAGGTTCCAGGTCCGGCAACCAGGGAGCTCCTGGTCCGGGTGCCTCTAAAACCCGGAGAGGCTCCGCCTGGGAAAGCCAGGCTCACCATCCCGCTTGATCGGACTGGCCCAGCCACGACTGGGCGCTGAGCCGAGGTCCGGCCAGTCCAGCTGAGATTGGTCCCCACTCGCCAGGAAGACGAAGGACGCGGCGCCAGAAAGCCGCAGGGACAGGGCGCGAGGCTCTGCCCAGACCCAAGCGCCCCGCCGCCCCTGGCAGATCGCGGCAGCTCTCGGCCCCGCCTCCGGCCCCGGCCTCTTCCCCCCCGGCCGGGTCGGGTCTTCCACTCCACTGTTTGGCTCTGAAGGGACAGAGAGAGACACTCCGTGCTCAGGGGGCTGGCTGCCGCCATAAATCTCGGCGAGGGGGAGCCCTCTTTAGTGCTGCTCACACGCGGGTACTCCTGGTTGACCCCAGGTCCAGGACGGCGCCAGGTGCCCTGCTCTCCTGGTCAGGGCCTGGGAGCCCCACGACTGCACAGGGAGTCGAGCCAGAAGCTTCCCTGTTCACCAGACAGAGGGAAAAGCCTTGCCCACTCAGTGCCACCATCTTCCATACCCGCGGCCACCAGACTGAGGCGGCCTGGGCCTCATCGGATCGCTGCCTGGGGTAGGGGCACCCGGGCCGGGCACTCGCGCTCAGGAAGGCTAGGTGAGGCTGAAATGGGTGGTGGCCACCCGCTGGAGCCCAACTCCGGCTCTGCCTGCGCCATCGAGAGGCAGCGCCAGGGTCAGCGTCAGAACGGCAACTCGGAACTCCACCTGCCACCCCTCTCTGCAGACCCAGCTGTAATTCCGGGGTGACGTTCTGCCCTCGGAGCCCTCGGTGGTGCACCAGGCGCAGAGGGGGACCTTTTTCTGCTGGACCACGCTGGGTGTCTGCAGGCACCTGGCCTGGAGGCAGGGGCTTATCCGGTTCCCCATCGGGTACCAGCCCATCTTCTCCTCCGCCCAGGGATATGCTGGGCTTTTCGCTGTCTGGTCCTGGTTCGGTGCCTCGTCAGCTACCCACTTTGGCGCAAATAGGCAAACCATCCAGTCTGGCACTGGCAGCAGCTTGGTTGGGGCGATATTCTTTCTATCCGAGACCGGAGGTGTTGGGGGGGGAGCAGAGATGGCGCGTTTGCAATAATAACATTTAATGTCCCCAGCACTGTTTGTCTCTCTGCCAGGGGGTAGGGGAACAGGCCTTCACACTGGCGCCTGCCCTGAATCAGCCGAGTGAGTGGTGCACGCGATGGGGACCGTCCCCTCCGGGCAACCGCCCCTGCTCGAGACTTGGGGTGGGGACAACCTCGGAAGGGGTAGGCATTCACCCCTCCTGGGTGCCTCCCGAGAACCTCACCGTGCCAGTGACACGACTGCGGACGGGCACGTGGCAGATGTCGGAGGCGGAGGGTTTGGAAACCTCGCTCGGAAACTCTCTGCCGAGCTGTGGCTCCTTCCTCGGATTTCTAGAAGCACAATTAGAGGGACCCAGGCGGAGAATCTGAGCACTCCCCTTGGCGGCGGGAACGCAGCCTGGGAGTGGAGAGGCTGCCCAGCCGCATTCCGGCCGTGCCTCCCCCCGAGCCCGGCCCCGCGGCGCCCCAGGAAGCGCCTCCGAAAACAAAGCGCTGCGGTTTCAGCCCAAGGTTAAAGTCCACCGTGAGCTTATCCCCCCCACTCCCCCGCCCGGAATCCAAGAGCGATAGAGTTTCTCCAAATAAACTGCCAATAAATCAGCACGGGGGCCGCCTGCCCAGGAGCTTCGCTGACCTTAGGGAATGGATTTCCTGCTAGACCCGGCAGAGGACAGGCCTGGGGAGGGGGCCACAATGCCAGCAGTGCCCCCCTCCCGAGAGCAGCGGAAGAGGGATTGGCCAAGGGCAGTCGTGGGCGTTTATCTCGGTACCTGTGTACCCAGAGGGGATGGGGTGGCGGTGGTTCCTGGGGGGGGCTGGCAGTGCCCAGTTGTAGGGGGTGTTGCTGGGGGAGAGGGTTGCTTTGGGGGAAGCGGAGCGCGTGTTCGCTGAGCCCCGAGTGTCCCCACACTATTCTAGGCACTGGGGAAGAGACACGGGGGACAAGCAAGGCTTCTTTGAGGGCCGTCTTTGTCTGGGTGCGCCTGGGTGTGTTTGCAAGCGAGTTTGTGCGGCTGTGACTAATGGGATTTATGTATGTCAGTGCCAGGGTGACTAATGGAGGGCTTGGCAGCACGTGTGTTGGAGGAGGGGTGTGCCTGCAGGGGGAGGGGCCCTGTACCTCGGTGGGGGGAGTCAGCGCCCCGGGAGGCAGGGGGGTCGCCCAGAGGTCCCCTTCTGCTGCTGCTGCTGCTGCTGCTGCTGGTTCCCAGCTTTGTTTGGGCCTCTGAACCCCTGCCTGACAAGCCCATGCATGCTGAGAGTTCTGGAGCAAATTCCACTGCCAGCCTGGCCCCCAGAGGCACCTCCGCCCCTTCCCACTGCCCCGACGACCCACGGGCCCCTGCACATCCAGCCTGCCCCACCCCCTCCCACAGCCAGCTCCCTCTCTTTCAGTCTGCAAATTCCTGTTGATGCAAACCCCCCGCCGCCACCCCCCCCCCTTGGTTTGGGCAGGCTCGGGCAGCCCTAGGTACTGTCACGCCCATTTAACCGAGGAGAAAGCAGAGATGCAGAAAAAAGCAACAGTGGGCTCATGCAGCCCCGCCAGCACCCCTGGGATCCCTGACCAAGACTAGCTCAGAGAAGGTAATCCAGCCTGTGCCACCCCCTTTCCGGCCCCTGTCCCCCTTCTCCAGGGGCCCTCTCCTGCCCTAGTCTGGAGGGGCAGCAACAGGGGTCAGGGGTTAATGGGAGTCCATGTGGCCTGGGCCTGGTAGGGGCAGGGTGAGGTCACGATGTCCTAGGGAGCCTGGCCCGCCTTTCCAGCTGGGAGGGCGGAGCGTGCGGTCAGAGTTCCAGACGGACAGACAGACCGACGGCGCTCAGGCTCACACACACCTGGACGAGCCCACGCTCCATCACCCTCTGAGGCTCCAGGTTTCCGACAACACACACACCCCAGTCTCCGGGTGTTCTTTCTGCTTCTTGCATACGCGTTGTGTGCCACACGTCTGTGCCCTGCTGCGGACACACTGGGTCCAAAGGGTCCCTGGGGGCCCTAGGTCACCCAGGCTGGGTGACAATAAGCAAGCCAGACAGGTTTCTGCCCAGCCCTCCATCCTCCGTGCTCCCCACTGGTGCTCTGTGGCCCGAGGTGTCATCTTCAGGGAGGGACAACAGGGCCTCACCCTTCTTCCCAGGCCTCCCTCCTGCCCACCCACACCCCCCCCCCAGGCTCCCAGGATGTCTCCCCACCCCCATTCTCACACGCCTCGCTCACTCTGCACCCCTTCCCCCCCACTTTTTTCTTTTAAGATCCTGCTTTGGCATTTTCTTTCAAGCAGAAAATAAAAACATTTCCCATGGCTACAGCTTTGAAAGCTTCCCTCTCCTTCTTGCCTCTCTCTGGCCCCCACCCCCACATCAATCCGTTTCCAGAGTCAGCATCAAGTCAAAAACAAACCCACAAAGATCAAACCTGCCAGGCCCCCCCTTCCTGCGGCCCTCCACTCTCTCTGCAGGTCTCTCTCCACCTTGGAGAGAAGCAGGAAGCAGCCCCCCACGCACTCACATACTTTCTTGGGCCACAGGGAGTCTCAAGAACCTTCTAGAGCCACCCCTGCCAGAAAGGCCTGCTTATACCGTTCCTTCTGCTGGAAATTGGTGGCTTCTCTCTCCCCTGTCCAGCCCTGCTCACTTGACTCTTCCTCTGAGAGGCCACTGTGTGTTGAATTCCCCCCAAAATTACTGTGCTCAAGTCCTGACCCCCCAGTACCTCGACATGGAGCCTGATGAGGAAGTGCGGTCTTGGAGCTGTAATTCGTTCCCATGAGGTCCCGGTGGAGTGGGGGGGGGGCCCTCATCCAACCAGACTGGCATCCGAGAAGTGGGCCACAGAGGCAGCGGCCTGGAACACGTCCTCCCGCACGGCCCTCAGGAGGAACCAACTCTGGCCTCCTCTCCACTGGGGCTTCCAACCCTTCAAACTGAGAGATGACACTTGTCTGTTTGAGCCACCCCGTCTGACCCGCTGTTATCGCAGCCTGAGCAAACTCCTGCACCATCCCAGTGTAGGTGCCAGCAGGAAGCACACATGAGCAGAAGCGGGAGAGTATCTGGACGGGGTGACTCAGGGCAGCCCAGCCAGCAGAGCCCCAGGGGTCAGGACCACTCGTCTCCGGAAGCTGGTTTATCAATCAGAATGGGCTAGGTTATGCTGCAGTGACGAAAATGCCCAACATCTCAGCAGCTTGATACATGAGGCCATCATAGGCCAAAAGAGATCACTGCACAAAGGATTTTCAGTGCCAAAACCTCTATCCTTCCTTTTGCATTTATCCACTTGTGTTTGCCGAACAAATACTTGCCAGTCAGGCTCTGTGCTTGGCCCCGACAATAAAGTGGTAAACAAAATACGCCAGTCCTGTCTTCATGGCGCTTACAGTCCCGGAGCGGGACAGTTAGTTAACAGAGCTCTTAAGTGGGGTGAGCACTGCCAAGGAGAAAGTGGGAGCAGCCAGACCATGCAGAGCCTCAACCTAAAGCCAAAAAGAGGTGTTTTACGGGGTTGGTACCTTCACTGTCTTAAATAAAAAAAAAAATCCTGGGTCCCACAACTAGGAAGCCCTGAAGTGTAATGCCTTCAGGTATGGATGGATCAAGGGCACACACCACCCCTCGCTCTTGTACCCCCCCACACACTTTTAATTCCTTTTCCATTGGCCCCATTCTCTCCTACAAAAATCGGTTTTCTCTATGTGGTAGGATATGGCCAGCCTCACACGTGCAGCAAGAAAGAGACAATGCCCCTTTTTCTTCTCTCGGTTTTATCAGGAGCAATGGTAATGCGGGACAGAAAACAGACGACACATGCGCTCTCTACCCATCACACGCTTCTCGGAGGGCAAGGTCTAATCAGACCTGAGAATGACGGATGGATGACATTTACCACACAGCCTTGCCCGAGAGGCAGAACTTCACCACTGGGCTTTGCATTGGCCACAAACCTCGAGGCTTCTCCAACCGCTCCCGGCCTTCCTCTCCCCCTCCCCCTTGTTCTGTTTCTGTCTCTCAACACCCTGCCCGCACCGGCACCACAGGTCACAATTCCAATTCCAGATGATAAAATGCCCTGCTGCGGGGCATGGGGCCTGGCTCCCAGAGTGGCTGCCGTGAATGCATGACACTCGGCCTTCTCTGGGAATGGCTGCGCGACGCGTCCCTTCCACACCGCGACCTTGACATGCCCCCCGAGGGAAGGTGGAACCTCGTGTCTCCAGCCAGATGCATGAAGTGACACTGCGACTTCCAAGGCAAGGTCAGAAAAGGAGACGCCGGGTCACCCTGTCCAAGCTGGGGCTCAAACTCGGTTGTTTCTGGCCTGGCCAGGCTGTGCTCACCAGGGGGTGCTGATTGAATGGAGCGGGTTGGCCTGGGTTCGAGTCCTGGTTCTGCTCTTTCCTGGGTGTGTGTCATGTTTACAAGCCGTTTCCCCTCGCTGAGCCTTGGTTTTCCTGTTTGTAAAGTGGAGCTGACTGTACCTCCTCTCCTGGGGTTGGGTGAGAGTGTGTGTGCCTCAGTTACCCGTGCACGGGGTACCCCAGAGGCTCATCATTCTGAGCACTAGCAGGCGCTCAGGTGGCCGTGGGGGCCTGGGAGCCCCACACCTAGGTGGCCGCCACCGCCGCACCCCTCTACTCCTGGGTACCCAGCGGGTGCCCGGAAAGTGTGATGTCCCAAGTGCGCCGCGTGGGCTGTGGTCAGCCCTGCCCCCGGGCTGCTGCCCCGACGCTTCGTGAGCAGGACAGGACTAAAGCCACTCCACTGCTTTCCTGGGCCCCCATGGCAGTGGCCACACGCGGCGTGGCCGTCAACAGCAGAAATGTATCCTTGCACAGTTCTGGCCACAAGTTCAACATCAAGATGTCAGCAGAGTCGGTTCCCTCGCGGGGGCTGCGATGGAGACTCTGCCCCAGGCCTCTCCCAGCTTCCGGTGCTGCTCATCTCGAAGCTGCCTCACCCCCTCTCTGCCTCCATCATCACAGGAGGCCCTCCTCTCTGGGTCCGTCTGTCTCTCCTTTTTTTTGGCCGCACTCGCTCGAGGCGTGCAGAAGTTCCCGGGCCAGGGATCAAACCCGCAGCACAGCAGTGACAATGCCAGATCCTTAACCACTAGCCCAGCAGGAAGCTCCTCTTTTTTTGTCTTTTTGCCATTTCTTGGGCCACTCCCATGCCATATGGAGGTTCCCAGGCTAGGGGTCAAAACGGAGCTATAGCCACCGGCCTATGCCACAGCCCTAGCCACGCCAGATCCAAGCTGTGTCTGCAACCTACACCACCGCTCACGGCAACACTGGATCCTTAACCCACTGAGCAAAGCCAGGGATCGGACCCGCATCCTCATGGACACTAGTTTGTTTCTGCTGCGCCACCATGGGAACCTCATGCAATGACCCGATTTCTTTTTTTTTTTTTTTTTTTTTTTTTTTTGGTCTTTTTGCCATTTCTTTGGGCCGCTCCCGCGGCATATGGAGGTTCCCAGGCTAGGGGTCCAATTGGAGCTGTAGCCACCGGCCTACGCCAGAGCCACAGCAACGCGGGATCCAAGCCGCGTCTGCAGCCTACACCACCGCTCACAGCAACACTGGATCCTTAACCCGCTGAGCAAGGCCAGGGATCGAACCCGCAACCGCATAGTTCCTAGTCGGATTCGTTAACCACTGAGCCACGACAGGAACTCCTCTTCTTAAAAGGACACTAGTCCTATAGGATTAAAAGCCCTTCCTACTCCAGTGTGACCCCATCTTAACTAGTTACATCTGCAATCACCCCATTTCTTTTTTTTTTGCTTTTTAGGGCCGCACGCTCGGCAAATGGAGGTTCCCAGGCGCAGGGTCTAATTGGAACTGCAGCTCCGGTCTACGCCAGAACCACAGCAACTCAGGATCCAAGCCACATCTGCAACCTACACCACAGCTCACAGCAACGCCGGATCCTTAACCCACTGAGCGAAGCCAGAGATCAAACCTGCAGCCTCATGGTTCCTAGTCGGAAACATTCCCGATGCACCACAATGGGAACTCTTATTCATTTTGTTGATTCCGGGTCAGGGATCGAACCCACGCCATAGCAGCAACCCAAGCTGCTGCAGTGACAATGCCAGATCTTTAACCACTAGCCCAGCAGGGAGCTTCTCTCCTCTTTTTTTGGTTTTTTTTTTGTTTGTTTTTTTCTTGTTTTTTGGGTTTTTTTTTGTCTTTTTGCCATTTCTTGGGCCACTCCCAAGGCATATGGAGGTTCCCAGGATAGGGGTCAAAACGGAGTTGTAGCTGCCGGCCTACACCACAGCCCCAGCCATGCCAGATCCGAGCCATGTCTGCAACCTACACCACAGCTCACGGCAACGCCGGATCGTTAACCCACTGAGCAAGGGCAGGGACTGAACCCGCAACCTCATGGTTCCTAGTCGGATTCGTTAACCACTGCGCCACGACGGAAACTCCCCGATTTCTAAATAAGCCTACATAATGGAGCTTCCAGAGGTTAAGACATTAACACATCGTTGTGGGGAACACAGTTCCAGCCACAACACTGACCTTGGCCCCTGGTCCCTCTGCCTTATCCCAGTGCTGGGACCCCTACAGAAAGATGGGGGTCCTGCCGCCGAGCCATGACACACACGGGGAGACTGAGGTTCATGGTGGGGGGCAGTGCGGGGAGCCGGCCAGTCCCCCTCGGCACTCCTCCCCTGATCGGAGGGCCTCGGTCAGTAGCTGCTGGGACTTGGGGGGTTTCCTCTGGTCAAGGGCAGGGCAGGCTGGCAGGAGTGGGAGGGTCGGTTGCCCACCCAGCACCCGTGACGGGCAGGGGTGGTTTCCTCTGAGGCCCCTCTCGTTGGCTTGTGGAGGCCACCTTCTCCCTGCGGCTTCACGTGGCCGTCCCTCTGAGTGTGCACGTTTATATCCTGGTTTCTTCTTTTTTTCTTTTTTCTATTTGCGTGTGTGTGTGTGTCTTTTTAGGGCCACACCCACAGCATATGGAGGTTCCCAGGCTAGGGGTCCAATCGGAGCTACAGGTGCCGGCCTCCGCCACAGCCACAGCCACTCAGGATCCAAGCCGCATCCTCCACCCACACCACAGCTCACAGCCACGCCGGATCCTTAACCCACGGAGCGAGGCCAGGGATCGAACCTGCAGCCTCATGGTTCCTAGTCGGATTCATTCCCGATGCACCACAATGGGAACTCTCATTTATTTTGTTGATCCCAGGTCAGGGATCGAACCCACGCCACAGCAGCAACCCAAGCTGCTGCAGTGACAATGCCAATGCCAGATCTTTAACCCCCTGGGCCACAAGAGAACTCCCCCTGGTTTCTTCTTATAAGGACGCCAACCTATTGGACTGCGCCCACCCGAATGACCTCATTTTAGCTTCATTACCTCTTTAAAGGCCCCTTCTCCAAATACGGTCTGAGGCCCGGGGGGCTAGGACTCCAACTTGGGAATTCTGGGGAGACCCAGTTCAGCCTGTCTCCGGCCAGTCGGGCTGCTGTAACCACGGAGCTGCAGACGGGGCGTCTCAGACAACACACCCTGTTTAATTCTCCCAGTTCTGGAGGCTGCGAGTCCAAGTTCAAGGTGCCGGCAGGTTTGGTGTCTGGAGGACCCGCTTCCTGAGTCACAGATGGCTGTTTCTTGCTGCGTCCACACACGGGAGGAGACAAGGTCTTCTCTGGGGTCTCTCTCACCAGGTCACTAATCGCATTGGTGAGGGCGCCACCATCATAACTTAATCACCCCAGATACCATCGCCTGTGCGGGTGATGGATTTGGGGGCCACAGACATTCCGAGGCCCTTTGCTGTGTTATCATTCCCCCCGCTGTGCCCAGCCCAGAAGACCTTGGCAAATGAATGGAATGACAATATTTTGGGTGGGGCTTTCAAGGATGAATAGGAGTTCGCAAGGCAGAGTCGGGCATTCCAGGCTGAAAGAACAGCCTATGCCAAGGCCCAGAGGGCCCCCAGGGTCTGTCTGGCTCAGGGGTGGCATGTTGGGCCTGGGGGAGGGGAGAGAGTCACACAAGGCCTCTTGGCTGGTTTCCCGACCCAGGAAACCAGCCACCCCAGGTCAGCACAAGGGACAGTGGCCATGAGCGGCCCACGGCGGCCCCGCCGACCTCCTGGGCACGAGCTGGGTCTGGTCCACGAGCAGCAGGGCCCCGTCGCCTCAGCCCACGGCAGCCCGGCTCAGGTGACTTCAGGTATCTCTTCTCCCCTTCACGCCTGGGTGGGTTGAGTGGTATTTATTCCAACACTCATTTTATTGGTGGGGTGTTGAAAGCACGGGAATTATTCATAGCTGGTTTCGGTTCTCTTCTGGCAACAGCCACATCGTCGCACACGAGGTACAAATTACGTGTCAGCTCAGTTCGCCATCAGTCGGAGGCTGTCCCCACACATCAAGCCATGGAGGCTCCAAAGGCCCCGGAGACCACGTCTGGCTGGAGGTAGCAGGGGACTGAATAGCCATGGTCCCCGAAGTCGCTAGGGACAGGGGACGTGGATGGGATACAAGGGCGAGGGTGGCAGGGGGGCAAACCCCACCTCTGTCCCTTTCCCCTTGTGATCCTGGTCAGGCTCAGTCTTCTCGTCTGTACAATGGGCAGGGATGTGCGCGTCAGGCACTGGTGGCATCACCTACTGCCTGGCTGAGCCCTGGCACGTTGGGTGCCCTGCAGATGTCCACAGAAGGGGGCGGGGTGCGGAAGGAAACGAGAAATCAGAAGGGAGGGCCAGGAGGTCCCCGTTGTGGTGCAGCGGAAAGGAATCCAACTAGGAACCGTGAGAACGCAGGTTCAATCCCTGGCCTCGCTCCGGGGGTTAAGGATCCGGTGTTGCCGTGAGCTGGGGTGTAGATCGAAGATGCAGCTTGGATCCCAAGTTGCTGTGGCCTGCAGATACAGCTCTGATTCGACCCCTAGCATGGGAACCTCCATATGCTGCAGGTGTGGCTTTAGAAAAGACAAAGAAAAAAAAAAAACCCAGAAGGGCCAGCCTCAGCTCCTCTGGCCTCCGGGGGAGGGTGGCGATGCGAGAATGGGGCCCTATTCAGAGGTGAGTCCCCCGTCTCCTCCGCCTGGTGCAGTGGCTTCTTTGATGGCTCAACAGCAAGCGACAGCATAGACGGTGTCCAAGTCTGGCCAGGCCTTCAAGACGGGCAGCTTCTTCTTTTTGCCTCTTGGGGGACACGCTTGGAACCCAGCCACCATGCTGTGAGGAAGCCCAAGCCCGAGGAGAGGCCCATATGGAAGGGGACCTCGGGTCACCAGCCTGCATCCACGTGAGCCCCTTGCAGGTGGGTGTCCAGCCCCGACCCCCGTCCCAGCAGATGCCATGTGGAGCACTGGCAATCGGCCCAAACTGCAGACTCACGAGCAAAATAAATGACTGTCATTGTTTCAAGCCACTAGTGTTGGGGTGGCTTGTTATTGCAGCAATAGATGAAGAAAACAGGGGGTTCGGATGAGAAGAACTGAGAATACGCTTCCTAAACTTGCCACAGGAAGCCTACACTCCCGTCCATCCATCTTCCAGACTCGCCCTGTGGGTACCATTTCAGTGGTCGCTAAGTGCTGGGAAATGTTTGACGCAGGGGTGGCCAGGACGGAAGCCCCGAGTTCCGGCATCTGCCAGTCTCCATGGTGCAAACACCCCTGGCTTGGAGACTTGTATACAGAGGTGGGCAGAGACGGAGGTGCCAGCAAAGGTTAGAACGAAGCTCCTATAAGCATCCAAAAATATCTCCCTCGTTTCGTGCTGCCCAAGACTCCTGCCATGTCTCCAATCAAGACATGGCATCCATGCCCCCTCCTCTTGGCTCGGGGTTTGTGACGTGCTTGTAACCAGTAGACTGTGGCAGAAGTCCCACTGAGTGAATGCAATGGCAGCTCTTGCCTAATTCCCTGGGATACCACCTGCTGAGCCTGGAGCTGCCACGCACAACGCTGTGCCCCCTGTGGCTGCCATGTTGCGAGGAAGCCCAAGCCACCTGAGGACTGCAAGTAGGTGTCGCAGCCGACAGCTGCAGGCGTGGGCCCGGGCAACTGCAATCCCCAGCCACAGACAGATGCCCTCAGAGGATCCATAGCAGGTTTCCTCTGCCCTTGAGCTTTCCCAGCCGAGCCCCCAGTCATCATGGACCAGACAACGGGTCAGCTCTACCGGGCCCTTCCCCAGTGCTTGGCCCAGAGAGCCCACAAGCAGAATAAAATGGCTTAGGACACTAGGTGTTGGAGTCACTTGTCACACAGCCGTACTAACTCACTCAGTGCTCCCGAATCCTGAGTCCTTCTCACCCTCATTGTCTGGCACCTTCTCTTTTCCTGTCCAACCATCCTGGGTACCACCCCACCCTGCGGCTCTGTGGCCAGCAGGAAGCTCGGGCTGGCGCCCCATGACTGCTCTCCAGGGCGTTCAGCTCCCAGAGTCAGCAGGTCACAGCCCAAGGGCCCAGGCGGGGGAGGTGGAACCCTCCACCGTGCTTGGGGCCCCCGCTAGCAAATCAGACCCTCCATCCTCACCAGTGGCCTCTCCAGCTGCCCAGTGCTGTGTTCACCAGCCTCTTCAAGGCCAAGGGCTTCCCAGGAGGCCTAGTGGGACGTGAGACGTCCATCACCGTGGTGCGAGGAGCTGCGCCCGGGCTCCAACCTGACCCAGCCCTGCCTGGCCGTCTATGTGTGACCAAGCCCCCGACACCCATGCTGGGATGTGGGAACAATAGGGCTCGGGGACCAGCTCCCTCGCCGGGAACCAGGACGTGAGGCCACTCCCCATGCTTCCCGTGCCCAGGCTCCATCGTTTGCTCAACAGATCATCTCGGACCACTCGCCGGCCCTGGGCCCTCTGGAGACACACGGGCATAACCCTGGTCCCCGCGCTCAGGGAGCCCCCGTCGGTGGGGGAGACAGACGTGAGCCAGGTGGCCGTGGCAGGGACAAGACAGGGGCACACGGGATGACACGGCCAGTCTGTGGGGGCCGCAGGGAAAGCCACAAACAGCCTGGATACCAACAAGTACAGCATCCCAGGGGAGAGGCTGCAGGACGGAACTTTTTTTTTTGTTTTTTTGCCTTTTGAGGGCTGCTCCTGTGGCATATGGAGGTTCCAAGGCTAGGGGTCCAATCTGAACTGCAGCCACCGGCCTGCACCACAGCCACAGCAAGACGGGATCCAAGCTGTGTCTGCAACCTACACCACAGCCCATGGCAACACCGGATCCTTAATCCACTGAGCGAGGCCAGGGATGGAACCCGCCACCTCATGGTTCCTGGTCGGATTCATTAACCACTGAGCCACGATGGAAACTCCAGAACAGAGCATTTTAAAACCGCCTTCATTTTCTTTTTTTCCCTTTTTTGGCTGCCCCACAGCACAGGGAGCTCCCGGGCCAGGGATCAGATCTGAGCTGCTGCTGTGACCTAAGCCGCAGCTGCAGCAACGCCGGATTCTTAACCCACTGTGCCAGGGTGGGATGAACCTGTGTTCCAGCACTCCCAAATCCCCTTATGCCACAGCGGGACCTCCCGCCTTTGTTTTCAATTACGACATCACACACCCTCCTGCAAAAGCTTCCAGCAGGAATCTGCAGAGTAAGGGGGGATCTGGGGCTCTGCTGGTCACAGCGTGGGCCCTTCTGGATCCTTCTCTCAGCCCAGACCTATGGACAGGTTCTGTGCATTTGTTCTGTACCTGCCAGGCCTCCCAAAAGGAGCCAGAATGCACTGCTGTGTGTATGCATATCCAGACCCACCTCGTGTCTCCGCAACATGCTGCATTAGTTTGCTCAGGCTGCTGCAACAAACACCCCGTGCCAGGCAGCTCAAACAGCGCACACTAGATGCCCAGAGTCTGGGGCTGACAGTCTAAGGCTAGGGAGTCGTCGGGGCTGTGTTCTGAGGCCTCTCTCCTTGGCCTGGGGACAGTCATCGTCTCCCTGTGTCTTTTTTTTTTTTTTTTTTTTTTGTCTTTTTGCTATTTCTTGGGCCGCTCCAGCGGCATATGGAGGTTCCCAGGCTAGGGGTCCAATCGGAGCTGTAGCCACCAGCCTACACCAGAGCCACAGCAACTTGGGATCCGAGCCACGTCTGCAACCTACACCACAGCTCACAGCAATGCCAGATCGTTAACCCACTGAGCAAGGACAGGGACCGAACCCGCAACCTCATGGTTCCTAGTCAGATTCACTAACCACTGCACCACAACGGGAACTCCTCCCTGTGTCTTCACATGCTCGTCCTGCTGTGTGTGTCTGTGTCATCACTTCTTCTGCTTCCTTATTTTTTTTTAAATTTTTTGGCTGTGCCCATGGCATGCAGAAGTTCCCAGGCCAGGGATCAAACCCATGCCACAGCAATAACAATGCCAGGTCTTTAACCTGCTGGGCCAACAAGGAACGCCCCTAATCTCTTCTTAAAAGGACACCAGTCATATTGGATTAAGGCCTCCTTTCACCTTAATTATCCCTCTGTTTATTTATTCATTTTTGTCTTTTTAAGGCCGCACCCACGGCATATGGAGGTTCCCAGGCTAGGGGGCGCATTGGAGCTGCAGCTGCCGACATTCACCCCAGCCACAGCAGCACCAGATCCAAGCCCCGTCTGCGACCTACACCACAGTTCAGAGCAGCACTGGATCCTTAACCCACTGAGCAAGGTGAGGGATCGAACCTGTGTCCTCATGGATGCTTGTCACATTCGCTTCCGCTGAGCCACGAGGGGAACCCCTTCATGACCCCTTTAAAGGTCCTATTTCCAAGGAGAGTCCATTCGGAGGCACCGGAGGCCAGGACGCAGTGTCTGCCCTCGGGAGGGGGTCCCACCTGAGCCCATAAGCGCCCTGAACCACAGTCTGAGTGGCCCTAGAAGGCGGCTGCCGCGGACCGACCGGTGGAGGACCCAGCCTGGGCAAAGGCCCAGGGGCTTGGCCGAGCCTGACCTGATCCTTATCTCACCTGCTCCTCAGGCTTATCTTGTTTGGCCGAGACCTGAGAGCCAGGAACCAGAGGAACCTCAAGGGAAATGACTTGGCAGAGAAACAAGCAGAGGCTGTGGCTCCGCAAACAGGGGCCGTGGCGGACAGGGCAGTGGGCACCTCAGCGACTTCCTAGGTTGAAGAGCATCCCCCGAAATTCACGTCCACGGAACCTCAGAATCATCTTTATTTGGAAACCAGGGTCTTTGCAGATGCTATTAAGATGATTGTAATGAAAACGCAGCCAAGCTGCGGTCACACTGGATTTTTCTGGTGACCCCGTCCAGGGACTGGAGTTCGTAGTTCTTCCTTCTTCATAGAAGAACTGGGAAATTGGAGTGTCCTTTGTGGCTCAGCAGTTAGTGAACCTGACTAGTATCCATGAGGATGCAGGTTCGATCCCTGGCCTCGCTCAGTGGGCTAAGGATCCAGCGTCGCTGTGAGCTGTGGTGGAGGTTGCAGACGTGGCTCAGATTCCGAGTTGCTGTGGCTGTGGTGTAGGCGAGTAGCTGTAGCTCCAATTTGACCCCCAGCCTGGGAACTTCCCTATGCTGCAGGGGCGGCCCTAAAAAAAAACTGGAAATTGGAGTTCCCATTCTGGTGCGGTGGGAGTGAATCCAGTGAGTATCCATGAGGATGCAGGTCTGATCCCTGGGCTTGATCAGTGGGTTAAGGATCCAGCATTGCCATGAGTTGTGGTGTTAAGTCGTACATGTAGCTCGGATCCCGTGTTGCTGTGGCTGTGGTGGAGGCTGGTAGCTATAGCTCCAGTTTGACCCCTAGCCTGAGAACTTCCATATGTCACTCTAAAAATCAGGAACCAAAAAAAAAAAGAATTGGGAAATTGAGGAGTTTCCTGGGGGCTCCGTGGGTTAAGGACCCAGCATTGTCACTGCTGTGCTTGGGGTTGATTCCTGGCAGGGGAACTTCTGCATGGACACACACTGAGAAGACAGTCCTGTGATGCATGCAAGGGCCAAGGAGCCCCTGCCACCCCCAGGAGCTGGGAAATACCCCCCCAGGGCCCTCAGAGAGGGCAGGGCCCTGCCAAGCCTTGATGTAGAACCTCTGGCCTCTGGAATTGCGAGAGAAGAAACATTTCTGGGCTTAAGCTGCTCACTCTGTGATCATTTGTTCAGGCAGCCACAGAAAACTGGTACAACGGGATTCCAGCGGGACCCGCCTCTGGGGACCCACTTTTCCCAGCTCTCATTCACCCAGCTCCTCCCCCACCCATAGGCCCAAGCGTCCACTCGGAGGAGCCTGGAGTGTGGCCAGCAAGGTAGACCGGGACCCAGCCAACCCAGGAACAAGGGGGCGGGGGTGTTTGTGGCCACTGACAGCTTCGAAACATACCTGCCCCTTCCCAACACACCCCATCCATAGATGGACTGTGAGTCCCCTCCCTTTGAACCCGGGCAGGCCGGGCACTGCCTGACCCAAAGCTCATGTCCGAGGCCAGGTCACCAGAGGCCACACAGCCTCCACCTGGCTGTCCAAGCCTCAGGGGCAGGCAGGTCGCCAGCTGAGGAGTCCAAGGAGCCTGGGCCACTAGGTTGCAAGGAAGCCCCAGGCACACAGAGAGGCCACCCACACGTGCCCAGCTCCCCACCTATGCCAGCATCACCAGGGGGCACCACAGGGTCAGCGCCCCGGGGTCATCTGAGTGATCTCAGTCCGGGGACCGCCCCACTGGGCGTCTCCCCAATTTCCTGACCCGCAAGAGCCTGAGCTGAACAGAAGGTCCTGATGTGCCACGCCCTGTACCAGTGTGTGGCACAGCAGTGGCAACGGAACTGCCGCTGGCCCAGAGGGGAGATACTGGGAGTGGTGGACAGAGGCCAGGCCAGGCTAAGCACCTCTCACCCTCTCCCTGGCTGGGTGAGTCCACACCCGTCTGATCTGCCAGCATCCTGGAGACAAAGCCGGCCCCAAGTCTGACACCCCCAGAGGGTGGGGGGTCCCTCATGGGCCACAGTGGCTGCTACTCCTGGGGAAGAAAGCTGCCCCCACCTCGCCCCGGCAGGGCCTCGGTGGGAGCCAGGGGGCAGGTGGGCAAGTGGCCACCTGGGCTCTCTCCGTGCCCACCCACCCCAACACCTGCCCAGCTGGCAATATTTCAGAGCAGGGTGGAGGAGCCTTGGCGAGCTGGCCGGGGGGCCTGGCTGAAAATAGCCGCCACCAGGCCTTTATTTTGTCTGCAGCTCAGCCCTGCCCCCTGGTTCCTCTCAGGCTGCTTGGATGATGGCATTTAAACATCATTTGGAGAACCTGAGCCTTCCCAGAGCACCCAGGGACGCACATGCGCACGCGTGCGTGCTCGCACCTCGGCCCAGCTCACCCTCCACGGCTGGGCAGCTTCCAACCACAGAAAGGCGCTCTCTGGCAGTCCCAAGGCCAGGAGTCCAACTCCAGGAGTCAGCAGGACCTGCTCCCTCTGAAACCTGCAGGGGCTCCTGCCCTGGCTGCCCCTCCCCCTCCCCCGAGTTGGTGGGGGTGGCTGGTGCCCCTGGGCGCTCCTGGGCTTTCAGCTGCATCAAGTGGTCTCAGCCTCTCCCATCACATGTTCCTGCCCTGTTTCTGCCTCATCCTCTTTTTTTTGGTCTTTTTGCCTTTTCTAGGGCCACATCCGTGGCATATGAAGGTTCCCAGGCTAGGGGTCCAATCGGAGCTGTAGCCACCAGCCTACACCACAGCCACAGCAATGCAGGATCCGAGCCGTGTGTGCAACCTACACCACAGCTCACAGCAATGCCGGATCCTTAACCCATGGAGCGAGGCCAGGGATCGAACCTGCAACCTCATGGTTCCTCGTTGGATTCGTTAACCACTGAGCCACGACAGGAACTCCACTGCCTCATCCTCTTACCCTGACACCGTCACACTGAATTGGGCTCAGCCTCATAACTTCATCTTGATTATCTCTGCAAAGACCCTGTCGCCAAATAGTCACGCTCACTGGCAGCGGGGGAGGGGGAGGAGGGTTCGGAGGTCCATCTATCTTTTGGGGGGACGGGATGTGATGCAACCTACTAGAACATTCTTCGCATTGGTCTGAGCTTGGGCCTCCCCTGCTCACCAGGCCCCTTCCTGCCCTACCCCAGTCTAGATGCCTGTGTCCCGTCCCCAACAAGGGATGCCACCTGTTACCCGGAAGGGCTGGCAGGGGCTCAGGCACACAGGTGGGTGCAGCTGCCCCAGGCAGGAGGACCCAGCCGCCCCTGCCCGTGACAACAGGTAGCACAGGGGGTCCAAGCCAGCCAATGGTTACATCGTTAATTTTTTTTCTTTTTTTTTTTTTGCTTCGTAACCCACTGAGCCACAGCGGGAACTCCTACCTGTTTAAATTCTCCCGAGCCAGCTTGTGAAGAGCTGAAGGCCTGAGCCTCCTTGACCTGCCACCATCCGAGCCTCCCAGGAACCCCCCAGACTTCCCAAGGCTACCGGATGGACGCCTGGCCCAGCAGGGGTCCTGGGGTACCAGTCCAGGCTGTATCTCCTTGGGCTGGCTTCTGCAGGCTACAAATACTGTGACTGTCACCCTGCTCCTCACAGAGAAGCCTGTCCCAAACCAGGGGCTGGGCTCAACCAGGGAGGAGGGGTCTCCGGCCAGGGTCAAAAAAGGGTGTGCATCTACAGAAAACTGAGGAGAGAGTTTAGCATATGACCCAGCAATGCCACTCCCGGGCATCTGTCCAGACAAAACTATAATTCAACAAGACACAGGCACCCCTATTTCATCACAGCACACTTCACAAGAGCCAGGACATGGAAGCAGCCTGAATGTCCATCGATGGATGAATGCATAAAGAAGCCATGGTATACATACACAGTGGAGTATTACTCAGCCATAAAAAAGAATGAAATAACGCCACTCGCAGTACTATGGATGCAACTAGAGATTACCAAACTCAGTGGACTAAGTCAGAAAGAGAAAGACAAATACCATATGATACCACTTACATGTGGAATCTCAAATATGACACAAATGAACTTACCTACAAAACAGAAACAGATTCATCGACCAGAGAACAGACTTGCAGTTGCCAAGGGGGAAGGGTTGGGGGAGAGATGGACAGGGAGGTAGGGGATAGCAAATGTAAGTTATTATACACGGAGCAGATAAACAACAAGGCCCTATTGGTTTTTGCTTTTTTTTTTTTTTTTTTTTTTGTCTTTTGTCTTTTTAGGGCCGCACCCGCGGCATATGGAGGTTCACAGTCTAGGGGTTCAACTGGAGCTACCGCTGCCGGCCTACACCACAGCCACAGCAGTGCAGGATCTGAGGTGCATCTGCAACCTTCACCACAGCTCATGGCGATGCCAGATCCTTAACCCACTGAGCGAGGCCAGGGATCGAACCTGCAACCTCATGGATACTAGTCGGATTCGTCTCCACAGCGCCACAAAGGGAACTCCTCCAACAAGATCCTATTGCATAGCAAAGAACTATATTCAGTGTCTTGTAATAAGGCATGACGGAAAAGAATATTTAAAAAAGAGAATGTGTGGGAGTTCCTATCCTGGTGCAGCGGAAACCAATCCAACTAGGAACCATGAGGTTATGGGTTCGATCCCTGGCCTCGCTCCGTGGGTTAAGGATTCGGCGTTGCTGTGGCTGTGATGTAAGTCAGCAGCTGTAGCTCCGATTTGACCCCTAGCCTGGGAACCTCCGTAGGCAGCAGGTGTGGCCCTAAAAAGACAATTAAAAAATAAATAAAAAATAAACTTATAAAAAAGTTTTAAAAAGAGCATGTGTATATATATATATACATATGTATGTATGTATAACTGAATCGCTTTTTGCTGTATGACAAAAGTTAACACAACATGGTAAATCAACTGTACTTCCATTTTAAAAAAACACACAAATTAAAGCAGCGTGTGCGTGAGAACAGGTACTTTGGGGCCTGCGGTGGGTGCCTCACAGGTGTGACCCACAGAGGCCTTGTCCCTGCAGATGCAGGCAGCCGACTAAGGAAGAGGAGGAAGCCACGGAGACCAGAGACCCTCACCTGGAAGGCACCCTCACGCCCTGGCCCCTGCGGGGTGACCATGCGGGGCATCAGAATTGGGCAGCAGAAGGAAGTCCTCCAAGGGCTCCCAGGGGGTGAGGTTACATGAGATCTGGGGCAGGAGAATGGCCCCAGGAGGCCTCTCACTCCTTGAGCTGCTCGTTATCCCCTGGGATGCTTTCAGCTACAAGGAGCAGAAAATGGACTCACAACGACTTAAGCAAAGAAAGCACTGACACTCTCACGTAACAGGAAGCTTCGTCAGGGGAACTGAGGTTAGGTTAGCACAGCACCATACTCAGCAAGAGACTTGAATGCTAGTCTCTTGGCCACTGTCTCCCGATCACAAGATGGCTGCTACAGCTCCAGACATTCCATCCCATGTCCCCTCATCCTTACCTTTCGGTGTACGTTGGTGGAGCCAGACTACCATCTGCCAGCATCAGCACGTCTGAGGATTTTCTCAGCACCCATGGCTGGGTGGGAATTCACACCTTCCAGGGACAGCCCTCAACCCTGACCAATGGGAGTCAGTGGATCAATATCTCGCTTGGGTGGCAGAGCTGTGGGGGTGGGTGTGCTCTTCACTGTCTCCTGGGGGCCTGAGCGCTGGTCGTCCACAGTGGGGACCAACACTCCTCCTAATTGGCCCCTTCCCCCCGTCCCTCCAGGGGGCCCCTCACTCACCCTCCAATCCTTGTCTCAGGACCTGCATCTGGGGAACCCAAGCTAAGACAAAAAGGTCCAGAGACAGGAAGGAAGGAGCCAAACGGCTCTGGCTGCTTCTCCCTCTCTTCACCAGGGCGGAACCCACCCCCGTCGCCCCTCCTCGGGTCCCATTGGCCAGCGGGGCGGGTCACATGGCTACACAGGTGGATTTCATGATCCTCTCCAGCTGGCCATGGGTCACGTCCACCCACCACCCGCCTGAAGAGTTGCTGCTGCGGCCACAGTCTGCGATCTGCCCCTGCGAAGGCCAGCCAGGCCTGCGGGGGAGGGAGCCCCGGGGCCCGTGCTGGAGCCCAGCCCTGCCTTGGCTCCCCCGAGACCTGGTTTCCTCGTCTGCAAAACGGGGCTGCAGATGCCACCTCTGGGAGGTGACATCCCATAACAGGCGCGCAGGAAATGCTACTGATGCGTGGTGCGGCTTCGGGGGAGAGGGGCGACGTGGCTGGACCGCACAGCCCGGCCACCCTTCCCTCTTAGGGCCCCGCAGGTCACCCCGGTGTCAGCCGAGGCTGCGGCTAATGACCCTGAATTAAATGCATGCTTTTAACGACTTTGCTCCCTCTGCACAAACGCCCGTCTGAAAGCTGATTGGGCGCTGATGGAGGGGGGGGGCTCTAAGAGGGTGGCGGGAGCAGGGGAGCAGGGAGGAGAGGGACAGACGTGGAGCCCCTCCTGCAGGCAGGCCGTGTCCCCTTGGCACTCCTCAAACACCCATCACCCCCCCCCCAGACCCCACCCAGGCCCAGAGAGGGTCGGTTCTGGGCGGAGGGGAGCAGCTTGTTGGGCCAGACCCAGGTCTGCTGGGCCTCCCCCCACCCCCTCTCCCCAGAGGAGGAGGTTCATCGGACCAGGATCTGAACACGCTCATTAAAGGGCCAGAATCCTGCGGCTGAAAACACGGCCTCCCAGATCTGAAACCAGGGAATTCACAGGCCTTGGTCCGCCCGGGGGACAGGCCCTCCCACCAGGGAGCGGGCAGGGGAGGGGAGCCGGGGCTGCTCTAAAGGAAGGGGCGGGGGGCTTCCCAGAGGCGCTGATGACAGTGCTGAGGTGGGGGCGCTGCCTGGGGGGCACCACGGTGCCTCCCCTGCTTCTTCCCTCTCTCCCTCCCCCCCACCAAAAATGCCTTCCAGCTGCTGCCTCGTGCCTGAAATTCCACCCCCACTCCACCCTGGGGCCTCAAGTTCTGGCCGCCTTGTGGAGCGTGTAGTGCCCAGGCCAGGGCTGCCCAGATCCTGGTTCACTGTCACCTTCGAGTCACCCCACATCTCCAGGCCTCCGTGTCCCCAAAGGGGACGTGGAGGAAATTTTGCAGTCAGTCCCACCCTCGGCACAGTGGGGGGTGCAGTCTCAGCCACGGGGCCCTGCTGGGCAGGCAAGCCCTGGGCACTGACGGTCACACTGGGCAGGGGTATCTGCAGAGGCCTGACTCCCTGTACCCACGCAGGGGCCTCGGAGGCCACCCACTGCCCAGAAAGGGAGCAGGCTCGGCTTGGTGCCAGGGAGGGGCTGGTCAGGGCCCTGCGACGTCAAGCCTTTGCCGAGCCAGGCCTGCTCGAGGTCACCAGCGGGCCAGCAGCCCTAGTCCCTGACCTGCGTACACGCAGGCTCACTGGCCCGTCACTGGACAGAAGGAAAGACAAGCTGCCTGCCTTGTCTGCACCCTGGGGAGGGTGCACCCCTGTTCCAGCGGGTCACCGGCTCAGGCAGCCAGGGAGATGGGAACTCTGGACTTTGCAGGGACCCCGCTCGGGCTCTGCCCACGGGCAAAGCAGCTGCAGTAACCCACAGGCAGGCCTCCGAGAAGAAAGCAGGTGTCACAGGAATCCAAGGCCCACCTCAGAGACAGAAAGTAGGATGGAGTCACCCCGGGCTGTGGGTGTAATGGGGACAGAGTTGGGAAGATGGAAAGTTCTGGAGATGGAGGGTGGTGATGGTTGCACAACAACGTGAATCTGCGTAATGCCCCTGCACGGTGCGCTTTTTTTTTTTTTTTTTTTTTGTCTTTTTGCCATTTCTGGGGCTACTCCCGCGGCGTATGGAGGTTCCCAGGCTAGGGGTCCAATCGGAGCTGTAGCCACTGGCCTACGCCAGAGCCACAGCAATGCAGGATCCGAGCTGCATCTGTGACCTACACCCCAGGTCATGGCAACGCTGGATCCTTAACCCACGGAGCAAGGCCAGGGATCGAACCCGCAACCTCATGGTTCCTAGTCAGAGTTCCTTCGTTAACCACTAAGCCACGACAGGAACTCCATTTATTTTTTATTTTTAGGGCTGCGTGCGCAGCACATGGAGGTTCCCAGACTAGGGGTTCAAAGTCTCTCTGAACACACTCAACCTGCCAATGTCCACACTGGCACAGCCTCTGGGGGCTGGATATAAAGCAGACTGTGCTGCTGCCCACCCGACCTCTGTCCCCAGGGGGGCCCTGGCCGCACAGACGGGCCTGCAGCCCTGGCCTGGCCCCACCCCACAGGGCAATGGAGGAGTCCGGATGCCCAGAAAGGGCTCTTTTTCTCTTGGCACCAAGTCGTCCTTGGAGATCTAATCCCTTCTGGGGCTTTAAAAGCATTCAAGTTGCCAAGG
Organism: Sus scrofa; assembly: GCF_054392235.1. NCBI lineage: Eukaryota > Metazoa > Chordata > Mammalia > Artiodactyla > Suidae > Sus > Sus scrofa. The sequence goes on from NC_139385.1 coordinate 3,957,992, forward strand.
ATGAGGCCAGCTCCCAGCCTGAGGTGATGCCAGCTTCCCGTTTTAATTGGGACCATTTTTAGCCCAGAGAGGGAGGCTCCCCAGAGTCCAGGGCATCTCCCAAGGTGCCCACAGGGACAGCGGACTCCGCCTGCCTGTGCCTGGGGCTCCCATCTCCCATCTCTGAGCCCCGACAGCCCCACCTGCTGCCTGTTCTACGGGTGGGGTGTGGGGCGCTTTTGACCTCAGCGGGTCACCCTCCTGCCGGGGCTGCTAGGTGGGCAGGGGCCCCTCCTCCCGCCCAGAGCCCAGCCCTTTACCCTGAAGTGTTGCCCAGCACTGATGTCATCAAACCCAGAGCCAGGCCCCCAGTCACGGCCCGTCTGAGTGGAATTGCCCCGTCCATCGGGCCCAGGCTGCCCACTTTTCTCCCTGAACAGCCTGCGTCCAGGCAACCTCTCATCCTGGGCGAGCCAAGTGGTACAGCGGGCAGAGTGGTGTCCCCCCCCAAAGAGATGCCCACCTGGAAGCTCAGAATGTGAGCTTATTTGGAAATAGGGTCTTTGCAAATAAAATTAAGATAAAGATCCAGAGATGAGGTCGCGCTGGATTAGGGTTGGCCTTATATTCAATGACAAGCGCCCTTCTACGAGACGGAAAACACACACACACACGGAGTGAAGACAGAGGCAGAGGCTGGAGTGATCCATCCACAGACCAGTGGTCACCGAGGATGGCCGATGGCCAGCCACCAAAGGCGGTTAGAGGCCCCGGAGGGATTCTCCTAGAAGGAGCCACCTGACTACATCTGAATCTCGAACCGCTAGCCTCCACAGCGTGAGAGAATACATTTCTGTGTGGTTTTTTTGGGGGGGGGTGTCTTTTTTTTTTTTTGTCTTTCCTGGGGCCATACCCGTGGCATACGGAGGTTCCCAGGCTAGGGGTCTAATCGGAGCTGTAGCCGCCGGCCTACACCACAGCCACAGCAACTCAGGATCCAAGCCGCGTCTGCGACCTATACCACAGCTCGTGGCAATGCCAGATCCTTAACCCACTGAGCGAGGCCAGGGATTGAACCTGAAACCTCATCATTGCTAGGCAGATTCATTAACCACTGAGCTACAGTGGGAACTCTTGGGGCGGGGGGGGGGGGATCTTTTTAGGGCCACACCCAAGGCATATGGAAGTTCCCAGGATAGGGGTCAAATAGGAATTGCAGCTGCCAGCCTACACCATAGCCACAGCCATACTGGATCCTTAACCCACTGAGCAAGGCCAGGGAACAAACCCACGTCCTCATGGCCTGGTTCTTAACCCACTGAGCCATGCTGGGAATTCCCGTATCTGTGGTTTTAAGACCCCTGGTTTGTGGTCGTTTGTTCTGGCAGCCCCAGGAAACCCCAGGTCCCCCCCTTCCCCTCCCCGCCAGGCTGGCCCCGTCATGGGCAGGGGTCTCAGCGCCACCCCCGCCCCAGCCGGAGGGATCCTGAGGCTGAGCTCTCACTTCTCAGCCAGCACCAGGCACAGAATCTGTTTCCCATAAACAGTTTCTGGAATTGAATTTCCTCTTTCTCACCCAAGGAAAGAGGCTGGGAGAGAACGGGCCGACTGGGGCTGCGGGGGGTGGGGGGGGTGTCTTGTGGTCCGCTGAGGGTGCTCCCCGCTTTTGCTGGCATTATCTGTCCTTTTGGATTTTCCTCTAATGAACGTGGGGCAATGGGCTCTGACAGGGGACTCTGAGATGGGAGACGGGGCACGGGGCAGAGGGGTGGGTGGCAGGTCCCCCGGCCTTGCCACTGGGCCCTAGCTGCTGGGAGGGAGCAGGCAGGGCTCCCAGAAGGGGCTCTGGGAAGAGGTCCCAGGGGCCCCACTTCCGGGGCAGTTTCCCCAAATAAAACGCCTTTCAAGAGCACAGCCCTGCGCTGCCTGCGGGCGAGCGGGCCCGTCCCCCCGTCCCTCTGGACATCCCTGGGGCTCACGGCCACGCTATGGACCCTCCACTTTGCTGATAAGGAAGCAGCTCGGGAAGGGACAGACGGGGGCTGTCCGTGTCCCACCCTGGGGAGGACCCTCTCGGACCACCGATCCCGCACGACTACCCCACCCCAACCCCGCCCAGGCCTCTCCCTCCAGGCCCGGTTCATCGGCTCTGTAGCCGCCTCCATCATGTACTTGCTGGCAGGTCTACGGCAGTGGGGGCCCCTCGGACACCCCAGCTACTCCTCTCCCGCCGCTATGGATCTTGGCTGGTAGTGGCTGCCCCCTTCTCCAAAAACTGCCCTCTGCCGAGGACCTGGCTTTCCTGGGAGGTTACCAGCTACCGCCACCCCCAGCTGAGCCGCCGGGAGCCAGTGTTACGGGTCTACGTGTGTCTTTCCCCCAAAACAGATATGCTGAAGCCCTCACCCCCAGCACCTCTGGAGGGGCCTTATCTGGAACCAGGGGCTTTGCAGGACTGCAGGTCAGAGGAAGCGAGTCTTAGGCGGGCCTCACCCACCATGACTGGCGCCTTGTAACACGGCCACGCGGCGATGGAGGCGGAGATCCATGGGTGGGCATGATGCGGCCCCAAGCCAGGAGCCCCTGGAGGGCCGGCCACCACCGGAAGCCGGGAGAGGCAGAAGGATCCTGCCCTACGAGTTACAGGGGGAGCCTGGCCTGCCAACGACCGTGAGACACAGTTCTGTCACTTTAAGTCACCCAGTTTGTGGTCCATAAGAAATACCTACAGCCAACCAGGGACTAATTCGGGGCTTCAAAAGGCTGCCCCCAGCCTCAAGGTGGCGACGACGAGGCCATGCCGGCTCCAGAGCGCCCCGCCGAAGACAGCCGCTGGGCCCAGGTGCCCTGCGGGTGCTGCCTCCCCTCACTGCCCCTGAGAGCCCCCACCTCCGCCCTGCCACCAAACTCATCTTGGGCTCTGACCCAAGACAGGACATGTCAGTCGGGGATGGGTGGACAGGTGGAATGAAGGAAGATGGAAGCGTGGATGGACAGAGGGACAGGTAGGAGGATGGATGAATGGGGGATGCGTACAGGTGGGGATGGAGAGGGGTGGGTGGGTGAGTGGATGGGGGATGGGTGGGAGGTGGGGGGTGGATAGGGTGGGGGATGGGTAGAGGGGGTGGGTGGGGGAATGGGGGATGGGTAGAGGGATGGGTAGATGGGGGTTGGGTAGAGGGAGTGGGCGGGGAGCGAGTAGAGTGGTGGGGGCACCTGTCCTTTCTGCCCAGGGCCTGGCCTGCAAGCCCTTCCCAGGCTGGGTGGAGCTGCAGGGCCCACGAAAGCCACCTGGGAACCCCTCCGTGGCAGGAAACGAATACCAGGCGTCTGAGGCTCTTCTCCCGCGGCCCTTCCGGGCCACGTGGCCCCCGTGGTCTGGAGCCTCTCGGTGAGGCCTCGTCCAAATGCTGCTGGGGGCCCGGAAAGGAAAGGCTGGGGCTTCAGCCCCCCTGCAAGGGGAGGGGGCAGGAGACCCGGCAGAGGCCCTGGGCGCCCCCACCTCACCCGCAAGCACCCACGGGAGCAGACGCGGGGTGGGGGCGGGAGGCGGCGAAGCTGAGCCTATTTATACTTTCCTGTGTTTTCCAACATTTCTGCAGTGAAAGTGGTGGCCTTTACAATCAGAAATCTACAGTCCTTGAGTCACAGTCTGTGCCCGCAAGAGGCCGACACCGGCTGAGTGACAGGCCCGTGGCTCTCTGGATGTGGTGTCAGGGTGCAGAGCAGAGGGGCCCCTCTGGAGGGGCTCCAGACAGGTGACAGCGGGAGGCCTGTGACCCCAAGACAGTCAGCCCTCCGGTGTGGCCAGGGGACTCTGGCTGGGGACCTAGGGGGTGGGCCACGCCACCACGGGCCCGGCCTCCTGGCCACAGACAGTCCCCGATGGGCCCCCAGGGGCACCGAGGTCAGCAGGCCGGCCCACCACCCCCAGGACAAGGACGGCGGGGGGCGGGGGGGGAGCCCCTCCCCCCAGCGCTCCCCCAGCCCCTCGCGGCCGCCTCTCTCTAATTGCTCCGGGATGAAATAAGCGAAGGGAGGCAGCGGCAGAGACTTTGTCAAGGCAAAGAGCGGCCTCAGCATTTCCGCCTCGGCAGCATTCCTGGGAGGGCTGGGGGAGGGGAGAGAAGCAGGAGGGGGACCGGCCCCCGGATTCACCCAGTTCCAGCGGGAAGCACGCAGTGGCTCTCGCTGGATCACTGGAGGCCTGCGCTCCATGTCCCTTCTACTGGTCAGCTGGCCTTGGCCTTGTGGCCCGGCTGGGGGTTGGCATCAAGGGGTTTCTGAGGCCCCTCCCACCAAGTCCTTGGGCCAGAGACCCGGGGAGGCTCAGAAAGGGGTGCAGCAGGGGGGCGGGGTGTGGCAGCAAAGCCCAGCCACCCCCTGGGCCTCGGCGACCCTGCGGTAAAACGGGGGACCTTGACCGTGAACTGCAGATTGTGCCTGCACACGTGTGCAGCGTGTTTGCCTCACTGCTTGGGACAGAGTGGCTTCTGACCCAGAAGTGCCTCCAGGCCCCAAGGGGCAGCGAGGGCAGCCTCTCCCTGGGCCCTGGGCCAGGCTGACCCTGGACTGCCCTCCTCGGCACCCGTTTTCCAGGTGGGGCAACAGGGCTCAGAGCGCAGGGGTGAAGCGCTCACCTCCTGCAGAGGTGGCACTGGGCCCTGCTGGGCCTGACAGGTGCTGGAGGGGTCCCTCCTGGCACAGTGGGAGGGGGCCCCTGGAGAGAGAGGGGCCCATGGGGACCCCGTGCCCCCTACCCAGCCACACAGCTCCTCCCTATTCTACAGGCTCTGCTGACACCTGCTGGCCGCTTATCCCATCACCATAGCAACCCCTACTGTGCCTGGGGCGGGGGCAGCAAGGGGCTGATGGGAAGGGGGGGTGTCCAGGCCAGATGGTGGGGGTGCGGAGGCACAAGATGGGGCCCCCCCGAGCAGCGAATGCCTTTTCCCGGGCCAGCTCCCATTACTCCCCTTAAACACTGGCCCCTCCCTCACCCACCCCCCACTCCTACCCCCTCTGCCTGATGCTCTGCAGAGCTCAGGGGGTCTGTACGCAAGCCCCTAACTGGGAGTCCCAGCTGAGTCACCTCCCCCCAGCCTCAGGTTCCCTCTCAGGCACAGTGACCTTCCCAGCCCACCTGGACCCCAGAAGGTCGGGGGGGGGGCTTTGGGTCTCTCCCCCTCGGTAGCTCTATAGTCCACCCCATCTCTTCTTCTATGCCCTCACCTGGGTGCCAGCACCCTCACCTGGACGGCTGTCACCCCTCACTTGGACACTGTCACTGCCAAGCGCTGGCCCCAGGCCTCCTGTGGCTCTGCAGCCACACGTGCTCTGTTACAGCCCAGGGCCCCCCTCAGGCTGGGCCATACACACCTGGTGTTCCCACCTGGGGGTCTCTGAGCGCCCCCTCTCCAGAACGCTTTCCCTGCTCCCTCTGTCCCATCAGCAAAGCCTTCCAGAACATTCTACCACCTTTGACCTCCCTGAGCCCTGCACTGTGTGGAGACTGTTCCACCCCTTGCCAGGGTGCCTGCAACTCTGCCATGACTGTGCGGTCCCCGCTGTGTCTGAGCGGAGCCCAGGGAGGCACTGGGAGATGCCTGCTGGCCTGAGGCCCCTCAGTCCTGCCCTCCTGAAGCTCTGCCTCCTCCAGGCCCCCTGCCACCTTCCGCGGCCCACCCCCCCCAGGGGTCTCCTGACCCCACCGGCCCACCCCGTAGTGCCCAGGGCCCACCAGCCCCTGCCCTCAATACACGGAAAGAAGGAGAAGAAGGAGACCCCGAGGCGGCTCCTCAGGGCGGCTGGGTCTGGTTATGGACGCTGGGCCACCTTCCCATTGGCCCCTCTGGATGGGGCCATAGACCAGAGGGGCCAAGAGGAAGGGGCTGAGCCCTGCTCCTGCCCTGAGGTTCCGTGGGATCTGGGGGCCGGCCCCCCATTTGCACTCATCCGGCTGGGCCATCTGACTGACAGCTTGGCGAGGCCAGGACAGACCCTGGTGGTGGAGAGGGGACCAGCTCTTCCTCTGACGTCACCAAGGCCGGGTACCACTTGCTGCGGGGGAGCCCCGCCTCCCTCCCTGCGTCTGGTGGTGGCCCCTGCACTGGTGCCCAGAAGTCCCTGAAAGCCCCGAATTTCAGCAGGCCCCAAAGGGGAGGCCGGCCTCGCCGGGGCAGGGAGGACAGAACGCACCCTCCCCTCTCGCCCCCCACAGTGCAGAGCAGCCCCAGTCATCACGCAAATGGTAGCACCGAGGCCTCCAGGCCCCCCACCCTCCTGCCCAGGGAGGCAGCCAGAACGGCAGGGGAACTTGGTTGAGTCTGGCCACAGCCACGGCCATGTGGACAGCGGCTACACCTCAGGCCCAGAGAGGCTCCAAAGGCTGGTCAGCAGCCCAACCGAGCCTCCCAGGCCCCACTTCTCACTTGCTCTTTCCCCACTGGCCTCTGACCTCTGCTCTGTACTCCATTAACCTGTTAATCAGACTCTGCCTCCTTGTCCCAATCTGTCCCTGTCATTCCAAGCAGAGGGGGCAGCCTGTGCAAAGGGCCTGTGGTGAGCCAGGTAGAGAGGACTGGCAGACTTGAAAGGAGACAGGTATGGCAGAGGAGAGCACACAGAGGGGAGCCGTGATTTGGGGAAGGGGGCCCCCCTGGGTGCTGGGACTCAAAACAGGGCCGTCCCCTCCAAGAACACACAGACAGCAATAGCTCAGATCAGCTCAAGTCAGAGCCACAAGAGTCATTACACACATGTATCATAAAGGACTTGGGGGCCTCTCCATGCTCCTCAAATGCAGTCTGTCCCACTCCACACAGTGGGAACCCCAGGGTTTAGGTAGGCCTGACTGGTCTAATCAAATCAAGGTGTTCTCATCTCCCCCCCCCCCGCCCATAGTGATTGGTGCAGAGGTAGGGATAAACAGGAAGTCTCACAGTCCAGTTGGCCAGTAGCTATGCTAAATGAGTCCTCAGAGACATCACTGAGCTGCTGGATCAATCCTGACCTGAAGTCCACAGTATCATTTCTTTATTATAATGAATTCCCTTTACTGTAAGTCGTTTTGAGCTTGGTCTTCTATTATTTACCCACAAACACATCCTCATATGGGGGTGGGGGTGGGAATAAGTTCCCCTAGAGATTCAAGGTGGCCAGGAGACCACCTTCGGATCCAGACAGCAGTTTCCAGATGGCAATAAAGCAAAAAGTGACTTCCCAGTTTCAGGGAGGATCAGGCCATATTCTAAAAAGCAACAGGTCTGGGAAAATTAGCCCTCAGATGGCAGAGGCCTGTGGTGCCTGACGATGCCACAAGTGCCAGGAGCAGGTGGGGTGGGGCAGGTGGTTGGCCTGGGGATGGGGTCCTGCCCCTTGCTCACCAGATCTCCAGGCCATGTCCCAGAGGAATGCCACCCTAGCCACTGCGCCTAACTGGCCCGTGCCCACAGCCCGCCGTCCAATTCTCTCGGCAAGCATGCTGCCAGCTTCTGCACCACCCGAGCCGTGCTGGAAAACTGCCCACAAGTTAAAAGAGATTTCTTTCCAGCAGACACTGCTCTGGCGGATTCGAGGCTTATCTTCCCCTTCCAGAACGAGGGTTGTTCATTTCACTTCCTAAAATAAAATAAAAAAACCTAAACCACAAACTGAAAAACAGGTGGGGCCGTTTCAGGATTTGGCTGGAGCTTGTCTGGGAGCTGATAAGGAACAGCAGTTGCTGGGCGACACAGCAGCGAGCCAATGGGGAGGAGGGCCCAGCGTTGCCGGGGCGTCCCCACCGTCCCCCAAGAACACAACTGCGCAGGAGCATAAAGCGAGGTTGCACCCCTAAGTACTTGGGGGTCCAGAGGAACAGGGAGCAGAAGAGAGGAACCCACCCATGCAGAAATAATGAACCTTTTTTTTTTGGGGGGGGGTGGGCTGTGCCCGTGACATATGGAGGTTGCCGGGCTAGGGGTTGAATCGGTGCTGTAGCCACCAGCCTACACCACAGCCACAGCAACGCCAGATCCTGGCTGCGTCTGCGACCTACACCACAGCTCACAGCAACTCTGGACCCTTTAACCCACTAAGCGAGGCCAGGGATCGAACCCACGTTCTCATGGATGCTAGTCGGGTTCGTTAACCGCTGTGCTACGATGGGAACTCCAGCAATGGAGCATCTTAGCAGAGGAGACAGGGATGAGGGACTGTGCTTTGAAAGCATTCAGGAGCAAAGGTACATCTGACTTGGGAACCGGGGCAGGAGTCAGGGAGGATTTTACGAGGGGCGACCGATGGGCAGTCCAGAGCCAGGTCTACAGAGATGGGCCACCGGGCTCTGCCTTGGCCCAGCTCTCCTCTACCACATCATGGGCACCAGGGCCCAGATGCTGCCTGATCACACGTACAGCTGATCCAAAAAGCCGGGCGATACAAAACAAAACCAAGTCTGCAGGGCACTCGAGGTGGTTGGGGGCGGGGAGAGGGCTACAGCTGTGACCCCTGCGGACCGTGTCGCTGTGAGAGCTGGTGGTCGGCTGGTTAGAAAGCGGGACATGGAGTTCCCGTCGTGGCGCAGCGGTTAACGAATCCGACTAGGAACCATGAGGTTGCGGGTTGGGTCCCTGCCCTTGCTCAGCGGGTTAACGATCCGGCGTTGCCGTGAGCTGTGGTGTAGGTTGCAGACGCGGCTCGGATCCCGCGTTGCTGTGGCTCTGCTGTAGGTCGGCGGCTACAGCTCTGATTAGACCCCTAGCCTGGGAATCTCCATATGCCACGGGAGTGGCCCCCCAAAATAGCAAAAAGACAAAAAAAGAAAAAAGAAAGAAAGGGGGACATAACGACATCCACTCCAGTGAGAGCCGAGTTAATACAGAAGTTGTAAAATGACACCTGATACGCCGCCAGGAACCCATAAAAATAAGCCGCTGTTATTATACTTGTAAGCTGTTTCAATGTAGTATCATCGGAAGAACTCTGCTAATTGTACAAAAAAGGCTGGAAGCTGAGGACACACGGGACGACGTCTGTCACTGGCATACCTGCTCCTCCCCGCTGCTCCGTCTCCTTTCGCCCCTCCCGCCTCCCAAGCGACACGTCCATTCATAGCTTTTAGCCTTTAGCTCGTTTCCAGCTCCTCCACGAAGCCTCTCCTTATTCCTGCACGGAGAAAACACCTCTTCCTCCACCCAAATCCCCAGTGGCCTCGATGGCTCCCAACTTTTTTTTTTTTTTGCCTTTTAGGGCCGCACCTGCAGCATATGGAGGTTCCCAGGCTAGGGGTCGAATTGGAGCTGCAGCTGCCGGCTGACGCCACAGCCACAGCAACGCCAGACCCAAGCGGAGTCTTCGACCTACACCACAGCTCATGGCAACGCCGGATCCCCGACCCACTGAGAGAGACCAGGGATCGAACCCGCATCCTCAGGATACCAGTCAGATTTGTTTCGACTGGGCCACAACGGGAACTCCCATGGCTCCCTGCTTTTGAATAGTTATTTATGGAGACTCTGCAGGTGTTATTTGTTGCTGGACAATAACTTACCCCCAAAGGTAACAGCACAAACAATGAACAGGTGTTTTGTGACACGGTTTCGGTGGGAAGGACATCCAGGAGCACCTCGGCTGGGTGGTTCTGACTCAGGCCCTCTCTGGAGGCTGCAGTCAAGCTGCTGGCTGGGGCTTCTGTCCAAGATGGGTCCCTGTCGTGGCCGCTGGCAGGTGGCTTCAGTTCTTCGCCACGGTGACCTCTGCACACGGCGGCTTCTACATCCCGACGGCAGGGCAGCCGGCTTCCCCGGGGCGAGGGGTCCGGAGGGAGGGAAGCTGAGCTGCAACATCTCCTCCGACCCAGTCCCCATCATTCCTGCCCTACCCTGTACTCAGGTCAGCCCTCTACGGGACAGGAGGGGACCCAGGGGACGGAAGACCAGACGCAGGGATCACTGGGAGCCATCTGGGAGGCTGGCCACACAGCATCCTTTGGTTCCTTCCGGAATTTACGCTTTAGTCCACCACGGAATATTCCAGCTCGACATCTTACTTTTAGGTAACACTAAACAAACGTGTTAGAGGCAAAGAAACTTGAAGGTGGAGCCGTCTACCCCTGGCTGGCTACATTTTGTTCAGCTAAACCCCGTCTCCCCCTCCTCCACAGAGGCAGGTGAAGTCCCCCGGCTTGCGTGGACCAGCGGAAGGAAGAGAACTGGGGTTGGGGGAGCCAGTGACTGCGGAGGGAGGGAGGAAGGCCCAGGGGTGAGGTGGTGATGTGTCCTGGGGGCTGGACGGCAGAGGTAGTCACGAGTGGGGCTGAGAAAGAAGAAACAGCACGACAACAACAAACACAAACGGAGAGATGGCAAAATGCGCTGAGGGAGCGCCTTTTGTGGCTCAGTGGTTAACGAACCCCACTAGGATCCATGAGGATGCGGGTTCAGTCCCGGCCTCGCTCCGTGGGTTCAGGATCCGGTGTTGCCGGGAGCTGTGGTGGAGGTCCCAGGCGGGGCTCGGGTCCCGCGGGGCTGTGGCTGTGGTGTAGGCTGACGGCTACAGCTCCGATTCGACCCCTAGCTGGGAAGTTCCACCTGCTGTGGGTGCGGCCCTAAAAAAAAAAAAAAGAAAGAAAGAAAAGGGCTGAGGACTTGGAGAGACATTTTCCCCAAGAAGACAGACCGAGGGGAAAAACATGCTCGACCTCACTAAACACCTCGACAGACAAATCAAGACCTTCATGAGGCGCCGCTGCACACCTACCTGCCAGGCTGGCTACGCTCAAAACCCAGAAAATAACAAGGGGTGGCAACGAAAGGAAGAACACCGAACTCCTGCGCACTTGTTTTTCTTCATTTTTGTTTTTTTCTTGCAGGATCCAAGCCGTGTCTGCAACCTACCCCACCGCTCACGGCAATGCCGGATCCTTAACCCATGGAGCAAGGCCAGGGATCGAACCCGCATCCTTATGGATACTAGTTGGGTTCCTTACTGCTGAGCCACAACGGGAACTGCAAGGTTACCTGTGGATGGGGACAGGATTCACAGGAGCCAAAAGGGGGAGGCAACCCAAGGGTCCATCAGCGGATGAATGGATAAACACCATTTGGTCCAACCACACAATGAAATACTATTCAGCTTTAAAAAAGGAAGGAAATTCTGACCTATGTGACAAGCTGGAGGACACTGTGCTGAGGGAAATGAGCCAGACACAAAACGACGAATCCCTTGGGACTCCACTTCTGTGGGGTCCTAGATATTCAGGGTCATGGAGCAGGAAGTGGAGGTGGCTGCCAGGAGCTGGGGGAGGTAGGCTGGGGGGCCGGTGTTTAACGGGAACACAGGGTCCATTTGGAAAGACGAAAACGTTCTGGAGAGGGCGGTGCTGACGGCTACACAGCAATGTGGATGTGTTTCACCAAAAGAATGGATCAGAGGACCAGATGTAAACACGAACGCCACACAATTTGTTGGAGAAAGCATGAGAGACAAATCTTTAGTGACCTTGGGTTTGGCGAAGATTTCTGAAAAACAACACAAGTGCCAAGTTATAAGAGGAAAATATTAGTAAGCTGGACTGCCTCAAAAAAAAATTGTTTGTTCTTCAAAAGACATTATTTTAAAGAACCAAAAAGGCCACAGGTTAAGGATCTGGCATTGCCCCTGCTGTGTCGTGCGTCACTGCTGTCACTCGCACGTGCTGCAAACGTGGCCAGAAACAGAAACAGAAATGGCAAGTCATAGCCCAGGAGAAAAGATACATCTGACGAAGGATTTCTTCAGCTATTCAAATAGCAACAGCATGGCATTCCCTTGTGGCTCAGTGGGTTAAGGATCCGGCTTTGTCACCACTGTGGCTCAGGTTACAGCTGCGGCAAGGGTTCAATCCCTGGCCCGGGAACTTAAAAAAAAAAAAGGGGGCACAAGATTGGAAGAGACCCTTGACCAACGAAGATACACTGATGCCACATAAGCACCTGACAGGATGCTCAATGTCGTTAGTCCCTGGCAAAAGGCAAAAGACAATCAGCAGGAGGTTCGGACACCAGCTGGAAAGGAAGGAGCCACGTTACCCAGTGTTGGGGAGGGTAACGCACCCTCGGCTGCTGGGGCGGGGGGCGAATGGAGCCATCACTTCGGCAAACAGTTCAGCACTTTCTTAAAAAGCTAAACAGACACCGACGCAGACACTTCGCCCTGGGTTTTTACCCGAGAGCAAGGAAAGCGAACGTCCGTCCACACACCAATGTTCAGAGCAGCCGTCTTTGCAAGAGCCACATCCTGGGACCCGGGCAAACTCCCAGCAGCAGGTGAACGGACAGACGGACGGGAGTGGGGGATGGGGCACGTGGCCGAGGGCACACACGGGGACACAGGCCACAGCCACAGGCCTCTCCAAGTGCCTCGGGGCAGCTGAGACCCTGGTGCCGTGGGGCTGGCAGGTGCCCGGTGACCAGATGTGGTCTTTGATGAGTCGAGAGAAATGCCGGTGGGAGTTTCCGTCGTGGCTCAGTGGTTAGCGAACCCAACTAGCGTCTATGAGGACACAGGTTCGCTCCCCGGCCTCACTCAGTGGGTCAAGGATCCGGCGTTGCTGTGAGCTGTGGTGTAGGCCGGCGGCTACAGTTCTGATTCAACCCGTAGCCTGGGAACCTCCATATAATGTGGGTGCAGCCCTAAAAAGACAAAAAGACCAAAAAAAAAAAAAAAGAGAGAGAGAGAGAGAAATGCTGGTGCCCACCGTGGGCCCAGCAGGTGCTGGGGCTGGGAGCCGGCAAAAGCCCTGACACCCCCAGTTTGAACTGGGGGGGACATGGCTGTGCCCTCCCCCCTTGAGTGGGGCCAGGGGGCGGCCATGGCCACGCCAGGATCTGCTCCCATATCACCCCAGCCTCAGCAGCCCCCAGGCCCAGGCAGAGGGTGGGGGGAGAGGGAACCCCACCCCTAAGGCCCCATCACACCCAGCCCTGCAGCCCCATGGCTGTCGAGCCTCAAGCGTCTCAAACACGTATGTATCTAGTCACTTGCGATGGAGCAGGACGGAGGACAACGTGAGAAAAAGAATGTAGATGTGTATGTGGGACTGCGTCACCTTGCTGTGCAGGAGAAAACTGACAGGACGCTGTCAGCCAGCTCTAATGGAAAACCTAAAAATCATTAAAAAAATAAAACAGCACATATGCAAAGCCTATCACGGGCAGACTGGGTGGGGGGGGTGGGGGGAGATCCTCCTGGGGGGGGCGCGTGGGGGGACCCAGCTGTGATCAGGCAGGGGGGGGCCTCCAGGGCCGACAGCCCCCTTGGACCTGAGCCTTTCCGGCTCCCAGCCCCCACCCCCACCCCCACCCCCACCCCGAGGTGTCCCTCCAGCGGGGCTGCCAGGACTCGCTTCTGGGAGGGAGGCTCTAAAGACCCCACCCCCCCCTGCCTGGGCCCAGCTCGACTCGGGGACAGATGCCAGCAGAAAGGTGGGCGGGAGGACAGAAGCGGAGGAGGCCGATTTATGGCGTAAACACAGCACTTGTGTGTAGAAGGAAAATATTTTCTTTGAACAAACAAGACTCTCAGCCCTGTTTCCCAGAAGCACTATTATCTCCGAACAGCACTGCTTCCAAAAAGAAAGGAAAAAAAAAAACAAAAAAACCCAAAAAACGGGCAAGGGATAGAGGGAGAAGCAAAAGCTTTCCGGCTGCAGAACAAATGCTTGGGGGCTGCGGGGGCCTTTGCAAGGGGTGGTGGGCAAGGGTGGCGGCCCGGGGGTGGGGGCCGGGGAGCCCAGGGGCCGGGCCAGGGTTGGCAGCACTGAGGCTGGAGTTACTCTGGGGACCACACTCGTGCGGGGCCCCGAAGTCTGGCCCATGGCCAGTGCCCAAACCCTGCACAATTACCCAGGACCTACTGTGCACTGGGTGGGGGCGGGATGGGGGACAGGTGGTGTGTGTGTTTAGACAGCAAGCAGCACCATGGGGCCAGGGAGGGTCCGCAGTGTTGGGACTGGCTGGCTTCTTTTCTCTGCCACCTGCGGGTGTGTCACTCGCCTGCAGGCCCAGCACCACCCACACCCACGTAAAGCTGGACAATGACCCTACTGCATCCAGGGTTTGCTGTGCTCGACTGTTGGCTTAAGATTTAAAACTTTATGTTATTTTTGCTTTAAACAGCCACACCCACAGCATATGGAGGTTCCCAGGCTAGGGGTTGCATCGGAGCTACAGCTGCCGGCCTACACCACAGCCACACCAGTGCCAGATCTGAGCCGCATCTGCCACCTACACCACACCTCACAGCAACACAGGATCCTTAACCCACTGAGCGAGGCCAGGGATCAAACCTGCAACCTCATGGCTCCTAGTTGGATTCGTTTCCTCTGCGCCACAACGGGAACCCCGAGATTTAGACCTTTAAAGGCATTCTAGGAACAAAAATCTCTAGTGTCAGTTTTTTGCTTTTGTTTTGACAGTCACAAGGGTTCCCAAAGCTTGACTTGTGACAAACTGGTCGGAAGAATTGCTACCTTTTCTTCCTTCTTTGATTTTTTTTTTTTTTTGTACAGCTCATGGCAAATCCACTGAGGGAGGCCAGGGATCGAACCCACAACCTCATGGATCCTAGTCGGATTTGTTTCTGTTGCGCCACGACGGGAAGTCCTCTTCCTTCTTTGAGTGAATCCAAGTCCCCAGACACTGAGCGGCCAGGCCCAGCCGATGCCCAGCCTGGGCGCTGAGACGGGACAACGGACCAGCATCTGCCCCGGGAGTGGCTTCTTACCGTCCAGGTGGGGATGGAGGAGCCCGTGGAGCCTCATGATGCAAACCGACTCCTGCTCAGTCCCGGGACAAGGCGTCTGTTCTTTCTGGGGATGGACGAGCCACGTGCACTGACACCTCCAACTCTAAACACTTTTGGACCCTGAAATTTTCTTCCTAAGAATGCTTTCTGTCCTGGAGAAAAAACTAGGCGCAAATACTACGTTTATAAGAAGGCTCACCACAGCATTGTTTGCAAAAGCCAAAAATGAGAAACCACCTTGATGTCGAATCATTGGGAATCAGATAATAACTCGAGTAAATAATTAGAGCTGTCACCAGTCTCAGTGTGGATGACGGGAGGCAGAAATAGGTGCACCACAGAAACCATCAAAACGAACACGGGGCAGGAGTTCCCGCCGTGGGGCAACAGCATCAGCGGCGTCTCTGGAGCCCTGGGACACAGGTTGGATCCCCAGCCCAGCACAGGGGGTGAAGGATCCGGGGTTGCTACAGCGGCAGCGTAGGTCAAGACTGTGGCTTCAATCCGACTGCTGGCCCAGGAAGTCCATATGCTGTGGGGCAGAGGGAAAAAAAGCATTACTTGTTAAACGAGATCGAAATCAGCATAAAAGAATACCTTCACAAGGAAGACTTGCACCTGAGTTGGAAGCAGCTTCCAGTTTGCAGGAAACACAGATGAGGCTGAGCGGCTCTGAGGGCGGCCGTCAGCAACATGCAGACAGTGGGAAGCTCTCCAGGCCCGTTGGCGCAGGCTCTCAAGCTGTAAATTGTTCAGGAGAGAGACAGAGGGACGGGAACCTCTGGCCAGGACTTTCGGCTCAGCAGATGGAAACTGTGCAAGAGCGAGTGAGCCGAGCTGCGGGGCTGTGAGGCTGGTCCGAGAAGCAGCGAAGGGCGCGCTGGCTGGACAGGCGACACGGGAGGGGGCGAGGGAGGTGGTGGTGACCCGAGTGGCAAAACTCTGCTTCCACGCTCGATGATAACTCAGCAAGCTCTTTGTTTTCTGCGATTTTCGGCAGTCATTTTTTTTTTTCTCTTAAGAAAAGGTTAAAAGAGGAGTTCCCGTCGTGGCGCAGTGGTTAACGAATCCGACTAGGAACCATGAGGTTGCGGGTTCAGTCCCTGCCCTTGCTCAGTGGGTTAACGATCCGGCGTTGCCGTGAGCTGTGGTGTAGGTTGCAGACGCGGCTCGGATCCTGCGTTGCTGTGCCTCTGGCGTAGGCCGGTGGCTACAGCTCCGATTCGACCCCTAGCCTGGGAACCTCCATATGCCGCGAGAGCGGCCCAAGAAATAGCAACAACAAGAACAACAACAACTAAAGACAAAAAGACAAAAAAAAAAAAAAAAAAAAAAAAAAAAAAAAAAAAAAAAAAGAAAAGGTTAAAAGAAATGCAGGCCTTTCACGCCCTCCCCGCCAAGGAGGAGAGCGGGGCTTTGCGGCTTGAAACCACACAGTGTCCCCTGGCACGCGGCCCGGAGCAGGTGGCCGGCGGCAGGCCGTGGCTGCAGGGAGGGAGCAGAGCCCCCCTGGCCTGTTCTGCAGAGCAAGGTAACAGGGCACAAAGCATATGGCTTCTCTCTGCTAAAAACCCGGCTAAGTCTTTGAAGGATTTGCCCTCGGCCCCCGGAGCCAGGGAGGGGTGCCTGGACCCCCTCGAGGGCTGGCGCCGAGCTCTCCTCCCCCCACCTTAGGAAGGGCTCGTCCCCATCACCAGCGAGACGCTGAACCGACCTCACAGGATCCAGCCTCGTTCTGGGTAGCCCGCTCCCCCAAAGACCCCTCCACTAATAGCTGGTGAATCCGTGTGCGGCTGGTCCAGATTTCGCTCTGCACCAGCTCATCCTGCGAAGGCCTCTTTTTGAACCAAACTAGGGCACCATATCCTGAAGGGGATCTTGCAACTTGCCTTTGGGATTAATAAACCGTGAACGCTTTTCTGTTTTATTAGATCTACAGCAGATCTGATCTTGCTGAGAGCTTCATTCTAGAATATGCTTTTGTTTTTGGATTTTTTGTTTTTGTCCTTTTGTCTTTTTAGCGCTTCACCCGTGGGATACGGAGGTTCCCAGGCTAGGGGTCCATTCGGAGCTGTAGCCGCCGGCCTACAGCACAGCCACAGAGACAGGGGATCTGAGCCGCATCTGCAACCTACAGCACAGCTCAGGGCAAGGCCCGATCCTTAACCCACTGAGCGAGACCAGGGATGGAATCTGTGTCCTTATGGATGCTAGTCAGATTCATTAACCGCTGAGCCACGACGGGAACTCCTAGAATATGTTTTTAATGACATTTTTTTGGCTGCACCCATGGCATGTGGAAGTTTCTGGGCCAGGGATGGACCCCAAGCCACAGAAGTGACCTGAGCTATAGCAGTGACAATGCCAGATCCTTAACCCACCAGGCCACCAGGGAACTCCCTAACGAAATTATTTTATTCACTTCGTGGGTTTTTTTCTTTTTTTTCCGCTCCAGGGGCATGTGCAAGTTCCCAGGCCAGGGACTGAACCCGAGCCACAGTAGCAACCCAAGCTGCTGCAGTGACAACGCTGATCCTTAACCTACTGTGCCACAAGGGAACTCCTCATCACTTTGTTTTTATGTGGATGTTTTTTGCTTACATTTCAGAATTTCATCTGTGCCCAACAGAAAATCTGGAAAAAGAAGAGAATTAAAACACACACACCAGGCGTTCTCCGGTGGCCTGGTGGTTTAGGAGTCCCTCCTGTGGCTCAGGTTCTCTCCCTGGCCTGGGAATTTCCACATGCCAGGGGTGCAGCCGAAAAATAAAATAAAAATAAAATAAAATGGAACACACACATAGAGAAATCTTTCTACCTGCAGGAAATGCACCTGCATTTCCTTCCTGTCATTCTTTGCACCCGAGGCATATGGAGGTTCCCAGGCTAGAGGTCCAATCGGAGCTGCAGCTGCCGGCCTACACCCGAGCCACAGCAATGCCAGATCCTTAACCCACTGAGCAAGGCCAGGGATCAAACCCGCCACCTCATGGTTCCTAGTCGGATTCGCTTCCGCTTCGCCACGACGGGGACTTGCTTTCCCGTCATTCTTGGACTCCCCTGTTCTCCTCCCTCACCTTGCAGGCGGCCCGTGAGTGCGGGAAGGATGGGAGAGGGAGTGGGGACGCCCCGATGGTGCATCCCTGACCTGCTGCCGACACTGTGTCACTACCACAGGCTTCGTGGTTTAAAACAACCCGAGTCAATTTTCTTACAGTTCTGGAGGTCAGGAATCGGACTCCAGTCCCACTGGGCTAAAATAAAGATGTCACCGGAGCTGGGTCACTCCGGCGGCTCCAGGGGAGAGTCCGTTTCCTGGATTTTCCCGGCTTCCGAAGACCGCCTGCACCCTTCGCCTGCGGCCTCTTGCTCCAGCGGCGTTGGGCTGAGTCTTCCTGCTGCCGCCTCCAGGTCCCCCTCGATGAGCAAGGGCGCTCTTGACTCCAGCGGGTCCGCCAGGACAGCCTCCCCATCTCAAAGCTGCTGCTGCGCAAGCCCAATTCCACTCTGCCGGTGACCCGGCACAGCCGCAGGATCTGGGGACAAGGGCCTGGACATCTTCGGGGCCATCTTCTACCTTGGCAGGTGGCCTGTCCTGAGGCTGCCCCCAGGGCCCCCGTGGGAGGTGAGTGGGAGCGAGAAGCTGGGCTCCTCTGAGACCACACCCCCCAATTCTGGAATAACCCACTGGGGGTCGCCGCCCTCCCTGGACACAAAGGCAAATGGTGGGGTGTCACCATTCGACAGGACTTACGTCCTGTTCCATTTATTAATTTTAGGAGTTCCCGTCGTGGCTCAGAGGAAAGAAATCTGACTAGGAACCATGAGGTTGCGGGTTCGATCCCTGGCCCTGCTCAGTGGGTTAAGGATCCGGCATTGCCGTGAGCTGTGGTGTAGGTCGCAGACGCTGCTCGGATATGGCGTGGCAGTGGCTGCGGTGTAGGCAGGCAGCTGTAGCTCTGATTGGACCCCCAGGCTGAGAACCTCCATATGCCACGGTGTGGCCATAAAAAACAAAAAAAAAAAAAGAAAAAAAAGAAAGAAAGAAAATTAATTCTAGTTTATCTGCATTGCTCACTCGCATGGCTTAATAATCATCCGTGTCCTGGGGAATCAGAACATTGGAAATCAGGGCGCTTAGCAAGTAAAGCCTCCCTCCCCGTGCAGGGAGCGGTCGCTGGGGGGCCTCCACGTCCCGAAGCCAAGGGCTGAGCTGTGGGCCACCATCCTTTGCAAAGACGCTAAACCCACCCCTCAAAGACAGCTCTGCTTCTCCGGCTTCCCGAAAGCTCCTCCCAGCCTTAAACAATTCCTCCTTAGGCCCAGAAATTTCACCACCAAGAGTCTCTCCTAAGGAAAGAATTCTAAATACAGACAAACGCTCGGGCCCGAGGCTATTGGAGGCACGTGGCGTAGTCAGCCCGTGGTGGGGACAGGCCGGAGGGCAAAGCCGCATCCCTACCCTGACGGGTCAGGGAAAACACAGCAGGAGGCTTCTGCCGTGGTGGGCGTCAACCAGGACCCGAACCGAACCTGCCGATCCGGCTACAGACGGTTTAAAGGCCACAGACGGTTTAAAGGCTGAGAACAAAGGCCCGAAAGACATGAACCAAAAGGCCGGCAGGGGTTCCAGGGGATTGTTCTCTCGCTGTGGTTCCTCCTGTCGGCGTGTGTCCAGGCTCCTGGGGCGAACACGACAGAGAGTTCCCCTTTAGCTGAATCGTGTGTAAAATCAAGGCGGTCCCTTTGTGCGGGTGTGACACAGGAGTGCATGCGCGAGCCTGCCAGTGACGGGGAACTGCAGTGTATGTCTGGATGTTGTGTGTGCAGTGTCTGCGTGTGACTGGCTGTGAACATGGATGGGTGGGCAGGTGTGAGGACAAATGCTAGCTAGGATTATCTGTGGGGGGGTGTGCAAATGTACGTGTGAGTGGATGCCTGCGTGCAGGTGAGTGTGTGTCTGTGTACATGAGCGTGTGAAGGCAGGAGGGCACCTGTGTGGTGTGTGAGCAAAGAGGTGAATATGTGCACGTGTGAATCCCCGTAAGTGCTCGTGTGTGAGTGTGAGATGGGCAGGAATGTGAACGGGCGAGGGTGGGTGTGAATGCAGGTGGGCGAGGGCCTCGTGAGCCTGACTCAGTGTGTGGGGCATCTTGTGTGGACTGTGGAGTGTGTGTGCCAGTGTGTGATTCTAAGTGTGACTTCACACACGTGCCTGTGAGAATGGTTGGGACATGCGTGTGTCATACAAACACGAAAGTGGGGTGTTTGTGAACCTGCCTGTGAGGGCGGTGTGAGTGTCAGGTGTGTGTGGATGTGTGCACGTGAGCCTGTATTAGGGTGTTTGTGAATCTGTGCGTGTGCAGTTGTGAGTGGATGAGTGTGTGGGGTGGTGGTGAATGTTGGTGTGTGCACATGTGCGAAGGCCCACGACTGAGGCTGTGTCCCTGGAGGGGCAGCCCCTGTGGTGGGGAGGGGACCCCCCTGGAAACCCTGCCCACTGCCCACCAGGAAGAGGCCCGGAAGCGACAGCGTGGCTCCCATCCCCCCCCCCAAGGCAGCCCAGCCCCTGCTCAAGTCTGCAAACCCTTTTGGGGGGCTGCTGCAGGAACCCCTCGCACCGTCCACCCGTGGCGACACCAACGTGGGTGACGGCTCAGGCAGCATCGGGAAGGACGGAGGCTCCTGCCTGCACGCTACCTGCAGCTCAGGTGACTCCCGCCTCAAGGACCAATCCCGGGGCTCAGGAGGCATCACCAAGCCCTCCTCGGCCCACCTGAAGGTCCCTGCCCTGGTCACTGTCCTGCAGCACCTCTGGAACCCACCCCTGTCCACGGCCCCTCCCAAGTCCAGGTCCTCCCCAGATGCCTCCCCACTGCCCTGACCTCAAGCCACCATCCATCCACCGCTGGCTGCGGGCAGATCCCTTTCCCAGAGCCCAGGTCCCCTTCAGGAAGCTTCTGCCTGAAACTGCCGCTACAAACAAGCCAGTCACCAAAAGACAAACACGGTACGATTCCACTCCTATGAGGTCCCTAGAAGAGTCAGGTTCACAGAGACAGACAGTGGGACGGGTGCCAGGGGCTGGAAGGCGACTGGAGTTGGTGGGCAGAGGGGCAGAGTCTCCGCGCGGGAAGATGGAGAGGGTTCTCGAGATGGGGGGTGATGGTTACACGACAAGGTGAGGGTACCGACTGCCCCGAACCACAGCATCACAACGGTCCAGTCGTAAACCTCGTGCCGTGCACATTTGCCACAACTGAAAAATATAAACATGGGTATCAAGTAAAAATTAAACTGACTGGGTCCCCGCAGCCCCGGAGCCTTCATGTAGAGGGCGGCTCCAGGCCACACAGGGTCCCTGGGGGCCCGCCCATCACCCCCCGCCCCCCGCCATGCATCTCATGTCCCCATCCAGGGACCCCCAACCGGCCCCAGTCTGTCCTCAATGCCCGAAAAGCAGCACCCGCCCTGGGGGGACTGCAGAGGGGTCAAAAGGGAAAGGTCAGGGGGCACCCCTGCTGGAAGCACCACACAGCTGCCGGGTTTTCTAAATCAAGTCCACTTTATTTGAAACTTTCCACATGCCACAAATTTACATGGAAATACCCATTCAAAATGTAGTTGGAACACAAAATTCAGGAGCGGCCTCCCCGGAGGACCGGGAGGTCTGTCATCGAAAGGCAGGTGACACGTTCGGTCATTTAGCACCTGGTCACACACATGCTGCGGGACACACTGGCACTCACCTCCGCCCCCCTCAAAACCGCTCACCTGCTGAGCACAACCGGCCAGTGAGGGGCGCGGTCTGGGGCTGGGAAGGTCCAGCTGCGGGGTGTCAGGTGCACAGGCGCAGGCCCCTGCCCGCCCCCCTCTGCAAAGCCCCTCCCAAGTCAGATTTAGCCCAAGGGCAGCCTCTGACTCTGCCCTGGTCACCCCCATCTCCATGTCCAGCAGGCACCCCGACCCTGTGATATTAATGCAAAACCTCATACTTCAGTGTTTTTTGAAAGACCATTATTATTTTTTGTCTTTTTAGGGCCACACCTGCGGTGTATGGAGGTGCCCAGGCTAGGGGTCCAATTGGAGCTGAAGCCGCCGGCCTGCACCAGAGCCACAGCAACGCGGGATCCGAGCCACGTCTGTGACTTAACACCACAGCTCACAACAGCGCTGGATCCTTAACCCACAGAGCGAGGCCAGGGATCGAACTCACAACCCGATGGTTCCTAGTCGGATTCCTTAACGGCTGAGCCACGACAGAAACGCCCTTTAGAGAGTACTTTAGACCACAGTGGTCAGCCTGTGTCAGCCCCGCCGTTCGTTTAAATCTCTGTGGGCATCTGTCCATCTCACAAGACCTCGGACGCTTCTAATTAGAATCCTGCGCCCCGGAGGCCAGTGAGACTGGCGACCAGGCTCTGGGTGCCTGAGCCCCTCCGAGCAGCCCTGTCCCTTTCCTGTCGGAGGGGCGGGAGGGGACTCCAGCCTCCCTCGCCTCGGGCCTCACCGGCTGCGGCTGCTGGTTCAGACCCTCGGGCCGGCAGAGGCCCCCCCCCCCCCCCCCCCCCCCCGCCTGGCCCGGCCTCTGCCAAGCCTCTGCCCCCGGGCCCAGTGGCCTGCGGCTCCAGGGCGACTAAGGGGTGTCGCCCTCGGCCCCCCGCCCTGCGCAGCCGGCCGCGGGGCCTCGGAAGGGCAGCGGGCAGGCGGCGGGCGCCCGGGCCGCAGCGCCTGAGACCGCAGTGTCCTCAGCCCTGGGCTCGGACGCCAAGGCCCCCGCACGTCCCGAGAAGAGCCGCCGAGGGCGGGGGGCGGCGTCTGCGCACCTCCGGGCCCGGCGGCCGGCCTGCTTGGCGGCGCGGCCGCGAAGCCACCGCCCCAGGAGCGGGCCGGGCGGTGGGCGCGCGGGGCAGAGGCAGAGGCGGCCCCGGGAGTCGGGGGCGTCTCAACAGAGAGAGAAAGGCCCTCAACGCCTCCTTCTCGCCCGCCTCCCGCGCGACTCCGGCGCACGCACGCACCACGCATGCGCACCATGGAGCCGGCCCCCCCCGCATACCACACGCACACGTGCGGGCACACAGATGCACACGCGGGCACACAGATGCACACGCGCGCACACACGGGCTGCAGTGCGGACCAGGCTCCTCTCAGCAGGCAGCATATGGTCAGCCGCTTAACAGCCCCGTTCTGCCAATTGGGGACCATTAGGGTGGGTTCTTTTCCCAGCGTAAAAGGCTGCAGAATATAAATTGCAATTAACACCGGTGCCAAAATAGCACTTAGCGAGAATAAGCACATTATTAACATCTGGTGAGTCCTGTCTCGGGCGTAGAAGCAGCGGAAGTTCTTGCTCTAAGTAAAGGATGGTTGGGGGGCACTAAAAATACTAAGCCTACTGTTCGGGGGCTGCTTTCCAAGGCCGCTGGTACCTCAGCCTCTCGTGCACCGCCCCTCCTTCCCTGTTCGTGGCATAAATGATGCTGCTGGTTAAAAGTGCTTACTCGTGAGAAAAGGCCCTTCAGGCAATGCCTGTGGATAAACTCCTAGTGGAAAGATCCCTCTGGGGCCTGAGCCCACGCTGCCCTGGAGGACAGGAGGAATGTCCCCAAGCAGGGCCCAGAGGTCCCAGAGGTGGCCTGGGCTGCGCTGTCCTGCAGGTCAGGCTGTGGCTGGCCACACCCTGGTGTTGAGGGTAAAGGGCAGTCAGCCACCACGCTGCCCCCTTCCGGGTCCCCCTCCTGGGGTCTCAAGGTACCACTGGAACGGAGTACCCAGGAACTGGGGGGGGGGGGGGCACGACATCTCAGACCTCATCCACAGCTGTGTAGCCCTAACAGGGCCTTGGCCCTGCTCCTCAGGTCAGGTCAGGACCAGGAAGGTTGAGGTCAGGCTGTAGCTCTGGTGCAGGGGATTCACCAGGAGGGGCTGGCAGACAGCTCTTCCAGCTGGGAGGCCAAAAGTTGAAGCCACAGCCCAGCGGGTAAGGAGGGTACCCTACGCTCCAGGCAGGAGCCAGCTGCAGCCACAGCAAGAAAAGCAGGGTGCGGGAGGAGGCCCTGTCTGCTCAGTGAAGGCAGCTGGGATGGAAGGAGGCTGCCGGACAGACGGCACTCATGGAGAACCAAGCAGGGCACTCGGGCTGGCGAGTCCCGGGACCCAGGCCCTAGGAGCACTTGGCTCCCGCAGCCGAGCCCGAAGGCCTCCCAGACCCCTGAGCCTGGTGTGGTGGGGCTGCTGGGCTGTCTGCCTCCTGAGAAGCCAGGGAAGGGCAGGCGAATGAAGGCCCTGGGACCGGGTCTTTAAAGGGCCAACTGCGGGCCAGGCTACAGGGGACAGAGGAGGAAGACAGGGGGCAGCCCAGACAGGCGGCAGCAGCAGCATGAGGCAGGCCTGGCAGACTGTGCACCCTCAGCCCAGAGGGAGAGGGATGCCAGGGGCCAGACGGGCCCCAACCCCCGGGGTCCTGGGGAGGCAGGCTCTGGCCACACCCAGGTGCCCCTGGCTAGAAGCTGCTGCGACAAGGCTCAGCGTTTCCTGGAAGTTTCCAGGAGCATCACCGGGAATGTCGGAGGCGAGAGGGTGGAGGGAACCCACCCAGGGTCCCTCAGAAGCCCAGAGGCCAAGGGGCGTCCCCGCTGGGAAGGCTGAGGCCCTGGACCCTGGGAGGCCGGCCCTCGTTTTTGGAAGAGCTGCGCTGAGTTTTTTTAAAGTGCTCAATGAAGCTGTCTGCAATGGGGTAACGTGATCGCTGCCCGGGCCTCACACACCCATTCGGCATTGTACTATTTCAAGTTTTTCTCGTGAAGCAGGTCTATCGGTTTCCCCGGAAACACGGATCTTTACAGGGGCCTGCGGCCTTCAGAGCGGGAGGCCCTGCCCAGCGCTCCTGGGTCCCCGCCCCCGGCCGGCAGCCGGTCCTGAACCTGCCCGGACAGCATCTGGCTGGAAACTGCCGGAGACACGACTGGGCTGAAAGGAACGAGAACCCAAACCTGCAGCCCCAGCCGCACCACCTGCAAGGTCCTCACGGCCTCAGGCGCGTGGCCGCGGGGGAGCCGCAGGCACGCCGTCACCAGGTGGCCGTGCAGGAGGCCGGCGTGGACGGCGCACAGGGCGAGAGCGTCCACCAACACACAAGCACGGCCAGCCCGCACCGGGCCCCCTGCCCAGAGCCCGGAGGCAGGGGACCAGGAACACGAGAGCAAAGGGAAGGACACTGCTGGGCATGGGGGGACCCGGCCCCCGAGGAGTCGGCGCCCCGGTGGTGTGCTCCTCACTCGAAGGCCGCCCTCGCGCCTCCTCCTCCTCCTCGCGCGTCTCGGCCCCAACATCACGGAGCGGAGTCCCCAGCGGCCCCCGGGGGACGAGGCGGGGGCGCGGGATGGTCAGGGAGGGGGCTTCCTTCCTCTTGGGGCGCAGAGGGGATCCCGGGGCCTGCGGGCGCGGGGAGCAGCAGCCGTGGCGGAGGCCGGAGGCCACACGCCTGTCCGGAGCAGTCCTGCCTCCTCAGCCACGGAGTCTCAGAGGCCACAGGCGGCGACGGGCGGGGGGCCCGCTCCTGTCACCACCACAGGTTTGGGGGCTCCTCGGCCACTCTGCTCTTAAATAGGGTGACCTCGTCCAGGTGCACCATGGGGACGTCCCGGATGACGTCCGTCAGGCCCTCGTGGAGCAGAGGGAAGACGACGACGTTCAGCGCGGGCCGCTCGGCCTGGAAACTGAACCAGAGGCGAGGGTTAGCAGGACCGCGAGGGAGGCCGAGGCCGGGGGGCGGCCGCGGACAGGCGCCTCCGGGGCCCCTCGGGCTGGGGGGGTCGGGGCTGCGGTGCCCTGTCCCACTCGCCCCGCCAGGCCGAGGCGTCGAGGCCCAGGGAGGCCAGCCTCCCCGCAGCAGGAGAGCAGCCTGTCGGGGCAGACCCCCCACATGCCTGGGCAGCAGGGGGTCCCTGGCCGCAGGACTGACGGCTGTAGCCAGCGGAGGCCCCACAGCCAGGACACCCGCAGGGGAGTGAAGGGAGGGGACTGGTGGCCAAACCCAAGTGCCCACAGGCCACCCTCAGAGGACACACACTCCCGCCAAGTGGTGCAGCCCCTCTGCCAGGAGAATAAGCCAAGGTGGCCGCGGGCAGCCACGTGCCTTTGTCTGAACGTGACCAGCGGCGGTCAGACTGTCCTCCCACCTCCCGCAGCCAACAGGCTCCGCCCCGTGGAACGGATGACAATTTCCACGGAGTAGCTGCCGGGCCGGGCACCACACCAGGCGCCCACAGACATTAGCTCATGTCACCCTCCCCTTGAGCCCAGGTGGCCAGCCAGCGAGGTGACAGCCTGGCCATGGCCCCCCCAGCCGGTCAGCAGCAGAGTGGGCCCCTCGCCTCAGTCACAGCACCGTCCCCACTTGTCCACCCATCCTGGGCAGCAGCCAAGAGAAAAGCCAAGTGCCAGCCTGGAGGGAGCTGGAGGCGAAGGGGGCGCAGGGGTCCCCCCGGAGCCCACAGGGGTTGCAGGAACCAGGGCGCCTCTGGTCACAGGGGAATATCCATCCCGTGGGCCTCGGAGGCGAGAGGCAGGAGGGGCTCCCACGGACCCGCACCTGCTCCAAGGAACAAAGACGCCGCGCTCGTAGCCAGCCCCCCACCCCGGTCGCGACACTGCGCTGAATTTATGACGTATGTAAAGTGAATGCCAGAAAGGCACTCACAAAATTTGATGTTTGTGGTGATAAAGGTGCTGAGGAAATGCCTCCCGGCTCTGCGAGCTGTGTGCTGCTCCCGGCAGCGGCGTCTGCGACCGTGAACCCCAGAGGCAAGTCCTCACCCGCACTCCTGCTGTGTGATCTGCCCGACTTGAAACGTATTCTCGGGTGTGTGAGCGAGGGCCAGGCCTCTGCCAGCCTGCCTCCGAGGCTCATATGTGAGCTGCTGTCGAGGCGCCGACAGAGGTTCGTTTCTCACCCAACGCCAGGAACGCAGCTCTGGGCAGCTGCAGCCCTACCATCCCAGGGACAGGGACGCGCGTGGGTCTGCGGTGTGGGCGGAGGCACCACCCCAGAATCAAACCCACTTCCTCCTCCAGGCTTTCTCCGCAGTTCGCACCCAGCTCAGCTCCACGCTGGGCAGAGCTGCGGGGGGCCCACCCGCACTCACCTCTCTCTGTAAAGCACCCCACTGCCCAAGGAGCCAGCGGGCCATCCCGGCTGGAGCCCCACTGTCCCCACCCAGAGTGACGCCTGGTGTCCGTGACAAGAAAGTGGACGAGGGGCAAACACAGAAGGACCTCACTCGCTTCCAAGGGCAGCGCCAGGGCTCCCCAGGGTGGGGCTCACGCACTCCGTGGCCTCTGCAGTGTCACCCCGTCTGCGTTCTAAGGCTCATTTGTATGATTCCTGTACAGTCTGAGATTTAGGTAAACGGATGCAATGAAATGAAGTTTCTCTGCAGCCGCCTCATCCAGAACTAGGCTGGTGACTGGCTGCAGGACAGGGCAGCTCCTGCATCCTCTCCCCTGACCAGGGCTAATCGCATCACTGAAGTCAAGACCCGAGCCTGCAGCCCCCAGCCTGGAGTCAGGAGGACAAGAGCCAGGCCGGTGAGGTCAGGTCAACGGGTTCACTTTCAGGCCCGCGTGTGTGTGCACTCCTGTGACACCCCCACCCTGGGCACCCCCCCACTCACTCTCTCCTCCACGCACTCCCCAGGCCTGGCTCTGCCCTTGGCAACCCCCATGCCCTCCAGGGCAGCAGCACCGGCACAGAACCTGCATCCGGCAGCAGAAGAGGCCGAGCCCTCCTCCCTGGCATGTGCAGGCCAGGCTCACATCTGGGGCGAAAAGAGGCAAGATCTACAGACACAATGTGCTAAGCGCCAGGCCCGTGAGAGGGGCCGCTCACTCGCTCTGAAACCCGGCACCTGCCCCGGACATTCTCACAGCAAGAGATGCTAAGGGAGTGATCGCATGGGGTCACCAAGGATGCTGCCCTCCTGGAGGGTCTCAGGGCAGTCCCCCGGGGGTTTCAGAATCACATGTTCAGAAAAGTTAAAGTAGACTTACTCTGCCATTTATAACAGCTGCAAGGGAGGTGCCACATTGAAGAAAACTTTCTCCCGAGGCTGTTAAAAACATACCATGGGGGAGTTCCCGCTGTGGCTCAGGAGTAATGAACCTGACTAGTATCCATGAGGATGCAGGTTCCATCCCTGGCCTCGCTCAGTGGGTTAAGGATCCGGCGTGGTCATGAGCTGTGGTCGCAGATGCGGCTCAGATCTGGCAGTGCTGTGGCTGTGGTGTAGGCTGACCACTACGACTCCAACTGGACCCCAAGCCTCCATATGTTGCAGATGCGGCCAAAAAAGAAAAATACGAAAGTAAAAAAACACGAAATAAAAACACACCAAGGGATTTAAAATGGGGCCTTCAGCTATCTGAAACACTCAGTCACCCAAATGCCTTCTCTGAGGGTTTCAGGAAGCAAATTTTCTGTCTGTTTTAAAGTCTCTGTTTGGTTTGTTCGGGTTAGAGAGCCCAGGGGTTCAAACAGCTCCGCCCCCGAGACCGGCCTCCTCTCCCCCTCGCTCTCCTGCTGAGCTGAACAGATTCCTTCCAGATTTGGCTTGGGTGACACCTGGAAATGCAACCAATGTGAATCA
Source organism: Sus scrofa (assembly GCF_054392235.1). Classification (NCBI taxonomy): domain Eukaryota; kingdom Metazoa; phylum Chordata; class Mammalia; order Artiodactyla; family Suidae; genus Sus; species Sus scrofa. The sequence goes on from NC_139385.1 coordinate 3,986,383, forward strand.
GGTCTGGAGGATTTCTTCCCAGCTCCCAGGCCTGTGTCTACTCTGACCCAAAGCAACAGAATGCCCAGCGGGCTCAGGCCTGGGACCACCTCTGCCCTGGCCACCAGGGGGCGCTACCGCCGCTTGGCCATTTTCTAGGGAAACACAATTTAGGAACTCCCTATACTATAATATCGATAAACATCATTTAATACAACATAATCATATCTGTGTCTCTAGTTGTTTCCTCAGAATAAATTCCAGAAACAGGATCACTGGGTCAAAAGCTGTGAACATGTCTACACTTCAAAAGATAGGTCTACATGAAGATCCCCTGTGGTAACAAGCCGGACTAGGAACCATGAGGTTGCGGGTTCGATCCCTGGCCTCGCTCAGTGGGTTAAGGGTCCGGCGTTGCCAGGAGCTGTGGTGTAGGTCACAGACGCGGCTCAGATCCTGTGTTGCTGTGGCTGTGGCGCAGGCCGGTGGCTACAGCTCCGATTAGACCCCTAGCCTGGGAACCTCCATATGCCAAGGGAGCGGCCCAAGAAATAGCAAAAAAAAAAAAAAAAAAGAAGCAGCAGCTGGCTGAGCCACCCACCCCACTGGGGCTAACAGACCGCTGGCTGTTCGGAAAGAAAGGGGGGTGGGAAGGGCCTCCCTGCTTTGCATCTCATAGGGGCCAAAGAACTGGCCTGGTCAGGAGACAACACGGCAGCCGCAGCCTTAGGACCTCAGGCCCAGCCACCACACGGGGGCCCCCAGAAAGGTATGTCCTGCACCGTCACTGGGCTGACTCAGGAAGCAGCACTGCCTCAATCATCTGGAAAACACCTGCCTGAGAAACTAGAAAAAAATGCAAGCCGGCAGCCCCTTCCTCCCCAAATCAAGTCTTACAGAAAAGCCAAAGTCATAAGCAAGTTTATAAAAGCCGCTCGCCCTATAAGGGTTACCCTCAAAAAGCACAGCGGCGGATGGCGTGCAAAGCGTTCCTGAACTCAGACGCTGCTCTGGGGAGACGTGTGGGGTGCACCTGTCGAGCTCCTCACTAAACCTGGAGGGGGAGTTCCCGTCATGGTGCAGTGGTTAACGAATCCGACTAGGAACCATGAGGTTGCGGGTTCGGTCCCTGCCCTTGCTCAGTGGGTTAACGATCCGGCGTTGCCGTGAGCTGTGGTGTAGGTTGCAGACGCGGCTCGGATCCTGCGTTGCTGTGGCTCTGGCGTAGGCCGGTGGCTACAGCTCCGATTCGACCCCTAGCCTGGGAACCTCCATATGCCGCGGGAGCGGCCCAAGAAATAGCAAAAAGACAAAAAAATAAATAAATAAATAAATAAACCTGGAGGGGCCCAGAGGGCACCCTGGAGCTGCCTGGAACCTGTCCTCGTGCAAAAAGGGGGCGGGAAAGGCCCCGGGCATCAGCTGTCATCATCTGATGCGGCGTCCCCAGGTCCCACGTGGAGGGAGGGGATGAAGTTCCCGGGCCTGGACCACGCGGCGGGAAACTCGAGTGCGAGGCTGCCCCCAGAAGGGCCTGAGCAAATTGAGAGGCCAGCCCCTCCCTGGGGACGCCCACCTGGATTCCGGGTCTCCTTCCAGAGACACTGAGCGCCTGGGAGAGCAGAGACACGGACGACGCCTGCGTCTGTTTGCCACCTGCCCTGAAAGACAGTCCCTTTGGGGACATCGGCCGCTTCCCTCTTTGATCTGCGTTTTCACGCCACCGACCGGGCACATGATAATTTATTTCCCAGTCTCCTCCGGATGGACACCTGGACAATCTTTCACTAAAATGAACAGCGCTGTGCAAACCACACAGGACCAAAGCTTGGAGGTGGAGCTTAGCAGGTCAAGGGTGTGACTTCTGATCCAGGGCCACCTCTGATCCAGGGCCACTCACCACGGGCGAGAGGCTGGGCTCCTCCTCCCACTAACACAAGGGGTGGAAAAGGCAGGGCCGCCGCTACCACCTTTATGCCGAAGTGGGCCGAGGGCAGTGCAGCCCGTGTGCCCAGCACCCCCCAGACAGGCCAGGCCCAGAAACCCCTCCCCAACAGCGGTCCCCACCTGGACACCCAGCAAAGCGGACCATGGCCTGGTTTGAAACGTTCCAGAAACAGAGTTGTTCTCGGTGTACTTCAGTCCCTGTTTGTCCTACGGGGGAGGCTGGGTGTTTTCTCTTGGAGTAACCCGCAGCCCTGCTCCTGCACCCTCAGACCCCTGCCTGCTGGGCTGGTCTCGTCCTCACCGTTGTGCGGCAAGGACAGAAGAATCGAACCTCTGCCTGTGAGGGACCTGCAGGTCCCTGTCCCGAATTTGTCGTTTTCTATAAACGATTTTTTTAAGCATGCAAAGGTATTCCATTTCACCCACAAAAAATATAAACTAAAAACAGTGTCAACAGACGAAAGGACAGAGCAAACGTGACCCACCCCCACACCAGAGTATCACTCAGCCTTAAAAGGAAGGGGATTCTGACACCTGCTGCCATACAGATGAGCCCTGAGGACGGGCTGTTAAGTGGCGTAAACCAGACGCGGATGGACAGACACCAGAGGATGCTGCTCACGTGAGCCAAGTGCACAGACAGCAGGCAGAACGGGGGTGAGCGGGAGCCGGGGCGGGGCGCTGCTCAGTGCACGTGGAGTTTCTGTTTGGGGCGATGAGAACGTCTGGGGTGTCGACTGCGCTGGTGGGCAGACAGCTCTTAAGGTCACTGAGCAGCACACGTAAATGCTTAAACCACACCTTACGTTCCAGACGCTTTTATCAAGAGTTTAAAGGAAGAGCGGCATCTGCCTGCAGAGAAACAGAAATGGGCTCAAGGCTCAGAACTGGGGGCCGCCCAGCTGTCTCCCGGCCTTGCCTCCCTCATGGCTGACGCCGCCAGCCGTGGACTGTCACCTGAAGCCAGGAGCACCGCTGCGCCCAGGCCGTCACTGGAATCAGTCCCCGAGGCCCCTAAGGAAAAGGGAGGTGTGCGGGCCGCGGCAGGGCCAGGCCAGGCTCTAGTCACAGAAGAGACAGCCATCCTGTGTCGTCCTCGGGGCCGGGGCGGAGGGGACCCTCCAGGGCGCAAAGCACTTGCCTGGTGCCCAGCAGGTCTCCGGGGCCGTCTGGTGCTGTGGCGGCACAAACACCCACAGGAGCCTGACTGCAGATGGAAGCCCGAGGGCCCAGCCCCAGCTCCCCGGGTCCAGTGATTCTGGCCCTAGATTCCTTACCCGGAAAACCCGGGGCCCCGGTGACAACAGAAGAATGTCCAGGCCACTCATCTGCTGCTCTACACCCAGGCCCCACCCAGTGCGGGAAAAGGCCTCCTGCCCAGCAGTGGGTGCGGTCCCAGCCCTTGGCCTCCCCCCGGTGGCCTGGACAACCTTGACCACAGGAGATTCTGAGCAGTGACGGTCTTCCACGCTGGCCAGCAGCTGAGGCTGCACCAGGGCTGCTGGCGATCCTGCTGGCGCTGCGGTGCGGTCCACGTGCGGCCTGAGGCCTGCCAGCTCCCAGACCGGGCCCTCTTGAGTGTCCCCCAGGAACAGAGCCAGAGCTCACCAGCCACCCAGCTCTGAGTCAAGGCCAAGGATCCCCCCGGAACCCGCGCAGTGAAACCCTGCTGGCCTGGTATTTCCTGTGAGACTCACAAATCACCAGTGCAGGTCGGAAGAACAAACAGACCCTGGAGATCTGCCATGAGCAGGGGCGAGCTGGGTATGGGCGATGGGGTTTCACTGCCCCTTTACACAATTATGTCCACAAAACAGCACTGACGCTGTATTTTAGGTTTTTGGCCGCACCCACCAATAAATAAAATAAATTTTTTTTTTTTTTTTTTGCAGAAGTTCCAGGGCTAGGGATTGAACCTGGGCCACAGATGTGACCTGAGCCACAGCAGCAACAATGCTGGATTCTGAACCCACTGTGCCACCAAGGAACTCTGCTAACTCTGCTCTGAATTTTACTTTATTTCCCTTTTTTGGCCACCCCATGGCATATGGAGTTCCCAGACCAGGGATCAGATCTGAGCCACAGCCGCAACCTACACTACAAGTGCCACAATGCCAGATCTCTAATCTGCCGTGCCACGCCAGGGATCGAACCTGCATCCCAGCACACCAGAGACGCCACCGAGCCCATTGCACCACAGTGAGAACTCCCTAACTCTGTATTTTAAAATCCACCTTCAAGGGTTCCCATCCTGGCTCAGTGGAAACAAATCCAAATAGAATCCATGAGGATGCGGGTTTGATCCCTGGCCCTGCTCAGGGGGTTAAGGATCCAGCATTGCCGTAACCTGTGGTGTAGGTCGAAGACATGGCTCAGATCCTGCATTGCTGTGGCTGTGGTGTAGGCCAGCAGCTGTAGCTCCAATTTGACCCCTAGACTGGGAACCTCCATATGCCAAGGGTGCAGCTCTAAAAAAAAACAAAAACAAAAAACAAAAGCACAATAAAATAAAATAAAATGAAATCCACTTTCTGTTTCGAAGCTGCCAGTGTGGCTCCACCTGGAAGCCTGGGGCCCAGGGGCAGGTGGGCCCTTCCTCCCGCTCGGCGTGGCTCTGCCAGGTCTGCCGCCGCCTGCCAGCCCCGCAGGCCCATGCGCCTTGCCAGCATGAGCCAGGCCGGAAACAGTCGAGGAAGGCTCAGGGGAGGGAACTGCCACACAGGCCTCTGGCAGACAAGAGACCCCGACCAGTGGAAGCTGGCCCGGGGGATGGAGGACCAGGCCTGCTCCCGCACCAGCACTGAGAGACGGGACTGCACCGCTCTGACCAGGGGCCCTCAGGCTGACAGACCCACGCATCAGTGACAAGTCAACACGCGGGGCCCAGCGCAGACAAGGTCCCGGGGCACCGGCCTTGTGGAGAGCGCTCGCCCACACCAGAAGCAGCGTGCCCTCACCTCGGATGGCTCGCACAGGGAGGCGTCAGGACAAGCGCCTTTCCTGCCCACATCCTGCTGCCTCTGCCCTCGGACAGGGAGCTACGGGCTCCTTCCAGAGGCAGCAGAGGGTGGCAGCATGGCCACCAGCCTCCACCCCTACTGGGCCTTTTCCCCCAGGGATGGCGGGACAGGCCCAACCTTACAAGGCTGGGCTGCCACATCTGCCAAAAGGGAGAAGGCATGGCCACCAGGCAATGGTCAGGGGACCTCTGTACCATCACCAGGACAGGCACCAAGAGCCAGCGACGAGCCACTGCAAGGGGGCAGGAGCGCCAGGAGGCAGGGATTCTGTTCTACAGACAGCAACCCGGGCTCACAGAGGGAAGTGACAGTCTCAAGTCGCAGAGCCAGTGAGCGAAGAGACGGGGGGCGGGGACGGGGTGAGCAGGTTATGCGATCTGACGGTGCAGGGATCACGTGTCACCCCAAGAAGAGCGAATGCGGACACTGCCCTCGCCCAACCCCGGAGTTCATGAGGCCTTGCAGGGAACTTTCAGGAATGAGAGTCAAAAACCCAGGACAGCTCTGAAAGCGCCTGGGCAGGGCCCCAACCCCCCTGCCCACGAGAGGCCACACAGCCTGGCTCCGGCTCCTGAAGCTGCCCACGTGGCAGCTGGACCAGGCCAGAAACCCCTCGACCGGTCGGCAGGATTAACTTGGCCGGGACAGGGTGACTCAGGGTTTCCAGAGGAGACAGGAGGCTCCGCTCGCTGGGCAGGGAGTCCTGGAGGCCAGGAGGCGGGTGGGGGAACACCTCCCAGAGCAGGAGGCAGGCAGGACAGCTGCACCTGCGCTCTGGAGCGGCCACAAGGGGGCGCTGCGCTCCAAGGCGCTGTCCCCAACCTTGGACCCGCCGGCGCTGGGCCACCAGAAGGGCCCCAGGTGAGGGAAGAGGCAGACGAGAGCCGCTCCAAAACCTCGCAGGGCCAACTGCCACAGGGTGTCAGAGCGGGGTCTAGAGGCTCATGTTTCAAACTTGAAAGAGCAAAGTCAAGATCCGGAAAATTAAAAAAAGAATACAAAAGGTGCCTCTGTACACACGACACCTCCACGGCTAAGGCCACCTCCGGGGCCGTCCCAGCTCATCTTGTGAGGGAGGAAACTGAGGCGGCCTGCCTGGGGCCAGTGCCGCCTAGGGGCTCCCAGAGGGGCCAGAGCTGCAGATCTGCCAAGCACCACCCACTGAGACGGATCCACACGCAGGGCAGACGAGAGAACTGGCAGGAAGGTGGTGACCCCAGGAAGAGGCGACACCTTCCTGGGGAGAGGACTGCAGACGCCACACCAGCCTCACTGGCTAAGTCACAGCGAACGCACAAGACCTCAGTGCCACACAGGTGAGCGGGCAGGTGCTTCCTTAATTCTCGGAACTTGAGGGGGGGAAAAGGGTGAGAAACAAGAACGAATCAAAAAAAGTGACACCTGCAGCTTCTCTTTCTGTGACCCGGGGGGTGGGAGGCAGGCTTGCTGAGATGCTGCGGGCTGGGTACTGTGCGCCACAGCGCCATCTGCTGGGCGCCTCGCAGAAAAGCAGCTGGGACCCCACTGCGCTGGGGACACAAATGCCTCGCTTCCCCACCCCACACTGAGGCTTAGGGCACAAATCTCAGAGGGCTTCAGGGAGGTGGGACCAACAGAGACTGCACACAGTCTGGCACCAAGGGGGTGCTGGTGAAAAGGGGGCCCAGAGCAGGGGCTGGAAGGATGCTGGCGGCAGGGACCCACAAAAGGGGGGGCCCAGCTGCACACACACACACACACACACACACACACGCTCATGCTCACACACTCAGCACCTCGGCCAGACCAGGCGCTCAGTGGGTTCCCACCAAAGGCCCGGCCTGTGCCAGGGCCTGGGACACAGGGGACAGCGGGGCTGGTGTAGCTTCTGCCCAGGAAGTCCACGCAGCCAACGCCAGCCTCAGGACTGGTCCCGAATACCGTGGCCCCCAGAGAAAAGAAGAGCTATCCCACGCTGGCCCTTGAAAACCTCCGCCTACGGGGGAGGTGAGACAGTGATGATGCTGGCAGAAAGTGCCACACTCCCCAGGGAGTGCAGCTGTGTGCAGTCGAAAGCCCAGAGGGAGCTCCCCACCCAGCGGGAGGCCGCCCCTGCAGGGGTGCAAGGAGAGGAGCAGGCTGCAGGCAGGACGAAGGGTGGCAGACAGGGGCCTCGTGAACGGAATGGAGACTGAGAAAGAGGAGCTCGGGCAGGGGCTGGCACCTGGCGCCAGGTCCAACCAACCCCCTGTGTTGAGGGGAGTCTGAGGAGCAAAAGGACAAAGTGGCCCGTCAGCCAATGCTGCTGCGTGCGTGGGCTCGGCCTTCTGAAGGGCCTGGGGACGTGGGACGGCCTTCACCCTAGAGAAGGCTCCCGTGCACACAATGCCCAAAGCTGGTGCCCCACTGCAGGAAGTCAGGGCTCAGGGCTGAGGGGTGCCACAATCCACACGGGTCTGGGAGCCCAGGCCCGGCCACAGGAGGGAGCCAACGGGCCACCCAAGCCCCTCCAGCAGAACAGGAGGGCCAGGGAGGGGTCCACTCCCCAGGCCCAGCCCAGTGAACAAACATGAGGGTGACGGAGAGCAGCTTTGAGGGCAGAGCCAGACACAGTGACAACGCTGTCATCGCCACATCCCAGAAAAGCGGGCAGAGAGTAGGAGGGAGAGCGTGCTGGGCAGAGCGGCCGCAACCCCTGCCCGGTACCCCCGCTCCCAAACAGGCACCATCTCTCCCAGAGCCCACACGCCCGGGCACCACACAGCTTGGATCCCAGTCAGCATCAGCCCTGTATCCTCAAACAAGGACGCTGAGGGTGGGGACACAACGGTGAGTGGTGAGGGTGCCCCCCGCCAGCACCTGCCTCCCCAGGCTCCACAACCAGAAAAATCCAGGCCTAAGTGAAGGATACTCAAGGATACGTGGAGTAGGAGTTCCCGTCGTGGCGCAGCGGTTAACAAACCTGACTAGGAACCATGAGGTTGCTGGTTCGATCCCTGGCCTTGCTCAGCAGGTTAAGGATCCGGCGTTGGCGTGAGCTGTGGTGTAGGTTGCAGACGCGGTTCGGATCCTGCATTGCTGTGGCTGTGGTGTAGGCTTGGCAGCTACAGCTCCGATTGGACCCCTAGCCTGGGAACCTCCATATGCTGCAGGAGCGGCCCTAGAAATGACAAAAAGACCAAAAAAAAAAGGATACACGGAGTAAACTACGACCACCAGGCCAGGACGTGGGTACCAAACAGCACTGCCAGGAACTGCACAGCTATACTCGAGACTTTGTGATATAACCCACAAGGGAAAAAAAATCTGAAAAAGAATATATATATGTAGGAGTTCCTGTCATGTCTCAGTGGAAACGAATCTGACTAGGAACCATGAGGCTGCAGGTTCGATCCCTGGCCTTGCTCGGTGGGTTAAGGATCTGGCATTGCTGTGGCTGTGGTGTAGGCCGGCAGCTGCAGCTCTGATTCGACCCCTAGCCTGGGAACCTCCATATGCTGCAGCCCTCAAAAGACAATAACTAAATGCCATCTTCTCCTATTAGGAAAAAAAACTCCTTTGCATCTCAAAGGGCTTGGGCAGAGATGGCCGCTGGCACACACCCATCACCCCTCACCCCAGTCAACTCCAGATGGGCCACTCGAGGTCACCTAAGACTGAGGTGAGTGGCCCGATATGAAGTCGATACAGTCAGTTATTTTGAGACTTAAACTCCACCCCCTCCTGACCTGCCCAGTGCGAGCTGGAAGGCTGATCCCAGGGGTCTCTGTACTCGACACGGGCCGCCCCCACGCAGGCCCCCTGTCGCAGGAGAACGGCCAGAGCGCCGCAGAGGCACCCGGGGCGAGAAGTCGAGGAATCGGCAGCACCGCGCTGCAGTGGACCCTGCGGACACCCCTTCACTGCACTGCCTCCCTCCAAATCTTGGGCAAAACCAAGGTCAGCATCTCCTGCTGGACAGACGTCCAAACTCACTTGACCAAAGGGATCTGGCAACTTGCTCCGTGAACACCCAGCAGGACCCGTGTTCACAGGAGCTCTTGGAACCTTCTGCACACACAGCGGGCACGTCCATCATGGCTGGCGGTCGCCGGGGAGACTCCCCATCACCATGGTTCAAAAGCCACGTGGTTGTATTTTGCACACAAACCACGAGCTTTGCTACCTGGGATCTCGGACCCGAGTACAGTACAAGGGGCAGATTTAAGGGCATCCGGGGGCCAGCAGGGAAATGTCTTTAAGCCCAGAGCCGGAACCTGGAACAACGGTGCACACAGTGGGTGGGAAATCAGGAGAGCAGAGGAGCAGCCTCAGGACACCAGAGCCATGGGCCCCCTCCAGGTTCTCCCCCGCCCCCCAAGGAAACCCGACAGCGGAGTCCCCAAGGGACGTGAAGAGAAGTCACAGACAGGCAGGCAACAAGTGCATCGGACAACGCTCCGGCGGCAGGAGGCCCGGAAGCATCTGGCAGTGTCACGCACGGGCAGGGACACAGGCCAAGAACTCACAGACCCGCAGGGGAGGCCTGGCCCGGGGACCACCTGGGAGAACAGGCACCTGGGCAGCGCCTGCACACCCGGACCTGCCAGCCTGCCCGCGGGGAAGCCCGCGGGGAGAGAGACACTACATGCGCCAGACACCCCCCTGCAGAACCGGGGTGCAGAGGGAGCCCTACTCACAGCACCTAACAGGGTGCCACTGGCTCCACGGGGGTCACAGCGGCAGATCTCAAACCAAAGCTGCATGGACGGCACGGGCCGCCGGCCCCGACGCCACGTCACACACTCACGGACGCCGCAAACCCAGGGAACAAAGCGCCGCCGCGCTCCTCACGGGTCCTTGAACGGATCCCCAACATTTAAAAGGTAAACGCACACTGGCAGGTTCAGGGGGTCAAAGGGGCTTGATTTCAGTCAACATAGGATGAGCCTTTATTTCTGTTTTTAAGTCTCCTAAATGCCAAAAGGCATAGAGGAAAAGACGGACACAAAGAGCAAAGCCTACGTGGGTAAACTTGCAGGAGGTCCCCAGGCTGGAGGCAGAAAGGAGAAGGAGCGGCTGCGGGAGGCGAGAGGGGGCTAGTGGTTAATGCGGATGGTTTCAGGTCAGAATGATGAAAACATTAAAACGGGGGGGAAAAAAAGCAGTTGAAATGGGAAGGTGTGTTATGTGTATTTTCCCACAATTTTTTTTTTTTTTTTTTGTCTTTTTAGCTATTTCTTGGGCCGCTCCCACGGCATATGGAGGTTCCCAGGCTAGGGGTTGAATCGGAGCTGTAGCCACCGGCCTACACCAGAGCCACAGCAACGGGGGATCCGAGCCGCGTCTGTGACCTACACCACAGCTCACAGCAACGCCGGATCGTTAACCCACTGAGCAAGGGCAGGGACCGAACCCGCAACCTCATGGTTCCTAGTCGGATTCGTTAACCACTGCACCACGACGGGAACTCCTTTCCCACAATTTTTAAAAATGCAGCACTGCAAAAAGAGCGAGCCAGAACCGCTGTACGGGACGGGGAACTGTATCCAGCCGCCTGCGACGGAACTCGATGGAGAATAAGCTAAGAAAAAGGATCTGTGTCTGCGTAGGACGGGGTCACTTTGCTGTACAGCAGACACGGACACAACACTGCAAATCAACCCTTAAAAAAAAAGAATGAGGCGGGGCCGGATAAGCTCAGAGGGAATGACTTCCAAGACACGTCATTAAGTGAAAGGCAAATCCAGAGTCAGGAAGAAGCGGGCAGACCAGACACGCACGCAGCTGCCCATCTGCGTAGAAAAGGCTTGGCAAGGGCGACCGAGAGCCAGCGCCCCCCCCCACCGGCTCAGGGCGACAGCAGGGGGACAGCAGGAGGGCTGGGAGGCCGCGCGGCTCCAGCACCCCCCCATCCAGGGCTCTGACCCTTCCAACGTCAGGAAGGCTCCGGATACCAGAAAAGGCAGGACCAAAACACGCAGGACACGGGGAGGGGGGGCTCCCACGAGGAACACGCCCCCAACGACGGAGGCAGGGAGACTGGAGGCCGTGAGGGAGGAGCCCAGGTGCCACTGTCCTCACTGCCTGAGGTGGCCCCAGTCACCCAGGGCTGGCAGTCTCAGCAACCACGGCCCCGCGCCGGGGAGCGGGGAGCAGGGAGCGGGGGCCAGGCTGGCAGCTGCTGGAGGGAGGGTTTCCGAGCAGAGAAGGGGCAGAGGGCGGGGATCCTGGCAGGTGGGGAGGGATTCGGAGGCAGGGGCGGGATGGACTCCTTCTCAACAGAAACACCAACGGCTGATACTCTATGGACAGCCAGCCGGTGCTCTCGGGAAGCCCCGGGATCACGAGAGCCGGGACTACGGAGGCCGGCAAACAGGCGGCCGGGCAGGACGGGGCCTTGGAAGCGAGTCCTGCCCAGAAAAAGGACGAGATGGGGGAGGGGACGGGATCCTAAGGGCTGCAGGTGGATCAGGGGCGCCGCACTCGTCCCGGCTCCAACATCTGTCCCTTGGGAGCACGGGCCATGCCGGGTGACTTGGGTCCGAGCACGCTGGAGAAGTGGGCCCGCCCACCACTCACCTGCGGAGAAGGGACTGCTGGAGGCTCCTGCAGGTGCTCAGGGACTCGCCGGTGAAGAGGTGGCACACGACGACGTGCAGGCAGCGTGCCATGAAGGCCAGCACGGCCTCGGGCTGCAGGGTGCCGCTGCGCGACACCAGGCACAGGCGTTGCAGCGCAGAGCACTGGCTCAGCGCCTGGAAGAACTGGGCGTTGGCGCTGAAGTAAGGCTGCTCCAGCCTGTGGGGGGACAGGGGACAGCGTGAGACCACGGGGAGGGCCCGCCCACCACGCGCCTGGCCCGGGACCCCCAGCACGCCTCTGGACGCTAAGGAGGGCCCAGACCGGCATCCCCACGGCCCGCCTACACCGCGGCCCCCCGAGGGCACGGATCCCCAGGTCCACCTGCAGGTCCGACACAACCAGCTGCCCCAGACCCAGCCACATCGCTGTGTTGGTGGCGCTGCCTGCTTGGTGCCGAGAGGAGAGCGGGTGGGAGCTCAACTGTGGCCCCCAGAAGACCTGCTGCAACCTAACCCTCAGCACCCACGACGCCTGAGGCCTTATCTGCAAGCAGGGTGTTTGCAGAGGTGACTAAAGGTCGTGGGGAACTGGGGTGGGATCCAGTCAGGGACACCCAGGGAGCCATGTGACACGTCCACAAGCCAGGGAACACCCAGCACTGCCAGCAGCTGGGGGACCGGCCTGGAACAGGCCCCCCAGAACCTCCAGAGGGACCTTGGACCTCCGGCCTCCCAACTGCCGGAGGATGACTCTGTTGGGTTTTTTGGTTGCTGTTTTGTTTTGTTTTGTTTTTTTTCATTTTTGGCTGCCCTGCAGCATAGGGAGTTCCCAGGCCAGGGATCAGATCTGAACCCCGGTTGCAACCTAAGCCACAGCTGCCGCAACGCCAGATCCTTAACCCACTGTGCCAGGCCAGAAGCGAACCTGCACCCCAGCGCTCCCAAGATGCTGCCAATCCCACCGCACCACAGCAGGAAACCCGACTCTGTTGTCTTAAGCCACCTGGCTCGGGTCATTCGTCAGGGCAGCCCCAGGACACGAACGCAGAGGCCGGGGGAGGGCGCTGAGGGCACTAACAGAGCCAGAGAGCCTCTGTACTATATTCCCCAGCAAGACCACAGGGCAATGGCACCTCCCGGAAGAAAACAAGACAACGTGCTAACGAGGGCCAGCCCTGGCGACCAGCTCGGGAACCGTCAGCAGTACCTCCGCCCCTCACAGGCACGGAAGCACAGCTGTGCCTTTTTTTTTTTTTTTTTTTTTTTAGGGTCGCACCCGCAGCATATGGAGGTTCCCAGGCTAGGGGTCTCATTGGAGCTGTAGCCTCCGGCCTACGCCACAGCCACAGCAACCCAGGATCCGAGCCTTGTCTGCGACCTACACCACAGTTTGTGGCAATGCCAGATCCTTAACCCACTGAGAGGGGCCAGGGATCAAACCCGCATCCTCGCGGATACTGGTCGGGCACATTTCCACTGTGCTAAAACAGGAACTCCTGAGGTGCTTTTAAAACCCACCCGCGACTGCCGAAGGGAGGCCCCGGACACCCTCGGGGCTGGTGGAACTAGAGGAGACATCTGCCCAGAGCAGGCAGCCACACAAGACCCACAGGGACCCCCTGGAGGCCTGTTTTTCCCCGTAAACTGACAAGGCCAAGTTGGTGACTTCCTGGGATGCCCTGAGACAGGGGTCTGCAGCCATGGGGGCTCGTGAAGAGAGAGAGAGACGCCTCTGAGATGAGCAAGGCCCACCCCCACCCCCGAAAGGCGGGGGGCCTGGATGGGGGACAGGGTGTCGCCGTCCAACACCCCCAAGGCTTCTGGGAGGAAGGAGAGCCCAGGTGCTCTGCGCGCAGCGACGCCCTGGGCGAGGCGGATCGGGACGCGGGTAGAGGGTCATCAACAGGCCCCTACGAGAGCCGCGTGGGCCTCGTGCACCAGTCTCCGTCGTCCCAACACCCGGGGACACGAACAAGGCACAGGACGGCGAAGGGACCTTACTCTTAGGTCTGTTCTGAGCTGTCCTGCACAGGTGCCACCAGTCACCCAGTGAGACTGGTTTGTTTTATTTTAATCACATGTAAGGAGAATTTCCAGGAAGCTCCTGATGATAAAGCTGACGGGGGAACGCAGGTCCCTTTGCGATAGGATTTTGAAAAGCCTCACGCGCCCGTGTGGCAAGAAGGAAGCCCCCGGCAGGGCTGCGTGGGGCCCAAACACCAGGGAAAGAAGCTTGGTCACAGATGAGAGCACAGCCTCGCCCCTGGACGCCCCAGAGTGGACGTCACCCCTAAAGACCCAGGGCAAGTCAGGGAGCGGGGGCCAAGGACAAGAAGGGCCTGAGCCCAGAGGGCTGGCAGAAGGCTTGGCTGCGGTGCGGCTATTTGGAGAAGCTCACGTTTCTTAAGAAAAGGTTTGAACATACTTGGTTCTATCTTTTCAAAAAATCCTACAGTTGGAGCTCCCCCAGTGGCTGTGGTGTTGGCCGACAGCTACAGCTCCGATTCGACCCCTAGCCTGGGAACCTCCATATGCTGCGGGTGTGGCCCTAAAAAGCAAACAAAATCAAAAACAAAAAACAGTAACCAAAATGAGTAGCACTAGCCACGTGTGGCCTTTTTTTCTTTCTTTCTTTCTTTTTTTTTTTTTGTCTTTTTAGGGCCGTACCCATGGCATATGGAGGTTCCCAGGCTAGGGGTCCAATCGGAGCTACAGCTGCCGGCCTACACCACAGCTCACGGCAACACCAGATCCTTAACCCACTGAGCAAGGCCAGGGATCAAACCCGCAACCTCACAGTTCCTAGTCGGATTCATTTCCCTTGTGCCACGATGGGAACTCCGCCACTTGTGGCTTTAAAAAAAAAAAAAGTAACCCCCTCCCACACACACAAAAAAGTAGGAGTTCCCGTAGTGGCTCAGTGGTTAATGAATCCAACTAGGAACGCATGAGGTTTCAGGCCTTGCTCAGTGGGTTAAGGATCCGGCGTTGCCGTGAGCTGTGGTGTAGGTTGCAGACGCAGCTTGGATCCCGAGCTGCTGTGGCTCTGGCGTAGGCTTGGCAGCTACAGCTCTGATTAGACTCCTAGCCTGGGAACCTCCATATGCTGCGGGTGCAGCCCTAGAAAAGGTAAAAAGACCCAAAAAAAAAAAAAAGAGTAAACCTAGGGAGTTCCTGCTGTGGCTCAGAGGAAACAAACCCGACTAGGAACCATGTGGATGTGGGTTCGATCCCTGGCCTCGCTCAGTGGGTTAAGGAGTCAGCGTGTTGTGAGCTGCGGTGTAGGGTGCGCACTAGGCTTGGATCCTGAGTTGCTGTGGCTGTGGCAAAGGCGGGTGGCTGCAGCTTGGATTCAACCTCTGGCCTAGGAACTTCCATATGCTGTGGGTTCAGCCCTAAAAAGCAAAAAATTTAAAAGAGAGAGAGAGAGAGAAAGAGACAAAAACTCCTACAGTAGCATTCCTCTGCAGCCCTGGAAGTGGCAGAGCTGGAGGTGGGTGGGAAGGGCTGGCCAGGCACTGCTGAGGTGCCAAGTTCCTAGCAGGGAGGAGGCTATGCTTCGCCCCCAGGTGGCGAAGCGGGTCTATGCTACCTGCTGGGGCTCTAGCTACTCAGGCAGACAGAGGATAGAGACGGGGGAGACAGAGCTGCGTCTACAGCCTTTCAAACAGTGTTTTCAAAGCACCAGCCACTAGACTCGCCCCCTGGAGGAGGCCCCCGTCCCAGGGGCAGGCCTGGGGGGGGGGGGGCGTGCCCCGTCCCCACCTGGCCAGCTCCTCCACGAGGCGGCAGCATCTGCACTAGGGACAGGGGAGGAGGAAGCGGCTTCGCCCAGCAGTCCCTCAACCTTGACCTGTAAGGACTTGGCCTCTGAAGCTCGCTCCCTAAGACCACCTGGCCTCATGGATACTCTGAGGGCACAGGCAGGCGCTGGGGCCGCCCCCTCGCCTGCCTGCCCAGCTCTCCGGCCCCAGCTCCGAGCAGCATCCAGGCCCCCAGGAACTGCTTCCAAGAAGGCCTCTTGCCCAGAAGCTGCCCTGGTCCCCAGGTCAAGGGGCAGCCGGGTGACGAGGTAACACTCTCCCCTGCCAGGCAGGGCTTCTCGCCAGGCAGGGCTTCTCATCAGGCAGGGCTTCTTCAGTCTCGGGAAAGAAGGCGCCCCTCTCCATCCAGCTTGCAATCCCGCCACTGCCGAGGTGTGGCACGCGCAGCCCCAGCAGGACGGTGTTCCTGCACCGTCTCCCCGCGGGAGCGGCCCTGGCTGCACAGCCCTGGCTGCAGAGGCGGCTCCTGGCCAGGAGCCCCGGCTGGCACAAAACTCGAATCCATGGGCCTCGCTGGTGGGGACAGTGGAGGCGGTGGCCGCCACCATCTCAAAACATCCCACGGGAAGTTCAGGAGCTGCCCGGGGAGGAGGCCCAGGGAGGCGGCCCTGCGAGCGGCATGCCAGCCTCTCCTAAGCGCGAAACCCTTGCCTCTCTGCAGCACCTGCCCATGGTGGGCGGGTACCACCTGCGCCTCTCACTCCAGCCTCCTGGGCTGGGCCTGCCAAAACCACAGGGACCCAAAGGAACGGGGCCACTTGGCCAAGGTGTAGAAACCAGCGTTTGTCCTGAACAGGCAGGTCCCGGCTCCGATCAGATGTGGTCTCAGCACCCAGGGCACACAGAGAACCCATTATGGGTGCCGGTCAGGTTCTCGGGCCAGCGCACAAAACCCACTTATCCCGAGTCCTGCAGTTGACCCCAGCCACAAAGTCATGCTGCCGTCACGGCCCTGCTCCTGGGGAAGCCCTGGGCCACAGGGCCACCCAGACCCCGAAAGCCACTCGGTGACCACTCAACGATGCTGGGTTCCCCTGCGCAAAGTCCAACGGCCCAGTGAGCCAGGACACGCTCCCAGCCACCCACAGACCAGCTGTGTCACCTGAGCAAGTTCACCAACCCTCTGGGCCCCACCTGACTCATCTGCAAAATGGGACAAGAATATCTACACAGCAGGGGTTGTTAAAATGTCAAATACCTAGAAACATCAGCACAGCACCGGCAGCCACCCAGATACAAGCAAACAGCAGTGGCCTCTGTGCACTCCCCCATAGCTTCCAGAACAACACACACCCCCGCCGGCTCCTGCTCAGCCTCCTCTGTTGATGCTTCCTCCTCCTGACAGTTCCTGCTGGCAGGGGACAACTTCGCCCTGCAGGGGGACCCAGGCCCCTCAAACTCACCTGTGGGCAGCCTGGTCCCTGCCCTCCTCCCTCGGCTCAAGGGCTCAGGCCGGAAGCCTCAGCAACCCCGAGCCCATCATGCCTCTCCACCCACCCCTGTCATCAACGCCCCATAATCAGCAAACTGTGAGCGAGCAAACAGGCCCAGACTGCCGCTTTGGCCTGGTTGCTTGCTCACCGTTCCACACACTCACTAATCTCTCTTTTTAACCAACAGTCCTGGAGGAGGATCACGTGGTTCACCATAGCAGGGTTAGAAAAGGTGCAAGGTTTGATGGGGTGACCAGAAATCCAAAGAACTGATGGCAAAAATGACAAATCCAGGGAATTCCCGTCGTGGCACAGCAGAAATGAATCCGACTAGGAACCATGAGGTTGCAGGTTCAATCCCTGGCCTCACTCAGTGGGTTAAGGATCCAATGTTGCCGTGAGCTGTGGTGTGGGTCACAGATGCAGCTCAGATCCTGCATTGCTGTGGCTGTGGTGTAGGTCGGCGGCTATGGCTCCGATTCGACCCCTAGCCTGGGAACCTCCATATGCCGTGGATGTGGCCCTAAAAAAAGGACAAAAAAGATCCCACCCGCAAAAAAAATGACAGATCCAGAAATACCTCGGCTCTGAGTTTAGTTGGATTAGAACTCAAACGCTCACTCAGGCTCCTGGAACTAAGGAATATTCAATTCCTGATCACGGGACTCCAACAGAATAACAGGACAGTGGACCTGGTAGTTTTGTGTCTGTTGGACGCATTTTATGATCCATTTGCAGCTTCGAGTTACAACGTGTGGACAAACCGACCACACACTTACCACTGCTCCTTCCCAAGAGGCCACCGATGTGACAGGAAGGGCAGAGAAAGGGACAGGGTGGAGGAAGCACTGGACAGAGACGAGCCAGCGAAAAGGGAGGCGCTGAGAGAGATTCAGGCGAGAAGGACAGAATCCTCTGAAAAAGGCAGTCCGGGCCCTCCGTCCTGCGAAGGGCGGCGGTCTGAGCCCCCCATTCCCGGCAGGCAGGTCCCAGCTCCAATCAGATGTGGTCTCGGCAGCCAGGGCACACAGAGAACCCATTATGGGTGCCGGTCAGGTTCTCGGGCCAGCGCACAAAACCCACTTGTCCCGAGTCCTGCAGCTGACCCCAGCCACAAAGTCACGCTGCCGTCACAGCCCTGCTCCTGGGGAAGCCCTGGGCCACAAGGGCTTCCCCACTCTGCCAGTCGCTACTGAGATGCAGGTTCAATCCCTGGCCCAGTGCAGTGGTTAAGGATCCGGTGTGGCCACAGCCGTGGTGTAGGTGGCATATGTGGCTTGGATTTGAGCCCTGGCCTAGTAACTTACATATGCCACAAAAAAAAAAAAAAAGTACAGCTCCCCTCTCCCCGCCCCCCAAAACAGTGGTAAAGCTGGGTAGAATGCCCAGGTGTGACGCCCACCCCCTCCGCTCTGTAGTTAAGACTGACGTCCCCCTCGTGACCGCCCCAGGGGCCAGGATGACGTGCCGCGCACACCGACCCGTCAGGCGCCCCCGCCCCGAGACTCTCAGCCCCTGGAGGGCGGGTCTGCACCCCGCCTGTCTCGGCAGGCCTGCAAACGCCTGCCGGCGCCCCCTTCCCCACGGCGCCCACAGAGGCGCCCTCACCTGAGGTCCTTCAGCCGCTTGCAGTGCTGCAGCATGTCCGAGAGGGCCGACGTGTAGACCACCTTCCCCATCATGCCCAGGTTGGCCAGTGAGAGGGACTGCAGCTGCTGGCACTGCAGGCCGATGCTGACCAGCCCGGAGCCCGTCAGGATGCTGGGCAGCTGGGCCAGCGTCAGGTGCCTCAGGAAGGCCAGCTGGCCGATGGCAGCCACCTCCGAGTCCCCGACGCTCTGCGCCCGGCTGCAGGGCGGGAGGGAGTTGCGGATGGCGGGCTCGTTGCGTGGCATGGCCGAGGAGAAGTTGGAGCCGATCAGCTCGAGGCGGTCCAGGAAGGGCACGCTCTTCAGCAGCGACCAGAACACGGAGGCCGGCTGGGGGCCCGCCTGCCCGGGGAAGGGGCTGGGGCAGGTCTGCACGCCCACGCGGACCTTCTTGCCGAAGCCGCGGGGCACGGCGTGCATCGCGGGCTGGGCGGGCGCGCGGTCGGCCCGCGGGGCCGAGTCGGCCACGGCGCAGACGGGCAGGGACAGGGAGCGCAGGTGGCGCAGCCGGGCCAGCAGCTGGCAGAGGTGGCGGCCGGGGCCCTCGGGGCTGTGGTGGTGGGCGGCCGACAGGTTGAGGTGCCGCAGGTTGCAGCAGGCGGCCACCAGCGTCTCCAGGATGCCGCTGTCGATGTCGTCCTCCGCCTTGCGGAGCAGGGAGTCGGGCGCCAGGCAGTGCACGCAGCCGCTGAGGTTCAGGCTGGCCAGGCTCCGCAGGTCCCTCCCGCCGTTGAGGACGCGCTGGATCAGGTGGCCGCCCGACAGGGCGCAGCGGCTGAAGCTGAAGTAGAAGGGCCGCCTGAAGGTCATGTGCTGGAGCAGGGCCGAGCCGTTGAGCCAGGACTTGGGCAGCTGCAGGGCGTCCAGCGCCACGTTGCGGGCCATGGACTCCAGGAGGTTCTTGGTGGCCCCGCTCTCGGCGAAGCTGCCGGGCACAGAGATGAGGAAGGCGTGCAGGTTCTCGGGCGTGCGGTCGCTGAGCACGGCCAGGTACAGGCGCACCACCTCCTGGTTGATGTAGCCGGGCGCCAGGCGGGCGTAGAAGACGCGCAGGTGCTGGTAGTGCGGCACGTTGCTCTGGCCCACCATGAGCTGCCCCGACAGGACGGCGCCCTCGCGTGTGCGGTCCAGGATCTCGAAGTAGAGCAGCAGCTTCTCGAGGCTGGTGCAGCAGGGCACCACGCCGTACGAGGGCGTGTACAGCGTCTGCTTGAGCTCCCGCACGCGGCTCAGCGTGGCCTTGCACTCGCTGCTCAGCTGGCTGGCGTCGAAGCCGGGGCTCACGTCGATGGCCAGGGAGCGCAGGTGCTGCAGGGCCGACAGCACCTTGGAGAGGCGCAGGGAGGTCAGGTGGCAGCCCGCCAGGTTCACCTTGACCAGGCCGCGGCAGCGGGCCACGTGCTCGACGGTGGCGCCCGACAGCCAGTAGCAGCCGGCCATGCTGAGCTGCTGCACCTCCCGGCCGATCTCCCGCACGAGCTGCTTCACCTTGTCCTCGCTGGCCTGCGGGCAGGGCGGGAGAGGAGGAGAGGGGCTGAGGCGCCAGCCGCCCCCACCGCCCTCGCTCCCCCGGGGCGTGCCCTCCCCCACGACGGTCAGGGGGCCACCCCGGCCCCTCTCCAGCTAAGGAGGGACACTCGGGGCCAGAACCGGGGCCTCCGCCCCTCCAGCAACCGTCGGGAGCCCCGGGCAGGAGGGGCCGGCAGGAGGGGCAGCCCCTGCGGACAAGTCTGGGGGCTCCTGGAAAGGCGACACACAGTCACCAGGTGACCCAGCAACCCCTCGGCCAGGTGTGCTCCCAGGGGACTGAAAGCGGAGACCGAGACAGACGGTCGCGGCCGCACTGCTCTCACGAACAACCCCGCCACCCGTCCAGGGAGGAAGAGGGGCCCATCCCTGAGTGGAATTCCACTCCCCACGGGCCGGCGCGAAGCTGTGACGCGGCTACGTGACCCTTGAGGACAGGGTGCTCAGTCAGCGCCATCCTCGCTCAGTCAGTCACAGGCCACATGCTGCATGAAACTGCCGGAATAGGCAGCATCAGTGACGGAAAGGAGAACAGAGGTCCCCAGAGGCCGGGGAAAGGGGAATGGGACGGACTGCTCCGTAGCTGCAGGGGGTCTGCTTAGAGGCATAAAGTTTTGCAAAGAGCGAATGTATTTATGGCTCTGGAACTGCACACTGAAAAACGGTCAAGATGGCAGCGCTCCCGCTGTGGCACGACAGCCATCACTGGAAGCGCCGGGACGTGGGTTCCATCCCTGGCCCAGCACACAAGGCTGAGCATCCGGCACTGCCACAGCTACGGCTCGGGTCGCACCTGCAGCTCAGATCTGATCCTTGGCCCAGGAGCTCCATGTGCCTGGGGATGGCGGGGGCGGGGGATGGTTAAGACAGTTAAGCTTCATGTTAAGCGGGTTTTTTCCCCAGTCACACAAAGGAAGCAGGTCCTGGAAGAAGGCTCTGCCTGTTACTTTCCTTTACATGACATGTGCTTTCACAGTGATGAGTGTTCCTCAAAAATCTGGCCCGGGAGTTGCCGCTGTAGCACAGCCGGGACTGATGGTGTCTCTGCAGCGCCAGGACAGATCTTCCACCCCAGCCCACGCAATGAGTTAAGGGTCTGGCACTGCCACAGCTGTAGCAGAGGTCACAACTCCGGCTCGGATTGGATCCCTGACCCGCCCAGGAACTCCATGTATCTTGGGGAAGCCATCCAAAAAAACCACCTGGCCCGGATTGCTTGAGAGCCACGGTATGTCCAGCCGGGGCCCAGCAGCCACCAGGGCCTTTGGAAAACAAAGCATCAAGCATCCGTGTACGTTTCTGATCACTTCTCAGGGCAAATGTCCACCCAGGGAACCGTGCAGGCGAAGGACACGCTCCAAAGAGTCTGTGCTGGGGCGCCTGCCCCGCCCCATCCCATCCAGGAAAGAACCCTTGCGGGCAGAAGCCTGACCCTGCACTTCGGGGAGTAAGCTCAGCCCCCACAGGGGAGGAGCACAGGTCTCTCACAGAAAGAACCAGAGCTCTCAGGGGCCTCATTCCAGGTTGCAGAGGCATCACTTCCCAAACAGCAGTAACAGTTAGGAGCCCCTCCCAGTCTCCAAAAATTTGAATTAAGGTCAAGACCTCTGTTTAAGATACATCATTGGCGGGAGTTCCCATGTGGCTCAGTAGAACTGAATCCAACTAGTACCCATGAGGACGCAGGTTCAATCCCTGGCCTTACTCACTGGGTTGACAATCTGGCGCTGCCATGAGCTGTGGCATAGGTCGCAGAGCGGCTCAGATTCGACCCCTAGCCTGGGAACTTCCATATGCTGTGGGTGCGTCCCTAAAAAAAAAAAAAAAAAAAAAAAAGAAAGAAAGAAAAAGAGAAAAGGAAAGAAAAGAATGAATGGCTATGTGTATATGTAACTCAATCACTTTGTTGTACAGCAGAAGTTCTCACAACACAACATTGTAAATATCAACTCTACTCCAAAAAAACTTTAAAAAATGGAAAAAAAAAAAAAACCAGCACAGGAGAAAATCTGCATGACCTCAGGTTTCACAAAGATTTCCTCAACAGAATACAAAAAGCATGAGCTCAAAAACTCAATAAATTGGGAGTTCTCGTCGTGGCTCAGTGGTTAATGAACCTGACTTGCATCCATGAGGTCGTGGGTTTGATCCCTGGCCTTGCTCAGTGGGTTAAGGATCTGGAGCTGCTATGAGCTGTGGTGTAGGTCGTAGACACAGCTCAGATCCCGTGTTGCTGTGGCTGTGGTGTAGGCCCGTAGTTACGGCTCCATTTCGACCCCTAGCCTGGGAATCTCCATATGCCGCAGGTGCAGCTCTAAAAAGACAAAAAAAAAAAAAAAAAAAAAAAGCAAAAAAACTCAATAAATTGGACTTCAACAAAATTTAAAACTTATGCTCTTCAAAAGACATCGTTAATGGAGTTCCCATTGTGGCGCAGTGGAAACGAATCCAACTGGGAACCATAGGGTTGCAGGTTCGATCCCTGGCCTTGCTCAGTGGGTTAAGGATCTGGTGTTGCCATGAGCTGTGGTGTAGGTCGCAGAGTGGCTCAGATCTGGCAATTGCTGTGGCTGTGGCGTAGACCAGAGGCAACAGCTCTGATTAGACCCCTAGCCTGGGAATTCCATATGCCGCAGGTGCGGCCCTCAAAAGACGAAAGAAAGAAAGAAAGAAAAGACACTGTTAATAAATGAAACAGCAAGGCAAAGACTATGAGAAAAAATATACACAATCCATACATCTGACGAAGGACTTGTTCCAGCATATACACAAAGCTCATGAGGAAAAAGACAGACAATAACGGGCAAAAGCCTTGCTCAGACACTTCCCAGAGGACACACACATGGTCTGTGCACCTGATGAAAGCATAAGCCACGCCTCCGTCATCAGGGAAGCCAGGTTAAAACCACAATGAGATACCTGGTCCCCTGCGTCAGAATGGCTAAAACTGAAAAGACTGCCAACACCAAGTGAGGACAAGGACGCAGAGCTGCTGGGGGCGTTAGGCGGTGCCTCCCACCAGGACTCTGTGCTCCCAGCTCCCTCGGCATCACCCCCTGCAGGCACCCACCGGGGCCTGGCTGTGCCATCAAGCACCCAGCTGGTCCCCATCCTGCCCCACGCCAAGTGCCAGCTACGCACAGCCTCACCTCGTAGTCCTTCTGCAGCAGCACGGTGTGCGTGAGGCTCTTGTCCAGGCACAGAGCCGCGAGCTTCCGGCAGGTGCGCCGCACGTTCAGAACCAAGTCTGTGCTGGGGATGTGGCTCAGGATGTGCAGGAGGATCTCATCTGAGAAGCCCAGCAGGTGGGCACCATCTGCCACGGCGGCCGCTGCAGGGGGAGTGTCACCATCCTTGGACATGTCCTGAAACAAGGAGCACCAAATCTTAACTGCGGAGCGAGGGTCCCCAGTATTCTTCAAAAGCCCCTTCTCTTTCCTGTTTCTTTGTTTCTTCTTTGGCTGCATCCACGGCATGCCAATCTTGCCCAGCCAGGAATCAAACCCCACGCCATAGCAGTGACCAGAGCCGCTACAGTGACACCACCAGATCCTTAACTTGCTGAGCCACCAGGAAACTCCTCAAAAATTTTTCTTTTTCTTTTTTTTTTTTTTGGAAATTTACAAGAGATTCTTCCTACTTAAAAGTCAAGTCTGGCAGGTTTCCGACTCTACTCACAGCCACTGGCCAAGGCTGTCTCTCTGTGAGAGCTGCTATCCCCCCTCTGCCCCAAATGTCAGGCTGTGTGCTTAAAAGCCCATCAAGAGAGAAAGCTAACTCGGCTTCACCAATAAGAGCAGGGTCTCACCTCCCAGGGCCACTGGGATGTATAATGAGTTACCATCAGCTCCACAGAACAGGGTCAGACGCGGCTCTTTGCAGCACCATTATCAGGGGTGAGTAAAAGGTGAGAATGAAACGATAAAGCCCTTATAAATAAGACACAGCACCTACCAGACAAAGAACACTTTTAAATCTTAAGATTCACAACAAACAACAGAGATGGCACAACTTATCTCCACTTATCACACTTTCTGGTTAGACACCCGTGCTGCCATTTCCAGTAAGATGCCCACACAGTTATTGCTCCACTGTGCTCTGGCAGCTACCTGCAAAAAGTTTTCTAGCTACCGTGGGCTTCCTGGCCTACTGGGAGGGGCTTGTACAACCAAGAGGGCCTCAACCTGTGTTAGTGCGACGTGAAATCCCCAGATCAAGGCCGAGGAAATGAGGGAGTTCCCCGTGGCGCAGAGAAAAGACTCCAACTAGGAACCATGAGGTTGCAGGTTCGATGCCTGGCCTCACTCAGTGGGTTAAGGATGTAGCATTGCCGTGAGCTGTGGTGTAGTTTGCAGACGCGGCTCGGATCTGGCGTTGCTGTGGCTGGGGTGTAGGCCGGCGGCTGTAGCTCTGATTTGACCCCTAGTCTGGGAGCCTTCATATGCCATGGGTGCGGCCCTTTAAAAAAAAAAAAACAAAAACCCAAGGGAATGGGGATGCTCTAAGAAGAGCCCGTGGGGGGGTCCCTGGACCTTCCCAACATGCCCCAAAGGGACCTCCTGCCTCTCAAGGGGCCTGAGGGGCTGCCTCTCTGACACTCCCAGGAGAGTGTTCGGAATTATTTCCACCACCTTCTCCGGGAAGTCTGTCCGTGAGCCCGCCCCCTCCAGCCTGCCTCTTCTTCCACTTGGAAAGCCCTGCTGCTGCCATGGCAACCGCGAAGCCGGAGGAGGAAGGACCTGTCAGCACACCCCACACAAGCACCAGGAGTTTCCAGGGAACTCAGGCTGCGCCCGCGGCCAAGCCCTCCAGCCTGGAGAGGCTTCCTCCTCACATCCCACCCCTTCCACGGCGTCGCCCCTCCCAGCCTCCCTTCTTCGCAGGAGGCAGCAGCCAGACTTGCCTTCACCTCCCCCTTCCCATCGGACGTATCTGCAGTCCTGGCTCCCTCCTCCCGCCCTAGGAGGGCAGAAGGCAGCATCAGACCCAAGGCCACAGCTGCCCCGGGTCACAGAATCCTGGGTCTAGTGCTTCAAACCATGAGTGACTTTCCTGAAGAATTTCCCAGACCCGATCATTTACCATACCAGGCCCCTGGTAACAAGCAGATTCTCTGGAGTTCCCTGGGGGCTCAACAGGTGAAGGATCTGGTGCTGTCACTGCTGTGACTCTGGTTACTGCTACGGCGTGGGTTCAGTCCCCGGCCCCGAGAACTTCCACACGTCCCATGCACAGCCCAAAAAAAAAAAAAAAAATCAGATTCCCAGACCCCACCTGAGGACTCCACCTTCAGAGGGGTGCTGGGACCAGGGGGATCCCCATCAGACAGCTTGGTACCTGGGGTCCTGGGGACGAGAGGGATGGGCTGGGCCTGAATTTACTGAGCAGCCTGAGGCACCCCAATCTGCAGGTTCATCAAAGTAAGAATGCCACCGCAGAGCACTCGGGACCTGGCACCAAACACCCTGTGCAACTCCAGCAGCAGATAATTTCCACGGTTACACTACTGAATACTGACTTGCTCTTAAAACCACCTAGACATTACAGGAACTAAAAAAAAAATCAGGCGTTCCCGTGGTGGCTCAGTGGAAACAAATCTGACTAGCATCCATGAGGATGCAGGTTCGATCCTTGGCCTCGCTCAGTGGGTTAAGGATCCGGCGTTGCTGTGGCTGTGGTGTAGTCCGGCAGCTTCAGCTCTGATTCGACCCCTAGTCTGGGAACCTCCAAATGCTGAGGGTGCAGCCCTAAAAAGACAAAAAAAAAAAAAAAAAAAAAAAAAATAGCCACATGACCCAAAGTCAGAGGACAAGCATCATGTAAGGCGCGGCCTGATCAGCTGGGCCTAAAAGTGCCCTTTCCTCCACCACCAGGCAAGGTCTGTGCGGCGTCCTGAAAGCCCCAGCAGGGCACTGCCTGGAACCTGAGGAAATTCCGGTTCAGGGCCAGGTGATCTTTGTCAGGCGCATCCGGGAACCATCCGGCTAGAACCAGATGCCAAGATGAAAACAGCTGGGAGAGTAGGGCTTCAAAAAGATTAGTTTCTTGATAACCTGTGCTTTATGCACATTTTCAGAATGTGTAGCATGTCACATCTTTCAAAAAGTTAAGCAAAATTAAGTACCGGGAGTTCCCGCTGTGGCTCAGCAGAAAGGAATCTGACTAATATCCATGAGGACACAGGTTCAATCCCTGGCCTTGCTCAGTGGGTTAAGGATGAGGCTGTGGTGTAGGCCGGTGGCTTCAGCTCTGATTCGACCCCTAGTCTGGGAATCTCCATATGCCATGGGTGCGGCCCTAAAAAGACAAACACACATACCTACATACATAAAGTAATAAATAAACTAATAAAGTAATTTGAAACCTAGGTACCCACCCCCTCAAAAAAAAATCCCGTCAGATGTTTACTATCAGTCAGGCACCCAAAGAAATCACAGGATTTACAAATCAACTGACGAGGTGTCAGGGATGTACACTAAATAAGCCAGGAGGCAGGAGGGGGTGAAAGGGTCAGAGAGTAAAACCAATCTCCGTCACGTGTGAACTGTTAAAACTAGTGGACTAGTATCCATGAGGACGCGGGTTCAATCCCTGGCTTCACTCAGTGGGTTGGGGATCCGGTGTTGCCATACACTTCAGTTGCAGCTCTAAAAAGACAAAAAAAAAAAAAAAAAAAAAAAAAGGCAGAGCCCAACTCCTCAGAAACTCAGGGAGTAGTCTCCTGGGGAGCTGCTTTTTTTTTTTTCTATTTATGGCCACACCCAAGGCATATGGAAGTTCCCAGACTAGGGGTCAAATCAGAACGACAGTCGCCGACCTACACCACAGCTACAGCAACATTAGATCGGAGCCGAGGCTGCAACCCACACCACAGCCCATGGCAACACCAGATCCTTAACCCACTGATTGAGGCCAGGGATCGAACCCTCGACCTCATGGTTCCTAGTGGGATTCACTTCCACTGCGCCACAACGGGAACTCCCTGGGTAGCTGCATTTTAAACCCAGCAAGGACTTTCAAATCGGACCACCGCATTCTGGCATCAGGTAGTGGGGATGGTTGGACAAACGTGAATGTGTTTTTTAAAACCACTGCATTATTGGGAATTCCTGTTGTGGCTTCAGTGGGTTAAGAACCTGACTAGTATCCGTGAGGATGCAGGTTCGATCCCTGGCGTCGCTCAGTGGGTTAAGGATCCAGCGTTGCCCTGAGTTGTGGTGTAGGTCAAAGACGCAGCTCGGATCTGGCGTTGCTGTGAGCTGTGGTGTAGGCCGGCAGCTGTGGCTCCAATTCGACCCCTAGCCTGGGAACTTTCCTATGACATGGGTGAGGCCATAAAGAGAAACAAAAAACAAAAAACACTGCATTATGCACTTTAAACATGTAAATGTGGCCCAAGAGTTCCCCTGTGGAGCAGCGGCCGGGTCACTGCTGTGGCACAGGTTTGATCCCCGGCCAGGGAACTTCCACACGGTACCAGTGCGGCCAAAAGAAAAGTGTAAATTTTATGGCATGTCAATTATAAGCTCAACCACTCAATCAGTAATTAGACTATCCCAGAGAAACGGACCGGGACTTCCCGTCAGGACAGAGCAAGACTTCCCCCTCTCCCCTCAAGCCAAGAGATGCTCACAACGCAACAAGAAGCCTCGCCGGGCAAGTCCCGACATGTGCTTCAAGGAAAAGAGGGGCCTTGGGGCCAGCACCACAAAAGACCAAGGTCCCAGAAACAGCCCCCGCCAAGCACACGCAACTACCCAGAATTTGTAAAGGCAGCCAGGCTTCCCCCGCCGCCGGACCCTTCCTGGGGAGCGGGTACTCTCTGGGCCTTCAGTCCTACCACCAGCGTGTAGGTAGGTACCACACTCTCCCCCTCCATCAAGGGGGCACTTGTGGAGTTCCCGCTGTGGTGCAGTGGGTTAGGAGTCCAACTGCAGCAGCTCCGGTTGCTGTGGCAGCACAGGTTCCATCCCCAGCCCAGGGGAGTGGGGTGAAGGATCCAGCGCTGCCAAAGTGGGTCGCAGCTGCGGCTCAGGTTCAGGACCTGAGCCTGGGAACTTCTGTATGCCTGCAGCAGGGCCATAAAACAAAACAACAGGAGGCAGAGGCACTTCTGAGTCAAATCCACTTCCCGTGAGGAAGAGCTGTCAGAAACCCCAGTCACCTTTCAGGGACTCATGCGCCTTCCCCTCCTGGTCCCCAGAGGACAAGCAAGCCCCTAAGATTTAGGAGGTACACTCCACAGTCTGACTTCTGGGTAACTGTTACAAATACAAGTGCCCACAGGTACACAGGAAGGTAGTCAGGAAGCAACAAGGGGGAAGACCCCATATCCTGGTCTGCAAAGAAAATACCTTGCACCACATTACAGATTTGTGGAGCACTGGGCGAGAAATTCAGGATAAGTCACGAGTCCCCCAGGTGAAACAGTTTTTCCCCCACTACCCTCCAAGTCACAGAACAAACAGACTCAGAGAAAAGCGGGCTGAACAGAAACCGAACGTCCAGAGGTGGAGGAGGAGATGGGTAGTGCGCAGGGAGGAGAAACGTCTCAGAGCTCCAAGGGCTGAGAAAAGGCACGGGGCCATGGGAAGAGGGCCTGGGAGGCCTAGCGGAGCTGGAAACTCTGGGGAAGGGAAAGGGGAGAGAAGTCTGGGGATCAGGACTGCGGGAAAGCGGTGGAAAACCGAAGGTTGAGAGGGCTTACGCCTTCGGCTACAGGGTGAGGCTCTAGGGAGCGGGATGGCACAAGAAGGGGGCAAGGGGAAAGGCCAGGGTCAGGATGGGAAGGAGCGGACGAGGCCAAGGCCACGGTCAGCGCAGGAAGGACCTAGACAGGCCGACGCCGGGGTCGGGGGTGGGAAGGCCCGAGCGGACCCCGCGTCGGGGTCAGGATGGGAAGCACAGAGCCAGCCGAGGTGAGGACGGGAAGGATGGAGCGGGATAGGGGGCGGGACGGAAAGGACGCAGGGGACCCGGAGCCGGGGTGGGGAGGACCGAGCGGGGCCAAAAACGCCGGACAGGGAGGAGAGAAGAGCGAGGCGAAGGCCGTACCTCTCCGAAGCTGGCCATGTCGAGGGCGGGCCGAGCCGCGGCCGCTGGAGCCGCAGCTCCGAGGCCTCCAGCCTGGTGAGCCAGGATGCTCAAAGCCGGCGCGTCCGCGGCTCCACAGAGACCCGAGCAGGGGGCGGGGGCCGCTTCCACTTCCGGCGCCCACTGACACGCACTTCCGATTCCCCGCGGGCAGGCCGCGCGCGGCCGCCATGTTGGGTGCGGCGAGCGGTCGCGGCCCCGTTAGGGCGCGGGGTGAGCCTGGGAAACCTGGCCGGCCCCTGCTTGCTCTCTGACCTCGTCTCCCTTTTTTCTACCTTCTGCGCGCCCCTTTGCGGCCACAAGGGCTTCCTCATGCCGGCCCAGCAGTCTCCTGCCTCCAGGGCTTTGCATTTGCCTGTCCCAGTGGCTGCGGTGTTCAGAAAGCACCTGTCAGAGAGCTGGTCCCTGACCACCCCGCAGAAAATAGCATCGCCTCCTCATCCTCTCCTTATCCTGTGTTTTCTCGGGTTTGATTGCGGGCTCAAAGAACTCCATAGTTCTTTGCATCATCTGACCTACTGCATCTTTTTTTTTCTGTCCTCCCACGATAAACCGTATGTCCCGGTACCTCTAAAGCTGAGCACTGAATAAATATTTTCTGGGTAAATTACTGTATGGATGATATACTCTCACCTGTAAACCCTTTGAATTTAAAAATCATTTACCGAAGGGAGTTCCTGTTGTGGCTCAGCAGTAACAAACCCAACTAGTATCCCTGAGGATGTGAGTTCATGGCATCCCTGCCTCCTGGAGTTCCCTGGTGGCACAGTGGGTTAAGGACCAATGTTGTCACTGCTGTGGTTCAGGTTTAATCCCAGGCTGGGGGAACATCAACATGCCACAGGCACAGCCCAAAAAAAAAAAAAATGTACTAATAAAAATGCTCATGGGGGAGTTCCCACTGTGGTGCAGCAAGTTAAGGACGTGGAGCTGTCTCTGAGGTAGTGCAGGTTCACTCCCTGGCCCAGTACAGTGGGCTAAGGATCCAGCTTTGCTGAAGCTGTGGTGTCGGTCGCAGCTGCAGCTCAGATTTGATCCCAGGCTCAGGAACTTCCATCTCCTGAGGGCACGGTCAGAAAAGAAAAAGGGGGAGTTCCCGTCGTGGCTTGGTGGTTCACGAATCCGACTAGAAACCATGAGGTTGCGGGTTCGATCCCTACCCTTGCTCAGTGGGTTAAGGATCCGGCCTTGCCGTGAGCTGTGGTGTAGGTCGCAGACGCAGCTCGGATCCTGCGTTGCTGTGGCTCTGGCGTGGGCTGGTGGCTACGGCTCCGATTGGACCCCTAGCCTGGGAACCTCCATATGCCGCAGGAGCGGCCCAAGAAATGGCAAAAAAAAAAAAAAAAGGAAATGAAGATGTTGACTGAGCCATGCTCCCTCCAAAGGCTCAAGGGAGAATCCTTTCCTGCTTCTTGCCAGCTTTCAGGGGTCGCCAGCAACCCTTGAAGTTCCGGGGCTGGTAGCCATGTGCTCCGAGCTCTGCCTCTGGGGCCATCTTCCTCTTTGCACACACATTGGGGGTGGGTTGGTGGGTGGGTGTGTAGCCTCTCCTCTTCTTTTTTTTTTTTTTTTTTATTGTCTTTTTGTCTTTTGTCTGTTGTTGTTGTTGTTGTTGCTATTTCTTGGGCCGCTCCCGCGGCATATGGAGGTTCCCAGGCTAGGGGTTGAATCGGAGCTGTAGCCACCGGCCTACGCCAGAGCCACAGCAACGCGGGATCCGAGCCGCGTCTGCAACCTACACCACAGCTCACGGCAACGCCGGATCGTTAACCCACTGAGCAAGGGCAGGGACCGAACCCGCAACCTCATGGTTCCTAGTTGTATTCGTTAACCACTGCGCCACGACGGGAACTCCCTCTCCTCTTCTTATAAAGACACCAGTCATGTTGATTTTTTGTGTGTGTCTTTTTAGGGCCACACCCACGGCATATGGAGGTTCCCAGGCTAGGGGTCCAATTGGAGCTGTACCCGCCAGCCTACGCCACAGCCACAGCAACACAGGATTTGAGCCGAGTCTATAACCTTCACCACAGCTCACGGCAATGCCAGATCCTTAACCCACTGAGCGAGGCCGGGGATGGAACCCGCAACTTCATGGTTCCTACCCGGATTCCTTTCTGCTGCGCCACAACGGGAACTCCGCCAGTCGTGTTGAATTTAAGATCCACCTTAGGCCGGAATGACTTCATCTTAACTAATGATATCAGCAAAGACCTTGTTTCCAAATAAGTCACCTTCTGAGGTTGCAGGTAAACCTGAATCTTTGGGAGCCACTCTCAACACAGTACATCCAGCTTCATATCAAACCCTCCCTGGGACTCATTTCCCTCCAGCCTCATCGGGTTGAGCCAGTTAGTCTCGAGAGGCCTCTGATGGCATCTACTGTGGGTGGCCCACGGTGGGGACAGACACAGTCCTTGCATCAAAGAGCTCTTGGTGAAGCCCCAACCGTGAATCCCAGCTCTGACTCGGGCAGGCACCTGGGGGAATTTCACAGAAGCCCGGGTCTCTCCTCTAGTCCTCCTGGCTCCCTGAACCATTGCTTCTCTCCCCCTAGAAGCTGGCATCAGGGAAGGTTCCCCTTGGGGCAGACATGCTTATTTTCTCTTCCCAGCTAGAGCGGGGCTTCGGCAGCAGCGGGCGCTCATTGAACATTTGTGAAATAAGGAGTGGATTAAATGAGATAATACATACCATGGTCCAGCCCAGAGGAGCCATTCAGGACTTGGAAGCTGTAACCACTACCATTGTTATTTATTCTTTTTTTTTTTTTTTTTCTTTTTTGGTCACCCTGAGGCATACAGAGTTCCGTGGCCAGGAATCAGATTCAAGTCACCGTTGCCCCTTAAGCCACAGCTACAGCAACACCAGATCCTTAACCCACTGTGCCAGGCCGGGGATCGAACCTTCTTCCCATTGCTCCCAGGACACCGCCAATCTATTTGCACCAGAGCAGGAAGCCCACTGCTGCTGATTCTAATGAGGAAGGGGCCCGTGTTTCCCCGGGGCAGTTCTGAGAAACATTTGAATTAGAAATCCCGAAAAGAGTCAGGACACTGTAAACCAGCTATGAGGGGAAAAAATAAAAATCATTTTTAAAAAAGAAAAAATATCCCCACTCGGTGCACTCTAGGCAACTCGGACTGGAAGTCGTCTTCAAGGTCTCGCTGCTCTCTCGCTGTCGCGGGCCTTTGCAGGTTTGGGTGACACTTCCTCACCGCGTCCCCAAGGGCTGGTGCTCTGAGAGCCCTTCCCTGCCAGCACCTGGCTGCCCAGGGTGGGGGTCCACAGCGGGCCACATGGGTCGTCGAGAGCCTGGGGCAGAGGCTGGAAGTGATGCTGGCAAAGACGAGGGGTCTCTGTTGTTGCGCCCCCACCCCTGTCCACCTGGAAGTGGGGTCTGGAGAAAAGCAACTCTTTCCCAATACAAAGGACAGCAGTGGCCATTCCTAAGTCACGGTTTGTATGTACCTGGCACATACCCAGGGCATCCCACTCGAAGTGTTACTCAGCCCCCGCGGGATAGACCCAAGCATCACCCCATCTTGCAGAAGAGGACACAGGTCCCGGGGGCGAGGGGCAGAGCTGCAGCTTGTCCACGTCACCTCTAGGCCGGAACCCAGTGGCCTCCAGTCCTGCCTCCTTAACTGTATTGTCAGGAGGAAAAGCCCTCTGGGCGCTGGGAGCTGCAGGGAGCATGGATGGAGCCTGGTGAAGGTGGGCGAGGCAGGGAGAGGGCCTTGGACGAAGCCCGCCCACCCGGAGAGCCTCCAGGCATAGGCCACCGTCACAGCACCCCCACCCCGGAGCACCCTGATAGCCGAGTGCTTAAGGATCCAGCATTGTCCCTGCTGTGGCAAGGGTTCGATCCCTGGCCCAGGAACTTCCACATGCTGCAGGTGTGGAAAAAAAAATTATGGAGACACTAAAAGATCAGTGGCTGTCAGGGGTTAGGGGACCAGGGGCAGGTGGGCCAGGCAGAGCTCAGAGGCTTTCCAGGGCATGACACTGTAATGGTAGACGCACATCCAAACCCACACAGGGCAAACCAGGAGTGAACGTGAATGTCATTTGTCACTGGGGTGACAGGACGTGTCTATGCAGGTTCCTCCATGGTCCATCTGGTGGGGGTGGTGACGGTGGAGGGGATTGCGCAAGTGTGGAGGGAGGGGGTGTATGGAAATCTGGGTTCCTTCCTCTCAATTTGGCTGTGAACCTAAAACTGCTCTAAAAATTAAAGTCGCAGTTCCCGTTGTGGCTCAGCAAAAGCAGATCCGACCAGGAACCATGAGGTTGTGGGTTTGATCCCTGGCCTCGCTCCGTGGGTTAAGGATTCAGCATTGCCATCAGCTCTGGTGTGGGTCGCAGACGCGGCTCGGATCCCATGTTGCTGTGGCTGTGGTGTAGGCCTGCGGCTACAGCTCCGATTCGACCCCTAGCCTGGGAACCTCTATATGCCACGGGTGTGGCCCTAAAAAGCAAAAAAAATAAAGTCTGTGACTTTTTTTGGTGGGGGATGGGGGTGGGAGGAGCATGTCTGCAGCCTTCAGAAGTTCCTGGGCCAGGGATCGAACCCACACCACAGCAGTGACAATGCTGGATCCTTAACCACTAGGCCACCAGGGAACTCCAGGGCTCTTTTTTTTTTTTTTCTTCTTCTTCTTTTTGGCAGCATATGGAGTTCCCAGGCCAGAGGTTAGATCCAGGCCACAACTGCCACACCACACCCTTTTAACCCACTGCGCCAGGCCGGGGATCGAACCCGCGTCCTGGTGATGCAGAGACATGATCTTGCGCCACAACTGTAACTCCAACTCCAGGCTCTTACCTGTGATTTACTGAAACGTAAACAGCCATGTGTGACCCCAGGGGGCAGAGCAGCAGGACTATAAGCCCCAGGAGGGCCAGCCCGTCCCCACATCACCTCCCTCCCTCCCAGTGGAGCTGCAGAAGCACAGGTTGCATGTTCAATAAGCGGAGCATGGGAAGCAAAGACACCAGCCACTGGCAGGGGCCCTGGCTGTCCTCAGTCCCCAGTCCCTTGGCTGATCCCAGGCCAGCGCGTGTGTTCAAATGCTGCCACTGCCCCTCCGAGGTGCCTCAGGGCTTCAGAGGGACGCCTGTCTGACAGCAGGAGCGGCCTCCCTGCATCTTCACCTCTGGGCTCCAGGAGGACGAGTCGGGGGGGAAGGGAACCCCCTGGGCTCCCAGCCCCACGCTGGCCAGGACTCCCCGCTCTCAGGGCGCCTGTTCCATCCAGGCCAGGGCTGCCTCGCAGAGGAGGGACCGTCCCGGGAGAGGCGGTTTCAGCGCCTTGAGAAGTGGCCCTCAGGTGATCAGAGTGGCCTCATGGGGGAGCCAGCCACCTGGGAAGCAGGAGCACACCACCCAGGCCGAGGTGGCCTCGGGTCGGAGCAGAGATGCTGCACGTCTGTAAAGCAGGGGAGGTCCCTCTGTGGGGCTGAACCAGGCCGTGTCTGGCCGTTGATCTGCTGGGCTTCACGGGTGCCAGGGTCCATCGCCAGCTTCCTCACGTGGCAGGCGGGTAACCAGGGGCCAGGGTCCTTGTCCCCCTTTGGCTTTGGTTTCCTGATCTGTAAAGTGGGTGCCGAGGAAAGCAGAAGGCAGTGGGCCTTCCTCTGGCTCAGCCAGGCTCAGAGGATCAGCTGACCCCTGGGGAGCGGGGCAGGAGGAGCAGGACCTAAAGGGTCCGATGTGTGTCCTTTCACAGGGAAGCGCCTGCCCACAAGCACCCCTCCAGCTGCTACCCACGTTCCCATTTCTCCACTGGGCGGGTACAGTGACGTGACCTCCCAGGGCCACAAAGACCAGACACAAGGCCACCACCCTCCCATTCATCGCCAGGGCCTCTGCCTGAGACCACCCCCCACCTGCCCAGGTGACTGTCATCTGGCGTCTGGGGACCAGCTCCCAGCCCCCTCCCTCCAAGGAAGCCCCCGGCTTAAGAGGGACCCACCCCCATCCGCTTGGTTTCTGGTCTTTTTATTACCTTATTTGTTATTCAAAAGAAGCAAAACGATGATTGCTTTTTTTTTTTTTTAACCTGCATCTCTCCGTTTTGTTAACCACCCAGCCTCTGCTCTTCCCTTCTTCTCATTACCAACCCCTGGGAGTTGTACCTTCATGTTTATTCTCCGGCACCTCCTGAGGGCGGGGGGGATCCTTGTTTCCAGACTGGCAGCCCCTCGTCTGTGTCCCAAACTTCAGCACACAGTAGGCACTCAGCTACTAGCTGTGAAATGGTTAAGCCATCCCCGCTACAAAGCTCCCAGGGGCCAGGGTTCCCCACTACCCCTGAGTGAGAGCAGAAGAGCCAGAACTGGCCCGAGGGGCTTCCCTTCCCAGACCCCGGTTCCGGGGCCTCTGACTCTGCTCTTCTTTCTGCCCAGGTGAGAGGCAGCTCGGGACACCCTGGGGAATAGGCCCCTTCTGGACAGGACGGCAGGTACTGACTGAACTGGGAAGCCCGCCTGGGGCGCCCATGTGGTTTGGGGGCCCATCCCCACGGCCCGCAGTCTCCTCCCCACCTTTGCGCTGACAGTTCCATTTCTCACGTTCCTCCAGACCTGGAATGGACCCGTCCCCAAGGGCCTCGGCCCCCAAGGTGAAGGGTAAACCTGGAGAGGTTCACCGGAAGGGGCCCCCTCAGGGCCTCAAATCTGGATGGACCTAGGGGTAGGTTTCTGTGCCTCACTCCCTCTGGAGGTGTGGGGGCAAGACGGGTGCCCCTCCTGGGGGGCCTCACCCTCTTGCCTGCGTCCATCACAGCTTCTCAGCAGACAGGAGGTAGTCCAGGCTTGGTTTTCTTCTTCTTAACCAGGGAGACCCTGCCCTCCATGGCTGCTTCCCTGCAGGTCCCGAGAGAATGAGGCCAGGGCTGCACTTAAAGGAACAGAATAGCCAGTGCGCAGGGTGGCACCCACTCTCCATCCAGGGAGGCAGAATCCACCTCTCCAACAAGTGCCACCCCCAGGGCCAAGTGGGGCCACTTCTGCCACCCAACACCCCCTCCCCACAGGCATAGGATGGGTGGCACCACCAGAGACCCCTAAAGAAGTCCCTTCTACAGGTGTCATAAAGGCCATCCCCTGGCCATCAGGACAGGCACAGGAAGAGGTGAGGGAGGAGTGTGGCCAGGGAGGCCCCATCCCCACCCCAGGAGGACCCCAAGCTCAGCAAGTGAGGGCGTATCCAGGAGCCAAGGTCCCCAATTCCCCTGAGGTGTGGTACCCGGACCCAACACCCTGGCTCCCACCCCATCACCAGGACCTCAGAAGCCAATGAGAGATGGAGGTTTAAAGGCCAGGTCAGGGAGTTCATTTAAAACAAGCAAGACGAGAGGCCAGAACCCTGACCTCTCCCATAACCCCCACCCCAAGACCCCTCAGAGCTAAGAGGTACCCCAAATGCGCCCCCGTCCCCCACCCTTCTCCCCAGCACCCAACAACGCCAGCCACCACAAAGCCGTGTTTCTTTAAGGTGTGCACTTTATTGAACTGGTCTCAAGTCAGTGTACAGGTAAGCCCTGGCTGCCTCCGCACCTCAACCCGCTCCTAGGGGGACCAAAAGCCTTCATACTTCAAGTTGCGGGACAAAAAAGGGGATTGTGATGGCTGACCACTCAAAATAAAACAAACAAAAAGAACAAGTATTAAGGCGAAGATTAAAAAAAATGTTGGAGTACATAATTTACACTAAAGCGATGCTACTGCCCTCCTCGGGTGGACCTGGGCGAGGACTGGCCCTTCTCCTCAGGGGGAGGCGGGGCAGCTTTTGGGAAGGCAGGGACTTCCTGTAACAATGCATCTCATGATACTTGGAATGACTATTTAAAAAAAAAAAAAAAAAAAAAAAAAAGAACAATGTACAATCAAAGTCCTCGGCCACATTGTAAAACTTTGGGGGATGCTCCATCCAACCGACTGCTGTCACCTTCACCGTTCCAGTTTTTAAATCCTGAGTCAAGCGCCAAAAAAAAAAAAAAAAAAAAAATATCAAGACAAAAAAAAAAACCAAAAAAACAAAACCAAATAAAGCCATGCCAATCTCATCTCATTTTCTGCGCAAGTTAGGTTTTGTCAAGAAAAAGGTGGAATGCAACTAACAGTCCGCCTAGAAGCATTTGCGGTGGACGATGGAGGGGCCGGACTCGTCGTACTCCTGCTTGCTGATCCACATCTGCTGGAAGGTGGACAGCGAGGCCAGGATGGAGCCGCCGATCCACACGGAGTACTTGCGCTCTGGAGGCGCGATGATCTGGAAGGAGAAGGGGACAGTGAGGCGGGTGGCGGTCAGAGCCCTGGTCCCCAGAGCACCCGCTCCGCGGCGGCTGCCGTGGCACCCACGCCGCCCGGCCGCACCCGGCCAGCTCAGGCTGGGCACTCACCTTGATCTTCATCGTGCTGGGCGCCAGGGCCGTGATCTCCTTCTGCATCCTGTCGGCGATGCCTGGGTACATGGTGGTGCCACCCGACAGCACCGTGTTGGCGTAGAGGTCCTTGCGGATGTCGACGTCGCACTTCATGATGGAGTTGAAGGTAGTTTCGTGGATGCCGCAGGATTCCATGCCTGAGGGGGGAGAGAAGCCCGACTGAGCTTCCGCTGTGGCCACCACCGGGTGAGCCAGGGGGGGCGGGGGGAAGGCAGGGCCAGGG
This sequence comes from Sus scrofa, assembly GCF_054392235.1. NCBI lineage: Eukaryota > Metazoa > Chordata > Mammalia > Artiodactyla > Suidae > Sus > Sus scrofa. The sequence continues at coordinate 4,024,072 of NC_139385.1, forward strand.
CTGCGTCCTCACCCAGGAAGGAGGGCTGGAAGAGCGCCTCGGGGCAGCGGAAGCGCTCGTTGCCGATGGTGATGACCTGGCCGTCGGGCAGCTCGTAGCTCTTCTCCAGGGAGGAGGAGGACGCGGCAGTGGCCATCTCCTGCTCGAAGTCCAGGGCGACGTAGCACAGCTTCTCCTTGATGTCCCGCACGATCTCCCGCTCGGCCGTGGTGGTGAAGCTGTAGCCCCGCTCCGTCAGGATCTTCATGAGGTAGTCGGTCAGGTCCCGGCCAGCCAGGTCCAGACGCAGGATGGCGTGGGGCAGGGCGTACCCCTCGTAGATGGGCACCGTGTGGGTGACCCCGTCTCCGGAGTCCATCACGATGCCAGTGGTGCGGCCAGAGGCGTACAGGGACAGCACGGCCTGGATGGCCACGTACATGGCTGGGGTGTTGAAGGTCTCGAACATGATCTGGAGGGAGGGAGGGACGCTGTCACCCTCGGGAAGCCGCCGGGGGCAGTCAGGCCGGACTGGGGACATGCAGAGAGTGCAAGGAACACGGCTAAGTGTGCTGGGGACCCCAGGTCGGGGAGTCACGTCAGACCTACTGTGCACCTACGGGATACACACTCCGAGGCCCCTTTACGGCAGCCTCGTCGGCTTTGTCACACGAGCCAGTGTTAGTACCTATACACCCACAGCACCTTATGCTTTTAACACCTAGTCAGAAAGGCAAACACGAGAAAGACTCCAGCTGGGGAAAAGCAAATAGAACCTGCAGAGTTCCAAAGGAGACTCAGGTCAGAGAAGAAAAGTCCTAGGAAAATGGCAGAAGAAAGAACAAGTGAGAAAGGGCGTGGCAAAGAGGGGCAAGAGAGGAGGGGGCGGCCGCCCGAGAGAGCCCAGTGGGCCACTGACCTGGGTCATCTTCTCACGGTTGGCTTTGGGGTTCAGGGGGGCCTCGGTCAGCAGCACGGGGTGCTCCTCGGGGGCCACACGCAGCTCGTTGTAGAAGGTGTGGTGCCAGATCTTCTCCATGTCGTCCCAGTTGGTGACGATGCCGTGCTCGATGGGGTACTTGAGGGTCAGGATGCCTCTCTTGCTCTGGGCCTCGTCCCCCACGTAGGAGTCCTTCTGGCCCATGCCCACCATCACGCCCTGCGGAAGGAGGGGCGAGGCGCCTTCAGCCCGGGCCCGGCCCCACCGGCCCCCACGCAGAAAGCCTCCCCCTTCCCTCCACCTGCTACCAAGACCCCACCCACCAAGTCAGACCCGAGGGCGGCGCCCTACCTGGTGTCGGGGGCGCCCCACGATGGAGGGGAAGACGGCCCGGGGAGCATCGTCGCCCGCAAAGCCGGCCTTGCACATGCCGGAGCCGTTGTCGACCACGAGCGCAGCAATATCGTCATCCATGGCGAACTGCAGGGGCAGCAGGACCGTGAGCCGGAGGCCGGGTGCGGCCGCCTCCGCCCTACTCACTTCCGGCGCGACGCGCGTTCGAGCCGCCAGGGGGCGCCGGCACGCGCCCAGATTGGGGACAAAGGAAGCCGGCCGGCCGCGTTATTACCATAAAAGGCAAACGCTGGTCGGAGGCGGCCCCGAGGCGCGCGGCAGGAAGCCAGGCCTCCGCCCCCTCCCCACTGGGCGCCAGCCCCGCCCCGCCCAAAAAGCGCCACTCGGCGGGCGCGCGGCGACCACACCCGGGGCGGCCCGTGGCTCCGCGAGGAAGTGCGCGCAGGCGCTCTCGCGCCGCGGCGACCCCACCCCTTCCGGCCGCCCGCCCCGCCCTCGCCTCCTGGGCCTACGGCGCACACGCACGCGCACTGGCGTCCCAGCCCCCACCCGGCTCGGCCACCGCGCCGCGCCCACCCACCCGCCCCGCCGCCCGGCTGCACTGCTCTCCCGCCGGCGGAGCGATCGGCCCGCTCGGACAAAGAATCGCCGCCGCTAGGGCTCCCAAAGAAACACTCTGGGAGCGCTCCCCGAGCGCAGCCCGGGCCCCGAACGAGGAGCGCATGAGTCCATTCCCGGCACCCGGCCGGCTGTCCACGGGGCCGGGGCGGAGGGGGCCACCTGCCCACAAGAGGCACGGGCCCAGCGCATCAGCGGCCCGGCCGGTGCGGGGACCCTACCTGGTAGCGGTGTAGACCGGCGGCGAAGGCGGAGCGGCAAGGGCGAGGGGCCTGTGCTGGCGGAGTGGACGCGGTCTCGGCTGTGGCTGTGCGTCGCGCCGCCGGGTTTTATGGGGCGCAGTCGCGGCGGCTCGAGCCATAAAAGGCAACTTTCGAAACGGCGAGCGCTGATTGGCCCCGCGCCGCTCACTCACCGGCCTCGCCGCACAGTGCAGCATTTTTTTACCCCCTCTCCCCTCCTTTTGCAAAAAAAAAAAAAAAGAAAAAAAAAAAAAAAGAAAGAGGGAGGGAGATGGACTGGCTAGGAGAGAGCGAGAGCGAGATTGAGGAAGAGGAGGGAGAGAGTTTTGGCGTCGGCCGCCCTTGGGTGCTGGGCCCCAACAGTGGGCCGCCGCCCGCCTGAGCAGTGTCGGGTCCGGCCCCGCTTGGCCAGGCCTGCACCCGGCCTGCTGGTCTCCGGGTCTCCCCACCCCGGCACCCTCCGAATGTGGATGCCCCAAAGCAGTGAGCGCCCCTGTGGGCAAGGGTCAGCACGGATGCGAGAGTCCCTGGTTGCTGTGGGTGCATGCTTAAGGAGCAGGTGGGGGAAAGGAGTGATGAGAGAGTCACCCTCCCCTTGGCGACATTAGCTCTGCTGCCCAGAAAGCCTGGGTAAGGGGGGGCCCCGACTGGGGGTGCTGAGCTTGCTAAGTGGGGGTGCTGAGCTTGCTAAGGGGGCACATTACTTAGAGACCGTGGGCTTGAGGGCTATGGTGGGGCATGCTTGAGTCAGGGGACTTGGAGACACGTAGCAGGGGCTTCAGGACTGCAGTCTCTAGGGACAGGACAGGCCCCAGGGGCTGGGGGCTGGAAGTTCCCCGTGAAGAGGGCTCCAGGCCTCCCTTGCTGCAGGCCCAGGAGAGGTGGGCTCCGTAGAGCAGAGAAGCTGTTCCCATGGAGCTGGGCTGCGGCTGAGGCTGCCTGGTCACACCCAGCCAAGGCCAAGCCTGGGCCGTTAGCTGGCGACCCAGGCAGCTGCCAAGCACTGCTGGCTGCAGGCAGGCAGGGCCACTGAGCACAGCTCTGGGACCCACCATCCATCGTCTGTCTGTCACGTGCAGCCACAGCTGAACTGCCCTCCTAGACCATCTGGAGGCCACCAAGGACTGGGGAAGGACATTCAATGTGCCAGAGAGGAGTTAGGGGGAGGGGGGTGGGGCAGCAGGGACCAGCTGGGGCCCACTCCTGCCCTGGTCTCTCCACCAAACACGGGGTCAGACCTGGGTGCCCCCGGGTGTTCCCAGTGGTTCCCTGCTCTGGGAACTGCCTGTCCAGCAGGGAGAGCCTGCACCCAGGCGGGGGCCACCAGTGGGCAGTGAGTGGCCGAAGGAAGCCCAGCGGGGCAGCGTGGAGGTGCACCTTCTCCGAGGCCGTGACAAGCTGAATTTTCCCACAAAGGAAACAGGGCAGAGGGGTCCAGGTGGGGGCCCTGGCCTGCCCTCGGGCGTCTGTCTCCAGGTCTGCCTAGGGCTTTGCTACGCATAGTAGGTGCTCCTTGAGTGTGTGTTGAAACCAGCGAAAGATTAGTCCATATATGGGTGTGGAATCTGGCCAGGGAAGAGGCAGCTTGGTCCAGCCCCCTGTGGGAGGCCAGTGGCAGGGCACTTGGAAGGTTGCAGAGGCTACAAACAGGTAGGAAGGGTGACCGTCCCCCAGCGCACAGCAGAGCCTGCAGGCTCAGGGCCACCAGCTAGCATTCCCAGGGAACAACTCCCCCAACCCCGCCCCAGGCCTGGGCGAATGTTCCCAGCCCATCCACTCCCTCCCTCCCAGGGGCCAGACTGCGCTCCCTGTCCCAGGCCTTGTGTCTCTCAGTCGTGGGCGAGGGGCCAGCCACCTCAGGACCTGCCAGCCCTGTGATTCGGGGGTTGGGGCGGGAGGTGGGGTTTGCTGCGGGTTGATGGGCTGCCAGCCCGGTGGGGGGGCTGGTCACACTGGGACCACTGCAGGGCCCCCCGGGCAGGGCAAGGATGGAGAGCCAGGCTGGTCCCCAGGCAGGACCTGTGCTGCCACCTGGCCTCTTCTCAACCAGGGCCAGCCAAGGGGCACGCTCGCCCCCACTGACCTGGGGGCCTGGTACCCTCCTGGCCCTCTGTCTGCCGCAGCCCAGTGGTCTCCTGTGCCGGCCAGCATCCCCCTCCTCCTGCGGGGCCCCCCCCAGGGCCCTGATCTGAGGGCTGAAGAAGGGACGGCCTGGGTGTCCTGGGTCCTGAGAAAGGACCCCGAAAGAAGGAGGCCTGGGAGGGGGCTGGGCAGCCGCCTGGGGGAGGGGAGGCGCTGGGGGGGGGGGGGAGAGAGCAGCAGGAGGAGGAAAAGAGGAAGTGAGGCGGCCAGAGGAAGAGGGAGGAGACCGCGGGAGAGGAAGTGAACAGGTTCTCGGCTGGCCGGGAACTTTGCCCTCGCAGGCAGGGAGTTTTCAGAGCCGCCCGGGCAGGCGCACAGCCCCGGCCCCCCGGCCACCCCCGCCCGTGGGGACCGTTCTTGCCTTTCCGGGGCTTTTTTCTTCTCTGCGGTCCCCTGCCCGCGAGGCCCCCAGGCGAGGGGACATTTACAACCCACGCCAGAGACCAAGCCCGCCTCCTCCAGCCCAGGCCGCCCCGCTGGCTGCCTGGCTCTGGCCTGGGGGCCCCGCCGCTGCCCGCCCCTGCGGGGACCCCAAGGCACATTTTTCAGAGGGAGACACTGAGCTGGGACCCAGAAGGGGAGGAGACCTCCCAACGAGACCGCCGGCTCCGGGAGAGACCCTGCCAACAGTCCAGCAAACACGGCCCTTGTTACAGATGCGGACACTGAGGCCGGGCTGGAAAAGGGCCCAGGGCACGGAGTCCCCTGTCGGGGGTTCGAGGTGCAGGGCCTGGAGGCCCCTCCCTGGGTAAAGTGTCCCCCTGCAGTGTCCCCAGGGACTGGGGCCAAAGGCTGTTCCAAAGTCTAAATTCCTGGGTCCTTCCTTCTCAGTGCTTATCTCCTAAGGCCCAGAGAGGCAGCCACTAGCCTCCGGTCACACCACCAGCGTCCTGAGGCTCCGAGCCTGCTCGCCCCGCCACCTCTTTCCTCGCCCGTCCTCGCCTGCTCCCAGATGGTCTCCAGAGGAGAGTCTGGACCTCGGAATTTACTGGACTTGGGGTTCCTCTGCCTCCTGCCCCACTTTGCCTCAACCTTCAGGGCCAGCTCTCCGGCTGCCCGCTCCAGGAAGCCTGCCAGGACTTGCTCCCCCCACCAGAACAGCGGTCACCTTCCTGCCCAGAGAGGGGAAGTGACCCAGCCAGGATCACTCAGCAAGGGCACAGGCAGGAGCTCAACCTCCTGGATCACGCTGCTCCTACATCCCACACACCAGCCCCAGGCAGCCAGGCACGCTTCCAGAGAGGAACAGCACCAGACACTGTTTTGAGCAATCCCCTGAAGAAGCAGATGTGATTCCTGAGACAGACCTCAAACAAGAGAACCAAAGAGAACAGGTTCTGATGCCCAGGGAGGAGAGCAGTGGATTTCCTGGGGCAGGCCTCTGGGGTGCCCAGCCAGCGGAGGGAGGCCGGACTGGGCCCTGCGTGCTCTCCTGGGCATTCGCCAAGGCCTTGGCCCCAGCCCAGCCTCCAGCCAGAGTCTGTCCCAGGGCTGTCACTAGGCAGCCTCCAGATCCTCAGCCCGCCCTGGGGCGTCCCCTGCTCCCCGACGGATAGAGTCATCTGCCAAGGGGGATCCCTGCCCCGGAGAAACTGGGAACTTGTGACACTTCCTGGGAGAGTTTTTAAAAATCCTTAAAAACCACCCTCTCTCTTCCTGGCCCCAGGGCACCCTGGGGAACTGCCCAACCTCCTGGGGAGTCCCCAGCCCAGCCCACCTGAGTGAGTTTTTCAGAAAGAGATGCGATTTTTCCCTGGCCATCCCCGCTGCACACCCAGCTGAGCCCTCTCCTCGGAGCCCCGGGCCCTTCTGGGCCCGTTGTCCCCATTCTCTGGATAAGACCTCGAGGTGACCCGGGCAGACCCTGACTGCTGAGAGGGGGCAGTCCCTCAGGGCCTGACAGTTGTCCCAGGCAGACTGGAGGCATCCCAGCCTCACGCCCCACCAAGTTGTGGTCCCAGGGGGTCTCTGAGGTCCATTCCTCACCCGGGCCCACAGTAGCCCACTGGGAGTGGCTGGTGGCCTGCCCGAGTCACCTGGAGGCCAAGGGAGCTGGCCCGGGACAGAGGCCTGAGAAGCTGGGTGACAGGTTGAACCAAGTGGGGTGGGGTCAGCCGCACTTCAAGTTCAGGCCAAGCGGGGTTCTGGAGGCTCCTGGGCCCAGCACCCCAAAGTGCTGGCAAACACACCCGCATGAATGGCACAGACAGGAGGCTGCGTGGACCCTACACCTTGGGCCTCTGTCTTGGGGCTGTGCGAAGGGGCAGGGAGCATCTGGCTCCCAGGGGGCCGGGGGCAGTCAGTGACCTGGGCTCTCAAGTCTCAGGCCCAGGGCTGGGCGCCCATGGCTGTGGTCGCCGTTGGGACCCAGCCCCTTCCTGGCTGGTGGCCTTGCTCCTGCACCTTCCCTGCCTGGGCTGGGGGCTCAGAAATGCCCCGGGAGCTGGGGGCAGGGGCAGTGGAAGTGCTGGGGGCTGCCCCTCCTGGAGGAAGTGAAAGGGGAACGAGCAGGAGGGGAGGGAGGTGTTGGGAGCGTGCCGGCGGGTGGGGCCAGGGCTGACTCACAGCCACAGCTCACCCACCTCAGGGTGCAGCCCGGCCACCCCGTCCACAGGAGGACGAGGGGAGGACAGAGTCCCCGAGGGCCCACCGCGAGCGGAGCCAAGCCGAGCCTGTGTCACCACGCAGAAAGTTCACCCCGCCCCACCCCGGCCAGGCAGGAATCTCCCCATTTCTCAGACAAGCCAACTGAGACCAGTGAGAGCCAGAGACCCGGCCTAGCAGTTAATAGCCTGCGATTCTCAGAACGCACCAGAGCCTGGTGTGGGGTCAAGGCCCCTGGCCAGGCTCAAAGGGGCCGGCTGTGTCCCTGAGGCCCCAGCTGGGGAAACTGAGGCTCAGAGTGGCCAGTGGGCAGTGCAGAGCTGGGCTCCCTCCCTGGTGCCCAGGGCCCCACGTGGGGCCAGTCCTCAGCTGACGCCACTCCTCCAGCCTGGGGCCTGGGGCCCGGGCCCGGCCAAGTGGAAACCCGATCGGCTCCCCCACGTAGCTGCGGAGCCAGGCCCTCCTGGGCCAGAAATCTCAGCCGCCTGCTGGGCTGGCCAGAAACCTGAGCCTGCCCTGCAGCCAGAGCTTCAGTGCTGCCAGGGATACAGAGGGGGGACCAAGCCCGGGCTGCACTGTCCGCTGGAGACACAGTCCTGACCCGGTGAGACTGGTTCTGTGCGAGCCCAGAGAAGCCCCAGCCACGGGCGTGGGTTTGGCAGGTCAGGCAGGGAAGGGGTTCCCTGGCACAAGGGCCGGTGGGGGGGACGGGGGCAGCAGGCAGGGCCCTCCCCCCTCCATTTCCCAGGTCACTAGGGAATGACTGGGGCTGTCACATTCACTCACCTGGGCTGCTGAGACCCATAGCCCTGGGGACACACAGATGGACCTGAGGACACACGTGCCCACAGCTGGGACCAAGAACACAGGGTGGGGCTTGGTCCAGACCCAGGCAGGACTCAGCAGTGAATGCCACTGCACACAGTGGGGCCACATGCCATGCCCTCTTAGCAAAGCCAGTGTGAAGGAGGCCCCCGAGCAGGCGGGGAGCCCCAGGAGAGAGCGTGCCATCCACAAAGCAGGACTCGGTTCTTTCTCACCCCTGGATGTCCTTGGAAAGTGACAAGGCATCTCTGGGCCAACCGGGGTCAGCAAGACCCTGCGTGGATGACGCCGTCTGGCTGGGCCTCCCGGGCCTTTGAGGGGCCTGTCACAGACAGCCTGGAAGCTGGCCATCACCTGCCTACCTATCAACAGGGAAGCCAAGGTCCAGAGATGGGCAGAGCTTACCCAGCGCCACAGAGCACATGCGGCAGGCTGGGGTCCCGGCCTGAGGGCTGGGGGTTGGCCTTTTGTGTGCAGCCAGGACAGCAAGGACAAGGCCAGGTTTTCCGCGGGGAGAGCCAGGCTGGTCCGTCCAGCACAGGACAGGCCCCCACTCCACTTAGCCAAGAGGCATGATGGCTCTAAAGCCTGACCTGGGGAGTTGCCATGGTGGCTCAGCGGGTTAAGAACCAGACTAGTATCCAGGAGGATGTGGGTTCCATCCCTGGCCTCGCTCAGTGGGATAAAGGTCTGGCATGGCTGTGAGCTGCAGCATAGGTCGCAGACACGGCTGGGGTCTGGCATGGCTGTGGCTGTGGCGTAGGCCGGCTGCTGCGGCTCTGATTTGACCCCTAGCCTGGGAGCTTCCATATGCCATGGGCGCGGCCCTAAAAAGACCAAAAAAAAAAAAAAAAAAAAAGAATTGGATGGAAAGTTCTCAGTGCTCAGCTCCAAAGTCTCTCTGCTTGGACACAGGCAAGCTGCTTGGGAGTCTGTGGCCTTGGCAGACTAGCTCCCCTTCATCACAGAGCCGCAGGGAGGGGACAGATGCGCCAGCAGACGTGCTTGAGCAGAGCCTGCCCAGGGTGAGTACAGGGTGGCCATGCAGGCGACTCGGGCCAGGATCGCCCTGGCCCTGTGACATGAAGGTCATGGGACCACGTCTCGTCCCAGGCTCGCTGGAGGCTACAGGACCTGGGAGGGGCTCCAACAGGGGACAGCAGGGGCGGTGCACCCTGACCCCCCGGAGCCCCATCTCAGTTGGCCCCCTCCCTCCTGGGCCAGCTCCCAGAGGAGGGGCCGTGAAGCCCTGGGGGAAAGACCTTCCGCTGTGTGTGTGTGTGTGTGTGTGTGTGTGCACGCGTGCGTGCACACGTGCTCATGTGTTGTGTGCGCCTCTCCCGTGCCTGTCATACATGAAGCAGGGCCCAGGAGGGGTGGGTGCTGAGGAGGGCGAGTGGGTGGCCACCACCTTCTCCTTCACGTCCTTCTGGGTTGTTCTTCCCGCAGAGAATCCCGACACAGTGTTTGAGCAAGAAAGAGAGCGGCAAATCGAGGAGAGAGGTGAGCAAAAGCCCTAAAGGGGCATTTTAGACAAGAGGCCACGCAAATCTTCGCATGGCCAGGAAAGACAAAAGGAGCTCAACACCACGGGTCATGCGGGAAATGCAAATAAAACCACGGCGAGATACCACTTCACCTGCTACAGCAGCCCGTGTGCCCTGGTGTCTGTGTGCTCCGGTGTCTGAGTGCTCCTGTGTCTGTGCGATCCGGTGTTTGTATGATCCAGGGGCTGTGTGCTCTGGTGTCTGTATGATCTGGAATCTGTTTGATCCCGTGTCTGCGTGATCCTGTGTTCGCAGAGCTGAAGGTCAGCAGAGCCGATCTGTGTGTGCAGAAATCTGGATGGCGGTGCCTTTTGGGGGAGGACTAGCTGGAAAGCGGGTGAGGGAAGCTTCTGGGACCTGGACGTGTCCTTCTGTCTGGGTGCTGGATACAGCGTTCAGGTCATGTAGCTGCACGCCTTTGAAGCCCATGCTTTCCCGAGATGGTAGCTAGTTTTGGAGGGTTGGCCCAGCCTCACCTGGCCTGTAGTCCTTAGAGCCCCAAACTCCTGCTGGCCTCAGGGCCTTTGCACTTGCCATTCTCTCTGCCCAGAGTGGACCCTTCTCTCCACACACACCCTTTGTGCTTCTTTCAGTTCTGCTTCTCTTTCAGGGCTCGGAGTAAACATCCCCTCTTCCAGGAAGCCCTCTGGGGATCCCACTCCTGCACTTTGTCGTGTTCATCCAGCCAATTCTTGGATGTATCTGTGTGATTATATAGGTTTACTCTCTCCCTCCGTGTTCCACACAATCGTTCCCCCGCCCAGGGCTGCACCCAAAGTGTACAGAAGCTCCCAGACAAGGGGTGGAATCAGAGCTGCAGCCCACAGCCTACGCCACAGCCACAGTAATGCGGGATCCAGGCCGCGTCGGCAACGTGCAGCGCCAGATCCTCAGCCCACAGAGCGAGGCCGGGGATCAAACCCGCATCCTCATGGATACTAGTCGGGTTCATTCCCGCTGAGCCACGACAGGAGCTCCAGGGACCACATTTAGTTGGGTCGCTGTGGGTTGGATGCCCTTCTGATGGTGCAGGGTTAATGCAACTTTTGCTTTTCATCTGCAGATGGAAGGAAGAAAGGGAGGGAGGGAAGAAGGAAGGAGCATTTCTCTACAGAAGCACAGGGGGTGCAGGAGTAGGCCTGAGGTCTCTCAGCGGTGTGAGCATCCGGTCTCAGGAGGGTGTGGGCGCAGCCCTGGCAGGGATGGTGTCCCAGGACTGCCAAAGCCCATGAGGAATAGGCCGAGGGAGGAAGGGGTTGGACCAGCTCAGGGCTCACACCTCCCAGCGGATGTTGACAGGAGGGGAGTATGGGAGGGTGGGTGTCACAGGAAGTCCTTAGGTCTCTGGGCTGCAGCTGGCTCACCCAGTGTCTGATAACACTCACAGGTCAGACGCCAGCCTTGTTCTCCAGAGGTCCTCAGAGGAAACAACTGTCTGATATCCTGAACATGTGAGGAGCTGAAATGGAGGAAGAGCAACCCAGCTTGAGAATCAAGCAAGGCTTTTTACGGAAGGGGTCTTTTTGGCTGGGCTTTGAGGTTTGAATAGGAGTTTACAAAGGAGACAGTTTAGAGAGGGCTTGTCAGAAGGGCCTGTTGGGAGAACTGCACACATCTGATGTGGCTGGGACCTTTGGAAACTGAGTCCATAGAACTCTCAGTGGAGAGATCTTGGCTCAACACCATTTTTGTTCTGGCCAACACCCAGTAGAGTACATGGAGGCCCCCACTGAGAAAGAGGTCAACTGGGTGAGCAGGATTAGGGGGGATGGGGTTGGGAGAGCCCTCTTAACACAGCTCAGAGCGGGCTATGAGTACTTACCCCTCAGAAGGAATGTAGCGGGCCTTGAACTCAGGTCCCATTGTACAGATGGGGAGACTGAGGCGGACAGGCACAGAGCTAGGCTAGAATAGCTGCGTTAAGCTTGGGTTCTGGAGCCCATAAGGGCAAGAAACAGGCCCTCCTGGAAGCTAGACACCCTACAGACACAAGTTTACTGGGCCAGCCTCTGGGGCCCAGCACTGGGCGAACCATGACACCCACCAAAGAACTGGTTAGAAACTAGGAACTAGAACTCTGCCACAGGTGACAGCTGAAGGGCCTCCGGGCTTCTCTCCCCCAGAGCTGTCAGGTGCCTGCTGTTCCTCCCCTCAGCAGACTCAGCACCTGCCCAGAGAAGGAAAGCAAGCTACAGGGCCACACAGCAAGAAAGTAGCCTTGGAACTCAGCCAGGAGGTGGAAAGTGCTTCCCAAGTCTGGAGATTAGCTGGCGCCCAGGATGCCTGGGGCGGGTGTGTTCCCAGAGAACTGGCATAAAGTCAAGAGCTGGGACTTTGTTGGCAAGGGTGGTGGGGAGCCACAGAGGGTGTGGGAGCAGAAGAGGGGGTGGGGCCCAGTCTGATGTTTCAGGAGATGGTTCTACATTCTTTTTTTTTTCCTTTGTCTTTTTAGAGCCGCACCCGCGGCATAAGAAAGTTCCCAGGCTAGGGGTCCAATTAGAGCTGCAGCTGCCAGCCTACACCACAGCCACAGCAACGTGGGACCTGAGCCAAGTCTGTAACCCACACCACAGCTCACAGCAACACCAGATCCTTAACCCACTGAGTGAGGCCAGGGATCAAACCTGTGTCCTCATGGATGCTAGTCAGATTTGTTTCCACTGGAGATGGCCCTACATTCTCAGAGGGCCCAGGAGGCTCTGCAACAAACCCTGTAGCCTCAGATTTCGGCTTTCTCTCTGCCTCTGGCCAGATACAAGTTTGTATTAGAAATACTAGAGTTATGCAAAAATAACGGAATAATCACTTGTGTGTCTGTGACACTCTTTCACGTTTCTGATGTCCTATAGATGGATTTTGTCCCCATGGCAATCCCAGAGGCAGGAAGGGCAGCTTTAATCACATTGTGTTATAGCTGTGGGTAGCAAGGCCGACACACAGGCAAGGTTGGGGACCTGCCCGGGGATGGGGTACCCGCAGGTCCCTCGTGTTCACCTGGGTGAGGTGAGGCCGTGAGCCTCCAGAATCAACTGTGCCCGGTACCCAGATGCCCTTCATGAGCCTCTAGGAGGCGGGCTCTGTCCTGCTCAGTCTCCATCAATTGTCCCACGAGGCAGGGGCCTTGATGGTTCCCCAAACTCAAGTGAGGCTCACAGTGGGGAGAGGACACACCCAAGGTCACACACAGCAGGAGGAAGATGGTGACAGGGGGCACTGTGCCATCTCTGGGACTCTAGGCAAGTCACTCACTTTGCCTGGAAGGGGCCTCAGTGTTCTTACCTGTTAAAGGGGGGTGCAAACTGTGTGGGGCTTCTAGAAGGGTGAAATCGAGTGAGAGCCAAAGAGTCAAACACCATGGAGCTGCAGAGCTCCCGTCGTGGTGCAGTGGTTAATGAATCCGACCAGGAACCATGAGGTTGTAGGTTCAAGCCCTGGCCTTGCTCAGCGGGTTAAGGATCCGGCGTTGCCGTGAGCTGTGGTATAGGTCAGAGTTCCTGTGGCTCTGGCGTAGGCCGGTGGCTGCAGCTCTGATGAGACCCCTAGCCTGGGAACCTCCATATGCTGAGGGAGCAGCCCTAGGGAAAAAAGACAAAACAAAACAAAACAAAAAACCACGGAGCTGCTGGGCTGTGGTTCCTACCGCTCTTGTTCCCTGGAACGGACCGGGGCCAGCGGCCCTCCGTGGCATCTGCTCAGGGTTGGTTTGGGGAGGGGGGGAGGAGGAGAAAGGTGTTCATGGATCACCTGTGCCCTAGCCCACTCCCAGGGTCCCCGTGAGCAGAGGGAAAAGGGCAAAGTGCAGGGGCTGGAATCCGGCCCCTCCCTGTCGTCTAGGGACACTTGTAAGGCATTATCTAGACTTAATCATGACAGCCACCTTTCCCCGAGGGTGCACGGGGTGTGGTGCCAGCCTTCCGGCTCAGGAATTGCAAGTATACCCCCCTCCACCTGTCCCCACCCTCCCCTGAACCCTCACCCCAGGCCTGGAGGCAGGGGGGAGGTACAGGTTACAGGCCTAGAGAGCTTAGAGGCACTGACACTTAGGAAGGGCGGGACCTGGACTCCTGGCCAGGCCTTGCTGACCCCCAGAGGAGAGAGGTGACTGTGCAGGTGTCACAGGTGTTTGCAGAGAGGCCGGACCAGAGCACTCAGGCCCTGCCACAGCCCTAGCACCTGCCACTTAGTTCCTTAGGCTTGCGAACTCTCTTCCAGGCCTGGGGATCCCCGGGGGAAAATCACAACTTATCTCAAGCCACTCATGGGGGCTCTCTTTGGGCAGACCCTCGACAGCAGCCCCTGTGTGCAGAGCAGAGCAGAACGCTGGCACCACCCTGAGCCCGGCGCCCTGCTGTCTCTGGGCCTCAGTATGCTCATCTGCCTAATGGAGCCCCACGGCCTCAGAACAGCCTCACAGGGTCCCAGCTGGACTCGGGACCACGCTGGTCGGGGGCAGAACACTGGGTTCTCAGGAACCCACAGCCCACCCTGACCCTCTCCCACAAAGCGGCCAGGGCTGGAGGTGGTGGCTGTGGAAGGTGGAGGCCAGGATTCTGAGCCAGTCCCTGCTCAGGACCCGGGTCCTGACTCTCCCAGGTCGGTGGCAGCGGGTCTAAGTCAAATCAGAGGGTGCGGGGGCCCATCCGGACACCCAGGTGAGTAACTGTCTGGGGTCCCAAGGTGAGCGTGCTCAGACCCATCCCAGGCAGCTCTGCCCCCGGGTCGGGTCGGGTCGGGTCATAGGAAGCCAGGGCTAGACTGGCAGGCCCGGTGCAGGCCTCCCCTCCCCTGAGCCGGGTGGTTACTATCGGACGCTCCCAGGCCCGCGCGCGGCTCACGTGGCGGCGGCTCTGGGCCTCCCGCGTCCCAGGGCCGCGCAGCGGGCGAGGAGATAAGCCGGGCGCCCCAGTGCGTGTCGGTGTCGAGCGCGGGCCGGGCCGGAGCTCCCGCAGGGCCCGGCCGGTCCCCACCCCGCCCCTCGGGCCGGCCCGGCCCACTTGGCCCAACTTCCTCTCCATAAAAGGCGACGTTCGGGAGCGCCCGGGGAGGGGGCGCCGGCCCCACAGGCTGGGCCGCCCCACGGCCCTCCCCCAGGAGCGGTGGCCGCCTGCGGGCCCCGCGGGGCGACGGGGACGCCGCGCAGCCTCCAGGTTTTCTAAATCCCTGCTTCGCCCCGCCCGGCTCGGGTGCCTGGCCCACCGGCCGACCGCGCTCCCCGCCTTGGAACCTGCCCCGAGCGCGGTGCCCTCTCCCCACTTTGTGTTTGAACAAACTGATGCCTGCGGCGGGGCGGGGCGGGGCCGGGGGCGGGGCGCTGAAGCGCGTCCGGAACCGGCAACTGTGACCCGACGGTCACACCGCGGCCCAGCTCCCCGGAGAGGCAGAGGCATTCTACTTCGTGGGAGTGCGTGTGCATTTTGTTTTTCTTTCTCAAACTCTTGCGTGTAGGCGATTTAAGCATGTGCATTGCGATGCCCCTAGGACTGGGGGTACCCGCTCCTATTTGTACTTAGGCCCCTAGCAATGCCACTAAGCTCCCCTGACCAGGGGCGCGCGCGCGTTCCTTTTGCTCACAGCCTGTTTCCCATCTGTTAGACCGGGAGATGCTTTGCATCACCTGAGTTTGTGCAAACGTCAAGCACAACAGCCAGCCGGGGCCAGGGGAGCCCGCAGCTCAGACCCAAGCCTGCCCTGCCCTCCAAAGATCGCTCCGAGGCCCAGCCATCTGGAGGCCAGGAAACAAACAGTGGGTGCTCCATAAATGCAGCTCGGCGCCCTTGGGAGTGTGACTCATCTCTGTCCTGGCCCTGGGCTGGGAAGCAGGGCCTTTGGGTGTCTTCTGGTTCCACCCCGCGGTGGTGCCATGTCCGCTGAGCAGGGCTCGGCCCCTCTCCGGGCCTCAGTTTCCCCCTCGGTAAATCGGGGAGGCTGGGCCTGGCCGGCTGGGGTGGGGGCGGGGAGGAGGGGCAGCCCCGGGGGCAGCGCCCGCAGCGCCTCGGCCGCCGGTGCCCCCTCCCCAGGCTCCCCGCCGCCCCTCGGCCCCCCGGGCGGCCACGTCCGCCGCGCGCCAGGCGGCCAAAAAAGGCAAAGGGCGGCGGGGCGCGCCGCCAAACTTAGTCATCCGGCCCGCGGGCCGCCGGGCGCGCGCCGCGCTCAGCTTCCTTCCCGAACTTCCCGTGTTCCGAGGGGCCCCCCGAGGGGTCCGAGGTGCGGCTGCGCCTTTCGAAACGTCCCCGCTTCTCGGAAGGGCCTGCAGCTGCCGGGCCCGGGGGTGGGGCGCCCTCGGGGGAGGCTGGGGGCTTGGCCTGGGGGCGCCCCTGCCCGGTGTCCCCCGCCCCGCTCCCCCAGCCGGGTCGTGGCCCTTTAACCCCGGAGCTGCCGGCCAGCCGGCCCGGAGGGTGACCTGCAGAAGATGCCTGCGATCTCAGCGACGCCCCAGGGAGAAAAGTGCAGGCACAGTCAGGTCCAGTTTGTAAAATGGACCAACGGCCGGTGAAGCCGGCCAACGGCCGCCGGCAGGAGCCAGGAGAGATAAGAGGAGTGTGGGCTGAAAGAGGTGACCAGTGCTCCCGTCCCCGGCCAGGGGATGAGCCTGGGAGTGCCCAGAGCGCAACCTCCGGCTGCCCGGTCAGGTCCCCGCAAGGCCAAAGCTGACCAGTGGTGTCAGGCTGGGGTCGTCCAGGGTGGGGGGTGGTATGGGGGGGTATGGGAGGATGGGAGCCTTCCAGGGTGGAAAATTTCCGTGTACTAATTTTCTTTTCTTTGTCTTTCTGTCTTTTCTAGGGCTGCACCCGCGGCACTTGGAGGTTCCCAGGCTAGGGGTCCAATCAGAGTCGCAGCCACAAGCCCAGGCCACAGCCACAGCCACGCCAGATCCGGGCCACGTCTGCGACCTACACCCCGGCTCACAGCAACGCCAGATCCCCAACCCACTGAGTGAGGCCAGGGATCGAACCCGCAACCCCACACAGTCCCTAGTCAGATTCGCTAACCACTGCGCCAGGTCAGGAACTCCCTGTGTGCTACTTAGGGTGGCGACCCCACAGCTGTACACCCAGGAGCCAGCTGTACACCCTCAGCTGGTGACCTGTAGGTAAATTACCCCCCACTGCAGAACTGTAAAAAAAAGAACAGGAACACAGGACACTCCCATTTATCGTTTAGGGACGTCCAGGTAGGGACAAAGGCCACAAAACAGACAGGAAGGGGCCAGCACAGCTTCAGGGTGGAGGTGGGAGGGGGCATGGAGAGCGGCAGTCTACCAATCCTGATATCCTGTATTTCTTTGCGCAAACAGAGCTGAAGAAGATCCGGTGAAATGATTCCCAGAGCTGAGGCTGCCTTGTGCTCTTCTCTGTACTTTTCTGTATAGTTGATATAGTTCCCACTTTTCAAAAGGAGGGGAAAAAAGCACAGAGCTGGGAGTTGGACGTGGTCAGCCTCTTTGACCCTCAGGGTTTTTTAAAATTTGTTTTTGTTTTTTGCTTTTTAGGGCTGCACCTGCGGCATATGGAGGTTCCCAGGCTAGGGGTCGAATCGGAGCTGTAGCCGCCGGCCTACACCACAGCCACGCCAGATCCTTAACCCACTGAGCGAGGCCAGGGATCGAACCGGCAACCTCATGGTTCCTAATTGGATTTGTTTCTGCTGCACCAGAACGGGAACTCCGACCCTCAGTTTCTTCTGTACAATGGGCCAATGTGATAATCCCTCTGGGGCAAACTTACTAGAACCATCTGAGGTGGTGCAGGCATGAGCCCCTGGCACACAGTGGGTGGGTGCCGGGCAAAGGGGGCTGGCGTGGACTCTCCTTTCCCTCAGCATCTCCAGGAGAAGGGAGAATTTGCAGGGGCGGGGGCCAGGGTGGGAAGGTCTTCAGGCCACTGCTCCCTTCGGCTCATGGCCTGGCCTGGCTGGACAGGCTTGTGTTTCTGAGAAATGGGGCCAGCCAACCCCATGCTCTGCCTGTCCTGTCCTGTCCTGAGTCCTGTCCCTGGGGCGAAGGTCACTCCAGGTGAGGCTCAGGCTCAGCACACCCAGCAGGACACAAGCCAGCAGGGCACCAGGCCTTGGATTCCAGCTTCTGTGGCCCTGAAGGACACATGGGTGGGTGCCAGCTGGACAGTCCTGGAGCCCTGCCCCAGGAGGCCCGTTGATGGAGCACAGCCCCAAGAGCTCCAGAGCCCCGCTGTGGGCAAGCCCCGCCGCAGGGAGGAAGGGAGGAGGGCATGGGGTTGAGAAAGGGCATCCGGGAAGGGAGAGGGAAGAGAAAGAGGAACGACCATCAGCTTCTCCTCCCGGGACTCAGGAGCACCCCCAGGTGCGCGGACGGGTCTCCATGACCCTGACGGGGAGGGGAAGGAAGACCCCCAAATGCTGCAAGGTTAAGGGACGAAGTCAAGGAGACCCAGCTGAGATTGGCAGGCATGAGCAAGAGAGAGACGGACAGAAGCCTGGCCAGGGGACCACAGAGTAGGCTGGAGACGGACTGCAGGGGAGGCCCCGGTGCACAGAGGTGACAGTCGATGGAGAGGCAGACACCTCTCTCGGGTGCCCTCTAGTGGGGACATTCTCTTCCCTGGCAAGGTGGACCTGTGAGGTCCCCATGGGATGCATTAGGGATGGGCTGGATGCTCCCTGTGGGGCCCAGACCTCCACAGGCACCCCCATGCATGGCACCCCTTTCCCAGCCCTCCCTCGCCTCCGCAGGCCCTGCCTCACCCCAGGCCCTGCCTCACCCCAGGCCCTGCTGGACAAGAACTGGCAACAGGAAAGCATCAGGCCAGAGGAGCGCCCTCAGGTACCCCAGGGCCCAGGCGTCATCCACCCACCACCAAACGCTCCAGCTGCCGCCTCCCAGCCACCCTATGGGAGTGGCTCTTTCTCTCCCCCTTTTCCGATTGGGAAACTGAGGTCTAGAGGGTACCAGGCATGCCGGCCTCTCACACACACCCGCGCACCGTGATACTGGGTGCCCTGAATCTCCACACCTGCTGGGATGCAGGTGAAGGTGAGAATCCGGGTTTCTCAGCCTCCCCCGCTGGCAAAAGCAGCCCCTCATCCAGTATTGGAGAAATCGAACCTGCCCTGGCTGAAGATGCTGTAATACCCTCACCTGAAGGGACCCACTGGCAGGTTCTGGCCCCAGAACCAGCGTCAGATTTCAGCATGCCCCAGGAGCCCAAAGGTCAAGGTTAACCCTGGGGGAAACAATTTATGTTCCAAGAGAGACAAACATTGCTAATTTCCACCAGCAGGTACCTAGGAGCTCCAGAGAGATGGGCTCTACTGTATTAGGCCCACGGGGTGACACGGGCGCACTGTGACACTGGATTGGGCTGGACTTACAGGCATGGGCGCACATCCCAGACAGAATGTAATGTGTCAGCTGGTGTAGCTGGAAGGGCCTCCAACAATTTGCTGGTTCTGTTGTCTGAAGTTGCAATCCCTCAGTGGCCTGCATTTAGCAAGGCAGACATGGCAGAACTTCCAGATGTCACTGGAGGAAGAATCCAAAGAGGGTGATTTATCAGGTGTGACCTGTGTGCCTCTGAGAAGTCTATCAGCAAGGCAGTGCCCGCATCCCCAGACACCCACTGGCGATCCTGTGTGGGCCAGCGGGATGGAGTGATGCCTCACTGCCATGGGCTCCTGATCTCAGGGGGCTGATGTTACCTGGAATGACAGAGGCTGAGATGCAACCCTTAAGCGTTAGAGACAAGGTGGGCAAATTATAGAGACAAACTTATTTCCAGAAAGTTCTGACCTGCAGGGATTTGTGGTGGAGGCTAATGGATGGTGTTTCTTTTTTCTTTTTTTCCTTTTTAGGGCTGCACCTGTGGCATATGCAAGTTTCCAGGTTAGGGGCGGAATTGGAGCTGCAGCTGCCGGCCTACACCACAGCCACGGCCATGCCAAATCCAAGCCACATCCTCGATCTACACCCCAGCTTGTGGCAATGCTGAGTCCTTCACCCACTGAGCAGGGTGAGGGATTGAACCTGTGTCCTCACGGATACTAGTCGGGTTCCTAACCTGCTGAGCCACATGGGGAACTCCTGATTCTGCCTTTAAAGGAAAGGAAATTTTGCCCCATGCTGCAAGGGGAACCTCGAGAGCATTATGCTCAGTGAATAAAGCAGTCATAAAAGGACAAATTCTGTGTGATTCCACTTACATGAACCAGCTAAACTAGTCAAACTGATAGAAACAGAAAGTAGAAGGGTGGTTACATTGTCTGGGGGGAGGGTGAAAAGGGGAATTTATTGGGTAGAGAGTTTCAGTTTTGCAAAGTGAAAAAGTTCTGGAGAGCCGTTTCACAACAGTGCGAAGGCTCTTAACACTGCTACAGTTAAAATGGGCTAAAAAGGCAAATTTTATGTATATTTTACCACAATTTAAAAAATACAGTCCTGTCATGGCTCAGTGGTTAACAAACCCCAACTAGTATCCATGATGACGCGGGTTCGATCGCAGGCCTCACTCAGTGGGTTAAGGATCGGGCGTTGCTGTGGCCGTGGTGTAGGCTGGCAGCTGTAGCTCCAATTACACCCCTAGCCTGGGAACCTCCATGGGCAGCGGTGCGGCCCTAAAAAGACACCAAAAAAAAAAGGTAAAAATAAATGAAAATAAAAAATACAGTATGCACACAACTCACAGGCTTAATTTAATTTAATTTTTTTTTTTTTTAAAGCATGATTCTGAGAAGGGGCGCCGAAGCATCGTCATTTGCTAGACAGATCTGTAAGGTCCACAAACGGCACGCGAAAGGTTAAGAGCCCCGGCGCCTCCTATTGGCCGAACCTAGCAGGAATTCCGGGGCGACCAGGGATTCTGGGAATCGTAGTTTACAGCCCCTGGCCGGAGCCTCGCTGCTAAGGGTGGGCTTGGAGCTGGGAGACAATGGCTCTGAGACCGACATCCGGGCCCACGGGGGATTCGTCGCCTGCACGCTGGGCACACCTGACCCCGTGCAGCTCAAGGCAGCAGCCTGTCACACGTTCACACATACCGAGCACACACACCTGTCCATTTGCACCTGCACATCTTTTCCAATACAAGAAACCTCCGCATTCTCCCCAGACACATCCCCGCTGGAGCAGAGGCCTTGGCAGTGACCTTGGGGAGGAAGCGAAGAGTACAGACGCCCTGGGGAAGAAAGTGCCAGGCACAGACAGTGCAAAGTCCCTGAGGTGGGCGCCTGCGGACCACCAGGATGGCTGGGGGAGAACGGTAGGGGATGAGGTGGGGTTGGCCTCGTCGGCCACGTAAGGGCGCTTAGACAGACCAGTGGCCGGCTCTCCCAGGTGGGCGCTGGTCCGCTGCTTAGAGATCTGAATGACACTTATTGTTCTCACCACGGCTGCAGCGGAGGCCTCGGAAGTGACTCAGCGGAATTCCTGGGAGCTGGGGGTGGGCCCGCTGGGCAAGGGGCGTTGCCCGCGCAGAGGCCACACCCCCACGCTCTGGCTGGGGGCGGGGCACACCCACTCTGGTGTTCTCCGCCCCACCCCCTCCTGGCTTTGGCCGGCACCGGCGGGAACCGAGAAAAGAAGGGTGGGAGCACAGCTGGAGGGTTCAGGGAAAGGGGGGGCGAGCAGGAAACCTGGCCGGGGGGCATGGGCGGGGACTTCTCATCTTTCCGGAACTTCCATTCTTAAGACCAGATTTAGGTGAGGGGCGCAGACTAGAAGAAACTGGGGTGGGGTGGCGGCTGACTGTTTCAATCCCGGGCGCCCTGGCCTTTGGCAGGGGTCTGGACTCCCTGAGTGACTCAGCCGGGTCAGGGCCTCTCTGGGACAACTTCCTCTAAATAAAGGGTATTATTCAATAAGCAGGCCTTCAGGGATAATCATATATTATTTGCTCGTGGCAGACTACGTTCCCGCCTCGGTCCGGGGCAGGCTTGAGTTAAGAAGGTCTGATCACTGGACCAGGGCTGCGACACAAATATTCTGAGAACTGAGCCACATTTTCCCAATGCATAAAACGGGTATGATGACTCCAAGAATGAGGAGACTTGCTGGAGTTAGCGGTAAAACTGCAAGCGCAGTCCACCCACTTCAGGGCTAAACCGTGCTCTGGCCTCTATCTCTGGCCCCTGCACCGTGGGGTGGCTAGACTGAGAAGGTGAATTAGTAGGTGCGCTGCATGACCCAGCTCCAGCTTGCCTTCCTTAGGGAAGCAGTCCAGGACTACAAGACAAAGCATATGGCCTGTTTCCTCCCAGGGGTGAGAGAGGCGAGGACCCCGCAGCCGGCTCCCGGCAGTCTTCTCCGCCGCCCAATTGGGCTGCAGGGCATCTGGAGACCTCCAGGTGGCGCTAGAGACACACCTGCCATACGAAGCTGGGCGCGGCTGGACCGGTCCTGGGGAAGGGGCTGCTGGAGAAGTCATCCCAGACCCATTTAGAAGCCTTTTGGACCTTCGCCCTCCCCCCAGAGCACTGAATTCAGGAGTTCCCTCTGGGGCGGACCGGGATCGTGGCGTCTTGGGAGGGCTGGGACGCAGGTTCGATTCTGCCCGACACAGTGGATTAAGGATCCCGCATTGCCACAGCTGTGTCTCAGGCCACAACTACAACTTGAATCTGATTCTCGGCCTGAGAACTCTGTATGCTGTGGAGCAGCCAAAAAAGGAAAAAAAACAAAAAACAAATAACCGTATGAATTATGTGGCCAAGCTACAACTGAAATTGCCTCACCCCTCTGAGTTGGAGGTTCAGTTCAGAGCAGGAGCCAGAGGGCTCTGTCCTGGCAGAGCGACAGGTGAGAACTGGCTGGGGTGCTTTTCAGAGCATGGAGGTTTAAACAGGGCCTTGAAAAGCGACCAGAATTTGGAGCAGAGGGGAGAGGGAGTTCTGGGTTGGGAGGGGAGACTGGTTTCAGCAAGTACAGAACAGGAGTTCATTGCTTGGGTAAGAGGGTGGAATTTTGCAAGTGGAGCAGATGGGGGTGGGTGATGGCCTAGCCCCCTCCAGCTCGGGACTTGCCACAGTTTCCCTTGGTGGCCTCAGCGACACAGAAGGAAGTGATCCATTAAAGTGGTGTCCTGGCTCCACAGCCATCATACCCTGGCCCTGACAGATCCTGAGAGGTCACTGTGCCTAGCCCTGGGGGTACAGGAGGCCTGCTTGTCTTCTCCCAACCTGGCATCATCCATAGCTCCCCAGGGCACCTGAGACGAAATCTGCGGCCTCGGCCTGAATCTGCATGCCAGTGGCAGCTGGACATTCCCTGACAGAGATGGGGGACCTGCGTCTCTGATGTGCTGGGCCAGGAGCATACTCTCAGCTGCTGCTTCTTTATTTTTTTTGCTTTTTGGGGCAGCGCCTGCAGCATATTGAAGTTCCCAGGTTAGGGGTTGAATCGGAGCTACAGGAGCCAGCCTACGCCACAGCTACGCCACATGGGATCTGAGCTGTGACTGCACCCTACACCACAGCTCACGGCAACGTGAGATCCTTAACCCACTGAGCAAGGCCAGGGATCAAACCCGCATCCTCATGGATACAAGTTGGGTTTGTTACTGCTGAGCCATGGGCAGGAACTCCCCCCCCCCAAGCTTCTTGAGTCAGAAAGGCAGAGATAAGGTAGTCTCTGCCTAGCTGCTAGGGTGGGCTGGGCAGTGACTCTTAACTAGGAGCAGGGTGTGTGTGTGGGGGGTTGAGCAATAAGGGAGAATCAGGCTTTGATCCTTGACCCCACCCAGACTTGATCAAGGTGGGGGAGGAAGGAGGGTCCCGCAATGGAAGGCAGGTGTCAAAGTACCATTTCCAAAAAGCTAAGATCATGACTCATATAATTAGAAAATGAACATTTGTGAGCAGGGACCTGCTGTAGAGCACATGGAATGTTACCCAATATTCTGTGATAATCTATGTGGGAAAATCATTCGGAAAAAAATGGATGTGTGTACATGTGGAAATGAATTACTGTGCTGTACAGCAGCAATTACCATAACATTGTATTTCAACGATACTTCCATAAAACTTTAAAAAAGGAAAAACAAGGAAATCAACATCTGTGAAAGATTTAGTTCCGTTCATTGATGAATGAGGGAAGAGCAGGATGGTAAAACTGGTGCCAAGAGCGTTGGTGGAACTGGGTTGAGATGGTCCATTAGAAAGCACTAGGCTAAGATTCCTACATTCGGAGTTCCCTGGGGTGCAGCAGGCTAAAGATCGGGTGTTGTCACGGCGGAGGCTTGGGTCACTCCTGTGAGGGGATTGGATCCCTGGCCCAGGACCTTGTATGTGCCATGAGCACGGCAAAAAAAAAAAAAAAAAAAAAAAGAGAGATTCTTAAATTCAATTTTAAAAACCCTGGAAATGTGACGACTGTCCTTTGGGGCAGTCAGGAGGTAACCTCTGGCGTTATCTTTTATCTCAGACGCAAACCCACAAGTTAACATGTCACCAAGTTTGAGCCCTTAACTAAAAGTAAATCGCAAGGCAAACAGAGGTTTCCTAGAAAATTAAATAACCCTTAGGCAGGCTCCTCACACAACGCGGCCCTTCTCTGGGCCTCGTTTCCAAGTCCCAGTGGGTTTTTCCTGACACAGGAGGTAGGTGTGGGCGTTCAGCTGGGCCCTGGCACACATCAAGATTGGGAGCCATTTTCACTCCTTCCTGCCTCAGGTCTCTCAGCCAAAGGGCTTAGAGCACAATTGCCAGCTCTGACCGTCTGCTTCATCCTCCGGGATTGATTTTTACCTAAGCCCCCCACTCTGGTCCAACTGCCTTAGGGACCCTGGGGAGGTAGTGACAGCTGGGTTCAGAAGGCCTTGGAGCAGCCATAGCCCCCAGCTCTGCCCTGAGGTGCGGTGCGATTCGAGGAAAATGTGGCCCCTCTCTGGGCCACTGTGTTTCCCGTTGGGCAAAGGGCAGAGTGGAGGGGGTATGTGGCTGCCTCGGAGAGGCCCCTAGATTTAAGAGATTGAGAATCCCCCCCCCTTTTTTTTTTTTTTTTTTTTTTGCTTTTTAGCGCTGCACCCGCGGCATATGGAAGTTCCCAGGCTAGGGGTTGAATCGAAGCTACAGCTGCTGACCTGACCTACACCACAGCTGCAGCCACACCAGATCCTTAACCCACTGAGCAAGGACAGGCTCAGGGATCGAGCCCGCAACCGCATGGTTCCCAGTCCGATTGTTTCCGCTGTGCCACGACAGGAACTCCAAAGAATCCCCCTTTGCCTTGATTCAACTGGGTGCCATTCAATTCAAATGGATTCAGCTGGTGGGGAAGAAAGACCTGATAAGCCACAAGAGCCTGCAAACAAGATCTGATCTAAGAGAATGGGAGAGAGAGACGGCAGTGTCCCTCTTTTCTCTCCCCCTTTCTTTCTCTCTCTCCCTCTCTCTCCCTTTCTTTTTTTTTTTTTTTTTTTTTTTTTTTGCTATTTCTTGAGCCACTCTCGCAGCATATGGAGGTTCCCAGGCTAGGGGTCCAATCGGAGCTGTAGCCGCTGGCCTACGCCAGAGCCATAGCAACGCTGGATCCGAGCTGCATCTGCGACCTACACCACAGCTCACGGGAACGACAGATCCTTAACCCACTGACCAAGGCCAGGGATTGAACCCGCAACCTCATGGTTCCTAGTCGGATTCGTTAACCACTGCGCCACGACGGGAACTCCTTCCTCTCCCTTTCTCTCTCATTCTTTCTCTCTCTCTTTGGCTGTGTCTGAGGTATCTGGAAGTTCCCAGAACAGGGATCAAACCTGTGCCACAGCTGTAACCAGAGCTACAGCAGTGACAATGCTGCATCCTTAACCTGCTGAGCCGTGAGGGGACACCCAACGGTGTCTCTTGTGGATTCTGCAGGAAATAGTTCAGGAGTTGATTAGTAACTTCTACCATGAGTGCAAGAGTGAGAATATGATGTGTGTTGTGTATCTGCTCACCTCGCTCTAGTACATGCAGCACCCAAAAGGGATTCAGGAAAGCCCAGATTCTGGTCACAGTTTTGCCACTGCCTTGTGGAATGAATTGTTATCACCTTTTTTTTTTTTTTTTTTTTTTTTTTTTTTTTTTTTTTTAGGGCTGCATCCACGGCATATGGAAGTTCCCAGGCTAGGGGTTGAATCAGAGCTGCAGTTGCCACCCTACACCACAGCCAAAGCAACAATGGATCTGAGCCACACCTGTGACCTACACCACAGCTTGCACCAACGCTGGAACCTTAACCCACTGAGTGAGGCCAAGGATCAAACCTGTGTCCTTGTGGATACTAGTTGGATTCATTACTGCTGAGCCACAGCACGAACTCTGAAATTAGCACCTTTGAGCCTTAGTTTACCAACCTATAAAATGAAAACACCTCGGGGTTGATGTGAGGATGTAAAAACATGTTGTCGGTGGACACCTTCATGTTGTAAGAAATGGAAAATACCAATATATCTTTGTCTAAAACAACATAGCTGTCTAGAGAAGATTATAGATAGGATGTCAGGTATGGCATGATCAAGGCGCTGGCTCACTTTCTCTGACTCTCTAAGCATTGTCTTCTCCATGGGTCAGCCCTTGTCTAAGGGTGGCAATGCTTGCTACAGGTCCAGGTGGCACATGCATAGGCCACACTGACTTGGGATGGTTAGCAGTGTTCTGGGCCAGCTGCCAAGTCTGCCCTGGGGTTGTTCCTGATTGGGCAATTTAGGTCACAGGCCCATCTCTGGAGCAAAGAGATTGTGGCCTGGATGGGGAGGAGGAATAGGGGTTGGCCCCAGGCTCAGGAGTTGAGAGGAAGAGTGGAGAGTGGAATGAACCCGGGCTGTCCCTAAAAAGAAAGGGAGGGACGGATGTGGACAGGGGCCTCCAGCAAGCACAGTGGAGGGGACAGGAGAGATTGACAAGCAAAGCCCTCGGGCGGCTCCGGCTGCTTGAGGATGAGGTAATCATCCAGCCTTGGGGGCTGGCTGGCTGGGAGGGGGGTGCAGTAGCTGAAATTGTGGGGGGTGGAACGGTTCTGGGTGAGGGGGCAGCTGGGGTACCTTGGGGAGGGGCCTGAACCCTGGAAACCACGCCTAGGAGGGCACCCAACCAGAAGCTTCCAAACTCCCCAAATCTGCGCTAACGGCCCTCTCTGCCAGCAGGAGACCAGGGTAGGAGGGGAGGCTGCTCGCGGGGGGCGACAGGAAGGGCCGTGATCCAGAGACAGGGTCGCTGTGGAAAGTAATCGGGTAGCAGGGGCTGCAAAGGGAGGAGGGACCCGGGGGGCGCGGGATCTGCCGGGGAGGGCAGGGCATCAGCTCCGCAGGGCCTCGCGAACCCGGCGGCGCCCCCTTCCTGGCCGCGCCCGTGGTCGGGGGGCCCTCTGCCCGCCCCGATTCCACTGCTGGAACCCAGGCCCCTTCCTCATCCCCTCACCGAGCGCGCCTCTCCCCCAAGCCTTCCCTCTACCCTGGGGCACCCCACAGTCTCAGCAAGACGCCCGGAAACCCTCAACTACGGCCGCAGGCAAGAGCCCCGCCCCCCGAAGCTGGGGCCTCCCCGGATTGGCCCGCCTCCACTAAGCCACGCCCCCCCGGCACAAAGAGAGGGGCCGGCTCAGCGCAACCGCACCAAAGACCCCAAGGAATGTGGGGAGGGGGCTGGGTCCGCCGGCCGCGAGCCCGGTCCTCACTCTGACGGAGGCGGCCTGGCTGGGTCACAGCCTGGGGGCCTAGCTTGTGAGCGGCCAAAGGCGCCGACTCAGGCCTTAGGGTCCCGCCTTGGGGAAACCTAGGCCCGGGTCTCCCCACCCAGACCTCGCGCTCCCCTATCCCCGACCCCCGGCTTCACTGCCGTCTAAGAACTTACCCTCTAGGCCTCGTCGCTCGCTCCGCTGTCTCCTCTCCGCCGGTAGTGCTGGGGTGGGGGTAGGGGTGGGTGGGCGTGCTGATTAGGAGTTACTTGATTTTTAAGCTGTTACAGATGGGAAAACAAGGCTCGGAGAGGGTAGGTAGCCTGCCAGATCCTTAACCCGCTGAGGGAGGCCAGGGATCGAACCTGTGTCCTCATGGATGCTAGTCAGATTCGTTTCCACTGAGCCTCGAGTGCAACTCCAAGGAGGGGTTTTTAATAAGAAAACGTGGCAGGAGTGTCTAGAGAGTGTGCGCAGGTTTTGTTCCCACCCCCGCCTCCCAGACAAGTTTTTGCCTTCTTGAAACTTTCCTTATCTGCAAAATGGGATGAGTTCTGAGGATTAGGTGAGACCTTTAAGGACTGGGAACACTAAGGGGCCAAGGTCCACAGAACGTTGGCCACGCGGTGGGGCTGCCAGTGTGGGGGAGGGGGCCTGAAGGGGCAGGGGCATCTGGCTCAGGGTTTCTGAGGGAGGTGCTGTTGGGGCCTGTGGGTCTTGGGGTGTGGGGTGGCTGCAGCAGGCGGGCTGGGCAGGATGAGTATCCAGGCTACCTGGGGAAAGGAGGGAGTGGGGGGACATTCCGGGCACCCCACGCAGGGGTGGCTGAAAGGGGGGATGGGGACAGGACCAGCAGCAGGTGCAGGCTGACCTGAGGCCTCAGACTTTCCAGATCAGCCCAAACCAGGCAGGTGTGGGGGCGGGGGGGACACATTGGCCAGGACTCCTGGCTTCAAGCCTGAGGCATGTGGCATATCTTCAGGTGCATTTGACATGTGTCCTGATGAGTCAGGGCTGAGCCCTTACCCCCAGCTAGTCAATGGCCCTGTCCACCGGGAGGAAGCATTTTCCTGGTCTCTTGCCTTCCCTGGCTGCGCGCTGGGGCCTCTTCATTCTCCCTCTTGACGCAGGAATCCAGACCCTCCTGCCAACCTCCAGGATCGAACCGGTGCCACAGCAGAGACAATGCCAAATCCTTAACCACTAGGCCACCAGGGAACTTCAAGACTAGCATCCTTTCTAGGGAGCAAGGACCTCTAATTCCTGCAGGCTTTCCTGTTTCCTAAAGAGCCTCTGCAAGCCAGAATGTCCTTTTTCTTTTCTTTTTTTTTTTTTTTTTGCGTTTTAGGGCTGCTCTCGCAGCCTATGGATGTTCCCAGCCTAGAGGTCCAACTGGAGCTGGAGCTGCCAGCCTCTGCCACGGCCACAGCAATGCTGGCTCCTTAACCCACTGAGCGAGGCCAGGGATTGAACCGGTGTCCTCATGGAAACTCGTCGGGTGCGTTCACCACTGAGCCACAGTGGGACCTCCCAGAATGTCTTTTCAATTTCTTTTTCCTTTTTTGGCTCCACCTGCAGCATATGGAAGTGTCCAGGCCAGGAATCTAACCCTTATCATCCAGCAGCCTCACCACAGCACCACAGCACTGACGATGCTGGATCCTTAACCTACTGCACCACCAGGGGACTTTTTTTTTTTCAAAATTAATCTTTTTTTTTTTTTTTTTTGCTTTTTAGGGCTGCACCCACGGCATATGGAAAGTAACCATTTAATTTAGTTAATTAAAAAAAATTTTTTAAATGATTTTTAGGGAGTTCCCGAGGTGGCTCAGCGGTTAACGAATCCGACTAGGAACCATGAGGTTTCAGGTTCGATCCCTGGCCTCACTCAGTGGGTTAAGGATCCAGCGTTGCCATGGGCTGTGGTGTAGGTCACAGACAAGGCTCGGATCTGGCATTGCTGTGGCTGAGGTGCAGGCTGGTGGCTACAGCTCCGGTTAGACCCCTAGCCTGGGAACCTCCATATGCCGCGGATGTGGCCCTAGAAAAGACAAAAAAAAAAAAAAAAAGAGATTTTTGTTTTTGTTTTTTCCATTATAGCTGGTTCACAGCATTCTGTCAATGTTCTGCTGTATAGCCAAGTGACCCAGTCACACATACACATATACGTTCTTTTTCTCACATTATCCTCCATCCTGCTCCATCACGAGCGACTGGATATAGTGCCCAGTGCTGTCCAGCAGGATCTCATTGCTTGTCCATTCCAGAGGCAAGAGTTGGCATCTATCAACCCCAGATTCCCGGTCCATCCCACTCCCTCTCCCTCCCCCTTGGCAACCACACATCTGTTGGAAATTAACCATTTTTTTTTTTGCTATTTCTTGGGCCGCTCCTGCGGCATGTGGAGGTTCCCAGGCTAGGGGTTGAATCGGAGCTGCAGCCACCAGCCTACTCCAGAGCCACAGCAACGCAGGGTCCGAGCCGCGTCTGCAACCTACACCACAGCTCACGGCAATGCTGGATCGTTAACCCACTGAGCAAGGGCAGGGATCGAACCCGCAACCTCATGTTTCCTAGTCGGATTCATTAACCACTGCGCCACGACGGGAACTCCAGAAATTAACCATTTTAAAAGCAATTAAGGAGCACTTAGTGTAGTCCCAGTTTTGTGCAACCACCACCTCCATCTAGCTCCAAAATGTTCTCATCACCCCAGAGGGAATCCCCACTCCTGTTACCCAGTCACTGCCCGTCCCCCACAAACCCTCTGTTCCCGCTAAACACTAGGCAGCTTTGTGTCTTTAGGGACTTACCTATTCTGGATGTTTCCTTCAAAGGGAATCCTTTAATACATGGCCTTTTGTGTCTGCTCCTTTGACTTAGCGTCATGTTTTCAAGGCCTGTCCGCACTGAACCACGTGACTGCGCTTCATCCTCTTCTGTGACAAAGCCAGCACTGTGTGCATGTGACATGTTTTGTTTACCCACTCATCCTGCCATAGACATTTGGGTTATTCTCGCCTTTTGGCTCTTGGGAGTGTCAGTGCTGCTATGACCATCCAGGTCCATGTCCAAGTTTTTGTTTGAACACCTGTTGGCCGTCCGGGGCGTACACCTAGGAGAGGAATTCTGGGGCCATGGGTTCATCTAGGTTTAATTTGTTGAGAAGTCGCCAAACTTTTCTACAGCCTCTGACCATTTTACATTCTTTATTTTTTATTTTTATTTTTTAATTTCATGGCCACACTCGTGGCAAATGGAAGTTCCAGGACCAGGGATTGAATCTGAACCTATGCCACAGCTGCGGGAAAGCCAGATCCTTAACCCACTGTGCCACAGCGGGAACTCCCACTTTACATTTCCTTTTTTTTTCTATTATCTTTTTGGGTCTTTTTGTCTTTTTAGCGCTGCACCCATGGGATATGGACAGTCCCAGGCTAGGGATGGAATTGGAGCTGAGGACGGGAACATCCCCTTTGCATTTTTCACCCCAACCGTGGAGTGTAAAAATGGAGTCTTGCAGTTTCTCCACCTCCCCACCCATACTTCTTCTTTGCCTTTTTATTTTTTAATTTCTTTTTTGCTTTTTAAGGCCTCACCCGGGGCATATGGAAGTTCCCAGGCGAGGGGTCCAATTAGAGCTGCAGCTGCCGGCCTACACCACAGCCACAGCGACATGGGATCCCAGCTGCGTCTGTGACCTGCACCACAGCTCACGGCAGCGCTGGATCCTTAGCCCGCTGAGCGAGGCCCAGGGATCGAATCTGCATCCTCATGGATAGTAGTCGGGTTCGCTTCCACTGCGCCTGCCTTTTTATCTTTGCTCGTGGTACCTTGACGGGGAGGGAGTGGGGTCTGGCTGGGTTGGATCTGCAGCTCCTGATGATGGGTGGTGGTGAGCATCTTTCCACCTGCTCCTTGGCCATCCGTACGTCTTCTTCGGATCATCCAACACGACAGGATGTCCCAGCCCTGGAATCAGTTAGCTCTCTGCTGTGCCCTGAGTGGGGAATGGAGATGTGTGGCAGGAGGTGTGGCTGTCCCCACAGCCTCTCAGGGGACAGAGCCAGGAAATGTGGTGTTTACACACATACTGTATTTACATCACCTATGCTAATGCCAACTTTTTTTTTTTTCTTTTTTTTGTCTTTTGTCTTTTGTTGTTGTTGTTGTTGCTATTTCTTGGGCCGCTCCCGCGGCATATGGAGGTTCCCAGGCTAGGGGTCCAATCGGAGCTGTAGCCACCAGCCTATGCCAGAGCCACGGCAACGTGGGATCTGCAACCTACACCACAGCTCACGGCAACGCCGGATCCTTAACCCACTGAGCAAGGCCAGGGACCGAACCCGCAACCTCATGGTTCCTAGTCGGATTCGTTAACCCCTGCGCCACGACGGGAACTCCCAACTTTTTTTTTTTTTTTTCTTTTTAGGGCCACACCTGCAGCATGTGGAGGTTCCCAGGCTAGGGGTCAAATTGGAGGAGCTGTAGCCATTGGCCTACACCTCGGTCACAGCAGCGCAGGATCCAGGCCTCATCTGAGACCAACCTACGTTAACCCACTGAGCGAGGCCAGGGATCGAACCCGCATCCTCGTGGATTCTAGTTGGATTCATTTCCGCTGCGCCACAACGTAAACTCCCAACTCCAGTATCTTTATAAACTGCAAAGTCCTGGAGTTCCCTGGTGGCTCAGCAGGCTAGGGATCTGGTGTTGTAGTGACTGGCGTGGGTCGAAGCTGTGGTGCGGGTTCAGTACCTGGACGGGGAGCTTCCGCATGTTGAGGGTGTGGCCAAGAGAAAGATAAAGCAAAGCAGACTCTTGAATTGACACCCATAGGTCGCAGGGTCACTCCAGGTTGCTCCCTTCCTTGTTTAGGCCTCTCTTTTCTGCCCCGAACACCTGGCTGCCCTTAAAGTGTCTGCTTATTGTCTCGGTCCCCTGCGTGTACTTACCTTGCGTGGCCTCTGTCATCCCCTCGCCCTGTCACTTCCTCTGGTCCTGCTCGGGCCCCCCTGCCTCCCCCCGCCCCCAGCCCGCACAGCCCGCACAGCCCCACTGTGACTCCTAAGCCGGCCGCCGGCTCGGGCACAACCTCTCTGGGAGACCCTCCCTGCTGCGCCTGGAAGCCCACCTAGCTCAGTGGCTTTAGGACTCCATTGTTCCAGAAGGGAAATGAAAGCAGGGTCCAGGGGGAGAGGAAGGAAGCGCAGACGTCTCTGCTTCTTGCTTTATCTTGGAAACTCGTGGCTAAGTCAGCACTTTTGTCAAGGAGCCTGCTTCCTTTCCATTTTAACAGGATGCAGAGTTCTCCCTGCTCGGCTTCAGGTGGACTTGCTGCCCTGGGAGGGGGCCTGGTGCTTCCAGAAGCCGGTCTGGGTCAGAGACAACGGGGAAGGCCTGGGGCAGGCTGGGGGGGGGCGTGCTTGGTCAGGGGGGTGGGGATGGGGCAGTGGCCTCTCCTGTCCCCTTCCCTTCCATCCAAGACAATCGGCTGCCAGCTAGGGTGGGAGACGATGAAAGGCCGGGTGGGGTTGGTGGAATCATAGCTTCCAGGGCCTCTGGTCCCCCTCACCCTGTGCCTTCATGGAAGGGAGGCCTGAGAGCTGTCCCCGGTCACCGGGGCCCCTGCCCTGACGCCAGGGGTCAGCCTCTCAAGGTTAGGGTCTGTCTCCTTCCCTCCCTCCCTTCAGCTTTGCACGTAAAGGGCACCCAGCTGCAGGACCTGCCTGTGTCCTCCGAGGCGCTGTCGGCCTGCGGGCTTGTGGCGGGGCCTCCGGGTGAGGCTCGAGGAGTGGAGCTGGGCGGGATCGATCGCTTCGTTTGGATGGAAAAGAACCTAAAATTTCTCAATAAGGTTTCTATTGATTAGACGGTGGAATGACCATATTTGGGGCATGCTCATGGGTTAAATTCACTTGTTTGTTTTTCCTTTTTTGGGGGGCCGCATTCGAGAGACTTGGAAGGTCCCTGGGCCAGGGATTGAATCAGAGCCGCATGGGCGACCTACGCCACAGCTGAGGTAACACGGGACCCTTAACCCACTGCAGCACAGCGGGAACTCCCTGCTGCACGTCTCTGAGCCACACTGTCTTCCTTGAGGAGGCGCTGCTGAGGGTGACGGAGACCCCCCTACTGGAGGTGCCACTGAGGTGTGGCAGGGAGGGGGCATCCATCCGTCTGTCCCCAGGCCTCGGACCCTGGTGCCTGAGAGACACGGATGCTGCAAGACTCCATCTCCAGCACCACCACTGCTGCGCTCAGACCCTGGGGCTCTGTCAGGAGTCTGCCCTGCACGGCTTTTATCAAAACATCCAAAACTAGGCCAGAGACAAGGCCAGGGAACCTGCAGCCCTCGGGCCACTCCAGGCCGCCTACCAGGTTCCGGCAGAGCTGCCGGGCGGGAAGTGGACCCCGCGGGCACTTTCGAGCCTCTGCACCCCAGCGTCCCTTCTGCTGCTGGTATGGTGGGGTCTGAGGACAGTGGGAGGCAGAAGGGGCTGGGGCTGGGGGTGGCCTTGATCTGGGCTGGCCCTGCTCAGGCTGGCCCTCCCAGCCCCCCGCCGGTATCAGAGTTCTTCCCCCGGAAACAGAAACTGCTTTCTGAGCACATCCTCTGGGCCTGGCTCTGGCCTCCTGACCCTCAGGATGTGGGGCTCCCAGGCAGCCCCCCAGCGGGCTGACTCATCCTCCTACACGCTGCGCCTCCTTCTCCGTCTCAGCCCCGGGCTTGCCCCTCCTACCCGCCTTCCCCCAGGCGGCAGTGTCCCCAGGAGCGCATCACACTCCCCTTTGAACCTTCCCCGGCTTCCCTGAGCACATCCTGCAGCACCAGCCTCCCCCAGGGCTTGTCCCTCCCCTGCGCCCCAGATCAACCCCCGGCTGGTCCCTGAACCCTTCCTCCCCTGCTGGCTCCTGTGGACACACACCTTTTTTCTTCCTTTCTTCTTTTATTTTTGGCCGCGCTGCGGCATCCGGAAGTTCCTGGGCCAGGGATCCAATCCGCAGCTTAACCCACTGCGCCACAGCGGCAACTAGACACCTATCTTTTTCAAAACATTTCCCCACACCCTGTGAGGAGGGCAGTGTTGTACCCATTTCACAGAGGACTGTGGAGGCTGGAGAGAGACGGGAGTTGGAGGATGAGCAAATGCTTGCCCCCTGGTGGCCCCACTGCCCCACTCAGAGACTGTTGTCTCCTCCGTGCACCGACCTGTTTCCCCTCGCCTTTGCTGAAAATCAAATGACAGGAAAGGAGTTCCCTGGTGGCCTGGCAGTTAAGGGCTTGGGTTCCTGCTGGGGTGTGGGTTTGATCCCTGGCCTGGGAAATTCTGTAGGCCTCTGGTGTGGCCAAAAAAGAAAAGAAAGCCTGGATAAGTGACTCTGGGCTCAGTATTCTGTTCCATTGATCCGTGTGTTGGTCCTATTCCAGTGCTGTGGCCTCAGGGACAGTCACAAAGCCGGGCAGCAGTAAGTTCTCTGACTTCGTTCTGTTGTTCCTCCCTCCCCAGCCCCTGGCCACCACCCTCTGCTTTCTGTCTTTCTGAGTGTGACTCCTCCAGGGACCTCATCATATAAGCAGAATCCTACAGTCTGTGTCCTTTGGTGACGGGCTCATTTCACTGAGCATAATGTCACAAGGTCTATCCAGAGTGTTGCAGGTGTCAGGATTTCTATACCCTTTTTTTTTTTTTCGGCTGCACCTGGGGCACATGGAAATTCCTGGGCCAGGGGTGGAACCCGAGCCACAGAAGCCACCCAAGCCACTGCAGTGGCAACACCAGATCCTTAACCCACTGCAGTGGCTCAGTGGGAACTCTGACTTCATTCCTTTTTTTTTTGTCTTTTTGTCCTTTTGCCATTTCTTGGGCCACTCCCGTGGCATATAGAGGTTCTCAGGCTAGGGGTCGAATCAGAGCTGTAGCCGCTGGCCTACACCAGAGCCACAGAAACTTGGGATCCGAGCTGTGTCTGCACCCTACACCACAGCTCACGGCAACGCCGGATCCTTAACCCACTGAGCAAGGCCAGGGATCGAACCTGCAACCTCATGGTTCCTAGTTGGATTCATTAACCACTGAGTCACGATGGGAACTTCCTTCCTTTTTAAGGCTGAATAATATTCCATTGTATGGATGTACCACATTGTGACTCTTTACCCATCTGGCAATGGACGCTTGGGTTCCCTCCCCCTTTTGGTTTCTGTGAATAAACGCTACGGGAATGTGAGGGTGCAAATATCTGTTGAGGTCCCTGCTTTCAGTTCTTTGGGGGCATACACATGGAAGCTGAACTGCTAGACCATATGGTCATTCTGTGGGGCGTGGTTTTCGTTTATTTATTTATTTTTTATTTTTTTGCTTTTTAGGGCCACACCTGCGGCATATGGAAGTTCCCAGGCTAGGGGTCGAATTGGAGCTACAGGTGCTGGCCTACACCACAAACACAGTAATGCAAATCTGAGCTGCGTCTGCGACCTACACCACAGCTCAGAGCAATGCTGGATCCTTAACCTACGGAGTGAGGCCAGGGATCAAACCTGCGTCCTCATGGATGCTAGTCAGATTCTCTTCTGCTGAGCCACGACGGGAACTCCCGGGGCATGGATTTAGAGAGGAGTCTGTTGTCAGCTTGGCTAAGCGAAATGGTGAAAGTTTTCTTCCGTTTGCAGAAAGAGTTCTCCACAGAGCGCTGCTGGAGTCCGGGAGCCTGGAGTCTGTGAACCTGGATGAGAAAACAGTCACATCCATATCGGCACCGACTAAATTCAGCATCGCCCTGCCTTGTGAATGTGAGCAGCAAAACCCAGTGAGGTCTGTGGTTTTGCCACCGACGTTATCAACCACAAACCCTACTGGGTTTCCGAACATCCTACCTTTATTGCAGAAATTTCAGGATGGCATTTGGACTCAAATCACGGTAGTTCTTAAATCCACCACTAGGTATTCTTTTAAATGTGCTAAGAAGAAGTTGGAGTTCCCTGGTGGCCTAGCTGGTTAGGGATCCTGCATTATCACTGCTGTAGCTGGGTTAGATTCCTGGCCTGGGAGTGTCTGCAGGCTGCTGGCCAAAAAAAAAGAAGAAGAAGGAGAAAAGGAAGAGGAAGGGGAAGAAAAGAAGAAGAGGCATGTATATTAAAAAATAGTTTGACAAATTTCAGTGCATTTGGCTTCCTTTATAATCCTACGTATTTTGCTATTTTGCATTGTGCATTTAAAAACATGATCCTGAGAAGGGGTGTCAAAAGCCTAGTTAATTTTTTTTTTTTTTTTTTTGGCTGTGCCCAAGGCAGGTGGAAGTTCCCCGGCCAGGGACTGAATCTGAGCCACGACAGTGACCCAAGCCACCGCAGTGAAAATGCTGGATCCTTAACCTGCTGCACCACAAGAACACTCAAAAGCCTAGTTGAGGTAATGCCGGGGAGCTGATATTCTGGAGCGCTGGCAGTCATTTTGTGACTCTGAGGGTAAAGCTGACTCAGTGAGAAGGGCAGACTGAGGAGTGGGGGAAGTTCCAGGGTCCTTTCCCAGCTATGACCAGAATTAACCAACCGGGGAAAGTCCCCTCTTCTGGGCTTATTTCTTGCTGTAACACATGGCCTCGTTGTTTAGCCAGTTGAGTCAGGGGTTTCTGTTTTGGGCCCTGAAGACTGCATGCCTGAAAGATGGTGTTTCCAGAGGGGTCCGGGAATGGCCTAGGGAAAGACAGGTGAGACTAGAATTCTGCTGGCCTGGACAGAGGCGTTGCGTGAATTAGGAAGGATGCTCCCCTGGCTGGGGCTAGCCTTTTGGCACAAAGAAAAGCCTCCGGTCTGGGAGTTCTTGTTGTGGCTCAGCAGGTTAAGAACCAGATGAGTATCCATGAGGATGCGGATTTGATCCCTGGCCTCACTCAGTGGGTTAGGAATCCAGCGTTGTCACAAGCTGTGGTATAGGTCTCAGATGTGGCTCAGATCCTGCGTTGCTGTGGCTGTTGTGTAGGCTGGCAGCTGCGGCTCCAATTCAACCTTTAGCCTGGGAACTTCCATATGCTGGGAGTTTGGCCCTAAAGAGACAAACAAACAAAAAGAGCCTCTAGGCTGACACAGCCACCCATCTAGAGCACAGGCTTGTCTAAGGGGCCTTGAGCTGGCTCTCCCCGCCCCCTAGAGCCTTTGTGCAGGATTCGACCTGGGAGGCCCTGGGAGAGGACCCCAGATGGAGAGCAGAGAGGCTTCGTGGAGGGGTGTGTGGGGAGGGCAGGGCCTGCGGAAGGCAGCTGGCACCCTTAAGGGAGACCCTCCAATGGCCGCGCCCACGACCTGCAGCTTCTTCTGCCTCAGACG
This sequence comes from Sus scrofa, assembly GCF_054392235.1. NCBI lineage: Eukaryota > Metazoa > Chordata > Mammalia > Artiodactyla > Suidae > Sus > Sus scrofa. The sequence continues at coordinate 4,061,264 of NC_139385.1, forward strand.
CCCTGCAGATGCGCTCCTTGTTCCGGCCCCAAACTGCCCTTGTCCCTATCTGAGCACTGCCATCAATGCCCTGGACCCTTGCAAAGTGTCCCGGACATGCACTGAGCGGGTAGAAAGGGGCTGGCAGGATACCCGAGCCAGGCAGGTAGTAGATGCTGCTCACTTCCCCGTGTGGGCATTTCAAACCCCCCAGGCGGCTGGCACTCCCTGAACCATCTTGCTCGCTGGGCAGAGTCCACCCCCGCCAGGCTCTCTGGGGAAGCAGCCAGAGAGTGGGTCTGCGGGCCGCATGCCCACTTCTGGAATGGTCGGGGTCTGGAGTCTGGGAGGATCTGCAGGCCAGAAAAGATTGAGCCAGGAGAGGCGGGCAGCAGAGGGGGCCTCACTACCCTCCTGCCTCTCTGTCCCTCTTGGTCCTTCTCTGTCCCTCTTGGTCTTGCCTGGAGCTGCCTGGCTGCTGGGGGGCAGGGCTCAGGGATGCATTTGTCAGGGGCTTGGGCAGGCCCTGAGTGGGTGCTGCAGCTTTGGCACTGGGGTCAGGGGACAGACACAGCCCCTCCCGCCCGTGGGGGAGGAGGACAGGAGGAGGACGAAAGAGCCAAGTCACCGACAACTGGCCGAGGCGCTGGACACTTGTCACATCTGTCAACTCACAGGCCATCTTTGCAAGCCCCAACTCTGCTCCAGCCTCCTGGGGGCCTGAAAATGCCCAAACCTGTGGTGCTAATCACGTGTGGCTCTCCCCATTTAAATGAAACACAGCAAAGCTAAATGAAAAGTTCCTCAGTCACAGGAGCCACATTTCAAATGCTCAAGAGCCACCCAGGTGCAGGAGGCCCGCTTCGAACAGAGTAGATTCCAGAACATTTCTGTCATCACACAAAGAGGCCAGCCCTGACCCCTGGGACACCTGGACCTGCATGGCATGGACGGTGCCAGAGGTCCCCCTGCGGGCGCTCAGGGAAGAAGCCAGCAGCCCCCCCAGAGGGGGTGAGGGAGGTCTGGGGTGGGTCTTTGGGGGAGCAGGGGGGCAGGTGGAGGTCACAGGGAGAGGAGGGGAGGGAGGTGGGAGAGGGGGACAGAGGGTGGACCGCCAAGGACTCCGGGCACGCGGAGCCACGGACAGTTTGAACTGGGACGGGCAGGGGTGGCTTTGCCTTGTAGGAAGCTGCCTGGCTGCCCTGGTGGGTGAAGTGGAGGCGAGGGGAGTGCTGGGGCGGCTGTCCCATTCGCCCCCCACCACCACTCCCGCTCCCCTGAGCATTAGAATAGCGCTCAGAGCTCACGGAGGTGGGAACACCTCATGCCCTTGGACTCACGGCCCTTTACAGAAGAAAGGGTTTCGTGCAGGCTCGGGGTGGAGGGATGATCAGGCCGTCTGACCGGCGGGCCCTGAGGCCAGAGACAGGCCTGTCCTGCTGAGGTCTCACCGGCATGGGTGGCGGGGCTGGGGGGCGCCCTGAAGGGTGGCATGGGGTCTCCGGAGCAGGCATGGGTGGTGGCCGGGTGGGGAGAGGCTGAGGCCAGTCACAGCCAGCGGCCTCTCCATGGCCAAGGAGCCGGCCCTGCTCCTGGCAAGGACATCTTGGCAGCAGAGGGCTCTGCCCAGGGTGCTAATACTCTCTTAATTAGCCAGGCGCTTGCCAGGCACCTGCCGCTTCAGCCCCACTTTACAAAGCACACTCGGGCCTCAGGGCTGGCCCAGCACCTGCCACACTGTGCGTTCGGTGGATAGCCAGGTACAGCCTCTGAGCCACCCGCCGAGGCCAAGCCAGGCCTTCCGCCCAGGGCTGCCTCATACAGAATGACAGAAATAGGAACGGTGCGTAGGGACACGTCTTCAGTCACAGACACAGGACAGGTCGGCTTCCGGACCTCTGCCGGATTCCTACTCCCCCGAGTGGTCATCCCTGCCTCCTGGGGGCCTCCTGGACCTCACGGCTAACTCCCTGCCCAGGACAGCTCGCCACAGGCACTGGCTCCTGACTTAGAAGGGTTACAATTTAGGGCCAGGAGTGAGGTGTCACACATCTCTTAGCAAATCTGAGCAGAGCCATAGGCCAGACCCCTGAGAAGCTCGTGTCCCTCCTTAAAGCGGGACCAGAGCCTCTGCTCTGCCCAGGGCCTCGGTTTCCCTATTGGTCACCCTGGATTGGCAGAGACAGGGTGATGGGGTGACAGCCGGGCCCTGCACCCCTGGCTGTGACCCGACAGTGTTGGGGAGTGGCCTGGGGCCCTGGAAGGCACAGCTGTCCTGGAGTCCCGGCCTGGAACTGACTCGTCCCACTCAGGGCATCCTTGAGGGATGCAGGCCGTACCAGGCTGCCTGGGGGCCCACAGAACAGCGGGGGCAGAGCAACAAAGACTCCATTCTCCGGCTCGGGGCCACGAGGCCGGTCATCTATGCGGGCTGGGCTGTGGCCATCTGGGCATCTGTACTGCGGACAGCACTTCTGGACCCTGACACACACCCGGGCCACACCTACCTCCTTTCGAGAGAAGGGAAAGGGAGGCGGGGAGAGGGGGCAGCCCCCGGGAAACTTCCCCCACGCCATACCGTGCCCTTTCGCAGAAGAGGAACTGAAGCTTCCAGAGGCTGCGATTTGCCAGTGTCACGCCTGGAACCCCAAACCCTGGTCTCAGTCAAGACCCAGGGCAGGCCCCAGACCCTGAAAGCTGCCACCGCTCTGGGCAGGTGTGATGGGAGGTTTCCAGCATCTTTCCAGGATCCTGGGAGGCAAAGGGAGGGTGTGAGGCTGCAGAGCTGGTGTGAAGGGGGAGCCCCGGGAGGAGAGGGAGCTGTGAGGTAGGGGGGCCCTGGGAGCCAGGCTAATCTGGTTCCATCACTCCTGGCTGCCTGGCTTGCTCATGTTCTTTTTATCCTCCTGCAAGATGGATAAATTGGCAGCGGGGGGGCACGCCCACCACATGTGGAAATTCCCCAGCCAGGGATCCAACCTGGGCCACAGCAGTGACAACCCTTGATCCTTAACTGCTGGGTCACCAGGGAACTCCCATGATTGATAGTTTCAAAAATTTAAATAAAGTTCACATTATATAAAATAAACTTTTTTTTTTTTTTTTTTTAAGGCTGCACCCGTGGCATGTGCAAGTTCCTGGGCCAGGAGTTGAATCTTAGCCACAGCTGCAGCAACATCAGATCTTTTAACCCACCATGTCGGGCCAGGGATCAAACCCTTGCCTCTGCAGCAACCCAAGCCTCGGCAGTGAGATTCTTCCTTTTTCTTTTTCTTTTTTGGTCTTTTTAGGGCCTCACCCATGACATATGGAGGTTCCTAGTCTAGGGGTCCCATCAGAGCCACAGCTGCTGGCCTATGCCACAGCCACAGCAATGTCAGATCTGAGTTGTGTCTGTGATTTCTGCTGAGCCATGATGGGAGGTCCTGCAGTCGGATGCTTAATCCACCGTGGGGCCTCCTAAAATTAATTATGTCTAAGCAGACGATTCTGCAACCTTTCGTACAGCCACAGGGCTGTGCAACCACCACCTCTCCTCAGCTGCAGGACAATTTCATCGTTCCCAAGGGGAACCCCAGCCCCATTAAGCAGACACTCTCCGTTCCCCGCCCCCAGCCCCAGGCAGACACCAACCTGTTTTCTGTTTGGTCCCATTTCTTCACCTCTCAGCCTCATTTCTGAAATGGGGGTGGCACCCAGCTTGATGAAAAGATAAGGCAGATAAAGGCCTTGGCATCACGCCTATAGCTCCTGGGCTTGTGAGCTGTTTAATGCCTGCCTCCCCCAGCAGAGCCCAGGGTGAGGTTCTCAGGCGTGGTGGGAGCTGAGGTCCAGTTCTGGGGGCTGGGAGAAGGGGGGCTTGGGAGATTTCCTCAAGGAGAAGCCATGGGGAGTCTGAGACCCTGGGCGGTGCAGCTTAGCCCAGGCCCAGGTGAGAGGGTCCCCCTCCAGGGCAGGTGCAGGTCGGGGGCCCAGCTAGTCCAGGCAGGCGTCTGCCTGGGGATCAAGTCTGAAGTGACAGGCCTGCATGACAGCCTGGTGGGAATCTGATGACCTTCCACAGGCCAGTGAGAATGGGGTGGAAACAGCCATGGGGGTTGGCAGGGAGGTCACTGGGACAAGTCATCAAGGGATGTGAGCAAGATGCAGAGAGGAAAAAAAAGCCAGGAGCTCCCGCTGTGGCTCAGCAATAATGAACCCAACTAGTATCCATGAGGACTTGGGTTCAATTCCTGCAGCTCTGACTCCATCCCTAGCCCGGGAACCTCCATATGCCATGGGTACAGCCCTAAAAAGCAAAAAAAAAAAAGAGAGAGAGAGAGTCACTTAAGGCTTCTCCTTGCACCCATCACCCTGTCTGGAATAGTTTAAGGCAAAAGCCAGGCGTCAGGTCATTTCACGGGGAGTGTTTCTACTCTGATGGGTAAAAATTTTTATTTTCTTTTTGGGCCACACCCATGGCATATGGAATTTCCCAGGCCAGGGACTGAGTCGAGCTGCAGCTGTGGCAATGCTGGATCTTTTTTTTTTTTTTTGTCTTTTTGCCTTTCTTAGGGCCGCTCCCTTGGCATATGGAGGTTCCCAGGCTAGGGGTCTAATTGGAGCTGTAGCCACAGGCCTGTGCCACAGCCATAGCAACGCAGGATCCGAGCCGCGTCTGCAACCTACACCACAGCTCACAGCAACACTGGGTCCTTAACCCACTGAGCAAGACCAGGGATGGAACCCGCAACCCCATGGTTCCTAGTCAGATTCGTCAACCACTGTACCACGGCGGGAACTCCCGGCTGGATCCTTTAATGCACTGCGCCAGCCGGGGCTAGAACTTGCACCTCTTCAGTGAACTGAGCTGTGCCCCAGCAGGAGCTCCACTCTTTGCTGACATTTGGTTTTGGTTTTACATTGCACTGTGCTCTTATTATACCTACACCTGTGTTTTCCATGAGAAACTCTGCTCGTATGATTATTCCCATCTGACAGGAGTGGACACTGAGGCAAGGGGAGAAGAACGTTGTCCAAGATCCTGTGGCAAGTAAGTGTCAGGGCTGGGAGCCAGTGAAGGGCCCCTGACTCCGGCTTCTGCTGCTCCTTGACTCTGGGGCTGGACGCACCTTACAGGAAGCCCCTGCCCCTGGGTGGGTGGGCACGGGGAGGGCTCCAAGGCTGCTGGGCTGGGGAGAAGGCGTCTGAGTCTTTATGGCTTAGAATCTTCACTTGGGGAACTGGGTTTGGGGTTAGCTGAATAGCCCTTCCTGGTGGCCTCATTTCGGTCCCTGGCCCAGGCAGGGCGCCTGCTGGCCAGCCTGGGAGCAGCTCAGGCCTGGCCCCAGCCAAGCACTTCCGTTCTCCTCGTGCCATGCCCTGGTTCTGGGCAGCTCAGGTGGCGCCTGGGTTCCTGTGGGGGCCAAGGACACAGCGTCCGTGTTCCTGTCCTTCCCTGAAGGGACCCGAGGTGGAGCCTGCAGACAGGACCGTGTGACCGCACTGGACACAGAGGTGTCCAATGTAACTGGGACTAGGGGAAGGGAACATGGTGCAGAGCAAGGAAGGATTTTTGAAAATGCTCTTTTGCCAAACTCACTTAAGATTTTGTTCCTGTATTGGCTTTCCAACAATAATTAATAATTAAAAAAAATCCCCTCAAGATGTGGGAGTTCCCTGGTGGCTCAGAAGGTTAAGGACCTAGGGTCACCACTGCGGTGCCAGTTTGATCCCCGGCAGGAACGTCCATGTGCTGTGGGTGCGGCCAAAAAAACAAAACAAAAACAAAACTCCAAGATGCTTCCCTCTCCTCCCATCCAAGGATCTATGGTCATGAGACTCAGCCACCTGGTAGCTTTCCCTGTACTCAGGACACCCCTTTTCCCCAGCTGCTGCATGGGCCAGAGCTCCCTCACCCCTCAGTCTCCACCCAAGCTAGACCAGGGCAAAAAGATATCACTCACACTGGCTTTGGACAGAGGACAGAGTGAGCTCCCCATCACCAGAGGCATTCAAGCTGGGGCTGGACAGCCTTAATTTTTCACATGATGCATGGGGCATAGCCAGGTAAAGAGAAGCACAACAACATATTGGTTTGTGGTTGGGGGCTGCACTCTTGGGAGGGGGTTCTGGCCAAAGCAGCGTATCAACAACAACAACCCAAATGTCCATCCACAGGACACATTAAATAAATGGCACCTTCATGCAGTGAACTATTACACAGCTGTGAAAAGGAACAAGGAAGGCACTTACATACCAAAGCAGAAACTGTGCAGGTACGTGAAGGAATAAAGCAGGATTAAACACACTATTTAGGAGCTCCCTAGTGGCTCAGCAGGTTAAAGATCCGGCATTGTTACTGCTGTGGCAGGGGTTTGATCCCTGGCCCGGGAACTTCCACGTGCCAAGGGTGAAGAAAGGAAGGAGGGAAGAAAGGAAGGGAGAAAGAATTAACCATTTCGAGATGGAGAGATTTACAAGAGTATAGATGAATATTTGCTTGTCTTTGAAGTTCAAGGAAAGGAAAATCATCTAACATCAGTTATTGAGGTAATGGATAGGGATGGGGGTCGGGGGGCAAAAGTCTTTTTATGGTTTTGGATGTGTGAACTATGTGAATGTACGGTCTATCGAAAAAATTGAAATAATAGTAATTTAGCTCCACATTCTTTTTTTTTTTTTTTTTGGTCTTTTTGCCTTTTCTAGGGCTGCTCCCGCGGCGTATGGAGGTTCCCAGGCTAGGGGTCGAATCGGAGCTGCAGCCACCGGCCTACGCCAGAGCCACAGCAACGCAGGATCTGAGCTACATCTACAACCTACACCACAGATCACAGCAACGCCAGCTCCTTAACCCACTGCAGCTCCACATTCTTTACATACTGAGCCCCGATCACCCAGTCCCACCCAGTCTCAGGCTGGACCTGATCTCCCCCAACATTTCAGGCTCTCTTTTGTTCACTGCCTTGGGCTGCCCTTGTCTGTGGGGAAATCCAAGGTCCCCTTTCTATGTCCCATCCCCCCACTGCCCCATTTCATTCCGCTCTCTTGGGCATGTCGGCACAAGGCTCCTGCTCCTCACCGATTGACCCTAAACCTTGTACTCCACCAGTGCTCAGACGACAGGACAGGACCGGGTCCTGGGGATTCCTGGGGACCCTGGAGGCTGGAGGGGGTCTGGCCTGTCTGTGTCCCCAGGACCAGCCAGCATTTATTGAGCACTGACTACGTGACGTGCCAGGCACTGTTTTCTAGGGGCTTGACATGTGTCATCACCAACTTGTCTGGTTTGCCCAAGACCTTCCTGGTTTGAAAACTGAGGGCCGTGTCCCAGGGACCCCCTCAGTCACGGTCATGGGTGTTGGCTGCTTCTGTCGTCTCAACTTCTCTCCAGGGGCAGGTGCTGTCGTTATGCCCTTTAGAGAGGTGGGAAAACCAAGAACCAGGGAGGTTTGTGTGAACCCAGGAAGCCCAGTGCAGGAAGCCAGGCTGCCACCACGCCCAGCTCGCCTGGCTAGTCTTTCTACCCCTTGAAAGTATCACCTGGGAAGGCCTGGACCAGCTCCCGCCCCTGGCCGGACTGAGAGGCAGCAGCCCTGCCAGTTAACCCACTTGACCCACCATGATGAGACAGTTAACCCAAAATTCCCCTGAAAGATAAAAATCCCTGGAGGGGTTTGCCTGGCTGGGAGGCACAGGCACAGCCCAACCAGCCCGGGAGCTACTTCAGTGCCCTCTGCCTTTGGCCTGGAGACCTTGTGGGCAGCCTGTGGTCATGCTGGCATTCCAGGGGCCTGCAGGCATGTGGGGAATGTCCCAGCAAAAGTGTTGGCCTTCCGAGATGCTCAGAAAAGGGAAGTGTTCCTCCCCGGGGGTGGGGATGGGCCGTCTGCAGGGAAGGTCCACTTCGCGGGAGGAGGATGGAGAGCGGAGGCCCTCAAGGAGGAGCCCACATCACCCCTTCCTGGGTGCTGGGCTCAGCATCCAATGAAGTGGGGGCCTGGGGGCGGGTATAAAGCGGGAGGTGTGCTGGGCTGGAGACCGGGTTTCCGCCCCTCAGGGCTGTGCTGCCCGAGTTGCATCCTGCTTCTGACCCGCTCAGCACAAGGGCACGCTGCTCACCCCATACCTGGTGAACCTCACCAGGACCCCGTGGCTTCTGCCTCCTCAGAATGGGGCCACTGTCACTCATCTCCACTACCAAGGAGACCTATTTGGGCCAGGGGGGGGCTGGGGACCTGGGCCACAGGGAGGGGTCTCAGTGGCCTTCAGGGCAAAGGCGTAGGAAGGCAGCTTCGGAGAAACACAGCCTCTGTTCGGGAGGCCGCAAGGCCTGGGTTGGATGAGTTGGGGTCTGCAGGGCCCTCCCCAGCTCCTGGTGTCCTCCTCCCATCCCTTCCGCCCACAGGCCCTTAGAGGGTCCCCTCTCAGCTCCTTCAAGGCTCTGCTCTAAGGCCACCTCATCTGAGCAGCCTCCGGACCGCCTCGTCCTAGTTCTGATGGCTCTGCGGCTCTCCACCGTCTCCATCACAGCCTCAAACCTGGCTGGCTTTTCTCCCGGCTGGGCTTGGGGTAGGGGGCCTCCGAGGGGTCCCTGGCTCTGAGGGAGTCCTCAGGCTGCGGCGCTGCGAGGGTGGGGCCCTGGCATTGGGGGAAGTGGGCGGCGGCCCGAAGTGGGGGGAACCGCAGAGGCCGGCCGCGCCGAAGGAGAGGACGCTGCGAGCCGAGCCGCCACCCGCGCCTCTCCCAGCCCCTGCGCGACCCTGTTCGCTCCCCGGGTCCCCGCGCCCCCTCTTCGGCGCGTCCCGGGGCGGGGCGGGGCGGGGGCGGGACCTCGCGGCGCTGACGTCACCCCGCTTATAAAGGGGCTAGGGCGCCACGGGCCGGCTTTGTAGAGCGCTGCTGAGGGTGCGCGCACGGCCGCGGCAGTAGAACAAAGGAGCAGGGCGCCGCCGCAGGGACCCGCCACCGACCTCCCGGGCCGCGCCGGGGCCTCCAGCCCGCCGCCACCATGACCGCCAACGGCACGGCCGAGGCCCTCCAGATCCAGTTCGGCCTCATCAATTGCAGCAACAAGTACCTGACGGCCGAGACGTTCGGGTTCAAGGTGAACGCTTCGGCCAGCAGCCTGAAGAAGAAGCAGATCTGGACGCTGGAGCAGCCGCCCGACGAGGCGGGCGGTGCAGCCATGTGCCTGCGCAGCCACCTGGGCCGTTACCTGGCGGCGGACAAGGATGGCAACGTGACCTGCGAACATGAGGTGCCCGACGCCGACTGCCGCTTTCTCATCGTGGCGCACGACGACGGCCGCTGGTCACTGCAGTCCGAGGCGCACCGGCGCTACTTTGGCGGCACCGAGGACCGCCTGTCGTGCTTCGCTCAGACCGTGTCACCGGCCGAGAAGTGGAGCGTGCACATCGCCATGCACCCGCAGGTCAACATCTACAGCCTGGCCCGCAAGCGCTACGCGCACCTGAGCGCCCGGCCCGCCGACGAGATCTCAGTGGACCGCGACGTGCCCTGGGGCGTCGACTCGCTCATCACGCTGGCCTTCCAGGACCAGCGCTACAGCCTGCAGACGGCCGACCACCGCTTCCTGCGCCACGACGGGCGCCTAGTGGAGCAACCTGAGCCCGCCACAGGCTACACTCTCGAGTTCCGCTCCGGCAAGGTGGCCTTCCGCGACTGCGAGGGCCGCTACCTGGCGCCGTCGGGGCCCAGCGGCACGCTCAAGGCGGGCAAGGCCACCAAGGTGGGCAAGGACGAGCTCTTCGCCCTGGAGCAGAGCTGCGCCCAAGTCGTGCTGCAGGCTGCCAACGAGAGGAACGTGTCCACGCGCCAGGGTGAGTGGGGACGCCGCCCCCCGCCTCTCGGGCTGTGCACAAAGCGCACCCCACCCCCGTCCCCACAGCCTCCCGCCCTTTCTCGCCCGCGGCGCGTCTGCCATCCCGAGCGACGCCCGGCGAGCCCCCGCTGGGCGCGCGGGCCACCCCACCCCGCCGCGGGCCGTGCGCTCCGGCCCCGAGGAAGCGGCTTTCCCTGTCCTTGGGTGCAGAGGCACAGCCCCCACTCCGCCGTGGAGTTGGGACTCCCTAGGCCGCGCTTAGGCTCCACCCCAAGTGGCGCCCTCCGAACCCCCCGCCCAGTCCGGGTCCTCCCTCCCCGCGCAGATCCCGGGTATCTGCGGACCCAGTCTTGGGGAGGGGACGCCCCTTGTCCGTTCCTCGTGCCCCCCCTCCTACCCCCGCCCCCGTCAGCGGGCCTTCAGCTCAGGGGCGGAGGCGAGGGGTCGCCTCCGGCGCAGGGCGTGCCCCAGCTCCCTTTGGGCAGCCTTTCGCCGGCGGGATAGGGGAGCTTTGATCTCTGCAGGGTGCACTTCCACCTCCTGGCCCCCTGGGCCTTTCCCCACCCCCTCTCTCGGCCGGGAGGGGTTGGCTTCTGCGGGAAGGGGGTCGCCCCGAGGGTCTGCCCTTCCCCCCGGCCCCTCCTCCCGCGTCTGCCCCGCGCTCGAGGCCGCGGCCTTTGTGAGCCGGGGGGCGGGCTCCTCGACAGGGCCCTCCCTCGCCCCCTTTGTCCTGCTCGGTCTCTGCAGATGGGAAAACCAGATGCGGCGGGGTGGGGGAGGGGATGGGCTTTCCGCGGGTCCCTCCTGCCGAAGACCCCCCTCCCCCGCCACCGCGTCGCCCCCAGGCCCAGTGCCCCTTCCGAAGTCGCCCCAGGAGGCGGCCTCCCTCCTCGCGCCCCGGGCTCCGGAACGGCGTGGCGCGGCTGGCGGCTCGCCAGGCACCCTGTCCTGCACCCGCCGCACGTCTCCCGGCCGCGGCGCTCTGCTCTGCGGGTGCCGGAGCCTCCGCGCGAGCCGGGAGACCCTAACCAGCACCCTCGGGAGGCCCCCTACCCTCGAGGGAACCCATCCCCCAAGATCCCTCCTGGAACAATTGGCTGCAACTCGATGCGTCCTCTTGCCGCGGCCTCCCGCGGGCCTGGCCATTTCCTCCTACCAGCCTGCGCGCCAGCAGTGAGCCCCCCTTTCCTTTCTTAGATTCTTCCCCAGGCGGCTTCGCTTCCTTCGGGCGTCCTCGCTCGTCGTTGGCGAAGAAGGCAGTCTTTTCCTTCCCAGCGGAGGGGCCTTTGGGGCTCTTGCTCCTCTGAATGGGACGTTGGGCTCAGGCTCTGGGAATAGCTGGATGGGATTCCATGGTCGGGAGGCCCCCCTTCTGCCTGGGCTCTGCCGAGGGGGCAGTTTTGTGCTTGGGTTTGCCCAGAGAGGTGAAGCCAGTTGGCCACTGTCACACAGCAAGTAAACAGCACGCAGAACTGGGTTTGACTCCAGAACAGGCTCTTATCTGGACTCCCTGATGCCACCAGCCTCGGGGGCTCAGGGTCTCCTCTTCCCAGTCTCACACAGTACTAGGTGGGGGCAGGACTCCCCACTATTCAGCAAACATGGAGCCTCTAGCGAGTGAGACAGGCAGAGGCCTGAACGACGGGCACGTGGGCATGTTCCGGATCCTTAATTCTTGGGTGCAGTGTTCTCACTGGGAGATGAGCCACACCCCAGAGGTGTCAAGCAAAGGCCTGGGGGTCCAGCAAGTACACAAGGGTCCCAGGTTAGATGGAGGAGGTGCCTTTCAGAAGAGAACACCTGACCTGAGGATGAATACAAGGTAGCACGCATCAGGTGGGTAGAACAGGGCTGCAGGCACAGGGCATGGCTTGTACAAGAGTCCGGGGCGGGAAGGAGCAGAAAGCCCAGTGGGGCTGAGGAGCAGCTTGTGAGGTTGGTAGATGGGACTGGAGCAGCCAGCAGGGCCACAGGACTCACGTTGGGTTCTCATCAATGCAGGCGTGCTCCATGCTTGCTGGGCTGTGTCCAGCATCTTCTCTGGGGAAGATGTGGCAGGAGCAGGTGGTCCTGGCCCTAGTCCTTGGGGCCAGGAAGGAGCAGAGAGAGCCTGGGGCTGGTTTTGGCAGGCATGGCGAGCCTGGGCAGACGCCCTCTCCTTTCTAGTAAAGCTTGCTGGGGGTGTCATGGTGTGATTCAAGCTGATGGGGCAGGAGGAGCCGGAAACTGAGCCAAGAGAGGTGTTGGCTCATCTGTGAGTTTGAAGGGGAGGGAGCTTTGGGAGCCAGGATAGGAGCCACCCTGGCCTCGGATTTGGGGGTTCTGATTGGCTGACTCCGCTTCTTCCTGGTGGGATGGAGGATGACCTATGGGGAGGGGGGGGCGTCTGCAGAGGCCATTTTGGACAGGCCTGCGTGGCAAGGAGGCGGCAGCTGTGCTTCCGACACATGTTGGGAAAAGCCAGCCAGGAAGGAGGAGGATCCTGGGCTTTCTGGCTGGGGGATGTGACTCATCCTGACAGGCCTGCACAGGCTGGGCGGCCCGGGTGGGGTGCTCCCTGCTGAAGCTGCAGCCCGCTCTCTGGCCTCAGTTTCCCCATCTGTAAAGGGCTCGCCCAGGCTGTGCTTCTGGGAGGAGGCTAGCACAGCTACCACTAGAGGCTGAGTCGGCCACCGGGAAGTTAGGGTCCCGGGAGCTGAGGTGACAAGGCAGATGGCACATGTCTGTCCCAGGTCCTGGGAAGTGGTGTAGCTGTGACCACACAGGTGGGGACATGGCTCGGGCAGGGCTGGAGGTGGGCAGGGCCACTTGAGTGAACAGTACTCATGCTCCATTGGAGCCCCGCCTGCCCTGGGCTCTAGCCACACCCTGGGCAAAGCCTCACCACTTTCCCCCCTGGCATCACAGCCCCCTTGCGTGTGCCCAGCTGTGCCCTGGGGACTCCATGCTCAGGAAGGGCAGGTCAGGCTGGGCTTTGCAGGACGTGTAAGAGTTCTCCTGTTTGGGCAGGACATTTCAGGCTGTGGGAACAGCTTGTGTAAGGACGGAATAGGGATTCGAAATGGTCAGGTAGTGGCAAGAACTGACGGGAAAGAGGGGAGGTGACGTGAGGCCACAGATGCTTCTAGGCCCCCCTCTCTTTAACTGAAGCGGGGGGTGGGGTGGGGGTGGAGAGATCTTTACTGACAAGCCAGGGGAATTTGGGAACTGCTAGGGCTCATGGGGTGGGGACCATAGGGTGCGCTCGCAGGGATGGGGGGCACCCCCTTGGAGCCACTGCAGAAGGTGGCTTAGAGGCTGGAGACAGGGACAGCTGTGACAGAGGGGGACAGGCGGGGGCCGGTGTCTCACGAGGGCTCTCTGGAGGGGGATGTGGCTCTGGGCTCTGCTGAGCCCCCACGTCTCCTGCCGCCCCCACGTCTCCTGCCTTCCCCAAGGCTCCTGGGGGCCTGTGACTCAGGTTTTCTCTGCTGCTGTTGATGAAAAGAAAAATCCTGAAGAAAACCCTGTTCCCATAGTAACCCGGCTCTAATTAGAGACTCTGAAGCCAAGTGGGGCCTTTCCCGTCTGGGCAGGGCCTTGGAGCCTGGCGGGACCCCCGCCCCCTGCCATGGGGCAGGGGACTCGCCTCCAACCCCTTCCTACTGGGGACGGAAGGCGGTGTCTGCTTGGCACTAAATCCTTTCCGTCTCCTGGCAGAATGGAGAGATGGGGCCCTTTTGATGATAGGCAGAGAGGGAAACTGAGGGCTGGGGTGGGTGCCTGGCCCCGGCTTTGGGTACCTTGCTGGCTGCTCTAGGCCTTTTTCTCAGGACTGGACACAGTCTGGCTGGGGTCTGGGTGACTGAGCAGATGGTGGTGGCCCTGTGGCCCTGGGCAGGTACCTCTGGGGTGGAGCCTCCCTTTGTGTGGACCTGCTGGAGGAGTCGTCTCTTGGCCGGGCCGCGCTGCCCCCGGCGAAGGCTGAGCTCTCAGGAACCGGTCCCATTGAGAAGGAGCCCCCGGATTTCCTGCATTTGTCTCCGGCCGGCTGGGGAGCGCCTTGTTTACGTGCAGGGCTGTGTTATCTCAGGTGCTGGAGGTTCCTCTGCTCTCCTGCACCTGGACCCCTTTCTTTCCTGCTGCCGAGGTGAGCCCCGGGGCGTCTCCTCTTGTCCGTTCTCTGCTTCCCCTCAGCTGGCCCAGCGTGCTGGGCAGGGGGTGCCATGCGGTGGCTCTGCAGCAGCGGGGGTGGTCAGCCACAGGTTGTGCTCCTGTGCGTGGCTTTGGGATGGCCCTCCTCCGGCTGCTCCTCGCCTGGTGCTTCAGTCCGGCCTGGGGGTGGATCCGGCTCACCCCCGGGCCCTGAGCAGTCAGCAGGGGCTGCCCTGGGGCTCAGGGGGCCCAGTGGGCCTGGAGCGTGGAGCCCAGCGGTTCTGAGGGTCTGGTTCAGGACCCAGGGTGACCCGAGGCCATGGCCAGCAGTCTGTGGAGAGGAGGGAGGGTGGGGGCAGGAGGCCCGAGTCTGCCCATCTCTCCTCCTGAGAGCCCCTGGACGCCTTGTTTTCTCTCTGGTGACCTTGGCCAAGGACACCAGCACTCTGCCTCAGTTGCCTTTGCGAGGTGGGGGTGGGACTGACATGGGGACACGAGACCCGGTTAGCATGGGGCTGACACCCTTCCGGGCCTCTGGGTGGTGGTTAGAGAACTGAGGCTGGGGGCTCCGCCTGCCCCGCGCAGCCCCCCCAACCCGCCTCATCTCATCTGAGGGGGTGCCGGCCGCCCACCACAGGGCCCAGCTCCACAAAGTCCTCAGGGCCCAATGACTCACCCTGCTGCTGAGGCTCTTAGGATCCACAGCGCTTGGGGAATGTGAATTTTTTGTGGGGAATCAATGATCCCGCTTCCGGGTTTTAGCTGGAGGAGTCCACAGGACCACGTGGCTGCAGCTGGTGGGAGCAAAACCCCAGAAGCCACCCCTATCACGTCAGATGACTCGGGGACACGGGAACATGTAAAGGTGACAGGCAGATCATTTGTGAGTCGAGGTGTGCAGCACGTGTGCACTTGAAGGTCAAGAAAACGCACGTGCGAAGGGCAGGAAACACGGCGTGGAGGATGTGGTCACGGCCGCGGTGGTGGCGGCGGTGGCGCTCTGGGGCGCGCTGGGCGCGGAGGGGGATGCAGTTTGACTTGCATGCTTTTACGAGTTGTCAGAATGTCCCGACGGGAGTGTGTGCTGTCACATCCTGCACTTTTTGGGTTTACGGATACAGAGAAGCAGGAAGGATACACTGAATACGCCGCCACACCGGCTCCCTGTCTCTCTCTTCCCTGTTTTTGGTTGTACTTAGAGCAAATCCGTGACTTCAGGACAGTTCATCTCAAAACGTTTGTCTGTACATCTAAAAATAATCAGGGTCGTGTTCTTACCTAATGACAACACGAGTGATAATGATTGGTCCTGCCTCGCTCATCCTGGGCCATGTAAAGATGCTCCCAAGTGGCTCTCGAATGTCTTTTTGCATTTGGTTTGCTGGAAGGTATTCATTGCTTCTGTAACCAGAGAAAGTGATGTGTAAATGCCCCTCCGGCCTCGGTCCTTGACGGACCCTCCTGGGATCCTGGGTTCTGACCGCGGCCGAGGGGTCTGAGCTTTGCCGTGGGGTCTTGGCAGCCCCCTGCCACATTGGTGTGTGAGGGCAGGGGTGTGGGGGTCCCCGTACTAGCTGGAGCCTCTCTCTCGCTGCAGGTATGGACCTGTCAGCCAATCAGGACGAAGAGACCGACCAGGAGACTTTCCAGCTGGAGATCGACGGCGACACCAAAAAGTGTGCCTTCCGCACCCACTCGGGCAAGTACTGGACGCTGACGGCCAGCGGGGGCGTGCAGTCCACTGCCTCCAGCAAGTGAGTGCCCGCTGCCCTTGCGCGCGCTGGCCGGCCCTTCCTGGAGACAGGGGCCTGGGGTGGTCCGGGGTGGCCCCTCCTGACCCTGTCCCGCCCCGCCAGGGATGCCAGCTGCTACTTTGACATCGAGTGGCGTGATCGGAGGATCATACTGCGTGCCTCCAACGGCAAGTTTGTGACGGCCAAGAAGAATGGCCAGCTGGCTGCCTCGGTGGAGACAGCAGGTAGCCACCTGTGGGCACACCCCAAGTTCCCGTTCCCCGGAGGGTCTGCCTATGCCATGGTCACTTACCAACCCTACCAGAAGTTTGCTCTATGCTGGGCATCGACCCAGACTGGCACCACCCCGCCTCGCCCGAGGGCTGGCATGCAGAGTGACCCCAGGCTCCTGCTGTCCCTCTCTGAGCCACACCCTGAGCGCGGCACTCCCACCCCCGCGAGGCTCACTGCCCCTTCCCACCTCCCTGGACAGGGGACTCGGAGCTCTTCCTCATGAAGCTCATCAACCGCCCCATCATCGTGTTCCGCGGCGAACACGGCTTCATCGGCTGCCGCAAGGTCACAGGCACCCTGGACGCGAATCGCTCCAACTACGACGTCTTCCAGCTGGAGTTCAGGGACGGTGCCTACAACATCAAAGGCAGGTTCTCCTGTGGGTGGTGCTGGGTGGGGTCCTCTGGGCCCTTGGGGCGCAGGAGGCAACCCCCTGTCCCACTTGGCCCTGGTTGGGGGGTTCAGCCTGGCCACCTTGTGCGATGACTTGGGCCCCACGTGGCTGCCAGGGGCTCTCGGCTTGGGGAGGAGCTCCTTCCCCTCTCGTCTGTGCGGGAGGAAGATGGGGTTCTGGAAGGTGGGGGCCAGGGGACACATCACACCTGAGTTATGGGACCCAGACTCTGGTGGGGGCCTGGCGGGGGGCGCGGTGCCCACGGCAGGGCCTGATGGGGTCCCCCACGCCCCCGCTGCAGACTCCACGGGCAAGTACTGGATGGTGGGCACCGACTCCTCCGTCACCAGCAGCAGCGACACCCCCGTGGACTTCTTCTTCGAGTTCCTTGACTACAACAAAGTGGCCATCAAGGTGGGCGGCCACTACCTGAAGGGGGACCACGCGGGGGTCCTGAAGGCCTGTGCCGATGCCATCGACCCTGCCACGCTGTGGGAGTACTAGGCCCGCTGCCCGTGTCCCCCTCCCCACCCTGCCCAGCCCCCTCCCGCTCACTCTTCTCTCCAGGGGGGCTCCGCCGCAGGTGGCAAGCCCCTCGCCTTTCCAACTGGAAACCCAGAGAAAACGGTGCCCTCACCTGTTCCCCGTGCGGCCTCCCCTGAGCAGGTCAGTGGCTGTGGCCTGGTCCTCGGAGGGATTTCCGATCCCTCTGCCCTTTCTTCTCTGCCCTGGGCGTGGCTGGAACCTCTTTCTTCTGACCTCAGACGACTCTGAGCCTTATCTCCCTGAAGAGGCCAAGGAGAATCACGGGGCTGGGAGCCTTCCCAAGCCCCTGAGCGCGCGGCGGGGTGTGTAACTGGAATCTCTGTCCCCTCCTGAGCCTCCCCTCCCCCGAGCCTGCCGGTGCCCCCCCAGAGCCCCGTCCCTGCATCAGGAGGAAAGCCGGGCAGGGGAGAGCTGGAACAGATGTGTCCCCTCCTGCCCCCGGGTGAGGGGCCCGCCCGCTGCGCACCCCACTGGGCTCCTGGGGCCCTGCTCCTGTCTCCTTTCTTTCACCCTGGCCTGACTGGAAACAGAAAATGACCGAATCAGTATTTTTTTCGAAATGAAATGTTGTTGCTGGAGGGGCCCCAGGCAAGCCTAGCTGTACCCATGAGTGGTCTTCAGGGGGTCTTGGGGGGTCCTGAGAAGGCATGCCTGGGCCCAACGGCCTCTGCCCACTAGGGTTGGGGCAGGCCGGGTGCCTCCCTGAGTCCAGAACCTGCCCCCACATTCCCCTGGGCCCCGGCCCCAGGCCTGTGTTCCCCTGGTGATGCTGGGCCTGTCACCGCCTCAGCCGGAGCCCCGGTGTGATTGGTGCTCCTCTTCTGACTGGACTCCTTAGTCTCGGAGGGATGAAGCTGGGCATCCGCCTCAGCCGGGAGCCCCGTGGAAGCTCCCAGCCCCACCCCTGCCAGCTCCCCTCACTTCTGGTTAGTGTCCACCACGCATCTCACTCTGGGTGTCTTGGTCTTTTATTTTTTGTAAGTGTCATTTGTATAATCTCAAACGCCCATGATAGTAGCTTCAGACTGGAACGAGCAAAATAAAGTAACGCAAGTCTAGAGCCTGAGGCCTGTGTGTGTTGGGGTTGAAGGCGGGAGGGGCGGGCTGTGCACCTACCGCAGGTTTAGGAGTTAGAGGTCAAGCCCACGCAAACCAGCCGAGTGGACTTGCTCCTGCTTCGGCAGGTGCTCCTTGCTGGCAGGTACGGGGCTTGGGCTGCCTGCTTCCCACACGGCGAGTGGTCACGTGCGTATCTATCGGCACCTCCAAGTAGCAGGCTGGGCCCCTTGGGGCTTGGATGTGCCACTGGGGGCGCCCCTGGAGGACAGGCCCAGGATGGCTGCCCTCCTCAAAACAGGACCCCCAGGCCCAGGCTGGGGAGGCACAGAGGTACTTCTCTGTCAGGCAGGCAAGAAACTGAGGAAGTTTCTAGACGTGAGGGGGACCTGGATCCTGAGCCCCCTCTGTGGTCTTGGCCCCTGGCAGACCTCCATGTGTTCAGCCCTGCAGCGACCCCAGAGAGAGGCAGGTGCTAGGCTGGGCCCTTCTGTGCAGGATCTCATGTTGCCCAGAGCACACCTGTTCCCATCTCTCAGAGGAGGAGACTGAGGTTCAGAGCAGCAGGGCACAGCCTGTGAGTGTGGAAGAGGCTGTCCCGTGGGTGTCTGATAAGCAGGTGGCGATTGAAGATAGACTTGGGAAGAGAGGGCACCCCCAGATCCCAGAGGCATTAGAGCTGCTTGAGCAGCTGATTGGCTGCTGATGACAAAACGGATGCCTGCGCTGTGATTGGTGGTCCCTGGGGGCGGGAGTCTCAAGATTGACAAGGACAGATGGCAGCCATAAAGGATGGTTGGACCCCCAGGAGGTTCTGGCAGCCAACCCTCCACCCCTATTAAAGCCAGGCTGGAGGCCAGAAAAATCTCAGAGGCGTGGAAGGAACAGATGAATCCTTTGGAGCCAAGCTCTCCCAGGCCATGGGGGTGGAGACGCACTGGAAGAGGCTCGGGGTGGGGTCCCCAGGGGGACAGTTGAGCGAGGTTGAGCGAGATGGTTACCTGCAGGGCCAGGAAAGGGGAGCTGCCCAGGAATGACCTGTCCTGGAATGACACCAGGGACCCCTCCCTGCATCCTCTGAGCCAGGCCCACACATTGATTCTGAATTCCACACATTTCTGCAAAAATGGGTGCCCACAACATGGCTGTGTCCTCCAGGGGCTGGGACACCCTACCCCCAGCCCACCCCCCGCTCAAAAAATGGTGCACAGTCTGGTGGGGGCAGTGAGATCACACCTAGGGAAGGAGGGGGACCCAACCCAAGGGGACAGGAAGGGTCAGCAGGGTGGGGGAACTGCACCAGCAAAGGTAGGGTGGGAGGAACCCGGGCAGGGGTTGGGGTGGGGCCTGGCTGGATCCCTGGCAGAGTGGATTGGATCCACAAGACAGTCTGGACCCACAAGAAGGCAACAGGACATGACCGGAAGGAGGCAGACATTCCTGGGGCACACAGAGCATCGTGGGGACCACCAGGTCACTCCTGTGCACAGGGCTCCCCATTTCTTGGTCGAGAGGTGCCTCCCATCAGAACTGGCTCTGGGGCCCCTAGGGCTCAGACGCAGCTCTTCCTCCTGCCAGAAGCATGTTTGCTTCCTCCATGATTTCCAGTTCACAAGGGCGTGGTCCAGCACATGACCCTGCATGCGCACACGCACACACATACACGCATGTGTGTGTGCTCACATGAACACATGCAGGCACGGACAAGGAATCCAGTGCACACACAACACATGTGCACATAGAGACATACCGGCACACACAGGCACAGATGCAGACCAGTCCCAGGGGACAAAGCTGAGTGCTTGCTCACCAGCCTGCACTGACCCAGGGCAGAGGGTCACCACTGTGCCTGGGGATGCCTTCCCAAGACCCTGACTGGCATCTCCTCCTGCCACCAGTTGGGTGGGGGACCAGCAGGGCCCCGCAGCCCTGAGGGTGGGTTCTCGCCCAGCCTGCCATGGAAGGCCGGATGGGGAAACCGAGGCCTGGAGGGTGCCCAGCGAGTCTGGGCAAGTGCAGCCAATGCTCCAAGTTACTTGTTGGGGTTAATGGTGAGCCCAGTAGGTCGTGCTTGAAGGAAAAATATTCAATTAAACTTGTAAAGAAGGAAAAAGGAGAAGTGAGCCTTCTGCCCGCCCACGGGTCCTTCACTGTCAGTGGCAGGAATGCTGGAGGCCGGGCAGCTGCAGGCAGGCTGCGGTCCCCAGGCTGCGGCCGGGCCAGCAGACAAGGTGCCCCGGGCCCCCTCACTCCTGTCTCCCGGGATCTCCACGGCCGGACCCTTAGGTCCTCCCTGGGGTGGGACCCCGAGCCCAGCTGAGGCTCCAGCCCCAGGAAGCCTCTGCTGGGCCCCTCTGGTGGCGGGGCCTCTGGGCTTCCCAAGCGTGTCTCCACAGGACGCTCTTTAGGCCACCTGCTCTCCCCAGCTTAGGCTCTTCTCTGGTTCATTTTTGGGGGGACCTCAGCGGAGGACACCCCAGATATGGCTGGGCCCCGCATCCTCCAGGGCCAGAGCAACCTCTGGCACAATGGGGAGAGGGGACCTCCAGGGACCTTGGGGGCTCCTAACTCACACTCGAGTGTAAGGCAGGTGAGGCTCCAAGGGACCCCCGCCCCTTTGGACTCCCTGGAGACTCTTGTGGCCTCGGTTCCCTCCAATGTGAGTGACGGACAGATGTCACCTGGGCCATGGGCTGCAGGACTGTGCAGCAGGGGAGGGGCTCTGAGACCCCTGGGGTGGCAAAAGGAGAAGGGAACAGCTGGGGTCTGCCCAGGCGGCCGGCCCGGAGGAGGTGCCCTGGCCTGGGAGGGGTGAGGTGGGCTTGAGCATTTGGCTTGAAGCCCCAGCCCCTTGGTGGGGCCCCTGGGCTTAACCAGAAGGCGGCTGATCCTCCATGAAGTGTGAATAATTAAAACAGAAGTTGCAGTTCGATCCCTGGCCTGGGAACTTCCACATGACAGGCCAAAAAAAAAAAAGTTGCAGGAGATGTGGGGAGGGGAATCTGGACTCCCCGCCTCGTCCCGTTCCCAGGCCTGACCCCAAGGGAGGGAGAGGGAAGGCCCGACGTCCAGGAACCTGGAACTGGGCTATTACTACCATTATTGTTACTTTAAGAAGTAAGATAATAAACACCTAGAGTATAAAGTCTGAGGGCGCTTTAGCCCCAGTCCTCCTCCCCTAACACTGAAGTTACTTAAACTCTTCAACAGTTTTTTATTTTTAAATTTTTAGTTATTTTTTCATTTTAAATTTTTTGCTTTTTAGGGCCACACCTGTGACATATGGAGGTTCCCAGGCTAGGGGTCAAATCAGAGCTGCAGCTGCCGGCTTACACCACAGCCGCAACCATGCCAGATCTGAGCCGTATCTGCAACCTACACCACAGCTCACAGCAACACTAGATCCTTAACCCACGGAGCAAGGCCAGGGATTGAACCTGCATCCTCATGGATGCTAGTCAGATTTGTTAGCCACTGAGCCACAGCGGGAACTCCCAATTTTTTATTTTTTATTTAAGGAATATTAAATTACTGGTACCTTGCTATGTGTAAAAGGCACAAAGCCCGGCATTAACCCATGTAGTCCTTGTGATGGGCTGAACAGTGTCCCCAGCAAATTCATACGATGGGGTTCTACCTCCCACTACCTTAGCATGTGGCTGCACGGGAGATCAGGTATTTAAAGAGGAGATTAGGATTCAAGGAGGTCACTGGGGTGGGCCCTACTCCCCACTGATTCGTGTCCTTGTAAGAGGAAGGGATTAGAACACGGGCAGGCATGGAGGGAAGGCCATGTGAGGGCAGAGAGAGAAGACAGCTATCCACAAGCCAAGGAGAGAGGCCTCAGGAGAAACCAGTGCTGCTGACACTCTGACCTGGACTTTTGACTTCTAGAACTCTGA
Organism: Sus scrofa; assembly: GCF_054392235.1. NCBI lineage: Eukaryota > Metazoa > Chordata > Mammalia > Artiodactyla > Suidae > Sus > Sus scrofa. Next base: position 4,083,125 of record NC_139385.1, read on the forward strand.
GCAGGTGTGTCTTTGTTTAAGCCCCGTCTGTGGTACTTGGTCATGGTGGCCCCAGCAAACGAATACAGACCATTTAAAAGCCCCGCGTGGTAGGCAGCACTGTTATTCCCATTTAGCGGCGCAGAAACCGAGGCACAGAGACGTTAAGTCACTTGCTCACGTCACACACCCAGTTCGTGGTGCAGCTGGGATTTATATATATCAACCTAAACAGGTGGAAATGAAAATCAAAACCAAAATGAGACACCACTTTCCACCTGTCAGAATGGCTGTTCTCCAAAGGACAACAAATAACAACCATCTGATCCAGCAATTCCACTCCTGGTACGTATCTGAAAAGAAGAAAAACACTAATTCGAAAAGATACATGCACCGCAAGGTTCATGGCGGCATTATTTAGATTGGCCAGGATACAAAGATGACCTGAGTGCCTGTCAGCAGATGAACGGATAAAAACGGATAAAGAAGATGCACACAACTACAACAGACTATTGCTCAGCCATAAAAAAGAATGAAATCTTGCCATTTGCAACAGTGTGGCATCAGAGGACATTATGCTAAGTGAAATTAAGGCAAAGACAAACACTGCATGATTTCACTTATGTGTGGGATCTAAAAAACAAAACAAACATAACAAAACAGAAACAGACCCAGATACAGAGAACGAACAAGTGGGGGTCAGAGTTCCCGTTGTGGCACAGCAGAAATGAGTCTGACTAGTACCCGTGAGGATGCCGGTTTGATCCCTGGCCTCACTCAGTGGGGATGCTGTGAGCTGAGGCTCGGATCCTGCGTTGCTGTGGCTGTGGTGCAGGTCGGCAGCTGCAGCTCGGATTAGACCCCTAGCCGAGGATGTGACCCTAAAAGGCAAACGAACAAACAAAAAGCAAATGCAAAACAAATGAACAGCAACAACAAAACACCCACAAAACAAGTGGGGGGATAAGTGAAATAGGTGAGGCGGATTTAGAGGTACAAACTTCCAGCTACAAAATACATAAGTCTGGAGGAGAGGAGGAAACGTACGGCACAGGGAACAGAGTCAGTAAAAGTGGAATAACTGCACGGTGACAGAAGGTAACTTGTCTTTTGTCCTTTTAGGGCCACACCCTCGGCATATGGAGGTTCCCAGGCTAGGGGTCTAATTGGAGCTGTAACCACCAGCCTACACCGCAGCCACAGCCAAAGCCACAGCCACGCCAGATCCCAGCCGCGTCTTCGACCTACACACAACTCATGACAACGCCGGATCCTTAACCCACTGAGTGAGGCCAGGGATCGAACCCGCGACCTCATGGTTCCTAGTCGGATCGTTTCCGCTGCGCCACGACGGGAACTCCTCTACTTATAGTCTAATATACACTATGCTGTGCGTCTGAAACCAACAGAATTTGCAGGTCACTTGTGCTTCCATGACACACAAACATAACAGCGGAGTACAAGCACGAGGCACCCAGAGTCGAGTGACGGATTCCCCCAGAAAAGGGTGGATACAAGCGTTCAGGACAAGGGGCTTATTTGGGAGGCAACATCAGGGCACGGAAGGGAGGGGAGAGGAAGGGCAGGAAGGCCACAGTGGGGCATTGGGGTGGGCGCCAGGCATGAACCCTGCTGGGCAGTTCAGGACACCAGGAGGACGCACGGAAGAGCACGCCTCCCCAGTGCGCAGGACCACGGGCCGTCTGCACCAAACCTCCCAACATGGGGGGCTTTCTGGGGCACCAAGCTTCCTGCACTTCAGACTTTCCCTGCGTGGGCAGGTTGCACGTGTGCCTGAAGCTGGGGGGGCCGCTGCGGGGAGTGCAGGGGGAGCACAGAGGTTTGCGGGCAGCACCTCTGGGCTGGAGAGGGGAGCTGAGGGGCTGTGGAAGGGGCACCAACACGGCCAGCTCTGCCTATGTTGTAATGCCCTGATTCTCATGACCCCTGTGGTCTGTTTTATTATTAAGTGACTTTCAATTGTGGTAAAACGCAGTCACATAAAATCTACCATCTTAACCATTTCTAATGGTTCGGGCGTGTTGTGTACACTCACATTGTTGTGCCATCACCAAATCACCACTATCATCTCCAGAACGCTTCGTCTTGTAAAAATGATATTCTGTCCCCATTAAATGTTAACTCCTCCTTCCCTTTCCCCCAGTCCCTGGTACCCCCTGGCACGTGAAAGTTCCTGGGCCAGGGATTGAATCTACACCACAGCAGCAACCTGAGCCACAGCGGTGACATGGCAGGTCCTTAACCCGCTGAGCCACAGGGGAACTCTTGCCACCCACTGTTTTACTGTCTATTTCTGTGAATGTGACTCCTCTGGGGACCTCCTCTAAGTGGAAGCATCCGGTATTTGTCCTTTTGTGACTGGCTTAGAGTTCACTTAGCGTTAATGGCCTCGACGTTCATCCATGCTGTAGCATGTGCCAGAATTGCCTTCCTTTTGAAGGGTGAATAATATTCCATCGTATTGATACGCTACACCAAAGGACATTCTGGTTGCTTCCACCTACTGGCTATTATGAATAAAGCTGCTATGAACATGGGTGTACAAATATCGATTTGAGACCCTGCTTTCAATTCTTTGCTGTATAGACCCAGAAATGGAATTGCTGGTTCATGTGGCCATTCTTTTTTTTTTTTTTTTTTTTTTTTTTAGCCCATGGCATGAAGTTCCCAGGCCTTGCACAGCAGAAACTGGCACAACATTGTAAATCAACTATACTTTAATAAAAAAAGTACAATTTAAAAAAAAGTTCTCAGGTCAGGGATTCAACCCGGGGCCACAGCAGTGACCCAAGTCACAGCCAAATCTTTAACCTGCCACGGAACTTCCAATGTGGTAATTCTAAGTTTTTGAAGAACTGCCATGTTTTCCTTAGTGGCTGAAACATTTCACATTCCTACCAACAGTGCACAAGGGTTTTATTTTTTTTGTCACACACAGCATCACGTGCATCCACTGCCTTGTCCCTTCAGTTGTCACCTAACAAGACGCCAGTTTTCCTTATCTGCATGGACAGACCTCACACCGTCTTCTCGAGCTGGGCCCTGTGAGTTCCCATCTTATCGTGGCTGCTCATGGCCTTTCTCATCTGTCATGACTGGCACGAACCCTGCTGGAAAGAACGATGGTGGGCAGGAGCCTTTACACAAGTCTCTGGGGCAAATTCCTGGAAGGATAACTCTTGGGTCACTTGACATTTTGACAGATGTGGTCGGATGGCCTCCCCCAAAGGCCCTCCCCCAGGCCCCTGCCCAGCTGTGGGCCCTACACTCTCCCCATAGACGGAACTGATCCTGAAGTGTCTCGCCAAGCCGAGGTGAGAGGTCCTGCGTGTGGTGATGTGAGCCGTTGTCCCTGCGCTCTGGTTAGTCTAAGCTAACTGGGAGCGCAGGAGACCTGGACCAGGGGCTTCTGCCAGCTGGATTTCCTTCTTTCCTAAGGCACCATGGGCAGATTTGGGGGGTATAAAAGCTTCATGTCTCTGAGAGCATCTGAGAGTCTCACCAACGAGCTGGTAACCAAGGAGGCCCTGGGCCCCTGAGGCTCCGGATGTGCCCACAGGGGCGCCAAAGCAGCTGGTGGTTGGCCAGTCCCCCGGCTCACCTGGCCCCAAGTCCTCCCACAAAGCCTGTCATCCTTGAGGGTGTAGGCTGTGTCCTCTCTGGCTCACGTCCCCTCCTGTTTATATTTTTCACCCTTTTTCTTCTGTTTCTGTGTTTTGGATGGTTTCTATTGCTGTCTTCAAGTTCAGTAAGATTTGTATTATTTTTTTCTTCTTTTCTGCAGCATGTAATCTGTTATTAATCCCACCCAGTGTATATTATAAAATATGAGACGTTGTACGGTTTCATTTTCGGAAGCTTGGTTTGAGCGGGTCCTTTTTCTCCTTCTCTTTTGATCATGCTCCTGTTTTCTTCTGCCTTCTTGAGAGGATCGATTTGTATCCATCTGTAACAGCTGTTTCGTCATCTCCGTCTACTAACTCTGTCTTCCGGGTTTGTGTCTAGAGACCGACCTTCTTCCATCCTTCTTCCCTGCCTCCCTTCTGCTCTTCTGCTCCATGGAGTCTCGGCCTCACCAAATTCTCAACCGTCTCTAATTCTTGGAGTCCACCGGTCTCCACCAGGGTGTCCTGCTCCTGAGCCGCAGCCTGGACAGCTCTCCAAAAAGGAAGCTGCGGAAATCGCAGCGTTCACTTCGCTTGCTTGTCTCAGAGGTCACCTACTTTGCTCGCGTTGCCCAGTGTCTGGAGACGACTGTTTCATGCATTTTGTCTGATTTTTTAGTTATTTGGGGGGGGGAGGGTAAATCCAACCATCTTCGGAACTCCGCATGGCCAGAAGTGGTAGATCTCCCTTTTCTTTCTTTCTTTCCTTTTTTTTTGGGTCTTTTCTAGGGCCGCTCCCTCGGCATATGGAGGTTCCCAGGCTAGGGGTCGAATCGGAGCTGTAGCCACCGGCCTACACCAGAGCCACAGCAACGCGGGATCCGAGCCGCATCTGCAACCTACACCACAGCTCATGGAAATGCCGGATCCTTCACCCACTGAGCGAGGCCAGCGATCGAACCCACAACCTCATGGTTCCTAGTCGGATTCGTTAACCACTGCGCCACGACGGGAGCTCCTCTTTCTTCCCTTTCAATGATGGTTTTAGTGAGTGAGAATTCACGCACCATAAATTCGTCCCCTCAAAGAGAAAGGCTCTGGTCTTTAGCTGTCATCCTTTATCCATCTATGGCCCCCTCCAACCCTAAGCAACTGCCCATCTGTTTTTTGCCGATCCGGGACATTTCATAAAAGCGGAATCGCACAACCTGTGGCCTTTTGTGTTTGGCTTCTTTAGCTCAGCATGATGCTGTCAAGATTTGTCTACATTGTGGGAGGTGTTAGGACTTCCCTTTATGGCCAAATAAATCCCACTGTACAGATAGACCACATTTGTTTATCGTTCGTCAAATGATGGACATTTGGATGGTTTCCCCTTTTTCGCTATTTGTGAATAATGCTAAATTATCACTGTAGTAAAAACTTTCTAGGGAAACATCTCTGCAGACTTATAACCCCCGCTCTTGGTATCTGGGCCATCAGGACATCTTAAAATTCCAGCCCATGAGAGCAGGGAGGGCTTTTCAGGCAAATCCCTTCACTTTGCAGACGGGGAGACCAAGGCTCTGGCTGACAGGTGACTCATCCACATTTTCTGATTCTAGAGACAATGAAGCTAACATTTGAGTGGCTTCTGTGGGTCAGACTGCATATTCATACACTGTCCCACTTGATGCCCCACACTCCCCTTCCGAGGTGGGTCTTTTTAGCCTCATTTTATAGATTTCTTCTTCCAAGTTATTTCTTGAGCACCCCAGACCTTGAACTGGCGCTGGAGATACTGAGCTAAGCAGAATGGTGCTCCTGGGATGTCAGGGAGCCAGACACTATGGAATATTTCAAAGGCGGGGAAGTGATCCAACATGGTCAGTGCCTTATGATGACAGAGGTCAGGGAACTGCGCTGTGTCTCAGAGGCAGGAAAGGGCAGAGCTGGGTAGGAACACCCAGCTTCGAGGTTGCTCTAGGCTTCCTTTTGGCCATAGGCCCCATCAGAAGGGAAAGGAGAGGTCTGGGGCTGAGCAGGCTTGGCCCCCAGGGTGCTAAGACAGGAGCAGCCGCAGGGCCTCCAGCAGGTTGTGCGCCTGTCTGCAAAATGCTCCTCCCTTGAGCTACAAGCAGGCCTCCATCTGTACAGACACATGGACCCTTATAACTCAAGCCTTTTAGCATGAGAGGTAAAGCTCCCTTCTCTGAAGACCGGGCAAGGCCGCTTGGGGGAGGTGCATTTCAAAGCCCTGACTCTGGGCTGTGTTGACTTTATATAGCTTTGCTTTTGATCCAGTTTGGTTTTTCTATTTTTTTTTTTTTTTTTTTTTGTCTTTTTGCCATTTCTTGGGCCGCTCCCACGGCATATGGAGGTTCCCAGGCTAGGGGTCCAATCAGAGCTGCAGCCACCGGCTTACACCAGAGCCACAGCCACGAGGGATCCGAGCCGCGTCTGCAACCTACACCATAGCTCACGGTAACACTGGATCCCCAACCCATTGAGCAAGGCCAGGGATTGAACCCACAACCCCATGGTTCCTAGTCGGATTCGTTAACCACTGAGCCATGACAGGAACTCCTCTATTTGCTTTTATAGCATGTGCATTTTTGGTAAGTGGCCTCAAACTCCATAGAAATTAGTAAGGGGGGGCAGAGAGAAAGGGAGGGAGAGGGAAGGGAGCGGGAGAGGGAGGGAGGGAATCAGACTTGGGGCCAACAGAGAAAGGAGAGACACCACCACTTAAGAAGGCTGTGGCCACAATCTTTCCAAGGGCACATCCTGGATGCAGGTGCTGGCCTCTCTTCGAGCTGAAAGCGGAGCAGCAAACACGGGGGCTCGGGCGCGCTGGGCAAGGCGGTGCCTGTGCGCCAGCCCTGGTGGGTCCTTGACAGGTCAGCGGGCTCGCCCGCAGCTCTAGGAAACCCGGCCCGAGGCGCGGGGGAGGGTGGGGGGGAGAAGAAGCTCCGGCCGAGAGGGGCGAGGAGGGGCGCCCGTCTCCGGAGAGGTTGCAGCCCGCGTGCAAACCGCAGCGGAGCTCAGCGCTGCCCGCTGAGCCGGCAGTGCAGACGCTGTGAGAAAAGCTCCCGAGGTGGTTTCCAGCTGCAGCGCTCTCTCGCTCGGGGTGGTTTCCTGCGGCCGTGCAAGTGGAAGAGGTGGCGGTGCAGCGGGGGCAGCTGGCCCCAGGGCGGGAAGAGCGCGGTGGGCCCCTGGCGGGGCGGGGCTTCGAGGAGCCGGGAGGAGGGTGAGCGTCTGAAGCCCGGGGGCCGAATCGGCGCCCCGGACACCGACGACCAGAGGGCCGGAGGGGGTCCGCGGGTCAGGAGGCTCACCTCGCCGCTGCACCCCGGGGAGGCCGCACCCCCGGGATGTCCGCCTGGAGGCCCGGGCCTGGTCCGCTCAGCAGTCCTAGGCCTTCGGGACTCATCCTCGGGAGCGCCCCCCTGCCAAAAGCCACGGCCTCGCAGGCCTTCTCCGCGCCCCGGCTCCCGGCTCCGGGCTCCGTCAGCAGCACGGCAGGGCCGGGATGCCGCAGGAAGCCCTCCGGGCGCCAGTTCCCTTGGAGTCACGCCTCCGCCCCCCCACATAAGCTGAACTGCTCCCAACGCTCTACAGCCCCGACACTGATGAGCTGACGGAGCATGCAGATTCCCAGGAACAGCCAGAACCCAGGGCCCTGCAGCCTGTGGACCAGGCCCAAGGCTGAGGAGGAGGGGCCGGCCTCAGGCATCGCCCCCTTCCCGACCCGTGGGCTGCCTCTGCTCTCTGCCCTGTGCCCACCAGGCTAGTGTTTCAGTTGCATGTTTCTTGCCATCCTTGCTGGGGAGCCTGACAGTCCCAAACCATGCAGTTGGGTGTCACCTTCCAGAGGCCCAGCCCGAGCCTGTGCCGCTTAGAGGCGAGTGACCAGGCGTGTGGATGGCTGTGCCCTGTGTGCAGGCCGGAGGGCACAGGGCAACTTTCAAGGCAAAGCCAGGCCAAGCCAAGCCAAGCCAAGCCAGCGCTAAGTTCTGGGCTGTCTATGGCAAAAATGTGCTGACGAGGGGAGAAGAACTGGTTCTTCAACTTAATCCTGACCAAGAGGGAAGACACCCATGGAGACTGAGATGTGACCAGAACCCACCAGGAGTGATGGCAACAAAGGGCCAGCAGGCTGGGCAGGGCTGGCGGTGCACCAGCCTTCAGGAAAGGATTTTAATAGTCCAAAGAAAATGCTAACAGAGCCTGCAGCAGGAGGTTATAAAAGAAGGAGATAAGTAAAAATAGTGTTTCAGAAGCATTTGCTCCCACCTTGCTCAAGATAGAATGAAAATCTGCACATCTAGTTTTCTGGTGTTTGAAACACACCATATGCATCACAGAAAAAAACCCACTGGAAGGAAACACATCAAAGCATTATCAGTAGCTACCTTTAGGAAACAAAACATTTCTTTCTTTTTATGTTTTGCTGTGTTTTCATTTAAAAACATTTACGACTGACAAATGCATTCATTAAAAAAAAAGACACTTTTTTGGAGTTCCCTTCATGGCTCAGCGGTTAATGATTCTGACTAGCACCCATGAGGATGCGGGTTCCATCCCTGATCTTGCTCAGTGGGTTAAGGATCCAGCGTTGCCATGAGCTGTGGTGTGGGTTGCAGACGTGGTTCAGATCTGACATTGCTGTGGCTATGGTGTAGGCTGGCAGCGGCAGCTCAGATTCAACCCCTAGCCTGGGAATTTCATCTGCCACGGGTATGGTTCTAAAAAGCAAAACAAAAAACAGAACAAAACAAACAAAAGATACTTTTGGACATTGCAATTACAAATGCTCCTGACCTAAAGGCAGTTTTATCTACAGAAAGAGGTGAAACTACAAGCCTCGGAGTCCCATTCATGGCTCAGTGGTTAATGAACCCAACTAGTATTCATGAGGACGTGGGTTCGATCCCTAGCCTTGCTCAGTGGGTTAAGGATCTGGTGTTGGGATAAGCTATGGCGTAGGTCGAAGACGTGGCTCGGATCCCACGTTGCTGTGCTGTGGCTGTGGTGTAGACTGGCAGCTGCAGTTCTAATTAGACCCCTAGCCTGGGAACCTCTATATACTGCGGTTGTGGCCCTAAAAAGACAAAAAAATAATAGGCCTCCATGAGGTCAGATTACAGAGGACATGTCTCAGGACAGCTGAAGTACCATGGTCACAAAGATGTGCCAATAAGGGGCTACAGCACAGCAGAGGGGTCTCACCTGTGACTGGTGAGCTGACACAGCCTTTGCAGAAGAGGAATCTGGCAAAAGTCATGAGGTACACACACACTCCAGAGAAAAGGGAACCCTCCTACACTGTTGGTGGGAATGCAAAGTGGTGCAGCCACTATGGAAAACAGCATGGAGGGCCCTTAAAAAACTAAAAATAGAGTTACCATATGAAACAGCAATCCCACTCCTGGGCATATATCCAGAAAACATAAAAGCTAATTCAAAAAGGTACATGCACCCTAATGTTGACTGCCGCACTATTTTCAACGGCCTAGACACAAAATAAATGTCCCTCAACAGATGAATGGATAAAGATATGAGACACACACACACACACACACACACACAATGGAATATTACTCAGCCATAAAAAGAACAAAATAATGCCATAAAGAATGAAATACTGCCATATGCAACAAGGATGGACCCAGAAGTTATTAAGTGAAGCTAAGTCAGACAGACAAATGTTATATGATATAACTTATATGTGCAACCCCAAAGGGGGAGGATAAATTGGAAGTTTGGGATTATCAGATGCACCCTACCATACATGAAACAGAAAACAGGATTTAGTGCATAGCATAGGGTATCACATTATGACTATTTTTTATTTGTATGACCACCCCTGCGGCATATGGAAGTTCCCAGGATAGAGGTCAAATTGGAGCTGCAGCTGCAGGCCTACATCACAGCCATGGCAACACCAGATCTGCGCTGCATCTGCGACCTATGCCATAGCTTGCGTCAATGCCAGATTCTTTTTTTTGTTTGTTTGGTTTTTTTTTTTGTCTTTTTAGGGCCACACCTGTGGGCTAGGGGTCGAACTGGAGCTGCAGCTGTGAGCCTACACCACAGCCACAGCAACGCTGGATCCTTAACCCACTGGGCAAGGCCAAGGACCAAACTCACGTCCTCATGGATGCTAATCAGAATCAGGTCCGTTGAGCCACGATGGGAACTCCAAATGCCAGATTCTTAACCCACTGAGCAAGCCAGGGAACGAACCCACATCCTCATGGATACTCTACGTCAGGCTCTTAACCTGCTAGGCCACAATGGAATTCCTATATTCAGTATCTTGTAATAAACCATAACAGAAAATAAAAAAATACAGATACATGCATAAATACATATGTATAACTGAACACTTTGCTGTACACCTGACACTAACACACTATCCTAAGTTAACTATACTTCGATAAACCCACACACACCCCTCCATTCTTTGATTCACAACTCTGCTACTGGAAATGTATCTACTGCAACATCGAAGGGAGTGTTCACTGAGTGTGTGGAGGCAAAAGACCGGAAGTATCCAAGTTTTCCTTAGTGGGTGAATGGCTAAATCACTTGTGGCAAATATATATAAATACCACAGAAAGCATAAAAAGCACAACTTAGAACCATATAGACCCACAGACCTGGAGGGCACTCCATGATTGCAAAGAGAGAAAAATGAATTGCAGCAAAAGCTTTTGTAACAGCAAAGCCCCAGAGTCCTGCTAAGCAGGTGTGTGTTGAAATGTGCTGGAGGGCGTGTGGGCTGCAGAAGGAGGAATGCGATTCTGGTTCTCTGGATGGAGGATGGAAGAAAAGATTGTAACAGATTAGGGGAAAAAACATGATCTATCCACCGGATGAAAATGTAGGATAGCCTGTGATATTGCTGCAAACGTGTGTAACACGGAACATGCACAGCAACAAGAACTGGACGGCCTGTGTAAATTTAAAAACACACCAACTTAATGAAGCTGGGAATGCAGTAGCAACTTCTGTCTTGGATTTACTTGGAAAAGTACACCTTTTCCAAAAAGGTACATCTTACAAAAAAAAAAAAAAGTTGCAAATAGAGAACAGCCCCGTGTATTATCAACATTTTTAACTTGGTTTGAGCCCAAGAATGCTGTGGTCCACCTGTGTCCAGGGTGCCCTCCAGGCCTGGCAGGTGGCAGGAGGTGCACGAAGACGCTATACCTGCGGCTGCTCTGCCCAGGGGCTCCCTGTTTTCAGGACTGGTCTCCTGTTCTGAGTGGTTTCTCCCTTTTGCACCCACCTCCAGGCTGGCGTCAGTGGCCTGCTGCAGGGGGCTGGAAGAGGGGCTGCCTGCACTTTCTTGTAGGGGATTCTGCGCTGAAACACAAAACAAAAAAATAACTCCTTTGCGTCTAACCCGGCCTGGGCAGCCACCCAGGCAGGGTTAGCCAAACAGATCACCTGATTTTCCTTCCAAGCAGGCCCAGCCCCTCAGGGCTACTTTGGGATCAGATACCTCAGCTCTCCAGCAGCTTCCCGACGTCGGCTCCGGGTGAGCAGTGTTTCGAGACGTTCTCATCACTCTCCCCGAATCCGGAATCCTCTGGCTTCAATCTGAGCAGGCCCCGGAACTTCGTGGGGGTCATCCCACCTGCGCCGGATGGAGAAACGAAACCAAGGGCAGACTGCACAAACGTTTATTTACAAAAAGTCCAAGTTACATATGATACAGACTTTTTACACACAGTAGTTTAAACAGAATTATTTTATGTATTTTTACTACCAGAAGGTAAAGAAAAAAATTTAATAAACTAATCATTTTTGCTATTTTTATACAAAGTGACAAGTCATGCACTTTTTTTTTTTTTAAAGTTTTAAAACCTTGCTAAGTGCAAATACTAGATTCCTCTCTCCAGTTTTAAGGCAAGTAGAACGGGACTGCTGTTGGGCAGTCTGTCACTCTGGGGAGCAGGCGCTGCAGCCCTGAGAGCCTGAGAGGGGAAGGGGCCAGGCTGCCTCCGGGACTGCTGTGGCCCCCAGACAGGGGCCGAGCTCTGCGAGGTTCTCGTCATTTGCATCTTGCTGCCACTGTTGGCTTGTTAGATGATTATGGCCCCCGATCCCATCACGAGAACAGACTGCTTGCTTCTCTAGCAGCCTGGATCCAGGTCCTGCCTCCAGGAACACTGAGGCACTGACACGGTCATTTTGCAGACACCTGGGGACTCATGCTAGGGTCAGAACTTGCAGCAACAACCTTCCCCCAAACAGTAAGGGCCAGGTCGGCAGACCTGAGAGCCACTCCATAGCCCAGCTCAAGGAACGTTAAGAAATGGGGCGCCCTTGGCTCAAAGAGGCAGGAGTGCTTCCCTAGCTGCCTCTTGAGGCTAGAAACACCCAGAACTCATCTCAAAGGACAAGTCTTCGGTTTGGCCTTGGGGGGACCTTTGTGTGCTAGGTGCTAGGGCAGGCACGGGACCGCACTGTCAGGGGCACGTGACACCCACCCAAGGTCTGTCCCTGTTCCGCCCCAGACCCTTCAGTGCAGCCACATGGCCTGGCTGCAGGGTGGAGGTGGAACCCGTTCCTCCGCTGGATGACGAACTGGCTCAGGAGGCCTCGGAGGTTCTGGTGGGGTGGGGTGAGCACTGCTACGAGTGGGACAGGCAGAGCGTAGCTGGGCTCCCCCTCCCCATCTGGGGGGACATCTGTTACCGGTTCACAGCTCTGAGCCTCTGCAGGGGAAGCATGGGGCAGGGCGCTCCTCTGGCCGGCAGGAGAGGCTCCTGGCAGGAGAGGCTCCCGGCAGCAGAGACTCAGTGCAGCCTCTCCTCATGAGCCCTAATCCCAAGCCTGGGCGACTGCCTATCTGCAATGTCCAAACCCAGAAAGACAGTAAGAAAGGCAACTGAGGCCATCACCCCTCCATTTAAATTTCTGCAACACATCTGAGAAGCTGAGGGCAGTGGGTAACTGACATGGTGGTGCGTGGTCCCAGGGCACAGCCCTCCTCTCTGAGGTCTGGGAGTGTGAGCTTCTGCAACAGGGACAGAGGCCAACACAGGAAGCCAGGTAGGCTCATTCCCCACGGAGGCCTCTGCTCTGCACGTGGGTGGCTGGGGCTGGACAGCAAAAGGCAAGTGGGAACACGGCAGGGACACCCTGCAGACTCACAGCCAGACTCACCTGACCTCAGCAAAGAGCAGCTGCTGAGTGCTATCTGCGTCATCTATCCCCTGGGGAAAGCTGTGCCCCTCTCCAGAACTTAGGGCAGAAGCAGCTCCCCAGGAGAGCAACCAGACCTGTCACAGCCACGGCAAAAGGATCTTGTGCTGGGCAAAAGTTTCAGGACCACCCCACCCTCATCGGCTGCCAAGCATGGGTAACAGATCTGACTTTCCAGACACTGAAGGAGAGAAGCCCTAGTAGCCACGGAAAACTTGGTAAGTTCAAGGTGAGTAAACAGCAAACAATTCTTTAGATAAACCACAAACACCCGGCTCTGTCTGGGCTCAGCTGAGAGCGAGAGGGAAGGAGAGAGGCCTTGGAACAGTCCCTGCGGCTTTTGGCCTGGGGTGCTGGACTCTGGACAGTCTGCAGCCTCCCCACCCTGAGCAGGGCTCCCAGGCCTGAGGCCATCGCTCTGCCACCTCTTCGGTAGGACCAAGAGGCTCAGGGCCGCAGGGCGCACCTCACTCCAGGGGGGCCAGGGGGTGAGGGTGGAGCAGGAGAACCAGGCCTTCTGAACACGGTTCAGACCGCTCAGTTCTCTCCAAACTGCACTATTGGTTACTCCAGTTTACCATGGATCCACCTGCCACAGTAAGGACGGCTTCTGCTGTCTGCCCGGGGGAGGGGATGGAGGCAAGCCTTTGAGGGACAGAGACGGGCTACCTTGGGGTCAGGGCCACTGCACTGGCTGCTAGGACGGCGGAGTCTTCAGGAAGAGGGTTTTGCTGCTCCCTTATCTCTGTCTCAACAAGTACCAGACCGATTGTGTTACGGGCACCCAGAGGGTACCAGCCCTTCACAGGGAGAAACCCAGCCTATCTATCCTCTCGAGAGCCAAGTCCGTCATCCCTACGTAGAAGGCAGGGGCACAGCCATCAGCCTGGGGGGCGAATGGCTACCTATCCAGTCCCCACCCTGCAGAGGCTGCCCGGTGGGGCTCCCGGGAGGGCGGGCCCAGGCGTCAGAAGCGATGCCGCGGCTGGGGGCCAAAGTGCATAGGCAGGTTGTGCTCCAGGGGCACGTGGACGGGGGCGAAGTCGTAGTTAACCCGGACGTTGGGCAGAGGGGGCACGTAGGGTGCCGGGATGGGACCCATGTTGAGGGGGAAGTTGTTGAACATGGGCCGCACGGGAGGCAGGGGGAAGGGCGGGTGCACAAAGGCATAGGGGGGGATCTGCGGCGGGTGCAGGTTCTGTGGGACAGGCCTCGGCAGGGCTTCGGTCCTCTGGACTTTCTCTGGAGGCTTCTCCAAGGGGGGCCCGATGCGTTTGAAGGTGTTCTCTGAAAGGGAGATGGGCTTTAGTAGAGGAGAGAGTTAAACGCCACTGTGCTTGGACCTGGCTGGAGACCAGGGCTACACATCCTGATCCTGGACCCAGGGGCCCCCGAGCTGGGGGCTGAAAGCCTGGAGCATGAGGCCAAGACCCTCCAACCTTCAGCACCATTCTGCCCTGTGGACACGGGAGGGGCGGCCTGGCCAGAGCAAGGCTGACTAAAGCCCCAGAGGCAGCCTGCACGCACGTGCGCACAGCCCCCGACCAGGTTCTGCCGTCGAGGACAGGACCATACTCTCTGAGTGTCACGCTCTGCAGGGATCGCCCCGGAAGGCCGCAGACCAGCAACCCAGCTCAGAACGGGTGGAGTGTCTGGAGAATTTCCTTTAGAGCCAGGGCCTGGATGGCCCCTTACAGAAACTCCATTTCGTTCCTTTGTAACCTCAGGGGGCCTACTGTCCTTTCAAGTCCGCCCTGGCTTCTATTTGCTCCAAATCTCAAATCAACCCCCTGGGGTCTCCTTGCCATCAAGGAGGTGCTGAAACCGTCTCTAAGCTTTCCTCCTTTCCCCAAGGAGCTGCATGTGTGCAAGGCGTGTATCTGCACTCCCGGGGTTGTCCCTGGCTGGGTGGAGTGCCAGGATCCCCAGGGAGGCCAGCAGCAGGGGGTCCCCCCGTCCCCGGGGGACACAGAGAGCACGGGTGCAGGGCTTGTGGTGGGAGCACTTGCCTCCGTTCTTCCTTTTCTGTTCCTCTTCAGCCTCCTTCTGGATTTCCTCAATTAGCTTCTCATCATCTTCCTAGAAGGAAAGCAACAGGACAATAAGCCTGCTCTCAGCCAGCTCCAAGCAGTGCTGAGGTTCTGATGGGACATGCAGGAGGCTGGCCTACTGCTGGTCAGCAATGGCGCTAAGCCAGAAACTTGCCGCTGACCAGCAGGATCCTGGGCCTGTAAACCTCTCATTCTCAGGTCCCTGAGAATTTTCTTCCTTTGTCATTAGATGGTGTGCCCACAAGGAATCCCATCTGAAGGGCTGGGACCAAGAACCTATGTCAGTGCCTGGCAGGTGGCTGTCTGAGAGCTGGGCTGAGAGCCTGCTTTATTCACTCAGCTGCAGGGTTAAGAAATTCCCTCAGCTTGGAGTTCCCATCATGGCTCAACAGTTAAATGAAACACTAGTATCCATGACGATGCGGGTTTGATCCCTGGCCCTGCTCAGTGGGTTAAGGATCAGGCGTGTCTGTGAGCTGCGGTGTAGGCTGCAGACGTGGCTCAGATCCCGCACTGCTGTAGGCTGGTGGCTGCAGCTCTGATTTGACCCCTAGCCTGCGAATTTTCATATGCTGCAGGCACTGCCCTAAAAAGACAAAACAAACAAACAAACCCTCCCGAAGCTTGAAGAGGGCAGACGGATGACCCA
The DNA here is from genome assembly GCF_054392235.1 of Sus scrofa. NCBI lineage: Eukaryota > Metazoa > Chordata > Mammalia > Artiodactyla > Suidae > Sus > Sus scrofa. Next base: position 4,098,631 of record NC_139385.1, read on the forward strand.
AGGGTTTGGGGCGGGGGCAAGTCTGGGGCAGGCAAGGCGTCAGGAGTTCCAGATCTCCCACCTACAAACTCTCTGATCACAGACGTCCTTTTGCGTAGAGCCCAGCAGAGTCTTGCTGACGCCCTGAACTGAGCTGGACAGATGTCCACGCAGGCCTGCTGGGCCCTGAAGCTCCAGGCAGCAGTGGGCCACAGAAGAGCAGCAGCCCACCAGCAGGCCAGTGGCCTGAGCCAGGAGGACGGGCACAGCAGTTCAAGACCAGCTCGCCTACAGATCTCTCCGTCTCCCTCCACAAGCAACACTTGGGGAGGTGTGCTTCGTTAACTGGCAACTCAAACTTGGATTATCCCAGCCTGGGGACAGGAGTTGAAGATGCTTTGCCAGGGTAGCTCTGGGGTCTGTGCCACCTACAGTTGCCACATCTCCACCTGCCTTAGGTGCCAAGGTGAGAGAACGGGGCTGCTGGCCGAGGACAGAAAACCTTAACCATAACTGCCCTGTGTGATGTGCTGGGGTTCAGCCCATGCCTCAGTGTCCCTGCAAAGAGGCTGGGACTGAAAGGACACTCACTGGGTTGACAAAGCCCACCAACACGGTGCACGTTTTTGCTGTTCAGCCACAGGGCTGCTGCCACCTCAGCACGGCCTCGGAGGTGCAGGACTTAAGTCTACCCTGCAGGCAGGGCTCAATGAGGGGCACAGCAAGTGCACTGATCAAACTGAGTGACAGGCAGGTGTGCCCTGTTTCTTGGGGTCTTCTGTCTGCTTCTCTAAGAGTTAAGGGCAGACAAGGAGTTCCCTTGAGGTGCAGCAGGTTAAGGATCTGGTGGTGTCGCTGCAGTGGCTTGGGTTGCTGCTGTGGAGTGGGTTTGATCCCTGGCCTGGGAACTTCCACATGCCGTGGGCATGGTTTAAAAAAAAAAAAGGTCAGTCAAGCTGGGAAGAAGAAAGGAGAAGAGCAGTGGTGCCCAGTATGGAGCATGAACCAAGTCTGAGAACCTCCAGAGGTCTGCTGGAAACGTGTGTTGCCCCAGACAAGCATTAAGCAAGGCCTCTCTGCAGGGCCAGCGTGGTCTGGGCAGGAGTATCCTCAGTGCTCCACTGACAGGCAGCTCTGCCTGCCTGATGTCACCCGTGGAACTTATGAATGGAGGGCCACAGAGGGGAGTGCGGGAGCTGGGACGGACACCTGGAACGAGAGTGTAGCAGCCCCAGGGTGGAGCTGAGCAAGGGTCAGCCTGTGTGGTTGCTAACGTCACAGCCAAGGCAGTCACTCATGATCTCACAGACACTCACAGCCCTCCCGTGATTCTGGAGTCAGGAGCGTCGCTCAGTGCATACTGGATGCTGACTCTGTGGCTGGATGCTGGTCTAAGTTTACTGGTTAAATTTTTCTTTCTTTCTTTCTTTCTTTAGGGCCGCACTGCTGCATATGGAGGTGCCCAGGCTAGGAGTCAAATTGGAGTTATAGCTGCCGGCCTACACCACAGCCCACAGCAACGCCAGATTTGAGCTGCGTCTGTGACCCACACCACAGCTCACGGCAACGCTGGATCCTTAACCCGCTGAGGGAGGCCAGGGATCGAACCCACAACCTCATGGTTTCTAGTCAGATTTGTTTCCGCTGCGCCCCGACGGGGAGCCCTACCGGTTAAGGTGATCAGGAGTGGAAGTAAAAGGCATGCCTACGGAGCGAGTGAAGAGCTACGTGATACACTCCCTTGGTTTGGAAGCTAAATTCAGGACTGTGTCCCTGGAGACGGCGGGCTCCGCAGGCAAGAGCCGGAGGCCCTATTATCTGCTTACATCCTCTAAGCCTCAGGTGCCAAACGACATCGGGACTCAACGGTCTCAACTCTGTCTTCCAACTCTGCCATTTGGAAATTCTTATCATACTCCTACATCTTCAGCCTCACCTGGCCAGGTATTCTAAGCAATGTAAGGGGAAGGGGAGAGGTGACAAAGGTTACGTTCCCAACATGCATTTCAGACGCTGCCAAGTGCTTCTGCACATCAGAGAATCAAACGTCCAGGAGGAATGCTGGTGGGCATCATGCCCACCTCCCAGGTAATGAATGAAAATCTCTGAGAACCCTGCGGCGGGGTCGATCCGGCCTCTTGGCGAGCACTCTAAGCGAGGAGACTCAGTCTACAGAGCAACCATTAAGCCAGTCATCACAAAGGGCCCCAGTGACTTCGCAGGCTTTGGTGGGCCCAGTCTGAGGCTCTCCATGTGAACGTCAAGAAAAATTCTACCAATTGTCTAGATTAGGAGTTGGTCAACATTTTCACTGAGGTGCCAGTGGAAGCCTAGGAAGAAAGTTTGGGACAAAAAACCCTCCTGCTGTGGTGCAGTGGGATTGGCAGCGTCCGCAGCGCTGGAACCCAAGCTCGATCCCTGGCCTGGCACAGTGGGTTAAGGATCTGGTGTTTCCACAGCTGCAGGGCCAGAGCTGTGGGTTCCAACTGTGGCTCAGATCTGATCCCTGGCCTGGGAACTCTATATACCACAGGGCGCCAAAAAAGGAGAGATCTAGAAAACTGGAAAGTGGGAGTTCCTGCTCTGCACTGCTCACTGAGCGACCTTGGCAAGTTCCTGAACATCTGAGTCTCAGTATCTCATCTGTAAAATGGGTGGATGAAGGGACTGAATGGGCTCAACTGTACAAAGGACTCAGCAAAAAGCAAGCACTCCTTTTGGCCACGTCTGCAGCATGCAAAAGTTCCTGGCCCAGGGATCGAACCTGCGTCACAGCAGCGACTGCAGCCATAGTCGTGACATGCTGGATCCTCAACCTGCTGAGCTACCAAAGAACTCCAGGCATTCCTTACGAAGGGCAGGAAAATTTTGAAAAATGACAGCGAAATTTTAAAGATGAGAAGTTTCAGAAAAAGTGGTTATCAACTGGGAGATGCCCCAACATTTCTCTCAGTGGCTTCTCTTCGGGACGAATGACAGTTTTCCTAACTCTGGTCAGTTACGGTTCTAAGTATTAGTACGATGTCACCACCACTGCCATCGTCACCGCTGCATCCCTCTTTCTATCCCATCACCTAAACCAGTACCCAGAGGGACACTGAAGGACTCTGATGGCACAGGACCAACTTCCTTACCCTACAGAAACTCAGGTCCCAGAGAAGGTAAGGTGTTAAAAAGCCATGGCTAGTTGCTGGTGGCCTAGGCAATGTCACTCAAAGAGCTTTCCTGGAGAAAATCCACAGAAAACTACCTTGAAGGTTCCCTGTTCCCGTCGTTTATTTGATTTGAAAATTTGGAAGTTACATTATTCCTTTATTCAAGAATCTGTAAGAGCAGCCAGCATGCACCGGGCACTGCGCTAGATGTACAGATAAGAGTAAGGCTGACACTGTCCCTTCCCTCGTGAAGCTTCTATTTTTGTGCTGTGATCACAATTCTAGCAGGCGTTCTCTATTCTGGAATCCCACAGGGGCGTAAGGGGTCATTCTACAGCACTGAAGACTAACCCCTGGGGTTCCCTTATGGTGCAGTGGGTTAAGGATCTGGCATTGTCCCTGCAGCAGCTGGGGTTGCTGTCGTGGAGAGGGTTCGATCCTTGGCCTGGGAATTTCTACAGGCCACGTGTGTGGCCAAGGGGATTAAAAAAAAAAAAGACCACATCTCTAATCACCGCCTACCCTTCTCCTCAGACTCTTGTAATGTTTCTCTCAGGATAAATGAAGAATGAAGGATACTATTTGAGTAGAAGATTCCAGATCCCTTACAGCACGGTTGAGGGCATGGGCTGGCAAGGCATCTGCCCGATTCTTATCAATACTAAGTTTCCTGTGAGAAATCTGAATGCTCCTGATAAAAGTTCACCCCCGAATAAATGCAATGTAAGAATTCCCTTAAATGAGTCTGAGGCACTGGCACAGGTGAGTGTGAGCTGAGCTTCCCGATACAGATATGCTGGCTCTGGAGGACAGAGTGGCCAGATCCCCCCACTGGCAGAGACTCCCAAGTCACCACGGAGAGCTCTTCCGGGTGGCAGGTGGTGGGAGGAGCCTTAGAGACCTGAGTTCTTCACCTTTTGGAAGGAGCCACCTGGAGCCCCTGCCCTTCCTCCCTTGCTCTAATGACCCTCCTGACTTGGTGAGTGGGCTGCAGACCATTTGTCCTGAAGCCCTGGCTTTCCCTGGATAGGGCCCCGCTCTTAGAGTCTAAGTACAGTCTGTATTTCACCAGAAAACATTGGCACTCGATTATTTTGAGCCGTGATTGTTACCATAAATAATGAGTAAATTGTCGGATACACCTAGAATATGGGTTAGACCTTCCGGATTTCAACTTTCTCCCACTGGCTGGAGTCACAGGACACTATATTTAGGAATGAAGAGATAACAAACTTTTTAATACTCTTTAAAAGAAAATCACATTTTCACTCAAATATGTTAGACTCTGAAGGGGGAAGATTTACTTCATCCAGGATCAAAGTTCCTTCCATAAGCAGTTTCCCTTGAGAATTTTTTTTGGCTTTTTCTAGGGCCGCACCTGCGGCATATGGAGGTTCCCAGGCTAGGGGTCCATTCAGAGCTGCAGCCACCGGCCTACGCCACAGTCACAGCCATGCAGGATCTGAGCTGCGTCTGTGACCTACACCACAGCTCATGGCAACGCCAGATCCTTAACCCACTGAGCAGGGCCAGGGATTGAACCTGCAACCTCATGGCTCCTAGTTGGATTCATTAACCACTTAGCCATGAAGGCAACTCCCCCTTGAGAATTTTATTTTTTATTGGCCGACCCATGGTATGTGGAAGTTCCAGGGCTAGGGATCGAACCTGGGCCACAGCAGTGACCCAAGCCATAGCAGTGATGTCAGATTCTTAACCCACTGGGCCACCATGGAACTCTCATCCCTTGAGCATTTACATTTTTTTTTTTTTTTTAACGGCTACACCTGAGGCATATGGAAGTTCCCGGGCTAGGGGTGGAACTGGAGCTGCAGCTGCAACCCATGCTGCAGCCTGTGACAAGACGAGATCCTTAATCCATGGAGAGAGGCCAGGGATCAAAACTGCATCCTCGCAGACATTATGTTGGGTTCTTAACCCACTGAGCCACAAACAGAAACTTCTTGTTTGTTTTTTGGCCACACCTGCAGCATGTGGAAATTCCTGGGCCAGGGATTGAACCTGGGTCACAGCAGCAACCAGAACCACTGCAATGACAACACCACATCCTTAACCTGGTGTGCTAGACGGGAGCTCCTTAAGTTTCTTAAGTCAAAAGTGAAAGTAGGAGTTTCCTTGTAGCTCAGCAGTTAATGAAACTAACTAGCATTCATGGGGACATGGGTTTGATCCCTGCCCTTGCTCACTGGGTTAAGGATCCAGCGTTGCCATGAGCTGTGGTGTAGGTCACAGAAGCGGTTTGGATCCCACATTGCTGTGGGTCTGGCGTAGGCCAGCAGCTATAGCTCCGACTGGACCCCTAGCCTGGGAACTTCCATATGCTGTGGGTGCAGCCCTAAGAAAAAAAAGAAAGTAGACTGAACCCTATGCTTTAAAAGTGGAAAGATGTTCCCACTGTGGTTCAGTGGGTTAAGAACCCAACTAGTATCCAGGATGCAGGTTCGATCCCAGGCCTCGCTCAGTGGGTTAAGGGTCTGGTGTTGCCGTGAGCTGTGGCATAGGCTGGCAGCTGCAGCTCTGATTCCACCCCTAGCCTGGGAACTTCCATATGCTGCAGGTGCAGCCGTAAAAAGAAAAAATGAGAAATTTTACTTTATACGTACTTTACCACAATCTAAAAACTTAATGTTTTAAAAGAACAAGAGTGAAGGCAGGTTTAGGGCTCATTTTGAGATAAAGCATGATGACTGGCCCTCATGAGAACACTTCTCTGATCTGGGTTAAGTCACAGGGGGGACCAGAGGCCTTTCTAGAGGTAAGCTCCCTTGGGAAACACTCTAGGCATCCCGAGTGTCATCTCTTACGGTGAAGAAGGACACCTGGGAGAAACGCTTGCCATTCTGCAAATCGAGGACACACCTAGGCTGCTGGAAATGGCCAACAATGGGAGGAAAGATGATGACGAGAGGGCAGGGGTGTGAGGGCTGGATCAGAGAACTAAGCATCCTCCAGCCCCGCTGCAGGGGCTGAGTCACTTACAGGAAACCCAGGCCTGCTGGAATGGCCCCCACCACGGTGAAAGCCACACTGCCTTCCCAACAAAGAGCCAGCTGGAGTGATGAGACGGACTCCAGTTTTGGTTCCATGGACCTCGGCTTGGGGACCACTCTGCTCAGCAGAACCTAACCTGGAGCCTAATCACCTCCACAGCAGGTTTCCTGTGAGAAGCAAATGATCTCTCTTTTCTAAAGTTCGAAGCCCAGTGACAGTAAAGACGGCAGCTGACAGTTACTGAGCGCTTACCACGTGCCAGCGCCCACCTGAGCGCCTCACACGCATTTCCTAACAACCCCGTAGGTTAGGAACTGTTAACTAATCCCCAGGTCACAGATGAGAGGATGGAGGCACAGTGAGGTGTGAGTCCAGGCCTTCCAGTCTCCAAGCCTGAGCTCTGACGCACATAAACCACCCATTTCTAAAGAGAAGCTTTCTGGAACAGTATGACTGGAGGAACCCCGGGAACTCTGCTGGCCCTGAGCACTGTCAGAAGTGACTTTTACTTCTTTGTTTTTCTTTGTTGGCTGCCCCGTGGCACACGGAGTTCCCAGGCCGGGATCAGATCTGAGCAGCACGCCTACACCCACACTCCCCTCTTGGCCTTGCCTCGGGTTTAGGATGGATCCAGTCGGTGCGGCCGAGCCCCCTCTCTGCCCCCTTCCAATCTTGGTGAAAACTTTCAAAGAGGTCCACAGAATTACACCGAAGAGAGGCTCAGACTGAGTGTCAGGAAACGCCAGTCCGGAGGAGTGACTCCCCAGCCCTTTGCATCACTACCCACGGCCACTCTGGGAGGGGAACCCCCGGACGACCACTGAATGCAATGACTGCTGGGAAGGGGGCCTGCGTAGCACCCACGACAGGCCAGCGCACCCCACATGCAGTGCCAGGAACAAGAGATTCAAGCAGCAAGTGACATGGAGACGTGCCACCCAGCAGATCACCTTATATAAAGAAATGAGCGGCTGCGTCTGAAGAGGGAGAGGGTTTTTATTTCCTTTCCCTGAATGTCTCTGAGCTCAGCAAGATACGGACAGTGCTGGCCTAACCAGAAGACTGACACGCGTGCTTCACATGGTGGGAGGGTGGAGGCAGGGCAAGAGCACCAGGGCCGCACGGCCGCTGTGGGCCAGAAGAGAGGTGGAATTCACTCGCCAGAAAAACCACCAAACCCCAACTCCTTAAAACTGGTCCCTTAACAATGAAGCCCACAGTTCTGCCCATGTTACCGGGTCTGGACAGGAGAAAACGAAGGCAGAGAAACTGCAAGTGGTTAAAGAGAAAAAGAGGTTTCCACCAATCAGATATTGACAACAATCACCAGCCACAGGCTGAAGGTTCCTAAAATAGACGTTTGCGCCCTTAGCACAGGGCTGTTCTCGTGAAGCTTTTAAACATATTTTTGAGCCTGTTTCCTTCACATTTCCGGCCGCCAGGGCTGGCGGCCTGCTTGCCTGCTGCCAGCCTCCAGTGACCATGAATGGAGGGTGGGGACTTGTCCTCTTCATTTAATGTCTTCTCGGCTCAAGAAGGTGGCCGAGACCCGCCAGTCTGCTGCTGCTTCTCTCCAGCAAGTCTGGGCTGGGGCCGGGATCCAGGTCATGTGTGGCAACAGCTGCTGTTAATAAACTTGCAATGATTTCATAAAAGCCTTCCAAAGAGCGGAGGATTTAGTTTCAAATGATTCCCAGATTGGCCCCAGATCTCTGAGCAACACCAGCCCCTAACCCTCCAGCCCCAGCTGTCCCTCTGCAACAGGAAGTTGGGAGGAGGGGGCGGCACGGCTGGAGGGGCACGTGCTGGGCAGCTGGGGCGCGGTGGGGGGCGCGCGGGGGAGAAGCAATGGGAGGGGGCTTGGCTGGTTTCTGCAGCTGTCTCCTGGGGTCACAGAGGCCTGGAACCAAATGCCCTTCTGTCTAGAGCACCCCTGCAGGGACCTGGAGGCAGCATGGAATGTGGCCACGCTGTGGCGCCTGTCAGGATCAAGTACTCAGCCTGGGGCCTGCTGGCATCTGCGGAACAGGACACAGGCCAACATGCTGTGTTTACTGCACGGAACCCTACTGCCGCCCTCCTTGGTACAATCCTCTAGTGACATCTAAACCTGGCTGGGTACACGGTCAAGGCTTGGGGTTGCCAGGCCCCTTTCTACTACCTGCAACTGGCTCAGTGGGGAAGGGTGCGGCGAGGGCCACCCCCCTACAGAGGCCTGCTTGGTCCACGGGGCTCAGGAATGCCACGGGCAGCCGTCAGCAAGCTTCCGCATCTCCGACCTCTGGCTCCAGAGAAGGATTTGTGGAGTGGAAGGAGCCATCATCTGGCTGGAGACCTGGACCTGCAGCCTGGTTCTACCAGTGACCTGAATCTTATTTTCCTCATCTCTAGAATGGGAAAGTGGTCCTGCCCCCTGTGTAACCATGACTAGAAATGAAATGCTAAGGCCGACCATGGAAGCCAAGCGATGGGGCACCAGGGGGGTGGGGGTGGGGTGGGGGTTGGGGAGCAGCGGAGGGGGGCGGTTCATGTTAACATCTTTTCTAAAACAGAAGGTAAAGTTTAGTTTCTTTCTTTTTTTGGCTGCATTTGTGGCATGCAGAAGTTCCCAGGCCAGGGATCGAATCCATGCCACAGCAGGGAACTCCTGAAGGTAAACTTTAAAAGCTAAAAATTTTAGTTACTAACCGAAAGTTTGGAATATCTTTCTGAAGATGTCCCCTGAAAAGGTCTCCATCTGCCCCCCCGCCCCCGTCCTCTCTGAAACACTGGGATTTCCTCTTCCTCCCCAGGCCACTCATCAAGGACCCAAAGGCGTCTAGCGCCCTCCAGGCACCCAACTCATCAGGAAGACAATGGTTCAGACTGGATGGTGCTGGAGCCAACTGAGGGAGAAGGCGGGCGGGCAGCTTCCTTTAAGATGCTGAGAAAGGCGTTCCCATCATGGCGCAGTGGAAACGCATCTCACTAGGAACCATGAGGTTGCGGGTTTGATCCCTGGCCTCGCTCAGTGGGTTAAGGACCCACTGCTGCCGTGAGCTGTGGTGTAGGTCTCAGATGAGGCTCGGATCTGGTGTTGCTGTGGTTGTGGTGTGGGCCGGCAGCTACAGCTCCGACTGGACCCCTAGCCTGGGAACCTCCATATGCCGCGGGTGCGGCCTTAAAAAGACAAAATACAGGGGGAAAAAAAAAAGATGCTGAGAGAACAAAAGACCTGAGGATCAACACGTGCCCACCTTTTATTGACCACAATCTTCTGCACGTTTCCCCACTACTTGTAAAACTGGAACGATACACCCGCCTTAGAGGACTGTTACAGAATACGCATTAGCACAGATCGATGTCAGGTTCAATCTACTGCAGGGTTGGGAAAAATAAGTCTCCTAATCAAATGGCTAGGCGATAATGGTGCCAAACTGTAAACTGGTTATAAAAGCCCTACAGTTGTGGTGGAACATGCTTCAAATTCTCATTTTTAAAAAACAAAGAAGTTGTAGAAAACAATTCTGTGCAGTTTCTGAAGCCAAAACACAAGATAAATACTGACTTTGTTTTGTATTTAAGGAGCAAATGCTCTTACGAATTTTGCCCCACTTCTAGAATCCAGACAGCCAGGTTACTGCTGTGAACACGGCTTCCACCAGTAAGATGTCACTTGTTAATCCTCTTAAGTTAGGACTCACGGACGAGAAAAAAGTCAGCATGGTCTCAAGATAACCCTTCCCCAGCTGCAAAATAATGTTTGTTCATTTATGTGTTGTGATTTGGCTTTGCATCCTGACCCCTAAACTAGAAAATCATGGTTTGTTGCACTGGTTCACTTCTGTTTTTCTTTTTTCCTCCCTAAAATGGTATCTTGTTTTTTAAGACTCTTGGTTGAATGTTTTGAGCTTATTTTGACAACTAACAGATGACTGACAGCTTTCTAGTACGGAGTTAGTTCAGGTTCCCAAGCAATCTCTCATCATTAAGGATGAAAATTCAACTTTTCTCCAAGCCACGAAGGGACAACTCCCTCGCTGACAAATGAGAGATTCTTCCTGGCCTTGCTGGTCAATTAAGCCAGAGAAAGGGCTGGACAACAGGGCATGCTTTGTTTCCCTGAACTTCTGAAAGGCTGTGTGTTCCCAGAAGCCCCAACAGATGCTGGGTTGGAATTCAATCGGTCTCCTGGTGAGAATCAAGGAAAAGGGGCTGATCCCAGTTTGATGGGAACAGGACAAATGGAACAAAATCTCTGGCTGCGGCTACCAGAGGAAATCAGAGGGATTTGTATTTGCCTGACCTTCCTTTCGAACTTTGTTTTGAGCAAATACAGAACTTTTCTCAGGGTAGAAGAAAATTCAGCGAGAAAATGAAGGGTAGTCGCATGCTACAGGACCCAACAGGGTAAGAGAACGCAAGAAACTTTTATAATCATTCCCACGTGCAGGAAGAAAAGGGCGGTGGCAGGAGAAGGAAGAACAGAAGGAAGAGGAGGGAGCAGAAGGGAAAACGGTGCTGAGAAGAGGCCAGCCTGCTGCACGCCCTCCCGCATGTGCTCACTCCCCCACCGCCCTCTGCTTCTAGAGAGGAGAGCAGCCTGAGGAAGGCTTCCTGGGAGCTTCAGCTGCAGAAAAAGGCCCTAGTTCCTCACCAAGTTCCTAGAGATGCTCGGCCCCCAAGGTGCTGGCCAGGTGGGGCTGGAGGCAGGAGAGCAAGAACTGCCAGATGCCAGGAGGGCTTTTCACAAAAGGCGGCGGGGGGGGGGGGGGGCTCCCCTTGGTGAGCACCTCCCAGAGTGGGCTGCATGGCCTCCCCTCAAGCAGCACCAGAAGGACGACTCTCTGTTCACAAAGTCTTTCAAGCATGTCGCCAGTGACAGGAGGGCAGGCTTTCTGCTGTAAGACCAGTTTCTGCGTCCCTTGGCCTGACTTTCCAACCAGTAAGGAGGCTGTTCCTGACAGAGGACGTGATACTTTTCGAGACTGTCAGGCGCTATGAGAGTGGGGATTAGGCCACCAGCCTGGTCCGCTGTGGCCTCTAAGAGGGGCTGCCTGCTAGCTTGATACCTCTTCTTTTTAGACCTACTGGAGATGATCGACGTCAGCGATGAAGACTGGGGGCTATCAACACCCGCCCTCCTTTTTGGCCTCGCCCACAGCATGCAGAAGTTCACAGGCCAGGGATCAAACCTCCAACACGGCAGCAACCCGAGCCACAGCTGTGACAACACGTGATCTTTAACTCACTGCACCACCAGGGAACTCCTAACAACATTTTCATCTCTGGCCTAGAAAGTGCTAGCTTGAAGAGTATTTTAGCAGTATTTGGATGAACGGTTAATCTCTGAAATTCTGGAGAGTTCACACAAAATACAGACTTTCGACTTCTGTGGAAAATCTGAAGCCATGGTAACTCTGAGCACAGTCTCATCTGGCAGCAAACCATGGGGGGCTGACTAGCATCCAGCCCCTCAGATGGGGCCCACTCCTTCTGTTTGCTACAGCCCCCAGCACACCCTACTGTCCTCTAGACTGGGCCCACCTGCCATCCATCCATCCTCTATGTCGCTACCTGCCCCTGTGCTAACCTGGGGCGACGACCCGAGCTACATGCCGTTGTGCTAAACATCCTCCCATGTGTTTTCCTCCGCATGTGTTTAAATACAGACATACGGCGTCGCTTCCCACAGCTGCACACTGTACTAACGGAAGCACCACCCCTGGGCTGTCCGCCACTGTACTTACATGGGGGAGAGAGAAACTGCTACCTGGCCTAAGCCCCTGTTATCTTCGGGCTTTCTGTCATTTGCATCCAAATTGATTCTTATTAATCCAGGGGCATTTGCTTATTTCTCATTGAGTCGTGTTATACCTTACATATTAACAATATTTATCTACACTATATATACGTTACAACTATTTCCCCCAGTTTCTCAGCCACCTTTAGCTTTGCTTATACACGGTGTCTTTTGCCAAAGAGGATTTTTGTTTGATCGGTCTGGCCTTGATGCAAGGACCTTCCCTTCTCCAAGATTATAAAGCCATCTCCTTTGTTTTCTTGACGTATTTCCAAATGGTCAGCCCAGGGCCCCAAAACCGCAGCCGAGTATTTCTTGCTCCACATGGGCGCCAGTATGACCTTGAAAACTTAAGTAAGGCAAGTCACCGCTGCACGTGGACCGGCAACAGCTCGCACCACTCTGCATGAGACCCACGGGCTGCTTCTGTGCCCGCCTCTCTCACCTTCCTGCCCGAGTTCACCACTGCAAGCCACACCGTCCACCTTTCTCATCCGCAACAGCCCGAATGTGTTCCATCTCTCTGGCCTGCTTTGCTCCTCCTCTGCATGCAGGTTTCACTGCGCATGCTGCCTCTCAGAGAGCGCTGCCAAGACGACGCCCCCTCCTGCGCCTGTCATTTCCCATCATGTCACCAGTACCCTTCCTACACAGCACCAACCAACCGAAGGAATTTTTTTTTTTTTTTTTTTTGCTTTTTGCTTTTTAGGGTCCCACCCACAGCATGCGGAGGTTCCCAGGCTAGGGGTAGAATCAGAGCGACAGCTGCCGGCCTGCACCACAGCCATGGCAACATAGGCTCCGAGCTGTGTCTGTGACCTACACCACAGCTCATGGCAACGCTAGATCCTTAAGCCACTGAGCGGGGCCAGGGATTAAACCCGAGTCCTCATGGATCCTAGCTGAGGTCGTTACCGCTGAGCCACAAGGGGAACGCCACGTTACGTTCTCATGAGACGCTTCTGGTCTCCATCTCATCCCCTCAATCCAGCTGCCGCCTCCTGCATTAGGCTACATGATTTTGATTAGTGCATCTTTACAGTGGAAATCAGTCTTATTTTCAAAATTACAGGCAATTTTTCAGGAAGAAAATAATCTTCCTGACCTGCAATGGACATGGCAGTAAACCTGCGGGTTCCTCTGGACAGAGTGATCCCTTTGCAACAGCAAGGCTCCCGCCGCAGGGCTTCTCCACCACCAGGTCACCCTCACTAGCCGCAGTGAGGCTGAGGAGGGCCTGGCGCACCTTTCTCTTTGGCTCCAAGTTAGCAGGGTGTTTATCCACTGTTAGGCTGAATCGCTTTTTGGCAGAAAAAGTCCGCACGCATAATGACATCACCATCCTTACAGATAACTTAAAACTGGCTGTAACAGCATCAAATTTAAACATTATTGGAGTTCCTGATGTGGCACAGCGGGATGGGTGGTGTCTTGGGAGCGCTGGGACTCAGGCTCAATCCCTGGCCCAGAACAGTGGGTTAGAGATCTGGTGTTGCCGCAGCTGTGGCTTAAGTTGAAACTATGGCTCAGATCTGATCCCTGGCCCAGGAGCTCCATATGCCACCGGGCAGCCAGAAAAGAAAAAATACATATATATTTTTTTGTCTTTTTGCCATTTTCTTGGGCCGCTCTCGCAGCATATGGAGGTTCCCAGGCCAGCGGTCTAATTGGAGCTATAGCCACCGGCCTACACCAGAGCCACAGCAATTCAGGATCTGAGCCGAGTCTGTGACCTACACCACAGCTCATGGCAACGCTGGATCCTTAACCCACTGAGCAAGGCCAGGGATCGAACCCACAACGTCATGGTTCCTAGTCAGATTCGTTAACTACTGAGCCACAACGGGAACTTCGAATACTTATATTTTTCATTTTATTCTCTAAGCCAATTGCACTGACTAGCAGTTCTAGAACAAATAGTGGTGATAGTCTTATAGTTGATTTTTGGGCAATGCTTCTATGTATTTCACTGTTAACAACACACTAATAACTATTTTGAAATACAGGGCTTAAAAACACATATGAAGTAATAAGCATCCTTCTAACACTATTTTTAAAGCTTAAATCAGGAATGAATATGATTGTTCCTTGGCATCCAAAGGGGGTTGGTTCCAGGACCCCCATGGATACCAAAACCAGCGGATACTCAGGTTCCTTATATAAAATCATAGTGTCTGCATAAAAACCTACACATATCCTCCCGTATACTCTAAATAATCTCTAGACTACTTATAATACCTAATACAATGTAAATGCTATGTAAATAGTTGCTGGTGTGTGGCAAATTCAAGGTCTGCTTTTTGAAATTTTCTCGAAATTATTCTCTTGAATGTTTTCAACACATGGTTTGTCGAATCCCCCGATGTGGAACCTGGAGATGTGGAGGGCAGACTCTATTTGTCTTTCTACCATCTAAAGACAGCATATGGCAAAGTGTATTAATAGAGTTCTTTTTTTCCTAGGGCCACACCTGCGGCATATAGAGGTTCCCAGGCTGGCGCTCCAATCGGAACTGTAGCTGCCGGCCTACACCACAGCCACAGCAACGTGGGATCCGAGCTGCATCTGCGACCTACACCACAGCTCACGGCAACACCAGATCCTTAACTTACGGAGTGAGGCCAGGGATCGAACCCGCAACCTCATGGTTCCTAGTCGGATTCCTTACCACTTCACCACAACAGGAACTCCAACAGAGTTCTTAATATTGAACTACCCCTGCGTATCAGGAACAATCTCACTTGGTGGTGGTTTCTACTTGCTGGTATTTTAGTTGGAGAATTTAAAACCTATATTCGTAAGTTAAATCTGTAGCTTCCTTTTTCAGGGTCGCCTCTGCAGGTTCTGGCATCAGCATTAAGCTGGCTTTATACACATATACGTAGAACAGGCCTTCCTCTTCTACGCTCTGGCAGAGTTCAGATGACGGAGAAACATTCTAGTCCCACACACTGCAGGGCATATGCTGCTTTTGGAAGAGCAGCTTTTCAGCTACTTCCTCCATTTTTTGGTGTGTGGTACCGGCCTATGCTGTTCCCTACCTTTTCAGGAGTCAAAATGCGTCACGTGTGCACAAAATCTCTTTCCATTACAGTCCCTCGCAGACATTTCCCCCCACAAAGCGGCAGACAGCCGTGAGCACACTTACAGTGGGGTCGGTCCAGAGGGAGCATCTCGAGCACTCCTGGCAGGGGGCTCCCGGCGAGCGAGGGTGCTGGCAGAAATGGTCATAGCCGTTGATAGACACTCGGCAGAGGTAGCACATCTGGGCGCCACAGCGGCAGGACATGCGGTTGCAGCCTTCCGACTTGATGAGGCCAGTTCCACACTTGTGGCACTTTCTAATGCGGGCAGCAGTCATTTTTTCCTCACTGAAAAAAGACATTGTCATTTGAGACAGCAGAGAAGATAAGAGGAACGAAAGTCATGGCCACCCAAGTATTGATTCTTTCCACAGATAAGGGCTGCCTGGCTCTTCTGGTGACACTTGAAGGGTGAAAACAGCCTGTGTTTTGGAGTCTGAGAACTGTTTGCAGTTTATCAGTTGTATGACCTTGACCTTGGGTAAAGTATTTAACAGCTCCTCATTTTTTTTTTTTTTTTTTTTTTTTTTTGGGCCAAGCCCACAGCATGTTGCTGTTCCCAGGTCAGGGATCGAACCTGTGCCACACCAGCAACCTGAGATGTGACAGTGACAATGCCGGATCTTTAACCTACTAGGCCACCAGGGAACTCCTGTTTCCCCATTTTTAAATTGGGAGAACCCAATTTTCTCATGGCGTTTTGTTTTTTAATTTACTGCAATGTAGCTGACGTACAATGTTGTGTTAGCTTCAGGTGCACAGCAAAGTGAATCAGTTACACACATATCCATTCTTTTTCAGATTCTTTTCCCATATAGGCCACCAGAGAACTGAGGAGACTTCCCTGTGCTGTTCTTAATGATTTTGTAAAGGGTAGTGTGTATGTGCCAAGCCCAACCTCTCAGTTGACCCTTCCCCATTCTGTTACTGGTCTGAGAGTTACAGATGGGACACAAAGTATCTAGAGCACACTGCTTGGCACCCAGTGCTTAGAAAGTGACTTTTTGTTACAGGAGTCCCTGTATGCTTAAAATGGAGAGAGAGAGGGAGTTCCCATTGTGGTTCAGCACTTTAAGAACCCGACACAGTATCCGTGAGGATGTGGGTTTGATCTCTGGCCCTGCTCAGCGGCTTAAGGATTTGGTGCTGCCGTGAGCTGTGGTGGAGATCGCAGATGTAGCTCGGGTCCCAAGTTGCTGTGGCTGTGGTGTAGGCTGGCAGCTGCAGTTCTCATTGGACCCCTATCCTGGGACGCTCCATATGCCACGGGCGTAGCCCTAAAAAGAAAAAAAAAAAAAATGTAGAGAAAGAAACTCAGGATCTTCCCAAATGTTTTTTCTATGTACAAACCTGGATACAGGAGAGCCAGTAAACCTTAGCTATATACACACTGTAGATTTTAAGTATCTGGCGCGGGGTGGGGTAGATGTAGTCGGGGATGATCTAACAGCCACTCTACGACTTCCTCCTGTGGGCAGAGCCCACCTTCCAGGACAGAGCTGCATGAGGGACCCCAACCCCCAGACTCCCCTGTGGTAGGGAGTGGACATGCATAGGATTCAGTCCTGCCCCATGGGAAGCTTGCAGGAGGCTACTTGTTTCCAGAACTACTTCAACTGACATGGGGGGGCGGTCAGGGTGGCAGATGGCTAGAGTCAAAATGACAGGCTCTGGCTCTTTCTCAAGAGCTAGCACTGCTGCATCAGTAAGCTCTGTGGTGCTCTTCATAACTCCAAAATATTTGCTACTTTTGCTATAATTGCCTATGTGTCCGTCTTTCTCTGCTGAGTTCCCTGCAGGCAGATGGCAGAGGCTGTGCTGCTTGTACCCCGCTGGCAGGGAGAAGTATGGTCTTGATGGGACTCAAAAGGTATCCCTACTGAGACTAAGAAGGGCAGGAAGGACCCTAAGCGTGGACAGCCTTGAGGGGAGGACGCATGCCACTGCTTGAGCACTTTTCTTCTCCAAAAAGGAACCCAGAGTGTCGACCAGGGAACTGCTCCAATGTGAAGACTGCAACGGTCTGGGATGAGCTCTGGTCTGCACTCTCCCTCCTAAAGCTGAGGAGATGCATCCTTCCTCCTTCCACTGCGCCCAGTCTTTCTGCTGGTAAGTACGAGTAGCGTAGCTGGGTGAGTCTGGGGCAGGCAGACACTCACAAGACTGTGGCAGTGTGCTCCTCAGAAGCCAGATCATGCGTTTGAAAAGTACATTAGGAAATTGGCTGCTGTTACTTAGGTCTAATGTTTGAATGCCCCCAAATGAAGGAAGGCAGAACTCTGGCTTGAGACGAATTTAAACCCAGTTCAAATTACAGAAGAACAAATGGCTTATAAGTTTTGCTGAATGGGAAACGCTGTCAACGTTTAAAAAGTTTAAAGTGAATTTATTACTGTCAACTTATTGTACATACGTTCAGGGTTTTAGTTAGTTCAGCAACTGCAAAGACACTCCTCAATGTGCCATGTTAAGACTCACAAGATTCTGATGAAAAAGTTTCCAACCAAAAAGCTGTGACAAAAAATACAATTACAAGCCCCGCCCACTTCCTTCTGTGTTTTTTAGGGCTGCACCCCACTGCATATGGAGGTTCTTAGGCGAGGGGTTGAATTGGAGCTGCAGCTGCCAGCCTACACCACAGCCACAGCAATGCAGGATCCAAGCTGCGCCTGCAACCACAGCTCATGGCAACGCTGAATCCTTAACGCACTGAGCAAGGCTAGGGACTGAACTGGCATCCTCATGAATACTAGTCACCACTGAGCCACAATGGGAACTCCACTAGTCAGGTTCTTTTTTTTTTTTTCCATTTCACTAGTCAGGTTCTTAACCTGAGCCACAGCGGGAACTGCTACAATTTCTGGCTAAGAGCACCCTTGATGGAGACCGAGGCATGGCTTTAGCCACTGCACTAAGGTTGGCTGACTTTTTCCCTGGGCAGCTGCTTAGGCTGTAGTGTGGGAGGGGTGGTTACCCCGACCTTTGCAGGAAGAGGGTGCATGTGCCTGCTCTGTTGCACCACACTGTCATTGTGAAATAACACAGGGTGCGGTGGGGGAGAAAAGGCCCTTCTAAAAGGATGGAAGAATATAAAGAACACATACAACAACTCGATGCTGTTACAACATTCAAACAGCTATTCAACACTGCAAGAAAAGCTACTCAGGTCCTTTGCTTTTGCAAAAGAATAGTACTAGTTAGGGCTGGAATGGCCATGTACTAAAAAGGACTGCTATTACGAGATATGGTGACCAACCACCCATCCAGTAACATCAAAGTACACAATGGGACAGGGGAGAAATCATAGCTGATTTTTTTGGGGAGGAGTGTGATTTGGCCACTAGCTTCTAAACTAGGCAGGAAATAAACAGTCCTGCAGGATGTGATCGTGTGCAGGAAGGGAGAGAAAACTGAGCTGCAGCTGTGTGTGCCAACCTGTGTTCAAACAGGAAGGCTCACTGCCTTCCTCTACATAACCAATCAAGAGCCTATGATTCCATGATTATTAGTTCTCACCACGATTTAAGCAGGCTGGGAGGTCCTTTTGGGAGCTGCCTTTATTTCCTGTTGCATATACTATTCCAAATCTTTTTTTTTTTTTTTTTGCTTTTTTACAGCTGCACTCATGGCATATGGAGGTTCCCAGGCTTGGGAGGAGACTAGGAGCTGTAGCTGCTGGCCTACGCCACAGCAATGCCAGATCTAAGCCATGTCTGTGACCCACACCACAGCTCAGGGCAACACCAGATTCTTTTTTTTTTTTTTTTTTTATCTTTTTTTGCTATTTCTTGGGCCGCTCCCGCGGCATATGGAGGTTCCCAGGCTAGGGGTCCAATCAGAGCTGTAGCCACTGGCCTACGCTAGAGCCACAGCAACACGGGATCCAAGCCGCGTCTGCGACCTACACCACAGCTCACAGCAACGCTGGATCGTTAACCCACTGAGCAAGGGCAGGGACCGAACCCGCAACCTCATGGTTCCTAGTCGGATTCGTTAACCACTGCGCCACGACGGGAACTCCAGCACCAGATTCTTAACGCACTGAGCGAGGTCAGGGATGGAACTCAGGTCCTCATGGATACTAGTCAGGTTCATTACTGCTAAGCCACGACAGGAACTCCTGAGATCTCTTACTTTGGACAGCTGGCAGTCGGGGATTCTTTGGCTCTCTGCTTCATGGTGTAAGGGCTATATGGTGGGGAAAAGAAGTGGAAGCCCCTGGAGTACCCCTTCCTTACAAAAAATGATACTGGATTCCTGTGAGCATCTTTGAGACTGATGTCACCATCAAACACCTCAAAGATGCAGGGGTGCTGATTCCCAAAACATCTCCTTTTACTTCAGTTTGGCCTGTATGGAAGAATGGGTCTTGGAGAAAAGTGCATTAGGATAAACTTAATCAGGTGCTGCCTCTAATTGCAGCTGCTGTTCCAGATGTCTTTTCTTTCTTTCTTTTTTTTTTTTATCCTTTTGTCTTTTTAGGGCTGCACCCACGGCATATGGAGGTTCCCAGGCAAGGGGTCCAATCAGAGCTGTAGCTGCCGGCCAACACCACACCACAGCTCATGGCAACGCCGGATTCTAAACCCACTGAGCGAGGCCAGGGATCGAACCCGCAACCTCATGGTTCCTAGTCGGATTTGTTAACCACTGAGCCATGATGGGAACTCCCAGATGTCATTTCTTACTAAAGCAGATAAATATAACCTCTGGCAACTGGTACACAGCTACTGATCTGGAAAATGCTTTTATTCTCTGTCCAATAAGCTGAGAATACCAGAAGCAGTTGGCAAGGAACTTGATCATCTGTCGCCCAACGGGAAAACACGCTGGTCTACTATTCTAATGACATGCAAATAGAACCCAGTGAAGAGGAAGTGACAACTACTCTAGCATGTTAATATGGTGTATGCATGCCAGAAGGTGGGAGGTAAGTCCCTTGAAAATACAGAGATCTGGAATCTCTGATGATTGGGAGTTTGAGTGTGTATATAATAGGCTATTCCTTCCAAAATTAGGCACACATTGCTGTATCTCATATCCCCTATCAGACGTTTGGGAGGCCTTCCTGGGTTTTGGAATCGATATAATCACATCGGAATGTGTAGTTCTGATCCATTTACTGCTGAAATAAAAGGCTAGGCCAAGGCTAGGGCCTAAACCAAGAGAAGCCCCCCAGCCAGTGGACCCAGTGGTGCTCCAAGTGTCTACGGCAGACCAACAGGCTGAGCAGAGCCAGTACTGGGAACTGACTGGAGAGTCAGAATGATGGCTATGCTTCAAAAAGTAACCAACTCTCTTCCTTCTAAAAAAAATATCTCCTGGTCTGTGACTGAGTCTTGGAGTCACTCAAATGCCTGCTCATGGGGGCATTAAGAACCAGTTTATAGAGGGGGCCATTCTCCATCACCAACTACGAGTAGAATGCATATGACCAGGGCTGAGCAGCCCTGAAGGCAAGAAGTTGTCTGTTTATGGGCTTTGTCATACTTCTCAACCAAGGCCTTCTGCTGAAAAGAGAAAACGACAACAACCAAGAGCTCACACTTATGGAAGACCTAACACGTGACAAGAAACATTCTGGGTATTTAACCTTCCTAACAACCCCACGAGTAGATACGATTATGCTCTGTGCTTTACAGATGAGGAAATCAAGGCACGGGAAGATTGAGAAATTTGCTTAAAGTTCTTAACTATAGCTATACAGAGAAAGCTCTCAATAAATCTGTATTAACTTCATGAATAAGACATCCTTCAAGGCAGAACAAAGGCTCAGATCAGAAGAAAAGGAGTTTGCATCGTGGCTCTGCAGGTTATGAGCCTGACTAGTATCCATGAGGACGAAGGTTCAATCCCTGGCCTCGATCAGTGGGTTAAGGATCTGGTGTTGCTGTGAGCTGTGGTTGCAGATGTGGCTCGGATCTGGTGTTGCTGTGGTGTAGGCTGGCAGCTATAGCTCCAATTCGATCCCTAGCCTGGGAACGTCCACATGCTGCGGCCCTAAAAAGCAGGAAAAAAGAAAAAAAGAACAGAAATCCTCCCTTCCGACTCAAACTGGATGTGTCCAGAGTAACGAGAACCGATGACGACGATGATGAGGATTTCAATGGCAGTACCCACAGCATGGAGTGACACGTTTATCACTCAAGGCCATGCCACTGGTCAGGGTGGTGGTCACTCTAAAATACGAAGGCTGGCCGACAGACAGGGGTAGGTCTAGATTTGAGGAAGCCATACTAGACTTTTCTAGCTGGAGTGGTATTTGTGATTACTACGCATGTGGTTCTATTAGCTTTTACTGTTTACTGAAACTTTAATCATGTCTGCAAAGTCCCTTTGCCATGCGAGGTTAAAAAAAAATAAAACAGGAGTTCCTGTCGTGGCTCAGTGGTTAATGAATCCGACCAGGAACCATGAGGTTGGGGGTTCGATCCCTGGCCATGCTCAGTGGGTTAAGGATCCGGCGTTACTGTGAGCTGTGGTGTGGGTTGCAGATGCGGCTCAGACCCGGCGTGGCTGTGGCTCTGGCGTAGGCTGGTGGCTACAGCTCTGATTCGACCCCTAGCCTGGGAATCTCCATATGCCGTGGGAGCAGCTCAAGAAATGGCAAAAAGACAAAAAATAACTCCCAAAAAACCAAACAAACATAGGTTCTGGGGATTAGGGCAAGGCTACCTTTGACGATCATTTTCTTTTGCCCAACAGAGTCTGCCCTCTGGCCTCCAAAGATTCATATCCATCCCACATTCACCTCATCCAAGGACCCCAAAGATCTCATCCATTATAACACCACTCAAATTTTATCATCTAAATTAGGTATAGATGAGACTCTGGATATGATCAACCCTAGAACACACTTTCTCTCCATCTGTGGGACCAAGAAACTAAAGAAACAAATTATCTGTTCCTAAAATACAATGATGGGACAGGCAAAAGACAGTACTGGGCACATGTCCTTACGTTTCCGATCTGAGAATAGTCCTCTGCGGCTCTTGGTTTCACTCTGAATAATCCTTCTTTTCCCAAGAAAGGAAGCACATGCTTGTAGCTGAGGAGTTTTGAATCAGCCTGTTCCATGCTTGTAGAATTCTAGGGGTCTGACAGGCTTCTTTCATCTTGCACCATCTCTTGCAGCCCAACCTGGCGGGGTTTCTAATGATGTGAAATTCTCAAGGACTAAGTGCTGTCACAGGGAGTCATTCCACTCAGTCATGAAACCCATTCACAGAAACTTCCCAGGAAAACCCATCTCTATGTCTGGCTTCTGCTTAGATGGCTAAGAGATGATGCCCGAGTTTCCTGGAGGCTCCCTGCTTAGACTGAGGGGATCTTTGAGTCACTCTCAATCTCTTCAAAGAACCTTTGTGTGACTGAATACTCTGATCATCTCAATACAGCCTTGGTTTTTTTTCTCTAGAGCATGCTTTTCCTGACAGTTGATCTCTTAATTTTAAGGTCTCTTATCATCTAGATCGGATGAGAATTTCAGAAACAAACAAGCCTCTTCCTTTTTGTTAGTAGCTCTTCCTTCAACCCATCTCTTTCCACTTGCATTTTCCACTCCTTAACACTGCGCGTGGAAATCCAAGGTCAATGTCCAATCTCGTGATTTACCAGTTCTGCTTTCTGCAAAACTGCAGGACACAAGTCGGCCTAGCGCTCTGCCCTATATGACAAGAATTCCCTTTCCTCTACTTTCATGAACATGTTCTTGGAATTCCCCTCACGGCTCAGCGGTTAATGAACCCGACTAGGATCCATGAGGATGCGGGTTTGATCTCTGGCCTCGCTCCGTGGGTTAAGGATCCAGCGTTGCTGTGAGCTGTAGTGTAGTTGGCAGACGCGGCTCAGATCTGGCGCGGCTGTGGCTGTGGTGCAGGCCAGCAGCTGCGGCTCCGCTCCCTACTTGGGAACTTCCACATGCTGTGGGTGCAGCCCTTAAAAACAAAATAAAAACAACAAAAAAGAACACGTTCTTCATTTTCTTTGAGTCTTCACCAAACAGTGACTTCAATGTCCATATTTCTAACAACAGTTTGTTTATGGTGATTAAGTATTCTCTAAAACAATCCAGGCTTTGCCCATAATTTTCCTCACTTACTTCTGAGCCCCTCAATGGTGTTGCTTTTTTTTTTTGGCCGCCCCATAGCATATGTAGTTCCAGGGCCAGGGGTCAGATCTAAGACGCAGTTGTGACCTAACAGTGCAGCTGCAGCAACACCCCCTTAACCCACCGAGCCAGGCTGGGGATCCAGCCTGTGTCCCAGAGCTCCAGAGTGGTTGGTGACCCCATTACGCCACCGGGGGAACTCCCCAATGGTGGCTTCTAATGTCTATGTTTCTGCTAATGGTCTGCTCAAGGCAATCTACGTGTTTCTCTATCGTGCCTCTCAGAATTCTTCCAGCTTCTACCCATTGCTCAATTCCAAACCCATTTTCACATTTTAAGGTATTTGTTAGAGCAGCCCTCCACTTCTGGTACCACAATTTGTCATCTATCGCTGCTATAACAAACTACCACAAACTTATTAGCTAAAGGTAATATAAATTTATTATTTTACAGTTCTGTAGGTCAGAAGTCCAGCATGGACCTCACCAGACTAAAATCAAGGTGCTGGCAGGCCGGGTCACCTACTGGAGGCTCTAGGAGAGAATCTATCTGCTGCTCATTGGGGCTGGCAGAGAATTCCGTTCTTTGAGGTTGCAGGACTGAGGTCCCCACTTTCTTTCTTTAAAAAAAATTTTTTTTTCCTTTATTTATTCAATGTTCTTCTTTCTTTCTCTCTTTCCTTTCTTTTTAGGGCTGAACCTGTAGCATATGGAAATTCCCAGGCTAGGGGTCGAATCAGAGCTGCAGCTGCCGGCGTACACCACAGCCATGGTAACATGGGATCCGAGCCAAGTATGCGATCTATGCTGCAGCTCGCAGCAATGGCAGATCCTTAACCCACTGAGTGAGGCCAGGGATTGAACCCGCATCCTCATGGATACTAGTCAGGTTCTTAACCCACTGAACCACAACGGGAACTTCTGTCCCCATTTTCTTGGTATCTGTAAATGCAAGGTTATTCTCTACTTCTGGTGGCTTTCACATTCCTTGGCTCATGGCCTTCTTCCTCTATTTTCTTTCTTTCTCTCTCTCTTCCTTCTTTCCCTCCCTCCCTCCTTCCTTTCTTGCCTCAGGTGCAGCATATGGAAATTCCCAGGCTAGGGGTCCAATCAGAGCTGCAGCTGCCAGCCTATGTCAGCAACAAGGGATTCAAGCTGCATCTGTGATCTACACCACAGCTTGTGGCAACGCCAGATCCTTAACCGACTGAGCGAGGCCAGGGACTGAAGCCGCAGCCTTATGGATACTAGTCAGGTTCTTAACCCACGGAGTCACAACAGGAATTCCCTCCTCCTCTATTTTCAAACCCAGCAATGGAAGGCAGAGTTCTTCTCATGTCTCTCTGACTCTCTGCCCATCACTCCATCTTTGCCCTGAGAAAAGCTCTCTCTGCTTTCAAGAGTCACATGATTAGACTGGGTTTACCAGGTAACTCAAGGTCCAGAACCTTAATCACATTTGGAAAGTCTCTTTTGCCATGAAAGGTAATATATACATTCACAGGTTTATAAGTTTCAGAGATGAGGACATGGGACATCTTTGGGGAACATTATTCTGCCTACGAAGCTCATGGTAAAGGGCAAAGTCAGGGAGCCATTTGCCAAGGTTCAAATTCTTGCTATATCAGTTATTACCTGGGTGACCATGCTAACTTGGGCTCTCTGTGCCTCAGCTGTGTCACGTGTGAAATGAGGGTAACGGTTCCTACCTGTGGAGGAGACTTGGAGACTGTTTACTGATGCAAACAGCCCCTTCCTGTTTCATTTTCTTGGTCACAAACCCACTCCTCACCCTTCAAATTTAAGCTGGACATAAAATCAGTCATCTAGGGACTACATACGGTGTCTGCCTTGGAGCCAGGTTGTGGCCGTGTAACTCAGTCTGGAGCAACAGGATATGAGCAAAAATAATATATATAATTTCTGCATACTTAAACCTTAAAAGGAGTTTTCTTGCAGCGCAATGTGTTAAGGATCTAGTGTCGTCACTGCAGTGGCTTGGGTTGCGCTGTGGTGTGGGTTCGATCTCTGGCCCTGGAACTTGCACATGCTGCAAGCAAGGCAAAATAAAAAAAAAACCAAACAACTTAGAGATAAGTTGCCTGCCTGGCAACTTGTCTCTGTCTCTCTCTCTTTTTTTTTTTTTTGCTTTTTAGGGCCACACCCGTGGCATATGGAGGTTCCCAGGCTAGCAGTCGAATCAGAGCTGTAGCCGCTGGCCTACACCACGGACGCAGCAACACCAGATCCTTAACCCACTGAGCGGGGCCCGGGATTGAACCTGCACCCTCAAGGATACTAGTCAGATTTGCTTCTGCTGCGCGACAAAGGGAACGCCTATCTCTCTCCTTTTCCATGGGCTGGACTGCAAACGTGGCTGTAACCTAGTCACAACCATGCAGATGAGAAGACCGCCTTAGAGAATGGTGAAGCGATGCAATAAAGAAACCTGGGTCTTGGACCTCATGGGACAGATCTGCCCCATCTGCCTGGCAGGGCTGGATTATCACGCAAGAGAGAAACAGCCTTTATTATTATACAGTTAAAGTATTTAATAAGTAAGTATCTGTAAAGTGCCTAGCCACCTAGGGAGTGCCATACAGCAAAGGTTCTTTTCATTGACTGCATTATTGTGCATTTAGAGGTTGTAATTCCACTTAATGGATCAGGCCACCGGTGTCTTACATAAAACAGATATATAAGTGAGAGTAGTGCAATATAATCAATTATTATTTACATAAACAACAAGGAGAAGAGGAACCAAGAGTTGCTGAATTCATATGTGCCAGGCATTTACTACGTTACATTTGACCCTGGAAACAGTTCAAAGAGGCTGCAGAGATGAGGAAACAGAGGCTCACAGGTTAGGTTCCTTCCTTTAGATCATTCTACACTAGGGTAGTTTGAGAACGCGTTTTTTCTACAATATTCACTGCCCCTTCTGCCCCAAAGGCAGCCTAAACAGGGAAGCTGAAAAACCAGTCACTGAGGCCCCTGAATTACATTACTCACATGGATGTTCGGTACTTGATGTCATCTTTTTCAGCCAGCTCTTCACAAGTGAGACCGTTGTGCTCTTTCCAGAGTCCCTGACACTTCCTACAGGTTTCCTGTAGGGATAAAGGAGAGAGCAAAGACAGCTCCTGTGAGCAGACACCATATGAGTTTCCCTTCAACAACAGGAATACCAAACAAGCTCCACTTGGTTTGAATTCTTCCAGAGGATCTCCTTCCCTTTCAGCTGGGATATTTATTTTTTTGGCTGCATCTGCAGCACACGGAAGCTCCCGCCAGGGATCAAACCCAAGCCTCTGCAACGACCTGAGCCATTACAGTGGATCCTTAACCACTGCACCAAACTGGGACCTGCCAGCTGGGATATTCCTTTCTTTCTTTTTTTTTAAGGGCCACACCTGCAGCATATGGAAGTTCCTGGGTTAGGGCTACACTACAGCCGTGCCAGATCGGAGCTGTATCTGCGACCTACCCCACAGCTCAAGGCAACGCTGGTTCCTTAATCCACTGAGCAAGGCCAAGGATCAAACTTGTGTCCTCATGGATATACTAGTTGGGTTCATTAACCACTGAGCCACGACGGGAACTCCACCAGCTGGGATATTTCTTTTCTTTTCTTTTTTTTTTTTTGTCTTGCCTTTTTGCCATTTTTTGGGCCGCTCCCGAGGCATATGGAGGTTCCCAGGCTAGGGGTCCAATCAGAGCTGTAGCCACTGGCCTACGCCAGAGCCACAGCAACGCGGGATCCGAGCCACATCTGCAACCTACACCATAGCTCAGGGCAACGCCGGATCATTAACCCACAGAGCAAGGGCAGGGATCGAACCCGCAACCTCATGGTTCCTAGTCGGATTCGTTAACCACTGCGCCACGACGGGAACTCCCAATATTGGGTTTTTTAAAATAAAATACTGTGAGCTGCTTAAGGGCTGGTTCTGCCCAGTGTTCCAGGGTTGGTCTGGCATGCGGCACTTCGGCTGAGTTGAGCTGAAGAATGGTCTAGAGTATGCTTACCCGGGGTCCTTAAGGGAGACACTGCCTTGGTCATCCTTCACCCAAAAACGGGGACATCATTCCCCACAGCGCAATGTCATTTATAAACTTAAGTTTAAAAGATCACTACTTCTTCTTCTAGGCTCCTTCACAGTTTATGAAATATTTTCACATGTGCCAGAAACCATCTCAGATCAGTAACAACAATGTAAAGAAATATTAATCCAATTTAGGGGGTTCCTGTTGTGGCTCAGCAGGTTAAGGACCCGCCGTCTCTGTGAGGATGCGGGTTCGATCTCTGGTTTTGCTCAGTGGATAAGAATCTGGTGTTGCCACAAGGTGTGGTGGAGGCTGCAGAGGTGGCTCAGATCCAGTGTTGCCGTGGCGGAGGCTTCAGCAGTAGTTCCAATTTGACCCCTAGCCTGGGAACTTCCATATGCTGCAGGTGCGGCCACTTAAAAAAAGGGAAGACAAGGAAACATTAATCCAAGGTAATTTCCATCAATGGAAATCACAACTCTAATATATACAATGAAGGAAAAAATGATGCTGTCGGCTTTGTTTGGTCTGGGGGAACAATGAAGGCTTGAGGAAGCGGAGCCCGAGATCAGAAAGATGACTCAAAGAAAGCAAAAGGAGAACAGCACTCCAGACAGAGGACTAGTAAGGCAGAGACGGCGGCAAACGAGGCCGGGCAAGTCTGGCTCCTGCGGCTGGACTGCAGACAGGGAGAACAGGCCTGGAGAGGCCCAGTGGAGCCAGTCCGCGTGAGGCCTCGTAGGCTGTGCTATGGGTTTGACCTTTACCCTAAGAGTGCTGGGGAGGTATTGAAAGGCGTCAAGCATGGAAGTAACACGAGCAGGTGTGTGATTTTAAAAGATGATTCTGTACGGAGAACAGGGTGGAGGGAGGAAAGCGTGTAAGACACTAGAAAGCTATTAAAATCATTCAGGAGAGGCCTTGATTAGGAGGTAGGTGAGGTCATGACAGAAAGTTGGCTGATGTAAGAGAAATTTCGGAAGTAAAACTGACTGGCTTGGTGACGTCCTGCCTTTGGGAGTGAGGAAAGAGCTGTCGACCTGACACTTTGGTTTCTGGTTTGTGTAACCCAAGATAATCGCCACACGGAAGTTCTCGCCGTGGCACAGTGCGTTAAGAATCTGCCTGTAGGAGTTCCCACTGTAGCTCAGTGGGTTAAGAACCTGACATAGTGTCTGTGAGGATGTTAGTTTGATCCCTGGCCCTGCTCAGTGGATGAAGGATTTGGCGTTGCTGCAAACTGTGGAGTAGATCCAGTATTGCTGTGGCTGTGGCATAAGCCTGGAGCTGCAGCTCTGATTCAAATCCTAGCCTAGGGAGTTCCCGTCGTGGCGCAGTGGTTAACGAATCCGACTAGGAACCATGAGCTTGCGGGTTCGGTCCCTGCCCTTGCTCAGTGGGTTAATGATCCGGCGTTGCCGTGAGCTGTGGTGTAGGTTGCAGACGCGGCTTGGATCCTGCGTTGCTGTGGCTCTGGCGTAGGCCAGTGGCTACAGCTCTGATTGGACCCCTAGCCTGGGAACCTCCATATGTCGCGGGAGCGGCCCAAAGAAATAGCAAAAAGACAAAAAAAACAAACAAAAAACCCCCGACAAATCCTAGCCTAGATACTTCCATATGCCACAAGTGAGGCCATGTTGGGAAAAAAAAAAAAGAAAAAAAGAATTCTACTGTAGTGGCTCCGGTAGCTGCAGAGTTGAGCTGGATACCTGGCCTGGCACACTGGGTTAAAGGATCCAGTGTTGCAGTAGCTAAAACAGAGGTCGAAGCTGTGGCTTGGATTCATTCTCTGGCCTGGGAACTTCCACATGTCACAGGCGTGGCCATTAAAAACCCTAGTGATATGGATGGAGCTTGGGAACAGTGGAACAGGCGTGGCTTGGGAGGAGGGAGAGCAGGTGTTAAGATCCTGAGGTTGATCTGGGCAGTAAGACACAGGGGCCTGTGGGACACAGGGAAGACGTCGGGCCGAAAGCGGAAGATGTTTAGAATCACCTCCTGTCTCTACACTCGTATCACAGATGAACTGGTCAGAGAGTCTAGAATAAATGCCATTGCTTCCAAGGGATATGACCATCTTTGGCCCCCTACTTACATCTCTGTCAGCAAACAGAAACGAAATCAGTAGTGACTTCATTATTGCACACCAAAATGTAAAGCAGCATAAAACCCATTTTTAAAAGACCCTGGGGAGTTCCCGTCGTGGCGCAGTGGTTAACAAATCCGACTAGGAACCATGAGGTTGCGAGTTCGGTCCCTGCCCTTGCTCAGTGGGTTAACGATCCGGCGTTGCCGTGAGCTGTGGTGTAGGTCACAGACACAGCTCGGATCCCGCGTTGCTGTGGCTCTGGCGTAGGCCGGCGGCTACAGCTCCGATTCGACCCCTAGCCTGGGAACTCCATATGCCGCGAGAGCGGCCCAATAAATGGCAAAAAGACAAAAAAAAAAAAAAAAAAAAAAGATCCTGGGCCTGACTATTCTGGGAAACTGGAGGAGAAACAGCAGCTGGAGAATAGATGAGCTGGTATCTACATCCTAACCTTCAAAACAATACGAACCTAGCCACCTACAAAGAATAACAGCTTGACAACAATGCATGGCATTTAGAGCGGCCTTTTCAGCATGCCTGGTTACCCAGTTATTAATTCATGGGACCCTCCCCACAAGGGAAAAACCCATTTTCTAGGTGAGGCGCTGGTCTACGACAGCAAGATGACCTGGCCACACTTAGTCAGCCCTGAGGGGCCACCACGAAGCCATCACCAAGAAGCTACTGCTCGCTTCCAACATCAAAGCAGCTCGCCTGTAGGTCCACGTGTGGATTTTCAGCCAGGCACGTCTCACTGAAGGGCCTAGGGTCCCACAGAAAAACACGGAAATGTCTTTTGAAGAGACTAGCTACTTGGAAACTGAAACCCACAATTAAAATAAGGCAAGCAAATAGCACGTGGAGCTTTCTCTGCTGTCTCTTTACAAGGTACCCTCTCTTCTAAGCTGCGCATTTGACTAAACTGTAATTCTCTCCTTTCAACAACAGCCAGGCTTTGCTCCTGGATGCAACAAATGCTTAAATAATTAGGCAGAAGAAATGTTCCTGAACGTTTCTACCACGAAGACAATCACGTCCTTCAGAGGAAGGTTAATGAGAAAGTACCGGCACCATGTCGGAAGGCCGAGTACAGTTCCGACCTGGAACTCCACAACGTGAGGACAGGCACGTCCTGGCTACCAAAGCTAACGTGAGATGCTCTCCGCCGCCTGGGCGCACTTTCGGAGCAGAAGGAAACGGCTGAACTCATCCGCATCCCAAACACACCAAGACGACAGCGCCTTCCTTCTCGCTGGGGAAGGCGTGCGCACACTGGCCAACTCACGAGGGAGCAGCCCGCGGTGGGTGCTCTTGCTAAGACTAGAGAGACTGCCAGTTAGGTTTTATGTTGCCCTTCAGTCCTCAAGATGCCTCAAGGTCTTCTGACTATTCATTAAGGTCTTCACCTCGCACTACAGAGAGAGCACTCGGCAGCTTCCCGTTTTATCGGTAAGGCAGAAGAGCAAGTTTGGTTTCAGATGACCCTGCCAGGGAGCTGCCACCTCTTCACAGAAACGGCCGACACTGTCCAGCCATCATCTACACACAGCAGGGCTTCCTGCTGCTGGCAAAGGAGCAAGACGACGAAGCCCCGGGTCCAAGTGACCAGACTCCGCACTCTGAGCTCACCAGCCCTCTAGGCCGGCTCTGAAGCTGCCTGGTTCCTGTGTACCCTCTACCTTCTCTGCTTGACTTCTAGCCTTGTCTCAGAAGTGGAAACGAGGAGAAACTGCTCACTTCTTCTTCTTTTTTGGTCTGTTTAGGGCCACACTCGTGGCATATGGAGGTTCCCAGGCTAGGGGTCCAATTGGAGCTACAGCTGCCAGCTGACACCACAGCCACAGCAACACAGGCTCCGAGATGCTTCTGTGACCTACACCACAGCTCACGGCGATGCCGGATCCTTAACCTGCTGGGCAAGGACAGGGATCAAACCTGCACCATCATGGATACTAGTTAGATTTGTTTCTGCTGAGCCACGATGGGAACCCCTGCTCACTTATTTCTGAACGGTTCCTTCAGCGAAACTTCTAAACTCACCCTCTGGGGGAAAGAAGTTGTTGGCTTAAGATAAGGGGCATGGGCTTTGGCCAATTCAAATCACATCTCTGAAATTCCACCTCTCTGCTTTGAGATTTCAGGTACTCAAAGAACGGTGGGGCTCTTAAGTAAAAGATGTGGCCTGGGCACCTGACCATTCACAAATGCTCATTAGCAAACTCTAGAAGCCACAGGGCTGTTGGCATTCAGGCCACATGCATCTTTTGGTTGTCAAAATAACTGGTTCTCCCCACCTCAAGTCCCACATGACTTACAGATGCTGGCTGTATCCAGAAAGAGTCCAACTTTAAGATAGGAAAACAGACAATGAGACAGACGCTGGAACTCTTAGGAATTGATAAAGCTTGGGAAAGTCAAAGCTCAGGCAGCATCAGTGGGCTTTCCTTCCTTTAATTAAGGGAATCTGAGAACTTCTACCCCCCCCCCCGCCCCCCGCCACCTTTTTAAATGGCTGTACTCAGGGCATGTGGAAGTTCCTGGGCTGGGGTCGAGTCAGAGCTGCACCTGAGGCCTATGCCACAGCCATAGCAACACAGGAACTGAGTCGCGTTGGTGACCTAAGCTGCAGCTTGTGGCAATGCCGAATCCTTAACCCACTGAACAAGGCTGGATAGAAGCTGCATCTTCATAGAGACCACGTCAGGTCCTTAACCCCCTGGGCCACAACGGGAACTCCTGAGAACTTCAATTTTCTCTAGGGTCAGCATGCTGAGGAAGTCAGATATGTGAGCAAACCAAGAAGAGCACAGTGGAGCTGAGGCTAATAGTATACACACACACACACACACACACACACACGAGCACAAGAGAGACAGGGGCTGCGCCAGACAAAGATCCTTTGAGGAGGTGGCGTCTTCTTAGGATTGACTAAAACCAGTATCAGGAGTAAAGAGAACATCGGGCAACCAACACAGTCCTCCTCGTATCTGGATCAGCATCTCTCTGTGAAGTGCCTTTCCCAGCGACATCAGCCATTAAAGTATATAAAAGGTAGAGCCAGACTCTCAACCAACATTTCAGCAATGAAAACTATTCAATGAGTTAATATTTTAATGAGCACAAAAGGTTTTCATATTAAATAAAATCATTACCCTTTAAAAATTTCTATATTTAATGTATGTTTT
This sequence comes from Sus scrofa, assembly GCF_054392235.1. Taxonomy (NCBI): domain Eukaryota; kingdom Metazoa; phylum Chordata; class Mammalia; order Artiodactyla; family Suidae; genus Sus; species Sus scrofa. The sequence continues at coordinate 4,131,072 of NC_139385.1, forward strand.
GAAATGTATGTTACAACAGTAGCATAGACACATAATTATAAATATATACATATTCTGGGGGAAATTCTGCTTTATATATATTTATTTTTTGTCTTTTAGGGCAGCACCCACGACATAAAGAAGTTCCCAGGCTAGGGGTCGAATTGGAGCTGCAGCTGCCAGCCCATGCCACAGCCACGCCACGCCAGATCTGATCCTGTCTGTGACCTACACCACAGCTCACGGCAATGCCGGATCCTTAACCCACTGAGCGAGACCAGGGCTCAAACTTGCGTCCTCACAGATACTAGTAGGGTTCATTACTGCTGGGCCATAATGGGAACTGCTGTACATGTTCTTGTTCCACACAGAGAGCTATCATAAAGCTGTGCATCTACTACTCTAGCCACGAGAACCTCACGGAAGGGATGTGGACGGGGCAGCTACCTGCCTGGGCTCGTGTTTCCAAATCGTCTGATGGACTGAAGAGGCTGAGACTAGAGGCAGGAAGACAGTTAAGCGGCAGTGGGGAGTCTACGGGGCTGGGTTGGGGGAATCATGGACTCGGATCATGTGATACAGGAGGAGGTGCAGATTTGAATGAGGGTGGGCGGCAGAGGTGAGAACATAAGTTTAATTTCAGAAGAGCTTATTTATTCACTCATACATTTGCTGAATTTCTATCATTTGCTGAGGGCTGAATGAGATACTAAGGATACAGCAAGAAGCAAGTTAGACTCAATGTCTAGTTTCTTGGAGTTTACGTTCTGGTGAAGAAAACAGATATTTAACAAGTAGGAGATATAGCTACCATTGACAGGAACATTTCGGCGGCAAAGCACTGAGTTCTGTAAAACCGCCCAGGGATCAGGAAAGACTTTTTTGAGGCTGTGAAGTTGAAGCTGAGCCCTGAGGGATGAGCAACGTTAGCCAGATATGGGGGAAGGGTGTTTTGGGCAGAAGGAAGAGGATGTGAGAAGGTTCTGGCACGGGAGAGAGCAGTGAGGAAGTTGGTATTGGCGGGAGCCCAAGGGGAGGGCTGAGAGTGGACAGTGGTCAAGGCGCTGAGGCTGGAAGGAGGCGTGTGGAAAGCCAGTCTAAAAGGGTGGGAAATGCAGCGGACTGACTCACTCTCTCCAAAGATCATGCTGGCTGCTCGCGGAGGAGGATGGCTTGCCTAGGGTGCAGGACTTGCAGTGACCCTCACTGAACTGGGGCCAAGTAAATAGCTTCTGCGGCATGAAGCCCTTGAGTGGATTCAATTCTGGGCCCGACTTCCCTCACGGCTCTCTGCAAGGGAGGCCCCAACCTCCTTCCGAAAGCAAGTGGCGCCAATGCTGGGCCTCAAAGAGGTGAGGCTGACCTGTGCCTGCAAATGGCAACATGCCTGTCTTCTTGTTAGAAGCAAGAGGACCATGTCTCACATGTGGCTTCAGAAAGAAGTTTCATTGTTATTTTTAGAGGGAGATCGTTTTCCCAGTTTGGGCTCTTTAGACGAGTTTCCCATTGAACTGTCATGTACGTGGTAGGAGCATCTTTTCTTAAAGTTCATTGTTGTTGGAGTAGAGCTGATTTACAATCCTGCATTAGTGTCAGGTGTACAGCATGGTGACTCAGGTGTTTTGGGATTTTTGTTGTTGTTGCTGCAGATTATGTCCCATTAGAGATTATTACAAGATACTGGATATAATTCCCTATACTATACAGTAAATCCTTGTTGCTTATCTATTTTATGTAAGGGAGCATCTTCAACAAGGGTCTTGAACTCAGACACCCCCCTAGACCCTGCAAAACTGGCCCACGGTTCCAGACCTGTGCATCTTTCGGTACAGGTGCTGTCTTACACACACAGTTCACTCAGCCTTCACACAGCAATCCCACGAGGGAAGTACTGGCCACTCGCCCCATTTTTTTTTTTTTTAAGTAAATGAGAAAAGGAAGGCTCAGAGAGGCAAATTAACTTGTTTAAAATCACAGAGCTATGAACTCAAGTCTGCTCAGAGCCATTTGCACTTTCCACCCTCTTCTCACTGCTCGCCAGCATGGTGTGTGCCAGCACCAACAGGTCCTTGTTTACTGGAAACCCGAGGGCACAGGGTCTGAGACAAGCCCTGAGGTTACAATGGGCATCTTGTGTAAAGAGAGCAGAGAAAAAAGATGAGCAGGGCTGCACAGAACCGACGTCAGGGTTATCAAAGTCGTGGACGCCCAGCTGCAGCTGTGCAGGATGCCTGCTTCCCCATGCTTCCTGCAGAGCTGGCAGCGGCCCAGTCAGGGGCAGGATGGCCTAGGTTTAAACCTGAGGACATCGCTGCTTAATGATAATGATAGGAACCCGCCAGTCAAAGAGCAGTCTTTGGAGACACCTGAGGAAGTAGCTGCTCCTGCCGCTTTCAGCCAGCAGTATGTCTGGTGGGGCACTGAAGAAGTGTTGTTTTTGTTTTTGTTTTTTTTGCTTCTTAGGGCCGCACCCATGGCATATGGAAGTTCCTAGGTTAGGGGTCAAATCAGAGCTACAGCTGCCCACCTACGCCTACACCACAGCAACACAGGATCTGAGCTGTGCCTGCAACCTACACCACAGCTCACGGCAACGACGAATCCTTAAACCACTGAGCGAGGCCAGGGATCGAACCTGCATCCTCATGGATCCTAGTTGGCTTTGTTAACTGCTGAGCCACACTCAAGAAGTGTGTTTTTATTTTTCAATTTTTTTTAAGCTGTGCCCATGGCATGTAGGAGTTCCCGGGCCAGGGACTGAAGCTATGCCACGGCAGTGACCCGAGACACAGCAGTGACAATGCTGTATTCTTAACCGCTAGGCTACCAGGGAACTCCAAGAAGTGCGTTTTTAGGTTCCCATTAGATGTACAAGTGTGAGCCTTCCACACCAGAACCAAGGATCAGTCCTGGGTCCTTCAACCAGCCCATGGGCTTTGCCTTGTAAATACTTGCCACTAACTCCCCAAAGGCGGCTGGGACTATGATGCATGAAGACCTGCTGGTGACAGTATGTGAGATCATGGCCGGCATCACCTCCGCTCCAGGTCCCAGTTCTGCTGCAGAGACGGATACCGGTAGCGGAGACGAGTGCTGAGTGCTGCGCTGAAGGGAATGCTAACACCCTCAATTTCCTCCTTCAACAAACACCTCCTAGGAGCCCGCCATGCCCACCAGGCACTATTCTCTGCAAAGGGTCAGTGAACCAGTGAAGTCCCCGCCCTCCTAGAGTCTACATTTTGGGCGGGTGGGAGTGGCTGGACCACCGAATAGGAATGTGCTCTGGGAAGACAGGCAGCAGCCAGGGGAAGTGAAGCGTGGTGAGAGGACGGGGCGGGGGGGCCTGCGGGAGGGACGGCCCCTGCAGAGCTGAAGGGTATCTGGTAGAGCAGTGGGAGCAGGATGGAGCAGGAGAGAAGCTCAGAGAAGCGGCTGTCCCAGGCCTCCCAGCCAGTCCCAAGCCGGCACTCAGGGCCAGCGGGGTTGGCCTCCTGCCGGTGCTGCATGTCCGACACCCTCAACCTCACAAAGCTCTGCTGGACGTCCCCTCGCTGCTGGCAACACCTCCTCATCAGCTCTCATTTCAAATACTGGGGGCTCTGGGAAACCTGAATGACCCGGGCCAAAGCTGGCACTCCTTCCCTGGACTCCTAGAGCACTTGGCTGCGATTCCATTCCAGCGCTTTTAATAGTGTCTCGTAATTATCGGATGACATCACCTCTCCAAGGAGCCAAGCACTCCTTGCAGGCACTACGCCTGCTGATGGCTACAGACTTGGAATGGAGGGTTCAATTCATCTATTCAAAAAATGCTCTCCTTTGAGCGTCTGTTTTGCGCCACATGCGGACACACTGGTGAGTAAGTCAGTCCTGATTGAGAAGAGGTTACAATCTTTCGCACTATGTCTCAGGTATCGCTGGATTTCTAGGGCCTGACACACACAAGGGCTGCATGTACGAGAAACTGCAGAGAGATGAAGGCTGGCAAGAAAAAGCACATTCCTCTCCATACAGAGAGTTTCAGCCCCACCCCGACTCCTGGGACGTCTGCATTTTACACGGGAAGAGGGCTTGTGGAGCCTCGAAGTAAAGTGACCCCCCTTTCCCAAAAGAACATCAGCTTCTCCCTATCAAATCTTCGTATTTATAATTATACAAAAATATAATGAGAAGAGTAAGTTACATATATATAAAAGATAGTTTCAGGACACTTCATTAGCGTTTGTGCCTTTAGGATAGAGGCGTACACTTTTTTCATTGGGTTCCTTTCTTTGCTCCCTAATCCCCTCCCCCAACCTAATGCACAAAACTTATAGATCTGTTATTACCAATAAGCTAATGGCCGAATGCTTACATATGGTGCTGAGACAGTACTGCTTATATTTTGCTGATTTTCTTCTACAGTGTTAATATGTGGAAACTGATCTCTCTTCATTTCCGATGAAGGGGGCCTTACAAACTGTGGTGCCTGTGAGAACCTCTAGTTTAGAGGGGTCGGGACCAAAAAATCTGCAGTCAGCCTGATTCACTCCTTCCCCCGTCCGGGGGCTCTGGAAGGTCAGTTACCACTTGAGGTCAGATCACAGGTTCCTCCTGACTCCCCTACCCCTAAGAAGACAAGTCCAGCCTGTCTGGGTCCACATTTCTTAAAGGACAAACAAAATTCAAACATTAATCTTTTAAGGATGTCTTGTAATTACTGGATTACACCACATCTCTCAAGAAGCTGAGCTCTCCCTGCAGGGGTTTTCTCTCTTTCCTTCAGAGTAAACAATCTCTCTGAAGCAGAAAAACCTTTGGGTTCTAAATGGAGAAATCTGGAGTACCTGCTGTGGTGCAGTGGGTTGAGGACCTGGTGCTGTCTCTGTGGCTGCATGGGTTTGAGCCCCCTACCACCACCACCCCGATGCAGTGGGTCAAGGATCAGGAGTTGCTGCCACTGTGGCAAAGGTCACAGCTGTGGCTCAGATTTGATCCCTGGCCCAGGAACTTCCATATGCCGCAGGTGCAGCCGTGAAAGAAAAAAAAAAATGTAGAAATTCAAATCTGGGTGTGGCTAGGCACATTACTGAGGAATGGACTTCTTTAGAGAAGATTCTACACCGTTCTTATTTTTTGATGGTGTCACACACACAATTATGGGGATTTTAAGAAATATGTGCACTGGATGCGCACCTTACTGTTTTTTATTCACAGAAGCAGATTTTGAAAAAAGAAATCTCAACGTCTTACTCCTGTCGATTAGAAAGAAGCCCAGCCCTCTTTTCCTTTCGATCCAACAGGATTAGGTGACAAATCAGAATAGGCGGCTCATAAATTTGGTTTCTGCGCTAATGCTGCCCCCTAGGGATAGAAAGCTATAAAGGCACTGGAGACTTCCGCAGCCTGGGAGAGGAATGCTTGAGAAATACTGACTGGGAAAGGCAGAGAGCCAGTTAGTTACATCATGGCCACAGCTGCCTGCTTTTTACTATGCTATGGGGACCAGGACTTCTAAGACAGAGTGGGCAGTAAATGTTTCCCTGGAATAAACATAAGTTCAATTTTACTTTTGTCAGGATAACCACAAAAATACCAGTTCACTTACAGTAGTTATTATTCAAATATGGATGACTTTCTCTAGAATGTCCACTTACCAGAACCACTGGACTACATCAACAACATCCAGGGCAATGCCAGGAGGTGGACATTAATATACTCTGACTACTGCTCTGGCGAACAGCAGATAAAATGAACAAATGCAAACCTCCCACCTTCTCCGAAGTTACTAGGGGTGGAGGGAAAGGTCACCATAAGTTAGACAAGATGACAGGTGCGGAGGAGAAGAATACAGGGAGGGAGAATGCTGGTGCTGGGTTGTAGAGAAGGAAATGGTTCATAATTTTAAAGTGGGTGGTTGGAGAAGGCCTCTAGGAAAAGGTGTATTTAAGCGAAGACATAAGAAAAATAAGAAAGTAAGCTTTGTGATGTCTGGGGAAAGAATTCCAGGCCACAGGAACAGCAAGGAGGGAGTGGAGAGGCCAGGAAGCTGAAAGGAGCGAGGGATATGTGGGGCGGGGAAGGGAATGATACAGTCGTAGGCAGGTCCTGGAGTAGACAGGTTAAAGAGGATTCTCTCACGGCCTTGAGTGAGTTAAGTCCCAAAGAACCCCCTCTGCTGGCTCCCCTTTCCTGGAGAGCTCGTAGGCCTCTGAGCCCCACGTCCACAAGGGCTCTGGGCCTCTCCTGCTTCCTGCTGTGGCCACAGCCTGGAAAGGAGGGGACGGCAGAGGCGGTGACTAAGTCTCGCCCAAAGGGGTTTGCCCACAGAAGACGCTCAGCACAACGCAAGTTTGTGGAACCACTTAGAGCTATGATTTTTTAAACTATGGGTCGCAACCCATTAGTGGGTTATGAAGACGATGACGTCAGTGGATTTTTCTTCTTTTTCAATTGAATCTGAGCTGGACCTGTGACCTATGCCACAGCCGCAGCAATGCTGGATCCTTAACCCACTATGCCGGGCTGGGGATTTGGTTTGGGCCAGTGTGAAAAAATTCAGCTTCTGGACCAGGAATTCAGAAAAAACTCTTTGCCCTGGTACTCATTTCCCGTGTCCAGAAAGATCACTGGGGCTGCTAATAGAAGATGCAGATTCTAATGCGGTGGTCCTGGTGGGCCCAGGAACCTGCACAGGGACCAGCTTCTTGGGACACTCTGCTAACAGCTGGCTTCCGGACTGTGCTTTGCGAAACCCTGCCCAGATCCCAGCACTGCCTCCTTGCGACGCCTGGCCTTGGTGGCTTTCCTCCAGGACAAGCATGGCTACTCTTCAAGAGTAAATAAATGCTCATTAACGTCCCTTACCCAGTAGGCTGCCCAGTGTCCTGAGCCTTTCTGAGAAGACGCATGCATACCTCTGCTGCTCTTTTCTTCTTTGCCAAAGTTAGAAAAAAACGTCTTCCGAACATACTATCTACCAGTATCTGAGCCCAGTCTCATGATACACTGTGAGCGAGCAAAGCGGGAAAGCTAGGTCCTGCTGTGCAGCCCTCCCGGGGTCTGGTCTGGAAACAGGCTGGGATTTTCCAGCTGGGTCTTCAACAGGCTGACCAGGCGGCGGAGGAGCCATTCACGCCTGAGCACAGTAGGAAGGAAGAGGCAGAGATCTCGGGCACAGGTTGTTCAGGGGCAGTGCGGCTCCCACCCAAGTGGAATGCAGTTTCAGGGGGCATTCTGTACAGCTGGCCGTGGTCAGGACTTTGGGCTCACAATACCCCTCGGTGGACACTGAGTAGGATGGCTCATAGAAGTCTCTGACCTAGGCTTCCTCAGAGCGGAAGTTTCTAAACAAGGAGAGCCTGGCGGACACTCACAGTAGCCTGTTTCTCCAGGAGGCCGCCTGTCTGCTCCTTGGGCCTGTGCCCCACCCCCACAGGCGGTTTACACCCTAGTGGAAGAGCCCAGCAGGCAAATTACTATAACAAAATGGGAAATCGCCCCCAAAGAGGTTGGAACTAAAAACCGTGCGGCAAGGGTTAATGAGGCTCTCTGGGAAAGGGAGGCATTACTAGAAACCGCTCTCTCACGTGTAAAAGCTAATGGAAGTAAATGTAGGCAAATACCTACGGGTTCTTTGGTTAGGAAAGAGTTTCTTTTTTTCTTTTTCTTTTCTTTTTGGGGCCTCACCCGTGGCACATGGAAGTTCCCAGGCCAGGGGTCGAATTGGAGCTGCAGCTGCCGGCCTCCACCACAGCCACAGCCACACGGGATCTGAGCTGCGTCTGTGATCTACTCCACAGGTCACGGCAACGCTAGATCCCTAACCCACTGAGCGAGGCCATGGATCAGACCGTGTCCTCATGGGTTCTAGTCGGATTCTTTACTGCTGAGCCATGACGGGAACTCCAGCAAAGGGTTTCTTAAACAAGTCCCCCAAAGCACACACTAAGAAGAAAAACAAATGAACTGAGTAGTTCCATGCTAAGGAGGACCCCACCGCCAGGGCAACGGATGAGAGGCTGACTAGAGGAGATCCGGAACACTTAAAACTGCACCGAGACTGGAGTTCCCCTCGTGGCTCAGGGGTTAATGAACCTGACGAAGATCCATGAGGATGTGGGTTCGATCCCCGGTCTTGCTCAGTGGGGTAAGGATCTGGCGTTGCCGTGAGCTGTGGTGTAGGTCCCAGGCATGGCTCAGGTCCCTTGCTGCTGTGGCTGTGGTGCAGGCCGGCAGCTACAGTTCCGATTCAACCCCTAGCCTGGGAACCTCCATATACTGGGGGTGCGGCTCTAAAATAGCAAAAAAAAAAAAAAAAGAAAGAAAGAAAAAAACCAAACTGAACCAAGATTAATATCTAGAACCTAGAACGTACAGGGAATTGGTAAAAATCAGAACGTAAAAAATGAAACATCTGATAGAAAAATGGGTTAAAGAGGAGGAACAGACAAGTCACAGAGGGGAGATGTTCGACTTCAAAGTTACCAGAGACAGACGGCCGCGGGCACAGGAAAAGATGCTCACCATCGCTGATTATCAGAGAAATGAAAATAAAAACTACTATGAGGTCCCACTTCACGCCGGTCAGAGTGGCCATCATCAAACTCTACGACCAACAGAAGCAGGAGAGGGTGTGGAGAAAAGGGAACCCTCCTGCGCTGCTGGTGGGAGTGTAAATTGGTGCAACCGCTGTGCAGAACAGTATGGAGGTTCCCTAAAACACTGAAAACAGAATCACCACAAGATCCAGTAATCCCACTCCTGCACGTATACCCAGAAAAGACGAAAACTCTAATTAAAAGAGACATACGCACCCCAATGTTCATATAATACACTTATACGTGGAATCTAAAAAAAATGATACAAATAAACTTACAAAACAGAAACAGACTCATAGACAGAGGAAACAAACTGATCAGTACCAAAGGGGAAAGTGGGGAGGAGGTATAAATTTGGAATAAATATTTACACACACTACCACATACAAAACCGATAAACTACAGGACCTACTGTACGGCACAAGGAACTATATTCAACGTCTTGTAATAGCCTATAATTGGAACAATTCTGTTGTATTCACCTGAAACATTTTAAATTAACTTTATTTCAAAAAAACACAAGACAAAAAACAAACCCAAGTCAGTCCCCGTAAGGTGCTGGTGAGGCTGCGTGTCCAAGGGAAGAGCTGAGTAGAGCTGCCGAGGGTCAACACCCCTGCCCTCCACCCAAGGTTGCTTCCCCAGGCCCACGAGGATATACTCGGGGGTCAGGACATCAGCGAGGTGCTCGGGTACACAGGAGAATGGATAACAAGACACGACCCAGGCAAGAAGAAACACTCACACAAAGCAATGCAGGAAGATCTCAAAAGACAGTATGAAAAGAAAAAAAAAAAAAACAAACCAGAAATGAGATCTGTAGCACGTGTTATTTATGGAAATGAAAATCACACTTGCAGAGAACTGTGTTTTCTCAAGATACACACATATCCAAGGACATATACCGAATATTTAAAGTGAGTGTCTAAGGACAGTGATAGGAGCAGGGACTGGCCATGAAGAAAGAACAAAACACGACGGGTCTGGAGCAGCTGATTCTGATGGTGTGCCCTGAGGTGGAGAGTGTGGCTGACTAACATTCACAGAATTGGGGTTCCAGTCCTCACCCCAAGACTACACCACACCAGTCACACCCCCCGGGCTCAAACACTGTTAGTGCCTCCACCCTCGCTAGGATTTAAGAACAGTTGCAGAAGGACTGCACATCAAAAGGCAACCACCAGCATCAGCGCGTCAGCGCAGGGTGTAGGTGTCTTCTGGGGTGCATCTTTCACTGACACCTCTATTAAATTCATGGGGCTTCGTTTCACTGGCTTGGTCTAAAAATGACTGAGTTTTAGAATACTCTGGAAAAACCATGAATAATAAATCAAAATAGTAAGAATTGGCACATGTTCAGAGAGATGGGTCCTGATGAATTTATTAGGACCTTGTGGAAGAGTGACTTTTTTTCTTTTCTTTTTAGGGCCGCGCCTGCGGCATACAGAAGTTCCCAGACCAGGGGCTGATTCGGAGCTGCATCTGCGGCCTACACCACAGCTCATGGGAACTCCCGATCTTTAACCCAAGGAGCGGGAGACCAGGGATCGAACCGGTGTCCTCAGAGACACTGTCGAGCTTTTAACCTGGTGAGGTACGACGGCAACTCTCAATCTTTTCTTGATGACTCAGTTGGAGTCTTGGTGCTTGTCAGCCCCTCTGAGCTGTAACCGCGAAAGCCACAGGAGCCTGCCAGGCCTGTCCCTACCCAGAATGTCCCCAGGCTGCTGGGCCTTGGGGTCCTCGTGTTTGTTTTGGCTAGACAGTTCTCTCCCTTGCTGCTGTTTCTATGCTGCCTGACAAACTCCTCCTTTCTCCCCATCTGTCTGCTGGGGAGTTGAAAACCAGATAAAGAAAGGATTTTAGAAGTGGGTTTCAAATAAAAATAGACTGATACGAGGGCAGCTCTCGAGGGCTCACCTCGGAGAACGGAATGTCACAGACAGCGGTGTTAACTACTTTGGATGCTTCAAAGGCTTCGCTGATTAGCTCCTGCCACCAGCTCAGTGTGGAAAATGAAAAAAAAGGCAGCTGAGGAAAATTCTTCTCAGAAATGGATATGACTGCAAAAAAAATCCGCCTTGGCTTGACCTTATGGCCCTTTCCCAGCCAGACTATCTTCTCCAACTGGGCCAACAGCACAGAGGGGAGCAGGGCTCTCTGTCTCAGCAGAGAGGTCGGAGGGGCTGTGAGGGTTCTAGGCCAATCCTCTCGCTTCGCGTTCAGTCCCTCTAAGCATGGAGCTTCCAGCCTATGCCATGCGCCAATGCAGACCAACTCCTAATAACACCACCCTAGGCATTAGGGGAGAGGAGAAAGATGCCCATGTCTTTTTGTTTTGCCAGATGACAAGCCTCTCTGACTAGCATATACTCACTCAGTTCTCACCAAGGAGCTTGTCTCACAAAACCCAAACCATGAAATTGGTGGAGCTGGAGACCAGGTATATTAGTCTTTTTAGATCTGGTGTCCAGGTCTTATTAGGCTCATTTTAACTTTAGGATCCATGGTTTATGAGAAGTTGTCAGTGTGCTTTTATGAAACTGCTGTCAAGAAAACAAGACTTAGGAGTTCCTGCTGTGTCACAGTGGGTTAAGATTCCGACTACAGCAGCTAGGGTTGCTGCAGAGGCATGGGTTTGATCCCCGGCCCAGTGCAGTGGGTTAAAGGACCTGGTATTGCTGCAGCTGCTGCACAGGTCACAGCTGCAGCTCAGATTTAATTCCTGGCCCAGGAACTTCCACATGCCACAGGTACAGAGGAAAAAAAAAAAAAAAAAAAAGACTTAAAAAGGAAGCCGTATCACGGACACATAGGATCTGGAACTATAATAGCAAATGCATGATTACTAATAGGAGCAATCACGTGGAGCCTGGATTTACCTCTGTCTCCTCATTTGATGAATAGAAGGTAAAACTGGGCTATTTACTCTCCTGTAAGAAAACTGAAAAGGCTCACAAAGCAACCCCAGATCGTTAGCAACTACAGCTTAAGACGATTCTACTCAATCTCAGTAACTCACCTCTTGAAAATGGATTTTTTTTTTTTTTTTTCTTTTTAGGGCCACACCTATGGCATATGGAGGTTCCCAGGCTAGGGGTCAAATCAGAGCTGCAGCTGCCGGCCTATGCCACAGCCACAGCCACTCGGGATCCAAGCTGAGTCTGCAACCTACACCACAGCTCATGGCAACTCCGGATCCTCAACCCTCTGAGTGAGGACAGAGATGGAACCCATAACCTCATGGATCCTAGTCCGGTTTGTTAATCACTGAGCCCTGAAGGGAACTCCCAATGGAGTCATTCTTGAAGAAAACATAAGAAGTTTAGTTTTTATGTGGTGGATCTGGGGAATTCTCTTGGTGGTGTGGTGTGAACTTGTTAGCCTAAAGCGCTCAGGGAGACGTGGGATCTGGGGGTGTGGGAGGCTTTGGCACGCAGAGGGCACTGAAAGGCAGCCTGGATGAGATCAGCCACAGTGACTGAGGACAAGTGCAAAGGGGCTCAGGTCAGAGCCCTGGGCTGCTCCAGGCATGGCATGCAGGGCAGAGAGGGAGAGCTAGGAAGCTCTGAGTGGTGGGGGTCTTTAGGATACCAGGTTGAGTTTCTCAAAGACAAAGATGAAAAACGGAACGAAAAAGAGTGGCCTGGCGATCTCTCTCTCCTGGACTAGTGAACACCACACTCGTCTCTTTCTGCCTGAGTCCTGAGGCACATCCTACCTGCATTTCTCTCTGGTGATGTCTCGTCCATGTCACCAGAGAATTTCTGTCATTCTGTAGTCCTACAGTGATAGGCATCCGAGGCCCTGCTAGTTTCAAGCTTCCTGGAATTAAGAGAGATACGAGCAACTGGCTCAACTTTTGAGCCCCATCCAGCCAAGAGATGACACTCAGATAATTCTTCGCTCAAATTTTGTTAATTATTAATGGGTTAGAATTGCATCATTCATGTAACATAAGATCACAAAAGTTGATAGCAGCTTCCTGGAACTACCATCTTCAGCTCTAATTTACAGAAAAAGGAACTCCTAGGTGGATAGCCAACTGGAATGTATCATTAGTGTCTTTCCAGCAGAGTTGGGCTTAAGGCAAGGTAGTCGGGGCTTGGAGTATATATGTATATTCAGAACACGGCCTCCACAGAGTTGTTAAAACCGGGGGGTACAGCTCATGCGACCTCCCCCTTTTTTTGTTTGTTTTAGTTTTGGTCTTTTTGCCTTTTCTTGAGCCACTCCTGCGGCATATGGAGGTTTCCAGGCTAGGGGTCGAATCGGAGCTGTAGCCGCTGGCCTACACCAGAGCCACAGCAGCTCGGGATCTGAGCCATGTCTGCAACTTACACCACAGCTCACGGCAACGCCGGATCCTTAACCCACTGAGCAAGGCCAGGGATCGAACGCGTCACCTCATGGTTCCTAGTCGGATTCATTAACCACTGAGCCACGATGGGAACTCCTATTTTTTTTTTTTTTTCCGAGTTTTTTTTTTTGTTTTTATTTTTAGGATCATACTTGTGGCATACTGAGGTTCCCAGGCTAGGGGTCAAATCAGAGCTACGGCTGCCAGCCTACACCACAGCCACAGCAACGCAGGATCTGAGCCACGTCTGTGACCTACACCACAGCTCACGGCAATGCCAGATTCTTACTTAAGCCACTGATGGACGCCAGGGATCGAATCCGCAACCTTACGGTTCCTAGTCGGATTTGTTTCCACTGCGCCACAAGAGGAACTCCCACGTGACTATTTTTGATGCTGAAGCTGGTAATGATTTCTGGAAAACATGGGAGGAGAACGGGTTCCTGGAGGCGCGGCGAAAACAGCCAATGAGAACATTAAAGCAGGATGGGGAGGAAAGCAATTCTTCACATCCTTTCCCTTCAGTGGCTGCCTTCTCCCCACCACTCCTGTGACAAGCTCTGCTTATCTGCATTTCTCTGTCTTCTTGCTTGCCTCTCAACCCTGCTCTTTTCTCCAATGATGTTCACCTCCCCTTTCAGAACTGGACTTTTGGAGTTTCTACTGTGGCTTGGCAGGTTACGAACCTGACTAGGGACCATGAGGATGAGGGTTGGATCCCTGGCCCCGCTCAGTGGGTTAAGGATCTGGCGTTGTCGTGAGCTGGGGTGTAGGTCACAGACACCGCCTGGATCCCACGCTGCTGTGGCTGTGGCGTAGGCCGGCAGCTGCAGCTCTGATTAGACCCCTAGCCTGGGAGCCTCCACAAGCCGCAGGTGCGGCCTTGAAAAGCAAAAACAAACACATACCCAAAAAACAAAACACAAAAGAACTGGACTTATACGAGGAGAGAGAGGGCACATGTGAGCCTTTCCCTTGAGCAGTGTGCTGCCCTGTTCCTTTGAATGTGGCCCCTGTTCCCTTTTTCGGACCCTTCAGGACAATGCAGTCTCTCTAGTTTTCCTTTTCCTTCCTGTTCCCCGAGACAGACACAAAGGGTTGTTCTGTTGGAAGGACTGTACAGCTTACCATGCTGGGTAGACAGACAGCAGAGAAAAAAGGAGATACTGGAGCTCCCATTGTGGCTCAGTGGTAACAAACCCAACTCGTATCCATGAGGACGTGGGTTCGAACCCTGGCCTCGCTCAGTGGGTCAAGGATCTGGCGTTGCTGTGAACTACAGTGTAAATTGCAGACTTGGCTTGGATCTCATATTGCTGTGGCTGGTAGCTGCAGCTCCAATTCAACCCTTGGCCTGGGAACCTCCATATACTGTGGGTACGGCCCTAAAAAACAAAACAAAACAAAATCTCCCTCCCAAACAAACCCCCCCTCACAATAAACAGTAAAGGTACACTTTCAATCTTTGCCTCCTTGCTCCTTAAATGGAACAAAAAGGAAAGTCTCTCTTGGGAGCTGGTGACATGACGGAACACAGGGTCAGAAAAGGGAGGAAAAAATGTCAACCTGACACGGGGGCATGATAAGAAGTGCAACTGGGATTTCAAGCTATGGCACAGGTCACAGCTGCAGTTCCAATTCAATCCCTGGCCCGGGAACTTCCATACGCCGTGGGTGCGGCCAAAAAAATAAAAAATATGTAAAAATAAAAAAAGAAGTGCAAGTGGAAGAGTCCTAGTTTGAAAGTCACAGAAACAGGAACATAGAGGCCTGTCTCGATACAGAAACGCTTGGGGCTGTGGCCCTCCCAGGGCCTCGCTCCTTCCACGCTCCCACTTGACAGGCTTTGGCAGCTCCAGCTATGGCCTCAGTTCTTCCACACTTTTGTTACAGGAAACAGTAAGACAGTACGTATTTGGTTAGTATGTTAACCATCTGATGTCTCCAGGAACTATTACCCTCATACCCCTACACACATGGCCACATGGCTCCCCCTACTTTTTTATGGTCTTTTTAGGGCCCACCCACAGCATATGGAAGGTCCCAGGCTAGGTGTTGAATTGAAGCCGTAGTTGCTGGCCTACGCCACAGCCACAGCAATTCAGGATTCGAGCCATGTCTGCGACCTATACTGTAGCTCATGGCAACGTCAGATCCTGAACCCACAGAACGACTGCACGTCCTCATGGATACTAGCTGGGTTCATTGCCACTGAGAACAATGGGAACTCCCCACACAGCTCTTTATCCAGTTGAAAACCAGTCCTGTCCCTTAGACATATAAGCAGTCTGGTTTAAATCAATGATTTTTTTTTTCTTTGTTTTTTGAGTGCCACACCCTCAGCATATGGAAATTTCCAGGCTTGGAGTTGAATCAGAGTTGCAGTTGCCAGCCTACACCAGAGCCACAGCAATGCCAGATCTGAGCCGTATCTGCGACTTACACCACAGCTCATGGCCACGCTGGATCCATAACCCACTGCGCAAGGCCAGGGATGGAACCTGAATCCTCATCGATCCTAGTCGAGTTCCTTACCGCTGAGTCACAACGGGAACTCCTAATCAGTGATTTCTGTTCTGTGGGAATAATACTATAAACAACATCAGAGAACACTTTAAAGCGGAGAAGTGGCTACGGATGGTTTCCTCAGAGGATGGTTACCTAGTTTCTCGCCTCTCAAAGGATGTGCAGCACTGTCCTTCGGTGGCGGGGGGCAGGGGGCCTGTTAGCGATGCAGAAAATCAGGCTCCACTCTAGACTTACTAAGCGGAGTTGTATTTTGATCAGATCACTACGTGAGTCCAACGCACAGGAGAGTCTGAGAAGCCTTGGCTGCTTCTTACACAGGTCTTGGTTTTGCTGATCCTTTTGATACCTCTACTCAGACGAGAAAAGAGTCAGGCTATCTGGGGTCTTCAGTGGATCAGTTTCGGCCACTGGCAATTTTTAGGGAAGCTGACTCTACTCACTATCCACTCTTTCGCACGGCTGCGGGGACTGGCAGAACCTACTCGATGCTCACGAAACCATCACTCCACCCAGCTGCAAGCGAAAGGTCAGCAACGCGTCCAACAGTAGGAGACAAAAGGTAAGAGAGAGTAAAGTGACAGGAAGGGCTAGCAGTGAAATCTCCAATTCCTCACGTTGGTAAACCAAACCTGAAGTTTCTTCTCGACCTTTCCAAACACTGCTGTTGAAAGCATGACCGTGAACGACGCATTTTGGAAACCACCTTGTAAACAAACGATGCTGGCACAGGGTCTCCAGGACTGTACATACACTGTGCCGGGCACGCACTCGCCCGACCGTAAGGGCTGCTTGCTGGTGCAGAGAAGGAGGCAGGACTTGCCTGATGCTGTGTGGAGGAAGCTGCCAGGAAGAGACATTTGGAACCAGGGAGAGTGTTGAAGTGATTGGTGATAAGGACAAACGGGCCTTTATTTTCCTGTTCGCTTATTCTTGGATTTAAATTTTCAGTACAGTTAGTCACTCAAGTAGAACACAAACTTTAGGATATCACTATCTCAAACACCATCAAAAGTGTTTGCTCAGGGAGAAAATAATCAATGGGGCACCCTTACCACTTGACCCCACCTCCACTTTTCCATTCCTTTTCCTCATGTTCAAAAATCCAAAGGTTACCTTTGGAAGCAAAAGTGCAACTAAGTGCTATAAATGGGTCTTGTAACACAGTATGTTGCAAATGTGACTTCCCTCTAGAATCTTTCTTAAGCTGTCTTTCAGCCTTTATCCATAGCCCCAGTCTCAGTTCCAGTTAACGCGGCCTACCCAGGAGGAACCTACCCTGCTGGCTGTATAAGGAGCCTGATCAGGGCCTTCCTGGAAGGCAAGCAGAGTCCAGCCCAGGAAGGTAGCGCTGAAGGTCTACCCAGTAGGAAACCACACCACTCATGCCCCCTCCCCAGAAGGCCTACAGTGATCCCCTGAACACCTGGCCCCACAAAGAGCTGCCAGGGTTGTAGCCTGCCCTGGTGTTGCCAGTATCTTTGTTTTTCATCCTTAATTCCTTCCTTACAGCAACTGCTCCAAACAACAACATATGGACCATAGGATGAAACCTCACCAGAAGCCACTGCCTTCTGCCAGGCTTCCCAAGCTTTGCTCTACCTAGCTGCAACTGCCCTGGGCCCAGACGGAGGATGGATAGCCGGGAAATACACAGGGACATATCTGCTTAAGCTCTAATAGGCATGTCTTTGGCTCAGTGGTGAGCCCAATTACGACCACTCCTGTCTTATATGGCTTTCCCAACTCACAGAGACAGGCTAAAAAAGACAGGGTTTTTTTAATTTTTATTTTTCATTGTTTTAAACAGTGGCCATTATGGACTGAATTGTTTTCCCTCCTAAACTCAGATGTCCTAATGCTCAGTACCTCGGAATGTGACTCTGTTTAGAGACAGGGCCTTTAAAGTGGTGACCAGGTTGAAACTCCCTTGGGGTAGCCTTTGTGCCCGCCCAAATGCTGTCCTTAGAGGAGGAGGGTATCAGGACATGTAGGAGAGACACCAGGCGGTGCATTCATAGCAGAAAGGCCTTGTCAGGATGCAGGGAGGAGGCGGCCAGCTGGGGAGAGAGGCCCGAGAAGCCAGAGTTGCCGACACCTTGATCCTGAACTTCCAGCCTCCAGAACTGTGAGAAAATAAATGCCTGTTGTTCCAGCTGCCAGTCCGTAGGACTTTGTCATGGTGGCCCTGGCCAACTAATAGGGTGGCCTTCAACGGTGATCAAACATCAGGTGGGGGTGGATCTGGAGAGGTCCAGACCCTCTGCGCACGCACTGCTGCTCTCTGACCTTCGTACATGCTGAGACTCGAAGTCCTCATTCTTGGGGACAGACAGGAATAGGCTGTGGAGACTGTGACTAAGTCCCTGAAAACTGAGAGTGCCCCCAATCTATTTTCCATTCAGACGAACACGTGGCTTCCTGGAAGTGGGGCCTCTAAGTACCTGCTGACTTTGGGGAAATACTAACCTTGTAGTTATGCCAGTTACCTCTCTCTTTAATAATGGTAACATCAAATGATCTCACGCTGCAGAAAGATCACGCTGGAGAGCTGTTTGCTAAACTTAACAGAAAGGTGCAAAGCAACCAGCCTTAGAATGTACCACTGCCCCCCTCAACCAATGCAGTGCTCAGAGTACGAGGAGACAGTTTATGCTACTGAACCATTTCGTTGAGAACTGGATTCTGAATTATTTTCTGAGAGTAAAGAGAGGGTTCCAGAATTCCCAAAATACATGTTGGAGTAAATTTGCATCCCTCTCCCTCCATTCTCTTGTCAATACCCAACAACAGATAGTTATACTTAAGTGTGATTAAATCTATTTCAACAAACATAAACCAGAAGGTGTATTAGGAAGTGGAAATAAAACCACGAACAAGACACTGTCCCTGACTTTCAGAGGAGATTAGAGCAGACCAGGAACTCAAACTCAAAATGTCCGTGTGGGCAGCAGGTAATGCAAACTGCAAGCAAACCACAATGAATCATGCTGCCCAATATTCGCCAAGCCAAAGTGAGATTCAGTTTGCCTCGGCTTTAAATGTGAAGCCAGAAACCTGGGATTTTACACAGAATCAGATTTTACATATCGGTTGCTAACTCAGTGGTTGTTAATGCTAGTGAGGATAAATGTGTACGGCTGTGAGCTGGATGCGGTGCTGTCCGTGCGTCAGGGTTAGGGGTCTGCACTTAAAGCCCAGCGGGGGGATCAGCACTGGCATCAAGGAAACAGCCCGACTGTGGCTGAGAGTTCAGTCCTGTCTGCACACTCATCCGCCGCACTTCGGGTCCGGCAGCTGTCCTCGCCCTGCCTGGGGCCCTTTCTGAAGAGGCGCGCGTGCTCCTCCTAACGCATCAGGAGACTGTTCTCTCGTCACCTTCCTCCCCGAGCCCTGCAGCCCTCAAGACAAGTACAAGAGTTCACAGGGACGGTTGCTTAAAAAAAGCCTCTTTGACAAGAGCTGTCTTCTCATCAAGCCGAGATCATCAGGGAGCAGCGGCGTCTCCTCCTCATGACTAATTCACTTGTTCCAACAACAAGTGCTCATGCCAGGTCCTGAGTCGGTGCCGACTAAGAGATGGAGCCTATGGTGTTTCCGTCCAGGGATTGGCTCGTGTTGTGGGGGACAAGGAAGAAGGGTCACAAGGTGTCCTAGGGGCCCAGGGGAGGGGTTGGGGTGGGGCCTGGGAAGGCTGCACAAAGGAGGGGATCTGGCTGAGGTTCAAAGGTTGAGGCAGAGTCACCCAGGAGAGGGTGGAGGCTGTAACAAGTACAAGAGCAGAGATGTGCGAGGGCCAGGCCAGCGAGGGAACTCGGGTGGTGTGGGGCTGGAACACGGTGCCGCGAGAAGAAGCCGTGCAGGAGAGGAGCCTGGTGGCGCTGACTAGAGCCAGGGCCAGATGTGTAAGGGCTCCTAAGGGGCTGCCAGAGGGTTTGAAACAGGGAGACAACACGGCCAAGTGTTCTCTGGAAGATCACCCCAGTGCAGGCCTGGAGTGCCAACCCCGAAGTGGGAGCCTTGTGAGGAGGCCGGGGCGGTGATTCAGGGGAGCAGCACAGGGTGGAGGGCAGAGTTCTGCGAAGAGAACTTGGTGACAGGCCGCAAGGGGAGGTGGGTAAGTGGAGGCGGAGAGGGTGCAGAGAGCAGAGAGGGTAGAGGTCTGGGATGGGAGGGGAGAAGCCAAAGCCGTCCCCCCCCCCTTTTTTTTTTAATTTTTAGGGCCGCTCCGGCTGCATATGGAAGTTCCCAGGCTAGGAGTTGAATTGGAGCCGTAGCTGCTGGCCCACACCACAGACACAGTAACATGGAATCCAAGTAGCACCTGCGACCTACACCACAGCTCACAGCAATGCGGGATCCTTAACCCTTGCAGCGAGGCCAGGGATCGAACCCACGTCCTCCTGGATATTGGTCGGGTTTGTTACCCCTGAGCCTTGATGGGAACTCCCCCAAGGCCCTTCTGGGCTTGAGTTTCTCTCTCTAGATTCTACTGCTTGACCTCTGGGGAATCCCTCGGTCAGAAAATCTGTGGGAGTGCTGAGAATTCCTGGGCCTTAGCCCAAGAAGCTGCAATGTATAGGTCTGTTCTGTCTTAACAGGAGACATGGGTGATACCTATCAGCCTCTCCACGCAGATGTGGTGGGCGGGGCATGCACGCACAGAGTGGGTTTCCACTCCGTTCCATCTGGACTCCCCGCAACCGGTTTAGTGAACAATCTGAGGCTGAGACAGATGTACTCTCTCCAAGACCTAAGCCCACCTGTGGCAGTACTGTACCAGCCCTACCTGGACGGGGGAGGTTGGTCAAATAGTCAGTGCTTGCTGAAGTTCTTTTGCGGAGCCCCAGAGTAGAAAACAGGGCCTCTGCCTGCCAGCCTGCCCACTATCCACTACCCGCCTGACTATATATGGTAACTACTGTGAAAAGGACCTACAGAGCAGTGGAGGGAAGAGGGCCGTGTGGAGGTGGCAGGATGGGCGGTGCAGAGGTTGGCCCAGGGAAGGCAGGCATCTGCATGAACACAGGCAGGCATCTGCATGAACACAGGCAGGCGGCGGGGAACCTGGCACGCTTGTGAGACATCAGGAAGAAGGGGTCAGACTTCCTTCTTTTGAAAGAGTGTCAGAAGCCTGGGCTCTAGAAGCCACTGCAGGTTCTAATCGGGTAAGGGGAACGAACAGCAAGACTGACAACATAAAGGGAGTCAGGGGACTGAGTGCAGGAGGCCAAGGCTACAGTTCAGAGTGAAGGCCTGGACCGGGTGACATCGGAAGATAAGAGATTCTTTTCTTTCTTTCCCCCTTTTGCTGCACCCAAGACATGCAAGTTCCCAGGCCAGGGATGGAATCTGAGTCACAGCTGCAGCAACACGGGACCCTTAACATGCTACACCACAGCAGGACCTCTCTAAGGGAAGAGAGTCTGAAGACATTCTTCCATACGGCTGGATTTAGAGAAAGAAACCCAAACAATCCTAGGTCATCACAGGTTAGGAGAAAAATCTGCCAGCCAAGGAATCCTTGGGAAGATTGTTCCATGAAATGCTGATGCTCACCTGCAGGAGCACAAAGAAGGGAGCCTTTAAAGCGATGTGGTTACTACAAAGCAAAACGGTTAATGTTTGAGTACGTCAGCGTCGTACGTAGCTATGAAGAGCAGAACTCCCATGGTTTAATTGAAAGGTTAAAATGTGATTAAAAATAACAGTACTTAAAGAAGTCTCCGCTCTGGAACACGGAGATAAGGCACAAGGCACCACTTACGAAGTACTTGTTATGTGCTCGTTACAGTCCTGGGTGCTTCTCCCCACCAGCTCATCAATTCCATACCCCCTGCGAAGGCACAGGGGTGGGTCACAGACAAGAATGGGAGGCTTCCGCAGGGCTAAGGACTTTTCTGGGCTGTTTCTCCATGGACGAAGGAGAGAGGTGGGGGCCACACGGATTGCAAAGCTCACAGCACCACCTCTCCCTGAAAGAAATTCCATTCTCCCCAGCTTCAGACCTTAAAGATTTATGCAAACTTTAACACAAAACAAAGCTGATAGTAAGATGTTGACAGCAGGTCAAAAAATGAGTATGATTCTGAAACAAGACAAGCCCTGTCAGAACTGCCGCTGGAGGATCTCCCAGCAGCTCTTGCGGCAGAGCCAGTGAGCTGCTTCCCTGCAGCCACTGTCTACACAGCACAGCTGTATGGAACACAACTGCGCGGTCTGCTCCAGACCTGCTGCTCCTGCCTGCCTTCCGCAGCTTCAACGATGCTGGCTCTTGGAACACAAACAGCGCCACGGCTACCCTGAGAGGACACAGAAGGGGAGAGGTACACAACTGGAAAGAGTAGTCTTGAGCTAAGCCTGTTTTCTTATGGAAAAGTGGCACTTCAGGCCTAACAACTGGGAAAAAAATAAAGGACTCGCAAACAGTATGATATGAGAATCATGACACAGAGCAAAGCCACGGGCCTTCCTTGGGCCTCAGGATCAAAGTACTTCCCCTCCAGCCATTGCCCCCGCTATTATTTCAAGGCTGACCTTGGGTCTGTGACCAGGTGTGATTCAGCTGGGGCGCCCCCAAACGGGGGCAGTGAATACCTGAATACCGGATATACTCCCTCCACGGCCCATGCTTCCAGTGGGTAGGGGTTATTTTTCTTAAAAACAAAGTAAAACAAAAGCAAACCAAACCAAACTAAACCAAACTGTGTTCAACGGCTTTTCTTTTTCTTTGTTTTTTTTGCTTTTGAGGGCTGTACTCTCCGCATATGGAGGTTCCCAGGCAAGGGGTTAAATCAGAGCTACAGCTGTTGGCCTATGTCACAGCCAGAGCCACGCAGGATCTGAGCTGGACCTGTGACCTACACGACAGCTGGCAGCAACGCCAGATCCTCAGCTGGCTAAATGAAGCCAGGGATCAGTGGTTACTAGCCAACCTCATGGTTACTAGTCGGATTGGTTTCTACTGTGCCACAACGGGAACTCCTAAATGACCTAACAAACCTAACTAGCACTCTAGTTTAAGTAAAATACCAACACACACACGAGTAGGGCCCGCCTGCCCCACAGTATTAGGGCGCTCTGGCATAACTTGTATGGTATGAGAAGCTGAAAATGATTTTACTTTGTATTGGTATTATTTCCAAACTCTCCAGGTGTTCACTTCAGGGCACACACGTGTTACTTAGAGACTGCTGAACACGCGCATCCACTGCATCGATCACAGAGTCAGCAGTTATTCCCCCCCTGAACACTAGGTGCTCTACTTACTGGATGTGCAGCAAGGCAATGAATGACTCCTACATGGGGTACATCTCACTGCTGGTGATATAACCTTGCCATTTTCCCTAAGCTTTCCACTATAAAGGAGAAAAAAAAAAAAAAAAGTAAATCTTGCAAGTGGGGGGGAGGAAAGGGAATGAAATATAAAATCCAGGTCTGAAGATAGTTTTTGGTAGATTACAACAACAGCAAGCACTCATCCACTTTTTTTTTTAGGCTGCATCCAAGGCATATGGAAGTTCCTGGGCCAGGGATTGAATCCGAGCTGCAGCTGTGGCAATACTGCATCCTCAACACACTGCGCTGGGCCGGGAATCAAGCCCACACCACCACAAACACAATGCCGGATCCCTAACCTGCTGTACCACAGAGGGAACTCCCCAATAAATATCAGAGCAAGGGGATACTGGAGTGTGGAGAAATCAGATAAACAGTTTCTTGCTCCTTTTCCAGTTCCTGCAGAGGCCAGTGGGCTCCTCTTTCGGGGGCTCCAATGGCACGTTACACAATCCTGTGCTCTACCCTCAAAGCGAGACTACAGGGTCACCTGATTCTGCAACTGGACTTCTGTAATTAACTGTAATTTCCACCTCCTACCTGGTTCCTGTCTTGATATCGAAGGTGCTGGAGTCTCCTCCTAGGTTCAGAGATGGGCACTCCAGTTCGGGCTTGTCTGACTGCACGCCCACTGAGCCAAAGAACAGCTGGCATGGTAACTGGGGGGAGGGGAACGACAGAATTGGGCCAGCATCCCTGAGAGGGCCTGACTGGAGGCTTATTTGTGAGGCTCTGGAGCCCCCTGCTGGTTGCCTGCTGTAACTGTTAGTTCCTCACTAAACCAATGAGAAAATCACCCCCACAAACCTTTCCATCTCACCGCCATCTACAAGGCTTTCGGTTTATTTAAAACATCACGTGCACAGAAATACGCAACATAGCTTTATGCTGTCTGAACTCTGGCAATGTAAACATTCTGTCCACATTTCATAAACAGGGTCTACAGTACATTACGGCTTGTGCCCAGTCTCAGGAAGGAAACTGACACGGTCAAGAACCAGCCTGAGATATCCTCTGACCAGCATCACAGCCTCACCAAGTACATGGAGTGAACCCCCTTCTACAGATGAGCACAGGGAGAGTCAGATTAATGCAGCCTGGCTCCCACATCACATGGTCCAGAGGGTGGCTCTGGGCAGGTCTGGGTGGTCTGCCCCCGCCACTCACCGAACAGTGACTGGGCGTCAGTGGCTCATCTCCGAGCTTTAGGTTCCTGACCTATGACTGGGAACATAAATAACAGAGCCACAGGACTGAATGAGACAATGCACTTCCAGCATCCAACACGGTGGCGGCTCACGGCAGTGATTACTAAGTTTTAGCTGCTGTGCCACCATCGCTATCATCACAACAGTTCAAAGCCCAGGCTTCCAGGCTTCCTGCCTCCCAAGCACAGCTGCAGAAAAACCCTGCCCCACGGGGGTCTAGAGCAATAAGGAGCTGGAGAGAACCCCTCAACTAGAAGGTGGCAGAGCTTACTCCTGAATACCAGGTTATTAACAAGTGGGAGCGAGCTTCTCCAACTTAAAACGCAAAGGGAGGAGTTCCCATCGTGGCTCAGTGGTAACAAACACGACTAGCATCCATGAGGATGCAGATTCAATCCTTGGCCTCACTCAGTGGGTTAAGGATCTGGTGTTGCTGCGGCTGTGGCTGTGGCGTAGGCCAGCAGCTGCAGCTCAGATTCAACCCCTAGAACTTCGACATGTTGTGCGTGTGGTCCTAAAAAGACCAGACCAAACCAAACCAAACCAAACCAAATCCAACAAAAAAACCAAAAACAGCAAAGGGAAACTGAGAGAACTAATAGAGAAATGAGTGCATTAAAGAACTGAAAACCAGATCTGCAGACAACACTGAGGAAACCAGTCATTCTGTAGCTGAGCAGGGTATGAGCACCTGGAAACAACTTGGGCAGTGTTCTTGGGTTCCAGTTACTGTCCTTTTTTTTTTTTTTTTTTTTTTAAATTTCTAGTTACTTTCCATTAACCATGAGCAAGCACACAGGGACTGGAATGGCCCTTGGTAGAGCAACAGGTAAATTTGGGGGAGCCACAAGTATAGAATATGGAAAAGATCACTGAGTAAAGTTGCCAAATCTAAGGGTAGGGCATGATACACAATGGGACGAGTAATATTCATAAGCTAATATTATGAATAGACATACAACGGGATGAACAGTATTCATAAGCTAATATTCACTGAGTGCTTATGGAGTAAACACCTTACATTAAAACACTCAATTCTTTTTTTTTTTTTTTTTTTTTTGTCTTTTTGCCCTTTTCTTGGGTCACCCACTCCCTCAGCATATGGAGGTTCCCAGGCTAGGGGTTGAATCGGAGCTGTAGCTGCCGGCCTACGCCACAGCCACAGCAACGCGGGATCTGAGCTGCATCTGCGACCTACACCACAGCTCACGGCAACGCCGGATCCTGAGATAGGCCAGGGATCGAACCCGCAACTTCATGGTTCCTAGTCAGATTCATTAACCACTGAGCCACAACGGGAACTCCTAAAGACACTCAATTCTTGTAACACACCTCTCACAAGGAGGCTCTCCCGCTATTATCACAGTGGGGAAAACTGTGGGAGACAGAGAGTAAAGAGGGCCGTGAAGGCTACACGGCCAGGAAGAGGAGGGGCTGGGATCTGAACACAGGCAGCGCTGCTCCCACCAGCCCCTGTGAAGATACACAGATAAGCGGCATATTTATCGATACACTAAAGAGATATTATTTGTTGGAACAGATTGTTAGGAAGCCAGAACCTGGGCGAGGCCTCCCAGTATCCGGAGAGCCGCCTGGAGAGCCCCCTGACAGCTCTCCTTGCCTCCTGTTTCTGGGAGTTGAAGGCTACACCAGATGCGCAGTTATTTGATAAGGCCTTGGCTCCAGGCGCTATGGCAACAGACCACAGAATGAAACCAGTGAAATCAAGCTAGTAAAAGAACATTCCTGTTGTGGAATCTGCCAGAGGAATGTGCTGTTGCACGCTGCGATGGAAGGAAGGAAGAGCCACTGAGAGAACGAGTGTATCTGTGTGTATGCATTTTAAACAACTAGTCTTAAGGGAACAGGAATAGGAGCATCTTTGGTAAAATGGCATCTGAGCAGCGGGGCCATCACACTTGGATCTGCAAAGCCAGCACCCCCACTCCCAACAGAGCAGGCTGGCCCACTCGTGTCCAGCTTTCTGCTGAGCTGCCAGAGTTCCAGGGCAGGTGGTCACAGTGGCCCCACGACGACAGCAGCGGCACTGCCCCTGCACCGGACTGTGTGTGGCTGAGCTGTATCCTTATGCTGTCTCCATACTGCTCTCCCTGCCTTCCATCTCTGCTCACCGTCACTCTTCTCAAACTGCCATCACAATAATTTTCTTTTTTTTTGTCTTTTTGCTATTTCTTGGGCCGCTCCCGCAGCATATGGAGGTTCCCAGGCTAGGGGTCGAATCAGAGCTGTAGCCGCCGGCCTACGCCAGAGCCACAGCAACGCGGGATCCGAGCCGCGTCTGCAACCTACACCACAGCTCACAGCAATGCCGGATCGTTAACCCACTGAGCAAGGGCAGGGACCGAACCCGCAACCTCATGGTTCCTAGTCGGATTCGTTAACCACTGCGCCACGACGGGAACTCCAGAATAATTTTCTGAAAAAACTCTGATCTCATCACTTCCATTTCCCATCCTGGATGGACTCCTACTGCTAAGAGAAGCAGCCCACGCTATTCCCACGGGGACTGCCCCCTGCACCAGCTGACTGCCAAGCTTCCAACTTCATCACCTGCCATCTCTCCAGCCTTCCCTCAGAAATACGCCTTAAAAACTCACCAAAACCCCCAAAATAAAGCAGAACAGAAGAGAAACACTCTCTCAGTATGTTTCGAGCTCTTCTGGGAGGCCTTGCCCTCCTCCTCTGCCCCAGCTTCCCTGCAACCCTCCAGTCCAACCCTCCAGTCACTTCGGACACGTCTTCTCAGCTCTCCCAGGCAAATGGGCAAGCCCCTTCCCACCCACTCCCTCCCCAGCCCACAGGGCCGCTGGGCTCTAGGCTCACACGAAGGCCTGGGTACCGGCCTCCCATCTGGCTCAGACGGCGTCCCTGAGTGCGAGGCACATCCAACGAGCTATTCAACACTTCCACTGGGATGTCGAAAAGGCACCACAGACATCCCGCGAAGCCCTCGCCTCTCCACAAAGCTGTCCCTGGCCTCCGCTGCATCGCTAAAGGGCACTGGCGCCCACCAGCTGCTCAGGCAAAACCCCCGGAGCCCTCCTTTTCTTTCACACTCACGCCACCAGCGGGCCCTCTCGGCTGCACCTCACGTCCATCCACTCCTGTGTTTGCACCAGCCCGAATCCAGACTGTTTCTGGCTTCGACCATGCAGGGAGCGTAGATTCTGGTTCTTCCCATCCCTCCAGGGCCCTCGGGCCCTCGGCCCATTTCCTTACTCCGCCTGCCTGCGCACCGCAGGCCACCCGGGCAGCCTGGCCTCACCGGGCGCTGCTCCCCTCCTCCTCCGGGCGGTTCTCTCGGACCCTCCTGACTGCCCGCCATTCAGGCCTTCGCTCACACGCTTCTCACGCTGGCCCCCGCGCTCTCTGTTCCCCAGGTCAGGCGCTTTCTTGCTACGCTATGCGACGTCACGCAGAGGCAAGGAAGAGCTGGCCTGACCATGACCAGAGCGCCAAATGGCTCTTGTTACCGTGTCCAACACAGAACCCCTCTTTCCTGTTTGGGGAAACCTATTACTGTTTTATCTCCCCTTGTTAATCTAGAGTATTTTAGGAAAAAAATATGAACTACTGTTAGCTTAACTCTGACAGAGAAATGACTGGGATTATCAGGTCTCCAACAGCTTCTCAGCTTCTGAAAGGGCATCGCTAGCTCTGCTCCAGCACATACCTCTCTCTGGCTTAGCTGAAGGGCCAGGCAGGACCCTCAGCATCCTCCTCCCTCCTTAAGCCCATGACGGACCACGGCCAGGAGCGTTCTGTCCTCTCACTTAGAAAATATCAGTGAGGGAGTTCCCGTCGTGGCTCAGCAGACATGAACCCAACTAGCATCCATGAGGTTGCGGGTTCGATCCCTGGCCCTACTCAGTGGGGTAAGGATCTGGCGTTGCCGTGAGCTGTGGTGTAGGTTGCAGATGCGGCTTGGATCCCATGTTGCTGTGGCTGTGGTGTAGGCCGGCAGCTGTAGCTCTGATTTGGACCCTAGCCTTCCATATGCCAAAGGAGTGGGCCTAAAAAAAAAAGCAAAAATAAATAAATAAATAGTAGAAAGGAAAACATTAAAAAAAAAAAAAAAAAGCAAGCAAGCATCAATGACAAACCCTGTACGTCACCGGAACAGTTTTCTGTCTGGTGTCCTGGTCCGAGCCTCACTGGTCACAGTTTACATGTGCCACAGACAGTACTGGTCAGCTTTGGCGCTTATTCCCCAGCCCTGGCATCCAATCAGGTGCCCCCACTTAATCCTGGTTTTGCAAATGGGTAACAGATCTAGAATAGGAAGGGGAAACACTAACCTCGAAAAAGTCTAGAACCAAGACAGAATCTGTGTGGCCTCCCAGGGTGGTGCTCCCAGGAATCCTCCACAGGCTGCCACAGAGGTGACCAAAGACGACAAACTCTGAGCCAAAGAGAAACCACGGTGCATCTGGGCGCCCACCCCATGATGCTGGGCTTCACAGGCACATGTTTGTTTTGGTTCTTCTCATGCTGTTTCTTTACCCCAGGACCCGCTCTCCTCATAGCAGGGACAGTCGAGAAATAGCTGCACGTAGAATGCAAGCACAACTGTCCACTCGGAGAAGGGCATGTACAACCCTTCTGGAAAGAAATCTGGAACTACGTTTTAAGAGTCTTAAGAAAATTCATTCTCTTGGGCCCAAGAGTCTGATTCTAGAGCTCTATCCTCACGAATAATTTTTAAAAAGAGAAGGCTTTATGTACAAAGCAGCAAAAATGGAAAGCTTCCTACATTTCCACTGAGGGGTGCAAGTGAGTAAGTCAAGCACATGTGACTGACGGAATGACAGCCACCCATGACACAGGTTTACAAACTGCTGAGGACGCAAAAAGCGCTTACGGCAAGCCAAATCAAAGAGCAGGGCAGAACACTGGACACACGGGATGACAACCAACACACGGCAAAGGGCAAACGGCAGCCCGCAAGCTAGAAGTGCAGCACCACTTGGGAGAGCAGGGCCCAGAGGAATCTGTGTGACCCCGAGGACGTCCTGGTCTCTCTGCTTCCTCACCAATAAAAATGGGGAAAACAGGCACCTGGCAGGATTTCTGTAAACATCAATGAGAAATGCACGTGCTCAGTAAATGCCAGCTGCCATCCTTACACAGCAACGAGAGCCTGGCAGTGCTGCCACCCTCCGCGTCACACCCTGAGCAGGTGCCACATTGTCCCTCCTCTCCCTGTGAAGAAGCCAAGGTCACAGACACACAACACCGGCACTGTGACCTCAGCCGCTGCACCAGAGCTTTCCAAACAGACGTGCTAGCCTCCGTCCTGGCTCTGCCGTTTACCCCTGAGTCTCAGGGTCCCCCGTGGTAAAGCAGGGTTGGTGCCGATGCCTTGCAGGTGACTCTGAGGGCTGCCAACGTTTACAGAGCCCTCAGCACAGCAGCAGACAATGAGTGGTACGATTATGACTGGGGAAGTGGGTGGCAGTTATATCAGTGTCTCGGGATGGAATCCACACAAAACTGAGCAGAGTTTACAGCCTAATTGCTCTGGCCAGGACCACAGAGACGAACGAGAGGCAGGATTTTCTAACTGGGAGAGGGGGGCGGCTCTATTGATGTCTTCACGGTAATTCCAATGGGCTCCCAAGCAGTGTTGTCCAAAAGGCGTGTCATAAATAGGAAGGAAAAACAAAACTTTTTACTTCTGTATGGCTCCCTCCCTGAGCTTTAAGTGATAAACTTTTTTTTTTTTTTTTTTGAGGTGGTTAAAGAAGAGGTCAATGAAATATCTCGCTTATCTCCCCAGAAGGAAAGGCAGGTTCCTGCTGGGGCATCTGCTACTGCCCCTCTGCCCCTGCCCATGGGCTCCAGCTGTGCTGGAGGGGAGATCAACTAACAGCCACAGACCTGTTCTCACTGAGCACAAGGCAGGTGTGGACAAGGCGCTGGGCACTGTTGAGGTGAGCCGCCTGCCAGATGAAGCCAGCTTCCACCGGCCAGATCTCAGCTTCCCCTCAACAAGTCCGCCTTTGCACTTTGCACACTGCCTCTTACAGGGAGTCAGACCACGGCAGGCAGAGGGGCTTGGGTCATAGGAACCAGCAAAGCTTTCCTGGATCGTCATCCACTGCAAATTCATGAACACGGGGTGGCCCCACTGGCAGGGGCAGCCAATGAAAAGGAATACAGTGAACTTGAACCACCTCCTCTTCGGCCCACAGGCTCCCTGACCTCCCAGCCCTCAAAACTGGATGCCTAAGAGTGATGAATGTTAGGCGAGGGGGACTCCTACTGGCCCCTGCCTGGGGTCCGGGCTCTTTTGTGGGCTTGCGCCTGCTAGTTGCCTCCACACAGGCCAGCAGGGTGAAAGGACCCAGGAGGCAAGTGAGGATTTTTTAAGTCTAGGAGAGCAGGGCTGTAGAAATTGTTCTGTCCCAGTGAGTTCCTGGACAGTACAGGAGGCACACTCAGCATGACTCCTTCGTAAACACGGCAAGCTACAAGATGAACTCCACAGAGGTAAATTCTATTACCTTTCCTCTTCCCACCCCCAAGCAAGACAACAAAGCGATGAGCTGAAAATGAGAGAGGGGAGGGTGTGTAGTGGGGAGGAAAATAAAAAGCCAAAAGCCGAACCTGACAGAATCGTGGTTGAGCCCCTCTCCTCTTTATAGTCGCATCCAAATGGCAAGTCGCCAAGGCCGCAAACATCTATCTCAGGAGTAATTAAATCAAATTAATCTCAGGAAAAGAGCTTTAAGTGTCCAAAGCCCCATTAATCCTCATCCCTTGTAATTAAATATGTATGTTAAGAAGACGTGGACAAAAGCAAAACATTTTCAAAAGTGAGTTCTTTACATTCACAGCATCAGAACGCATCTGAAGGACTGATCTTGTAGAAAACTATGTAAAAAATTCGGTGAAGCACACACTGTAAAAACATGGCAGAAAGAATGCAGATGCAATCTCAGTCCATGCTGAGATTTAGAAAAAATGTGCCCTGATAAACATCTTCACTTTCAAGGCTCCATGTAATGTATCTACTGATAAGCTCCACGGAGCTTTTAGCTGAGTTTAACTCTCCCTGATCCTCGGCCCCTCTGGATCCCGAGCGGGTGGCCGCTCTCGAACGCATCCTGGGATCGTCACCTTTACTTCCTTGCTCAACAATCATTCAGGGTTAACGTTCTCTTTCCTCTTCAACCGGTAAAGGGATCGGTCACCCCAACACACGGTGTGTCTTCAAGCGAAGGCATCCAATGCTCCGTTTCTAAAATGGGGCATACGTGTCAAAAGTCTCAGCAACACCACTGCTGCCACGTGCTCTCTGGAGCAGCTCCTGAATCCTCTGTCCAAGTGCTCTCACCTCAGAAAGAACCCCCTTTGCTCCTCACAACCACCCTGAAAGGAGGCGGAACGGGAATCGCGTGCCCATTTTTCTGAGGAGAGTCAGAGCAAATGATCTGCTGACAGTCACGCAGTAAGCAGTTTAGAGTCTGAATGTTATCAATTCTCTGGTTAAGCGCTACTGGTCAGAACCACTGGTTCTCCAGGAAAAGGCCGTCACAATGCAGACCAAACCACCTCCAAAAGACTCCCACGATTTGTCTCAATGACTTGGTTCTGTCAGAACTGTAGGTAGCAATTATTTCTTAAAAGGCAACGTGAGTGGATGCTATGGACTGAATGTTTGTGTCTGTATAATTCATACACTGAAGCCCTAACCGTCCCTGCCCCATGTGATGGTGTTAGGAAGCGGGGCCTTTGAAGGCCCTGAGGGTGGAGTCTCATGAAAGAGATTCTTTATAAGGAGAGTCAGGAGAACTTGCTCTCTACGCGCTTTGTCGTGTAGTCATACATAGCGAAGATGGCCCTCACCAGAAAGCAATCTGCCAGGGAGTTCCCGATGTGGCTCAGCGGTAATCAACTTGACTAGCATCCATGAGGACGCAGGTTCGATCCCTGGCCTTGCTTGGTGGGTTAAGCATCCGGCATTGCCATGAGCTGTGGTGTAGGTCACAGAGGCAGCTCGTATCCCCAGCTGCTGTGGCTGTGGGGTAGGCCAGCAGTTGCAGCTCCGATTTGACCCCTAGCCTAGGAACCTCCATATGCCTCGGGTACGGCCCTAAAAAGACAAGGAGAAAAAAAAAAAAGGAAAGGTATCTGCCAGCAACTTGATCTTGAGCACAGTTCTCAGCCTCCAACACTGTGAAAGAGCAAATGTTTGTTGTTTAAGCCACCCAGTCTAGAATTCCCATCATGGTGCAGTGGAAATGAATCCGACTGGGAGTCATGAGGTTGTGGGTTTGATTCCTGGCCTTGCTCAGTGGATTAAGGATCTGGCGTTGCCGTGAGCTGTGGTGTAGGTTGCAGATGAGGCTCGGATCTGGCGTTGTTCTGGCTGTGGTGTAGGCCGGCAGCTGTAGCTCTGATTTGACTTCTAGCCTGGAACCTCCATATGCCGCGGGTGTGGTCCTAAAAAGCAAACAAACAAACAAACAAACCAAAAAAACCACCCAGTCTATAGTAATTTGTTATAGCAGCCTGAGCTAAGATGGCTGAGTTTGAAAAATTCATCGACAAAGTTTTCAAAGCAAGTGACATCTGTGGTAAAGGATTTTTAGCTACAGAAGATGTTAGAAGACAGCTGGGCAGAAGCCCTCATATGCCAACTAGATTCATTACCACAGCCAATTGATTCTATCTGTCAGGAGTACCAGGTTCCAAACCAAAAGCTAGAAATTAAGGGAACAGAGTTTTCAGGAAACAAAGAATCCACCCATATCTAATTTTTGGACAAAGATACTGTGGAAGGATTGTCACACTGACATGAGTGGATCTAAACGACATTTCAGATTTTCTTCTAGGTCCAGGAAGAACATGGTTCCCCTAATGAGCACACGCTATCATCCTGTCCTGTGACGGAAGATGACAAGAGGTCTGCATCACTGTAGGCAAACAGACGATTCACATCAGAATGGACACCTGGCCAGCTGCTTGTCAGGAGGAACTTCAGTCAAAATGCTGACACTTAAAAGAGACACTTATTACTACCGGGAGAAAAAGACATGATGGAAGTAGTTTCCTACTGTGTGAAAATGTATACAAGATGGATATATTTAACACGACGAAAAACAAGACCTTCTACATTCTGAATTTCTCTTCCAGCTCTAAAACTAGGGGATCTATATCCAGTTTTGGATACTTCAGATCTATGCTGTCCAATACAGCAGCCACTAGTAATATGGCTAGTCTGAATTGAGATGTGCTATAAGTGTAAAATGTGCATCTTATTGTAAAAGCTTATTAAAAATAAACAACGTAGGAACTCAAAATAAATAAATAAATAAATAAATAAGTAAGTAAGTAAGTAAGTAAGTAAGTAAGTAAATTTTCTTCTAGGTCCAAAAGTCTATGTTGGGCTCCTCTGCCCCTTGAAAGAGTCTGAGGTAAGTAGATTTCATTTTAGAGTCAAACCCCAAGGGGTCCGTGACATTATTTCAGAGAAACCACAGGGGAGAAATCAACATGCCCCAAATGAGGAGGACTTGAGACGAGTAAAAGCCTTTATTCCCCAGGTTCAAGGGAGGGAGAAGATAAGTGAGCCTACCCACATTTCCAAGGACTTAAAGGGTAAAGGCACTGTCTCAGAATTTTACCAACGTCCCTTCCTTCAATGCCCAGACAGCCCGGGGAGAAATTCGCTATGTCCATTTCACACACGAGGACACCGAGTTACCAAGAGGTTGAAGGACTTGCCTAGATGATGCAGCTTAGGCCCAGGGTTCTCACGATCACACAATTCACTTCCTATCACACTCCTTCCTCTGGCTTCCAGCTGCTCTGACAATTTTACTTATGTCTGAGGAAAGGTACTGGCTTTTTTTTTTTTTTTTTTTTTTTTGGCTGTGCTCACAGCATGTGGATGTTCCTGGGCCAGCAATCAAACTCATGCCATAGCAGTGATCCAAGCCACTGCTGTGACAACGCCAGATCCTTAACCTGCTGGGCCACAAGAGAACACGGGTACTGGCTTTTGTAAAGAAACTAAAGAGGTGACTGGAGCAGTTAATAAACCCCAGAGGAACAGATCCATTCCGCCAACAAAGTCTTTTGTGTTCTGTGTACCGAACACTTAAAACATGTATTTTAATGTCAAAAGGTTTGTAGCCTAACGCAGTTCTCATCTACACGATTACATCGAAGACCTGATGCAACTTGAGGTCCAACAGATGGAGGGGGCCCTTCAGTTCAAGCGGATGAAACGGAATTTTACTACCTAAACTGCGTGGAGCTCTGCCAAGCTGTCCTGGAAGAGTCACCAGAGTGTTCTTAACAGAAGACATTCCTGCTTTAAGCTCTGGATTCCTACAGCTGGCCAGTGAGGGTATCAGGCTTTCATTTTGCAGTTAAAAGCACAGAATTGTGTAAAAGTGAAAAGCACTTCAGGCAATGACTATAGTCTTGTTTCAATTATTTTTATATTGAGAGAAAAAGTAGAGTGAAAAAGCACAAGTAGACAGCAAATGAAGTAGAGGGAAAGCCGTACAGAGCATAAGACATTCACATACTCAGAAACCAAGAAGAAAGCAAAGCAGGAGCTACTATTGACTGGTTCATTTCAGACAGACTAAATGTCAGGCGGAAAAGTGTTCAGCTCAAAATAAAAACCCAGAATTCTATCCTGGAGTAGTTTTTGTTTTTTAAATCCTTATGGATACTTGGTGAAAGAAAAACAAACAAACAAACCACATACTTGCTGAGAAATACAAAAAGGTATAATAAGGAGTATAATAAACTGTTAAAGCTTTCCTTCAACTGTTTCTATTTCATTTCAGGAAAAAAAAAATCTTAGCAGACAGATAAATCCCTTACATTTATACAAAAGGGCTCAAAAGCTCACCGTGCACACTGTATTTCACCTTGCTTTTTGCACTCAACAGGAAGCTTCTTGGAGAGATCTCCTGATCGGTGCTTATAGGTCTCTTTTATTTTTTGGAATGGGTTATGCAGAATTTTGTTGGTGACTCTTTCCAGCACTCTATCTCACATGCTGAACAACAAAGGGGTTGCTTTTGATAAAGCATGACTCAAGCTTCCAAACAAACTATGCAGATCACTCTGTTTTTTAAAGTAAAACTTTAAGGGACCTTGAATTTAAATGGTGATTGAGCAAGAGAACATGAAAATAAACGAAAACCTTCAAAGGACTGGATAGTGGAAATAACTCTTTTTTTTCCCCTGAGTGGGCCTGAGAGGCTGGGGGCATCTACGCCTTCCTGGTGTGGCTCCACCCCTCGAGTAAGAACACTAGGATGACCTAAAGACAAAACGAGTTTCGGCACGCAGCACCATCGGCACTCGCAGGCACACTGGGAGAGCCCGGAGCAGGGGAGGTGGAAGGAGGGCCCGGTGGGTGCTGGCCCTCCCCCGTGGCCTGCTGCAGCACCTTGCTGGTGTGTGATATCGGAAAAGTGACAGGATTTACTTTCAGTTTGAGACCCATGACTCATTCCTTCTACATGCTCTCGATTCTGGCCCTATTTATAGTATGAAAAAAGAAGGAGGCGTTTCTGCTGTGGCCCAATGGGATTAGTGGCATCTTGGGAGCACTGGGACACAGGTTCAATCCCCCACCTGGCACGGTGGGTTACGGATCAGGCATCACTGCAGCTGTGGCACAAACCCCAACCACGGCTCCGATCTGATCCCTGGCCCAGGGAATTCCATGCGCCATGGGGCGGCCAAAAGAGGAAAGAAAAAAAAAAAAGAAGCAGACACGAGGCAGGGAACATAGAAGCCCACATCCTTTCAGTTCTACTGTCAAATGATGAATAATTACTCACTTTCATTAAGCTGTTTTCTTTCCAAGAATAATATAAGCTTTGTGTCATCTCAAAATGGTTTTTCCTGCTTTTCAACAGTTTAGAAAATATTATTTCAAAGTACTTTTTCTTTTCTCCCGGGCTCCAGGTTGTAATTCCACGATAGCACACTTTAGTAAAATAATTTAGACTTAGAGTTCAAGAAAACGCTATGTGAGGGGCAGGTACCCCACGGTGGCACAGCTGGACAGTGGCAGAGCTGGACGGTGGCAGAGTTTACTCCCCTCTCTCCCTGTTTGGCCGGGAGACGGGTCAGTCCTCCCCTCAGAAGCTGGGCGGGCTTTTGGTGAGAGACCGGTAACACTACAGGCCTGAGATGCATCTACGGCTGGAGCAGAAGGAAGCTTTCCTCTCCCCGGAGCAGCCGTGGGAGGAGGTGCTGCCCTCCCCTCTCTCAGAAATCACCCACCAGCGTACACCCGCCGGTCACGGAACAGGCCCCCCACTAAGGCAGGGCTGGCGTTTCGGTCCCAGCTCCACAGGGGAGGAAGAGCGCTCCGGGGTGGGGGTGGGGGAGCCTGGTCACGGGCAGAGGTAAGACGGGGCCCCTGCGCCTCTGGCAATGCCCAATACTGTGCTCATCTGCCAAGGTCACACCTTCCAGCGACACAGGTGTGCATGTAAGACCTTCACACACGCGAGGAAGCTGGGACCTGGGGCTGCAGGAGCCTTGAGTCAGGTCGGCAGACTCAGACCTGGAGGTGGAGGGCTGGTCCCAGCCGGCAGCACGGAGCCAGCGCCAGGGCGGAAGCCAGTTCTCCGCACTGTCCCGGCCGCGTCTCTCCTGCCGCTGCTTTCTCCTCTGGCTCATGCTGCCAGCGCGAGAAGCCTGTTTCCAAAGGGGCTGCTGCGCCGTGGTGACAGTGCTGGCTGTGTCTAAGCTCTGAGAGAAATGAACCCCCTTCTCTGACCCTGTGCGCCGCCAGTGAGCCTGGGCGACCGGTGTGAGCACCTCCCCTCTGGCTGACGGGGGTCCTGCTAGGGTGGCGGACAGTGAAGACTCACCTCTTCTACCCTGAGCAGAGCACAGACACCAAGCGATTCTGCCTGACAGCAGGATTTTACGGTAGTGACACCATCCTGTGACCCACTTTACTCCCGCTCCTTACGTCTCGGTTATAAGCAGTAATTAGTAATGGCAGTGTTCTGGCTGGATGGCTCCGGGGCCATTAATAATGCAAAAGCCGGAAGAGGATGAATGCCGGAGTGTACGACGGAGGTTTCAAGGTTAAAAGCAGCAATGGAGAGAGCTGGGGGCGCAGGTGATGTTGGCAGAAGAGGAGAGAGAGAGAGAGAGGGAGGGAGGGAGGGAGGGAGAAGGAGGATGGGGTGGAAAGAGGTGCCGGGGAGTTAGTCTTAAATCTCTGTTTGAAAATGTCCAGCTGCCCTTCGGGAGCAGCAGGTACGGCGAAGCACAACTTCTCAGGGGCCGTAATCGAGCGGAGGGCGGCTGCTGCTCTCCCTTGCGGTGCACACAAGCCTCTGGCCATTGGCGGAAGGGTGGCACTGCTGAGCCTCCAGCGTGGAAGAGCTACCAGTGTATCCAACTGAGGCCAGAGGAAACCATCCGTATCTTTCAAACGTATTCTTGGTGTTTTCTTTATTTTTAAAATTGTGTCTTTTTAGGACCACACCCGAGGCATATGGAGGTTCCCAGGCTAGAGGCTGAATCGGAGCTGTAGCCACTGGCCTACGCCCCAGCTCACGGCAACACCTGATCCTTAACCCACTGAGCGCGGTCAGGAATCTGCATCCTCATAGATGCCAGTCAGATTCATTTCTGCTAAGCCACAATGGGAAGTCCCTATTTTTGGTGTTTTAAATGACTTCTCTTATAAAAGGCAATGCCTGCTTGTTCAGCAGAACTAATACCTTCCCACTTTAGCTTTTACAGGGAACTCAAGACAAGTGATGCAGAAAGGTCCGGGTCTGGCAGCCGGGCATTCCTTCAGCACAAGACACAGACTACACTGTCACAACTGCCTCCCCATCTCTGCAAATCTCCATCCCACTGTGTTTCCAAGGGGGATTTCAAAAGGTACAGTATCTGACACTCCAACACAGGGCTTTGTATTAGAACGGAATGATAGCAAATAAGCCTGCACTTTAGGCCTGGAAAAGGATTCGTATGGCTATTTGAAAAGTAATTGCTTGGGAGGCAGGGGAGAGGGCTACAAAGCAAGGTCGCCGGCCATCTGTGACTCCGGAGCTGTTTATATCTAGATCAGCTCCTAAGCAGACAAGCTTTCACCTGTCCCTTGAGAGCCAAAAGTGAACTGCTTTACATACTAGGAAAGTAGCAACTTTACCTGCTGGTTTCACAACCTAAACCAGACATTTGAAGAGCTGGTCATAGAAAAGCTTGGGTGAATCAGAACCCATCCTTACTTGTTAGTCAGAAATCGTCTCTGTGGGAAAAGGAAGCAGTTGGAGCAGTCTTGAATCATAATTACTGAAAGCTGCCTTTATTCCCACGGGGCTCTGACTTCTGGGCCAAGGTTTTCTCACTGGCTGCACACTGTGCGAGAGATGGGACTCCTGCAGAAAGGCCAGCTAGAAGAAGGGCAGAGCTGCCAGAGTTCCAGCACTTTCCACGCACCGCAAAATTTCATCATGTCACCTACAACCCGAGGCAAAGCACTCCTTTTGAGGGTGGTCAAGTCAGCCCTCAGAGGGATCCAAGAAAAAGGGCTACAATACACAAGCATGTTTTAAAAATCTTACGTCTATCAATCTTTTCAAGTTTCCTAAAAACAAAATTCTTTTGTTTTAAAAGTTCAGAGATGACTGGGCTGATGAAAATGGGTACTTATTTTTTTAACTGGAAAAGTACTACACGCACAGTATCCCCCTTGTCCCCGCCTTACCCTCAGAGTAAGCCTCCCTCAAAGCAATGCCCTGCAACCAAGCTCTTCTCCATCCTTCCGTGCACATTTTAGGTACACGTCGGCACGCATCTCCTCCTCCTCCCCTCATTGAGACCCAAACACAAGCCTACATCTTGTAAATACCCACTCTTCTACACCTCGCTTTGTTTGATGGGCACAACTGGACTCGTGTCATTCTTCATGCTGTGGTGTACTGGCTCAGGAGGCCAATCTGGTCTGCCGCTTCTTTCTGTAAGTACAATCTTAGCTGGATCATAGCCGCATTCATTTGTTCACACTGCCTACAGTTACCTGCTACAAAGGCAAAGCTGAGCAGCTGAGCAGCTGGGACAGAGACTATACAGTTCAAAAAGCCTCAAGTATTTATTACCTTGCCTTTCATTTAAAAAAAAAAAAAAAAGCTTGCCAACCCTGTGTATGCCACTGTTTAGAGGCACGTGTGTCCCCCTGTGCCTTACTGATGAACATTCAAGTAGAAAATGGGTATCCTTAAGAATGACATTAAACTGTATTGCTGTGAGGCACTAAGAAGGATGAGGAGGAAAGAGCAGGAAGCTAGAAAAAGCTGGCATGAAAAAGTAGGCTTAAAGAAGGAACTTCAGGGCACGCTATAACCTCCCAAAGTGTCACTTCCTCTTTTCTGAGGAAGTTAAAGGCGAACTGTAGGTCTTTTGATAAAAGGAAATTCCCCTTTGCTGTATCAAAGCTGCTCCCTGTGTTTTGTGTTTTTCTAAGTTAGGCAAGGCTGCCTGAAGCATGCTCTGACCAAATTAGGAAGCAAGCAGGCTGATGTCTCTAAGCTGGCCACCACGTGGCCAGGACGCCCAGGCATGTGTAGACAGTGATGGATGGGGAAGGAGACTGAGTCCAAGAAAGAAATGCTATTTGCTTGAGGAATTAGCCTTATAAAAATTACACTTAATAAGAATTAATAATCGTTTTGGAAGATGAAACTGACTTCATGCTTCTGGCAAAAAACAAGGGCTCCCAAGGTTTCCACAAGGAAAGAATGTGTGGGGTTCACGGTGGAGCTGAAATCTCTGGGGCACCGTTCTGCTTACTCCAAGGGCAGCGAAGGTCTTGAGAAGGACCAAGGAAAAAATAGACCAACTACCTCCTTGGTAGATTAGTAAGATATTCAGCTTCGCGCTACTGAGAAAAGAAGGAAGATCATACTCAAAAAGACTTACGTACATTTCCACTTGAGGACTGACTCCTCAACTGCTTTATCTGCTGGATCGACGCTAGGGTTTTAAACTAGTCTGACACTTTCCAACAAGGTCTAGGTATGCAGCACTGAATCACTCACACTGAGCTTGTTTCTGCCATCTCAGTGATATTCTCTTTCAGGAATGACTTCTGAGTTAATGTTTGATTCTGAGCCAATGAGCTCAGAATCTACTCTGACCACCAGCACTATCTGGCTAATAAAATTTAACCTTGAAAACCCTTGCTTTCCTCCCAAATTTCCAGATCAGCAAGATTCCTGGAAGCGATTTTTATCCCCTTAGGAATGTGCACAGTTCAGTTCCAGCATTTGCTATGAAATCAGACGTGCAGTTAGAGCTAAGGTAAGTTTAAACGACAAAGCAAATCTCAGTTCTTCTTTAAGGGAAAAATCTTCAAGGGATCCAGGTGAAAAGACGTAGGCACTGTTTCTGGCTCACTCTGAGACCCTGCTCTCTCCAGGCCAGCAGCCACTCCCCACAGAGAAGGCAGAGGCCCAGAGCAGCCGTCTGGTCTGCGTGGGAGGCAGTGTTCT
The DNA here is from genome assembly GCF_054392235.1 of Sus scrofa. NCBI lineage: Eukaryota > Metazoa > Chordata > Mammalia > Artiodactyla > Suidae > Sus > Sus scrofa. The sequence goes on from NC_139385.1 coordinate 4,171,591, forward strand.
GGCTTAGGGCTCCTCTTAAAACAGCGTTCTCTGTGCTGCGGGTCAATCTGTATTGAGTTGGGACCCTGGCTCCTTCGCCAGGTTACAGGGGGCAGGAAACATGCAGCCACCATCTCCAAAGTGCTCTATAAGCTGTCAAAATTGCTAAGTGTTTGCTTTCTACCTCCTCCTTTGTTGACTTTGCACATTTATTTAAAATCACCTAAAGGACCCAGGAATCTTATAGGTAACACTACAACAAACAGGTATTTTCTAAAAGACCCTGGTTGACTTAATTAGACACAAACCTACCAATTAAGAACTGTATTTCTATTAGTCAAGATTTCTGTGACTCACCTTAAACTGAGTCAGACTGTAAACTAATGGGCCACTGAGAACACACACAGGTTAGAGAACCCAGAGTTCATATACAAGCCACAGACGGAAGTTCAAGAGCTTGCTCAAGCTGTATGAACCTGGCACACAGCCCATTTCTTCATCTGCAGAGTGAAGGTGTCTGGGTGATATGACCCCACGCCACCCCCCTTACAAATCCAGCACCTACAAGTACAAACTGGAAAGAACCAAACGCCGATAACACAGAACCACCCGGGCAGGCCCGGTGCAGTTCTGCTGTAACAGGGTTTGGACCGCAGACTTGTGTCCCACTAGATGGGCACGAGCCGCCGGTGGTACCCAGCCTGTCTGAGCTCACACTACCCAGCTGGCGGGCACACCTTCCATGCCCTGCTCCCTCTGACCGATGCTGCCGCCCCACAGCCGGGCCCGAGCGGCGGTGGGGGCCCGGCCAGCAAGCTGCGGCGCTCCCCGCAGCGCGCCCTTCTCCTCGCGCATCTTCTGCTTTCTCACTGCAGTGCAGAAGGCACTACGGCTGACACGGCTTCGTTGCCCTTTTATGGTAGAAAAATGAATTGCCTGCCCAGCAGTGGAGCTGAGAGATGACAGAACGGAAAGTTGTCATTTGTTGTGGTTTTGGCAGCAAGAGAGTGTTCTCCCCTCAGCCACCCTTGGATGGACAGTGCACGCCAGGCATTCAGCGAGGAAAAAGCAAAACCCTGGCCAAACTGCTCCCCGACGCATTCCTCCTTTGCCTGGCCTGCAAAGGCATGTGTTTATTTATGAATAGCATCAAGCCTCATTTTTGTGGAAATGTACCTTTTATAAAACAAGGCTGTTCCACTGAAAGATTTAAGCAGAGGTGCCCCAGAAAACATGGTTCCAATCAGCTCACATGCAAGGAACAGGCTTCACTTCATTTCCTTGCATAATAAGGACACAGGACGGGAGCTGGGCAGGGAGGTGACCTCACTCAGAAGGAGGGGCTGCAGCTTTTACCGCAGCCCGGCCCAACCCTGGTCCCTGTCTCCTATAGGACTCACGTGAGAAGGGGCAGGGGAGTAGCCACCAACTCCAGATAAACGCGCCCTCTGGGAAAACACACCAATATCCAAGTCCCTGTGATAATTAACAGTTGGTACCACGGGGCCTTAAATGGTTTGCATTTCTGTCAGGAGGCCCACAGAAAAAAAGCAGGCCTCCCAGCAGCTGGGAAAGCATGTTGTAAAAGGAGAATTTGGCAATTCTCTGTATGCACATCAGCGCTGGGAAAATTAAGCTGATCTGAGTGAGAAATTAAGCTTAATCCAACATGCTTTCAGCTAGAAAACAAGCCTTTTTAAAATGGGTGGGGAAACAAACTCTGATGGTTACATGGATTCTTCTGTTTAAAAAATACCCCAGGACTAAAGAAACCAAACATGCTGATGTGGACCGAGAGCAGAGCAGCAGCTACTCACGCCTCTTGTTTTTAGGCTCCCTCCACACAACACCCCCTCGGCCCCCAGGGGCTGTGCTCCAGGACAAACCCCGCAGGAGGGCGGGCGGCCTCCGGGAACGTGTGCCCAGGAGCTGGCCTCGGGCTGGCCGCCTCCTGGCTGCCCCCGCCCCTCCCTCGTCAGCCCGCAAGTCATGTTCTTCAGGCGCATCCAATCCCACTGGGGCTTCGAGCAAGGAAGAGAATCACAGCAAGTCCTGCTTGACTGGGCTTTGGGGCCGGAGGGTTTGTTACCTGAGGACCACAGGAGCGCCGTGCGGTCCCAGGTCTGGGGCCACTGGGTTACTAGATAACTCAACTGACAAGGCTCTCCAGCTCCCCTAACCTCTGTACCGAATCTAACTCCCGCTCCCTCTCCCATGGCTCTACAAGGCCCTCCCCCCTGGCACTACGACCGCACTGTCCCAGCATCAGGCTTGCCAACAGCTCAGGAGTTAGAATCACTGTCCTTACTCCGCTTTGCAAAGCCCTCTCCAATCTGGGGTCTATTTAGCTTCACCATCCCAATTCCTCCTGCTGTCACTGCAAAGCGGAGTAAGGAAGGAGTGAGTCCAGAGCAAGAGCGCTAAGGACCTGTGCGGCAGGCAGGGCCACGCTCTGAAGCGTTTAGGGGCAAGGGTGCTGCCTGGAGAAACATCCACGCCAGGAGATAAAATGAGGTCAGAGTGGGCGATGGCCTTGGGGGAAAAAAGGAGGGTTTTGTGGGAGGCAAAAGGGCCTTGGAGGTAGGAGGGTTGTGGTAACAGGACAGGCAGCAACAGATGTTTTCAGCAGCAAAATGTGACACAAGAGGGGAGAGGAAGGCAAAAGGACAAGCTGCTGTCAGAGACAAAGGAAGAAACACTGTGATCTGTTCCACTCTCTGGGCTAGAATCTGGATCAGCTCCTTAGACATAGGGAGCTTTTGAAACTTAAAATGCTTTTCATATATACTTCTGATGGGAAATAAAACTGAGAAGTGCTTTTATGAGGCTACAGGGATTTGATCTGAGAAATTCTCCTAGCCTACTTCTCTTTGAGAAGCAAATGCCAATGGCAGTTGGAAAACCCTCAGTATTCTAGAAATCCAAGACTCTGGACTGGAAGGACACTGGAAAGGTCGTCTGGTCTCTCGCAGCCTCGAGGCTGGACTGCATGCGCAAGTCATCCTAGAGAAGGGAGAACCTGTCCAGGCCCTCGGGCAGGGCTCTGCGCAGAGTCCCAGGCTCCTGGAACCCGGCTCGCTGGCCACATTTCGGTCTTGCGAGCCATCTTGGATTCCTTCTGGGCAGCCCAAGGCTGTTTCCTCAGGGAAGCTGCAAAACACCAGGCCGCCAGAACGTGCATGGAAGAATCTTGTACCAACAGAGAAACTACTCACATGAAGCCTCACCTCCTCCAGGATGACCAGTTTTAATCTTCCCACAGAGAGCTGCTGACATTTTCCTGTTATGTTACCAATTTTCCTCATCTCTTAAAAAGTCACTGAACATTTGAGTGGAGGGCCTTTCCAGTTTCTAAGAGCAAGGTGCCCTCCGAACAGCGAAGCAAAGTAGGTAAGAGCAGAGACCTAGGAAAGTCAAACATATCTAGATTGCTTTGCTTGTTTTAAAATCAACTTTTTTTTTGGGGGGGGGGTCTTTTGTCTTTTTTTTAGGGCCATACCTGCGGCATATGGAGGTTCCCAGGCTAGGGGTCCAATCAGAGCTGTAGCCACCAGCTTACACCACAGCCACAGTAACGCAGGATCTGAGCCGCATCTGCGACCTACACCACAGCTCACGGTAATGCCGGATCCTTAACCCGCTGAGCAAGGCCAGGGATCGAACCCGGAACCTCATGGTTCCTAGTCGGATTCATTTCTGCTGTGCCACAATGGGAACTCCCCTAAAATCAACTTTTTATTATGAAAAAAATTTAAATACATACAAAAGTAGGTAGTATACCTCATGTACCCATCCGTCAAGTCTAATAATTATCAGTCTATGGTCAATCCTGGCTTCTCTAAACCCTATCCACTCTCTTTCTTCTTCTTCCAACATAATTTCAAAGCAAACCCCAGACTACCTATCATTTCATTTCAAGTAGTTCAGTTTGTATCTCCAAAAGATGAGGATTCTTAAAACCAACCCATCATATCAAAAATCACACCTAAAAACCCACAAATAATGAGAGGTAAGAAAAACCTGCATTTGATTTCTGATGCTGCCACCTGCTAGCTGCATGACTTTGAGTGGCTAAGAAGTGGAAAGCCCCTAAAACCCAGGGACAGTTTTCTTGGCAGGTGCTGTGACTTCTGTTTGTCTCACGGTGATGCCAAACTCCCACCTTAAGGCACCTGACTGTCGTGGCTCTGTCTTTCTGGCACAGCAGGCACACTAGATTTTGGTTGTGCTCCTCATGCCAACCTCAGTGGACTGCACTTAGGTTCTCAGCACAGCTCTGAGTTACCAAGGGGATTCCGAGACCATCTGCTCAAGGACCTTAGCATGGAATGCAGACACAGAGCACATGGCTGCCACGTGGCTTTGACCGAGGCGGCAAGGCTGGCTCCCTAGCCTGTTATACTAGAGACAAAGGGCAGTGGGTGCTGTGTGTCTGGGGGGTCGCTCCCCCTTGGAGCAGTACACTGGCCAGGGACACAGACACTTGTCTCCACCCATGGTCTAGGAGAAGGCCATGTGGCCTCTGGGGCCTAGAGAGGTGACAGAGGCCCTTCTCATGCTCTCCATGTGTGTCTCAAAGTCAGGGAGGAGGAGTAAAAGGCCATTGCCATTTCTCAGCCACCATGCAGCAATCAGAAAACGACCCTGAATTCAACAGTCAACACGAGAAATTCCATCCAGCAGCAGTGTTAGCCTAGGCTTCCCTCTGATTTTGCCTGATGCCCTCAACATTCCTCTTTGCTACCACTTCCCTCGGCCACATTCCTCCTCCCCGATACAGACACCCACGGGGAAACAGGGTGTTCTCAGGCTTGTGTTATTACCATAGCAACAATTTCTCTTCTACCTGGAAGGCTGGGAACACTGCAGTGCTCTGTGCTGAGAATGCAGAGAGGGGACACTATTGCTTCGCACTCCAACGCACACGCACCACACCCACGTCCACACACTCCTTCCTCAAGGACACCACCAAGAGGGTCGCAAAAACAAATTAAGATGCTGACACCCAGTAACACACAATTTGTGTAAGGACAAATAGGAGGCAAATGACTCTCTAAACAGATATTTTGTAGATTATCAATTCTTGAGGGATTTTTTAATGTGAGATTTCTAAAGACTTAATCAAAATGCATCTCTCTCTTTGATGAAGCCAGAGGCACAGAAAAATGCATTAAGTTATTCCAGCAAAACATCTAAATGCACTAAACGAGTAATATGTGGTTTCCAGAAAGAGAGGCCCTCAAAGCTTCTGTTCCCTATACAGTTTGTAAACAGGGTTAGGCTGTGATGAGTCTGATAAGCAATGGCTATCGGTGGCCACAAAAACCATGAAAAAGGGTCACAGTTTCTATTTTCATAAAGTGCCCATCCAAACCTAGTAATCCAGAGTGTCTTTTTAAGTACTACAGAGACCAAAACAACAAAAGACAAAGAGGCATGCCCCTTCGTCACAAGGACGGTAAAAGGTGAGCAGCCCCAACTCCAGGCCTGCCCACTGCGGGTAGGTGGGGCGACAGTCAAGACGCCAAGGGCAGCACCCTCCTAGGAAGCCCACAACCGATGGGTCATAGAGAAGAACCAGGGATTTTAAAAAATCTTCCCTTTGTGACCAATTGTGAGTTTTCTAGCAAAATGTACCATCGTTTTTGTTTCTAGGCCCTTCCTACACTCGTCTCTTTGAATGTCAATCCCCGAGAGGTCAATCCTTTTGGATAGAGATTAAAAAAAAAATCAATGAGAAGCCCAAGAAGAGGGACACAGCAGTGCTGCAGACCAGGCCACCGAGACACAGAGAGCAAACCCACGAGCGGCCTTGGACTCCGCTCTCCCCAGGGCAGACAGCGTCCTTCTCTGAACTTGGACATGTGGGCTGAAGTGACAGTGGTCATGTCTTACAGAACATACCGGTGAGCAAAAAATCGAGCTTCAAAGCCCTATCCCTTTTCTCTTGTGGCATATTAGTAAGAACTTAGTTTTCGGAGTACATGTTTGAAAAACTAAGGTAAGCCAGCAGTCCTCTTCTGGTTTCCTGATGGATTTTACATCTGTCCACCTTAGGTGAACTCCCGGCTCTGGCGGTAGCAGCCCTGACAAACCTGGGAGAGGTTCCTCCTTCCTAGGAGTTTCCTAGGAGTTCCTCTCCTTACCTGAGCCCGCACTGCCCTGCACACACTGTCGGCATCAGGCTCCGCGTCTCTCGTTGGGGCAGCTGCTGTTTACCGACTGAGGAAGTGCCGGGTGGTGGAGTGGGCACTTCAGCTACAAACATCATCACACTGGCGAATGTCCCCTCCCTGCTGCCAACTGTGGCTTCACTGAGATACAACTGACATGCCATCTACTTCTCGCCAGGCTCTGAGAGACAGGTACAACTGTTCTCATTTCACACAAAAAGGAAATGCGGCCCAGGGAGACGACATACCTATCCTCGGTCACAAAGCCAAGAAGTGGAAGAGCAGGAATTAAAGCATGAGCAGGTTTAACAGGAGCGTTTAAATCCCTGTCTTAACCACTTTGCCAGACTGTCTCATGAGCTGCATCATAAGCAAAAGCCATGGATTCCTCTGCTATTTACAGCCTCACGGCACCCAGCACAGGGCCAGACCCAGAGCAGTGCATCAATGATCCTTCTCATCTCCAAACAGAATTCTCAAAACAGAGAGCTTAATAAAGCTCAGCAAAAGTCCTTGTCCCAAGCAGCGCTGACGCAGGAGAAAGGCAAGGCCTCTTCATTATGAACGGAACAGGAAGTTCTGTGATTTGTCTTCTAGAAAGTGGCAACATTTTAACCACCTAAAGCAGCTTCACTGGGTGAGAAAAGCAGTGGAATGTTCTCTGGGGGCAAGAGAGAGCAATGCGGGCTTCCTGGGGGTAAAGGAGGTTGGCAAACACCCAGGCTGCTGCTCTGTCCTCAGGCCCTCGGAGACCACAGTGAGAGCTCAGGGTCTGGAGCTTCCTGGCTCTGAAATGGACTGCACCACCTGCCACAAAGTCAGCTGTCAACCTCTGAGGGTTTCAAGGGGAGAAAGGTGAGGGGCTGCGCCAGCCCCCAGGAGGAAGGAGGCACGGTGGCGCCGCTTGTGTCCACCTACCAGTCCCCTAGCCTCTTCTAAGGCAGGCCAAGAGGGAGAGAGAGGCAGCTGCTTTTACCACTCAATGCCTGATTATAAGGGATAAAGACGATGAAATACAGGTTCACCTTGGAAATATCATGGGTTCACTTTCAGACCACCGCAAAAAGCAAATACTCAAAAAAATGAGTTACATGAATTCTGTGGTTTTCCAACGCATATAAAAGTTATGTTTATACTATACCGTAGTCCATTAAGCGTACGATGGCATTATTTCTTTTAAAGAAAGTGTACATACCTCAAATAAAAAACACTTACTGCTGAAAAATGCTAACATCACCTGAGCCTTCAGCGAGTCATAATCTTTTTGCAATAGTAACATCAAAGGTCACTGGTCACAGGTCACCATAATGAGTATAATAATAATGAAAAAGGTTGAAATATTGCAGGAATTACCAAAATGTGCCACAGAGACACAAAGTGAGCAAATGCTGCTGGAAAAACTGTAATAACAGACTTGCTCAATACAGAGTTGACATAAGCCTTCCATTTGCAAAAAAAAAAAAAAAAAAATTGTGGGATCTGTGAAGCACAATAAAACCAGGTGCGCCTCTGTGAGGATACAAACTGTTTCTGTATAGCTGAGGGGGTAGCAACAATAACTTTTATTCATACTGGCATTTCAGTTTAACCAAGCCTCTCTTTACCTTTCCCTCTTTTGGATAGCTATCTAGCTCCCTTTTAAGTGAGTCCTGCAAACGAGAGCAGAGATGGCATTTACTGGACTTACTGAGAAGGCGCGTGGGAAGAGGTCAGCGCTGTCTGCCTTTTGCTGCTTTTATTCTTCTTGGAAACACACAAACACACTCCCCTATGTGAAAGACCCAGCTCCTCTAACACAATGTTTGTGGTGGTAAGAAGTCAAATAAGGAAGTGTGTGTAATTATCAACCAAAATCTTTCAAGGATTGAGAAGCCTATGATGAACAGACTCACTAGGCTGTTTACTATGGAGAATTTTAAAAAGTGGAAACTGACCAAACATTAAGACAAAACCAGAGTTAAATCCCGAAACTTCAATGCTACCATGCCAGCTCTGCTAGTGCTTGAGGGGAGGACAGCTCACAGGGACAGCATCTGGGACCCGCTCTGAACTGTCTGAGGCGACAGGGGCCCTCCCTTGGGGTTTCCGTTCATGTCCACGTCACAGGGTGGCTCTGGGGATCAACAGGAGCTGAGGGCCCTGCAAGGCACCCTACCTGACACACCTGCATCCTGTGCAGCCTGAGGCCTTAAGTTGTGAGTGGGAACCCTCTGGCTCTGAAGGAAGTGACTCACCTTGAGAAGCAGGGGCAGCCGAATCCCTGCGAAGGAATTCCCACCCCACCCCACTTCCTTTGTAGGCTTGCATTATGCATCGTGGACTTTACACAGTAAATGGGCCCTCACTTGGGAACTTAAGTATCCTTTTCTTACCCAGACATTTGGCTCTTCTCAACGTTACTTCCTGAATAAAGGTCTTCCCTGACAGTGGGAACAAGAGGATCAAGCTTCATTCATATCCAGATAAACATAAAGGCCTGTGCTCAGCACAGGAGTCAGCTGACTGGCTGGCCCTCAAATTATGGTGCTGCTAATAAGTGCCAAGCGTCCACTGTCACAGCTGGAGCTTCCTTGGCACTGACAGCTGGTCCAGACTCATTTACATTCTCTTCACATAGCCATTCAGCTACTGTGGGCGGCTGCAGATGCCTGTTTTTTAGCAAGAGACTGGTTCATTCACTGCAGATGTGAATTTGGGTTATATTTCACTGCTGTAGAGTCAATAACACTGACTGCTACCAAGGATAGGATGGGGCCTGGAAAGGGTGGAAAAAGAATGATTAGGGAAGAAAGTTGGCAAGTGAGAGAGATACTTAAATATAAGCGACACTGGGAAAAGATGAGTGGGCACACAAGCACATTCACCTTCTCATGCCCCACTAAAGGACACCGAACGAGGAGCTCTCCACGGTTTTGCTGAGTCAAGTCTCGTCACTTCCCTTAGCACCTGCTTCATGTGTATTCTTAAACCTCCACCTTGTGGCCCTGGCTACCTTTCCAGAAAGCTCTGCTTACATTACCTCAGAGTTTATGGAGCAAAGTTATGTTCTAGACAGGGAGAAAGAGACCCAGCAGGGAAATTTCTGACTCTAAAACACATTCCAGAAACATCATTTTCAAATCTCTTTTTATCTAACGCCCTGCTGTCTGACACCAAACACAACCAGTCCACTCCTAAAAGCAGCATTTTGAAAACAAACTGATGAATCCTTTATCTGAGGACACACAGGACGCTGAGGGCCCTGACAAAGGCATTCCATCACATCAATGAAACAAAGACTCTCTCCCCATTTCATCCAAGATACAGTGTTTTATTCTTCAGGGATTTGGGGGGAATGATTCCAGGCATTCAAGCCCTCCTCCCGATAATGCATTAATATAAACGCCTCATCTCAGAGTGACAAGTTCCTGGACATCTCACTGGAGTTTAGATTACTGGCAAAGACAGTGCAACGAGAAAGACGATGCCCTTAGTCTCACAAGAGCCAAAATTAGCCTGTGGCTCATTTCTGGAAACTGAGGAATCTCTAAGGATTAATGGTTTAGCCGCCTAGCTAAAGAGAAAGGATGCCACCAGGAGAATGTTGCACGAGTGAAAAAGGTAAAAGCATGGGCCCTAACAACGCCGACATCTTTTGACGGTAAATTCTGAAATGGACACAGAGGTTTGCTCTGGTACTAAACCGAAAAGAATTCTGTCAATTCTGCTTACAAGACAATGTTTTGCTGATGCACATTTTTAAAATCCCAAGAGAAAACCTTTCCCCATGGAGTATCAGTGCCACCTTGTGGCGAATCTTTCCATAGCTTCGAATAAGGATCAAACGTTTTGGTTTTAAGTTATCTTTTCAAAGGATGGAGGGAACTTCTCCGTAACCGGCTGTCATGGCCTCAGGTTCCTATGAGACCGTTTTCCCTTTATTTCCCACAGTGGGTCAAACCTGCAGAATTTACCCTAATGGTAGAAAGCAAGCCCAGAGCATGAATGCTGCAGTCCACAGGCAAGGGTCGGGCTCTGAAGCACCCTGTAATCAGTAACACTTAAGCATGCATCCTCTTCACTTAACACACTACTGAGGGATACAAAACGACTGGAGTAACTGGAAAGGCGTATTTTAAACTTTGAGAGCAGGACTCAACATTCTGAAGGTAACATCTTCCCTAAACTGACCTACCAATTTGATGAGATTCTAACGCAAACACTACCAGCATCCTCAGATGCCTGCGTCCTGACTCCGGTAACCTAACTCCGGGAGGGCCTCACCCCAGCCCTCCCAAGCTCCCCGCCTTCCCTCCTCTGCCTCCCCGCAGGGTTCCCTCTTCTCAATGCTTCTCACTCCTGACTCCAAAATCTTCCTGCAGCCTAGATCTCTCCTTGTGTTCCTGGCCTTAGTCATATCCCAAATGATTACTAGGCACCTGGGATGTACGAGGCGCTAGGAAAAAGTACGCTCGCTGGGTACTTCCAGTCTCTACTCTCAGCACGTCCACACAGAGGTGATCTCTCCTGGAACCTTTCTCTCGTTCTCAGTTTGTGTGAACAGCATCATCACCCACTCAGGGGTCCAAACCAGACAAGGGAGTCACCTGGGCTTCTCTCCACTCCGACAGTCGAAACAGCTCCTTCTAATCCTATCCTCCTTCTATCTTTCAAAGCAGCTCCTTTTCTCCACCCCCACCACTGATTCTGGTTTTCATAATCTCTATCAGTCAGAATGTGCTGGATGACCCAGCACATGCTCCTGGAACAAACTCAAACAAGCTCAAAACAAACTTATTTCTACATGTCCATCATGACAGAAGGAAAAGAAACAAAGAACCATATGCTTTCTTTTTAAAATTGTGGTTAAAAAAACACATGATGTGAAATCCACCCTATTAACACACCGTAGGCATACACTGCAGAATTGTTAACTGTATGTGCCCTGCTGCTTAGATCTCCGGAACCTCTGCATTGGGCATGACTGAATCATAAACCCGCTGCACAGCACCTCCCCTCCCCCCCTCCCCCAAGCCCTGGCAGCCACAATCCCGTCTCCCTTTATGGTCTGACTGCTTTCCATACGTCCTCTTAGCAGGATCACGTAGTGTCTGTCTTGCTGTGACTGGGTATCTCACTTAGCATGATGTCCTCCAGGTTCACCCATGTCATCGTATGACAGAATTTCCTTCTTTCAAATACTGAATAATCCACATTTTCTTTATTTAGCCACTGATGACTATTTCCGTATCTTGGCCATTGTAAATAATAATGAACATGGTAATATAAATATCTCAACATCCCATTTTATTTTTGTTTTTTTTAGGGCCGCACCTGTGGCATATAGAACTTCCCAGGCTAGGGGTCCAATTGGGGCTGTAGCTGCCGGGCTCCGCCACAGCCACAGCCACGCCACGTCTGAGCTGCGTCTGCGACCTACACAACAGCTCATGGGAACACCAGATCCTTAATCCACTGAGCAAGGCCAGGGATCAAACCCGAATCCTCATGGATACTAGTAGGAGCCATGATGGGAACTCCCAAGATCGCATTTTCAATCTTCCCATCGCATCTCAGTGGTTAACGGATCTGACTAGGAACCATGAGGCTGCACATTCAATCCCTGGCCTCACCCAGTGGGTTAACGATCTGGCGTTGCCGTGAGCTGTGGTGTAGGTCCCAGACACAGCTTGGGTCCCGTGTTGCTGTGGCTGTGGTGTAGGCCGGCAGCTACAGCTCCAATTGGACCCCTAGCCTGGGAACCTCCATATCCTGCGGGTGCAGCCCTAAAAAGCAAAAAAAAAAAAAATCCAGAAGAAGAATTGCTAGGTTGTATAGTAGTTTTATTTTTAATTTTTTGAGGACACGCCATAACATTTTCCATGGCAGCTGAACCATTTTACATTCCCACCACCAACATGTAATGGTTTCAATTTCTCCACATCCCTGCCAACACTTGTTATTTTTTTATTTTTATTTTTTTTTGCTTTATATGGAAGTTCCCAGGCGAGGGGTTGAATTGGAGCTACAGTTGGTGGCCTACACCACAGCCACAGGAATGTAGGGTCTGAGCCACCTCTGCAATCTACACCACAGCTCACGAAAATGCCAGACCCCCAACGAACCCACTGAGTGAGGTCAGGGATCAAACCCGCATCCTCATGGATACTAGATGGATTTGCTTTCACTGCACCACAGTGGGAACTCCTGTTTTTTATTTTGTTTTTTTTTGTGTTTTTAGGGCCGCATTTGTGGCACACGCAAGTACCCAGGCTAGGGGTTGAATCGGAGTTACAGCTTCGGGCCTATACCACAGCCACAGCAATGCCAGATCTGAGCCACATTTCAACCCACACCAGAGCTCATGGCAACGCCAGATCCCTAACCCACTGAGCAGGGCCAAGGATCAAAGCCTCAACCTCATGGTTCCTAGTCGGGTTCATTTCCACTGTGTCACGACGGGAGCTCCTCTTTTTTTTTTTTGATGGTGGCCACTCTAACAGATGTGAAGTGGTAATATTTCATTGCGGTTCTGACTTGCATTTTCCTGACGATTAGTTATATTGAGCACCTATTTATATACCCGTTGGCCATCTGTATGTCTTCTTCACAGAAATGTCCATCCAAGTCCTTTGCCCATTTTAAAATTGGGCTCTTGCTGTTATTTGCTTGTTATTGAGTTGTAGAAAGTCCTTAATTAATAACAAATATTAATGCTTTAACAGTTAATAATTTGCAAAAATAAAGTTCTCCCATTTCGAAGGTTGCTTTTTCACTTTGTTGATTCCTTCCTTTGCTGCCCAGAAACTCTTTAGTTTGATGCAGTCCTATGTGTCTATTTTGGTTTTTTGATCTCTGCTTTTAGAGTCATATCCAGGAAATCACTGACAAGACCAATGCTAAGAACCTTTCCCCCATGTCTTATTTTAGCAGTTCCATGAGTTTTAGGTCATTTGCACCTTTGATCTGTTTTGAGTTGATTTTTGCATATGGTATAACATAAGGCCAATTTCATTTTTTGGCATGTGGTTATCCAGTTTCCCAGCAACACTTGTTGAAGAGTCTCTCCTCTTGTGTGGTCCTGGCACCCTTGACTGTATATGCAGGGGTTTAATTCTGGGCTCTCTATTCTCCTGTTGCTCAGGCTGTTTTGGTCATGTGGCTTTCTAATATGTTTTGAAGTGAGGAAATGTGAGGCCTGAAGCTTTGTTCTTCTTTCTCAAGATTGTTTTGGCTACGTAGGGTCCCTTGTGGTTCCACATGAATTTTAGGATTGTTTTTTCTGTTTCTGTAAAAAAAATGCCATTGGATTTTCATAGGGATTGAATCAATCTAGAGATGGCTTTGGATAATAAGACTTTTTTTTTTTTTTTAAATGGCCTGTGGCATATGGAAGTTCCCAAGCCAGGAGCTGAATTGGAGCTGCAGCTGCAGTCTGTGCCACAGTCATGGCAACACAGGACCCAAGTGGCATCTGTGACCTATGCCACCGAGTGCACCAACAATGAATCCCTAACCCACTTAGTGAGGCCAAGGATCAAACCCACATCCTCAAAGACACAAGGCGGGGTCCTTAGCCCACTGAGCCACAACGGGAACTCCATTTTAATAACCAATCCATACACAGGGATATCTTCCCTCTGATTTGTCTTTAATTCCCTTCAGCAATGTTTTGTGGTTTTTAGTGCACAAGCCTTTCATCTACCTGGTTAAGTTTTTCCCTAAGTACTTTATTACTTTTGATGCTATTACAGACGGGACTGTTTTCTTCGTTTCCATTTTGGATTATCTGTTGTTAATATATAGAAACTCAACTGACTTTTGTATGTTTATTTTGTATCCTGCAATCTTGATGGGTCTGTTACTTCTAACAGTTTTTGGTGTGGGGTCTTTATGGTTTTCTACATAGAAGATCACGTCATCTGTGGGCAGAGATAATATTACTTTCTGATTTGGAGGCCTTTTGTTTCTTTTTCTTGCTTATTGTTCTAGATAGGATTTCCACCACTATGCTGAATAGAAGTGGCAGAAGTGATCCTTGCCTTTTTGCTGATCTTAGTGGGAAATTTTAGTTTTTCATCACTTAGTACGTTAACTGTAGGCTTTCATACACAGCCTTAATTGTGCTGAGGTAATTTCCTTCAATTCCTAGTTTGTTGAGTGTTTTTATTATGAAAGGGTGTTGAATTCTGTCAATGGGTTTTCTGTATCTATCAGATGCCAGGATCTTTGTCTTTCTGTTAATGTATCTACTTCATATTCACTGTTCCATGTTGAACCATCTTTCATCCCAGGGATAACTCCTACTTGGTCATGGTGTACAAGCCCTTTAATGTGCTGCTGAGTTTGGTTTCCTAATATTCTGTTGAGTATTTGTCTGGGATGTTGAAACAATCTATTTTAAGCTGATAACAACTTTGATCCATACAGAAACTCTACTCTCTTGACTCCCTCCCATTTTATGTTGCTGATGTCACAAATTACACCTGTAATTTGTATACTGTGTATCCATAACTATATATATATAAATTTTTTTTTTGGCTTTCTAGGGTAGCACCCTAGGCATAAGGAGGTTGCCAGGCTAGGGGCTGAATCAGAGCTACAGCTGTCGGCCTACGCCAGTGTCACAGCAATGCGGGATCCGAGCTGCATTTAAGACCTACACCACAGCTCACGCAAACACCGGGTCCTTAACCTACTGAGCGAGGCCAGGGATCAAACCCACGTCCTCATGGATACTAGTCGGGTTTGTTAACTGCTGAGCCATAATGGGAACTCCATAGAACTATATTTTAATGCAGTTATTTTTTATACTCTTGTCTCTTTAAGTTCTATACCAGCACTAAAACTGGTTATAGACACACAGTTTTCCGTCTGTCTACATATCTACTTTCACTAGCTTTATACTTTTATGTGCTTTTTGTTTCTGTACAGCATCTTTCTTTTTTAGGGTTGCACTCGGGGCATATGGAAGTTCCCAGGCTAGGGGTCGAATCAGTACTGCAGCTACTGGCCTACACCACAGCCACAGCAACACTGGATCTGGGCCAGATCTGTGGCCTATGCTGTAGCTTGTGGCAATGCTGGATCCTTAACCCACTGAGTGAGGCCAGGGATTGAACCTGCATCCTCGTGGATACTGGTCGGGTTTTAAACTGAGCCACACAGTGGGCACTCCCAGCATCTTTTCATTTCAACTCAAATGACTTTGTTGTTATTTTCTTGTAAGACAACCAAGTGGTGATGAACTCCCTAAGCTTTTGTTTATCTGGGAATGTCTTAATTCTTCCCTCACTTGGCTACGCCAGCGACAGTATTCTCAGATTGGTAGGTTCCCCCTCCCCTTATTATTTAAAAAAATTTTTTTGGCCATGCCTGTGGCATGTGGAAGTTTTAAGGCCAGGGATCAAATCTGTGCCAGAGCCACAACACGAGCCACTGCGGTGACAATGCTGGAGCCTTAACTCAATGTGCCACAAGGGAACTCCTGAGTATTTTTTGTTCCTTTGGTTGGACCCTATTTCTTCTTGTACCTTTTTACTTTGTTGGGATTGACATATCTGAAAAAATAGTCACTTCTCCCACTCTTTATAGACTGGCTTTGTACAGAGAAAGACTTTGACCAATCAGTTGGGCTACAGATCATGGGGGCCTCTTAAACCTTTGCTGTGGATGGACCTTCTCTGGATGTAAGAGTGAAATTTCCAGTTTAGAGAGGTTTTGCTGGTTTCTTTTTTCAGGCGTTTGTAATCTCTTGCTCCCTCTGGTGTCTATCCACAGTACTGCACATTCTTTGCGGCTGCTGTTTTTTGTTCTCAGTAGTCATCAGGCACCTGAGACTTGGGTCTCGTCAGTGCTCTGGGCTGGGCAAGAAACTAGTTGCTTGGAGAGCTTCCTCTGCACCCCCCACCCCACCAAAAAGCTGGAACACTGGGTTTACATTCCACTCCTTCCTCCCCCTTGAGAGAAAAGCCACAGAGCTGTTTCGGCCTCATCTGCTACTCCAGGTCCTGAGGAGCAGCGCAAGCCAATCAGCTCTCTTCAGTTCTCAGAGGCCTCCAAGCATCTAGAGTGTGCAGAGGCCTGTAGAGCTCTGAGTCAAGTGAGGCAGAAACCAGTTCTGTGGGCAGTACCCCAAGAAGCCAGAACAACGGACCCATCTCTTTCCCTCTCCAAGCAGAAGCTGGGAATTGGGGGTTTTCACTTGCTCTTTCTATACTAAGCCACGGAAAGGGGCAATGCTTGAGTGAGTGTATGCTGGCTCACCAAAGCCAGCTGCTTTTTGTTCTTGGCAATTCAAAACCTGGTGCCCTGTCCTGTAGGTGCTTAGATTCAGGAAGGACATAAGCCAGGCCCTTGGGGAGCCCTCTGAGAAGTCTGAATGTTAGATGTATGCTCCATGCTGCTCTTTCCCTCTGCAGGGAGAGGCGAGCAGTTAGGAGTTTCCTCCCAAGTGTGCTAAACGTGCTGGGGGATGGGCCCTGGGGAGTGAGTTCCATGAATTTTCCTACAGGCCTCCATGCAGCTGGTTTTGCACTGCCTGGAGTGCAGGAGCATCGTAACTGACTTCTAGATTTCTCACAAAGGGAACTGGTCTATGTGTTGCTGCATCATCACTGTTTTTGTGGGGGAAGGAGGGTTTGGAGTTACCTGGTCCACTACCTTGCAGACATCACCCCTAGGTATACATTTTACCACTTCTTCTGCAAGTGATCTCTCACCATACTAACACTTCATTGGCCAAAAGAAGCTACATGGCCTCCTCCATGTTTACCAGGGCATGTATATTCCTCTGGGAGGCTTTTACTAATATACCAGTTTGGATGTTCTCAAAATACTCCTGGGACATTACTTCAGACTCATATGTACTCTTACACAGTTCTGTAACTGTCTGTAGGCTTTCAGGTCATAAATGAGCACTTTCATTGGCAGAGTCTAATTGGGAATCACACCAGGAGATGGCGTTCCCAGCTCCAACCTGGCAACCCATGCAGACTCCAGAGGAGATGCTGGTGACGCCCATCTCTCACTTCGATGATTCAAGAGCTTTTCACGCCCCCATCCCCCGCCTCCAAAGGGGCTGAAAGCCTGCACGCACGGCCCCGGTCCCTCCCGGCTCATGAGCCTTTCTCTCCACATTCCCAGCATCAGTCAGTGTCCACAGTGCTACTGCTCCTTGGATCTAGAACATTCCACATTTCACTGTCACTTTACTCCTACCCCTTCTTTCCCTTGGCTATGGCCTCCTTGCTCTCTGCATCTCAGTTCAGGCACCACCGTCTCAGGCTTTCCAGCGCTGGACACACTGGAAGCACACAGGACAGTCAGTTACCCTGCCTGCTCAGCTCCAAGATGCCAGAGACTATGGGAACAACTGTTACAGCCACAGCCTCGGGTGGAGACAGATCACTAAAACGATACATCAACTGTAAGACAATATCCACATTTTACACAGAAATGTTAACGTTGCAAACAAAATGAGTAAAGTTTTAGTCTATCAGTGCATTTTCTTCTTTTCCTCAGTATCTATTTTCACTTTTTCACTCCTCCAAAGGTGGAGATATTATAACATCCAACTCTGATAATTCTACTTTAGAAAAATGACTTGAAACATACTTGTCTAAGTGGATGTCAATATTATATTCCTTAAAAACTCTTAAGGAGCTTATAAGTGGCGGATCATTTTTAAGACATTAAGACATTCTTAGTTCAGAGAGTAGGAGTCTAGCTACAAGACAAAAGGTTTTCGGCAGCAAGCTCAGACAGCTTGGTCCCATCTGACACAATCGCTCCTTATGAGAACGGCAGCGTGGATCATCTACCAGACGTGACAGCGATGCCATCATGATGGCCAGTTTGTTAATCAAAGCAGTAGCGTGTGAACTTCGAAAGTGGCAGGAAGCGTGCGCGCGCTCAGGCGCATACACAGAAAGCACGTGTTTGAGCACAGGAGGGTGGTGCGAAGAGCAAGTGAGGAAAATGCTGGCAGGTGGAAGAAACAAAAGCCTGCATGTTCTACACTACAGTATCTGCCCTTAAGAGAAGAGAGCGTAAAACATGGATCTGGAGCTCGGTGACTGCAATTCTGGAACTGGCCCCCATTCACAGTGCCCACCTTCATTTGTGTGCCTGGAAAAGAGAGCCCTCAAATCCTTCTCAGGGGTTGGCATGCAGATAGGTAGCCCATTATACCAGAATTCAAATAAAATCTAGAAAAAAATCTGCCTCCCTACCTTTCGGCAGCGAGGATTGGGACAACTGAACCTCTTCACATCGCTGTCCAAGAGAGCAGGAAAGCTGCAGGACGGGCACCTGCGGCCAAAACAGCAAGAGGACCATTACTCAGAGCGTCAAAACCTGATTTGGTTCCAGGTGACCGTTCCTGTTAGGACGGCGTTTTTAGCTGGACAACCACATCTCCTTTCACTCTTTACTTTTCATTCAAACATGAGCTGAAGCTCTCCTTTGTGCTGGCTCTCACCAGGAAACGCAGGTGCCATTCCGGGTCCTGACTCAGTGCAAACCACTCGATAAACATTCCTTTCTGAGAACTCCTTACACATGTCACCTTTCCTCTAACCCAATACACACGGACTATACCTATAAGCCAGATGTCAATACAAGCTTCAACTGCAGATTTTTCCATGAATACAACTGTTCTTTTATTTCAAAGCAAGACATGCCAGAAAACCTGAAGACAGGGCTGTTATAGAATTCTCATCATCAACTGAAGCAGCCAGGAAGAGCTTCCTAATGGGGAGTTGACAGATGACAGCCCGTGACCCCGAGAACTCACCTGACAAGCTCATCGGCATAGGCTGCAGCAACTTCCTCCTCCGCTTTTCGCTCATAGTATTTATACAGGATGGTCTGGGGAAGCACCTTCTCCAGTTCACTGGCTGGGAATGAACATGTGCAGCTGCCTTCCATGCAGCTGAGCTCTGACTAGAATGATGAGGTCAGGAGGCAAAGGGAAAAAACAAATTAACAAAGTTTCTGAAACACAAAAACCCCCAAGAGGTTAAATAATGCATCATCTTTCACTGGAAAGCTGCCACCAGATACACCAGATTCTTAACCCAGTGTACCACAGGGTAACTCTTGGTTAGTATATTTTAATAATATTTTTATTTAAAATATGTACTTTTTTAATTTTTATTTTTTGTCTTTTGTTTTTTTTAGGGCCGCACCCATGGCATATGGAGGTTCCCAGGCTAGGGGTGCAATTGGAGCTGTTGCCGCTGGTCTACGCCACAGCAACGCCAGATCTGAGCTGTGTCTGCGACCTACACCACAGCTCATGGGAACACCGGATCCTTAACCACTGAGCAAGGCCAGGGATTGAACCTGTAACCTCATGGTTCTTAGTCGGATTTGTTTCTGCTGCACCATGATGGGAACTCCAAAAATATATACTTTAAAAAAAAGACATAATGCTATTATATACTTAAAAGACTACAGTATAGTATAGACATAATTTCTACATGCACTGGAAAACCAAAAATTTGTAGGACTCATTTTGTGAGACCCTTAACCCGCCATAGCAGGAGCTCCTGAAAAGCAATCTTTGCTTTTATTTTTTTTTCACTGAAGTACACTCTATCTATAATGTGTTAATTTCTACTGTACAGCAAAGTGATTCAGTTATACACATATATACATTTTTAATATCCTTTTCTATTATGGTTTATCTCAGGGTACTGAATATAGTTCCTTGTGCTATAAAGTAGGACCATGTTTTTAATTTGTTGTTGTTGTTGTTAATTTTGGTTTCTAAGTGTTCATTAAGACAAAATAAAACTCCTTTCCGATGCTGGTATCAAGAGAAACTGACTTTGGACGGAGAAATAGAATCTTGTATAAAATATTACTCATTTTAATAAAACTATACAATCTTATTTTTTTTTGGTTAGGCCTGTATCCATGGCATACGGAATTTCCCAGGCTAGGGGTCGAATTGGAGCTGCAGCCGCTGGCCGCAGCTACAGCCACATGGTATCTGAGCAGCATCTGCAACCTATACCATAAATCACAGCAACAATGAATCTCTGACCAGAGAGGCCAGGGACTGAACTGGTATCTCATGGATACTAGTCAGGTTCGTTTCCACTGTGCCACAACGGAACTCCCCATACAATCTTTTTTGTTGTTGTTGCTTTTTAGGGCCACACCTGCAGGTTCCCAGGCTAGGGATCAAATCAGAGCTCTACCTGCCAGCCACAGCCACAGCCACATAGGATGCGAGCCATGTCTGCGACCTACACCACAGCTCACGGCAACGCCGTATCCTTAACCCACTGAGCAAGGCCAGGGAGTGAATTGGAAATCTCATGGTTCCCAGTCGGATTCGTTTCTGCTGCACCACAGCGGGAATTCTCATATACGATCTTATACAAATTTTGTTAAAAAATACTAATCTGCACCCTCGTATATTAAAATAGGCTGCAAGGTTTTCTCTCTGTATTTATCCTTTGTTTTAACTGCAAACAGGAAGATTAGTGAAGAAGCAGGTGCTCCTGTGAGCATGAGGGCGTGGAAGAATCAGACCATTTTCTGAAAAGAAATGTGCTCTGCTTAGAAGACAATCACACAAAATCAGGGACTGCCTAGGAACCACACCCACACTGGCATGTCTTAGCAGTTCCACCTCACCTCAGAAAAGGCACCTCAGTGGGGCATGTAGACTTGACTACAAATGTGGTCTCCTCAGATTCTGAATGCTCCCTACATACGGACACACTGCACAGGTCTTACCTTTCCAGACCCAAAGACCGCCTCTTGGGCGTAGCGGATGAGGCACTCCTTGCAGAACAAGTGGGCGTCGGCGCACTGCGTCAGCTCCTCGAACGGGAACTCCCCGTAGCAGCAGCGGCACTCGATCAGCTGGCCGTCCTGTGGGCCGGCGGCAACACACGTCAAACGCCCACACTCAAGCCGAGGAGGAGGCCGCCATGACTCATACACCCCATGCCCGAACACGTTCTCAGGTGGAAAGTAATCCCCAGAAGCCACAAAACAATGATGAGCTGTTTTTTGGAAGGGCTTTTTTTTTTTTTTTTTAAGACCGCATCCGTGGCATATGGAGGTTCCCAGGCTAGGGGTCGAATCAGAGCTGTAGCTGCTGGCCTACAGCACAGCTACCGCCACTCCGGATCCAAGCTGCTGCCTGCGCCCTACACCACAGCTCACGGCAACACCAGATCCTTAAACCACTGAGTGAGCCCAGGGATCGAACCCGCATCCTCATGGATACCAGCTGGGTTCGTAACTGCTGAACCATGATGGGAACTCCAATGATGAGCTGTTTTGTGCTGTGTAAATCTGGCTTAAGACGCTGGCACAAATATTAATACACAGCTAAAGCTAAAGACAGATTTTCATAGGTTTGGGGGCATTCTTTGGCAACATCCTTTAGATAAAGTTTTATCATATTCCATGAATTCCATGGTATCAGCAGTACTAAAACATCTACAATCAGATGCTAACATGATCTTAAGAATCAGGGACAAGTGGCATGAGGGGTGTTACCTAAAAAGTTTCAAAAGTTGGATTTTGCTCTTCTTAAGACAAGCGTGTGAAGGGGGGATGTCCCAGCCCAAGCTTTATCTTAGGAAACTACTCAAGTTATATACAGCAGCGATCTCAAGTGAGTCACTAGGAAACTTACTCTATTACTGGCACTGATTGATCCAGTCACTAGTCCATTTCTACCATGTCAGAAAGGGCAACTACGTGAGGACGGCAGACATACAAAATCCGTCTGGTCCTGAGGACAGACACATCGATTCCTTCTAACTCTATAGGAGACACGTGAATTCCAAATTCCGCTCTAAGACACTATCCAATGGACTCCAGGCAATATTTTTTAAGAGGAACAAGGCTAACCATATGATATTCCCTTTAATGTGATCCAGTTTGGTATTAAGAATGACTATAATGGTTAACGAATCTGACTAACTTGGTAGAACCACAAACTCAGCAGATTAACAAAAGGGAACCAATTTGCCATCAAAATACCCAGGAAATGGGATTAGAGAAAAACAGCCAATGAAAATACCCAGAATAAATGAATGAGGTGAGATTTCAAACTACCTTTTGATACTGTTCTTCATTCATTTGCAGGGCAAGCAGAAAGTCTTCATGCTGAGGAATAAAACAACCACACATGCAGATGTAACGTTAGTAAACATGTCACAGACCATTTAGCATTTATTTCCATACACATAAAAGAACTCTATTTTTTTTTTTTTTTTTTGTCTTTTTTTTGTTGTTGTTGTTGTTGCTATTTCTTGGGCCACTCAAGCGGCATATGGAGGTTCCCAGACTAGGGGTTGAATCGGAGCTGTAGCCACCAGCCTACGCCAGAGCCACAGTAACGCGGGATCCGAGCCGCGTCTGCAACCTACACCACAGCTCACGGCAACGCCGGATCGTTAACCCACTGAGCAAGGGCAGGGACCGAACCCGCGACCTCATGGTTCCTAGTCGGATTCGTTAACCACTCCGCCACGGCGGGAACTCCTCCAAGAACTCTATTATTAACAGTCAAGTTACCTGAGAGTAAAATTTACACGTATTAGAATGCTAACCATAAAAAAGAAAACCACACAAGTACTAGAAGATATGCGGAAAATGTTCTTAAATCTGACTGAAAATATAGGAAGAATTAGAGACTGACATAAAACACTTATGAAGAGTACAGAACATCATAAGCAAACAAAAAACTACATAGGTAACAACCAAGTTTGACAACATACTTCAGTGGTGAGGTTAGGGGGGAAACAGGCACTCTTAAATATATTCCTGGGCACAAAGCAAAACAGTACCACCACTATGGGGGGGAGCTGGCTCTATGTAACAGTTACAGAAGTATCTACACTCTAATTCATCAATCCCACTTCCAGCAATCTATCTCAAATTCACCCAACGTAGAACACGTGAAATGATGAAGGCACAAAGTTCATTACCACGGTGCTATTTATAACAGCAAAAAATGGGAAACAATCCCAAACAGCCACCAACAGAGAAGTAACTCAATCAACTCTGCAGGCAATGGCACACTAGGCAGTTTTTCAAAGGAAAGAGAAAATTTCTCTACAGAGTCTGTGGAGTCACTGCCAGGATGCACTGTTAAGTGAAAAAGTCAAGATCAGAACAATGTATACCTTTTAGGTAAGAAAGAGAGGTAAATAAAAAACGTGTGTGTGTGTGTGTGTGTGTGTGTATCCATATATATGTTTTAGGTAAGAAAGAGAGGTAAATAAAAAACGTGTGTGTGTGTATCCATATATATGTTTTTACATTACATAAGGAAAGACAAACCAAAAACTTTTATTTTTTTTGGCTGCGCCTGCAGCACATGAAAATTCCCAGGCCAGAGATCAAACCTGTGCTGCACCACAGCTGCAGCAATGCCAACTCTCAACCCGCTGCACCACACAGGAACCTCCTAGACTGTATTTAGTAACCTTACTATTGGTAATAATTTTGGAGTGTTATTTTTGGAACTAATAAATATATAATATAGGATAAAGGAAATAAGCCATTATGGTAATGTTATTAAAAACCAAGATTTTTAGCATAAGAGGAAAGAAATACAAACATAAAGAAGTAAAAAACCCAGGAGTTCCTGTAGTGGCTCAGTGGTTAACGAATCCAACAAGGAACCATGAGGTTGCGGGTTTGATCCCTGGCCTTGCTCAGTGGATTAGGGTTCTGGACGTGAGCTGTGGTGTAGGTTGCAGACTCGGCTCGGATCCCGTGTTGCTGTGGCTCTGGCGTAGGCCAGGCGGCTACAGCTCTGATTTGACCCCTAGCCTGGGAACCGCCATATGCTGCAGGAGTGGCTCAAGAAATGGCAAAAAAAAAAAAAAAAAAAGAAGTAAAAAAACCTGTAAACCAAAACTGAAATAAAAACCTCAGTATGGGCGTTCCCACTGTAGTACAGCGGGTCAAGAATATGACTGCATGAATTCCCATTTGGTTTAGCGGGTTAAGAATCCAGCCAGTATCCATGAGGGTGTGGGTTTGATCCCTGGCCTCACTGGGTGGGTTAAAGGATCCAGTGTTGCCTTGAGCTGCACTGTAGGTCATAGATGTGGCCTGGGTCTGGTGCTGCTGTCGCTGTGGCCGGCAGCTGCAGCTCTGATTTGACCTAGGGGAACCTGTGTACGCCGTGGGTGTGGCCCTAGAAAGACCGGAAAAAAAAAAAAGGTCGCTGCAGAGGCATGGGCTTGATCTCTGGCCTGGTTCAGTGGGTTAAAGGATCTGGTGCTGCTGCAGCTGCAGCATAGGTAGCTGCTGTGGCTCAGATTCAATCCCTGGCCCGGGAACTTTCTTATGCCATGGGTGTGGCCATTAAAAAAAAAAAAAATCTCAGTATGAATTGCTACAGAAAATAAGGCACCTTGGAGAAGTTGGTGATTCCAAGACTAGGTTAGGAAGAGAAGAAGTTGAACATGGATCACCAGGTGTGCCAGAAAGCAAGGATGCTGTCAAAGACAACTGGGGCAGGGACAGAGGAACTAACCTGAAGGCGACGTCACTGGCCAAAGATGGGGTGATCTGGACATCAGAGAGATGACCACAACCATCTTGCCAACACTTCTGATGCCAATGGTGGTGATTAATGGCAAACGTGGAGTTTTGATACTACCCTGCGAAAAATGCCAACATCTGGAAGGGCTACATAACCCAGTGATTAAGTGTTGATGAAAAGTCATGCATGGGTGAAAGATTCATTCAAAATGCAAAAGCTATACTAACAGATGCCATCACAGGTAACTCCGACAGATGGATCAAGATGACACATCCTCCAAAGTTCTAACTCCATCTGGGATCTAGAATTTTACCATTGCCCATAAGTAACGACTTCATTCATTTTTGAGAAAATTTCTGCCAAATATTTAAATTTGAATAATCATAGTTTTTGTCAGTCATTTTTTTTTTTTTTTTTTAGTACAAATAGGCATTCTGTGGGAGAAAAAAGTGCCTAATTCAGAAGCTTGCAAGTCAATGTCCCAAATGTTTCTGCATGCGGAAACTATCGTAGTTAGTATGAACAAAAGGGCTCTGTGCATACAGTAGGCCCTCTGTATATGTGGGTTCTGCATCCATGGATTCAACCAACCTTGAATCAAAAATATGCAGGGGAAAAATATTCCACAAAGTTCCAAAAAGAAAAACTTGAATTTACAGTGAGCTGGCAACTAATTACATAGTTATTTACGTAAGTACTCTGGACATAATTTAAAGTATACAAGAGGAGGAGTTCCCATCGTGGCGCAGAGGTTAATGAATCCAACTAGGAACCATAAGGTTTCGGGTTCAGTCCCTGGCCTTGCTCAGTGGGTTAAGGATCTGGCATTGCCGTGAGCTGTGGTGAAGGTTACTGACAAAGCTCAGATCCTGCGATGCTGTGGCTCTGGCGTAGGCCGGCAGCTACAGCTCCGATTCGACCCCAAGCCTGGGAACCTCCATATGCCGTGGAGCAGCCCTAGAAAAGGCAAAAAGACAAAAATAAATAAATAAATAAATAAGTAAATAAAAGTATACAAGAGGATGTATGTGTATTCATTCATTCATTCATTTATTTTTGGCCATGTCTGTGGCATGCAGAAGTTCCCAGGCCGGGGATCGAACCTGTGCCATAGCAGTGACAATGTGAGATCCTTAATCTACTCAACCACCAGAGAACTCCCACATCTCTCATTTTAAGACAAAAGCTAGAAATGATTGAAGTTTAGTGAGGAAGATATGTCAAAAGCTAGGCCTCTTGCATCAAAAAGCCAAGTTGTGGATGCAAAGGAAAAATTCTTGAAGAAAATTAAAAGTATTACTCTAGAAAACACACAAACGATAAAGTGCAACAGCTCTACTGCTAATATGGAGAAAGTTTTAGTGGTCTGGACAGAAGATCAAACCACCACAGCATTCATTTCCTTCAGCCGAAGCCTAACCCCAGGCAAGGTCTTAACTCTCTTCAATTCTATGAAGGATGAGACCAGTGAGAAGATACAAAAGCGTGAGGCTAGCAGAGGTTGGTTCATGAGGTTAAAGAGCAAGAAGTCATTTCCAAATCATAATAGTGGGTGGCAAAGCAGAAGTACTGATGTAGAAGCTGTAGCAAGTAATCCAGAGACCTAGCTAAGATAATTAATGAAGATGAATTAATTACGGCTACATGAAACAACAGATTTTCAAATGTAGACAAAACCGCCTTATACTGAAAGAAGATGCCATCTAGGACTTTCACAGCTAGACAGGAGAAGTCAGTGCTTGGTTTCAAGGATTCAAAGGACAGGCTGACTCTCTTGTTAGGGGTTAATGCACCTGATGACTTGAAGATGAGGCCAGTGTGCCTTTGCTATTCCCCAAATCCCAGGGCCCTTAAAAACAGTGCTAAATCTACATTGCCTGTGTTCTATAAATGAGACAACAAAGCCTGGATGACAGCATATCTGTTTATAACATACATGGTGAATATTTTAAGCTCGTTGTTGAGAATTACTGCTCAGAAAAAGATTCCTTTCAAAATATTACTGATCACTGAAAAGCTTCTGGTCACCCAAGAGCTCTAATGGAGAGAATGAGATTAATGTTTTCATACCCGTTAATATAAAATCCATTCTGCAGCCCATGGATCAAAGAGTAACTTTTGACTTTGAAGTCTTATTTAAGAAATACATTTTGGGACTTCCCGTTGTGGTGCAGCAGAAACAAATCCAACTGGTATCCATGAGGATGTGGGTTTGATCCCCGGCCTCAATGAGTGGGTCGGGGATCCGGGGTTGTCATGAGCTGTGGTATAGGTTGCAGAAGCAGCTTGGACCCCGAGTTGCTATGGCTGTGGTGTAGCCCAGCAGCTATAGCTCCGATGTGATCCTTAGCCTGGGAACCTCCATATGCTTCAGTTGTGGCCCTAAAAATTAAAAACAAACAAAAAAACCCCACAAAAACCAAAAACCAAAAACACAAACATTTTGTAAGGATTTTATCTTGCATAGTGATTCCTCCAATGGATCTGGACAAAGTCAACTAAAAACTTCTGGAAAGGATTCACCATTCTGGATGCAATGAGAACATTCCTAATTCATGGGATGAGGTCAAAATACCAACATAACAGGAATCTGGAAGAAGCTGACCCTAACACTCAGGGATGACTTTTCAGTGGAGAAAGTAATTTCGGATGTGGTAGAAACATCAAGAGACCTAGAATTAAGACTGAATTGGTGCAATCTCATGGATAAGGAACTGTTGCTTTTTAAAAAGAATTTCTCTATTTATTTTTATTAGAGTATAGGTGATTTATAACATTGTGCCGATTTCTGCTGTACGGGAAGAGTTGCTTCTTATAAATGAGCAAAGAAAGCAGTTTCCTGATATGGAATCTCCTGGTGAAGATACTAGCAAGAGTGTTGAAATGACAAAAAAGGATTTAGAAAATCACATAAACTTAGTTCATAAGGCAGCAGCAGGATTTGAGTGGACAGACTCCAATTCTGAAAGAAGTTCTACTGTGAGTAAAATCAAACAGCATTGCATGCTACAGAGAAATCATTCATGCAAGGAAGAAAATCAAGCAATTTGGCAAACTTCATTGTTGTCACGTTTGAAGAAACTGGGGCAGCCAACCCAAGCTTCAGTAAGCACCACTTTGAAGAGTCAGCAGCTACCAACAGAGGCAAGACCCTCCAGCAGCAAAAAGATCATGACTTGCTAAAAGCTCAGATGATGGCTAGCATTTTTTTAGCAATAAAGAACTTTTTAAGGCACAGACCTTGTTTCTTTAGACATAATGTTATTATTGCACACCTACTAGACTACAATATAGTGTAAAAATAACTTTTATATGCACAGAGAAACCAAAAAATTCATATGAAAGCTTTATTGTGGTGGTCTGGACACAAACCCACAATATCTCCTAGGTCTGCCTGCATTAAGAAACACACGCATGTGCATGCAGCTCCAATTAAAATGCTCTATCATAAATATGATCTAGAAAAATATGAACTTTGGTCAATATCATTATAAAACCTAGTTTTGTTTTCTTTTAAAAGGTTTATCATTTACTCAAATTAATCACTCAAAAGAAAAGGCAGGAGTTCCCCTTGTGGCTCAAGTGGTTAACGAATCCAACTAGTATCCCCGGCCTTGCTCAGTGGGTTAAGGATCCGGCGTTGCCTTGAGCTGTGGTGTAGGTCGCAGACACAACTTGGATCCCATGTTGCTGTGGCATAGGCCAGTGGGTACAGCTCAGATTTGACCCCTAGCCTGGGAACCTCTATATGCCACAAGTGCGGCCCTAAAAAGACAAAAGACAAAAGACAAAACACACACACACACACACACACACACACACACACACACACACAAAAGGCAAATCTTAAAAGACAGCTTTATACTAAGCCCTGACAGCAAATCAGAATCCTCGAAACAAATTCCAAGCACATCTTCCCACCTCTGCCATCTCTTTGATTTTCTGCTCATAGAACTCCTGCTCTTGCTGCACAGCTGGAAGGAGGGCACGCCGGTCATAGAACCTACAATGTCGTCGCTTGTTTTCCAGAAAGAACATCCTCTTTTCTATTTTTATGTCACCTAGAAGATACACGACAATGCGAAATCATGCAGACAACTGTTTTGCTAGGAATCCAGGTCAGCCACCCCCGTCTTCTGTGGCCCAGTCCCCCGAACCTATTTCTACCAGGACGTTTGGTAACTTTGCCATAACTTGTTCTCTTTGGGAAAACTGTGCTCCTTACCATTCCCTAACATTCCATGAACTTCCTCCCCTCCACCCTCGCCTCGTTGTGCTCCGGTTGGAAGGTCTCTCCTTATCCTGTCAGTACCGCACTGTGTGAACACACTGCAATTTACTATTTACTCCCGAGGACGGTGGCTCGGCAGTGTTGTTATGACCACGGCTGCTGCACCTGTATCTGTGATTCAGCTGAGCATACGTGAAGGAGAAGAGCTGCTGGATCAGCTCTAGCAAACAGGGCCAGTTTTCCAGGTGTCTGTTCTGCAAAACTGTCTCTTCCATGCAGATTTTCTATTTACTCACAAAGGCCTTTTTTTGGTAATCTCTGTTATCAACATTTACTATACTTTGATACATATTTTTTTCTTGTTCATTCTCATTAGTTTAAAAAAAATTAAAACACTTTATTTTTTGATTCTTTAGAAAACCAGTTTTTGGTTCTCTATTCTGTTCCATCCACCTACGTGTCAGTATTTCTGCCAAGACCACTATAGCTATGTAATAAATCTTGAAATCTGGAAGACTGCTATCTCCCATTTTACTCTTCTTTTAAAATTGTTTTAGCTATTCCAGTACCCTGCCTTTCCACATAAAATTTGGGATATGGTGTTCCCTTTGTGGCTTAGCAGGTTAAGGATCAGACAATGTCTCTGTGAGGATGCAGGTTTGATCCCCAGCACTGGTCAGTAGGTTAAGGATCTGGCATTGCCACAAGCTGTGGTGCAGGCTGAAGAAGTGGTTTGGATCCAGGGCTGCTCTGGCTGAGGTGTGGGCCTCAGCCTTGGCTCCAACTTGACTGCTGACCTGGGAACCTCCATAAGCCACAGCTGTGGCCATGTTTAAAAAAAAAATTAGGAGTTCCCG
This sequence comes from Sus scrofa, assembly GCF_054392235.1. Lineage (NCBI taxonomy): Eukaryota > Metazoa > Chordata > Mammalia > Artiodactyla > Suidae > Sus > Sus scrofa. The sequence continues at coordinate 4,201,348 of NC_139385.1, forward strand.
TCGTGGCGCAGTGGTTAACGAATCCGACTAAGAACCATGAGGTTGCGGGTTCGATCCCTGCCCTTGCTCAGTGGATTAACGATCCGGCGTTGCCGTGAGCTGTGGTGTAGGTTGCAGACGCGGCTCGGATCCCGCGTTGCTGTGGCTCTGGTGTAGGCCGGTGGCTACAGCTCCGATTCAACCCCTAGCCTGGGAACCTCCATATGCCGCGGGAGCGGCCCAAGAAATAGCAACAATAACAACAACAACAAAAAAGACAAAATAAATAAATAAATAAATAAATAAAGTTCTAAAAAAAAATTAGGATAATTTTATGATACTTTGCTTATGTCTACAAAAAATCTTGCTGGGATTGACAGGAATTATATTAAGCACTGTACCAATCTGGGGAGAATTTATATCTTCAATATGTTGAGTCTTCCAACCCATGAACACAGGACATATCTCCATTTACTTTCATCTTCCTTGATTTCTTTTTTTAGTGTTTTGTAGTTTTCATTACCTATATAAGTCCTGTACATGATTCGTTAGATTCATGCCTTGACTTTTTTTTTCCAAGCGACTGTACCTGGCAATGTAGTTTAGATTTTGATTTCCACACGCTCATTGCTCCTATACAGACATACAACTGGTTTCTGTAGGTTGATCTTGTATCCTTCAACTTCACTGAACTCATTTATTAGTTCTAGGAGTTTTGGGGTAGATTTCATGGAGTTTTCTATGTAGAAAATCATGCCATCTGCTTTTTCAGAGACAGTTTTATTTTTTCTTTTCTGATCTGTACCTTTTATTTTTCTTTCTTTACTGTGTTGGCCAGGATCTCCCATACTATGCTCAACAGCAGTGAATAGAGAACATCCTTCCCTGCCCCTGATCTCAGAGGGAAAGGATTTACCATTAAGTATGATATTAACTAGGGGTTTTCTTGGAGATGTCGTCAAGTTGAGGAAGCACCTCTCCATTCCTAATTTCCTGAGTTTTAATCATGAATAGATGTTAATATTCTTAAATGCCTTTTCTGATTTGACTGATAGTCATATGATTTTTCTTGTTTAGTCTGTTAATGTGGTGGACTATATACTAATGAGTTTTCAAATATCTAACCGATCTTACATTCCTAATTGGTCATCATGCACATTAAAGATTATATACTTTATATGTTAATATACATATTCATATAAATTCATATCCCTGCATGTATATAAATGTATTCTGCATATTAAAATGTAAAGTATATGTGTATATAAGTATTTTATACATTTACATAAAATATCCTTATGTTTTATATATACATATATACACACACATGTACTTTTTTTGTGGCCACACCCATGACATGTGGAAATATCCAGGCCAGGGATCAAACCTGAGTCACAGCAGTAACAATGCCAAATCCTTAATGGCTAGGCTACCAGGGAACGCCAATGTTATAAATTTAATTGTTTTTTTTTGTTTGTTTTTTTTTGCTATTTCTTTGGGCCGCTCCCGCAGCATATGGAGGTTCCCAGGCTAGGGGTCCAATCGGAGCTGTAGCCACCGGCCTACGCCAGAGCCACAGCAACTCGGGATCCGAGCCGCATCTGCAACCTACACCACAGCTCACGGCAACGCCGGATCGTTAACCCACTGAGCAAGGGCAGGGACCGAACCCGCAACCTCATGGTTCCTAGTCGGATTCGTTAACCACTGCGCCACGACGGGAACTCCTATTTCCTAATTTTTGTTACAGATTTTTGCATCCATATTTATGATGATATCAATCTAGTCTTTTTTTTGGGAGGGGTGTATTGACTGCTTGGTTTTGTTACCAGATTAATTGCAGCTTCATAAATGAATTGGGTCTCTTATTCTTCTATTTTCTGGAAGATACTGTGTAGAACTGGTACCCATTCTTCTAAAAATGGAAGAATCTTCCAGTGAAACCTACTAGGGCTAGAGATTTCTTTTGTGGAAGATTTAAAATTATGAACTCAATTTCCTTAATAGCTATAGGGCTATCCAAATGATCCATTTTATATAGGCAGACTTATTGGTAGTTTGGTTTTTTTTGAGGTATTGGCCATTTCCTCTAAATTGTCAAATTTACGTGTATAAAGTTCACAGTATTTCTCTTTGGATATCTATCTGCAGGGTCTCTAGTGATATCCCCTACAAAGAATAAGTCTTGATATTAGTAACCTGTGTCTTCTTTTCTCTTTGTCAGCCTTGCTGTCTTTTTACTGGTGTTCAGTCTACATCCAAATTCTAACCAGACTCTTCATTAGAGACTGTGTGGTGGTCAGCTTATAAAACCGTAAAAAAAAGACAGTGGAGACTGATCTCTCCTTTTCAGTCGAGTGATGTACAGCCCAAGAAGGAGTGTGTGGATGGAAGACGGCTGAAAAGGTGAAGAATGGGATTCCTGGGACAAATGAAGGATTCTTATCAATACGTGTTTATAAAATGCTTTCGAGAAAGACTACGTGTATCTATAAGTCATAAATATTAAAATACTAATGCAAATCAAGTGTATTTCCTATTTCTAATTGGTAGTGTCCTTAAAGATGATCTAAAAACAACTCAAGAATCAGAATCTAAAATTACAGGGGTATACCTGAAAGAATGGGCTGAAACCAGTAAGATGACGTTAACAGGGATAAGTGTCAGAGGCATCAAAACTGAGAGGAGTTCCCGTCGTGGCGCAGTGGTTAACGAGTCCGACTAGGAACCATGAGGTTTCGGGTTCAATCCTTACCCTTGCTCAGTGGGTTAAGGATCCTGCATTGCCGTGAGCTGTGGTGTACGTTGCAGAAGTGGCTCGGATCCCGTGTTGCTGTGGCTCTGGCGTAGGCCGGTGGCTACAGCTCCGATTCAACCCCTAGCCTGGGAGCCTCCATATGCCGCGGGAGCGGCCCAAGAAATGGCAACAACAACAACAACAACAACAACAAAAGACAAAAAAAAAAAACAACTGAGAGGTGTGTGACTTAAAAGGCAAGGTAGGTAAAAAGACAAAGGTTTAATGTGAGCCAACACCAGGACACATTTTGATTTTAAAAGTTAAGGTGTTCTCAGGCTGCACAGGTTGAAGTTCTACAACCGAAATCCCACAGCAGATCTCTCTGGAGACTCAACTTTGTACACCCAGATGGTCAAAGAGATGCGCTAGAGGAAGACAAAGGGAAGAGCACTCAGGAAGATGTAGAGGCAACAGACTGCAAGTCCTTTCAGAGGCAAGAACTATAACCATGACAGGAAATTTTAGGAGGTACATTTTTGGCTTGATATAAACGAAGAACTTTCTGAAAAACATAGCTGATCAACAAGGGAGTAGATCACCTTGTGAAGTGGTACTTTATTTACCACTGCAAGTCAGAAATGAACACTGACTGTGTGCTAGGGACGCCTAAACTGTGGAGAAATTCAGATGAATGAAAAACCACCTACACCTTGCTCCCGCTTTCATTCTGCCAGAGACCTGCGAGAATGCCACGTCAGGAGAAAACTGCTTCTTCAGAGAGTAGCTTGGGGACATTACATGTCAGAACCTAGGGGATTTTCTTTTAGATCCTGAAAGAGTTCAGAAGCTCAAATACCTCCCAACTCTACACAGCTATCTCATGGATTTTCCATTTAGTCACCCTTGAAGTCAAGTTATGTATTTAATTAACAGATGTGACAGAAAGACAAATAGGAGAAAACAAAAGGGAAATAATCTTATTTATGATATAATCCACAGGAAATGGTGAAGTGGACCCTTGGACACAAACAAGTTAGACAAAATTTGTTGCAAAATTCAGCAAGTTTACCTTTTGGGGGGTGGGGGTGGAGTTAGTCTTGAAGTAACCTCTTTGAAAGAGATCTCAGCAGTTACTACATCAATATGAATAAAAGAATTTTAAAGAAACTGTTTAAGTGGCAATTTAAAAGCTGTTTGTTTCTGTGCAGAAGCCACTCTATCAGGTGCATAAATGCCTTTGCAGTAAACAATCAACCACAGGTTTAGTTTTTACTATGTAGTGATAAGCATAATTCTCAAACCTCCAGGACCCATTTCCCCCCCAAGCTTAACAATGTCCCCAAACACTTTTGCACACATGAATCTCTAACACTATACACAATTCTCCTGTTACAACGTATCCTAAGCAGAAAGAAGACAATTTCAGCCACATTCTCTCTCTCTCTTTTTTTTTTTTTTTTGCTTTTTAAGGCCTCACGTGCAGCATATGGGGGTTCCCAGGCTAGGAGTCAAACTGGAGCTGCAGCTGCCGGCCTACACCACAGGCACAGCAATGCCAGATCCCTAACCTGCTGAGTGAGGCCAGGGATCGAAGCTGCATCCTCATGGATACTTGCCACGTTTGTTACTGCTGAGCCACAGCGGGAACTCCTCAGCCACTTTTAAAACACTGATGTGCTGTCAAAGTGGCCATATCAGTGACACTCCTCAGACTTCTGTGTCAGGCATTTCTAAGCAGGCGTGTCATGACACACAAGAGGGGATGGCTCTCACAGCAGCTTCACACACTGTCAGCAACACTCACAGCTGGCCATTACCTTGTTCAAATTTGAAGTCTATGTAAGAATACTGATTCATTTCTTTTCTCTTTTTTCTTTTTCCACTGGTTTCTGGCGATAGTTCCTGCCATTTTTTAATGGCATCAGAAAAGGCCTAAAAATTGAGAAAGAGAAAGGTTACCAGTGTAAACGGCACACAAGAGTATGTGAAACACAGGCGAAGCCCCAATCTCGCTATGACTCAGTTTCAGCTATCTTCCCTACATAGCTGACCAGAACAGGCAGCAGCAAAACAAACAAGCAGCATTTCCTGATTTTCATTTTTCTCTTTGGTCACCTGCTATAACGACAGAACCAGAATGCTTACTAACAAATTAAAGGGGTACAGGAGAAAACCAGCAGCTACCAAAGCTGTCCATGAGTAAGCACAGGGCAAATCACCTAACAAATGGCTACAGGTTCTATGACACAGGCAGCACCTTCTGCGGTGTTTCTAGCCACCACTCCCTCCTCCGCTTCCCCCGCATCCTCATGACTTCTCCCCACACCCCCATTCTGTGCTGCACGCTGGAGCACAGAAATCCTTACACCACTGATAATCCCTTTTCTTCAATGCCTTTAGCTCCTCCCCTTTTGGATCCTCCCAAGAGGCATTTAAAGTTGCTCACGGCTTTGCTACCTTATCTGTTTGGCTTTTTAGGGCCACACCCGCAGTATATGGAAGCTCCCAGGCTAGGGGATGAATTGGAGCTGCAGCTGCCAGCCTACACCACAGCAACAGCAATGCCAGATCCTTAACCCCCTGAACAAGGCCAGGGATTGAACTCACATTCTCATGAATACCAGTCAGGTTCGTTACTGAGGAGCCACAGTGGAAACTCCAGTAGCCCACTGGGTTTTCAACCACACCACGCTGTCATAAAACATACAGAGGCTCCTGACTGGAAGAAGTAGCGGCATTACCTTGGTCCCATTTAAATAGTGCTTCTAGTTAGCAGGAAGAATCCACACACAGACATACACATACACACACAGACACAAACTTGTCAGGTAAAAAACTTTATCTTTTTTTTTTTTTGACTGTCTCTGCAGAATATGGAAGTTCCTAGGCCAGGTATTGAATGAGCCGCAGCTGTGACCTACACCACAGCTGCAGCAATGCCAGAAACTTAACCCACTATACCACAGTGGGAACCTGAACTTGAGGAAGCTGTTATCTTAAAAGAAAATGTTGCCTAAAAATTAAAGGAGTTCCCGAAATCTTACCTTAATAGTTATATTGACAATCACCACTTATCTTAATATTGACTAAAGGTCTAGTTAAGTAGACAAATAAAATTATAAAATCAGAATTCTTTCCTCTCAAGACCTGCTAGTTATAATTCATACCTACCACTCCAAAGGCAGTAATTTTTCCTTACCTCTTAGCCTCTGCACATACTGCTCCTCTAGCGAAAGCATCTTTAAAGCTCCTGTTCAAATGATACCTTCATTTCTTTCCTAGTGCTCTTTCCAGTGAATAATGTACTTTTATTCACTCCCTTTTATAACCCTCAAACTGTTTTAGCCTTTTTTTTTTTTTTTTTCAAGTCTAATCTCCCCAAACAGACTGAAAGCTCTTTGGAAACTAATTCATATTCTATAGTCGTCAATGTCCTCAGGGTCTAGCCAGCAACTACAGTGAAGTTAGTACCCCTAACACCTACCAGAAAGAACACAGAGCAGATAATGGAGAACAATTTTTCCTTCCATTGTTTCTGGCACTTCTTCCTCCAGCCTGCCCACATTCATGAATCAAATAAATACCCACTCGAGGTATTAATTTTGAGAATCATGAATATAGCCTGGTAAGATTTCTAGGCCATCTGTGACAATAGCCAAAGGAATTTAAGGAATGACCTAAAAACATGACAATGGGGACTGGATGATATAAAAGCTAAGGAGTGGACAGGACTCCTCTATGGAGCCTGGTGGAAAGGCCAGGTCCAGAGATAGGGGTGTGTCACATATATGGAGAGAGAGGGGACCATTCAATTATGCAGAAGGAGAAATCTAGGAGGCTTAGGTAGTAGAGATCCTCAGAATGACCACATCAGAAAACAGAAGTTAAGGGACAGGTTAAAAAAGACAGCCCTGTCCACTAGTATTAAGCTGCATGAGAGCATGGACCCTATTCTGTTCGGTGTGACATTCCTAATGTGTGACCTGTGGCATGCATTCAACAAACTGTTTGAAAGAAAGAGGCAGTCATACCTGTGGCATAATTACTGAGAAAAATTAAGAGGGGAAAGAATTTTCAATCCAGTGGAACTAGAAGTCAACTATGAGCGTATAAAGCAAGACACAGAAAGTTGTCAGAATCTAAAACACAGAAGATTCATCTTTATCAAAAGGCAAAGGGAATTTCCAAGATGACAGCTCTGCAGCAGGCATGGCTAACAGAACAGACTGGAAACCATCAACAGATGAAATGGATAGAGAAGGTGTGACATATATAAACAACAGAATCCTACTCAGCCACAAAAATAATGAAATTTTGCCATTTTCAACAACACAGATGTACTTGGAGGGTATTATGCTAAGTGAAATAACGCAGAAAGACAAATACTGTGTGACATAGTTTATATATGGAATAAAAAAACAAATTAATAAATAAAACAAAAAAGAAACAGACACATATACAGAGAACAAACTAGTGGTTGGGGGGGAGAGAGAAGGGGGAAGGGCAAGTTAGGGGTAGAGGATTAAGAGGTACAATATAAGCTACAAGGACACACTGCACAACACAGGGAATATAGCCGATATTTATAATAACTATAAGTGGAACATAACCTTAAAAAATTGTTAATCACTATACTGTACATTTGGAACATATACTACTGCACATCAACTATTCTACGACTCAAAAAAGAACAGACCTGGAGTTCCCGTTGTGGTGCAGTGGAAATGAATCCAACTAGGAAACATGAGGTTGCAGGTTTGATCCCTGGTCTCGCTCAGTGGGTTCAGCTGTGATGTAGGTCACAGACGCAGCTTGGATCTGGTGCTGCTGTGGCTGTGGTGTAGACAGGCAGCTGCAGCTCCAATTAGACCCCTAGCCTGGGAACCTCCATATGCCGTGGGTGTGGCCCTAAAAGGACTAAAGATGGAAAAAAAAAAAAAAAAGGACTGAAAGAGGAAGGAGGGCTCTAGGTTAAAAAAAATGAACTGAGAATCCACATGTTAGACAGTAAGTAAAACTGTAATGAGAACAACTTTAAAACTGTTGGGCATGGAAAGACTTAGCTACAGAGTCAAAAAACAAAACAAACAAACAAAAGGAAATAAAAAAACCAAGGCAACTGACTTTAATTCTACGGAAAAACAGAAAATTCAGGAAAGGAAACACTATCACAATACACTATCTACCCTAACAATGAACATTCCCATAGTCATAACAGATTTAACAAAAAACTGTGTATCTAAAAGATGAGTGTGTAAGATCCAGAACCTCCAGCCACCATAAGAACAAATAAAAATAATCCCTATAAAAAAAAATAATCCCTGTAACAAATGAATCCAGCATAAAATATGCTAATAAATGTGGAGGTAAACACCAGGAAAAAAAAAAAAAAAAAAAAAAGCAACCAGAGAGGAGTTCCTGTTGTGGCTTAGTGGATCAAGGACCCAACGCTGTCTCTGTGAGGATGCAGTCTCGATTCCTGGCCTCGCTCAGTGGGTTAAGGATCTGGCAGTGCCTTAAGCTGTGGCGGAGGTCACAGAGGCAGCTCGCATCTGGTGTTGCCATGGCTGTGATGTAGCCCCCAGCTGCAGCTACAATTTGACCCCTGGCCCAGGCACTGCCACATGCCACAGATGCAGCTATAAAAAGAAAAAAAAAAGGTAAAAAGAGTTGAGAGGATAGGAAGAGGCTGAAGAGGGGGCTTTAGGCTGCCATTTACAAAATTATAAATAAGCATTTTAGCATTATTTGATTTTTTTTAAACTATGAAAATTAGTTTGATAAAAACAAACATTCTTTTTTTTTTCTTTTTTTTCTGGCCGCACCCATGGCATATTGAAGTCTCCAGGCCAAGGATTAAATCTGTGCCACAGCAGTGACCCAAGCCACTTCAGTGACAATGCTGGATCCTTAACCCGCTGCTCAGAAGAGAACTCTCAAACATTCATTTTAAGTAATAGTTTCTGTTTTAAGTTTTAAGGGTGACATCTTCCCTCCAGTTTTCTAGAAGTTATTCATTAAAAATACAAAGTGCTGGAGTTCCCGTCGTGGCGCAGTGGTTAACGAATCCGACTAAGAACCATGAGGTTGTGGGTTCGGTCCCTGCCCTTGCTCAGTGGGTTAACGATCCGGCATTGCCGCGAGCTGTGGTGTAGGTTGCAGACGAGGCTCGGATCCCGCGTTGCTGTGGCTCTGGTGTAGGCCGGTGGCTACAGCTCCGATTGGACCCCTAGCCTGGGAACCTCCATATGCCGCGGAAGCGGGCCCAAGAGATAGCGATAGCAACAACAACAACAACAACAAAATACAAAGTGCTGATAGCCCTCTTGTCCCAGGAGAGCTTTACAACCAGAAGAAACATTAGGGGCAGCTGCACTGGGTCTCCAAGAAGCCTACCCAGAGGATAAACCCATAAAAAGAGCTGAGCTAAAAGAGCCACAAAGGCACACGCCTGGGGGTTGAGGCCTCCTGCCCTTCACAGCACAGGCTGGGAACAAACCAGAGCTCTAGCATGAACTTGGAGCTGCAAACGTATGGAGGCCAAATCATGCGAGGCTCCTGTGCTCTTGTATTACACTAAGAACTGACTCTGAAGATAGCAGTGAGTAACTTTTGAGTAGAAAGGTTTGAAAATTACTTTGTAGCATACAGAGAAGTGTGAAGGGAGGGATGGGAACTTTCTACTGGAAGCCGAAATACATGAGGCGCTGTGTTATAGGCTTGCTATATAACATTTTATCTAATTCTCACATTAGCCATCTGAAACATCCACTATTTACTAATAGAAAACTGAAGCTAGAGGAGTTTCCTGGTGGCTTAGTGGTTAGGGATCTGGCACTGTCACTGCTGTGGCTCAGGTGTGATCCCTGGACCAGGAACTTCCACATGCCGTGGGCTCAGCCAAAAAAAAAAAAAACAAAAAACAAACAAACAAACAAAAAACAAACCCAAAAAACTGAAGCTCTGCAAGTTTAGTCACAGACCTGCTCAAAGGCACAGACCAACAAGCGGCAGAACTAGAATTAAACCCAAGACAGGGGGAAAAAAAAAAAAAAAAGTCAAACCTAAGTCTGATCAAGATTCTAGATGTAACCATGAATTTAGAGGAAATTCAGGGGACAGAGGAATCATTTAATTTCACTGCAGGGATGCAGTGAGCAAAATCTAGACTTGTAAAAACCTCTGAGATAAACAAGTGATTTTTTTCAACAAATAAGCAGTAAGGAAAAATAAAGGAGGAGGAAAGAGAAAGCGCCTATAGACTAAAAGAGATTTAAGTAACATTTCAAGCAACTGCAATAAATACATTTTGCTTGGAACTCGCTATGACCAAACAAGTTGTTTAAGACTTTTGACATGTTCAGAGAAATCTGACCACTGCCTGGACAGCCAATGATGTTAATTTTACAATCTGACTGTGGTATTTGAAGTGGTTTTTTTTTTTTTTTTAATTATTGTCCTTGTCTCTATTTTTTAAAGATAAACCTTGAAATACTTATGGATGAAAAAAATGAAATGATGCTTGGAATTTCCTTCCAAGCAGGCTGGGCGGGAGCAAGTGGGTAGGGTGGAAGTGGAGCGGGACTGGCAGGGGCTGCTGAGAGCCGCAGCTGAGTGGCAGCACGCAGGGTGTGCTGCAAGGTCATCTCTACTTCTCTGTGCGCTTGATGGTCACAGTAACAAGTGACAGGAAGAGACGTCCAGGGAAAATCGACTCTGTCAGCACACCTTCCCTCAGCTGTCATGTTCGGGGAGCGGCACGGGGAAGACGTGCTACTGCTATAACCAGGAAGCATCTCCGGGTGCGTTTTCTATGGCCCTGACCACGTGAGCGTCACTTCCTACAAGGCCGAACTCTCATGTACCACATGGAGACAGCAGGGAAAGGCTCCAAGTTCTAACTGAGCACATCAGATTTTAGCTTCTGCCAAACATTATTTCTCCTTAACACCTTATGCTCATTCAAATTTCACAACCCTTTTTTCCAAAAGTCCTGTAAATTTAAAAATTACCCACCAAAACCAGCAGACACCATAAAAAACATGAAAGGCCAGAAAAACACGGTCAGAGATAAGGAAGGCATGAACAAGAACTAAGGCACAAAACCCTACAACCTCCCATCCAAATAACTAGCAGGCTCTGGGACGATTAGGCATTCAGTGGGGAGAAGCATCTGAAAGCAAAGTTCCTTTTACTGATGCCTGGGTGGTAGCAAGGACATGTCTAATGAGGACCAACCATACCCAGACCGCAGGCGCTATTTCCTGCTGCGTGCTGCCCTCTCACTTTTCATGCGGCTCCCTGGGAGCTCAGAGAAGCTGTGCGGCACCACAGGATCAGTAAAGATGCCACGCAGGGCATAAAGAGGACAGAGCCTTTTCTTTCTCAGGTCACTACTGGGGGGTGGGGGGAGTGCGGGGGCAGGGAAGAGTCATTCTTTTTCAACGACAGGGCAGGCATTCCCTATTTAGTATGGGGAATGAGATTCGGAAACAGGATGCACTGTGTGTTTCCTTCAGAGTAATTTTACCAAAAATGAGCCTACATTTAGGAGTCTGCGGACGACTGCCTGGATCTTGGTGATCCACAGGTGGAAGGGGTATAAACACGGCAGATTCACCTGAGGTTCACTGTCTTTCAAGTTAAGACCCAGTGGCTGTCTTAACCATTAAAGTAACTCCACATTTGCTTGCCTTCTGGAAAGAAAAGCACACTGTTTGCTGAGAATCACTAGAACTTGCGCAGGAGAGAGAAGAGGCTTCTCTGTTCTGACAGACCGCCATGAAATGGGCACCACACAGAGGACGTCACTAAATGGAGCATGGGTGTTACCCACCAGGGACCAGCACCCGTCTGAAATCTTGGAACAAAGGCACTCAACAGAATCTTACCTAGGGCCTCAAAGGGGAAAAAAAAAAAAAAAAAAAATCCTTGAGAGCTTTCAGTAGCTGCTCATTCTCTTCTGCGACAAACCACCACTCCTTGGGCAGTGATGGGTTCCTGGGCCCTTTACAGACCCTACTTCATGCAACTAGCAACTGAGCTATCAGGGGAAGGATGGTGTGACCAGCCCCAAGTCAGAAAGCAAATCAAGGAGGAGCAGCGCTGGAACATGTTTGTTATACTCTAGTAATCCTTCATTCCGCAGTAAAATTCATCATCCTCCGTGTCTTTACGGTCAAAACAGAACTGCCCTGCTTCTAGTCTGTATTTCTTTTCATTCGGTTCTTCCTGATCAGCAAATACCTTTGTCTATGTATCTTCACCCTGCCAAACTCCTTTGCTCTCTGCCATCATAAACCATCCCAATTTCCACAAGCTGAACTCTTCATTCTGTTACCACCGGAAGAAGCAATCAAGAGGTATGAGCCCACTAGGGAGACAGGTAGAGCACCTTTCGGGTGATTGCATAGTGTCCTTTGAGCTCATGCAGGGCCCACTTGATGTCCTGACTGCTCAGCATTTTGAAGTCGGCCATCAGGAGGTCAGCAGCTTGGATGAAGCAGCGCTGGTCAAGAGGAGCCAATTTAGAGTAGTCAAAAAAGTCTATCTTAGGCAACTGAAACGAGAGACAGGTACACCATTAGAGGCAGATGGTGCATTTGCCGGGAGGAGGAAATCATTTGAAGAATTACCTCTTACAGAACAGATTAATCTGACTTGTACTCATAATTACGCTTAAGGAAGATACCAGCCCTGAAGAGAGATGAAGAAATGGTGGTTCAGAAAGATTATACAGCCTGTCTGGAGTCTGGAGACTAGTTTTACTAGTTGGAACTATGAAAAAGTAGAGCTGGGGATTTAAACCCAATCTTTTAGCCATTTTCTTTCCACAAAATGCTGAGAAAAAAGGACTTTTTTTTTTTCTAGCTGAAAAATATAGGCATACTTTGGAGATAATGCAGGTTTGATTCCAGATCACTGAAATAGACTTCCAAGTCAGACAAATCTTCTGGTTTCCCAGTTCATAGAAAAGTTATAGTTACATTTATACCATACTGTAGTCTATTAAGTGTGCAAAAGCATATGTCTAAAAAAAGTACATATCTCAATTAAGAAATACTTTACTGCTAAAAAATGCTAAATATCATCTGAGCTTTCAGCAAGTCAACCTTTTCTCAATAGCAACATCAAGTCACTGATCACAGGTCACCACAACAAATATAATAATGAAAAAGTCTGAAATATTGTGAAAATTACCAAAAAGTAATATAGAGACCAAGCTATGGGAAAAGTGGCAATGACCGACTTACTCAATGCAGGGCTGCCACAAACCTTCAATTTGCTAAAAAAAAAAAAAAATCGTAACATCTGCAAAGTGCAATAAAATGAAGAGTAGCAAAATGAGTAATGCCTGTACATAAAAGGAATAGCCAAAAAGAATTTGTGGGGAAGAAGAAGTATCAAACAATAGATTCCAGTGAAGCAGTTCTAAACTATACCTTCCTTCCACCACTTAGGACAATAAATGCTAGTTTGGATCACAAATGAAGACAATGGGAATTTCCGTCTTGGCGCAGTGGAAACGAGTCCAACTAGGAACCATGAGGTTGCAGGTTCGATCCCTGGCCTTGCTCAGTGGGTTAAGGATCCGGTGTTGCAGTGAGCTGTGGTGTAGGTCACAGACGAGGCTTGGATCTGGCGTTGCTGTGGCTGTAGCATAGGCCGGCAGCTACAGCTCCGATTAGACTCCTAGCCTGGGAACACCCGCATGCCGTGGGCGTGGCCCTAAAAAGGCAAAAGAAAAAACAAAAAAACAAAAAAACAAAACCCAAAACAAACAAAAGAACAAATGAAGACAGTGATTAAGGTTTTTAAAAACCCAACTGTTTATATACCTTGATATGGGATTTGGTTACATAGGTGGATGCACTGTATATAAGTCTTACACAAAAAAGAATAGCTATAGACAGATATTCAACTCTAGGCAATAATCTGCATGCTCAAGTATTTACGGCACAGCACAGTGATGTTTTTGCATTTACTTTGAAATGCATTATAATAAAATAAAATATAAATCCTGAGGGATGGATGTGTGACAAAATGGACACAGTAAAACGTTCATTTTTAATAGTACTGCTGGGGGTATATAGGTAATCAAAGGAGAATTCCTTTGCCTTTACTGTATGTTTGAAAATTTTCAAAATAAAATGTTAAAACCTAAAATGATCCAAAGAATCCCAGCCAATTCTTGTTTCATCTTAGGTACTTGCTTTGTAGGATTAGAGATGTGGAAGATTCGTTTAATTCCTTGTGGGGAAGGAAAGACAGGGGTGCAATGAAAGCAGCCAAATACAGAATTCAAAGTGGCTCAGAAATATATATAAATACACACATATACTTATTACTGGAATATAAATATATTCTGAAATGCTATTCTCCTGGACAGCTGTAAAAAAAAAGCATCCTGACAAAGCACTTGATTCCCATACAAACGACGAAAGGAGCAGAGCATTTCCAGGAAGACACTCCAAAACAAGAGCACAACTTGCCTTTGTCTCATCATGGCTGGCAAGCAGGCTGCTATTGGGGTTGATAATGATTCTATCTTCTCTCTTTGGATAATCTGGATTTTCCAGAAGAAAATTACAAAGTCTGCAAAAATAAATGATGTTACTTTGATACTGCTTCCAAATCCCACACCTGCCTACTGATTCAAATGTAATGTTTAAAAAATAAATTCTCTAGTCACACATTATAAATGACCTACCAAGGAATTAAAACATTTACGGATCAGGGGGAAAACCCAAATTAATAGATAAAAGAAAATGGAAGTTCCCATCGTGGTGCAGTGGTTAACGAATCCGACTAGGAACCATGAGGTTGAGGGTTCAGTCCCTGCCCTCGCTCAGTGGGTTAAGGATCCGGCATTGCTGTGAGCTGTGGTGTAGGTTGCAGATGCGGCTTGGATCCCACGTTGCTGTGGCTCTGGCGTAGGCTGGTGGCTACAGCTCTGATTTGACCCCTAGCCTGGGAACCTCCATATGCCCCAAGAAATAGCAAAAAAAAAAAAGACAAGAAAATTACACTGAATCCCTATTTTTACTTGCTAATTTAAAAAGTAATAAACATACTGATGAATACCAGATAAATGTACATTCTGAATTTTTTCTATTACTTGGGTATCAATGTTATGGATTCACTGAAATTCTTACTGGTTGAACTGTATGGAACTGGAGAATTTAGATGAAAAGCAGCTATTGTTTGTCAGGAAAACTTTAAGGGATGGGAAAAAGTTTGTATTTACATTCACAATTAAAAACAGTTTTCTAGGAGTTCCCGCGTAGCTCAGTGGTTAACGAATCTGACTAGGAACCATGAGGTTGTGGGTTTGATCCCTGGTCTTGCTCAGTGGGTTAAGGATTGACGTTGCTGTGAGCTGTGGTGAAGGTCGCAGATGTGGCTCGGATCCTGCATTGCTGTGGCTCTGGTGTAGGCCGGTGGCTACAGCTCCGATTGGACCCCTAGCCTGGGAACCTCCATATGCCGTGGGAGTAGCCCAAGAAAATGGCAAAAAGACAAAAAAAAAAAAAAAAAAGTTTTCTAGGAAGTTTCCATCATGGCTCAGTGGTTAAAGAATCTGACTAGGAACCATGAGGTGGCAGGTCTGATCCTTGGCCTCGCTCAGTGGGTTAAGGATTCAGCATTGCCGTGAGCTGTGGTGTAGGCCACAGACGATCCCTAGTTTCTGTGGCCCCGGGGTAGGCCGGTGGCTACAGCTCAGATTAGATCCCTAGCCTGGGAACCTCCATACGCTGAGGGTGCAGCTCTAGGAAAAAAAAAGACACCCCCCCCCCAAAAAAAAACCCCAGTTTTCTATATGGAGTTCCTGCTGTGGCGCAGTGGGATCAGTGGCATCTTGGAAGGACTGGGACACAGTTTCGAGCCTCGGCCTGGCACAGTGGGTTAAAGATCTGGCATTGCTGCTGCTGCAGCTGGGGTTGCAATTGTGCGTGAATGTGATCCTTGGCCATACGCCTCGGGGAAGCCAAGGGAAAAAAAAAGTTTTCTATGATCAGCTCATCTAGGACAAAGGAGGCAAGAACATACAATGGAGGGAAAAACGTCTCTTCAGTAAGAGGTGCTGGGAAAACTGGACAGCTACCTGTATAAGAATGAAATTAGAACACTCTTTAACAACTATACACAATAATAAACTCAAAATGGATTAAAGACCTAAATGTAAGACCAGACACCATAAAACTTTTAGAGGGAAACATAAGCAGAACACTCTCTGACATAAACTGTAGCAAGAGGAGATCCACCTCCTACAGTGATGAAAATAAAAACAAAAATAAATGGGACCTACTTCAACTCAGAAGTTTTTGCACAGCATAAGAAACCATAAACAAAACAAAAAGACAACCCAGAGAATGGGAGAAAATATTTGCAAATGAAGCGACTGACAAGGGATTAATCTCAAAAATATACAAACACCTCCTGCAGCTCAATATCAAAAAAGCAAACCACACAATCAAAAAATGGGCAGAACATCTAAACAGACAATGTTCCAAAGAAGACATACAGATGGCCAAAAAACACATGAAAAGATGTTCAACACCACTAATTATTTAGAGAAATGCAAATCAAAATTACTATGAGGTACCACCTTACACCACTCAGAATGGCCATCATCAAAAAGTCTATAAACAATAAATGCTGGAGAGGGTATGGAGAAAAAGGAACCCTCTTACACTGCTGGTGGAAATATAAATGGAAAACAATATGGAGATTCCCTTAAAAACTAAAAATAGAACTACCATAAGACCCAGCAATCCCACTTCTGGGCATCTACTGGGAGAAAAACCTATTTTGAAAAGATACATGCACCCCAAAGTTCACTGCAGCACTATTTACAACAGCCAAGACATGGAAGCAACCTAAATGCCCAGTGACAGAGGAATGGATAGAGAAGATGTTTTATATATATATGAAACACACACACAATAGAGTATCACTGATACACACTGTATCTCACACACACACAATGGAATATCACTTAGCCCTAAAACAGAATGAAATAATGCCTTTGGCAACAACATGGATGGACCTAGAGATTACCATACCAAGTGAAGTCAGACAGTGAAAGACAAACATATGATATATGTGGAATCTAAAAAAAAAGGATATAAATGACCTCATTTGCAGAAGAGAAAGAGATTCACAGACTTTGGCAACAAACTTCTGGTTACCACAGATTGTGGGGGGAGGGATGGAATGGGGGTTGAGATCGGCAGATACACACTGAGGCCTATGGAACGACTGGTCAACGGGGACTTGCTGTATAGCACAGGGAACTCTACCCAATATTCTGTGACAATCTATGTGGGAAAAGAATCTGAAAAATAATGGATGTGTGTTTATGTACAACTGAATCACTTTGTTGTACAGCAGAAATTATCGCAAGCTTATAAATCAACTACACTTCAATCAAACTTTAAAAAATGAGAAAAAGTAAAATCAGCTTTCTAACAATTAATAAATAAATGGAACATCAAAGACCCTCTGCTAATTCACTGATACTTTTTTTAATCCTATGGGAATAAATCCCCAGGATGATGTGAGGGATACTCGGCTTACTGCAAGGCTGAAGGAATAGACCATGTTTGCTTAAGAACAGCCTGTCTTCATACCAAACTCAGTCTTCTCTTTTTTATCACTGCTATGAAATCCTTCCAAAATAAGGATATAGAGAAGAAGATAACATGTGCGCATGTATCACCACCCAGATTCACCAACCAGTTAACCAGCAAGGCTCTTCACCCTGGAACAACCAAAGCAAGCAACAAACTGTGCCCTTTGCACGATTTCACAGTGACAAGGACAAGGTATGCAGCACAGAAGCTTTTCAGTCACAGGGCCACTGGGGTTTCCCCTCTCGCTGATCTTCCTTCCTTTGCTCCTACAGATACTCAGCATGACTCCGGCGTCTTGAAGTGGAGTGTCCCACCACTCAACGCCCTTCTCCCCAAGTCTCTCCTGTCCAGAGTCAAGAGTGCAGCCTCAGAGTTCCCTGGCGGCTCAGCAAGTTAGGGATCTGGGATTGTCACTGCTTGGGTGCAAGTTCAATCCCTGACCTGGGAACTTCCACATGCCATGGGCGCAGCCAAAAAAAAACAAACAAAAAAAAAAACCAAAAAGGAGTGCAGCCTCCAATTAAAACAGGTACAGCAGGAAGAAAACAGAAAAAGTGCTCCATCTCCTCTTCTCACCTAGAGGCCAGTGCTCGGTGACTAAAAAATGGGGAGGCATGCTTCTTCTACAAGCCCCTTCAGGACCCTCGGCACTGGCCTGACTACAAAAGCCCCTCCTCCTGCTCCAGGCCCAGTCAGCACACCTGAGTACCTTTTCCTTCCTCATCACGTCCAGGAGTCCCAGAGGCCTCCTATGGCCAAGCTCTCCTCTTCTCAGCATCATGCCCTGTCTCTGGAACACAATGCCAGAGGCCCAGAGGCCACGTCAGAGTTGTAGCAGAGGGAGACACCCCCAGTCAAGAATTCCGAACACATTTCCCTTAAAGGGAAATGACTATTGTCCCTGATGGTGACTCTTTGTTCCAATACAAGTGACAAGCACTGCAGGTTATACAGATCCTTGAAGAGCAGTCTGAGAATGAGTCACCATTAAGCATCCAGTGTTAGTGGGGAAAGGCATCGAGTCCCAAACATCCCCTTTCACATGCACACATGGACGTGCTACAAACCAGATGTGTCACAGTTCCTCCCATTTCAATCTCGCCTGTTTGTAATGTTCTGATAAATGTGGCTACCACAGGTCAACACACTGCCAAAAATCAGGAATTTGGGGAAAGATAAAAAGATCAAAGAATCAAGAATCTTCTTTGACAGAACAGCCAGCCATGAGTGAAGACAGAGGGCTCCCAAGTGGGGTGCATGCAAGATAATCTGCTAGAGTGCTGGAACAAAGTTTTAAAACTTCTGTCTCTAGTTTTTAAAATATCATCCTTTAAAATGTTCTACTTTTACGAATTTTCTAAGGTAAATGATACAGTAGTAGAATACTCAGTAATAATTTCTGAAAAACACTCCCCACATTTTGAGTTCTTCCCTTACTAATTCATTTTATATTCTCAACAATATTAAAAACTTCATATACTGAAATGCTGCAAGATGTGGAAATCCACATGGCAGATAACAGAGGCTCTCACTTTGAACTGCCAAATTTTATTTCCATTTTAACCACTTCTCTACCCTCACCAGCACAACTTTCCTGGAGTTAAATGACATTCAGTGGCACAGATAATTAAGAACAAAGTTTCCCTTCTACAGAAATAAGCTGCAACCAAACACACAAATATTTACAGCCTGAGGCAAAGGCAGGAGGAGGCTTGTCAGAACTCGAATCTGCCCATCTCCTGATACTATTTCATGCCTGATCTGACCCGACAAGTTAAAGGATTTCAAGAAAGCACCTCTGCTAAGTAAGGTGGCTAATATTTCAAGCTTCTGTTATTCTTTAATAGTTGTTGCTGCGTCCATCCAATTTCAGCTGCAGCACATGTGCGTGACAAGTCTTAGTTAACCAGTCAAAGTGCAGGTTACCATCTCAGGATGTTCTCTGGTGAACAGGCCCCTCCTGCTAAAATGACCACTGCTTACACCTAAAGGTGACTTAAAGGCCGCACATAAAGGGACTGAGTCAGCCCCCCCAAAGCGCCGGCTTGTCCAACTCTGCTTTGGGCCTCCTTTTGGCTCTACACAAACAACATTCAACTTCACTGTGAGAATTAACGACTTCATCTCAAGAGCTCAGGGATGAAAGGAGAGCAGTGTCAGAAAAATCAGACTGCAGGTTTGAAAAGATTCAAAAAAAAAAAAAAAAAAAAGAAAAGATTCAATACAGTTACTGAACATTCTCTTTCCTTGGAATTCACAAGATTTTTTATGTATTTAAGGATGAATATTTGCTTTCAAGTGAAGCAAAAGGCACAGAGCAAGTCCTGAGGAAAAAGGACATCTATGAGACTCAGGAGGCAGGAAAAACAGAACTGCCACAGCATCTGTCCATCTGATCACATTTTACTGGTACTACAAAGACAATTAATCTTGCAGATATTTAAAAAATAATATATTCACCTGTAGAACAAGACGGCTTATACTAAATTTCTAAAGGGTTATTTTAATGTTTATTATAAATTATTCAAAATACTACTTGGTATTTCCTGTTCAGATCAGTATTTTGTAACTAAATGTGCTAGGTCAATACTTTTCTCTATCATTTATATTTTCTAAAATGAACAAACAAGTACAACGCTTCATAATCAAGAAAACACTAACAAAGAAAGGAGTTCAATGAGACAAGAGAAGGAGAAAACGATTTACACAGGAGGGAAGTACAATGAATAAATATATGAAAACTGTTAACACAGCCAATTATCAAAGGAATACAACCTAAAATATTAATTACTTCATGCCTAGTTACCAACAACAAAAACAAGACCATTACTCAATACTGTTGAGGAATTATTAAAGTGATTCACACACATCTCTAAAAGCAACATAAACTGGTATAACTCCACTGAAAAGCTATTTGGGAGTATGTTTCAAGGACCATGAACTTGTATATAATCTCTGATCCCAAATATTAACTTTTAGGGTTTTGGCATGTATGGCATAATTTTTTAAAAAAGGAAACATGCTACATGGAATAATGCAGAAAAATATTTATCTGAACACCAGTGAAACCATGAACAAGCAAAATATTTAACTAAGAGGAAAATTCGAGAGAATAGCCTTTTGCTCGTTTTGTTTTTTTGGCCGTACCCATGGCATGTGGAAGTTCTGGGGCCAGGGATCAAACCCATATAGCAGAGACAACGCCCAATCCTTAAAGGAGGGCCACCAGGGAACTCCTCGATAGAAAAATTGTTACTAAAGGTTATAACAATTAACATCACGAAGAAAAAAATGGAAAATTTTTTTACTTAACATTTCATAAATAAGATACCCTATATTTACCCTCTGACAAAAACTGTCTTCATTTCAAGAACTTAAAAGGTACAGTAAAAAACAAAAGCTGTTTTTTTGGTTGAGTGGAAGTCTAGGAGATATTTTTCATTGTAAAAATGAAGTTGTTATTGGCTCAGCAGTTAAGGACCCAACGTTGTCTCTGTCAGGATGCAGGTTTGCTCCCTAGCCTTGCTCAGTGGGTTAAGGATGTGGTGTTGCTGTGGCTGAGGTGCAGGCCATAGCTGCAGCTCTGACTTAACCCCTGGGCCAGGAACTTCCATATGCTGCAGGTGTGGCTCTAAAAAGCAAAAACAAAACAAAACAAAAAACAGGGGAAAAAATCAATAATATATAAAAAAACAAGTAAGTGGGAGGCTACTGTAGATTAAGAAACTAAAAAGACTGGAGTTCTCATCATGGCTCAGCAGAAATGAATCTGACTAGCATCCATGGGGATGCAGGTTCGATCCTTGGCCTTGCTCAGTGGGTTAAGAATCTCAAGGTGCTGTGAGCTGTGAAGGCCACTGATTAGACCCCTAGCCTGGGAACCTCCATGTGCCATGAGTGTGGCCCTAAAAAGACAAAAAAGAAAGAAACTAAAAAGATAAATAATACATGATAAAACCTTGATTCCATCCTTGTTTAAAAACCTGGTAAGAGTCACTGCCTCTAGACAGAGGGGGATAGACAGGGCTGCTAATGGCACCAAGAGTGTCTCTGCATGCATTAGGAAAAAGTACCCTTCCAGGCTGCTGCCCTGGGAATGAGGGCCTTGCCCTCCTGGGCTCAGCAGCCAGTTCCCACCTGCACCCTTAGCTGAGTTCTACAGTCCAAAATATAATCTTTGAGGACAGAGGCACAGTATATACTCTTTTTGTTTAATCAAAATAATCTATGAATTAGCTGAATTTTGATTAATTAAGTTCAATAGCTACTGTTCTTTATAAACTTACAACTGTTCCACCTCTGCTGACTAGGAGGAGGTGAAAGGGTATAAAAGGAAAGAGACTCATTTTTTATTTTGTACTCTTTGGGACACTTCTACTCTTAAAAAAATATATACTTATCATCTTTATAATTAAAAACTAAAGAAACACTTCCATATATTTCTCCCAATAGGCAGAGTGGATGCAGAACGTTTTGTTACAAATATAGGGACAAAAATGTCTTTTAATGTCCTGACCAAAATGAACATAGTTTCAATGCTCAGAATTAACAAAACATCTTAATTCTATATAACTATGCATGATTCTATAAGATCCAGAAAACAGTCTGCGTACATTAAAATTAAAACTTAATAGGATGATTAAAAAAGAATAACTCGGGAGTTCTCGTCGTGGCTCAGCAGGTTAAGGATTCGGCGTTCCCATGAGCTGTGGTGTAGGCCACAGATGCAGCTCAGATCCGGCATTGCTGTGGCTGTGGTGCAGGTTAGTGGCTACAGCTCCAATACAATCCCTAGCCTGGGAACCTCCATATGCCATGGGGGCGGCCCTAAAAAGCCAAAAAAAAAAAAAAAGAGAGAATATGATAAGTGAAATAAGCCAGCCATGAAAGGACAATTATTGATCCACTTATATGAGGTCTCTAGAGGAGTCAAGATGACTGAGAGAGAAAATAAAACAGTGGTTGCCAGGGGCTCAGGAGAGGGAGTGGGGACAGTTTCAGTTAGGGAAGATGAAAAAGTTCCAAGATGGATGGAGATGTGACAACGTACATATACATAATGCCACTGAACCATAAACTTAAAAATGGTTAAAATGTTAAAATTTTACATTATGGGAGTTCCCGTCGTGGCGCAGTGGTTAACGAATCCGACTAGGAACCATGAGGTCGCGGGTTCGATCCCTGCCCTTGCTCAGTGGGTTAACGATCCGGCGTTGCCGTGAGCTGTGGTGTAGGCTGCAGACGCGGCTCGGATCCTGCGTTGCTGTGGCTCTGGCGTAGGCCGGTGGCTATAGCTCCGATTCAATCCCTAGCCTGGGAACCTCCATGTGCCGTGGGAGCGGCCCAAGAAATAGCAACAACAACAACAACAACAACAACAAAAAGACAAAAAAAAAAGACAAAAAGACAAAAAGACAAAAAGACAAAAAAAAAAAAAAAAAAAAAAATTTTACATTATGTATATTTTACCGCAATGAAAAGAAAAAGGGCATGGTGGTGTACTTACACATTCAAATCATAGTAATTCTTCAAACGAATTATTTCCTCCACATACCCATTTGCTACATCTGGAAATCTTACTTCCTAGAAAGGAATAAAAACATTATTTATATTTCATCCCCTAGAACAAGTTATAATAAAAAACAGATGGCAAAACATATATAAAATGATTAAAGACTAGAAGAGGACTGTAAAGTAGGTTTGTATCCAGCTTAAAACTTCACTCAAGGAGCCGAGTTATCTATCTACACAGAAAATGGAATTTAGAAAGATCCCTAGAGAGCACTTGGCCTCTGTCCCCGTATTTTGCACATCCATTCTTCATTCTTTCAATGAACACTGAACATCTCTGCCCAGGCAAAAGGAGCCTAAAGATGAATAAAGGGAGTTCCCTTGTGGTACAGTTGGTTAAGAATCTGATCTTGTCACTGCAGCAGGTGGGTGGCTGTGTGGTGCACGTGTGATCCCTGGCCCGGGAACATTCATTCACATGCTGTGAGCAAGGTCAAAAAAATTTTTAGAAAGGACCATTCAAAGGCAAACCACAGCCCACAAAATCCTGCATTACTTTCTAGGTTAGTACTATTAACAGAGGTTGGTACAAAGACGGAAGTTTTCTATTCTGTGTTTTCCAACATAGTACCAGTTCAGTCCCCTGTGGCTACTCAGTACTTAAAATCTGACTGGTGCTGGTGGAAATACAACTTTAATTTTATTTACTTGTATGACATTTAAACAGCCAAAATGAGGCTACCACTATGGACAGTGCAGCTCTAGGTAAACGTATAAACCTGCTTCAAGGGTTAGAATTTGGAGTTAACACAATTCCTTTTTAAAAACTGGGCAGCCTAATGGTTTAGGATTTGGCATTGTCACTGCTGTGGTTCAGGTTTGATCCCTGGCCCAGGAACTTGTGCATGCCACAGGCAAGGCCAAAAAAGATCCCCTACCCCAAACCAAAAACCAGAACCAGGAGGACGGCTGCTATGACAGCATGAGAACACCCATGATCTGCAGCTAGAACCCTAGAGGGCTTGCTGGGGGCTGAAGGGGAGCTAAAGGAATCCCAATTCAACTTTCCTATCTTCAGAGTATCCTTCTCATCCACACTCACAACGCTTTTGCAATAAAAGAAAACTCCATATATTTAGTGTCTGTAAGTATTTACCTGTCAAGATAAAACTTACTGTTTCTTTCACTAATAGTGCAACGAGTTCTTGATCTACATCAGGAGCTTCTTGCCCCCAAAGGTTTTCCAAGTTGGGCTCCTGAGTTCCTTGCAGTGGAAAGGCTGGACCTGGCTCTTCATCGTCTATTGCTAACTGCTGGTCTTCAAGCTCTCCCAGAGGATGTGCAGGCTGAGGAGAAGAAGGGCCTGGAATCCCATCCTGCTGGGTTTCTGGTCTTGGAAAAGCTGGTCTTAGGAAAGTGGACCCTGGGGGTTCATGCTGATACAACAGTGGGCCCAGTTCTGCTTCAGGCTGCCGCTCCTGGGGAACAACCTGGTTTGTTATCTCACGGGGCTGTTGGTTCAGAGACTGGAAGTAAGGATGGTCTAACCAGCAGTCTTCTTCAATGGCCTGGTCATCTAGGATATCAGCTGATTCTCCGAGGTTTGATAAAAGCTCTGTCTCTGAGTCTTCAGATGACTGGTTCTGAGGGTCCAAAGGACCTCTCTCTGAAAAAAGAAGGCTACCTTCTTCCAAAATAATGATTTTCTGCTCTGACCGGGGATTGACAATGTCATTTGTGGCTTGGTTATGACTTGGTCCAGGCTTGGGTTCTCTCTCCTTTTGGCCACTTGGCTTAATGAATTCAGAAACTCCAGGAGGCCCAAGATCTAGAAATTCACCGTAGTCATCCTCAGAATCATCCTGTGCCCCAGAATCAAACAATGAGCTGTTACACACAGAAAAAAAGCCATTCTTATCTGATTCAAAGGCTGCTCTAGGCTTTTTAGGCCTTTCTTCTCCCAATCTTTTGAGATCTTGCCACTGGGCAGCTGGTTTGATGAGATTGGGTCGTGATGTCTGAGGTTTATTTGTCTAAGAAAAAATGAAATTTTAATAATAATAATTCAATTTCTTTCCTATGTCTATACCTCATGTACTTATTTTGAGCTTCTTAAGTACAACAGGAAAGAAACAAAAAAAAAAACACCCTCCCCCATGAATTTATCTTCACGTTTATCTTAACTTCGAAGTTTCATCACACTATAGTAACTATAAGAATCAAAGTAGTCATTCATAGATTGAAGCCTGAGTTATAGTTTGAATTATAATTTCACCTGGGACCACTGAAACAAAAATAACTTGCACAGTAGAGAGAATGAAAGAATGACAATACAGTAGAGGAATGAGAAATGTTCAATAAACACATGAAAAGAATCTAAATCTCATTAGTAACTCAGAAAATGCAAATTAAAACAAGATCCCACCCTTCTCCCCGGAAGAATCCAAAGAGCTTTTAGTTAGACAATGTCAAACATGGGATGTGGGAAAACTCTTGTACTATCATTCATGACCAGTGACTTTAGGAGAGAAATTTGGTCTTTTTTTTTTTTTTTTTTTAATGTATACCCTGGGAGTTCCCATCACGGCTCAGTGGAAACGAATCTGACTAGCATCCATGAGGATGCAGGTTCGATCACTGGCCTTGCTCAGTAGGTTAAGGATCTGGCATTGCCGTGAGCTGTGGTGAAGGCCAGCGGCTACAGCTCTGATTCAACCCCTAGCCTGTGAACCTCCATGTGACGTGGGTCAGCCCTAAAAAGACAAAAAAAAAAAAAAAAAAAAAAAAGAAAAAAAAAAAAGGAATATCCTTACGATCTTTCAATATCACTTTTTTTTTTTTTTTGTCTTTTGTCTTTTTGTCTTTTGTTGTTGTTGCTATTTCTTGGGCCGCACCCACGGCATATGGAGGTTCCCAGGCTAGGGGTTGAATTGGAGCTGTAGCCACCGGCCTCCGCCAGAGCCACAGCAACGCGGGATCCGAGCCACATCTGCAACCTACACCACAGCTCACGGCAACGCTGGATCGTTAACCCACTGAGCAAGGGAAGGGACCAAACCCGCAACCTCATGGTTCCTAGTCGGATTCGTTAACCACTGCGCCACGACGGGAACTCCTCAATATCACTTTTCAGTATCTATTCTATAAAACTTTATGTATCCAAAGGGGGCGTATACAAACATATTCACTGTCACACTGCTTGTTATATAAAAAGAAAAAATTGGAGACATTCTAAAGTTTGTCCCTAAACAAACAGTTAAGTCAACTATTATTTACCTGCTCTACATAATACTCTTGAAGTCCCCACCCCTCCAAAAAGGTAGCTCTTTATGTAATGAAATGGAAAGCTTACAAAGAAATTTTAAGTGAAGAAAAGTTACATCATACACAGAATGATTCTCTTCTTTAAAAAATTAAATACAGACATAAACATACATTTCTAAAAGCGTATATTTCTACATATACATATATTTTCTAGAAGCATTATATATAAATATACACACACAAATATACATATATATAGAAAGAAACACACACACAAATATGAATTCAAAGAAAAAGATCTGGAAGGATACATGCCAAGCTGGAGACAACAGTTCCTTTGGGAAATCTCTGGGGCAGAAGGGGCTGGTTGAAGAGACTTTACTTTTATCTGTATTGTTTCACTTTCTACAGAGAATGCAATCATGTGTTCCTTATAAATTTAAAAAGTGGAATGGCCAATTTTAAGGTAACAGAATAAAGATGTCTCTGACCCTTCTCTTCTCTGAAATAACCCCAATCCAGATAAGAGAATGAGACATAAAACTAAAAATCTTGGATGAAACCACCAGACATTTGTGATCACAAATGACAATATACACTGACAAGGAGATGAGGAGATAAACACAGTGAGTGGAATAAAACTGGGTTTCAGGGAAAGCGGAGAAAGCTTCAGACAGCCAGAGCTTTCCCAAACAGGTGGTGCACCCTGGGGGTGAAAGCGACTTCCCCTGTTTGGAACAATGGGTACCTCCACTCTATGTGACAGCAAGGATTTTCTGAGGAGGTTGGACTGAATGCAGACATACAGCTTGCCTGAGGCAGGCTGTCAGTGAGGCGGGATGGAAAGAGCTGGGCTGCTCTGGAACTGGTAATCTCTGCCAGGCAGTAAGAAATAATGGCCCAGCAGTTCTCGCCGTGGCTCAGCGGAAACAAATCTGACTAGTATCCATGAGGACGCAGGTCTGGTCCCTGGCCTCCCTCAGTGGGTTTAAGAATACAGTGTTAGGAGTTCCCGTCGTGGCGCAGTGGTTAACGAATCCGACTAGGAACCATGAGGTTGCGGGTTCGATCCCTGCCCTTGCTCAGTGGGTTAACGATCCGGCGTTGCCGTGAGCTGTGGTGTAGGTTGCAGACGCGGCTCGGATCCCGCGTTGCTGTGGCTCTGGCGGAGGCCGGTGGCTACAGCTCCGATTCGACCCCTGGCCTGGGAACCTCCATATGCCGTGGGTGCAGCCCAAGAAATAGCAACAACAACAACAACAACAAAAAAAGACAAAAAAAAAAAAAAAAAAAGAATACAGTGTTACCATGAGCTCTGGTATAGGTTGCAAACATGGCTCGGATGTGGCGTTGCTGTGGCTGTGGTGTAGGCCGGCAGCTACAGCTCTGATTCGACCCCTAGCCTGGGAACCTCCATATGCCACAGGTGCAGCCCTAAAAAGTCAATAATAATAATAATAATAATAGCACTGGCCCAAAAAGTATACATGTATGTAAACACCCTCTCCTGCACCCCTCAACATTCTCTGTCATAGGAAGGAGAATTTCTGCTAGACACAAATAGTGCCTGAGCCCTTCTCCAACATAACTGCCTACAAAGAGCTGGTCCAGAAAAACTTCAATTGCATTCAAAGTTGAATAATAATAATAAAAAACCCAACCAGTGTAGAAATTATATAAAGGTATCTAACTATTGAAAAAATAAGTGGTAGATGAGTGATACATATGATGAAATCAGTACTATTCAGTGAATGAAATGAGAAAAGAGAGAAGCAAGAACACAAAGACGTAATGAAATAATTATTTATTTAACCTAAATGTTTTAAATCGTAATTTTGCAGAAACAAGGTAACCATCAAAAGCTGGGAGGGAAAAGACAGATGCTAAGGGTCAAAAGATACACTTAAAGCTGATAAATGAGGCGTTTACTTGTGGGGCAATGGGTTAAGGATCTGGCATTATCACTGTTGTGGTTTGTTTGTTTTAAGGCTACACCTGCAGCATATGGAAGTTCCCAGGCTTGGGGTCAAATTGGAGGTGCAGCTGCCAGCCTACACCACAGCCACAGCAACTCGGAATCTGAGCCACACCTGTGACCTACACCACAGCTCATGGAAATGCTGGATCCTTAACCCACTGAGTAAGGCCAGGGATCAAACCTACATCCTCATGGATACTACTCAGGTTGGTAACCCAGTGAGCCACAATGGAAACTCCCACTGCTGTGGTTTTGATCCCTGGTTTTCTGGGACCTCCTGCGTGCCATGGGTGTGGCAAAAACAACAACAACAACAAAAAAAAAAACCTGAAAAATCAATCCCAGGACATATGTATGGATAGCATTTCAAAATGTACAAGTACTAAAAGAACCAAAAAACCCAAAACAAAATGATTAAGGATACAAATCTTTCAAACTATCGGCAAGAACACATGCTACCACATAAGTAAAAACAAAACCTCAAAGATGCAGAGAATATAGTGAAAGATTTTTTTTTCTTTTTATAGCTATACCTGCAGCATATGGAAGTTCGCAGGCTAGGGGTCAAATCGGAGGTGCAGCTGCCGGCCTACACCACAGCCACAAGCAACACCAGATCTGAGCCTCATCTGCAACCTACGATGCAGCTTGCAGCAGTGCCAGATCTTTAACCCACTGAGGCCAGGGATCAAATCAGCATCCTTATGGAGACTATGCTGGGTTCTCAACGCACTGAGCCACAACAAATACTCTGTGAAAGATTATTTTAAAAGCAATAGAGGAATTCCTACCATGGTGCAATAGTTTAAGAATCCGAATGCAATGGCTTGGGTCAATATGGAGGCACAGGTCCAATTCCTGGCCTGGTGCTGTGGGTTTGAGCCCACTTTGCACATGCGCAAAGACACACAAGTGGGTTTCTGATTCTAGTAATGACATGCTAGATTATTCACATCAACCCTTCTACTAGGTAAAACCTGAAATCCTGGTCAAAATATCAAAGCAAAACCAAAAGAGCTATTGAAGAAGGCCTCAGAGATCTAGAGGACAGGACCAAGGAGGAAGAAGTCCAACAAAATACGTTCCACACTGGGTACTTTTCCTCTACAGATGCACTTGCCAATCTCAGACCTGGGGGAAGAATGAGAAGATGAATGAAACGTTTTATATCCTTTTTGCGCAGCTAAGTGCACAAAAACCAGAATTCAGAACTCACCATGGTGGGAAGTTCTGGTAAATCTCAAGCTCTAGGGTGAGTCCTCGCAGGGCTAACACCCGTGAAGTAGGGTAATCAGGAAATATGCTGGACTTCCCAGTAGCTGAATCCTAGTTCTGAGAGTTTAAAATCCCTAAACCTGAGATTGCTGGTCTCCCTAACCTTCTCTGAGAAAAGATGTGGGCTCTCTACGAAGAAAGATGAACATAATCTAGAACCTCAACATTTTCATACACAATGACGACCACCATTCAAGAAAAAATAGCCAGGCATATAAGAAGCTGATACAACAAACATTACAGAAAACCCAAAACAGAGAAGTAACAGACAACAGAAACAAATCTACAGGTTTCATATAGTGAAGCTATTAGACATAGATTCTAAAATAACATGCTTATTAGCATGCTGAAGGAAATAGAAGACTGGATTGAAAATTTCAGGAGTTCCCACTGTGGCTCAGTGGCAATGAACCTGACTAGTATCCATGAGGATAAGAGTTCGATCCCTGGCCTCGCTCAGTGGGTTAAGGATACTGGGTTGAGGTTAGCTGTGGTATAGGCCGGCCACTACAGCTCTGATTCGACTCCTAGCCTGGGAACTTCCATATGCCACAGGTGTAGCCTTTAAAAAAAAAAGAAAGAAAAGAAAATTTCAGCAGAGGACTAGAAATCGTTAGGAAGAAAGAAAAAATAAACAATCAAATGGAAATTCCAAAATGCCAAAATACAATAATTGAGATTAGAATTCAATGGATGGGTACACAGCATTTTAAATAAACGTAACTGAAGGGAAAAATTAATGAACTGAAAGACAAATCAGAAAAAAATCGCCAGAATAGGGCATAGAAATACAAAATGATAATCAGTTAAGAGAATAGGAGACATAAAGAATAGAGTGAAAAGGTTTTACTGTGTAACTAAAGTTCCAAAAGAAGGAAAGTGAGATAAGAAGCAATATTTGAAGATGAAATACAAATATTCAAGGCGAATAGCTTGATTTCAGTTCTGAAGATCTAAGCAGGATGAGAGAAAAAAAAAAAAAATCACCAGAGAGCTAGATATTGCATAGGAAGACTGCATAAATCAAATACAAATATAAAAATTTAAAGCAACAGCACATACTGCTTTCAAATTCAAAATAAGATTGACTGAGTTTTCAACAGAAAAATGGAAGCCAGAAAATACTGGAACAGTATCTTCCTTGTGTCAAAAGAAAATAACCACCACATCAAATTGTATACTCAATGAAAATATCAGAATCACTGTGAAGAAAATCCTAAGTAATGTTCTTTATGTAGAATAAAAATAATTTCAGTTTTAAGGCCAGAGATGTAGAAAAGAAGAGCAACAAAAAAGACAAATATTTGGATGTGGTGAAGTGATTACTGACTGCATAAAACAAACAAACAAAAACATTATTTAAGTAGGGAGGTGAATGAACAGAGTTAAAGTGTTCCAAAGTCTTTACAATAACCAGGAAGAGTTTAAAAAAGTAATATACATTAATGCCTCTATGATGTGAGAAAGCCTGAACTAGCCCTTAAAATAGACCATAGGTTTTAGACATGATATCAAAACTGTGACCAATGGAAAAATAGATAAACTGAACATCAAAGTTTAAAACTTTTGGGCTTAAAGGGCACTATCGAAAAAGTAAAAGGCAATTCACAAAATGAGTGAAAATATCCACAAATCAGTTATCTGATAAGGCAGAGTATTCGGAATGTATAAAGACTGAATAAAAAGAACACTTTAAAAATGGGCAAAAGATCTGCTCAGACATTTCTCCAAAGAAGATAAACAAATGGTCAATATGCCCATGAACAGGGGCTCAACGTCATTAGCCAAAGGGAAATAAAAAATCAAAACCATAATGAGATACCACTTCACACCCAAGAGGATGGCTATAATAAGAAAGATAGGGAGTTCCTGTTGTGGCTCAGAAGATGAAGGGATGAAGGATCCAATGTTACCTCTGCAAGGATGCAGGTTCGATCCCTGGCCTCACTCAGTGGGTTAAGGGATCCGGCACTGCCGTGAGCTGTGATACATAAGTCACAGATGTGGCGAGGATCCTGAGTTGCTGTGGTGTAGGCTGGCAACTTCAGCTCCAATTTGACCCTAGCCTGGGAACTTCCATTTGCTCCAGGTGTGGCTGTTAAAAAAAAAAAAAAAAAAAAAAGGCAGCAATTATTGGTGAGAATATGGAAAACTAAAACCTTTCCACACTAGTGATAAGAATGTAAAATGGTGCTACTATGGAAAGCAGTCTGGCAGAGGAAAATACAGAGTTACCTTATGATCAGGCAATTCCATTTCTAGGTATACACCTGAATGCTTGTGCTCACTGCTTCAGCCCCCCCGGTCCAGGTGTTGAAATCCTAACCACCAAAGGTAATGGTATTAGTAGGAAGAGTCTTTGGGAGGTGGTTTAAGTTGTAAGGGTAGAAGGAGCCCTCATATCATGAATGGGATTAATGCCTTTGTAAGGGAGGCTCAGGAGTTCCCATCGTGGCACAGCGGAAATGAATCTGACCAGGAACCATGGGGTTGCCAGTTCGATCCCTGGCCTCGTTCAGTGGGTTAAGGATCCAGCGTTGCTGTGAGCTGTGGTGTAGGTCGCAGACGCGGCTCGGATCCTGCATTGCTGTGGCTGTGGTGTAGGCCATTGGCAACAGCTCCAATTAGACCCCTAGCCTGGGGATCTCCACATGCTGCGGGTATGGCTATAAAAATACAAAAGACGAAAGGAAGGAAGAAAAGAAAGAAAGAGAAAGAAAGAAACGAAATGAAAAGAAAAGAAAGAAAGAAAGGTTCAGAGAGATCCCTAGCTCCTTCTGCCATGTAAGGACCCAGTGAGAACTAGGAGGAGGATATTCTCGCAATCATGCTGGAGCCTTGATCTTGGACTTCCCAACCTCCAGAAGAGTGAGCAATACATTGCTGGTTTATAAGCTATGAGTAGCTGCATATTTTATTATAGCAGTCCAAATGGACTAAGCCAAGACTCAAGAAAAACAACAACACATGTCCACAGAAAATCTTCTACATGAATGTTCACAGTAGCTTTATTCATTATTCATAATACAAAAAAAGTGGAAGCAACCCAAATGTCCATCAACTGATGAAAGGCTAAACATAAACATGTAGCATATCCACACACGGAATGATGAGGAATGAACTGAGCAATAAAAATGAATAAAGTACTGATTCATGCTTCATCACAGATAAACCTTGAAAACATTATGCTAAATGAAAGACACCTGTCACAAAGGACCAAATATTATATAATACCATGCATATAAAATGTCCAGAATAGGCAAATTTATATAGACAGAGGGGAGGTCAGGGGTTCTGAGGACTGGGTGGAAGAGGAGGGAGGAGGTAAGATAATAGTTAGCTCATCAGGTCAAGAAAAAAGGCAAAACAAAACAAAACAAAAAACAAGTAGACTAAGATACCCAAGGAAAATGGAGGAATCATAGATTCAAGTAGAAAGAACAGGCTATTTTGTTTAATTCTATTAAATACACTAAAAAAAAAAAAAAAAGGTGAAGAAATAAGTGATTTTCTAGAAAAATATCAGTCAACAAAACTGATATGAAAGCAATAGAAAATCTAGGCATGTCAATTACCACAGAGGAAGCTGAAAGTTTCAAAGTTCCATGAAAAGCAAATACCTTTAGGGTAAATTCTACCAAATCTTTTAAAAACAGGTAACTCTAGAATTATCTAAGACATTTTATCAGAGCACAGAAAAAGAAGAAAACGTCTACGCTTTTCATGAAGTGAGAATCATGCTTACAAAAAAATGTGTCAAGGATAACAGAGGCACACGCCCACCCCTATGGGCCAAGATCTATGGAGAAAATTCTAAATAAATCTAAGCAAATGGAAGCCAACAACACATTACTATTATATTATAATACTATTACCAAGGAAGGTCTCCCCAGAGACAAAATAATTTTCCACATTAACAGATTTTTAAAAGTTACCTAATAATTGCTATAGATGCTGAGACTGAATGTGACTGAATTCTATACTTATTCATAATAAAAACCTGAAATAAAGTAGATGGTCCCTTCCTTAACATAATTTTTAAAAAATGGTATCTCAAGCAAAAAGTCACTATCACAGTGAAGAGATATTACAAGCATTCCTATTTATGTCATATTTATGTCAGTGGCTATGTTTTCTTTTTTTCTTTTTGGGTCTTTTTAGGGTCACACCTGTGGCATACGGAGGTTCCTGGGATAGGGGTTCAACTGGAGCTGCAGCTGCCGGCTTACACCACAGCGACAGCAGTGCCAGATCTGAGCCGTGTCTGTGACCTACACTAGAGCTCAGGGCAGTGCCAGATTCTTAACCCACTGATCAAGGCCAGGGATACTAGTCGGGTTCGTAAACTGCTGAGCCACGACAGGAACTCCTATTTTTCTTATTCCTATCACCACTATTAATTTAAAATTTTTGACTACTTATCATTTGATATAATTAGACAAGTATAAAAAACTGGAAAGAAAGAAATTCTAAGTATCATTATTTACAGACAGATACGATCCCTTGAGAAATTAAGAGGGTTGGAGTTCCTGTTGTGGCTCAATGGGTTAAGGATTCAGAGTTGCTGTAAGCTGTGGGGTAGGTCATTGCAGACACGGCTTGGATCCTGTGTGGCTGTGGCTGTGGTGTAGGCCAGAGCTACAGCTCTGATTCAACCAACCCTAGCTGGGAACTTCCATAAGCTGCAGTTGTGGCCCTAAAAGAAAAGAAAAAAGGAGTTCCCATGGTGGTGCAGCGGAAATGAATCTGACTAGGAACCATGAGGTTGTGGGTTTGATCCCTGGCCTCGCTCAGTGGGTTAAGGATCTGGCGTTGCTGTGAGCTGTCCTGTAGGTCACAGATGCGGCTCGGATATGGTGTGGCTGTGGCCTAGGCCAGAAGCTGTAGCTCTGATTCAATCCCTAGCCTGGGAACTTCCATGTGCCACAGGTGTGGCCTTGGAAATAAAAAAAGGTTAAAAGGTACATGGAAAAAAGATGCCATTTATAAAAGCAAGAGAAAAGATAAAATAACCAGGGACAAACTTAAAAATGTTTAAGATCCACTACTACAAGCAACTACATGCCAATAAAATGGACTATCTAGAAGAAATGGACAAATTCTTAGAGAAGTACTATCTTCCAAGACTAAAGACGAAATAGAAAAGACGAATGGACCAATTGCAAGTACTGAAATTGAAACTGTGATTTAAAAAACTTCCAACAAACAAAAGTCCAGGACCAGACGCCTTCACAGGTGAATTCTATCAAACATTTAGAGAAGAGCTAACACCTATCCTTTTGAAACTACTCCAAAAAACTGCAGAGTAAGGAACACTCCCAAACTCATTCTAGAAGGCCACCATCACCCTGATATCAAAATCAGACAAAGATACCACAAAAAAAGAAAAGCAAAGGCCAATATCACTGATGAACATAGATACAAAAATCCTCAACAAAATACTAGCAAGCCTAATGCAACAATACATTAAAAAGGATTGTACATCATGATCAAGTGGGATTTATCCCTGAGATGCAAGGATTCTTCAATATTTGCAAATCAATCAGTGTGATACACCACATTAACAAACTGAAGAATAAAAACCATATGATACTCTCAACAGATGTAGAAAAAGCCTTTGACAAAATGCAACACTCGTTTCTGATAAAAGCCCTCCAGAAAGTGGGCATAGAGGGAACCTACCTCAACATAATAAAGGCCATATAAGACAAACCCAGAGCAAACATCATTCTCAATGGTGAAATGCTGAAAGAATTCCTACTTAGATTAGGAACAAGACAAGGATGTCTGCTCTTGCCACTACTATTTGACATAGTTTTGCAAGTTCTAGCCACAGCAATCAGAGAAGAAAAAGAAATAAAAGGAATCCAAATTGGAAAGAAGTAAAACTATCACTATTTGCAGATGACATGATACTATACCTAGAAAATACTAGAGCTACCAGAAAACTTATAGCTCATCAATGAACTTGGCAAAGTCACAGAATACAAAATTAATACAGAGAAATTGACTGCATGTCTATATACTAAGAATGAAAGATCAGAAGGACACATTAGGGAAACAATCCCATTTACCATCACATCAAAAAGAATAAAATACTTAGAAATAAACCTACATAAAGAGACCAAAGGCCTGTTCTCTGGAAACTACAAGATGCTGATGAAAGAAATCAAAGACAAAACAAACAGATGGAAAGACACATCATGCTCTTGGACTACAAGAATCAATATTATCAAAATGACTATACTACCCAAGGCAATCTACAGATTCAATGCAATCCCTATCAAATTACCACAGACATTTTTCACAGAACTAGAACAAAATATTTTAAAGTCTGTTTGGAAGCACAAAAGACCCAGAATAGCCAAAGCCATCCTGAGAAAGAAAAATGGAGCTGGCGGAATCAGGCTCCCTGACTTCAGGCTATACTACAAAGCTGCAATCATTAAAACCATATGGTACTGGCACAAAAACAGAAATATGTATCAGTAGAAGAGGATAGAGTGCCCAGAATTAAACCCACACACCTACAGTCAACTAATCTATGACAAAGGAGGCAGGAATATACAATGGAGAAGACAGTCCCTTTAATAAGTGGTGCTGGGAAAACTGGACAGCTACATGTAAAAGAATGAAATTAGAACACTTGCTAACATCACACAAAAATAAACTCAAAATGGGTTAAAGACTTAGATATAAGGCCAGATACTAAAGTCTTAGACGAAAACATAGGCCAAACACTCTCCAACATAAACCACAGCAATATCTCCTCAGATACACCTCCAAGAGTAATGACAATAA
This sequence comes from Sus scrofa, assembly GCF_054392235.1. Lineage (NCBI taxonomy): Eukaryota > Metazoa > Chordata > Mammalia > Artiodactyla > Suidae > Sus > Sus scrofa. Next base: position 4,237,532 of record NC_139385.1, read on the forward strand.
AAATAAAAATAAATGGGACCTAGTTAAACTTAAAAGTATTTGCACAGCAAAGGAAACCCTAAACAAAATGAAAAGACAACCCACAGAATGGGAGAAAATATTTGCAAATGAAGCAACTGACAAAGGATTAATCTTCAAAATTTATCAACACCTCCTGCAGCTCAATACCAAAAAAACAAACAATGCCATCAAAAAATGGGCAGAAGATGTAAAGACAATTTTCCAAAGACGACATACAAATGGCCAAAAAACACATGAAAAGATGTTCAACATCACTCATTATTAGAGAAATGCAAATAAAAACTACTATGTTGTACCACTTTACATCGCCCAGAATAGCCATCATCAAAAAGTCTACAAACAATAAATGCTGGAGAGGGTGTGTAGAAAAGGGAAGCCTCTTATTACATCGTTGGTGGAAATGTAAATTGGTTGAAGCCACTGTGGAAGACACTATGGAGATTCCTCAGAAAACTAAAAACAGAATTACCTTTTTTTCTTTTCTTGTCTTTTTTTTTAGGGCCGCACCCATTCGGCATGTGAAGGTTCCCAGGCTAGGGATCAAATCAGATCTGTTGCTGCTGGCCTACACCACAGCCACAGTAATGCTGGATCCAAGCTGCGTCTGCGACCTACACCACAGCTCATGGCAACGCCAGATCCTTAACCCACTGAGCGAGGCCAGGGATCGAACCTGCATCCTCATAGATACTAATACTAGTTGGGTTCACTAACCCTGAGCCATGACAGGAGCTCCTAGAATTACCATTTGATCCAGCAATCCCACTCCTGGGCATCTAGCCAGAGAAAACCATGACTCAAAAAGATACGTGTATCCCAATGTTCATTGCAGCACTATGTACAACAGTCAAGACATGGAAGCATAAATGTCCATTGACAGATGAGTGGATAAAGAAGATGTGGTACATATACACAACGGAATATTAACCAGCCATTAAAAAGAAAGAAATAATGGCATTTGCAGCAACATGGATGGACCTAGAAATTATCATGCTAAGTGAAGTTAGTCAGACAGTGAGACACCAATGCTATAGGCTATCACTTACATGTGGAATCTAAAAAAAAGGACACAATGCATTTCTTTGCAGAACAGATAATGACCCACAGACTTTGAAAAACGTAAGGGTTTTTTTTTTTGTTTTTTGTTTTGTCTTTTTGCCATTTCTTGGGCCACTCCCACGGCATATGGAGGTCCCCAGGCTAGGGGTCGAATCGGACCTGTAGCTGCCAGCCTACGCCACAGCCACAGCAGCACAGGATCCGAGCCGCGTCTGCGACCTACACCACAGCTCGTGGCAACACCAGATCCCTAACCCACTGAGCAAGGGCAGGAACCCGCAACCTCATGGTTCCTAGTTGGATTCGTTAACCACTGCGCCACTATGGGAATTCCAAACTTAAGGTTTTTAAAGGGGGTGGGGGTTTGGGATAGAAATGCTATAAAACTGGGTTGTGATGATCACTGTACGACTATTAACATAATAAAATTCACTGAGTTAAAAAAAATGTTTAAGATCCATAGTAAGAAGAATTCAAAATGCTCTGCATGAGGGACACAAAGGAAAGTTAGACTAAATGGAAAGACAAAACTTGTTCTATAACAATAAAATTAAACTGTTAGAATTAGAAAAGCTGATCTTAAAATCTGTATTAAAATATAAACACAAACATATCCTGGATGATTCTGAAAAATGTAGAGTGATAAGGGGAGATGAGCACTACCTGTTGTTAAGATACATTATAAGGTTGTAGTAATTACAACAGTGTGGACCAGTATATGAATAGTCAGAAAGAGCAACAGTGCCTAAGTTAAGTTCAGAAACAGACCAAAATACATGGCTTCTAAGCTAAGGGGACATCAGGGAGGGTGCAAAGGGGGTTGTTCTCAGAAATGTGGAACAAGGGAGTTCCTGTCGTGGCGCAGCTGAAACGAATCCAACTAGGAACTGCGGGTTCCATCCCTGGCCTGGCTCAGTGGGTTAGGGATCTCGCATCGCCGTGAGCTGTGGTGTAGGTCGCAGATGTGACTCAGATCTGGCGTTGCTATGGCTCTGGTGTAGGTCAGCAGCAACAGCTCTGATCTGCCTCCTAGCCTGGGAACCTCCATATATCTCAGGTATGGCCCTAAAAGGACAAAAGACAAAAAAAAAAAAAAAAATGCAGAACAAGTGCAAACAAATAGTGTAGAGCACAGGAGGTGCTCTCAGCTGTTCTACAAGGCCCCTACCCACTACTGAGTGGTTGAAGAATCAATTATTAACTTGCAATAATGGCTCTGAATGGTAAGTTTCAGAAAACTCACCTCTGTCAGGATGACATCATCATCCAGGTCCTCTTCATCATGGTGCTGAGGAGCTGGGGTAACCAGCATTGGAACCCCTTCCTCATCAGAGGAGTCAGATATAGTGATGGGTCCATCTCTGAGACTGATCCAGTCTAAAAGGAGGCAGAGACCACTGTTACCAGGAGGTGGGCATAACCACATTCCACTCAGCTCAACTCTGGCATGAAAAGGGTCAAACCTAAAGCCAAATTCATGGCTACCAGAGTGTTAACTTACCTCCAAGCACACGCACCCAAGAATTAAAATGAGCCATTGATCTTTGCCAATAATACATCCTGGGAATCACTAGAGAAAATCTGATAATTACTATGCTCGAGACTATCAACTTTTTCTTATACTAGTTTGGAGGAATGTCTTGATAATCTTATCGACTGCCAACATCTTAAAGGTGACATCATGGCCTCAGAACTCACTTCTTTTCCTCCAAGGGAATAAAACACTGTTTCATTCAAGCAGATAGGTGTGAAAAAACTTTCATTCAGAAACAGTAAAATTTTCACTTAACATTTAAAATATTAAAATTTGCTTAGATGTAAACCTTAAATATCATTTATGCAAACATATTTCAGTGTTTTAGTCAAACACACATTTAGCATCTATAAAGTAATTTAACCTTCCCAGTTTCCTTGTAAACAAAACGAGTTAAATTAACCATCTATATGTGGTAACTGTGTTCAAGGTCTCTAACTCCTTTTATTTGTTTGAAGATATATCATGTTTGATATGAATTACTGGATAACACAAACTGGTAATTCCTCTATTAAAGCTCTAGTATTTTTCTCAAGGTTAGTAACTCATATATTTTCATGGTACCCAATAATCTGCAAAGCAATCTAAAATCTATTACTTCATTTCATTCCTATAACAGAGCTGTGGTGATGCCAAGGACAGCAGTTTAAAACTGCTAAGTCCATGGGAATCTCAGGAGTTCCCGTCATGGCGCAGTGGTTAACGAATCTGACTAAGAATCATGAAGTTGTGGTTTCGATCCCTGGCCTTGCTCAGCGGGTTAAGGATCTGGCATTGCCATGAGCTGTGGTGTAGGTTGCAGACAAGGTTCAGATCCCGTGTTGCTGTGGCTCTGGCGTAGGCCAGCAGCTTCAGCTCCAATTAGACCCCTAGCCTGGGAACCTCCATGTGCTGCAAGAGCGGCCTAAGAAATGGCAAAGAGACCAAAAAAAAAAAATTAAATATAAATAAATAAAAAAAATAAAACTGATAAGTCCATGGGATCTAACGTCAGACTGCCTGGATTCAAATCTTAACTCCAGCACCTGGTAGCTACATGAAGCCATTATTTACTTCCTTAAAGCATCCATTTTAACATGAAAGAAAGGTTAACAACAGTGCCTACTTCAAATAACTGTATTAGTTGAGAAAATGCTTGCTTTTATTAAAGTTGCCTAATTTCAAATTCCTTAATAGAACATAGCCCTACAGGTATAGCTAAGTAGTTGCAACAGAGATGACACGATTTGGTTCTTAATTTCTAGGCTTTACTTCTTATCCAATATATGCACTTTAGGCTATAAGTTTTCTTCAAAACACGACATTAAATGCATTTCATAAGCTCCACTAGACTGTATTTCTTATTACCATGCAATTCAAAATATTTATAAAATAATGCAATTCGAGATACCGGATATCATGCAATTCAAAATATTTCCATTGATTTCTTCTTTGAACTATGGGTTGTCCTGAGGTATAGCCTTATTTTCCACACATACTAAATATTCTAAGTAAATTTCTGTAATTGATTTGTGGCTTGATTCTAATGTGGTTAGGTAACATAATCCATATGATTTCAATTCTTTGAAACTTGAAATTCGTTTTATGGCTCAAAATATGGTCAATTTTGGTAAACATGGAGTTCCCGTCATGGCTCAGTGGTTAACAAACCCGACTAGTATCCATGAGGACATGGGTTCCATGCCTGGCCTTGCTCAGTGGGTTAAGGATCTGGCATGGCTGTGAGCTGTGGTGTAGACTGCAGATGCTGCTTGGATCCCACATTGCTGTGGCTGTGGTGTAGGCCTGCAGCTGCAGCTCCAATTTGACCCCTAGCCTGGGAACCTCCATGTGTCGCAGGTGCGGCCCTAAAAAGACAAAAGATAAAAGACAAAAAAAAATTTTTTTTGGTAAACATAATAGGTGTAATATTCCACATGTCTATTATGTCAAATTTCTTGATTGTATACTTCCAATGTTCTATATTCACACAGATGTTTGTATACTTTCTTTCAGTTACTGAAACATTAAACCTCCCATTTTTTATTGTGAATTTGTCCAATTCTTCTTTTACTTCTGTCAATTTTTACTTTGTATATTTTGATAACATATGACTACATGTACAGAGATTAGAACTGTTTTATCTTCTAGACCTCTTTTTTTTTTTTGCTTTTTAGGGCCTTATGTGTAGCATGCGGAGGTTCCCAGGCTAGGGGTCGAATCGGAGCTGTAGCCACTGGCCTACACCACAGCCACAGCAACACCACATCCCAGTCGTTTCTGTGACCCACACCACAGCTCAAGGCAACGAAACACCGGATCCTTAACCTACTGAGCGAGGCCAGGGATCAAACCCACGTCCTCATGGATACTAGTTGGATTTGTTACAGCTGAGCCACAACTCCCTATTTTACCTTCGTTTTTGTTTTTTTGTTTTTTCTTTTTGTCTTTTTGCCATTTCTTGGGCCGCTCCTGCGGCATATGGAGGTTCCCAGGCTAGGGGTCGAATCGGACCTGTAGCTGCCAGCCTACGCCAGAGCCACAGCAACGCAGGATCCGAGCTGCGTCTGCGACCTACACCACAGCTCATGGCAACACCGGATCCTTAACCCACTGAGCAAGGGCAGGGATTGAACCTGCAACCTCATGGTTCCTAGTTAGATTCATTAACCACTGCGCCACAATGGGAACTCCTTTACCTTTGTTTTTAAGCCTAACTTCACTGGGCATTGAATTCCACGTGAATACTCTTCAGCAATTTAAGGAGGACTGATTTACTGATATACGCCATACCACAGATGAATCTCAAAAAAAATTACGTTGGGCAGAAGAATTCAGCAACAAGGAGTACATACTCTATGATTCCATTTATATGAAATTGTATAGTGACAACAAGCTTATCAACAGTTTCCTTAGGCCAGGAGTAGGGTGAGGACTGCCTGCAAAGGGGCATAAAGGAATCTTTCTGGATATGTTCTACATAATTAATTGAGGTGGTGGTTATATGGGTGTATTCATTTTTCAAAAGTCACTGAACTATACACTTAAAATGTGTACATTTACTTTGTATAAATTATACCTCAATAAAGATGATTAAAAAATTTTTAAAAACCTAAAGGGGATGGTATAATAAAAATTATTAATACAGCTAATAAAAACAAAACAAGCTCCAAAGTCAATAATTTCCCAAAAGAAATTAGTTGTTCTTAAACTCTGTTCAAGTATACTTAAGATCTAATTAAACAACACCAACCACATTAATTTGATATAAACGTTCAGAAAATCTGAAAATGATCTTATATACAAATTACAACTAGGATTTAAAACTTTCTGAATCACAACAAATTATGGCTGCAATCACTATCAAGTAAGAATACCCTACTAATAAAATCCTAAAAAAAAATCAGTATTTCTTGTTTTCATAATTTGCATACCTTAAGCAAATATATTATTCTCAATTTATTTGCTTCATAAAATCTGCTCAATTTCAAATGCTCCTAGAGCCATTATATAAACCTTTCCTTCTGCTAGGGCAAAAAATTTGCATAAGCATAAAATATTATCAATGGGAAAACACACACAAAGATGGTAAAACCTCTTCCATGGAATTTATACTTATGACCTTTTCCTACTCATCAGTATCATTTTTTTCCTTTTAACCCAGGTGTAATCGTGAACTAGGATCTGAAAGAAAATTTCACATGCATTTAGGAACCTTAGAGAAACGCAGGCTCCCTTCCCTTTATGAATCAACGAATTTTCCTCAATTTATTTATTTATTCATTCATTTTTGCTTTTTAGGGCCACATGTGCAGCATATGGAAGTTCCCAGGCTAGGGGCTGAATCAGAGCCGCAGCTGCTGGCTTACGCCACAGCAACGCAGGATCCAAGCTGCGTCTGTGACCTACACCACAGCTCACGACAACACAGGATCCTTAACCGCAAGTGAGGTCAGGGACGAAACCTGCGTACTCATGGATACTAGCTGGGTTCGTTACTGCTGAGTCACAATGGGAACTCCTCCCCCAATTTTAAACACTATAAAGCAAAAGAATACATGTCCTAAGATTCCCTGTAAGGCCAAACCAGAATCTTCTGGCAAAAAAGAAGTTAAGCATTATATGAGGGTCCAGGACCTTTAACACTTTCAAGACACAGAGGTCTGGTGGAGTGCTCATTTGCAGTCACTATTCCTTCAAAAACAGAACTAGAGTTCCCATTGCAGCTCAGTGGCTTAAGAACCCGACACAGTGTCTATGAGGATGGGGGTTCTATCCCTGGCCTCACTCAGTGGCTTAAGGATCTGGTGTTGCCATAAGCTGTGGTGTAGGTCACAGATGTGACTGGGATCTGGTATTGCCGTGGCTGTAGTGTAGGCCTACGACTGAGGCTCCCATTAGACCCCTAGCCTAGGAACTTTCATATGCCACAGGTGTGGCCATATTTAAAAAAAAAACAAACACAAAACCTGACAACCACCACTGTTCCCATTCTCTTACCTATTCAGATTCAATCACTTAACATTCACAGCTCTTTTTAGTTTGCTAATTAACAGCTTATTAATCTACCTGTGATGGAAGAATCTTAAACTCCACCATTCCAGCAGGTGACAATTTGACACAAAATTCTAGTCTGATGAGTCCACTTAAACCTGATGTTCTGAGGTCTAAAAATGAAACGTCTCTCTGGGTTCCACATGGTACAAGATAGACTGATTTCAAAAAAGATATAATAGTGATGATAAAACTGGGACAGGAAGGGGAATAAATAATGATGAAAGGGGGAAAAGGAGAGTACTTACCTTGTCCCCGGTGGCAGTGGAAGCTGTTCAAGTGAATTACTTCTTCACTGTTGTTTCCCTCTGCCATTTTCAAAAGCAGACAGGAACACATGTGCTTGCTAACATCTAAACATGGCGGCTCTCTGTTCCAAAGGGTCGAAAAAAGAAGGAAAAAAGAACATTAACAATGAGACAGTTTCGAAACTCTTCCCACATACCTAGGCAAGGCAGCATTTTAAGCTTATAGAGAAAACACTACTAAAAAGAAAACCTGAAGAATGGTTAACTATGAAGCTAAGAGAAGAGGCAAAACGGAATTTCAAAAAAGTTACTGCAAAAGAACACACAAAAGAAGAATAAAAGATCAAAGAACAGATGGGACATATATTTAAAAAGTAAAATTATACAGGAGAAAAAACTAAAATTAGGTGTGACCATAAAAATAAAAAAGAAAGAAAAATAAATAAAACCCCAATTACGGCAACCTATGGGATGAAACAAAATATTTGCACATAACCCCTAAAAGCATTAAAATCCAAAATATATAAATAACTTAACTCAATAGCAAAACCTCCAAATAATACAATTAAAAATGGACAAAGAATCTAAACAGACATTTTTCCAAATAAGATATTCAAATCATCAATTAGGTATATTAAGAAATGCTCGGAGTTCCCATCGTGGCTCAGTGGTTAACGAATCCGACTAGAAACCATGAGGTTGCGGGTTCGATCCCTGCCCTTGCTTAGTGGATTAGGGTTCTGGACGTGAGCTCCAATTAGACCCCTAGCCTGGGAACCTCCATATGCCATGGGTGCGGCTCTAGAAAAATGCAAAAAGACAAAAAGAAAAAAAAATAAAAAAGGCTAGTAGACAATGATAGCAGGATGTTGAAAAAGGGAACTATTCAGCTACAAAAAAAGAAGAAAATCTTGCCATCTTGTGACAACATGAATGGACCTTGAAGGCATTACATTAAGCAAAAAAAGTGGAAGAGAGAAAGCCAAATTCTGCATGATCTCAATTACACAGGGAATCTCAAAACAAACAAAAACCCCAAAACTACAAAAGAACAAACTCAAAGAAAAAAGATCAGATTTGTGGTTATAAGAGGTGGGAGAACTGGAGGAAGGTGGTCAAATGGTAAAACTTTCAGGACAAAAAAAGAAAAACAAAAAAAGAGAGTTCCCTAGTAGCTCAGCGGGTTAAGGATTCAGCACTGTCACTACTGTGGTTCCAGTCACTGCTGTGGCACCATTTCCATCCCTGGCCTGGGAACTTCCACATGCAGTGGGGTGCAGCCAAAAAAACTTCCAGTTATAAATTAAAGAAGTGCTAGGGATGTAATGAACAGAACTGAGGTTGCTGGATGGTATATGCGAAAACTGCTAAGAGAGTAAATCCTAAAAGTTTTCACCACAAGGAAAAAAATTTTTTTCCTTTTTTTTTTTTTGGTATCTATATGAGATGATGGCTAACTAAACTTATTGTGTGGTATCATTTCACAATGTATGTGAGTCAAGTCATCATGCTATACAACTTCTAAAAAAATTCAATTATATCAGAAGTTATACTATGTAGTAACTATGATTAAAAGAAAAAGATTATCAGGATGGATAAACCAAACCCAACTAAGTGTTGTTTCACAAGACAAACACTCCAAGTGTAAGAAAACTGAAAGATTTGTTTTTGTTTTTTGGCTGGGCCTACAGCATGCAGGAGTTCCCAAGCCAGGGACCAAACCCAAACCATAGCAGCGACCTGAGCTGCAATTGTGACAATGCCGGATCCTTAACCCTATGAGCCATAAGGGAACTCCAAAAACTGAAAGATTTAAAGTAAAAGGATGGAGGGGAGACGAAGAGATGGACTGGGGGTGGGACTGGCATATGCACACCAAGGCATATGGAATAATTAGTCAACGGGGATCTGCTGAGTAGCACAGAGAACTCTATCCAGTATTGTGTGAAAATTTATGTGGGAAAGGAATCTGAGAGAGAATGGATGTGTATATATGTATGACTGGGTCACTCTGTTGTACAGCAGAAATTATCACAACCTTGGAGTTCCTGTTGCGATGCAGTGGTTAACAAATCCGACTAGGAACCATGAGGTTTCGGGTTCGATCCCTGGCCTTGCTCAGTGGGTTAACGATCCGGCGTTGCTGTGAGCTGTGGTGTAGGTTGCAGACGCGGCTCGGATCCTGCGTTGCTGTGGCTCTGGCGTAGGCTGGCGGCTGCAGCTCCAATTAGACCCCTAGCCTGGGAACCTCCATATGCCGCGGGAGCGGCTCAAGAAAAGGTAAAAAGACAAAAAAAAAAAAAAAAAGAAAGAAATTATCACAACCTTATAAATTAATTATATGTCAATAAAACTTAAAGTAAAAGGGTGGAACGCAATGTAGCAAACATTAACAACTTGGAAGTTCCCATTCTGGCTCAGTAGTATCCATGAGGATGTGGATTCAAACTCTGGCCTTGCTCAGTGGGATAAGGATCTGGCATTACCGTGAGCTGTGGTGGTGGTCGAAGATGTGGCTTGGATCTCGCACTGCTGTGACTATGGCGTAGGTTGGCAGCTGCAGCTCGGATTCGATCCTTCACCTGGGAACTTCCATATGCCTCATGTGCAGCCCTAAAAAGACAAGGAAAAAAAATTAACTCATTTAATAAATTCTTGATTTCAGATAACTGTATTTTTTTAGTTATCTGAGGAAATGCAGATGGCCAAAAGGCATATGAAAGGATGTTCAACATTGCTAATCACTAGGGAAATGCAAATCAAAATCAGAATGTGATTATAAACTCACACCTGTCAACAGCTATCACCAACAAGAACAGAAATAGTATGGAGGTACCTTAGAAAACTAAAAATAGTTTGACCCAGCAATCCCACTCTTGGGCATATATCTGGACAAAACTTTCCTTGAAAAAGCCACATGCACCTGTATGTTCATTGCAGCACTATTCACAATAGCCAAGATAGGGAAACAACCTAACTGTCCATCAACAGATGAACGGATTAGGATGTGGTATATATACACAACTACTCAGCCATAAAAAAGAACAAAATAATACCATTTGCAGCAACAAGGATGACACTAGAGACTCTCACACTAAGTGAAGTAAGTTCGAAAGAGAAAGACAAATACCGTATGATATCACTTATATCTGGAATCTAATATACAGCACAAATGAACCTTTCCACAGAAAAGAAAATCATGGACTTGGAGAAAAGACTTGTGGTTGCCAAGGGGGAAGGGGAAGGAGTGGGATGGACTGGGAATTTGGGGTTAATAGATGCAAACTATTGCCTTTGGAATGGATAAGCAATGAGATCCTGCTGTATAGCACTGGGAACTATATCTAGTCACTTATGAGGGAGAATGATAATGCGAAATAAAGAATATACATGTGTATGTGTGACCAGGTCAACTTTGCTATACAGGAGAAAGTTGACAGAAGACTGTAAACCAGCTATAATGGAAAAAATAAAAATTAAAAAAAAAAAAAAAAAAAAGAACAGAAATAGGAATTCCCTAGGAGTTCCTGTTGTGGAGCAGCAGAAATGAATCTGACTAGAATCCATGATGATGCGGGTTTGACCCCTGGCCTCACTCAGTGGGTCAGGGATCCGGCAATGCCATGAGCTATGGTGTAGGTTGCAGATGTGGCTTGGATCCTGCGTTGCTGTGGCTGTGGCAGAGGCTGGCAGCTATAGCTCCAATTTGACCCCTAATCTGGGAACTTCCATATGCCATGAGTGTGACACTAAAAAGCAAAAAAAAAAATAAGGCAAAGGAAAGAAATAGGAGCTCTCCTCACTGTGCTGCAACAGGATCAGGATCAGCAGTGTCTCTACAGCAATGGAACATGGATTCAATCCCTGGCCTAGCACAGTGGGTTAAGGATCTGGTTGGTGTTGCCGCAGTGGTGTGGGTTGCAGGGATCTGACCCCCGGCCCAGGAATTCCATATGCCATGGAGTGGCCAAAAAAAAAAAAAAAAGAAAGAAATAAAGAAAGAGAAGAAATAGCAAATGTTAGAGAGGATGGGAAAAAAAATGGAAATCTCATACATGATTGGTGAGAATATAAATTGGCACAGCCACTGTGGGAAACAGATGGAGGTTTCTTAAAAAACTAAAAATAGAACTACCATATGACCCAGCAATTCCACTCCTGGATATTTATCTGACAAAAACAAAAACACTAATTTGAAAAGATACATGGATTCCCAATGTTCATGGCAGCATTATTTATAAATAATTATAACTGCCAAGATATGGGAGCAACCTAAGTGTCTATCAGCAGATGAATGGATAAAGAAAATGTAATATATACATATACACACACACAACAGCATATTGTTCAACCAAAAAAAGAATGAAATTTTGCCATCTGCAGCAACATGGATGGATTTGGAGAGCATTGTGCTAAATGAAATAAGATAGAGAATGACAAATTATACAAATACTGTATAATATCACTTATGTGGAAGTGAATTTGACTGCAGTGGCTTGGATCACTGTGGAGGTGAGGTTTGATCCCAGGCCCAGTGCAGTGGTTAAAGGATCCAGTATTCCTACAACTGTGGTATAGGTCCCTGCTGCAGCTTGGACCTGATCCCTGGCCCAGAAACTTCCACATGTTGCAGGCACAGCCAAACAAACAAAAAGGTTCTAATTAACCAGAGTTCCTCGGTGGCCCAGTAGTTAAGGATTAGGCTTTGTCATTGTTGTGGCCCACTGTCACTGCTGTAGTTTGGGTTCAATCCCTGGCCCAGGAACGTCTGCATGCCAAAGACACACAAAAACAAAAACAAATTCTATCTGTTGAAATTCTCTTTTCAACTACTTTATGCCCCTCCAACCCATACAACACAACCAATAAAAAACTCTATGAATATACTAATATCAGACAAAAGAGACATTACCAAAAAAAGTATCATTACAGACAAGGGAGATTTCATCCAGGTAAGAGGGCCAACTCACAAAAGATACAACACTGCTAAATTTGTATGAACTTAATAATATAGTTTCAAAATAGATACCTCTTCAGTTGAGAGACCTTAGAGAAATAAGACAATTTCACATCCACAGCTGGACAAAAGGGTTGAAGAGCATTATCAGACAGGTGACTTGACATTTATAGGTCACTCCACCCAACAACTACAGAAAACACCTTCTTTTCAAATGCACCAGAACATTTACAAAATGGACTACATGCTGAACAACAACGCTGGCCTCAACAAATTTGCTGGGCTTGGAATCATACAGTAATTATTACATGACAAAAGTCAGTAAAAGAAAGATAACTAGGAAATTTCTAAATATTGGAAATTAGGCAAACTAAACAACCCAGGGGTTAAAAAAGAAATGAGACACTATTTTGACTGTACTGAAAGATAAGGAAAACGAAACACATCAAAATTTGTGGGATGAAGTTAAAGTAGTGCTTACAGGATAATTTACAGGTTCAAATGCACATCTTAGAGGAGAAAAAAATGACTGAAAAAAAATCACTGATTTAAGCTTTGCTCTCAAGAAGACAGAAAAAGAGCAGTAAATTAAACCCAGAAAAGGTAGAAGAAATTCATAAGAGTAGAAATCAACAAAACAGATTTTAAACATAAAACTGAGAAAAAATCAAAGCAAAAGTTTCTGTCAGCTATAATCCAATAGTTTATTTTTTTTAAAAAGCAAAAAGTTCTATAAAAAGATTAATATGATTGATAAGACTATCAAGAATGATTAAGAAAAAAACGGCGAAAACACAAATTACTACCATTGGAAATGTAAAAGACATCACTACAAAGTCCAAAATATAAAGATTATGAATAACTTTGTACTACTTAATTTGAAATTCTAAGTGAAATAAACTCCTTGAGACACCATTTACCACAAGTGAACAGAAAAATTAAATCTGAATAGTTCTCTACCAAATCAAGACACCAAATAAGTAATTAATAACCTTCCCACAAAGAATCCAGCAAGCCCAGAAAGCTTCCCCAGTAAAGTCTCCTAAACATCTGAGGAAGAAATCTAACTAGTATTACAAAAATTTAAAGAAAAGAAAAAAGAGTTCCCCTCATGGCTCAGTGGTTAATGAATCTGACTAGGAACCATGAGGCTGCGGGTTCGATCCCTGGCCTTGCTCAGTGGGTTAAGGATCCGGTGTTGCTATGAGCTGTGGTGTAGGTTGCAGACGCGGCTCGGATCCCCCGCTGCTGTGACTGTGGTGTAGGCCGGTGGCTACAGCTCCAATTAGACCCCTAGCCTGGAAACCTTCACATGCCATGGGAACAGCCCAAGAAATCGCAAAAAGACCAAAAAAAAAAAACCCAAAAAACAAAAACCATTATTTCTTAAATCATTTTATTAGGCTAGCATAACTTTGATACTAAAACCTGAGAAGAACATTACTAAAGGAGTTTCTATTGAGGCTCAGAAGGTTAAGAACCCGACCAGTATCTATGAGGATGTAGGTTCAATCCTTGGCCTCGCTCAGTGGCTTATGGATCTGGCATTGCTGTGGCTGTGGTCTGCAGCTATGGCTCCAGTTTGACCCCTAGCATGGGAACTTCCATACGAGGCAGGTGTGGCCCTAAAAAAATAAGTAAATAAATAAAATAAAAATAAAAACAGAATAGAGGGCTTGAAAAAAGACCCACATACATTTGGTCACCCACATAAAAACCAAGATGCTAAAGAAATGCAGTAGGAAGAATGGCCTTTTCAATAAACCTTGCTGGGCAAAATGGATATCTATACAGGAAGACGTCTTGATCTACTGCTTATACTACACATAAACATCAATTCCAGACAGATTGTCAATGAAAGATAAAACAAAACACTGAAAGATTACAGGAGGACAAAATTATGTATATTTGTACATGTCAATGTAATGTATACAGAGACTCCACTGGAATGAATACGTGAATGAATGAATAACAAAGTCTCTGAATACAAGGCAAGTATACAAAAAATGAACACTCTATTAATATGAAATGATCAGAAAAGAGTAGCATCGAAAACAATCAAATAACAAGGAATAAATTCATGAAAGATGTGCAAGACCTCTACAAAGAAAACTATAAAACATCACAAAAAAATTAAAGAAGAGTAAATAAGTGGAGATTCATGGGTTGGAAAGCTCAATTCTGTAAAGACGTCACTTCTTACCAAATTTATGTACAAATTTAATACAGCCTTAATCAGATTTTAAAAATGGCTATGTACTAGATAACTCCAAAATTTAAAAGAAAATGCAAAGAACCAAGAAACAAAGCATTCATAAACAAAAACAAAAGATGGAGGATTATATTATCAGATATTAAGTCTTATTATTATAAAGCTACAATAATGAAGACAATGTGGTACTGGCAAAAGAAGAAAAAAATAGACCAATGGAACAGAGTCCAGAAACAGATTCATTCATATATGGATATTTGATTTATGACAAAAGCAGCACTGCAGAGCAGGAGAAAAACGATTTTTTTTTTTTTTGTCTTTTGTCTTTTTGTTGTTGTTGTTATTGTTGCTATTTCTTGGGCCGCTCCCGCGGCACATGGAGGTTCCCAGGCTAGGAGTTGAATCGGAGCTGTAGCCACCGGCCTACGCCAGAGCCACAGCAACGCGGGATCCGAACCGCGTCTGCAACCTACCCCACAGCTCACGGTAACGCCGGATCGTTAACCCACTGAGCAAGGGCAGGGACCGAAGCCGCAACCTCATGGTTCCTAGTCGGATTCGTTAACCACTGCGCCACGACGGGAACTCTAGAAAAACGATTTTTAAACTATATGACACCATACTGGAAAGCTCTATTTTGGGAAGGAAGGGAAGATCAAAGAACTAGACCTCTCTTCATGCCCTAGACAAAAACAATTTTAGGTGAACTCTTGATTTAAATGGTAAGGTAAAATACTATTTCTACAAGATAACGTAAGAAAATGCCTTTACAAACTGGAGCTGAGAAAGACATCTCAAACATCAAAAATAGGACATAAAAAGTGCTATACTAAAGTAAAAAACTTCTGTTCACCAAAGAAATGATTAAGAGTGAAAAGGCAAGTCACTGGGAAAAGAAATTTATAATACAAATATCCAGAAATTCCCGTTGTGGTGCAGCAGAAACAAATCTGACTAGGAACCATGAGGTTTGGGGTTTGATCCCTGGCCTCTCTCAGTGGGTTAAGGATCTGGCATTGCTGTGAGCTGTGGTGTAGGTCGCAGACGAGGTTCTGATCCTCTGTTGCTGTGACACAGGCCAGCAGCTGTAGCTCCGATTGGACCCCTAGCCTGGGAACCTCCATATGCTGTGGGTGTGTGGCCCTAAAAAGCAAAAAAAAAAAAAAAAAAACCCCAACAACACCTCCCCCAAATATCCAGAAAATATACAGAACTCTTATGTTAACTGGAAAGAATAAAACAAAGAATAAGACAACTTAAAGGAAAAATGGGCTAAAAGATTATAATTCACCGTGTTGAATACCTTGAGGAAATCCAAAATGCCAATAAACAATTGAAAAAGTGCCCAACATAATGAGACATCAAAGAAATGCAAACTAAAACCACAAGGAAATTTTGGGAAGATGGCAGTAATGGCAGTACCATAGCCTTTAAATCTCCCCAAATTCTCATATAAAAACAGAAAGAAATTCCACCGTTATAAAAATTCCAAGTTACAAAAAGACCAAAAACACCAACTGAGAAGAAATCTCCACAAACTCCAAAATGCAAGCAGGTGAGGACAAACCACTAGGAGCCACACAATTTTTTAAGTATCATGTGTGCCTCAGAAAGCACAAATCCCAAAATAATCAATACATATTCACTGAAAAGCACATAGGCCAATCTGAGAAAGCAGCTAACACCAGGAAGGGGCTTGCTCCATTCAGTAAGTGCAAGGAGGCCGCTGTAAGCTCTGAAAAAGATGTAGCAGTCTAGGACCCATGGGAAGCTTTGAAACTCATCAACCAGGGCTTGCCTGAAGGACACAGCCTTCAGGAAGAAAATGGTGGGAACAGTTAAACTGACTAAGATAGAGACAAAAGAAAGAAAAGGAAGGTCTAGATAAAAAGAGAGAACAGAATCAGGGGGAAATCTCAAAAAGCAAGCTGCCATGTTTTGAATACTACGTGAAGAGGGAATTCTGTGAAACTACAAAAAGTTATCCTAGGAGTTCCCATTGTGAACTAGGGTCCATGAGGACTCAGGTTGGATCCCCAGCCTCGCTAAGTGGATTAAGGATCTGTCATTGCCATGATCAGTGGTACCGATCACAGACATGGCTCAGATCCTGTGTTGCTGTGGTGTGGCCAGCAGCTGCAGCTCCAATTAGACTCCTCGTCTGGAAACTTCCATATGCCTCAGGTTCTGGCCTCAAAAGGAAAAAAAAAGAAAAAGAAAAAGTTATCCTAATCTACACCTCCTTCTCCAAGAAAGCTAATTTCACTATAAATTAGCAAAGAAAAGAACTGGTAACAAATTTCATATAAAGTTATAAGAAAAACAAGAAGCAAAACATCCCTACAAATGACAACATGCTGGAAAGATATTATAACCTAAAGAACACTAAGAAAATAATAGAAGAAATAAAATAACGTCATAAATTACAACTAGAAAAACTCAGAAATGAAGTCACATGTCTCGGGAAAGAAACAGATAAAGGAAAAAAATATTTTAGGAATGAAGACTAAATTAGAAGGAACACAAATGTGAATAAATATAACACATACTGCTTTAGGAGACTCAAAGGTGAAAGGAGGAAAATTTTTTTTGAAAATTTTAAATAGAAAAATAAAGAGGTAAAGGAACACATTTAAGACAAAGACAATTTCACATAAAACACAGTAGGAGCTCTTGAATAAATTGAAAGAGAAGAGGATGCTAAAAATTTTAATTGAAAAAAACTTCCCTAAAATAAAAACGTTAAAGCTACATTTTGAAAGAGCATAGTACATACCTAAAGAAAGCAACCCATAATGACAACTACTAAGTCATAGTACTAATAAAATTACTGGACTTTAAAGAAAAAAATCCTTAAGCACCTGGGCTTGAAATTTATAAAAGAAAAATTAGATTAACAGACTTTTACGGTGATGCTTTATGACACTTGAAAGTAAAATAAAATACTTAAAAAAAAAACAGATTTTATATCCAGTAAACAAATTTTTAAGGAAAAGGGGCACAAATTTATTCACATAGTAAAACTTTCTACACGATTTTCCTGAGGATCAACAGAAAAACAAGCTTCAGGGAACCAAAATGACTAGAGAGACACTGACACAGAGTGGCTGAGTTTCAAAGCTTCCCATGGGTCCTAGACTGCTACATCTTTTTCAGAGCTTACAGCGGCCTCCTTGCACTTACTGAATGGAGCAAGCCCCTTCCTGGTGTTAGCTGCTTTCTCAGATTGGCCTATGTGCTTTTCAGTGAATACGTATTGATTATTTTGGGATTTGTGCTTTCTGAGGCACATTATATATATTTGTTTTAAATATATTTATATATATTTAAATATGTTTTAAAGTTAAATATATAATTACTTGCAGTACTAAGATTAAATCAGAACTAAGATTAAATGATATAGAACAATTACAAAAATTATGGAGAAGGGAAGCATATGAAAAAAAATTTTTTTTTTTTTTTTTTTGTCTTTTTTTGCCCTTTCTTGGGCCACTTCTGCGGCATATGGAGGTTCCCAGGCTAGGGGTCGAATCGGAGCTGTAGCCACCAGCCTACACCACAGCCACAGCAACGCAGGATCCATGCCGCATCTGCGACCTACACCACAGCTCTCGGCAACACCAGATACTTAACCCACTGAGCAAGGGCAGGGAGTGAACCCGCAACCTCATGATTCCTAGTCGGATTCGTTAACTACCGCGCCACAATGGGAACTCCTGAAAAAATTTTAAGTTGTTTAATCACCTTGGTGGTGACATTCCGAGACTTTCATTTTGACATTGTGGGGTAATGAGTTGAGTAAAGTTACAGCATAGTCTAGTCAATTCATAATCAATCCCTATGTCCTTCAGAACCACAGTTCCTAATGTGAAAGGAAAAAATTATAATACAGAAGTAATGAAGTCAGTTCAGTAAGACCCTTAGAGAACCAAATGTCCTAAATTTGAATTATAAATATTAGTATGGAATCATAAAATTAGCTGTCCAAAAAGAAAAAAAAAAGGTTTCAAAACAATGACCTGCTTGTAGCAATGAACATACATACTACCTAGATTATTTGAAATACTCTTTCCCATCAAAAGAGATAAGGCTTTTTGAACAAATTACTAATTGCAAGTCTAGGGCAGGAGTTGTACAAAATGAGCCTAGAACATCCTGTCATACGACCTATCAAGGAAGCTATCAAAGACTACTTACATCCTGTCAGAGTAACTCAAAAGAATTCCTGGAGTTCCCCGGTGGTGCAGTGGGTTAAGGATCCAGTGTTGTCACTGCTGTGGCGCAGGTTCGATCACCTGGCTTGGGGACTTAAACATGGCCACAGGTGTGGTTAAAAAAAAAAAAAAAATTAAATTCCCGAAGAGGCTTCCATTGGCCAAAGATGGGACATTTTGAACTCCAGGATAATAAGTGATTTGGTATAAATATTTTAAGAAACTGTATAAATGAAAGTGTTCATGATTTTTTAAACAGATCATTTTCAGAGGTTGATAGTCAACCAATACATTATCTTTAAAACTGGTAAAACTGGGAGTTCCCGCTCTGACACAGCAGAACTGGAGGCTCCTCTGGAGCACTAGGACGTGGGTTTGAGTCCTGGCCAGGCACAGTGAGTTAAAGGATCTGATCCCTGGCCCGGGAACTCCATATGTCATGGGGCACTCCCCCCCCAAAATAAATAGGTAAAATTGCTAAAATAAAGGCGAAAGAATCATTTTCTTGCCTTTCCTGTATGAACTATACCACTGGCAAACCAAGTAATAGATGAGGAAATGGTTTCTTTATAAAATTACTCTAGTACCAATTTAAAAATTCAATTAAAATATCACTATTTCACAATCCTCAATAATTACTGGACCTAGACATTGAGTATCACTGGCCACTAACATCAGAGAGAGAGCAAGACATAACTACCTTCTGAGGAAAGAACACCATCTACAGCCCTGTCAGACTGAAGTGGATCTGGACACAGCCTCATCTTTAGAATAAAGGCTAGATAAAAAAGGAAATTTTTGGAGATCCCGTCATGGTGCAGAGGAACCAAATCTGACTAGGAACCATGAGGTTGCAGGTTTGATCCCTGGCCTTGATCTTTGGTTAAGCATATGGTGTTGCCGTGAGCTGTGGTGCAGGTTGCAGATGCAGCTCAGATCCCATACTGCTGTGGCTGTGGTGTAGGCCAGCAGCTGTAGCTCTGATTCGACCCCTACCCTGGAAACCTCCACATGCCGATAGTGTGGCCCTAAAAAGGAAAACAAACAAACAAAAAAACAAAAGGAAATTTTTGAATTGCATCATAAGTATCCAATCTAAACCATGTATTCACAATGGGGGCAATTTGGCAAGGGGGTAAAAAGATCTTACATATAAAATGGTTTGTCATACTCCCAAAATCTTATTCCTTAGTATTCAATGGGCGAGAATTAGAAAAATGTCTAAAACGGCTCTATTGGGGGAATAATTTTTTTTAAGCCTGACAAAAACTTACCTAGGCTCTGGGAACTAATAGGTCAAATGGTTCAGGTTCAACAACAGATAAGGAAAAAGAAAAGGAATGGAAGAGGAACCTTAGATTTAAAAGATTTATCAACATTTTTAAATGGGTGAGATTACAGTATACAGTGATGTACTTGGGTGATAAAACCATAAAGAAATAAAAGAAAATGACAGAAGTCAAATTAACGATTAATCTCACGGAGGAAGGAATGAGTTAGATGAGGACAGCATACATAGAGAGGGCTTGGGGATGATCTTCTTGACATCAGTGGCACATACAAGCACCTTATAACTCATTAAATCGTACAGGTTTTAGGTGGTTTTATATACTGTTTAATTTTTAAAGGGTAAAAAACTTCCACAAGCCATTCCCCGCCCATAGAATTGCTAAAAGCCTGAAACTGATGACCAAATGTTGTTGAGGATTTGGAGCAATGAGGACTTTCATACACTACTGGTGGGAGAGGAAACTGGTACCACAACTGTACAAGTAAGTCTTGATACTTTACCAGTTACAATGGAAAATATAAATCCTGTAAGACTTAACAATCCACTGCAAGAAATCTGTATTACAGAAATGCATGCTCATACGTACCAGGTCTATGTACGAGAATGTTCACAGCAGCATTATCCCTAGGAGCCAAAAACTGCATCATTTATAATGGTTGAATGGACAAAACGCTGCAGTATGTTCATGTAAGTGAAACATAAACAGGAGTTCCCATTGTGGCTCAGCAGGTTAAGAACCCAACCAGTGTCCATGAGTTTTCAGCTTTGATCCCTGGCCTCTCTCAGTGGGTTAAGGAGCAGTGTTGCCACAAGCTTCGCCACAGGTTGCAGATGCGGCACAGATCTAGTGTTGCTGTGGCTGTGGCGTAGGCCAGCAGCAGCAGCTGCAGTTCCCAGACTCCTAGCCTGGGAACTTTCATATGCCACAGGTGCAGCCCTAAAAAGAAAAAGAGAGTTCCTGTCGTGGCTCAGTGGTTAACGAATCCGAAGAGGAACCATGAGGTTTCGGGTTCGATCCCTGGCCTCACTCAGTGGGTTAAGGATCGGGCGTTGCCATGAGTTGTGGTGTAGGTCGCAGACGTGGCTCAGATCCCGAGTTGCTGTGGCTCTGGCACAGGCCAGCGGCTACAGTTCTGATTCGAGCCCTAGCCTGGGAACCTCCATATGCCGTGGGAGTGGCCCAAGAAATGGCAAAAAAGAAAAAAAAAGCCATTACAGTCACATACAATATAATGGGTCTTAAAACCCTACCCACTCAAGGTTTTTCTAAGAAATTCTGAATTTTCTTTGACTTCCTGGGAGAAATTATGTGCTTCTGGGCAGGCAGGCCCCAGACCCTGGCTTCTCAAGATATGATGTCTACAAAGAGTCAAATAACACCAGCCTTTTTCCAACTTAAGAGACTACAAAGCCATCTGCAGCAACATGGACGCAACTAAAGATTCTCATACTAAGCGAAGTAAGCCAGAAAGAGAAAAATAAAACACTGTATCATATGTGGAATCTAAAATATGGCAGAATTGAACCTACCTATAAAACAGACTCACAGATATAGAAAACAGACTTGTGACTGCCAAGGGGGAGGTGAGAGGAGTAGGATGGACTGGAAGTTTGGGATTAGTAGATGCAAACTATTACATTTATGACTGATAAGAAACAAGACCCTATGCACAGGGAACTAAATCCAATCTCACGGGACAGAACATGATGGAAGATAATACAAGAAAAAAGCATGTATATATACATATGCCTGGGTTACTCTGCTTTACAGCAGAAACTGACACAACATTGTAAATCAACTATACTTTATTTGTGTATGTATGTATGTATGTATGTATTTTTGTCTTTTCTAGGGCCAAACCCATGGCATATGGAGGTTCCCAGGCTAGGGGTTGAATCGGAGCTACAGCTGCTGGCCTACACCACAGCTCAGAGCAATGCCGGATCCTTTAACCCCCTGAGTGAGGCCAGGGATGGAACCTGAAACTTCATGACTCCTAGTTGGGTTCATTTCCACTGCGCCATGACGGGAACTCCGTAAATCAACTATAATAAATTTTCAAAAAAGACTACAAAGTTGTATATCAAGTTTAGGTTTTACAACAGAACTTTCTGGTTGGTATCTGTAACTGGAAAAAGGTATCTCAATGTTTAAAAATTATAAAGCCTAAGTTTAGGTACCTCACTTGAAATAATAAGGGTGCTATTCATAAATAGCTCGGTATAAAGGAAAGAAAGAGCTTTAGTGTCAAATTTCAATTGCATCGTCAGTACTTACTTTTCTTTCAAATACAGTTGTTTTTTGTTTTCTTTCCTTTTTAGGGCTGCACCTGAGGCATATGAGAGTTCCCAGGCTAGGGGTCGAATCTGAGCTGCAGCTGTGGTCTACAATACAGCCATGGCAAAGCCAGATTCAAGCCCAGCTTGGGGCAACACTGGATCCTTAACACACTGAGCAAGGCCAGGGACTGAACCCGCATCTTCACAGACACTATGTCAGTTCTTAACCTGCTGAGCCACAATGGGAACTCCTCAAATACAATTTTTAAAAGTATTCTGAACAGTTAATTCCAATAGACAAGTTTCTTATATTTTTTTTTCTTTTCTTCTTCTTCTTTTTTTATTTTTATTTTTTAAACAACTAGGTTCCTTCAATTTTACACTGGAAATCAAAGGAAAATGCGATTCATTTTCCAACTATTGTAGTTAGACTGTCAAGCGTGTAGTTAAGCAGACAACTAGTGATGCAATAAAAGGAAGATTTCTCATGAATGGCATGTACAGTGCCCTCAAGGTGCAGTGAGAAACGAGTATTGATGATGGAATTTCTACTCCTGACTAGCTTCTCTGTAAAGGTTATTTAACTCCCTGATATTCAGTCCTTTCAAATGAACTCCGACCACATTACTCAAGTATTAGTGAATGAGTAACTATGCATAAATTTCCTAATCTCTTGGGCCTAATTCCTATATCTGTAAAATGAGAATACAGGTTTTTTTTTTAATTATTTGAGGTAAATATATATAAAGCATAGTGTCTGGCACATAGCAAGTGCCACATTGTAACTATTATTATTACCTGTGAAATGGAAATAGCAGTTGTTTACTAATATAGTGAAGAGCCAAATTGCATGGGGGGAGTTTTAGTTTCCTCTTCAAGCTACCTGTCACTAGCATTATAATTACTCACAGTAAAACTCTTACTTCCTTCTATAAGAAACTTCATTTTCCCTCTGGAGGTAGGGAGAAGCTATATATATGTGTTTTCGCTTATTGATCAGAAACCAAAGTGGAGTTCAGAAATAGGAAATGCCACTCAAGAAGGAATGTTTCATTCTTACCTTGGGTTTAATTACAAAAGTTATCATATATGTATTTATGACTATATTCTAGTCAAATATACCAGTTAATGTTTCTAAATTAGGCCCCTAAATTAGCATATATTTAATTACTTCATCAGTAGGCAGAGAATTTTACGTTAATACTGTAAAAATTTAAGAAAGTTGGATGATAATTCGTCTGTTCTCTTCCACCTCCCACAACTGTCCTATTGATCTTTTTTTATCCTCTTCTCTTCCGTGTATGAATGAATCAACACACGACGAGAAACAGTTCACATTTCATTTTATCCACATGCCTCTGACTATGTCTTATTCATAACTGTACTTCTAGTGTCTCACAGCTGCTGAATGAATGGCTCCAAAAACATCTTCCCCTGTCAGAGACTGGAGATGCTCACTATAGCCATATACAACCAGAGTCAAGGAGCATGGCTTAAGTGACAATGTCCAGTTTAATCAGGACTTCCTTCCATTATAAAGTATTACCCATTGTAGAAAATTTGGAAAACCAAAGAAGTCAGAAAAAGATGGGAATCAGCTATGGTCCTCTCACACAATTTTTTGGCTTTCATAATTGTATCTTTGCTTTTTTGTGACCAGGGTCCCTGGGTCTGTCTTGAACAAATCATTTTCTTATTCTTCTGTTGAAGTCACTTCACTTTTCTTCCCACGTGCTCCTAACATAACACTGCATGGTCCTGGGGTTTTGTGGTATTCCTGCTTTCCAGAATAATCTCCAAAAATATGCACATCACTTCTGCAACACTGATTTTGGGGTTATGAAGGCCAGGGATTGAACTCACATCCTCATGAACCCTAGTCGGGTTCGTTTCTGCTGAGCCATGATGAGAACTTAGTTTTAGGAGGCTTAGATTTAGGAGAAGAGTGCTTCCAGAGTTCTGGCTGTGGTGCAGCAGGTTAGGAATCTGGTGTTGTCCCTGCAGGGGCGCCTGTTTGATCCCCAGCATGGAGAAGTGGGTAAAGGATCCTGTGTTGCTGCATCTGTGGCATAGGTGGAAGCTATGGCTCAAATTCAACCCTTGGCCTGGCCTGGGAACTTCTATATGCCACAATGGGGCCAAAAAAAAAGGAGCGAGAGAGAAAGAGAGAAAAAGATTAGTGATTCCAGCTAGGCCTCTTGAAGCCCAGAGTCATCAAGTAAAAAGTATGACTACCCTGACTGACAGACCACATGGAAAGCCCTGACACTACATGAGAGGGAAAGGACAGCCTTCCAGCAGTCTCAGACAGGGCATATGAATAAAGAAGCCATTCTGAGTATGTCCTCCAGTCCCAGACACCTTGGCTGAAAGCATGTGGATGAGGAAAAGAATGGCCCAAGCGAGGAGTTCCCAATGTGGCACAACAGGGTTGGCTGCATCTCTGCAGCACCAAGACACAGGTCTGACTGCTGGCCCGGCACAGTGGGTTAAAGGATCCAGTGTTGCTGCAGCTGCAGCGTAGGGTGCAACTGTGGCTCAGATCTGATCCCTGGCCCGGGGAACTCCATATGCTCCAGGCAACCAAAAAAGGGCAGGGGAAGGCCCAGGTGAGCCCTCCCCAATTTCCTGACTCACAAAATTGCCAATATATAAAATTGTTGCATTAAGTCACTAGGTTTGGAGGTTGTTTGCTAACAGGTAAGTGAACCAGGGCTCTAATTTTATTTTCTACACAATGGGAAGCAATGCAGAGGGTTGTCTTTTAGGAAATGCAACCTAGCTGCAATATGTAAGACTGGAAAAGACATCCAGTGGCAAGAAACCCAGGAAACAAGAGTCAGTGAAGTCTGAACTAGAGGTAACAGTAAGCAGAGAGAGGAAAAATATGTAAGTTACTATAGAGTTAGAATCAATGGATTTTTGTAATTGATCATCAGAGCAAGAGCAATCAAGGAGTCAAGGTGACCTAGATGTTGAGATCAGGTAGCTAGAAGACAGTGATACTATTAAGAAAGAACAAGAAAGCTGACAAGTTCAGAATTAAGAAAATGCATTGCATGTTAATTTCAATATATAGACAAAATGAAAAAACTAAGGTAAAAAAGCATCCATAACAGATATTATATTGCCTAAGAGACAGTATGCAAACAATTAATCTGGAGTATAAGCGTTTTAAAAGAGCTCTAAAAATCCTGTTAGTCTCGTTCTACGATACAAAAAGTTTTAAACCAAAATCACTAAAAAATTTCAGAGGATAGGCTAAAGAAAGAACAAGAAAGAAAGAGCAACATTAAGACTTTCCCTCAAGTGTCAACTGAAAATGTGTTCAGAAACTGAGATGGATAAGCAAGCATCTCCTCACCCACAAGGGGGAGAAATCAATGTTTCCAACGACATTTTTACAGCTGAATCTTCTGTGAACTCATAACACCCTACCTCTTCTATCCCAATACTGTCTACAGGTTACACCTGCTGGTGAATTTTCATACAGCACTTGAGTTGTGTTTTGTTTTTTTAAGCCAAAAATCTCAGCATGGTAGGACCAAAATCCTTACCATGGCCTGTGAAACACAGCCTTCCTGACACAGCTAGGCCCACCGCTGCGGAATGGTGAGAGACCGTGGCTCAAACCCTCCAACATGCCTTGCTTCTTCCACTTTTGACTCTTGTCATTGCCTCTCTTGGATCAAATTAACTCTACTCATCCTTCAGTTCCTTATTTTAATGTCACTTCTTCAGAAAGCCTTTCTCAACTATCCAGAGTGCCTGTCCACACATCTTTCACCCCTAAAAAGTATTTACCACAGTATAATAATCTACAATTATTTAGGAAGTTATATTTACTATCTATCTCCTCTACTAAAGCAAGTTCCAAGAAGGTAGGACCCTAGCCCCAGGACACAGCACACTGCCTGGCAAAAATAAATACTCCACAAGAGAGTAATGAAGAACTTCCTGAATAAATCCCATTCACAGATACAGCAGGATAATTAGAAGCATCAACTCTGGAGCCAAACTGAGTTCAAGTCCCAGCTCTGCCCTGACAAGCTTTGGGATTAGGTAAGGCTTTTTTTTCAGCACCTCATTTTCTTCCTCTTTAAAATCAGAATAATGACAAAACCTGTGTCATTGAGGAATCAAGGAGTTAATATATGGAAATACTAATCTAATATATAATAGTTAATATATGGAAAATGCTTAGAACAGGGTCTGCAGAGATGTCACCACAGCCGCGAATACCGTCAACACTTATTAAACAGTAGGTATCAGAATTAGCAAACACAGGCTCTCTCATCTCTCCAGCTCACAAACTTGCGGTCTCCCTGACTCATCTCCATTTCCTTTATTAGACTTTTCCAAAGGGGCTTCAAGGCTGCTCTTTTATTAACTGCTGCTGGCCTTCGGGACAAAAATCTAAAGCCTCTATTTCAGTTTACAGGGAAGTCCAAAACCTGGCCTCGGGCTATTTCCTCAAACTCAACCACTCCCAGCCACCAGAAATCACTTATACAAAAAAAACAAAGCAGCAAAGCCATTACTTAGCGGTCTTCCCGCCGGCCAGCATACTAGAGCCTTCCCGGTCCTCTCCCAGCTGGACGCCTCGTCTTCTCCTTGCATCAGCAAAAAAAACAAAACAAAACAAAAACCCGGCATCGGCCCCGCCGAGGCGCCCAGCACGACGTACCCGAGTTATTTACAAGCCCCCCCCCCCCCGGCTCGTTTACTTCGGAACCCGGCCCTGCAAACGTCACCGGGCCCCGCAGGCACTCGGCGAGCCCGGTCGCCAGACTGACGCGGCCCGAAGTTTTAGATCATCGTCCCCCACCGCCTTCGGGCCACATCCCACGCGGGAACATCGGCCTGGCGAGGGCACAGCGGGCGGGTTCGCGTTCTCCGCGCCGCAGAGGGTTGACACCTGGGCAGTGCACGCGGGGGAGGGCTGGGCGCCCGCGGCCGCTCTCTCTGGAAGACGCCCCTCCAGGGGGCGTCCGGGGGGCTCGGGACTGCGGGTCGGGGTTCGAAGGCACCGCGCGTCGCCCCCCCCCCGCCCCCGCGCGCTCCCCTCCCCGGCCGCCGCCTCCCGTGAGGTGCCGCCGGGGACACTCGGTCTCTCGGCGCGGTCGCTGTCGGGCAGCAGGCCGACGGACCGGCCCGCGAAACTTCCCGAAGTGGCGGGAGCCGCCGAGGGTCCGCCGGCCCCCGCGCCTTTGTCGCTCCCGACGGGGCCCCGGCCCCGTCGCCCGGCCGCTCTGCGCTCGGCGGGCGTCCCGCGCGGCCCCCGGCTCGCTCGCGTCCAGGCCGCCGCCGGGCCGGCTCGGGCCCGCGCCCCCCGCCGCCCCTCACGGCCGACCCGCCACCCCCACCCCCGGGCTTCGAGGAGGCGCCGGGCGGAGACGCCACTCGCCTCACGGAGCCTGGCGAGGGGCTGGCGCGCCCTGCAGCGGTCACTTACTCGCCGCTCAACTCGCCGGCTCGCCAGGCGGTCCCGGCGGCTTCGGTCGGTCGCCGCGGCTTCCAGTCAGCAGGAGCTGCCGCGACAGCCCGGGCGCCGCCGCCGAGCCCACCGCAGCGCTCCTTCCGGCCCGGCCGCGGCGTCACCTCGCGCCTGCGCACAGCGCCCCCTCCCGACTAAGGGCAGGAACCATAGAGGCTCGCGGGGCGCTAGGGAGGAGGGGTCTGCGGGTGAGACCATAGAGAGGGACGCCCGTCCGCTGCTCCAGCCCGGCTCTCCGCCTGCTAAGTCTTGACTCCCCCACTAGGCGGGAGGACGAAAGAAACCGAGAGCCCCTCAACCCCGGGAGGTGTCCCTGGCTCCCAGGAGGTGAAACGCGCGGGCGAAGCAGGTGTCCGTGGAAACCTACAGGATTTGTGTTTACTTGCACCCTTTGCCTCTGGCAAGTCGTTCACGCAACCCCTTTTCGGAGGCCTTCCTGTGTGTCAGGCACTGTTCTAGGAACTGGAGCTACAACGGTGTAGAGGGTGCCTGTTCTCAGGAAGGTTATGTTTTAGGGGGCAAATCAATAACTGGTGAACTAACTAAGCAACTAAAACATTGGCTCAGGCAGGAGGTGGTCTGGAAACACGCACACACCCAGAGGTGAAAAATAAAACAGGGAAAGGGATAGAATAATGGGGATAATAGTATGGTTTAAGTGAAGGGAGGACCTGGGGGCAGAGCACGTCAAGCAGAAGGTATAAAGAGAGCAAAATCCTTAGATGGGACTGTGCCTGGTGTGCTAGCAAAGCAGCATGCTGTAAATCAACTATCATGGGAAAAAATAAAAATCATTAAGAAATAAATGAAGAGTTCCCGTCGTGGCTCAGTGGTTAACGAATCCGACTAGGAACCATGAGGTTGCGGGTTCGGTCCCTGCCCTTGCTCAGTGGGTTAAGGATCCAGCGTTGCCGTGAGCTGTGGTGTGGGTTGCAGACGCAGCTCGGATCACGCATTGCTGTGGCTCTGGGGTAGGCTGGTAGTTACAGCTCCAATTAGACCCCTAGCCTGGGAACCTCCATATGCCGCGGGAGCGGCCCAAGAAATAGCAACAACAACAACAACAACAACAACAGCAACAACAACAACAAAAAAAGACAAAAAAAAAAAAAAAAGAAAAGGCAAAAAGACAAAAAATAAATAAATAAATAAATAAATAAAATGAAAAGCAGCATGCATGGCTGCAGTGCAGGGAGTGAGAGTGGTAGGGAATGGGCTTGGTGAGGTGGTTGAGAGCCAAACTGTAGAAGGTCTTAGGAATTTGGATTTTATTCCAAGTGTGAAGGAAAGCTGCTAGAGAATTCAGAGAAAGGGTGTAAGTTTATTTGCTTGTGTTGTCTGAGATCCCTCTGGAGGTTGTTTGGACAATAGACTATAGAAAGGTAAGAGCAGAATCCGGAACGCCAGTCAGGAAGCTATTGCAGAAATCTAAATGACAAGAAACGGTGACTTGGACCAGTACCTTGAGGGAGGAAGTGGTGAGATGAGGGAATTTTTTTTTTTTTTAAGGTAGAACAGAGAGCTTTGCAGATGGATTGGATGTGCAGATGGATTGGATATGGGGATAAAAGATTTTTGGCTTATGCAGGTAGGTGAATGGTGGTGCCATTCACAAGTATGGGGAAAATCAGAATAGATTTTTGTTGGAGAAGGGAGACGTGAACATGTTTTAGACATGTTACATTGGGAACTAGACCTTCAAATAGAGGTGTCAATAGGCAATCAGATCTATGAGTCTGCAAATTCAAAAAGAAGAACTCAGGGAGTTCCCGTCGTGGCGCAGTGGTTAACGAATCCGACTAGGAACCATGAGGTTGCGGGTTCGGTCCCTGCCCTTGCTCAGTGGGTTAAGGATCCGGCGTTGCCCTGAGCTGTGGTGTAGGTTGCGGCCGCGGCTCGGATCCCGCGTTGCTGTGGCTCTGGCGTAGGCTGGTGGCTACAGCTCCGATTCAACCCCTAGCCTGGGAACCTCCATATGCCGCAGGAGCGGCCCAAGAAATAGCAACAACAACAACAACAAAAAAAAAAAAAAAAAAAAAAAAAGAAGAACTCAGAAGCTGGGGATGTAAATTGGGGTTCACACTGATATAGATAATATATAAAGCCTCAGTAATGGCTGTACTGAAACCTAGGAAATCAGTACAGATAGAGGAGAAAGGTCAGCTGAGCGGGCCCCAGGGTTACTTGAACATTTAAGATCTAAAGGAAGATGCTGATGGGTACCCGTTGTAGCCCAGTGGGTTAAGAATCTGACTACAGTGGCTTGGATTCAATCCCTGGCCCAGTGCAGTGGGTTAAATGATCTGGCATTGCCGCAGCTGCAGCATATGTCTCAGCTGTGGCTCGGATTCAGTCCCTGGCCCAGGAATTTCCATATGCTTTGGGTGCAGCCATAAAAAAAAAAAAAAAAGAGGATGCTGAGAAGAAAAGGACAGTGAAGGGGGAGGGAAGAAATCAAGGCGGTATCTCAAGTACAAGGAAAGAACATGTTTCAAGGAGAAGGAAGTTCTCAGTGGTGCTAAACGCTACTCAGAGACCCAATACAACGGGATTGAATCTCAGTGGAACCAGAAGGAGGGCCGTTAGCCCAGAGTGAAGTCAGGGAGAGGGTTTCGGAGGTTCGTAAACAGAAAAAAGTGGAGCATGAAATGACTTGCTGGCCTGGTGTTCTGGGATCATATATTTGAAATGAGGCCAGGTAGCAAGGGTCTGGGTCTTTCTCCAGCCACTGCTTAGATGCAGGGGAAGGAAAGAAGCTGGAGAGATAGAGGTGCCAAAGAGAGGGGTGCTTGAAATCGAGGTCTTGGAGATGCTGATGTTGTGTGTAACGACGAAGCCTTGGCTGTGACTGTGAGAATGGGCGACTAAGGTAGGGAGATCATTGAAGGGGAGGGATCGGGAAACTGAGAGACCTGGGTGTGGATGGATTAATTTAAAAGATGTTAAATCGTCAAGAGGGATGTCAGAAATGGCAGGTGGAGGGCATGGAATAAGACAGCTCCTAAAATTGTCAAGGAATGACCAGCAGGCCAGCCAGTAGCTGGAAAGTGGGTGGTTTTTTAGTCTAGATGGCACTTGCTTTCAAAGATGCAGTTAATTGTCAGTGTTATTTTTTATTTGCTGCCACTGATCCATCTTATCAAGATGTCATATATGAGCCCGTGCCAGCCCTCTCATTGAACCACAGAGCAGCAGAGCTGAAAAGGGAACAGACTTTTCCAAGTCTCAGACATCTGAGCAAACACCACCACAATATTTGCTTAATCTGGAGTTCCCGACCTGGCTCAGTGGTTAATGAACCTGACTAGGATCCATGAGGACTGGGGTTCAATCCCTGGCCTCGCTCAGTGGGTTAAGGATCCAGTGTTGCCGTGAGCTGTGGTATAGGTCAAAGACACAGCTTGGATCCTGCTTTGCTGTGGCTGTGGTGTACGCCAACAACTGTAGCTCTGATTAGATCCCTAGCCTGGGAACCTCCATATACTGCAGGTGTGACCCTAAAAAGACAAAAAAATTTTTTTTGCTTAATCCACTTTTTGCCTACTCAGTAATTTTTTATTTAGGCTGATTCATTTTCATAAAAATGTATTTATTTTAAAAAGAAACAGACTCACAGACTTAGAAAACAAATTTATTCCAAGTGTGTTTACTAAAAGGGAGAGGTGGAGGGATGAATTAGGAGTTGGAATTAGCAGATACCAACTGTATATAAAAAAATGGTAAGAACAACAAGGTCCTACTATATAGCACAGGGACTTTTATTCAGTATCTTGTAATAAATTATAATGGAAAAGAATCTGAAAAAGAAATACATAGCTGAATTACTTTGCTGTACACCAGAAACACACTGTAGATTAACCATACTTTAATAAAAATAAATAAATAAAAGGGAAGCTTTGTTTCACTACTATAAATTAAAAAATCTCAATTTCCCCAAGCAGAAAGTAACCATAAAAGTAAGATTCCATGTTATGGAATTTTTTTCTTCTTTTTCGGCTGCACCCTTGGTATATGGAAGTTCCCAGGCCAGGGCTGGAATCTAAGCCACAGCTGCATCAATGCTAGATCCTTAGCCTAATATGCTGGGTGGAAGATTGAACCCCAGCCACCACAGAGACAATGCCAGATCCTTAACCTGCTGTGCCACAGCAGGAATTCTTCATGTTATGGAACTTATTTTTATATTTTTTATTTTTTTGCTTTTTAGGGCCGCACTTGCAGCCTATGGAGGTTCCCAGGTTAGGGGTCGAATCGGAGCTACAGCCGCCGGTCTACGCCAGAGCCACAGCAACGCGGGATCCGAGCCGCGTCTGCAACCTACACCGCAGCTCACGGCAATGCCAGATCCTTAACCCACAGATCGAGGCCAGGGATTGAACCTGCATCCTCATGGATCCTAGTAGGGTTCACTAACCACTGAGCCACAAAGGGAACTCCTATTGAAGTTTTTTAATTTTATAGTTAAAAAAACCAGGAGTTCCTGTTGTGGCGCAGTGGTTAACGAATCCGACTAGGAACCATGAGGTTGCGGGTTCGGTCCCTGGCCTTGCTCAGTGGGTTAACGATCCGGCGTTGCCGTGAGCTGTGGTGTAGGTTGCAGACGCGGCTCGGATCCCGCGTTGCTGTGGCTCTGGCGAAGGCCGGTGGCTACAGCTCCGATTCAACCCCTAGCCTGGGAACCTCCACATGCCGCGGGAGCGGCCCAAGAAATAGCAACAACAACAACAACAACAAAGACAAAAAGACCAAAAAAATAAATAAATAAATAAAAATAAAAATAAAAATTAGGTTGTGTTTAAAAAAAAAAAAAAAAAAAACCAATGACCTACCCATAAAAACTAAATCAAATCAAGGTGTGAAGCTAAACTGAAAATAAGCTTCGTTAAGAGAAGAACAGCCTCCGTATCTCTTCAAAGCAGCCATAGGCCTAGCACAAGGAGGCCCTGTAGGTCTCCTCATTGGGTCACCATGAAAATAGTGAAATCACCTAATTGGGATTGAGGTGACTTAAATCCAACAGTTCCAGGCTGCTGACAGGTGCTGGCTCATAGATACGGTGGGGCGCTAAACACCGGCGCACAGTTTAATAGTCAGTTAGCAATGAATTGAACATTGGGGTAGGAACCTCCTCCTCTGTCTATAATGATGGGCAGCTTCATGTCAGGGAAATCCTGCAACCTCAGGCTTCCAGGGAGAATGAATTTGTGTGTGTGTGTGTGTCTTTTGTCTTTTCAGGGCTGTACCTGAAGCATATGGAGGTTCCCAGGCTAGGGATCTAAGTGGAGCTACAGCTGCCAGCCTGCAACACAGCCACAGCAATGACCGATCCAACCCACGACTACGACCTATACCACAGCTCATGGCAATGCCAGATCCTTAACCCACAGATCGAGGCCAGGGATCGAACCTGCAACCTAATGGTTCCTAGTTGGATTCATTTCCGCTGCACTACAACGAGAACTCCTGCATTCTTGCCTGAATGCTTCTGTTCCTTTTTTTGCTCTTCAAAAAGAATTCAAGAAGCATCATCCTGGGGAGTTCCTGTTGTGGCTCAGTGGTAATGAACCTGACTAGTATCCATGAGGACATAGGTTCCATCCCTGGCCCTGCTCAGTGGGTTAAGGATCAGACATTGTGGCATGGGTCGCTAATATGTGCTTAGGATCCCATGTTGCTGTGGCTATGGTGTAGGCCGGCAGCTGCAGCTCCTATTCAACCCTAGCCCGGGAACTTCCATATGCCAAAGGTACGGCCCTAAAAAGTTCACCTGATATAGATCAGCTGGGTGTTGTGGCAATGACAGTATTTACATTTTGAGAACAGCTCAGCTTTCCTGTACAGAGCTTCTCAAGTTGAAGATACAGGGAATGTAATTTTAGCGGTGATTTCAGATCCATATAATTACAGGTTTTCAGATCCAGGTATTTTCTTTTTCTGGTTTTGTAGGGCTGCACCTGCAGCATATGGAAGTTCCCAGGCTAGGGCTCCAGTAGGAGCTGCAGCTCCCGGCCTACACCTCAGCCACAGCAACACTGGATCCGAGCGGCATGACAACCTACACTGCAGCTTGCCACAGAGCTAGGCCAAGGATTGAACCCACATCCTCACGGACACTGTGTCGGGTTCTTAACCCACTGAGCCACAGCAGGAACTCTGTAAATGATAAATTTGAAAGCGGCACTTGCAGCAAAATGGAAGTTACTGATGGCAGCATGGTGGTTGGGGCACAGGGGTTACCATAGTGGCCTTTGGATCAAGATAATGCAAGATTCTTCCAAGCAGTCAGTATTGCCCAGGGACGTCTGAATGCCCAGGGTTGAAGGAAGGGAGAAGCTCTGTGCGCCACAGAGTTGCGCCACAGTGGGAACTCCAGCCCTCTGTGCTTTTAAACCCACGAGCATGGCAGCTCCCCACTGCGTGCTGCCCGGCAGGCATGCAGCTCTTCCTGAACTACACAGCACAGCATCCCAGTATTTGAAAGATGTCTGGTGATCTGGAAACCATCAGACCTAACACAACTTCTAGCAACTTCAGCTGTAGTTTATCTGCACTCAGACAGCAGAATTTTCAGCAAACACGATTTAAAAGTGGGCCTGTGCCCTATCTTTTGATGGAGTGAAAATTCTGAGCCAGTGAAACCACGTCCTTATAGCAAGCAGCATCCCTGGCTCCTTGCTGATTGCAAATAGATATTTAAAATGTGAATTTGAAATGGAATGTCGAGGAGTTCCCTTCATGGCTCAGTGGTTAATGAACCCATAGTGTTTCCTGTGTTTTAAGTCTTGGAGGGAAAAAAACCACTAGTGTCCACAAGGAACTCTGCTCTGACCGCTTCTTTTTTGTTTGTTTTTGGCCACGCCCACAGCATGCAGAGGTTCTGGGCCAGGAATCAAACCCCAGCCACAGCATCGACCTGAGCCACAGCAGAGACAATGCTGAATCCTTAACTGCTAGGCCACCAGGGAAATCCCAAAAGCTTCACTTTTGTGTGTTCCCACTTTTTTCTCTCCATTTCCCTATCTTCAGCACAATCACGCCCTCTTCCTAAGTAATTCAAGGATAAGGATTCACATGTCTAATACTTACATTACAAACTTACAAAAAGCAATAAAACTAGTGTTTTCTCAGTCTCTTGGTTATCATGATGTCTCACAGTTAAAAAACAACAAAAACTGGAGTTCCCATCATGCCTCAGTGGTTAACAAACCCAACTAGTAACCATGAGTTTGCAGGTTTGATCCCTGGTCTCCCTCAGTGGGTTAAGGATCCGGCATTGCTGTGGCTGTGACGTAGGCCGGCTGCTGCAGCTCCAATTAGACCCCTAGCCTGGGAACCTCCACGTGCCTCAGCTGTGGCCCTAAAAAGACAAAAAAAAAAAAAAAATCCACAAAAGCTATTTTTCAGACACCTTGGAATAAATTGAAAGAAATAGCACACCCCCCACAAAACATCCATAGTTTAAAAGTTGCATTTTTTTTCCCTCATCAGGTACCATTATAAATAAGAATGAACTCAGGGCCGAAAATTCGAAACCAAAAGTGAAGCAGCTATGTGTAGTTAGTAATTTCTAATGGAAACTGGAACTGAATATTGTGGCTTCATATGTATTATTTTTTTTGTCTATTTTTTTTTAGGGCCACACCCATGGTATATGGAGGTTCCCAGGCGAGGGGTCGAATTGGAGCTGTAGCCGCTGGCCAGAGCCAGAGCCATGGCCACAGCCAAGCCACATCCGAGCCTTGTCCTCCCTCACCTCCAGCTCACAGCAACACCTGATCCTTAACCCACTGAGCAAGGCCAGGGATCAAACCTGCGTCCTCACGGATACTAGTCAGATTCGTTTTCTCGGAGCCACGACGGGAGCTCCTTTTTTCCCATTATTGACAGTTTGGACTTTATATATTCCATAGTTTTTAACATTACAAAAATGATAATATTTGAACAGTGTGTTCCAGAAAGCACTATACTAACTGACATGAATGCTCATATATAAGATAGCCTCAAACCTTTTTCTCAATGCCTTAACTGTCAAATAAATTA
The DNA here is from genome assembly GCF_054392235.1 of Sus scrofa. Classification (NCBI taxonomy): domain Eukaryota; kingdom Metazoa; phylum Chordata; class Mammalia; order Artiodactyla; family Suidae; genus Sus; species Sus scrofa. The sequence goes on from NC_139385.1 coordinate 4,273,418, forward strand.
AAACTTTTAAAAGCGTATGATCATACAGCACTTGGTTCTTAGGGCTGAAAACAAGAAAACGTGAAAGAAAAAGGCAAGGAAGTAAGAGACCCCCCCCAAAAAAAATCCAAATAAAACAAACCAGAGAGACAAATCATGGGTGTTTCTAACCAAGAAAAAAAAAATAATAGGATTTAAGCACATACACATACAACACTATGCCAGTACACTTGAAACCTGAGTGGAATTTATTATCTTCTGGGAAGATACAAATGATCAAAATTAATTCAAATGATACACAGGAAAACTTACCATATATCAATATCCATGGAAGAATTTATGAACTCTGTGGCACAGCAAGTTAAGAATCTGACTGCAGGATTTCCCGTTGTGGCTCAGTGGTTAGCGAATCCAACTAGGAACCATGGGGTTGCGGGTTCAATCCCTGGCCTTGCTCAGTGGGTTAAGGATCTGGCGTTGCCATGAGCTGTGGTGTAGGTTGCAGACGTGGCTCAGATCTCCCGTTGCTGTGGCTGTGGTGTAGGCTGTTGGCTACACCTCTGATTGGACCCCTAGCCTGGGAACCTCCATATGCCGCGGGAGCCACCCAAGAAATGGCAAAAAGACAAAAAAAAAAAAAAAGAATCTGACTGCAGCAGCCTGGGTTTCTGTGGAGGTGCAGGTTCAGTCCTGAGCCCGGGGTAGTGGGTTAAGGATGCAGCGTTGCTTCAGCTATGGCTTGGATTCGATCCTTGTGGCCCAGGAACATCCATATGTTGCAGGTGCAGCCGAAAAAGGAAAAAATACAAAAACAAAACCCCACAGCTCTAGGTTTAGATGACTTATACAGGTGAATTTCAGGAAACAACTCCTTTGTAAATCAGTTAGTCTTAAGGATCTTTTTATTTTTACACATTTGTTCTGAACTCACTTTACGAAGTTAGCCTAAGAGGAAAGCCAAAGCCAGATGAAGGAAGAAGGGAAGAGAGGGAGGGAGAGCAGGAGATCATGGAGAATTACAATTATGAGTTTAAACCCAAAACCTCACAGAAAATACTAACCAAACTCAGCTGAAAAATAAATAAATAAATAAATAAAAAGCCTAAGATTAGAGTCAGCGTGCTAGACTGAGAGGTAAACACTGATGCGAGGAGAGCAGGTACTGAGGCTGTCAGTATCTAGTGCTCGGTGTTTAGCTGTGTGTGTTTATGCTGCAAAAGTAAATATTAGACACTAGCTCCATAGTACTACCGCCTCATGTAACTCCAGAATAAAACAAGATTTGATTACCTGCGTGTACGTGTCTCTTTAAGCCACTCATGTTGTCCTTCTCTTGGCTGCGGTGCTGTGCAGATTTATGTGGCTACTATTTTTTATTGACTTTGCATTACTTTCATTAACACCTTGAATGAGAGCCAAATCTTCCTCCAGCACTGACCAGCAATGGCCCTTTAACTGCAGTAGGAAAAATTAAAATCAGAAACAAGGAGTTTCCGCTGTGGCTCAGGGGGTTAAGAACCTGACTAGTATCCATGAGGATGCAGGTTTGATCCCTGGTCTCGCTCAGTGGCTTAAGTATCTGGCATTGTTGTGAACTGTGGCGTAGGGTGCAGAAGCAGCTCAGATCTTGTGTGGCTGTGGCTGTGGCTGTGGCTGTGGTTGTGGCTGTGGCTGTGGCTGTGGCTGTGGCTGTGGCTGTGGCTGTGGCACAGGCTGGCAGCTGCAGCTCTGATTCGACCCCTAGTCTGGATGACTTCCATATGCTTCAGGTGTGGCCACGAAAAGAAAAGAAAACCCATTTTGTATGAAAACTGGTGATAACTGGCACTTAAGATCAGAAAAAAATAGTTTTTGTGCTTTTTTTTTTTTTTTTTGTCTTTTTAGGGCTGCACCCGCAGCATATGGAGGTTGCCAGGCTAGAGGTCGAACTGGAATTGTAGCTGCTGGCCTACGCCACAGCCACAGCAATGCCGGATCCTTAACCCACTGATTGAGGCCAGGGATTGAACCCACGTCCTCATGGATACTAGTTGGGTTTGTTAACTGCTGAGCCATGATGGGAACTCCAGAAATATAGTTCTTTATATACTGGCTGCTTTAAGATGCTGTCCACCCAAAGTGCTGAAGGACTTTAAGACAGGCAGTAATACCTAACAGCAACACTACTGGGTTTTTGTAGAATGGTTACTTTTTTTTCAGCCATGCCCATAGCATAGGGAAGTTCCTGGGGCCAGGGATTGAACCTGAGCCCCAACAACGATAATTCTGGATCCCTAAAAACTAGGCCACCAAGGAACTCCTAGAATTGTTAAATTTGATAACAAAACTTGCCTGTTTAAAGAGGGAAAAGAGGAGTTCCCGTTGTGGCTCCGTGGTTAACGAATCTGACTAGGAACCATGAGGTTGCAGGTTCGATCCCTGCCCTTGCTCAGTGGGTTAGGGATCCGATGTTGCCATGAGCTGTGGTGTAGGACGCAGACCTGGCTCGGATCCTGTGTTGCTGTGGCTCTGGCGTAGGCTGGTGGCTACAACTCCGATTCTACCCCTAGCCTGGGAACCTCTGTATGCCGAGGGAGCGGCCCTAGAAAAGGCAAAAGGACAAAAATAAAAAAATAAAAAAATAAAGAGGGAAAAGAATGGAATAGTTAGTAATCTGTCCGAAATAAAAGGGTATTTAGCATTCCCTGGTCGCTCAGTGGGTTAAGGATCCGTCATTGTCCCTGCTGTGGCGGCCCAGGGTCAATACCTGGCCCAGGAACTGCAAGCCTCAGATGCGGCCAAAAAAAAAAAAAAAGAAAAAAAAGAAAGAAAGAGATATTTACCCCACATTTCTAGTTTAAAGGAAGAATGCAGTTCTGTATCAGTAAGAAGGGTCACTTTTTGTTTGTTTGGTTTTAATTGAGCCAGCACCAAGAGTCAGAACAGAAGAAAGATACCAAACTACAGACAAATCTATTGACAAGGGATGTTTTGCTGTTTTCTTGGGAAGAAGCACGGAAATTTTTTGTATGGAAATTCGTATCATCTGTATTGGCTCTGTTTTCTTCCATGCAATAGGGCAGAAGGTATGACACACACGTCAGCTCTCTGAACCTTCCAGAGAGCTGCGGTATAATTCCTGCATCGCTATGAGTCATTGCAGCCCTGCTCCCCTTTTTTCATTTTTCTGGTTACACTTAGTTTAATGTGCCTACGATCTGTAAAATCGTTGATGATAGCAGAGGGCTGCGTTTTCACAATTTGTGCGTCATCGCTTTGTTCCTAAGAGCTGTATGCACTGCCATTAGCTTTATCTAGATGAGGCTGTGCTCGTCTGGCCATGGAGGAAATTATTCCTGAACTTGGTCTGCTTTCAGAAGTGGTAATTTCCTGCCATTCTGGCCCATGGCTTTTTTTTTTTTTTCTTTAAATCAACGTTATTGCAGTATAATTTAATCCAGTGCAATGAACCCCGTTTAAGTGTAATTTCTATGAGTTTTGACAGAATTATATGCCCATGGGACCACCACCATCATTAAGAAAGAAATCATTCCCATCACCCCAAAATATTCCCCGTGTTCTTTCCTAGTCAATCCACAGCCCCCATCCCTGGCGCTAGGCAACCAATTATCTGCTTTCTGTCACTTGAGATTAGAATTGCTTTTTCCGTAGTTTCAGATAAATGCGATCATAAAGCATGTATTCTTGGGTCTGGTTCCTTTTGTTCAACACATGTTCATTTTTTTGGTTATCTTCATTATGGTAAAATACATATAAAATTTACCATTTTAAAGTATAAATTTACCTTTTTTTTTTTTTTTTTTTTTGTCTTTTTGCCATTTCTTGGGTGGCTCCCGCGGCATATGGAGGTTCCCAGGCTAGGGGTCGAATCGGAGCTGTAGCCACCAGCCTATGCCAGAGCCACAGCAACGCGGGATCCGAGCCACGTCTGCAACCTACACCACAGCTCACGGTAACGCCGGATCGTTAACCCACTGAGCAAGGGCAGGGATCGAACCTGCAACCTCATGGTTCTTAGATTCGTTAACCACTTCGCCACGATGGGAACTCCATAAATTTACCATTTTTTAAGCATAGACCTCAGGGGTATTAAGTACATGCACAATGCTTGTGCAACCGTCCTCCCCACCCATGTCCGTAACTTTTCATTTCGCAAAACCAAAATGCTACTACACCTAGGAAACAAGAACTCCCCGTTCCCCACTCTCCCTGCCCCGGCACCCACTTTTCTACTGTTTTCCACCATTTGACTTTCTCAACTCTCCACAAGACTTCCGATGTTTCCACACCTTTGCCAATATTTGTTATTTACTTTTAAAAAATATTAGCCATTCTAATGGGAATGAGGGGGTATTTCATTATAGTTTTCACTGACCTTTCCCTAACGTTGTGGCTCAGCACTAACGAACTCAACTAGTACCCATGAGGATGCAGGTTCCATCCCTGGCCTCGCTCAGTGAGTTAAGGATCCAGCATTGTCTCGAGCTGCAGTGTGGGTCACAGATCTGGCGTTTCTCTGGCTGTGGTGTAGGCCGGCAGCTGTGGTTTCTGATTCGACCCCTGGCCTGGAAACCTCCACATGCCTAAAAAGACCAAAGGAAGGAAGGGAGAAAGAAGGAAAGAAAGAAAGAAGATACTTTTCCCTAATGATTATAATCTTCAGCATCTTCTCGTATGCACACTTGCCATTTGTGCATTTTCGTTGAAGAAATGTTTGTTCAACCTTTTGGCCATTTGTGAATGGATTTGTTTGTCTCTTTGTTGCTCTCTCTATATTGTGACTATCAATTCCTGATCGATATATGATTTCCAAATAGTTTCTCCATTCTGGGAATTGTCTTTTTACTCCATTGATATTGTCCTTTGATGGACAAGATTTTCATAAAGTCCTAATTGTCTATTTTTTCTTATGTTGCCTGTGCCTTTGGCGTCATAGCCAAGAAATGTCATTGCCAAATCCAATTTCATAAAGCTTTTGCTCTATGTTTTCTTCTAAGAGTTTTATAATTTTAGATTTTTGGTTAATTTTTTTTTTTCTTTTTTGGCTGCCCCATGGCATATGGAGTTTCTGGGCCAGGGAGCAGATCCAAGCTGCACTTGTGACCTAGGCCACAGCTACAGCAACACTGAATCCTTGAACTCAACTGTGCCGGGCTGGGGATTGAACCTGTGTCCCGGAACTGCAGAGACGCTGCCAATTCTGTTGCACGGTGGGAACGCTTTTGGTTCATTTTGTATATGGAGTTGGATAAGGGTCCAACTTCACGTTTTGGTATGTGGATATCCACTTTTTCCAGCACCATTTGTCAAAAAGACTGTCCTTTCCCTCAGTGAATGGTTTTGGCACCCTTGTCAAAATCATTTGACCATAGTTTTGAGGGTTTATTTTTGGACTCATTTACTTCTATTCCATTGGTCTGTATGAATGTCTTTATGCCAATACCACAGTGTTGTGAGCCCTGCATCTTTGCAGTAAGTTTTGAAAAAAGGAAGCATGATGGTTCTAGTTTTGTGTTTCTTTATCAAGATGGCTTTGGTGAGGAGTTCCCGTTGTGGCTCAGTGATTAACTAATCTGACTAGGAACCATGAGGTTGCGGGTTCAAGCCCTGGCCTCACTCAGTGGGTTAGGGATCTGGCATTGCCACGAGCTCTGGTGTAGGTTGCAGAGGTGGCTGGAATCCCGCATTGCTGTGGCTCTGGTGTAGGCCGGTGGCTACAGCTCCGATTGGACCCCTAGCCTGGGAACGTCTTTGTGCCAAGGGTGCGGTCCTAGAAGAAGACCAAAAAAAAAAAAAAAAAAAAAAGACTGCTTTGTGAGAGTTCAAGTCGTGGCTCAGTGGTATGAAACCCATAATTTTCATAAGGACATGGGTTCGATCCCTGGCCTCACTCAGTGGGTTAAGGATCCAGCATTGCTATGAGCTGTGCTGTAGGTCACAGATGTGGCTCGGATCCCGTGTTCCTGTGGCTATGGTGTAGGCCAACAGCTGCAGCTCCAGTTTGTCTCCTAGCGTAGGAACTTTTGTATGTTACAGGTGCAACCCTAAAAAGTAAATAGATAAATAAATAAATAAAGATTGCTTTTGACTATTTGGGGTCCTTTGAGATTCCATATGAATCTTAGGAAATTTTTTTTATGCCTGTAAAAAAATGTCTTTGGAATTTTGACAGGGATTTCATTAAATCTGTATATTAATTTGGGTAGTTTTTTTTTTTTCTTTGCTTTATAAGGCTACACCTGTGGCATATGGAAGTTTCGGGCTAGGGGTCAAAGCGAAGCTGCAGCTGCAGGCCTCTGCAACACCAAATCTTTAACCCACTGAGCAAGGCCAGGGATCGAACTCTCATTCTCATGGATACTAGTCAGGTTCTTGACCCACTGAGCCACAGCAGGAACTCCCACTTTGGGTAGTATAAACAGCTTAACAGTGTTGTTTTCCAATCCATGAACATGGGATGTGTTTCCACTTATGTCCTCTTTCAGTGGCATTTTGTAGTTTTCACTGTACAAGTCTTTCTCAGCATATGCTTTTCAGTTTCCTCTATGTTGTTTATGTTTGCCATATGTTTATCCCTTTTTATTGCTCAGTAGTAGCATGGATGTATCACAATTTGTTTATCCACTCACTAGATGATGGACGTGGTGTTATTTCCAGTTTGGGGCTATTATGAATAAGCTGTTATGGACATTAAAGTTCAGTTGTGGGGTGGGATATATGTCTCCATTTCTATAGGGGCAGAATTGCTGAGTCATGTAATAAGTATCAAACGATTTTCCAAAGGAGGTGTATCATTTTACTGTCCGATTGGCAGTGAATGAGATTTCCAGGAACTGCCCGTTCTCATCAAGTCTTTTTCACTTTAGCCATTGTGTTGACTGTGTAGTGGTATATTAGTGTGGTTGAAATTTTCATTTCCTTGATGGCAAATTACATTCAGCGTCTTATGCTTATTGATTGGCCTTTTCATATCTTCTTTTGGGGATTTTTTTGTCCAATTTTTTTTGCCCATTATTTAAATTGAGTGCTTCATCTTCTTATAAGTGAATTTTAAGGGTTCTTTTTATATTTTGGATGTATATCCTTAGTATTGTGCATATTTTCTCTCAAATCTCTTGCCTTTTTGTTTCTTGGTGGTGTCTTTTGAAAAGTAGAAGTTTTTAGTTTTGATATATTTCTTACGATTTCCATTCAACTTAAACATTTTATTATTTCCCTTGTGATTTCTTTGTTGACTCATGGATTAGTTAGAATTATGTTTTAAATGTCTTTATTATTTAGGGAGTTTTCTATATATCTTTCTCTAATTGATTTCTAACTTAATTTTTTTGTGACTTGAGATCATATTCCCTACGCTGTCAACTTGAAAAAAATGTATCAAGACTTGTTATAGGGCCAATTATATGGTGTATCTTAGTGAATCCATGTACATTTGGAAAGAATGTGTATTCTTTTGTTCTTCAGTGGAATGTTCTGGACATGTCAACAAGATCATTGTTAAACATTCTTAATGATTTTTGTCTCTTTGTTCTTGCAATTAGTGAAAAGGGAAATCTTGAAATCGCCAACTAAAACTTTAGGATTGTTGACAGCATATGGTTATGTCTTGCACTTTTATTCAATCTCACAGTCTCTGTCAATAAATTAAAGTGTTTAAATCATTTCAGTTTAACATAGTTATGTATATGAGTGGGTCTAAACAGTCTTATATTTGTTTTCTATTTGAACTTCTTATTCTTTGTTCCCTTTCCTTCTTTTTTCTGCCTTCTTTTGGATTTAACCAAGTAATTTTGAGATTTCCATTTTATCTTTATTATTGGCTTACTAGCTGTTCCTCTCTGTATTAATATGTGGGACCTCACAAAGTTTTATCACATGCATGTGATAACAACACATCTTCTAATGTTACACTACTTTATGTGTAATCTGAAACCCTTACAAGAATATTCTTCCATTTCCCCAATCTTTTTTTTTTTTTTTTCTTTTTAGGGTCACACTCGCGGCATATGGAGGCCCTCAGGCCAGGGGTGGAATCAGCACTGCAGCTGCTGGCCTACACCACAGCCACAGGAGCTTAGGACCTGAGCCAAGTCTGTGACCTACACCACAGCTGAGGGTAATGCCAGATCCTTAACCCACTGAGCGGGGCTGGGGATCAAACCCTCATCCTCATGGATACTAGTCAGGTTGGTAACCACTGAGCCACATCAGGAATCCACCCTCCCCACCCCAGTCTTTAATACTTTTACTTCCACATAACAACATTAACTCTGCAATTCTTCCCTTTCTCAAATCACGCCCTGCAATTTCTAGCTGTCTGTGTTTCCCTGAGTCTCTATCTCCTCCACTTAGTAAGGCTCTTGGGCTCTGATGAGGTCTCCCCTCCTTGTGTCTCTGGTTCAGAAATTGCTTCGGAGCAGAAGCTGGGGTGGTTATAGGGCTCATCTCATTTGTTACCCACCTCTCAGGCATTTAGTCCTGTGCTGTAGGCTGCCCAGTGTCTGGAAACTGCTGTTTTCATATGTATATGTTCCGTTTTCTAGCTGTTTCCTGTGGGAGGATGACTCTGGTTCTCCTTACTCACCAGTACCAGAGGCAGACGTTTCAGTACTACTTACTTGAATTTTTCCCGAGCAATAATGTTTTTGCAATCATGGATTTTATATGGTTCTTATATTATTTTGATTCATTTAAAAATAAATAACATGCAGACATATCAATTCAAATACTTTTGCTCAGCACCCGTGGTATATGTACCTGCTTTGGAAAACCCTGAGCCAGTCTAATCAAAGTGTTGTAATAGATGGAAGACAGAGGGTGAGTGAAATGCCTAGTGTCACACAGACTGTTGATTTCAGATTCTGATCTAAAATCTAGGTTTTCCCATTTCTGGATGATTTCTCCTGCACACCCTGCCCTCATTGCTTTTTCTTCTGCTTTCTCTGCTTCTTTCCACACCCAAATTTGACAAGGATGCTTCTAAGCAAAGAATCAGATTCTACAAATATGTACTGAGTGCCTACCCTTTGCCTCATCATCAGTCAGTTGTCTTATCAAATGCTATTTTTTTCTCTATACACAAAAATCAGTAAGTAACAAGGACCTAGTGTAGAGGACAGGGAAATCTACTGAATATGATAGCCTTTATGGGAAAAGAACCCTGAAGGACAAAAGCCTTCTTGGTGGTACTCAAAGTACCTTGACAGGAAGATGCCCACATGATGGCTTTGCCCACCAGGACAGCAAAGTGCCTTTTCAAGAGAACAATTGTATACCCGTGGTTCCCAGTGATCTACCTATCCATGAGAAACCCTGCATATGGAGGTTCCCAGGCTAAGGGTCGAATCAGAGCTGCAGCTCCTGGCCTACACCACAGCCACAGCAATGCGGGATCCGAGCCATGTCTGCAACCTACACTCCAGCTCACGGCAACACCGGATCCCTAACCCACTGAGCAAGGGCAGGAATCGAACCTGCAACCTCATGGTTCCTAGTTGGATTTGTTTCCACTGCACCGTGATGGGAACTCCAGAACAGTTACCATTACCTTCTTCCCCTTCAGAACCAACAAGCCACCTAAGAGGTGCTGAAATGATTTCTTTCATGCTTTTGCTTGGATTGAATGCAGCTGACTAAGGTCCTTGATTAGACTTCAGAATGGAGGAATAAAGCACACCATCTCTGTGAACAATAGGCTTCGTGTCACTTTCTTAGAAGGGTGATGTGATAGGCCGTTGTATTTCCAAAATATTCATACGTTGAGGTCCTAAGCTTGGGCATCTCAGAATGTGACTGTATTTGGAAATAGGGTCTTTAAAGAGAAAATGAAATTGAAATAAGGTCATGAGGGTGGGTCACACTCCAACATGACTGTAGAGGAGTTTAGAACACAGAGATGCACAGCGGGAAGTCCTTGTGAAGACACAAGAAGAATGCCACCATCTTGAAACCAACCAACCTGCTAACATTTTGATCTTGGACTCCTAGGTTCCAAAACTGTGAGACAATAAGTTTCTGTTGTTTCAGACCCCCACCCAGTGCCCCTGCAGTGTGAGCCTCACAAGTGCTTCCCAGTCCTTCCTGCCTCATCTCCTTCAGTGAGGAATATAGTTAGAATGGGGAGTTCCCGCCATGGCTCAGTGGTTAACGAATCCGACTAGGAACCATGAGGTTGTGGGTTCGATTCCTGGCCTCGCTCGGTGGGTTAAGGATCCAATGTTGCTTTGAGCTGAGGTGTAGGTCACAGACGGGTCTTGGATCTTGCGTGGCTGTGACTGTGGTGTAGGCCGGCAGCTGTAGCTCCGATTCGACCCCTAGCGTGGGAACCTCCATATGCCGTGGGTGCAGCCCTAAAAAAAAAGACCAAAAAAAAAAAAAAATTTTGGAGTTCCCGTCGTGGCGCAGTGGTTAACGGATCCGACTAGGAACCATGAGGTTGCGGGTTCGGTCCCTGCCCTTGCTCAGTGGGTTAACGATCCGGCGTTGCCGTGAGCTGTGGTGTAGGTCGCAGACGCGGCTCCCATCCTGCATTGCTGTGGCTCTGGTGTAGGCCGGTGGCTACAGCTCCAATTCAACCCCTAGCCTGGGAACCTCCATATGCCTCGGGAGCGGCCCAAGAAATAGCAAAAAAAAAAAAAAAGAACGGGCTGGAATTGGGTATTTCCCTTCCTCCATGTGGAAGGCTAGAGCCAGCTGGAGTTGTTGTTTCTCCCTCCACAGGTCAGCCAGGCTCTGATAAAATCCTATCAGATTAGGCTCTGGTTAATCAGTTTCTCCTGAGGGCTGCCCTTGTTAAGAAAAGCCTGCTCTGGTGTGTTTAAAAATGGTTACTTTCCCATGCTGCCTGCAACAAGCTTGGAGGGTTTTTCCCCTATATTCACTGTGAGAACTTGGTTGAGCTCCTGGAGATGAAACTCACAAAAGTGTGGGGATCCCCTGTGATTGGGGGGTCCCTGGAGTTTTTGACTCTCAGACTTATCCACACAGCCTCCAGCAAGTCATCAATTACAGTGCTCCCTTGGAGGTTTTTGCTTGTGTTTCTGCGCTGGTAAGTTGTTGCAGTTCTGTCTTTCTAAATGGTGGGCAGAGGCTTGCCCTGGGACCTCACTTCTCTGATAGTTCTAAAAAGAGTTGCCGATTTTTCCGTCTGTTCCGTTTTTGCTTGTTGTTTGGATGGAGTGGCAACTCCCAGGCTCCTGACATATTCGATTGAAACCAGAAGTCCTATCCGTCTGTTGTTTTTAGGCTGTTTGTCCACCTTTATGTGACTCTGGAAGTTGATGGGGATCTGCTGGAGTATAGGTGGTGGGTTTTCCCCTCATTATCCTCGTTGGTTTTATTTGGATCTTTAGGAGAAGTGGGAAAGATTGAAAACCAACCTCTCACCGTGCTCCCCCCCCGCCCCCACGAAAACTTTGTTTTTCAATGCGTAATATATTCCAGGAACCGGGCTAGTCACTGGCAAATAAGAAAGACCGTATCCCTCCTCCCTGGCATCTGTCTGCCTGCCCAGAGAGGGTCCATTCATTCTTCCCGCACGAGCCTCTTTAAAGCTCAGCTGATAAAATGCTCTGCTGGGGGAGCAGGAGACATCCCTGCAGTGCAGAGGTCTTGGTTCTGAATGAGACCAAGACGGATCCAAAGGGCAGAGCAGATACCAGGAAGAGGTGTCCCCCCCTCTCCAGAGCCCATATTTTCATTCCATATTGAGTCATCCTCTGTCTTGGAGAGCTGCTGTGAGGTCAGGGGTTGGAGGTATTTTGACTTAAAAACATTTTCCTATTACCACCTGCAGCCCTAGCTGATAAAAAAAAGGTCACTCCTTGTATGCCAACCTCGGAAACAGAAGGAGGATGCAGTCTTTGTCATGGAGGCACATTAAGGGATAAATAAATGAGGGGTTCTCGCTGCAGCTATGTGGTCTCCCATGTCAACATATCTACACGGTCTCTAGTGGCCCCTGCCTCCCTCAATCAAACAATCCCCCTTGGTTCCTAATCGTGTAGGACAAAGCTTCAGTTTTGAAATCAGCCTATGAATCAGCAGCCAAAGTAGATACTCCCAGGTGTATGCTCTTTGTATCAACCCTCCGTGATAAACGATGCAAACAAAGATTGTGGCAGAGATACGAAGGCTAGTGGAGCAGTAAATGACATTTCTTTTTAGGCTTTGTTTTGTTTTCAATTCTGTTTTAACCGAAGGGGTTCATCTGGTGAGTGCTCTTGGCACTGGGCTCTAAAAGATCGTGGTTCTCTGATTCAGTGTTGCTATGGGGATGGGATTATATGACTCAAATGCACAGCATGTTCCGTTGCCAAGGTAATTATGGGCATCTTCACCCTCTCTATCAAGGCCTGCTTTGTCACAGATATTAGCAATGGGATAAAATGAGCGTGGGTCCTCAGATGCCATGAAAGGGAAGTGAAAATCAGCTCTGTGAAAGGTTTTAGAGGAAATGGAAAATTCCACTCGCTGGTGGACCTGGCTGGCCTCATGGTGACAGCCAGCAACATGGATGGCAAGGTTACTGCTGTCTTCAGAAAGCTAGTTCCCGGGTGGGGGTCAGTGATGGCCATTTCACAGGTGCCTGGTGGTATGAAGACTAGACGGCTTGCCCAGAGCCACCTGCAGTAGAGACCCAGAAGGCTTGAGTGCACCAGAAATGTCAGAATTGTGGTGGAAATGGAGATGGAGTGAAAGGGGGCTGAGGGAAACGTCTGGAATCGGACAATGTTGCACCCCCTTGGGTTTTGGTTGCATGGGTTGATGTGTGATTACGTGCATCCACCATGGTACCACCCTACGGCGTGGCTTCACTGACCTAAAACTCTTTCGTGCTCCGTCTAATCATCCCCCCCTTTCCACTGACCCCTGACAACCCCTGGTCTTACTGCCTCCATGGTGTTGCCTTTTCTAAAATGTCATATATCTGCAATCATAGGCAGCCTTTTCACATTGCCTTCTTTCACTTAGCAATATTGACTAATTTAAGGCAGGTCTTTTTGTGGCTTGATAACTCATTTTCTTTCTTTATCTTCTTTCTTTTTTTTTTTTGGCTGTGCCCAAGGCACATGAGGTTCCCAGTCCGGAGGTCAAACCCATGCCACAGCAGCGACAACACGAGATCCTTAATCTGCTGCCTCACCAGGGGAGGCCTGATAACCCATTTCTATTTAGCACCGAATAATAATCCATTGTCTGGATGGACCACAGCTGTTATCCATTCACCTACCAAAGAACATCTTGGTTGCTTTCAGGTTTTGGCAATGATCAAAAAAGTTGCTATAGGGAGCTCCCGTTGTGGTGCATGGGAAACAAATCTGACGAGTATCCTCGAGAATGCGGGTTCAGTCCCTGGCCTCGCTCATTGGCTTAAGGATTTGGTGTTGCCGTGAGCTGTGTGGTATAGGTCACAGACTTGGCTTGGATCCTGTGTTGCTGTGGCTGTGGCGTAGGCCGGCAGCTGTAGCTACACTTCGACCCCTAGCCTGAGAAATTCCATATGCTGCGGGTGTGGCCTGAAAACGGGAAAAAAAAAAAAAAAAGTTGCTATAAACATCTGTGTGTACATTTTGGTGCAGGCATAAGTTTTCAACTCCAATAGGTAAATACCACGGAGTGTGATTGGTGGATCATATGGTAAGAGTATGTTTGTTTTTTAAGAAACTGCCAGATGGTCATTCGAAATAACTGGAACAGGGAGTTCCCTAGTGGTCTGGTAGTTAGGATTCAGCATTTTGATGACTCGGCTCAGGTTCAGTCCCTGGTCTGGGAATTGAGATCCCATATCAAGCTGCTTCATGGCTTGGCCAAAACAAAAACAAAGTGTTGGAGCTGGACCACCCTGCACTCCCATCAACGGTGACAGATTTCTTGTTGCCCCTACACCCTTGAGAGCATTTTGGGATGCCGGTGTTCAATACTTCGGGTTTTGACCATTCTGACATGTGTAGTGGTACCTCTTTTTCTTTTTTAGGGCCACACCTGCAGCATATGGAAAAATGTTTCTCCTTCACCCCTTTTTCGTTCTTTTTTGAATTTTTAAAAATTTTTAATTTTGGGGGGTATTTTCTAGGGCCACACCGGTGGCATATGGAGGTTCCCAGGCTAGGGGTCTAATCGGAGCTGTAGCCTACACCAGAGCCACAGCAATGTGGGATCTGAGCTGTGTCTGGGACACCACAGCTAACAGATCCTTAACCCACGGAGCGAGGCCAGGGATCAAACCCGCAACCTCATGGGTCCTAGTCGGATTCGTTAACCACTGAGCCTCAACGGGAACTCCTTTTTTCTTTTTTTTTTTTAAAGTATAGTTATTTACGATGTTGTGCCAATTTCTGCTCTAGAGCAAAGTGACCCAATCATACTATATATAAGAATGTGTATATATATATATATATATATATATATATATCATCCCCCATCATGTTCTGTCCCAAGAGATTGGATCCAGGTCCCTGTGCTGTATAGCAGGACCCCATTTGACCGTCTGTTTTAATTCTGATGTAATACTTTGCATCTACTCACCGCAAACTCCCCGTCCATCCCCCTCCCTCCCCATCTCCTTGACCTCTGAAGCATACTTTTTCAGGGTACGTTCTTCTAAGTTGGTAGTTTTTTTTCTCTTAATGCTTCAAATATTTCATTCTTGCTTGCATGGTTTCCGAGAAATCAGATTTAATTTTTATCTTTGTTCCTTTATAGGGAAGTTGATTTTTTTTCCCCCCTCTGACTTCTTTTCAGATCTTGTCCTTTCTCTCTGATTTTCTGCCATTTGCATATATTATGCTTAGGTGCAGGATTTTGCTGGTTTGGTTGTGTTTTGTCATTTATCCTGCCTGGTGTTCCCTCAGCTTCCTTGGATCTGTGGTTTGGTGTCTCACCTAAATTTGGGGAAATAGTCATTGTCTCAAATATTTACTCTCCTTTCTCTCTTTTTTTTTTTTTCTTCCAAATACTGCCATTACTTGTATGTTATGCCTTTTGACAGTCTCTATCCTTGGCTATTCTGTTCTGCGTTTTTGTTTTGTTTTGTTTTTTGCTGCCCTGAAGCATACAGAACTCCCTGGGCTAGGGAGCAAATCCCAACTAGACCCTGCAACCTACCCCACAGCTGCAGCAATGCCAGATCCCTAACCCGCTGCACTGGGCTGGGGATTGAACCCATGTCCCTGCCGCTGCAGAGATACCAACCATCCCACTGCACCGCAGCAGGAACTCTACTAACACTAAGCTTTTTAGTTTTTAAGGTTCTATTGAGATACTCTTAAGCTCAGAGGTTCCTTCCTCAGCCGTGTCCAGTCAATTAAGGGGTCCATCAAAGGCATTCTTTATCTCCGTTACAGTGCTTTTGATCGCTAGTATTTCTGGATTCTTAGAATTTCCACCCCTCTGTTCACACGACTCACCTGTTCTTTCGTGTTGCCTACTTTTCCCATTAAAACCTTCAGCGAACTA
Organism: Sus scrofa; assembly: GCF_054392235.1. Lineage (NCBI taxonomy): Eukaryota > Metazoa > Chordata > Mammalia > Artiodactyla > Suidae > Sus > Sus scrofa. The sequence continues at coordinate 4,288,853 of NC_139385.1, forward strand.
ATCATAGGTAAAAAATTCCTTGGCTGATAATTCCAACATTCCTGCCATAACTGACTCGGCTTCTGATGCCTGCTCCGTCTCTCCAAAGTGAGCTGTTTTTGTTTTTTTTTCCCTTATGCCTCGTAATGTTTTGTTGAAAGGTGGACATGATGTACTGGGTAAAACACCTGCTGCAAATTGGCCATCAGTAATAGAATGGTCAGCTCTGGGGGGAGGCGACCTGTTTATTGTGCAATGATTAGGTTTCAGTCTTGCAGTGAGTCTGTGCCTGTGAACTGTGCCTCTCAGCGGCCCCCAACTGCTGCCGAAATCTCGACTCTCTCTGTACCCCGATGCCAAACAGACACGTGGAGACAGACTTGGAGGAAACAGAAAAAGTAGTTGCAATGGCCAGGCAAAGTGGGGAACACACACAGAAGGCTAGTGCCTCAAGGACTGTGGCTTAGAGTGTCCGAGGAGCAAGGTGCAATCAGCTCCTGGACATTTTCCTGACGGGTGGGTGGTGAGGTGATCGGGAGTCGGTGGCATCAACTTTCTGGTTCCCACTGGTCTGGGGTCTGCGTGCTGGTGGGCAGCATACACGTGACTTCTTCTACCTGGTGGGGGCTTCAGCACCCGCAAAACAGCTCCAAGGACATGGCTCAGAATATTACCTGTAGTCTTTGATGATCTACCTATAAAGGTCCTTGACTTTGTGGAGTGGCTAAACTGTCCTTATGCCGTCTTGCCTGTTTGCCCTTTTCTCTGTATTTTCTCCTTGTCCTGATACAATGGATTCTTTGGCTCAAGTTTTTCTAGAGAGAAAAAGGCAGGTGGAGGACATGAGAGGCTCCTCTCTGGGAAGGGTCACAGAGTCCTGCGCAGTTACACAACCTCCTTTCGTGCAATAATAGTGAGAGTGCCTGGAATCGGCTGTGTCCCTGCCTCCACAGGGAGGGCTGGAGCCAGCTGGAGTTGAAGTTCCCTCCCCCGGGTTGGCGAGGCTCTGATAAACCCCCAGCAAGTCAGGAGCTCCCGCTGTGGCACGAAGGGATTGGCAGCCTCTTTTGAGCGTGGGATGAGAGTTCGAGCCCTGGCCCAGCACAGTGGGTTGGGGGTCTGGCGTTCCTGCAGCTTCCACTTGGGTTGAGGCTGAGGCTTGGGTCTGATCCGGGGCCAGGGGCTCCATAGGCTGTGGGGCAGCCAAAAAAGAAACAAAACAAAACAGCAAGTCAGGCTTTGATGAACTCGTTTCTCCTGAGGGCAGACCTTATTAAGAATAACAGAACTGGGGGTTCCCGTCGTGGCGCAGTGGTTAACGAATCCGACTAGGAACCATGAGGTTGCGGGTTCGGTCCCTGCCCTTGCTCAGTGGGTTAACGATCCGGCGTTGCCGTGAGCTGTGGTGTAGGTTGCAGACGCGGCTCGGATCCCGCGTTGCTGTGGCTCTGGCGTAGGCCGGTGGCTACAGCTCCGATTAGACCCCTAGCCTGGGGGACCTCCATATGCCGCAGGAGCGGCCCAAGAAATAGCAAAAAGAAAAAAAAAAAAAAAAAAAAAAGAATAACAGAACTTTCTGGCGTATTTAGAGATGGTGACTTCTCCCCTTCCCCTGCAGGGAGCAGGAGGGGGTCGTTCTCCCCCATTCACTGTGAGAACCCAGTCAAGCTCCTGAAGTAAAACTCAGAAGTGTGGGGACCCCCCTGGAGTTTTTTGACTCACACGTGTCCACACTAAGCTGCCAACAATTGGTCAGTTTCAGGTCAGGTTTTCTTACCCTGGCCTGGTTGGTGCAGTTTTCTGCTCTGGTAAATTGTGATACTCTGTATTCTTCTGCCTCTCTGTTTGGGAGGGCAGCTGTTTGCCCTGTGACCTCACTTTTCTTAGGAATTTAAGAAAGTTGTTGAGTTTTCAATTTGTTTAGCTTTTTACTTGTGTAGATGGGGTGGCGACTTCTAAGCTCTTGACAGCTGCGGTGTATCTGTAGATAAACAGTTGACTTGGTGGGGTTTTGGAAAAGTGGGAACACAACAGCCTTGAAGGAGAATTTATCCACCTCTGGAAATGGGAAGGCAACAACAGTTTTAGTGCAAGGCTGTGCAGGCTTTAAAGAAGGAAGGTGGATTGAACCTAGGCACCTAAGGCCCACGCAAGTGGGGTTATGCAGGTTTTTTTTCCCTCACATTAAGAGATTTCGTTATTGAAGTCTTTCTAAGAGGAGATTTTATTATGGAATCTTGAGTCCTCAGCTGAAGCTCAATGATAACAGGGGTTGCTATTACTGAAATCTGGGACTTTTTGAAAATAGTATTGGCATTGTGTTATTTTAACTGTGTAATGGTTAAATTGTTACTGTCTTGGAGTTCCCGTCGTGGCTCATTGGTTAACGAATCTGACTAGGAACCATGGGGTTGTGGGTTTGATCCCTGGCCTTGCTCAGTGGGTTAAGGATCCGGCGTTGCCATGAGCTGTGGTGTGGGTCACAGATGTGGCTCGGATCCCGAGTTGCTGTGGCTGTGGTGTAGGCCGGTGGCTATAGCTTCAATTAGACCCATAGCCTGGGAACCTCCATATGCCATGGGAGCGGCCCTAGAAATGGCAAAAAGACAAAATAAATAAATAAATAAAAAATAAATTCTTACTGTCTCAAAAAAGTATGGGGTGACCTTTGTCATGTGGGTGAGTTTCCATGTTTGCAAAGAGGTTCTGATTTCAGGAGACAGCAGTGCATGACCGCTTGAAGTGAGATTTTAATTCCCTGCTCAGGAATTGAACTGGGGCAGCTTGGGTGAAAACCAGGGATCCTAGCCACTAGACCTGCTAGAGGCTAGAGGGAGAATTGCTCTGATCCCAGCCTCCTGTTGAAAGCAAGAATGTTTCAAGGAGGCAAAGACTGTAAAAAGAAGTCAAAAGTTTATTGTTAGAGACACAGTGCAGCATGTGGGAGAAGACAAGAGAATTAGTGTGTTGATCTAGGACAGAAGCAAAGCAGGGATACACACTGAAAGGCCAGGGGTGTGGGCGACCCCCGGAATGAGGAGGCGGCCAGAGAGTGATGAAACCATTGCTATGGGGCGGTTCTTCCAGGCCTTTGTTTTCCTTTGGCCAATTATCTTGTTCTCTCTTTCACACCTGACTAGACCCAGGGCCCTCCCCCCTCTGCCTGCATGTGTTTTGGCCAAGATGGAATCCAAAGCAAAGTGTTAGTGGATGGTAGCAGGACTTATTAGGGCCCGGCATTCCCTCTCTTTCTGACCCAGAGGGGTCCCTTTGCGCACGCGTAGTTGGGGGTCTCCCTGACCTGGGGGATGCGATGTGACCTCTTGGTCTTTTGCCCAGGGAGGCCTTAGCCCTCCTCTTTTGATCCTGTCACGACTGTTCTTTAACAAGTCCGCAGAATACCAGCACCAATTCTTTGCCTTGTGTTTGTTGTTATTTCTATCTTGAAGTATAGATAGGTGTCTGTTTGTAAATGTCTCTCCCAGAGCCCAGCCATCTCCTGCCTCCGGAAGTATAAACAAGAGGCTAGTTCTAAATGTTTATCCCAGGGGTTCCCGTCGTGGCTCAGTGGTTAATGAATCCGACTAGGAACCATGAGGTTTTGGGTTCGGTCCCTGGCCTCAGTCAGTGGGTTAAGGATCTGGCACTGCCATGAGCTGTGGTGTAGGTCGCAGACGCGGCTCGGATCCTGCATTGCAGTGGCTGTGGTGTAGGCCGGTGGCTACAGCTCCGATTAGACCCCTAGGCCTGGGAACCCCCATATGCCATGGGAGCAGCCCTAGAAAAGGCAAAAAAGACAATAAATAAATAAATTAGTTAAATACATGTTTACCCTAGAGTCCAGCTATCTCCAGCCTCAATCTGAGTCTGAATGTGAGTTTTGGAGCTGCTCTCCTGGGCAATATTTCTCAAGGCAAAGAGTGAGAAACTCTGTTAATTTATTATTTTCAAATTAAAGTGTAAAGAATATATAATATACAAGTTACAGGTGTACAGTGTAGTGATTCAAAATTTTAAAAGTTCTTTTCCAATTATTCCCACGATTTATCCTCCAATCTTACAACCATTTTCTTTTCAATTTCTTTGGGCTTAGTTTGACGTTCTTTTTCTTAAACTTCCTAAGTGGAAACATAAAAATAAGCACAATAAAATAATAAGGGCAACTTCTCTGATGAAGAAGAAATAATTCTGCAACCAGAAGAAAATGGCCAAAATAAATACATTAATTAATCAATTAAGGAGTTCCTGTTGTGGTTCAGCAGTTAACAAACCCGACTAGCATTCATGAGAACTCGGGTTTGGTTCATGACCTCACTCAGTGGGTTAAGGATCCGACATTGCCGTGAGCTATGGTGTAGGTACGACTTGGATCCCTTGTTGCTGTGGCTGTGGTATAGGCTGGCAGCTACAGCTCCAATTTGACCTCTAGCCCGGGAATCTCCATATGCCACAGGTGTGGCCTTAAAAAGACAAAATAAATAAATAAAAATTAAAAAAGAAAAAAAAAGGAAAGGAAATGCTTCTTTTGAAGTGTTGAAAGAAAAAAACAAACCAAAACCCCATTGATGTAGAATTCTATACCAAGTGAAAATAGCTTTCAAAATTGAAGATGAGGAGTTTCTGGTGTGGCTCAATGGGTTAAGAATCAGACTAGTATCCATGAGGATGTGGGTTCGATCCCTGGCCTTGCTTGGTGGGGTTAAGGATTCAGTGTTGCCGTGAGCTGTGGTGTAGGTCACAGACATGGCTCGGAGCCTGAGTTGCTGGGGCTGTGGTATAAGCTGGCATCTGCAGCTCTGATTGGACCCCAAGCCTGGGAACTCCCATATGCCACGGGTGTGGCCCTAAAAGGACAAAAAAATAATAAAAATAAAAACTTGGAAGTTGAGAGATTTAAACCCAGCCATACAAATGATCATATAAAATGTGAATAGTCTTTGTATGATTTTATATGATTACATGGCGACAGGGCAATAATATGGAAGAACAGATACCAGCCTATTTATATAAGTTACTTTGGAATATAGGGGCGGACGGATTTGCTCTCTGTATATATTTGTATTACATGATTTGTTATACTGTGTATTTATTACGTTCTTCAAATAAATTGAAAAAACATAATTCCAGCAGTCAGAGTCCCTTGTCTCCAGCTATATTACTGGTTATCAACGTCCACACCCCCACCCCTGGAGGATTAAATTTTGTCCTCTAGTGAAAGGGGGAAAATGAATACAACTGATGGCTGTCTACCACTCGACAAGGTGGGGGCGGGTTCGTTGTTGACAGCGTGCTGTGCTGTACTTGCTTGGCCGGCATTCTCCGTGACATCAGCGCCCGTGGCAGAGACGGTTCTCTCTCCATATCCGTTCTCTGCTTCTGTGGCAACAGAACTCTTGATTTTTAGCCGGGACTACTGCCCTCCCGGACTTCGTTTCCGGGTCCTCTCCGTAGATAGCAGTGGGCATATGACTAAGACGTGTCCAATGGGACGTGAGCAGAAGTGACCCACGCCTCTTCTGGATTGTGCCGGGAAAAGAAAGGGCATTTTAGGCAATTCTTTTCTTTTTGACTGCTGGTTGATGTGTCGTTGGCCGTCTTAAAATCTTACAGATGTAAAACACCCTAGAGATGGCACAGGAGTAGTTGAGGAGTTCTCTAGACAGCTGTTCCGTAGCGCTCCCAGATGGATTTAAGAGACATAATCATGTGCGGTTTTATTGAAGGCGTTGTTGTTGTAGCATCTCTGTTAGTGATTTTTATCCATGTCCTAAACAATACAGCTCCATCGTTAGTTCTCTTTTTGCAATTAGAAGCAGAAGGATCCCCTTCCCCTATTGGTTTCCATTGAATCTTGATGTTAGAGGATGATCCCTCTTAAGAGTTTTCTCTCTGGGAGTTCCCGTTGTGGCGCAGTGGTTAACGAATCTTACTAGGAACCATGAGGTTGCGGGTTCCATCCCTGGCCTTGCTCAGTGGGTTAAGGATCCGGCGTTGCCGTGAGCTGTGGTGTAGGTTGCAGACGCGGCTTGGATCCCGCATTGCTGTGGCTCTGACGTAGGCTGGGGGCTGCAGCTCCGATTCGACCCCTAGCCTGGGAACCTCCATATGCCGCGGGAGCGGCCCAAGAAATAGCAAAAACAAAACAAAACAAAAAAAAAAAAAGAGTTTTCTCTCTCATCAGAAAGAAAAGAATACAGTTAGTAAGCAAATCTAAAGCTTTATCTTTGGGGGAAAAAAGTGATAAAACAAATCTCTGGTTGTGCTAATCAATACAAAAGAGAGAATTCTTGGAGTTCCCGTCGTGGCGCAGTGGTTAACGAATCCGACTAGGAACCATGAGGTTGCGGGTTGGGTCCCTGCCCTTGCTCAGTGGGTTAACGATCCGGCATTGCCGTGAGCTGTGGTGTAGGTTGCAGACACGGCTCGGATCCCGCGTCGCTGTGACTCTGGCGTAGGCCAATGGCTACAGCTCCGATTAGACCCCTAACCTGGGAACCTCCATATGCCGCAGCAGCGGCCCAAAGAAATAGCAAAAAGACCAAAAAAAAAAAAAAAAAAAAAGAGAATTCTTGGAAAACTCACTAAAAATACATCTGGAAATTTTAAAGACTCCAAAGCAATAGATGTGATAAATAACATAGTAAAAAAAAAAAATTAGAACGCTCTGAATTAAAAGAAAAAATAGGACTTCCCTTTTGGTTCAGTGGGTTAAGGACCTAGTGTTGTCACTGCTGTGGTTGGTTACAGCTGTGGCACAGGTTTGCTCCCTGGCCTGGAAACTTCCACATGCTCTGTGCATGACCAGAAAAAGAAAAAAAAAAAAAAGGAAAAAATCAAGAAGATCAAAAGACATAAAACCCCCTCACAGTTGTAAAAGGGTATATACTCAGAAGTTTCACAAATGAAACTTCTCAAAACTTTTAAGGAGATCATGTCTAGTGTTGATAATTCTCTTTAGAACAAACCGAACAGTAGAAAGCTATGGAGCTGAATCTGCAAAGGACTCAAGTTGCTGATGTCTAAATGTAATATAGGAAAGAGAAACAAAAGGAAAAGCCATCCCGTGTTTCAAAAGAATAAGATTACTTTCTTCTCTTTTTTTTTCCCAAAAAGAGCATGAGCTGAATCTAACAGTATATTGTAAAAGTTCTTATGGCGTTCCCTTCTTGGCGCAGCGGAAATGAATCCGACTATGAGGTTGCAGGTTCGATTCCTGGCTCTGTTCAGTGGGTTAAGGATCTGGCGTTGCCGTGAGCTGTGGTGTACGTCGGAGATGCAGCTCGGATCTGGTGTGGCTGTGGCTGTGGCATAGGCGGGTAGCAACAGCTCTGATTGGACCCCCTAGCCTGGGAACCTCCATGTGCCGTGGTGCACCCCTAAAAAGGACAAAAGACCAAAAAAAAAGTTCTTATGGGTTTTATAGAATAATGTAAAACAGATTGCTAACAAAGCTTCCTACTTGAACATATTAGTAAGTAGTTTAAATGATCATTTGAATAGGTTTTTCAAATCACATGACATTCCTTGTTCTAACATTCCCCCCCACGTACACACACACAAGATAAAAGTCACAGAGAATATCTATTTTAGACCAATATTATTCGGTTGTTTAGGATCTATAGGCAGTTGCAACAACACTGTATAATAAGTCAAATGGGGAGTTTCTGCAGTGGCTCAGTGGTTAACCAACCCGATTAGGAACCATGAGGTTGTGGGTTTGATCCCTGGCCTCACTCAGTGGGTTCAGGATCCAGCGTTGCCATGAACTGCAGTGTGTGTCGCAGATGCGGTTTGGATCCAGAGTTGCTGTGGCTGTGGCCAGTGGCTACAGCTCTGATGTGACCCCTAGCCTGGGAACCTCCATATGTCGTGGGTGCAGCCCTAAAAAGACAAAAGACAAAAAAAAAAGTCAAATTTATCAATACTATCATGTAATATACACTATCCTAAAGTTTTAAGCTTTAGTAGCTTTAGCAGTATAAACGCTACAAATAAATTAAAAGCCTAATTTTCTTTTTCTTTTTTTTTCTTTTTGGCCATGTGGAAGTTCCCAAGCTAGGGGTCAAACCCGCACCACAGCTGTAACCAGAGCCTCAGTGGCAACAATACTGGTATTAAGCAATTAATTATTATAAAATTATTAAAGAGATATTTTACATTCTTTTTTCTCAAAATTTAGGGCATTTTACAATTAAAGTACATCTTAATTTTGACAAGCCTCCCTTCACTAATTCCATGTAGTTAGTGGCTACTGTATTGCATAGCACAGGCCCATACAATCAATCACAAGGGAAAATTTTCTTCCTCTGACTGTCCACCAGAAAACTGCTGCATTTTTCAACAACTCTAGGAGTCAGAAAATACTTCTTTTGTGTTGCACTGAGATCTGCAAAGCATCATTTTAAAGTTTAAATTTCTTTACCTTCACTTACTTTGTGAATTTTGAATAACAAATTCCAACGGCAAACAATGAAAGCCGCACAATACAGTAAGTAGCCAAAATGAGCAGAATCTGCAGCAAATGATTTACCATGACCTGTATCTCTGAAAATACATGAAGACCACGCAAATGAAAACAGGCTAATCTATTTATTCAGAACTTGTTAGAGCAAAGGAGTCAGTCACTGTCACTTGTTGCAACAGACTCCAAGGCAGGCAGGGGAATGTGAATGCTGTACAGTGAGAGAAAGACAAATTTCCTCTGTGTCCTTTTTTTTTTTTTTTTTTTTTTTTGGTCTTTTTGCCATTTTTTGGGCCGATCCCACGGCATATGGAGGTTCCCAGGCTAGGGGTTGAATTGGAGCTGTAGCCACCGGCCCACGCCAGAGCCACAGCAACGCGGGATCTGAGCCGCGTCTGCAACCTACACCAGATCGTTAACCCACTGAGCAAGGGCAGGGACCGAACCCGCAACCTCATAGTTCCTAGTCGGATTCGTTAACCACTGCGCCACGACGGGAACTCCCTCTGTGTCCTTTTTGGAGGCTGTTGGTATGAGGAAACTGGTGCTGGCTGACGAAATGCAGGGTATCCTGGTTAGGGGACCGTGTTTGACTTTCTCTGGTTGGTCTTAATTACAAGTGGGTACAATAATGAGAGAAGCTCGCAGTTATTGATCGAGTCCTGGTATTTGGAGCCGACTGCTATGGAAGTTACTGTTTAGATCCCCAGACAATGATTAGAGAAATCAGTCTGTCTTCCTGGGCTTTTTACTATAGGTGAGGGGGCTGGATTCCTGGGAAGGTTGCTGAGGTGGGAGGTGGTAGGTCAGGTCTGTCTGTTTGTTTTTGTCTTTTCTAGGGCCACACCCGCCGCATCTGCAGGTTCCCAGGCTAGGGGTCTAATCAGAGCTGTAGCCGCCAACCTACGCCACAGCCACGTGGGATCTGAGCCGCGTTTGCAGCCTACACCACAGCTCACGGCAACGCCAGATCCTTAACCCACTGAGCAGGGCCAGGGATCGAACCCGCATCGTCATGGTTCCCAGTCGGATTTGTTAACCAGTGCGCCACGACGGGAACTCCGGAGCTGTCTTTTTTTTATACGTGGTCTGACCACGGTTCGGTTTACATACTCATTATCATGTGAGTGTGTCGCCGTATCCTATCATGAGCTACTTATATACTATTTAGGCAGGAATTCCACCAGACCTGAGAATTATTTCAAGAGTAAAATGATTGAGAAAGGCAGCTTCGGATTCCTCGACGCCCCAAATGGGGAGAGCAATAGCGATTTCCGGGGTCATCAGGAGGACTGAAGGATAGGTGTATTTTGCAAAATAAAGTGTCCAGTGTAGAGCCTGTTACCTAGACTGGGCAAGGCCTCCAGTTCGACCCAGGTTGGACTTCCAACCCCGGGGCAGCCATAACCCGCCCCTCAAAATGGCGGCGGGCCGGGATCGGATCCGATCAGATGCGGCCGCAAACCGCCAGGGCGAGACGGGCCAGTCCAGCAACGACGTGGAAAGGGGTGTGTTCAAGGACGGGCCCCCGGCCCCCGGGGCCTGCCATGGGAGACACCCCCTTGCCCTTCCACAGCGCCACGCGTACCGCCCCACGACAGCCACCCCGTGGCCGGAAGGACCGCGGCACTGACCGGAAGTGCCTTGCCGCGGAGCCTCTCGGAAGTTGTAGTTCTGCCGCAGTCCAGAGGCACCTACGCAGTGCAGGGGTGTCCGAGTGTGATCTGCGCACTTCCGGACCCCAGGCTGGTCTTGCGGCGTCCAGCACTTCGGAGCTGGTCGGTTCTGAGGTCTCCGCGGCACCTCGGACTGGTGGTTCCCTCGGCTGCCGGCTGCAGAGAGGGCACGTGTGACGGAATCAACGCTGCAGAGCCAGGCGGGCACGGGGAGGGGTGGTCCGGGTGGGCAGCTCCATCTGACATCTTCTGCGGAGGGTCTGGGTTTCTGTCTGGTTGTTTTTTTTTTGTTTTTTGTTTTTTTGCGGGGGCGGTGCAGGCAGGCTGGGTTTCACTGCTTCTCTGACCTTCCACAGGTCTGCCTCTTGAGAGCCCAGAATCTGAAGGGAACTACTGCGGGGTACCCACTGACATCTTGGCCCCAGGAGGCTGGAGGCTAGATCTCCTCGCAGTGGTCACCCTTTTTGCCCTGACAGTGGATTAGTTTCTGACCTTTGACCTAGAGTTTCTCTGCCTACCCTGGTCCCTAATCTCCACTCAGGCGTTCAGACCTCCTGCGGGTGACGAGGGGCTGCTGGGGGGAAGGCCCCCCTTCTCTCCGACCTGCCCTTCTTCCTGCAGACCCCACCTCGCAGCCAAGGGTAGGCTCAGAGCTGTGAGGACAATTAGGGGAAGGCTGTGAAACGATTGCTATTTCGGGTATCTACAGTTATGTCTTCAGCTGACTAATGAAGTGTCTGGGTCAGGCCCTGGGGAAGGACTGGGTCCCGTCCTTGGCTGGGGTCCTATGAAGCTCTCAGTCCGGTGAACACATAAGGGCCCTCGGGGTGTGAATATCCTGGTAATTATCTCTCCTGGATAAATGGACACCCTGGGGGCGGGGGGGAGGTTTCTACTGGAGGAGGCGGGGCTGAAGGTCAGACTTAACTAGGGTTAGGTGGGAGGGGGCAAAAGGGTATCCCAAGAGGAGGGAACAGCATATGCAACGGTAAGAGGCTTGGACCGAGTGGATGGGTACTGCTGGATTCGGTGCACTGGAGGAGCCTTGGGGTGGTAAGGCTGGCGGGGGTTGAGGGCGCAGATCAAGCTAGGCTAGAGGGTGTGGACTGGGTCCTGTTGGTGCCTGAAGTGTTTTAAGCAAGGCTCTATTTGTTTTTTGGTCAGAATATACCAGCAGCTGCATAAAGTAGTGAGAAAAGAGGAGAGCAGTTGTGTTGCATCGCAGATATTTGAAGTAGTAGCAGCGCGGGGCTTGGGGGAGTGAAGGTGGGGGCAGTGTGAGCGCTTCTGTTTGCAGACTGAGAAAGTTTCACGTGCAGATGGTTCTTTTAAGGCAGTTGGTGAAGGCAGAGAGCAACGCGAAGGTGCAGAGTGATGCAGAAAAGACGGAGGATTTGTCTTCGATGTTTTTTTTTATGGGTCATATTTGAGCTGGGGGGCAAAGAGAAACGGATACTAGAGTTTTAAGTCTCGATAAGGTCGAATATATCCGTGTTTTATGTTATGCTTTCAAGTGGGGTCGTATTGAAGATTTTCCTTTCTGCAATCCACCGTTCTTTTTTTAAAAAACGATTTTAAATGAGTAGTATTAGAAAATATCTCAAATGCATCAAGCTCAGAAAAAAAGGAAATTTGTGCTCATCATCGAGATTGAATAAATGTTGAAAGTTTATTTTATTTGCCTCAGATTTTCTATAGAACTAAAACTCTCATGAATACCTAAAGCCTTTTTGCTCCCACCCTCTCATATCTTCCTTCTTCTCATTCAAAGGTAACTTCTGAAATGGCTGCGTATCCTTTGATGTTTTTATTTACTTGCTACGTATGAATGAAGCCATAAATAATACTTAAGATTGTGTTGTATGTTCATGACCTTTGCCTATATTTCTTTTGGATTATTTTTTGCGTATTTATTTCTAGTGTATAATTTAGCTAGAAATCCATTTTGGCTTGTGGACATGATGAAAATGTTGAATGGAATTTGATTGGGCTTAGTATCTCTTTGGTGGGTATATTTTTGAGTATGGATCCATTTCACTTAATGTTTAGTGGTTTATTTGGTTTTCTCTTGCTTTGCTACTGTTGGTAATTTATTTTTTGGAAAGTTGTCCAATTTAATTTCAACTTTATGACCTTAAATGATTTATAGTAGTCTCATCATTAAAAGAAATATCTATAATGATCTCATTTTTCACGTCTCAAAATTGTTTCTTTTTGCCTTATCTTGTTTTTTTTTTTGACCAGTCCTGCCTGAAGTTAGTCTTTTTTAATTAGTTTAAAATACAAACCAATTATTTTATGAGTTGTAACAAATCCTTTCCAAGCATTGAATGTAGTTTTCTCTTTTTAATTTTTTATTTGGGCACAATTTCAGAATTAAAACTCCTGATAGGAGAACAGTACAAAGACTTCGTAAATATCTTTCATCTAAATTCTGCAAATAACATTTTACCATATTTGTATAGGCAGTTCCAGGAACTGGAGAGATTTCAGGGCCAGCTAAAGAAAAAGATGTAACCATGAGGTCATGGCGGGATTATTTCTGCTGCATATGGGGGCGGGGGGCCCCTTGCAGCATGAGCTCACCCAGAGGCTGGGGCCCAGGGGCCACTTCCCAAAAGATGGGAGGACAAAGGAACCTGGGGGTATCTCTGTGTCAGAGCTGCTTGGGGTCTTTGTAGCCACAGAGTTTACTTTGTAGCTGCCAGAAACGGGTGCAGTTTCACAGGGTAGGTAAACAGGGAACTCCTAAGTGACTAACAAATTGCTGATGTTTGGACTGTGTTTAAATCATTCACTGGTGTTGCCATTTGAGTTTGAGGCTGCTGGGCTTTTGCGCTGTGAAGAAGTAAACAACCCAGGGGCCACTCTGCAGAGGCCCCTTTTGGCTCATTTATGCAACAGTTTGCTTTATCCTGCTTCTCCTTCCCACTCTATACATGGGGGGTGTGTGGGTGTAAGTAAATACTTCAGTGTGCATTTCCCAAAAACAAGGGCATTCTGTCACACAACCACAGTATAATGATCAAAATCAGGAAATAAACCTGGATGCAGTACCATTGTCGAACGCTCAGATTTTACTAGATGTCTCAATAATATTTTTTCCAGCTAAAGGAAATCTCAGACCAGGCATGGCATTTTTTTTCTCCGTCATCTCTTTCATCTCCTTTACTCTGGAACAGTTTCCCAGTCTTTCATTAATAACCTGGACATTTTTGAAGAATACAAGCCAGTTATTATTGAATGTTCTTCCGTTTAGATTTGTCTGATATTTTGTCATGATTAGATTCAGGTAATACATTTGTGCCAGGATTTTTTTTTCCTTGACTTGCTCAAGTATTTCATTTCTTCTTTTAAAATTCCTGTTCATACTTAATCCTTTTATGTCTTTCGAGATGATTCTTTTTCTGTTCTAGCCTCCAATGCGTGTCAATAATTTCCATTTTTAATTTAATGCCTATCTCAAGGCTATAATTTTCCTTTAAGTATGTGTTTGTAAATATCCACCAATTTTGATACGTAGTATTTTTGCAGTCGTTACGAATATTTTTTCATTCTTTTTATTTTCTAATTTATTACTTTTTGGTTTAGAGAGTGGCATCTAGGCAAAATTGACTTTTAAAAGATTCGTTGAGGTTTATTTTTTAGCTTATTTGTCAATTCTTGTAACTGAGATGATGCACTTTAAAACGTATATTCTCTAACTTGAATTCATTCTTCTGTCTGATAGGCAAGCTTTTAAATTGTTTTTCACATCTTGTATATTGTTACTCTTTTGTTGGTATCCTAGATCTTCGTTTTGAAAAATATATACTAAGATCTTTTTATTGTGATTGAGGATTTGTCTGCTTCTCCCTGTAGTGTCCTGTTGGTGTTTATGTGCATTGGAGCTGCATACGCATCGTGTGCATTTGCTAGGGGCGTCTGGTCATTGTTTTGTTTCTTTCCAGTGGGTTGTTCTTTCTTGCTTTTTGTCTGTCTCCTAATTTTTTAAATGAATGCCGGACATTGTGTGTGGTGGAGCCTTCTGTCGGGGTGTTACTGTGTCCGGAGCTAGGCGGGCAGGAGGTTGGTGGAGACCAGACCCGAGTTGCGCAGGGCTGGCATTTGCTGTTGCTATGGTGACCGAGGGCCTCCGCAGGCTTTACATCGCCCTGGGTTGCTCAGTGCGGAGCGGGCTGGTTGCTGGTCCCCCTCCCTCCTCAGCTGGTCTTCCCTGTGGACTCTCCTCCTGCCAGTGCTCCCGCCTGCTCCTGGGTGCTGGCCCGCCTGGCGGAGGAGGGGCAGGGCGCTCTTGATGGCTCAGGCTTAGGAGGACTGTGGGGCCTTGTCCCGGGATGCCCCAGGGGTAGGAGGCTCCAAAAGCCTGAGCCTGATACCATTGCCATTTCCTTGATCCCTGTCTCACCCTAACAAAGCATGGGAATGGCGGATGTTTTATACATTTATTACAGTGTTACAGTGAAAGTACATTTTCAAAGAGGGAGAGAGAGAACGCCCGTGAGTGCAGGTTTAAAAAAAAAAAAAAAAAGAGCCGGACTCACTCTGCAATAGCCTTCATACCCCAGCGTGCGACGCCAGTGGAGACCCAATTTGATCTTCTGTTGGGTCTGAGGCAGGATGCCTTATTTGCATGCGGAACAGGTTATATGGTGGCCTGGAGAGGAATGGGTGACATTCCTTCTCTAGAAGAGCGGGAGCAGCCCCGACCGGTCAAGGTGGGGGAAGGGGTGTTACAAGGAGACATGGCCAGAGGCTCTGGGCTTTCATCTCCTTGAAGGGAACTTGAAGCCTGTAACAAGGCCAGGACCTGTGTCTGTCCCTCTCCTGTGGTGAAAGAGGTTTTTTTCCCCTTTTTCCTGCCACAAGCCGTAGGTCTCACATGTGCTCTGGGAGCAGCAGGGTTTCGCTGCCCTTCTTCCAGCAACGTAGAGCTTTCGTTCCTCAGGAGAGAAATTTCTGGAAGCATGGGGCTTCCAGCATTGGCAGCCACTCGCCTCCTTTAGGTCTTGGCTACCCAGGGAGTGTCCCTGTGGTCTCCAGGCCCCCTTCCCCCTTCTAGCTCTGTCTAACAAATTGTGAATTTAGTGATGGAAAGCATCGCGCTTCTGAGCTCAAACATCCCCGTGGGATGGATGGCTGGGCCCTCTGCTGGGGTTTCTAAGGCTAAAGCCAGGCGCCGGAAGGCCAGCCTCTTCTCTGGGGCTATGGGGGAGAGTTTGGGGGTCAGAGGAGGTGGGTTTCTGACGGTTTTAGGCCGAGGCCCGTGCCTCCGTGCCCGCTGTGGGCTAAGGCCTTCTCTCAGCATCCTTTTACATGCACGTCCATCTTTGATGGACGTGGGCTCCTTCTTGGGTTCCGGCTGGTCCTGACCCCCCCCCCCCCATTTCCCTCAGAGGTAAAGTGCCCTGCTGCTGTTTTCATGTGAATCTCACCATGTCGTCTATTTATTTTCAGGTTTTCTTAGTGTCTTTGCAAAGGCTTAGAATCGGACCGTAGCTCAGGCGGCTCGGTCCTATCTGCATATTCAAGCTTGTTTCTACCCCCAGAGAGTCTCGAGGCGGGAGCTGAGCCGCCAGCTGACGGTAAGTTCCCCGCAGGAGAGCAGCGCTTTGGCGATCGGAATTGGCCCCGGTCCTCGGATCCCAGGCATCCCCGAGTAGAGTCAGCCTCCTTCAGAAGGTGCCCTGGGGAGCAGGAATCCCCCTGGAAGGAGGGCTCCCTCTCCAGCACCTCTCGGTAGCTTAGGGTTGAAGTTGGAGCCTCACAATATGCCCCCCCCCGCCCCAAAGTGCCCCTAAAACAGTCCGGGTCCTGCTGACAGAACTGGGGTGCTGTCATCGCCTCGGGATCGTGTAGGAGTTGGTTTAGGGGAAGGTGTTGCAGGAGGAGAGGGCGTCTCCTGCTTTTAGGGTGTGAGAGGCATACACGAGGAGGGAAGGGCCCCCCCATGGCTCTCAGAGGGCGACCCCCGCCACCGATTTCTCTCCACTCGTAAGCGAGCGCTGGCTCCTTCTAGGCGTGCGTCTCGCTAGAGCTGGAGCCGGTCCCACCCCACCGTCCCCGCCACGTGTGACTTCCAGCGACATGTAGCCCCCCCACCCCCCGTAGCTGAGTCAAGGCCCAGAAGTTGCGTTCTTAACCTAAGAGTATCTCGTTTTTCCTTCTCCGTTAAAGACGAAAGAAAATGGGCGTGAGAGAGGCGCTCCGAGCCACCCAGCTCGCGCGCGCCGAGCCAGCACTACCCCCCAGGGCTCCCGTCCGAGGAGGCGGGGCGGGGCCCTCACCGCTAAGCCCCGCCCCTCCCCTCCTCCACCCCCTCCGAGCTTCTCCCGGATTTCCTCTCCTCCAGGGGCAGGATCTTGATAGGAGGTCATGGAGAGAGAACCCAGTAAGATGATATATGTATATTTTTCTGAACTATTTAAGTATGAAACAATGAGCACGTTTATTGTTTAAGAAATTAGCACATGTAAAAACAAATCCTACCGTGCAAAGGTAACGTTGTTAACATTTTGCGTGTTTTCTATAGGAGTTTTTCTTTACATGTCAATAAAAACCCATTCCATGAAGCAGGACATGGAGTAGCGGGTCCCAGGGCAGAGGTTCTGATCCGCGCGGCTGGGTCAGCCTTCCTGGGGCCGCCGTCACCCAGCACCACACACTGAGCGGTTTACCCGACAGAGGCGGAAGCTCACACCGCTGGGGAGGCGGGAAGTCTGAGACCGGGGTGTCGGCGGGCTCTGCTCCTTCAGTGGCCGGGCGGGAGGACCTGTCCCTGGCCCCGCTGCGAGCTCTGGAGCTTTGCCGGCAGCGCTTGGTTTCTGCTGCATCACCCCGGCCTCTGCCTTCCTCTTCCCGAGACCTTCTCCCTGTCGCTGTGTCTCCGTGCCCAGATGTCCCCTTTCCACGAGGGCACAGTCATAGTGGATGAGGGTCCACCCCGGTGACCTCATCTGAGCTTCATCCTCTGCAAAAACCCTGTTTCTAAGTAAGGTCACGTTCTGAGGTTCAGGGAGCTAAAACTCTGACTTGACTTTTTGGGGAACACAATTCAACCCCTAGCCCTTCCCCTCCAGGATGAGAGCTCAGGGACCCCACAGCTGTTCAGTCACTCAGGTTGTAATAAGAAGAGTCCCCCTCCCTTGCCCACCGTCTGTTACTCTCATGCCCGCTTCCCAGCTTCTCCCTCCTCCCTGTGGAGCCATGGATCCAGGGACCACCCTCCCCATGCCCCCGCCCGGTAGGGAGGGCATGTGATCTGTTGTCCTTCTTCTTATTGGATATTCCCTTTCTCCTCCAGGGTCAGGGTAACGAGGAGGGAAAAATAGAAATTTCCCCCTGCTTGGTGTCATTTGTGGCTCTCACCTGCCTAGCGCCCACTATGTAGGAGGACAACTTTGTGGGGGTTCCCAGCCCCTGACACCACAGGAGCTCTCTGGCTGACCTCTGTGCTGACCCCCCAGCTCTGGGCTCTGGGGTCCCGCCTGCCCTTCAGGCCCCCCGTTTTCTCCACCCTGCCGGAGCCTGCTTGATCAGCATCCTTGTGATATGGCTTTCCCGCCAACCCCTTGGGTCCGCCAGGACTCTAGCATCCTTGTTCCAACAAACACAGGCAATGAGGTAGCTCCCTTTTCTGCTCCCTCTCCTCACCCAGCTGCCACAGAAGCCTTAGCCAGCCTCTGACGTCCAAATTCTTCAGCCGTAAACTTGGCTCCTATCTCTGGGTTCCCGTCTGCCCTCAACATTCAAAAGCGCTCCCCTGTGGCAAGTTATGGGGAGTTTCTGCAGCTGGACATATACCCAGCCTCAGATGTCAATCTCCCTGTTTTGAGGCTCCCTCCAGTGTCCCTAAACACTTGTCTTTGAGCTGCCCCCCTCTTGGTTTGGGAGGGGAGTGACCGCCAACTAGGACCAGAGGCAAGGGCCACGGTACACTCCTTCCGTAGACGTCTCTCCTGCAGTAATTTCCCTCCCCCGCAGGAAGGAATCTGTTAGGGTGTGCCTGGAAGCGCCTGAGAATTTGGGGTGTGGGATTTGAGCTAAAAATTTCAAGGCACGTGGGAAAATCCCATCCATTCTCTTGTTATCCATCTGTGAATCATATGCTCCGTACCCTGCTTTTTTCACTTGCCGGTATTGTTGGAAGATCATTCCATATCTAATATTTATTCTATAGTATTTTAAGTTGATTCATAGCTTGGCATGCTTTAATTGTATCATAATTTTATTAACCGATCTCTTATTTTTTAAGCACTTAGGTAGCCTCCAATTAAAAAAAAAAACCAAACCCCTCAGATTTCTTTATGGAGTTTCTGTAATTCTAGAGTTTGAGTGTCGCTGCAAGATTCTTGGATCAAACTCCAGTGTGTCTCTGTCCTGAGTAGGAACAGACCTAGGACCAACCTCGTGTCTATTCAGGAGAGAGATAGGTGTGGGGTCCACTTGATGCTTCCAGCCACAGTAAAATTGCTCCCGAACCTTCGTGTTCCTGGTCCCTGGGAGAATGAGGAGAGGAGGAGGAGGGCTCAGGAGAAGTCAGCAGATCTTGTCCCATATTTGGTAAGTGGCAGAGCCAGACCGGGATGCTGCCCGGCAGCCATCAGCACCGTTTAGCCAGGAGGGTCGGTCGTAAAATTCCCGTTGGCAGAGGGCAGCTGCGAGACAAAGACCAAACAAAACGTAACGGGATCTACAGACAGACCTGAGTGCCCCAGGTTAATTAACCGCCACTGGCCTTGGCCAAGTGCCATTGAATGGACTCTGCCTTCTAGAACGCACGTGTCTCTTTTCCTATGAATTTCCTCAACACCAGGGGCAAGACTGGTGAGAGAAGCTTTGGGTTAGAAGATTAGTAGGCTACAGATATTTTTTAAATAAAAATTTTAAATGGAGTTCCCGTCGTGGCTCAGTGGTTAACGAATCCGACTAGGAACCATGAGGTTGCAGGTTCCATCCCTGGCCTCGCTCCGTGGGTTAAGGATCCGGCGTTGCCGTGAGCTGTGGTGTAGGTTGCAGACGCGGCTCGGATCCCGCGTTGCTGTGGCTCTGGCGTAGGCCGGCGGCCACAGCTCCGATTCGACCCCTCGCCTGGGAACCTCCATATGCTGCGGAAGCGGCCCAAGAAATGGCAAAAAGACAAAAAAAAAAAAAAAAATTTAAAGACATGATCACGTATGATATGCCCGTCTATCCTAGAAAAGCTTAGAGAATTCATCTGAATACAAAGGGGAAAACTAAAAATGGTCATTATCCAACTATGCAAAGCTCACTACGTGTGTTTTGTCTCACATCATTTCAGAGGTTACTCTGTGTGCGCGCGCATGTGTGTGTGTGCACGCGTGTGTGTTGGATCCAGTGGTGTGCAACCATCTTTCTCAACCGCCAGTATACTATCCATACATGGTCTTCTGTGGACTTATTTTTGTTAGCTGCATAATGTTTCCCTTTGGTTGTGGCATAATCATCTAACCCGCCCTCTATAGTTGGATATTTTTAGTGATTTCAGGTTTTTTCAGACAGAAATAAATATCTTGGCCGCTAAATCTTTGCCCAAACTCGCCCAAACTCGTGGCTGTATCTTCGGAAGAAATTTCTATTACACTCCTGGGTAGGGGTGGGAAGGGTAGTGAATTGCACGCTGATGACAGAGATGCCGCGATGGATATTCACTAAGTAGGAAAATAATTCAAGCCTCAAGGTTGGGTCCCCGTCACTTTCCAAGGTGAGGGCTTGGCTCTGATAAACGGGGTTCTTGGGAGGAGCCCCCGCCACCCTGTGCCTGGGGTGTTAACAGCGGTTGATTCTGAGGCTGGAGGCAAGCGCGGGCTCTCACGTCCTCTCCTCCCCCTGCCCCCATCTCTGCCTCCACAGGTGTCTGCTTCTCCCAGACCAGCAAGGAAGGACCATGAGCCAGGTGAGTGTGGCCTTTCTTTAAACTGCACTTTTTTGTTTCACCATGGATGTCAGGATGCTTCTAGGCATTCATCCCATAAGACACAATGCACACAAAATCGGGATCAGTGAAAACGGGACGATTAAGGCCATGGGAAGGGCAGGGTCGGTGCCCCACAGAGGCTGCTGGTGTTAACACCTGCCCTTTGAATGTATGTCTGACCTGTCTGGCACTTGAAAAAGACAGATGCCATGCCATACCTGACTTGCGTTGTCTGGGACAAGCGCAGCGCCTTCTCAGGGGAAATACAGCTTGTTCAGGTATTTAGACGTTTCTGTGAGAGGTCTTCATACGTGAGACGGAGAAGGCAGGTGAGTGTGGCCTTTCCTTGATAATAACAACATTCAAATAAATGCAACAGCAAATCAATCTCCTGTGACTTTTTTTTTTTTCCCCAGTAGACACTGGGTATTGTACCAGTGCAGAGATGTGTGATTACAGTTGTTTGGGGAATCAGAATACTCGCGTCTCCATAAACAGCTTTGTTACGGCTCACGCTGACCTAGATAAAAAAAAACACCGCATTATCTAGAGGAACGAATGAATGGTGTGCTTTTCAAACTTGTTCGTAATTTTTGACACCGATGGAGCTTCAACTCAAAGCCTCACGCTTTGGCAGGGGCGGAAGGGAGGACGGTCCAAGCTCCCCTGCCTCCTCGCTCCTCGCCTTAGACCTCAGCCCTCTGCCTTGGCCTCCACTGGTCCTTTCTCACTGGTCATCATGCTTTCGACATGGCATTGTTGTTTCCTGTCCGCTGGTCATTCTCAAATGCCTCTGTTCCTCGAGGGCCTCCCTCTTTACCCCCGCCTCCCGGGATGCAGGAACATGCAGTGCCCTGCGCGGGATCCTGGAACTCAGAAAAGCCCCCGACCCAGCGAGAGCTAGTTTAGGACGAAGACAGCATCTAGGCAGCACCCCGAACTGTGGGAAGAGCGGGCGTGCCGCTGGGACGGGGAGGGTGACTTCCAGGAACCCAGGAGTCTCTCTTGTTCCCTTGTCTCTGTTTCCGTGATGCCTTTTCTCATACCGGCTTCCTCCACGTGGCTGGAAAAGGGCCGGCTCTCAGCGCCTACGTCGCATGTTTACAAGTTTTGCCATAGAATGGGGCCAGGTCTCCTCCTGTAGGAAAGATCCTTGGGAAAGACTGCAGTTGGTCCAGCTCAGCTCAAGGGCTGAGGGCAGAGGGGTTGGGTCTGCAGCAGGAGCTCCCAGGAGCACATCGTGCTTGGGGTAGGGGGCAAGGAGGATATCCGTCTCCGAGGAAGATGCGACCTGGTGGATAAACACGACTGCTGCTCACTCCAGGAAGATGAGCCTTCGCAGGCTCGCAATTTCTAGCTCAGGGACTCCCCCTCCGGCAAGTTTTGCTGCAGGATGCTCTTTCTACAGGCCTGTTTATTTTAATTGAAGTGTAGTTGATTTACAATGTTGAGTTAGTTTGAGGTTTAGGGACCTGGGGTGGTTTTTTTTTTTTTTTTTTTTGGTCTTTTTAGGGCCGCATCTTTGGCATATGGAGGTTCCAAGGCTAGAGATCGAATCGGAGCTGTAGCCACTGGCCTACACCACAGCAACTCGGGATCTGAGCAGCATCAGCAACCTACACCACAGCTCACAGCAACACCAGATCCTTAACCCACTGAGTGAGGCCAGGGATGAACCCCAATCCTCATGGATGCTAATCAGGTTCATTAACCACTGAGCCACGATGGGAACTCCTGAAGGGACTGTCTTGGAGTTTCTGCTTCATGAAGCTAGGACTGTCTGGATATTTGGTACAACTAATGTCTGGGGACAGAACAAGCATGAGAGGTTGAAAACAGGGTGGTGACTCCGCAGCCTCAGTAGAGAGACCTGACCGTGACGTGAGGCTGTCACGTGTGAAGCTGGAGGTTTCATTTGGCGTCTTTGGGGGGACGCTCTTGTTTTGTGGGAAACCAAGTCTTACTGGGAACATCCTGTCAGGGCTACGTGCGATGATACTGACAATAAAACTTCTAACACTCTCTGTTGAGCACTTAATGTGCTGGTCTCTGTGTTTTTCATACATCATTTCATGAAGGAACCTGAGAGAGGGGTATTCTCACTAACCCCTCCCCCATTTTACAGATGGACAAACTGAGGCTACAGATACTAACATCCCTTAGGTGGTGGATTTGGGATCGGAATGTAGACAGACAGATGCTCAGAGAACTGGACAGTTTTAGCTACCAAGAGCAAATCCTCCTCAGAGGAGTCCAGTAGCAGGTGTGCAGTCTAGACTCGCATTGTCCATTGTGGTAGCCATTAGCCGCAGGTAGATACCGAGTGTCTGAAGTGGGGTTAGTATGACCGTGGATCTGAATTTTTAAATTACATGTAAATTTTATTTACTTCTTCTTTTTTTTTAGCCACCCTGTAGCATGTGGAGTTCCAGGGCCAGAGATCGGATCTGAGCCACAGTGGCAACCTCAGTGCCGAACCTGCGGCAACACAGGATCCTTTAACCCATTGTACCAAGGCCAGGGATCGGACCTGCACCCTGGCACTGCAGAGACATTACAGAGCCTGTTGCGCCACAGCAGAAACTCTATTTAAATTTTAAAACAGTAAAGTATTTTTTTGGTATCACAACTTTAATAGGACTACATTTCACCAAAGTGAAGTCGAAACTACAGTGTCTGAGAGTTCCCTTGGTGGTGCAGTGGGTTAAGGATCCAGTGTTGTCATTGCCGTGGCTCAGGTCACAGCTGCAGTGTGGGTTCGCTCCCTTAAGTGGAAAATACCAGGTTTTGAAGATGTGTATGATAAAGAATGAAAAATATACCAGTGATTTTTAAAAAGACATGTTTGATATTTTGTATAGCTTAGGTTAATTAAAATTCATTTTTTTTTTACTGTCTAAAAAAAGTGACTACTAGAAAAAATTTTAAAGCCACTTTGAGGTGTGATTGACATACAAATATGTACATATTTAATGTACACAACTGGATGAATTTACAGAAAAATGTACACCCTTGAGACTGTTGGCACAGTCAAGGCCATAAACTTACCCATTGCTTCCAAAAATTTCCTTCCTCTTTATAACTTTTCTTCTGTGGCAGGAGCATTTAACGTAAATCTACTCTCAGCGAGTTTTTAGGTACACAGTCCTGTAGTGTGAAATATAGGTACCATGCTGCACAGCAGTCTCCAGAATTTATTCATCTTCCATAACTGAAACTGGGACTCCCTGGACCACCACGTCCCCATTTTCCCATCCTCCCAGCCCCTGGGAACTACCATGCTACTCTAGTTCTATGAATTTGACTATTTTTAAAATTTATTTTTCATCTTTTTTTTTAGAACTACAGGTGCGGCATATGGAAGTTCCCAGGCTAGGGGCTGAACTGGAGCTGCAGCTGCCAGCCTATGTCACAGCCACAGTAATGCCAGATGTGAGCCACGTCTGCAGCTCATGGCAACGCCAGATGCTCAACCCACTAAGCAAGGCCAGGGATGGATCCCACATCTTCATGGATACTGGCCGGGTTTGTTACTGCTGAGCCACAACAGGAACTCCAAGTTGGATGAGTTTAGATTCCTCTTAAAAGTGAGATCGTGCAGGATTTATCCTTTGTTGGCTTGTTTCCCCCATAGCTTAATGTCCTCCAGGTCTATTTATGTTGTCAGAAATGGTGGCTGGGACTGAATAATCTTCCATTGTACACCACATTTTCTTTACCCAGTCACCCACTGATGGACACGTAGGTGGCTTCTATCTGCTGGTTACTCTGAATGATGCTGCAGTGAAATGGGAACACAGATCTGAGATCCTGCACTCGATAGGATAACATCTGCAAACCAAGATACATTTATTTCCTCTTTCCTAATGTGGATGCCTTTTATTTCTTTTTCTTGTTTAATTGCTCTGGCCGGACTTCCAGTACTGTGTTGAAAAGGAGAGGCAAGACTGGTTATCCTTGCCCTGTTCCAGAACTTGGAGGGAAAGCTTTCAGCTTTTCACCACTGAGTAGGATTTTAGCTGTGGGCTCTTCATAAATGAACTTTACTGTATTAAGTTCCTTCTATACTTAATTTGTTGAGAGTTTTTATCATAAAAGGTGTTGAATTTTGTCAGATGCTTTTGTGCATCTGTTGAGATGATTATGTGATTTTTATCCTTCATTCTGTTAGTGTGGTAGATAACACTGATTTTCATATGCTAAACCATCCTTGCTTCCTGGGGATAAGTCCTACTTGGTTGTGGTGTATGATTCTTTTAATGTGCTATTAAATTTGATGTGTTAGTATTCTGTTGAGGATTTCCGCATCTGTATTTATTAGGATATTGGCCTGAGTTTTCTTGTGGTGTCTTTGGTTTTGGATCAGGGTGATGCCGGCCTCATAGAATGAATTTGGAAGTGTTCCCTCTTTCGTTTTTTGGAAGAATTTAAGGATTGGTATTAGTTCTTCCTTCAGTTTTTGGAGGTCCTGGGCTTTTCTTTGTCGACAGTTTTATGATTATTTCTTCATTCGCTTTGTTACTAATCTGTTTAGGTCTCCCATTTCCTTTTATTTTCCTATTTTTTCTTTCCTTTAAAAAAAAAAAAAAAAAAGTGGCTGCACCTGCGGCACATGGAAGTTCCAGAGCTAGGGGTTGAGCTACAGCCACTGTAGAAGCAATGCGAGTAGTTATGCTGCAAGTCACACGGGAAGTCCTATTTCTTCTTGATTTGGCATCAGTAGGTTTTTTTTTTTTAAGAAATGTATCCATTTCTTCTAGGTTGTCCAACTTGTTGATGTATAATTTTTTTTTTTTTGTCTTTTCTTGAGCTGCTCCTGTGGCATATGGAGGTTCCCAGGCTAGGGGTCTAATCAGAGCTGCAGCCACCGGCCTACGCCACAGCCACAGCAATGTCAGATCCGAGCTGCGTCTGCGACCCACACCACAGCTCACGGCAGCGCCAGATCCTTAACTCACTGAGCGAGACCAGGGATCGACCCTGCATCCTCATGGTTCCTAGTCGGATTCGTTAACCACTGCGCCACGACGGGAACTCCACATTGATGTATAATTGTACGGGTTTGTTTTTAATGATCACACCTGCAGCATATGGAAGTTCCTGGGCTAGGGATCACATCCAATTCTCACCTGTGACTTGAGCCATTGCAGTTGGATTCCTAACCCACTGTGCCACAGCAGGAACTCCAGTGCATCATTTTCACAGTAGTCATTAAGATCTTTTTCATTTCTGTGGCATAAGCTGTAATGTTTCCTCTTTCCTTTCTGATTTTATATAGTCCATTCTTCTCCTTTCCCCTTAGTCTAGCTAAGGGTTTATCAATTTTACATTTTTCAAAAAACATGCTAATTTGGGCTTAGCTTGTTCTTTTTTTTTTGGCCAAGTCCACAGCATGTGGAAGTTTCTGGGCTAGGGGTTGAACCCATGACACAGCAGTGTCCCAAGCCACTGCAGTGCCAATGCCAGATCTTTAGCTCACTATGCTACAAGTTTGTTCTTTTTCAAAAGGTGCAAAGTTATATTGTTTATTTGATAGCTTTTTTTTTTAATATAGGTGTTTTATTGCTATACTCTCACCCCTTTGTACAGCTTTTGCTGCATCTCATATAAGTTTTGGTTTATTGTGTTTTCATTTTCATTTATCTTGAGATATTGTCTCATTTCCTCTTTGATTTCTTTGACCCAGTGGTATTTCAGAGTGTGGTTGTTTAATTTTCATGTATTTAAAAACTTCCCCCAATTCATTGCTATTATTGATTTCTAGCTTTGTGAATAATTTGTCTTCTTAGGTTTCTTAAAATTTGTTTTCGTGACCTGAAATATGATCTATTCTGCAGAGCATTCTGTGTGCTCTTAAGAATGAGTAATATGCTGCTGTTGGGGGGGATGTTCCGTATATATCTTGCAGGGCTATTTGGTCAGTAGTGTTGTTCACCTCTGCTCTTACTGGTTTTCTCTCTGGATGATCCATTATTGAATCTGGAGCATTTAAATCTGCTGCTACCATTGTACTGCTGTTTCTCTCTTCTGATTTGTGTTTGCTGTATACTTAGGTGCTTTGATGGTGGGTGATATATAATTGTTTATCTTCCTGTTGAATGGATCCTTTTATAATTATATAATGGCTTTGTCTCTTGTAACATTTTCTTTTTTTGACTACCTGAGGCACGTGGAGTTCCCAGACCAGGGATCAGATCCGAGCAGTAGTTGGAACCTAAGCCACAGCTGCAGCAATGCTGGATTCTTAACCCACTGTGCTGGGTCTGGGTTCAAACCTGCATCCCAGCACTCCCAAGATACCCCTGATCCCATTGTGCCACAGCAGGAACTCCATCTTGTGACATTTTTTGACTTAAAGTATATTTTATCTGATAAAAGTATAGCCAGACTAGCTCTCTTTTGATTAACATTTGCATGCATGGAATAGCTTTCTCTATCCCTTCACTTTCATTCAGTATGAGCCCTTAAATATAAAGTGAGTCTCTTGGAGTTCCCGTCATGGCTCAAGGGTAACGAACCCAACTAGCATCCATGAGGACACAGGATCGATCCCTGGCCTCACTCCATGGGTTAAGGATCCGGCGTTGCTGTGAACTGTGGTGTAGGTTATAGATGAGGCTTGGATCCTGAGTACTGTGGCTGGGGTGTAGGCTGGCAGCTGCAGCTCTGATCTGACCCCTCGCCTGGGAACTTCCATATGCTGTGGGGGTGGCCCTAAAAAGACAAAAAAAAATTAAAAAATAAAAAATAAAGCGAGTCTTTTGCAGACAGCAAATAGTTGGGTCCTGCTTTTTTATCCATTTAGCCAGAGTATAGGTTTCAACTTGGGGAGTTTAGTTCATCTATATTTAAGGTAATTATTGATGGGTAAGGACTTACTGTTGGTATTTTGTTAACTGCTTTCTGTTTTGTTGTTCTCTCATTTGTCTTTTCCTCTACTGTTATCTTTGCTGTGGTTTGAAGATTTTTTGGTAGTGATATATATATATATATATATATTTTTTTTTTTTTGTCTTTTGTCTTTGTAGGGCCACACCCATGGTGTATGGAGATTCCCAGGCAAGGGGTCTAATTGGAGCTGTGGCTGCCGACCTACACCACAGCAACACCAGACCCGAGCAGTGTCTGTGACCTACACCACAGCAACGCTAGATCTTTAACCCACTGAGCAGGGCCAGGGATCGAACCCACAACCTCATGGTTCCTAGTTGGATTCGTTTCCACTGCGCCACGATGGGAACTCTGGTAGTGATATATTTTTGATAATTTTTAAATTTTTGTACATCTACCATCGATTTAGGTTGTGGTTACCATGAGGCCTGCGTTGAATCCAACCCCCTATGTTAACCTGACCGCCACTTAAATTCAGTCACACACAGAAACTACACTTTACTCCCTCCCCCCTTCGTTGCTTATGACAGATTGTACTTCCTTTCATAGTGTTTCCATGAACACATCTGTGATTATACGTACTGTTAAAACGTTTGCCTTTAACTTCTAAACCAGTGTTTAAAAGGATGTTCACACTAACATTACATACATGTTAACAGTACTCTGTATAAATGAGAATTGTGATTTCGGTCCTCAGTGCATGCAGAGAGGAGAAGAGGAGGGCCAAGGGAGGGGGGAGCCAAGCCCCATTCTCAATATGTGGACTCCTTGCTTTGCTTTTCTCTTGTCACCCCTTCGTTTTCCCCGTATCTTGTGTGGGCGATCACAACGCACCTGAACTTTAGTCTCTCCCTCCCAGTGAGTCCCATCGCCTTGATACAAGTGATGCTCTACAGATAGTCTTTCGTAGCCCCCTCCCCAAATCCCGTGACGGCGTCTGTGTTGCCTGTAGGAGAAAAAAAACAAAAACAACAAAAAAAACCACCTTCGTTTGTCCCGAGATCTGATTTCTACCCCACTCCCTCTCCCATTCTCCCTCCCTCTTTCCTTCTCTCTCTCCCCACCTCTCTGCTTTCCCTTCCCCTCTCACCCACACCCCTTACACGCGATCCTGTCATTCCTAACTATGTGCCCCTCCTACCAGATGTCCCTGTGACTCCTTGCCTTTGCTCATGCCATGCCTCTCGACAGAGACAGCCTTCCACTATCAGAACACACTTACCATGATTCTGCTCCAACCCAACCTCCAGGCACGCGTAACTTGACATCAGGACACTGAATGTGACTGCTGTCTTCTTCGTGTCCATTCTGTACTCAAGTGTCCTTCCATCACGGCCTTCAGTCTCACGTGACCATACCTGAGTCTTGTACGTTCATCTCACTCCCCCAGACGACGGCGCCTGAGAACAGGAGCAACGTGGCCCTTCAACCCCAAGCACCATGCCCAATGCCAGTCGCATATCTGGTCTTCCATAGATCCTTGCTCACTGAGTGGATGGATGGATGGGTGGATGGATGGAGATCCAGAATTGAGATATTTTCTAATCATCTTTTTTTTTTTCTCTCCCACAAAATGTCGTACAAAGTTAGGGGCATGCTAAGCTTCCTATATAACTTAACATGGGGAAACCTGACCTCCAAAGGTGGTAAGATCCATCTCCTCTACACCTTTGCCATAATACTCTGTGCCAGGCACTCCAGATTAATCAGGACTGTGCTGTTCCAGGGGTCACTGTCATTCAAAGACGTGGCTGTGGGCTTCACCCGTAAGGAATGGCAGCAGCTGGACTCTGCACAGAGGACCCTGTACCGGGAGGTGATGCTGGAGAACTACAGCCACCTGGTCTCCGTGGGTGAGGAAGTCTTCCTGTCTCCCCCCCCACTTAAGTCTGAGCCCCTTTCTTTTCTCAGTTATGTAAACCCCTTAAGTACTAAAAATGTTTGGCCTGGGCTTTCAGTCGTCAACACGTCTTCTCCTCATCTCATTTGCGTTATTTCAGAATTTTCCTCCCGAGTGAAACAGCCTTTGTTTGGCTGAGATGTAAATGTTTGCTGTACGGGCCGATCCGTCCTTGGGGGGCCCAGCTGGCTCAGTCTAAATTCTGTGACTATTTCTTGTGAACAGGCTGCCAAGTCACCAAGCCAGCTGTGATCTCCAGGCTGGAGCAGGGGCAGGAACCATGGATGAAGGAGGAAGAGATCCTCAGATGGAGCGCCCCAGGTGAGAGGACCAGCCTGCAGGGGGCAGGAGACCTAAGGTTCCAGGAGGCCACAAAGCAGAGCCTTGGATGCTTTTTTGATTCACCCAACTGTTGTTAAAAGCCTTGGATAGGAGTTCCTGTTGTGGCTGAGCGGGTTAGGAACAGGACCAGTGTCTATGGGGATTCAGGTTCAATCCTGGCCTCGCTCAGTGGGTTGAGGATCCAGCACTGCTGCAAGCTGCAAGCTGCAGTGGTGTAGGTCACAGACACTGCAGTGGGGCCCTAAAAGAAAGAAAAAAGAAAAGCCTTTGATCTTTGCAAAGAGCTGTGACTCTTTGGCCCAAGACCTTGAGATGCCCCAGTGATGCCTGGTGCCTGCACCCATCACTGCCTGATCACTCCTTCCCTGGATTTTAGGGAAAGACATATTCTTTTAAAATTTACCCTTTCCTTTTACTCTGCCACCCCCTTCTAAGACTTTGCTTTCTCAATCTTTCTCTAGAATCTTCTGGCCTACGCTTGTCCCCATGGCTATGAAACAGGCATTCCTTTTTGGTTACACCCACAACCTGAGCCACTGTGGTGACAATGCCAGATCCTTAACCTATTTCACCACAAGGGGATCCTGAAACAGGCTTTCTCATGCTTTCAAGGATTGGTAGATGTGCCCTATCTCAAAATAACTGTTATTCTGTGCATTTTTTTATGTTTAAGTTACCTTTTCTTCCTTCTTTTACTGTGAAATGCCTCAAAAACATATCTTCTGTCTTTTAGATGACTTTAAATTCCTCTTCTTTCAAAACCATGTAATAGGTCCCCATTTTGTCTTACAGGCTCATCTTCCCCCATTTCTGTACAATCTCCCAGGGAGCTGAACCTTTGCTTTATTCGTCCCTATTTCCGTGGGGCACACATAGTGTACGTCAACCAACTCTCTCTACCTTCTCAGACAAGGATCCCTTATCAAGCATTTGTTCAGGGCAGTTGTTAGTAATCAGGGGTGGACCCTAGAATCCCTGGAGGAGTTGTAAAAATGCTCCTTGGCTGGGTTCAAGCCCAGAAGATCCTGCTGGGCAAGATTACTGATCTTGGTTTTTTTGTCTTAGGCCAAAAATTACTGGCATTGATTTTTTTGTCTTAGGAGTTGAGCAGTGGGGCTCAAGGAACAGAAACATCACTAAACCGTGTTTCTGTTGAGTTCCGTGGTTGCATTGGGTATGAGTGTCAGGGGTGAAACAACAGGATTTTTGTGGCTTAAAATGTAAATGAAGATAAAAGCCAATAAAGACCTAAGCATAAGATGAAGAATCCAGCATTTAAGATTCTCAAAGTACACCCCCATGGTGACATGGAAACCAGCTCGCCCAGGGAATGGCAGTATGGGTTTAAGGGAGGGGCTGGCCTGCAGCCATGTCTGGGAAGGGGACACGTAGGCTTGGGCCGTTGGCCAGATCTGGTATCAGGGAACCATGAGGAAAGAAAATGGTCATCTGAGCAATCAGAACACAGAGGGGAGTCTTCCTGGGGCAAGGATCCTCATCTTTGCGTCTGTGTGCTGGACACCATGAAGATCGTGTAGACCCCTGTGAGAATGAACCACTGCAGCACAGACCTCCGACTCTAGGATAATCCCTCTAACAGCAAAAGGCTCGATGAGAAAGTTAATTTGGTTCACAGAATAGAGGGGAAGTGTGAAGGTGGGAAGGAGACAGGAAGTGCAGATCAGCAAAGGGTCTGTGTGCAACCTGGGGATAAAGTGAGGGGCACTCACCCTTTGTTTAACCTGAGTCCTTTGCTCATAGTTCTTCAACACCCTTCTCCCTAGAGTCCTCTGGAAACTCCACAGTCTTTCTTTAGTCTTCATTCATAACTCCTAAACATCCTTTTCTCTTGATGTGGGACCTCCTTATTACATCTTCCCTTATTGAGGGATGCCAGTACCGCCCTGTGGTAGCCAGTTGTGGCGGAATCTTCCAGCTCTGCAGTGATGTCACCTTGGTAGCTTGAAACTGGCCAAGGTGGGGTAATGTTTTCACCTTGGAGATTGGTAAAATGCCACAGATCAGGGTTTCCTTTGCTCTTTGTAACTTGGTTCATCAGCACATCAGTGCCTTGAGTCCACTGTCCTCCAGGTTTTTCTCTTACTCACGTTTACTGGTGTGTTTTCACCTTCTTCCCAATTTGATGCACCAGACTTGTTGATAGCAGAGCTTACCTGTATTCACCATCAGAGTTTTATCCCTGTTTCTAGTATCTCATTCTTTTCTTTTCAGGAGCCAAGGGAGCAGGAAGTGTTTATAATAGGATTATGATGATTTCATCTAGGCAGTCAGGTCTGAAATCACAAGGTTAATCTCCCTTCCAGACATTTCTGAAATAGCTGAGTTCGAAGATACAATCCCAGAAAGATTAACAAGTGTGTGTCGTCATTTATTTCTTTTTTTCCCTAGAAGTTTTGCAAGTTGATTCCCCAGCAGGTAGACAAGTGGAACCCCGACCCAAACTGAAAAAACGAGCTGCTTTCCTAGGCAAGAAAAAACTGACCCTCAAAGGACACAGGGAACATGATACAGTTGGGAAAGAACCCTGTCCGAACACAAACGCGGCTCCTTCAAGACAAGAGGTCCCTAAGTGTGAGTCCTGTGGCACAGCCTTGCCTGGTCATGCAGACATAGCTCCTAGTGCGTACCTTGCAAGAAGGAGATTTGAATATGATGCACAGGGAAACTTATTTCTCTATTCTAAGCTGGAAACCCCACAACCTGGTGCCCAGCCCCGTGAATGTAACCAGTGTAGAAAAGCTTCAAGCCGTGACCAAACCCTTCAGGCCGATCAGGGAACCGACAGTCATGAGAAACTCCACAAATGTACCACATGTGGGAAAGGCTTTTGCCACCAATCTGAGCTCATTACCCATCAGAGAGTCCACGGAGACGAGAAATCCTCTGAAGACAAGGAAGAGGAGGAAGACCTCAGCCAATGTCCCAGCAGTCACCCGGAAGAGAAGCCTGGTGAAAACAGCAGCTGTGATCAGAAGCTGTCCCAGGAGACAAACATCTCCACCTCTGAGGCCGTTCTTGCTGGAGAGAAGCCTTTTAAGTGTTCGGACTGTGAGAAGATCTTTTCGCACAAGTCCCGGCTCATTGAGCACCACAGGTCCCACACAGGAGAGAAACCCTATGGCTGTGAAGAGTGTGGGAAGTCTTTCTCCCGCAAGTCATGCCTCATCATCCATTACAGGATCCACACGGGAGAGAAGCCCTACGGCTGCAGTGAATGTGGGAAATCCTTCTTCCAGAAGTCACACCTCATCCTGCATCAGAGGACACACACAGGAGAGAAGCCCTACGAGTGCAGTGTATGTGGGAAGTCTTTCTCCCAGAACTCCTGCCTCATCATCCACAAGAGAACTCACATGGGCAAGAAGCCCTATGAATGCTCTGACTGTGGGAAAACCTTCTCCCAGAAGGCAAACCTCATCAGACACCACAGGATTCACAGCAAGGAGAAACTGTATGGGTAGCGGGAGAGGAGGTTTTCATCAGGAAGTTGTATCACATCTAGGAATGAAAACCTGTGGATTTTGTGAGTGTGTAAAATCCTTCATCAAGAACTCCAGTGCCACTCCAGGCAGAGATTCATACCAAGGTGAAATCTTACTAATTTGGAGAATTTGGAAAAGCTTATTCTCTTAAAACTAAGGATGGAAGGGTAGTGATACTCTAGAGTGATATATTTTTATAGGATAAACTAAATAATGAAATGTATCTATGTCTACATTAACTGTGGATACTGAGCTCTGAAATAAGTGAATCATTTAAACCATTACAACAACAGATCTAATAAGCAACACAACAACCCCAGGGTGTACAGACGGGTTATATTCCCAAGGATGCTATTAAAAAAGAACTTTATTTTGCTTACTTTTGAACTGCATCTGTAGTTGAACATAATTATGAAATTGTAGACATAGATACCATAATATATATAATGACATCTATTAAGAGTTTCCACACTAAATTACAGCCTTTTGCTTTTATATTATACATTATAACTGGAAAAATATGAATTTACTGCTCAACCAGAAGTCCATACACCATACCCCTTACCATTTGGTTTTCTGTTTGCTGGCCAACTATTATAGCACCCCCCCACCTCCTGGATCTGGAAACCAAAAGTTTTATCACATCTTCTGTTATCTCTCAACTTGTTTATAAGTTATGTTAAAGGTGTAAGGTTGAGACTCCCTTTTCTGCCAAATAATGGACACCTAAAGTGAAAAATGTTCCACTATAAACAACTTGAAATGATGGACAATAACAGATTAACATTCTTTGGAATGCATCATTCAGCTTTCAGGAAAGTAAATGTGGTTTCCAGCTTCCAGCTAGGAAGACGGAACTGAGAAGTGAGTTGATGCTGGAAGCTGCCCTGTAGGTTTAATTTTGTTTTCCCAGAAGCCTGGGTATAAAAGACTACAGGCAGAATGTTGTCACTGAAATAACTCATAAATTCAGAAATTTCCAAAGCCTGTACCTACAGGGAAAGGGTGGACCAGAGCAAAATCTGCTCATATGCACAGGAAGCTCATCTGTCTCTTCCTGGGCTCTGGGCAGGCAAGAGTTGACCCTCATGATTCATCAGCCCTGACCTGCACCTCCTACAAGTCAGAATCCTGAATTTGCCCTATTCATGTCCTAGTTGAAAAACTGAACAATTAACAAAGTAATCTGTCCTGGTCTTTGAAGCAAATGCAAAATATTCTTCGAGGAAGATGCCCTCAACTCTGTGTTTCTCAGGATTCTGACATAGAAACACAAGATGAGTTCATGATCCTCAGACACAAAATATGAGGAGCGTCAACAGACATTTTAACAGAATAGGAACCTCAGTTCTTTCAGGTAGTACAAAAACCTGAAATTCTGCAAAAATGACTCTCTTAAAAAAAAAAACAACAATCAAAAAACTAAAACCAAATGAAAGCAAATATACAAAGAAAGATAACTTGCTTACTTGTCTCGAAATGAAATACAGAATCACTGAAATGTAAAGCTCAACATTAAAATATTCAGCATGTCTAACAGCAGGTTGTACTCAGCAGAAGAAAACGTGAAGAGGAAGCCAGAGCTAAGCAAGTTCAAAGAATTCAGGATATAGAGAGATGGAAAATGAAAGGACCAGTGAGAGATGGGGAACTCCTGAAAGACCAAAAAGAACAAATAGAAGAGGAGTAACCATTCAAAGACGTACTGGCTCCAGCTTGCAAAAGACATGCATCGTAACAGATGGAGGCAGCACAATATATGCTGTGCTGAAAATAAAACATAAATTTACATCTAAATGTACTCACTGTATATCTGCTGAGAGTTTCGCTAAGCCGCCTTGTGGTGTTGCTGCCTTGTCGTCAATCGTGTGATGTGTGATAGTTAAGTGGCTGTAGGGGACCTTAAGCTGACAACTGGCGCCTCGTGCAAGGACATTGTACAGCTGCTCAACCACACGCAAACGTGAGTCCCTGGTGTGACTTGCCCAGGGCCCTTGTGATCAGCTATCTCACCTGCCTCCCAGTGCCTAAGTGCTTTAAACACCCTTGCCAGGACCCCTGTGAGCTGACCAAAACCCTGCTCGCTCTTTGGGTTGGAACTGACCCATCTGGTCCTAACGTAGGAACCCCAAAGCACTCCTCCCATGGATCCTAATAAAAAGGCAGTCTGCCCTCTGCCTTGACCTCCTCTCTACGTGCTGTGTACTTGACAAATAATCTCTATTTCTACGTGGCCTGGTGTTGAACCTACTCATTGTCTTGGACCCCGTGCTCCATTTCACAAGTGTTAATTTAATAGTTAATTTAACTATTCCCAGTTCCCATGAGAACTGGGAATAGGATGGGAGCGAGTCTTGCACTTGGCTGGTGGAGAAATGCCTTTTAGCCGTGAGGGGCTGGCTAACTGGCTCCCTTGGGTGGGGAGTTCTATCTGGGGGGCCCCCCGCCTGCTGGTGTCGGTGGGCACAGCTTTGCATAGAGGCTCCCACCCCTCCCATCCCCATGTGCAGGATCTCAAAGCACTGCCCAGAATCCTCCCTGGAGCACTGCTCTTGGGAGCTGGTTAGAGGGGTGACGGGTATGTCCCCCACCTGGTACCACCAAGGGAAGGTGAACTCCCCTGGCAGATATTGGACTTGGGGTATATTTCCCAACTCCAAGCACAGACCCAGCTGTCGACTGTTAGGAGAACAAGCTAAAGTTTTCTCAAGGTCCTGCTGGGGCGGGTGAAGGCTAGGATGCCCGAGGACCGACTCATCAAAGTGCTCAGTGATCCTGCCACCTCTGCAGTGGGGGGCGACCCTCCTCCTAGTGAGGCTGATTAGGACACCCAAGGGGAAGCAGCTGCCTGTGAGCCCGGCTGCAAACCCCTAGGAATGTCCCGAAGGCCAAATCAGTTCAGTGCGCAGGGGTAAGAGCATTAGAGGCTGAAACTTGACATTGTATCGCTTCTTTGAAAGTTCTCGTGACAAGAAAACAGTCTGCCAACTAGGGGAACTGATGGATGTTGGCTTATCGTGGTGATCACTGTGCAGTGTGTGCAGATGTTGAATCATTGTGTCGTATACCTGGAAACCAATGTGATGTGATGTGTCAGTTCTCTCTCAATAAATAAATAAACTGAGACGTTACACATCTCCAGAGTCAAAATACTTTTGCAGCAGGACTAAGAGAAGAGGGGCCAGCCCGCTGTCCAAAGTGTCTACATCTGGGAGTTCCCTGGTGGCTCAGTGGGTTAAAGATCCGGCATTGCTGCTGTAGTGCGGGTTCAATCCCAGCTCTGGGAACTTTTGAGTGCTGTGAGCACAGTCCAAAAAAGCTCTAAATCCATCCTGGAGTTTCTACTCACCACCCCAGAATTCGGTGGCTAGCCATATCGCCAAAGACCCAAAATTCATCACCTTTTGTTTTTATTTTTTGGTGATTTTTGGCCACCCTGAGGCATATGCACCTCCTGGGCCAGGGATCAGATCAGATCCCAGTCTTGACCTAAGCTGCACTTGCGACAACACCAGATCCCTAACCCGCTGTGCCAGACGGGGTTCGAACCTGCATCCCAGTGGCTCCCAAGACGCCACTTACCCTGTTGCACCACAGCAGGAACTCCAATGCATCACCTTTTAAAAGGACTCAGGGATCGAGTGCCACCATCAGCAGACGCAGGCTGGGCCCCTATCCTGACCTAGCGCCAGAGCCACTGCACCCACCTCTGCTCAAGTATCCAGACGGCCGCCCCCAAGGCTCCCTGAGAGCTGGTCGAATGCAGGTGTCTCCTTGCTTGTGGCCGGCACTCTCCTCATGAGCAGCGTGGATAACAGGATTGCTGGTAGGTCCCTCAGGCCCAACTCGGTCTCAGGAAACAAGCTGGAACAAACCAGCCTCGTGCACCCTGCACCACAGATACGGGCCTGTTGGAATTTGCCATCCCACAGGGTCTCCCCAGTGAGGACTTGCTCATACCTGTAGGATTTGGGAAGGACAGGAGGGTGGGCGGGGCTTCCCGTGCACCTCAGGTTCCCAAGCACCAGCCTCCAGAAGCAAAAGGTAAGAATAGAGAGGGATGGACAGAGACCCCCTTTCAAGAGACAGCTCTTCTCCCTGCCTCTCTCTCTGTCTTTAAATTGAAGTATAGTTGATTCAAAATGTTGTGTTAGTTTCAGGAATATAGCAAAGTGATTCAGATTATTTTCCGTAACAGGTTATTATAAAATTTTGAGTGGAGTTCCCTGTGCCAAACAGGAGCTCCTTGTTGGTTATTTTGTCCACAATAGTGTGTATATGAATCCCAAACTCCTAATTTATCCTCCCCGCCCCTTTCCCCACTGGTAACCATAAATTTGTTTTCCATAATCTATCATACAAGTGAAGTCAGCCGGAAAGAGAAAGACAAATCTCATATGACATCACAGATAGGTGAAATCTCAAAAAAACAATACAAATGTACTTAGTTACAAAACAGAAATAGACTCACAAGATCTCCAAGGCAGCTGATAGAGCCCTTCTGGCATTCCACGTTGTTGCACAGAGAGAATTCTTCCCAAGCTTCAAATCGGTTTTCATAGATGTGCAATTTCTCCAGCCAGGAGGCTAGGCAGGTAGAATTTACCTGCACTGATCCTGGCCCTGAGACTTCAGTTCCTGATGGACCCTTCATAGGCATTCTTAGAAAAAGCTCCCTCCCATGAAATCCGGGACTCTTTGGCCTTGAGGCTACAATCAGAGCTATCAGGTTTCTGAATGCAGTGACACTGAGTTACAAACCTGCTGCTTCTCAGGCTCCTCGCATTGGTAGGTTGGGTCTAGCTCTGATGCGCTAAGAGACCCCAAGGAGTAGTGGATCTTACAGACTCTTGTCCTTGGCAGGACTCAAGAGCTGTGTCCTTGCCCTCGAGCCGATATGTGAGACCCCCAAACAACTCAGAGCTTGTCTATGGCTTATTCCTCCAACGAACATTCATTAAGAACTACCAAGATCATGGATCTTGAAATGCAAGAACAGGATCTGAAATCTGGCTTTAAGGAGCACACAGTCTAACTGTGGGTAGGGGTAACTGTGGGTAGGGGTGGGAGGTGGGGGATGGGAAGGTGATTAGGAAGTGAAGCAGATTCTAAAATTACATTTTAAAGTGACAACAGTTATGATGGAGAGGAGGAAGAAAAGGGTACTTCGTCCATTTTGGCTACTCTAACAGAACACCACAGAGTGGGTGGCCTGTTAAAAAAAAAAAAGTTTTCTCACAGTTCTGGAGGCTGGAAATCCAAGCTCAAGGTGCCAGAAGCTTTGTTGTCCTGTGAGCACCTGCTTCCTGGTTCACAGGCGGCTGCCTTCTTGCTGTGTCTTCACATGGCAGAAGGGGTGAGAGAGCTTTCTGGGGTCCCTTTCAAAAGGGCACTAATCCCTGAGTTCCCGTTGTGGCGCAGCAGATAAGTACCTGACATAGTGTCCGTGGGGACGTGGGTTGGATCCCTGGGCTCGCTCAGTGGGTTAAGGATCTGGCGTGGCTGTGGCTGTGGCGTAGGTCAGCAGCTGCAGCTCCAATTCCATCCCAACCTGGGAACTGCCATATGTCGCAGGTGCAGCCCTAAAAAAAAAGAAAAGTTAAAAAAGGGCACTAATCCCATTCATGACAGCTCCAGCCTCATGACCTAATCACCCCTAGAGATCATACTGCTTAATAACAGGGATTAGGTTTCAACATGTTGGGGGCGGGGGGATGACACGAACATTCAGTCTTCAGCAGGGACAGTGTTTGGGCTGATCGCTGAATAACACAAGGGATTTTCACAGGTGGAAAGAGTGTCCCAGGGGCAGAAATCAGCATGAGTAAAGGCATGAAGATGCGAAGGCATATCTTTGTAAATACCTTGAACTGGACACAGTTTATTGCACATACGGCAAACTACACGGATCTTAAGTATGCGTCTTGACGAAGTTTTGCACACACATATATACCCATGTAATCAACACCCAAGATATAGAACACTTCCAGGGCCCAGGCACTCTCCTGTGCCCTCTGCTCATCTAAACTTTCCCAGTTAACTGCTATGACTTTAACCACTAAAGATCAGTTTGTCACTGGCCTTTATTGAAATGGAAGCACACAGTAAGCATGCGTTCTTTGTGTCTTCTTATACTAGGGTTACAGTCCGTGTTGTCCTTATTTTTGCCAGTAGCAGTAGTTCATTCTTTTTTTTTTTTTTTTTTGGTCTTTTTTAGGGATGCAGCCAAGGCATATCTAAGTTCCCAGGCTAGGGGTCAAATCAGAGCTGTAGCTGCTGGCCTCCACCATGGCTACAGCAACACAGGATCCAAGCCTTATCTGCAATCCACACTACAGCTCATGGCAATGCCAGATTCTTAACCCATTGAGCAAGGCCAGAAATTGAACCCATGTCCTCATGGATACTAGTCGGGTTCATTACTGCTGAGCCACAATGGGAGCTCCAGTAGTTCATCATTTTTCATTGCAGTGTAGTATTCCTGTACACGACTTTGCCACACACATTGTTTGTGTCTATTCTGTGTTCATGAACATTGAATTACTTTCAGTTTTTATTTATTATAAACAGGGTTGCCATAGACTTCTTGTGCAGAAGTACTCACTTCTCTTCAAAAGATACTGTGTGGCTACAGTTTAGAGCAGTGGTTCTCAGCTAGAGGTGATTTTGCTCCAGTGGATGTCTGGTCAATGTCTGAGGACTTTTTGATCACCCCACCTGGGTGGGGAGTGGTGTGTGCTGGCATAGAGTTGATAGAGACAAGAGATGCAGCTCATACCTCACAACGCACAGGACGGCCCCCCATCACAGAGACCCGTCCAGCTCAAAACGTCAATAGAAGCAGAAGAACCAGGCTGGAGTCCGACTTTGGAGTCCTTGTCTGCTGCCCCCAGGTTGTGTCCAGTAGGCCTTGAGGAGTCACAGATAGTTCTGGA
Source organism: Sus scrofa (assembly GCF_054392235.1). Taxonomy (NCBI): domain Eukaryota; kingdom Metazoa; phylum Chordata; class Mammalia; order Artiodactyla; family Suidae; genus Sus; species Sus scrofa. Next base: position 4,328,477 of record NC_139385.1, read on the forward strand.
ATGTGAGCTTCCCATCCATGGAGGAGACTTCAGAATTAGGGGCCGTCGGCCTGGGGGACAGTGCCTGGTGTCCTGGGGCTGGCCACCCGCTGCAGCGCGCCCTGCATGTCGCGGTTCCGCAGCGTGTAGATGGCCGGGTAGAGCAGAGGCGTGAGGTTGATGTAGATGAGCGAGACCAGCTTGTCCTCCTCCAGGGAGCGGCTGCTCAGCGGCCTGGCGTACATGGCCGTGGCACAGCCATAGTGCAGCACGGCCACCGTGAGATGGGACGCCACCGTGTGGAAGGCCTTGCGGCGGCCCGTGGCCCCACCGACCCCAAGAATGACCACCAGCACCCTGGTGTAGGACAGCAGGATCAGGGCCAGAGGCAGCACCAGCAGCAGCAGGCAAGCTGCCAGCAGGACGTGCTCCTGCAGGTCCCGGTTCCCGCAGGCCAGCACCAACACCGCTGGCAGGTCACAGAACACGTGGTTGACGAAGCCCCCGCGGCAGAAGGGCAGCTGGAAGATGGCCGTGGTGAGGCCTAGGGCCAGGAGGGAGCCGCCCACACAGCAGCAGGCGAGGAGGCACCAGCAGAGGCCTGCGGTCATGAGCTGAGGGTAATACAGGGGGCGGCAGATGGCCAGGTAGCGGTCCAGGGCCATGGCAGCCAGCAGCAGGCACTCGGAGCCCCCCAGAGCCACGAAGAGGCCCATCTGGGCAGCACAGGTGGAGGGCAACACCGCCTGGCCCCCGGGGGGCAGGAGGAAGCCGGCCAGCATGCGCGGGGTCAGCACCAGTGTGTAGGCCACCTCCACGGCCGACAGGGCCCCCAGAAAGAAGTACATGGGCGTGTGCAGGGCGGCGTCCACCACGGCCAGGCCCAGGATGAGCAGGTTTCCGGCCAGCGTGGCCAGATAGAGTGGCAGGAGGAGGGCAAACAGCAGCACCCGGAGCCCCTGGGGCCACCCAGAGAAGCCCAGGATTACAAACTCTTGCGGGGCGGTCCAGTTTGACACTGGCCAGTGGCTCATGCTGGGACCTGGAGGAGGACAGAGGCACACGTCCTCTGCCTCTCCTTGGCTGGGACCCGTCCATGCAGCCTTCCCTGGCCCGCCCACCTCTTCCCCTCCCCTCTTCTCTCCACCTTCTCCAGGGATTCAGCACATTCTCTCCAATCCAGTTTTTTCCGCCAGAACCACAAACCAGGAAGGCAGGGTAGGTGAGTGAAATCCCTCGCCTGCTCCTTCAAGCACAACAGGGGACCGAGTCCTGCGGCTACGGCTACACCGCAGGGCTCCAGAGGCACTCTTCTCCCACGACGCTTGATTTCTGAGTGATTACAACAGATCCTACCTGGCCCTCCTGCTCCCACTGCTTCCTGCTAATCCCCTTTTCAGCCCACCAATCGCAACGCCCCTCCTAAAGACGGACACCAATTCTGGGCTTCACTCCTCCCAGCTTTACCTTCAGGCTTCAGGGCAAAGTCCTCAGCACAGCGTGACTTCCAGCTGCACGCCCTGCTTCTCCCAGGAGCCCCCAGGGTCCAGGCATCAGCCTTCTAGAGCAGAGGGGAAGTTCCGTTCTTCCTCCAAGCAGATCCCACCAGCCACGTCCAGGGTGGAGACTCCTGTCCCCCAGACAGGTCTAGGGTCATCCCCCCACGCCACACGGTTGCTATGGCAAAGCCACCAAATCCAGCCACCTGGAACCCAAGATTTGAGTCGTATTTGTTGTTTGCTGAATTATTGTAAGGGAAGGAGTGAGTTACCCAACTCTTCTCTCCAGCCTGCTCTCCGTGCTCCTAACCTGGGTTTCTGGCCCTGGAACCTCGGAGAGGCGGCGGCCCCACCCCCTTACATCAGCCCATCAGCCCAACCTCGGTGGGTCCTCCCCTAAAACGCTCCTCGGCAGCTGCTATCAATGCTGCCCTCAACCTCAGATGGGGTACACGCCGTCTGTCATCTTCAGGGTCAATGCCCCCTCCCCCCAAACCTATGACAATCACGTTCATCTCCCCACCTGCCGCCGTCAGAGGTCAACTGTCCTGCCTCCCCCGGAATTCACCCCACAAGTTGTCTCCTTCTCCCTCTCTTCTCTCTCTCCAGCCACCGCAGTCCTTAAAGCATCACTCCTTTGTCGGAGTTCCCTTCGTGGCTCAGCAGTTAAGGAACCCAACTAGGATCCACGAGGATGTGGGTTTGATCCCTGGCCTTGCTCAGTGGGTTAAAGGGTCCGGCGTTGCCGTCGGCTGTGGTCCATGTTACAAACTCGTATCCTGTGTTGCTGTGGCTGTGGCGTAGGCCGGCGACTACAGCTATTTGACCCCTAGCCTGGGAACCTCCATGTGCCACATGTGCAGCCCTAAAAAGCAAACAAAACAAAACAACCCAAAACCCAAAAAAGACAGGCTAGGTCCTTTCTTCTGCTTCCTGCATATGTGGTACCTTCTGCCCTGGCTGAAGACCTCTGGTCTCCGATGCAGAGAGAGCCAGTCACCAGAGGCAAGGCGAGGTGCAGAGGGGGGCAGCCTGTGCCCATCAGCTCACCTCTCCTGGCTGCTCTGACTCTGAGACCCAGCACGCTGGCGCCTCTGTCTCTCGTCCCTCACGCTTCGCCCCAGCTCTTCCTGCACAGCCTCCTGTAAACCTCTCCAGAGACACTGACTGTGCCTTAGTTATGGGCCCCCCCTCCCCCCCGCACCTGCTATTACTGCCTTTCTTCCTTCCTTCCTTTTTTTTGGCTGCCCTGCAACTTATGGAGTTCCCTGGCCAGGGGTCAGATCCGACCCTCAATTGCAACCTATGGGCAGCTGTGGCAGCACCAGATCCTTAACCCACTGCACCCAGCTGGGGATCGAACCTGCATTCCAGAGTTCCAGAGACACCACTGATCCTGGTGCATCACAGCGGAAACTCTTATTACTGCTATTTCTTGAGCCCTCATGAGGGGCCGGCCATATCCTCAGCACTGTGTGGGCACAGTATTATTTACTCTTTGTGAGCACCACAGAAAACATTAAAATCATTGTTAATTTACAGGCAAGGAAGCTGAGACTCATAGAGACTGACCTGCTGAGGGGGGGTCACACAGCATCCCCCTGAATCAGGATTTGGGCCCAGGTCTGGCTCTTAAGTAGGGGAGCCCATGCTTTTCTGTGTCTCTCTGACCTGTCGGTCTTCCTCCTAAACGAGGGAAACAGAAACGGACTGAAGGCGAGAGGAGGCAGCAGACTCAGAGGCAAAGGGGCAGCAGCAGAGATGGGTAAGGTGCACCTGCTGAAGAGGGCAGCGGGTTAGCGGGGAAGGTGCGTGCCAGTGGGCAGAGCGCCCAGTCCAGGAGGTCCAGGCTCTTGGCTGATAAGAGACAGACAGAGACAGAGAGAGAAGGGGGAGAGACACACACACAGGGTTGGGGGGAGAGATGAAGGCAGAGGGTGATGGAGAGACAGAGAGACGTGGAGAGACAGCAACAGACAGAGAGAAGAGAGACAAAGAGACAGACAGAGAAAACCAGACAGAGATAGAGAGAGGAACAGAATGAGGCGGAGACAGGGAGAGACAGAGAGAAAGAGAGGGAGACACAGAGACAGGAGAAAGAGACAGACAGAGGTGGAAAGACAGACACAGAGAGACAGAGAAAACTAGAAAAAGACGGACAGAGATAAAGAGGTGGAGAGAGAGAGACGGGCAGAGAAAACTAGAAGAGAGACAGAGACAGACCCCAGACTCCCTCCCCGCAGAGTGCCCTCTCCCCTGCAAACCTGGGCTTCAGCTGGGGAATCCTCACCCAAGTTTTGCACTCAGGCCCCTGCTACCGACACCCACACGGCGCTCTCTTCCATCGCATCCGCGAGAAAAAAGACCAGAATGTGGAAATTCACTCAGAGGAGACACCCAGACCCCAGATTCCAGCTGGACTCAATCCTTGGCTCCTCGGGGGCTGGATGCACTGCCCACCCCTCTGTCCAGGCGGGAACGTGAGTCCTGGCAGTGACTCCAAGAGGGAGCGATGGGTCTGGGGTGAGGAGAGGTGGTGTGAGTTCTGGCTGGAAGACGTGCAAGTTTCAACCATCACAACACGGACCGAGCCTACCTTCTGGCCTCACCCTCCACTCCTTACCCACCAGCCATGCAGCAACCTGCACGTGCCCTGGGGCCCCTTTCTCCCCGAGCTCACACATCCTTCTCCATGTCAGAACGTCCCCCGCCACCACCCACCCACCTGGGACTCTACCCATTCTTCAAGGCCAAGATCAAATACCAGCTCCTCTGCAAACAAAAATCAGGGAGCAGCATAGAGGGTGGAAGGGTTTTGCAGGAAATGGGGAGTCCACAGACTCCCCTATCTCATGCTCCCTCTTCTCCCACCATCTTCCAACTTCTGTTCTCAGGGACTCTCAATAAGAAGAGTCACTTAATAGGTTTCCTAGGGCCCACTTAAGGGGCTGGTTGATCCGAGGCCCCAGGGCCTCATTAGTGATCTTCTCCCCTCGCTTTGATGCCTAAGGACCTAGATGGTCTCAGAAGGCTGGAGGCTCAAAGGGGACTTGGGAACCTGGAACCGGGCTTTCCTGGCAGAGTTGAAACTTCTGGGCCAAAGGGAGAGGAAGCTACCTCCCTGAAGTGACAGATTACCTATAGCAAGAACTGGGGGTAAACTTGAACCCAGGGGGATGAACAGCCCAAAGCGGGTTGGCAGACAGTCCCTGGAGAGAAGAGGAAAGTTCCTGCTCTCTCCACATGTCCCCAGAGTTTGAACCAACGGGTGGCCAGGAGATTGAAGATCTCTGATGGATTTACTGTTGAGGAGGACAGACAGCCTCATCCACATCCTCAGTCTCAACCTCACCCACATTCTCATCCTCCTCTACATCCCCATCCTCTTCTACATCCTCATCCCCATCCACATCCTCCTCTACAGCCTCATCTACATCCTCATCCTCCTCTACGTCCTCATCCACATCCTCATCCTCCTCTACGTCCTCACCCACATCCACATCCTCCTCTACGTCCTCACCCACATCCTCATCCTCTTCTACATCCTCATCCACATCCTCATCCTCCTCTACGTCCTCACCCACATCCTCATCCTCCTCTACGTCCTCATCCACATCCTCATCCTCCTCACCCACATCCTCATCCTCCTCTACGTCCTCATCCACATCCTCATCCTCTTCTACGTCCTCACCCACATCCTCATCCTCCTCACCCACATCCTCATCCTCCTCTACGTCCTCATCCACATCCTCATCCTCCTCACCCACATCCACATCCTCCTCTACGTCCTCATCCACATCCTCATCCTCCTCTACGTCCTCATCCACATCCTCATCCTCCTCTACGTCCTCATCCACATCCTCATCCTCCTCTACGTCCTCATCCACATCCTCATCCTCCTCTACGTCCTCATCCACATCCTCATCCTCTTCTACGTCCTCACCCACATCCACATCCTCCTCTACATCCTCACCCACATCCTCATCCTCCTCTACGTCCTCATCCACATCCTCATCCTCCTCACCCACATTCTCATCCTCCTCTACGTCCTCATCCACATCCTCATCCTCCTCACCCACATCCACATCCTCCTCTACGTCCTCATCCACATCCTCATCCTCTTCTACGTCCTCACCCACATCCACATCCTCCTCTACATCCTCACCCACATCCTCATCCTCCTCTACGTCCTCACCCACATCCACATCCTCCTCTACATCCTCACCCACATCCTCATCCTCCTCTACGTCCTCACCCACATCCTCATCCTCCTCACCCACATCCTCATCCTCCTCTACGTCCTCATCCACATCCTCATCCTCTTCTACGTCCTCACCCACATCCTCATCCTCCTCTACGTCCTCACCCACATCCTCATCCTCTTCTACGTCCTCACCCACATCCTCATCCTCCTCACCCACATCCTCATCCTCCTCACCCACATTCTCATCCTCCTCTACGTCCTCATCCACATCCTCATCCTCCTCACCCACATCCACATCCTCCTCTACGTCCTCATCCACATCCTCATCCTCCTCTACGTCCTCATCCACATCCTCATCCTCCTCTACGTCCTCATCCACATCCTCATCCTCCTCTACGTCCTCATCCACATCCTCATCCTCCTCTACGTCCTCACCCACATCCTCATCCTCTTCTACATCCTCATCCACATCCTCATCCTCTTCTACGTCCTCACCCACATCCTCATCCTCTTCTACGTCCTCACCCACATCCTCATCCTCCTCACCCACATCCTCATCCTCCTCACCCACATCCTCATCCTCCTCTACGTCCTCACCCACATCCTCATCCTCTTCTACGTCCTCATCCACATCCTCATCCTCCTCACCCACATCCACATCCTCCTCTACGTCCTCACCCACATCCACATCCTCCTCTACATCCTCACCCACATCCTCATCCTCCTCTACGTCCTCATCCACATCCTCATCCTCTTCTACGTCCTCATCCACATCCTCATCCTCCTCTACGTCCTCATCCACATCCTCATCCTCTTCTACGTCCTCACCCACATCCTCATCCTCCTCTACATCCTCACCCACATCCTCATCCTCCTCTACGTCCTCACCCACATCCTCATCCTCCTCTACGTCCTCACCCACATCCTCATCCTCCTCTACGTCCTCATCCACATCCTCATCCTCTTCTACATCCTCATCCACATCCTCATCCTCCTCACCCACATCCTCATCCTCCTCTACGTCCTCATCCACATCCTCATCCTCTTCTACATCCTCATCCACATCCTCATCCTCCTCACCCACATCCTCACCCACATCCTCATCCTCCTCTACGTCCTCATCCACATCCTCATCCTCCTCTACGTCCTCACCCACATCCACATCCTCCTCTACGTCCTCACCCACATCCTCATCCTCCTCTACGTCCTCACCCACATCCACATCCTCCTCTACGTCCTCACCCACATCCACATCCTCCTCTACATCCTCACCCACATCCTCATCCTCCTCTACGTCCTCATCCACATCCTCATCCTCTTCTACGTCCTCATCCACATCCTCATCCTCCTCTACGTCCTCACCCACATCCTCATCCTCCTCTACGTCCTCACCCACATCCTCATCCTCCTCTACATCCTCACCCACATCCTCATCCTCCTCTACGTCCTCATCCACATCCTCATCCTCTTCTACATCCTCATCCACATCCTCATCCTCCTCACCCACATCCTCATCCTCCTCTACGTCCTCATCCACATCCTCATCCTCTTCTACGTCCTCATCCACATCCTCATCCTCTTCTACGTCCTCATCCACATCCTCATCCTCCTCTACGTCCTCATCCACATCCTCATCCTCTTCTACATCCTCATCCACATCCTCATCCTCCTCACCCACATCCTCCTCTACATCCTCATCCACATCCTCATCCTCTTCTACATCCTCATCCACATCCTCATCCTCCTCACCCACATCCTCATCCTCCTCTACGTCCTCATCCACATCCTCATCCTCTTCTACGTCCTCATCCACATCCTCATCCTCCTCTACGTCCTCATCCACATCCTCATCCTCTTCTACATCCTCATCCACATCCTCATCCTCTTCTACGTCCTCATCCACATCCTCATCCTCTTCTACGTCCTCACCCACATCCTCATCCTCCTCTACATCCTCCTCTACGTCCTCATCCTCTTCTACATCCTTATCCACATCCTCAGCCTCCTCTCCATCCTCAGTCTCAACCCCATCCACATCCTCAGCCTCCTCTACAGCCTCATCCACATCCTCAGCCTCAGCCTCATCCACACTCTCATCTTTATCCTCATCTTCACCAACCTCATCCACATCCTCATCCTTAACCTTCACCATCACCACACATGTTTAGCATGAAAAGTGCTGGACAACAAAATCCAACAACACAGAGTTCTTTGTTCTCACTGCCCGTTTGTCAAGAAAATCATAGCATTATAGAATACATGGTTTCATATCCCGAGGTTCCCATTTAATGTTGAGTTATACACATTTTCCACTGGTACATACCCTTTGTAACTATCTACTTTAACTATCTTTTTTAAAATACAAAATGCCTGGAGTTTCTGTTGTGGTTCAGCAAGTTAAGAACCCAGTGTTGTCTCTGTGAGGATGAGGGTTCAATCCCTGGCCTCACTCAGCGGGTCAAGGATCTGGTGTTGCTGTGGCTGTGGGGTAGGCTGGCAGCTGCAGCTCTGATTTGATCCCTAGCCTAGGGGCTTCCATCTCACACAGATGCGACCATAAAAAGAAAAAAAATACAAACTACCTGGTTTAAATTTCAAAGGGTAAAAAAATATAGTCTGCCACAAGAACCTTGACTTCAAATGCACACAGAGGCAAGAGATTTTTCTCTGGTTCATATTTCTCCTCACACAGATATTCTAGGTACAGACATGTGTGTGCATGTTGTTATTTTCATTTGGCCATGTTTACGGCACACAGAGTTCCCAGGCCAGGAATCAAACCTTCAACACAGCAGCGACCCAAGCTGCTGCAATGACAATGCCAGAGCCTTAACCTGCTACACCACAAGGGAACAATCTCAATTAGCTCTGTCTCCAAACTATCATGCGTATGTCCTGTCCTTTTAGAGTATATGCTGGAAATCATTCTATGTTGGTATTTTTAGTTTAACAAACACTCATGGAGTGTCATGTAGCTCCCAGAACCTGCTCTGCAGTGATACAAAAATACTGATTCTTTCAATCCTCACAACAAAGATGTGACGATTATTACAATTCTTAAAGCATAAAGATGTGGAGTTACCTTCCCCCTGGTCCCAGAGCTATGAGTGGGGAGGTGGGATTTGGACTTGGGGGGCACCCATGCTTTAAACTACTCTGCCAAAGAGTCTCCGAGCCTCCTCTAGGGCCTCAATGCAGTGGGTATCCTCATTCTTTTTTTTTTTTTTGTCTTTTGTCTTTTTAGGGCCACACCCACAGCATATGGAGGTTCCCAGGCTAGGGGTCAAATTGGAGCTATAGCTGCCGGCCTACACCACAGCCACAGCCATGCCAGATCCGAGTTGCGTCTGTGACCTACACCACAGCTCATGGCAACGCCAAACCCCTAACCCACTGAGCGGGGCCAGGGATCGAAACTGAAACCTCAAGGTTCCTAGTCGGATTTGTTTCTACTGCGCCACGACGGGAACTCTAATCCTTGTTCTCTTACCCAGATGCATCACATGCCATTTTATGTTTTTGTCATAGTCTATCTAACAAGTCCCTGTCAAAAAACATTTAGATGGTTTATCTTCTTTGACTATTATCCCTAGCCTTGGAACCTCCATATGCCTCAGGAGTAGCCCTAGAAAAGGCAAAAAGACAAAAAAAAAAAAAAAAAAGATAATTATATACAGATTAATAAATTAGGAATTATAATAGGAATTATAGCCAACTTCTTGTCATGAATAATGCAAGACTGAAGACAGTGGTATAACATCTTTAAAATACAAAAAAAAAAAAATCTGTGGAGTTCCCATCGTGGCGCAGTGGTTAACAAATCTGACTAGGAACCATGAGGTTGCGGGTTTGATCCCTTGCCTTGCTCAGTGGGTTAAGGATCCGGTGTTGCCGTGAGCTGTGGTGTAGGTCGCAGATGTGGCTTGGATCCCGCGTTACTGTGGCTCTGGTGTAGGCCAGTGGCTACAGCCCCGATTTGACCCCTAGCCTGGGAACCTCCATATGCTGCGGGAAACAGCCCTAGAAAAGGCAAAAAGACAACAAAGACAAAAACAAAAACAACAAAAACAACCAACCAACCAAAAACAAAACAAAAATAAAATCTGTAACCAGCAAAAATATCTTTAAAAAAAGATGACAACCTTTTTAGAATTTCTGGATGTAAAAATAAATAAATAAAAGATTTCTTACCTGCAATAAATCTTCTAAGATGTGTTACAATTGATGTTGACAAAAAATATCTATAGAGTAGAAAGGCTTAGCTTGACAATGTACAAAGCTTGTGAAAATATAAGGCATTTAAATGGTCAAACCCAAAGCCAATATAATACTCAATGGTGAAAAGCTGAAAGTCTTCCTGCTAAATTTTGGAACAAGACAAGGATGCCCTCTCATTCCATTTCTATTCAACACAGTATCAGAAGTCCTATCTTAGCAATCAGACAAGAAAAGAAAATTAAAAGTATCAAAATTGGAAGGGAAGAGGTAAAATTGCCATTATATGCAGATAACATGATACTCTATAGAGAAAACCCTATGACTCCACACAAAAACTATTAGAATAAATGAATTCAGCAAGGTAGCAGGATAAAAGACTAAGACATAGAAATCTGTTGCATTTCTTTATGTTATCAATGAAACATCACAGAGTAAAAAAAAAAAAATCCCATTTAAAACTGTGTAAAAAAACCCAAAACAAACAAACAAACAAAAAAAAAAAAAACAAAAAAAACAAACACTTAGGGAGGTAAAACCTAAGCAGGGAGGTGAAAGACCTATACCTCAAGAAATATGCAACACTGATAAAGGAAACTGAAGATGATTTAAAGAAATGGCAAGATAACCCATGCTCTTGGATTGGAAGAATTAATATTGTTAAAATGGCTGTACTACCCAAAGCAATCTGCAGATTTAATGTGAACCCTATCAAAATACTCATGACACTTTTTCACAGAACTAGAACAAATAACCCTAAACTTTGGAACCACAAAAGACCCATAATTGCCAGAGCAATCCTGAGGAAAAATAACAAAGTTGAAGGCATAACCTTCCCAGATTTCAGACAATACTACAAAGCTATAATAATCAAAACAACATTGTCTTGGCACAAGAACAGACATGTGGATCAATGGAAAAGAATAGACATCCCAGAAACTCACACACCTACAGTGAATTTACTCTTCAACAAAAGAGGCAAGAATATACAATGTACACTCTCTTCAGCAAGTGGTGTTGGGAAAACTGGAAAGCCTCATGTAAATCAATGAAGTTGGAACACTCCCCCATACCACACACAAAACTCAACTCAAAAGGGTTTAAAGACCACAATAAAAGACATGGCACCATAAAACTCCCAGAAGAGAATATAGACAAAAAATTCTCTCACATAAATCATAGCAGTGTTTTCTTAGTTCAGTCTCCCAAGGTAAAAGAAACTAAAAAATAAACAAATGGGACATAATCAAACTTAAAAGCATTTGCAAAGCAAAGGAAACTACAAACAAAATAAAAATACAAGGTACAAACTGGGAGAAAATATTTGCAACCAACGCAACTGATAAGAGGTTAATTTCTAAAACATATAGACAGCTCATGCAACTATGAACAAAAAAAAGTCAAACAATCCAATTTTCCATAGATATTAACTGAATTATTTATTGGCAAGTATATCTGAAAAACGTTTCAACCTAGTAAGTGTTATAAACCAGTAGTGTCAACTGTGAATTTCATTTGCTCTTCTGAACTTAACGTTCATTGAAAATATTTTAACTTATTCTTGTTCCTTTCTATTCATAGAGGCTGATTCTTCAATCATTTCAAACTTGTCATTGACTTCTCAAACACATCAATGAATAACTGAGCAGTATTAGCATCAACAAGCAACTCATCAAAAGACAAGGAAAACCACCCAAAAATCACTTGCCTTGTTTTAAAATTGACTATTAATGTTGCTCTCAACTCTTCAAACATTAAAAAAAACTAAAAATTTTAGTACATGTTTATTTTCCCTGTACACATTTTTTTCAGCTGCCTTTATAAAGATTTAATTCACTCACCACTAGTAAGTAAGTAGTTTCCCTTGTTTGGCCAGTAAATGGGCCACTCAAAAATTCAGTTTAGTAGCAGCCTCGTTTTTACTTTTTATTTTTGCGAAGAAATTCTGATGTGTTAGGTTATTCTCTTTAAAATTTTCTGTTTTCTGACTTATGCCTCCTGTGAACTGGGAATATTCTGATGGGTGTTTAGTCTGCCACTGTTGGTGTATATTGTATTTAGCATAGCTACAGTGTCATCACATTATAAACACAGTGCTTTGACAACTCAATCAATACAGAATAATCCTAAGTCTTAAAAGTATTTAAAATATACTTTTCTTATTTTATAGACTGGATCTATATCCCAGGAGCTGCTGGGATGTAGTAAATATGACCACATCCCTGGAGCCCCTGGGGATGTAAGAAACACAAATATACCTAGAGTTGTTCTTTAAAATATTGCACTGCAGGAGTTCCTGTCGTGGCTCAGTGGTTAACGAATCTGACTAGGAACCATGGGGTTGCGGGTTCGATCCCTGGCCTTGCTCAGTAGGTTAAGGATCCAGCATTGCCATGAGCTGTGGTGTAGGTCACAGACGCGGCTTGGATCCTGGGTTGCTGTGGCTGTGTCGTAGGCCGGTGGCTACAGCCCTGATTCGACCCCTAGCCTGGGAACCTCCATATGCCGCAGGAGCGGCCCAAGAAAATGGAAAAAAGACAAAAAAATAAAGTAAAATAAAATGTTGCACTGCAGTGACATATATGGCATTCAGAATGCTGCTGAGTTACACTGATCTTCCTTTTTTTATGATGGGGTTACATCCTGATAAACCCACCCTAAACTGGAAATATTTTAAGTCAAAAAATGTATTTAATACACCTAACTTACCATCCCAGCTTAGACCAACCTACCTTAAACTGCTCAGAACACCTATACTAAACTACAGTTGGGCAAAACCATCTAACACAAAGTCTATTTTATAACAAAGTGTTGAGTATGTCATGTAATTGACTGAATACTATGCTGAAAGTGAAAAACAGAATGTTCTAAGTGTTTTAGTTGTTTACTCTTGTAACTTGCCATTGTGTGCTGAATGGGAGCTGTGGCTTGCTGCCACTGCCCAGGCTCATGAGAGCAAATCACACTGCATACTGCTAGCCTGCAAAAATATTAAAATTCAAAATTCTGCTGAACAGGCATTGCTTTGCCACCATCATAAAATAGGAAAATTTTAAGTCAAACCATGTACATCAGGGACCATCTGTAGCTTACAATTAACATCTTCATTTAAAACAATCTATCTTGGGAGTCCCAGCCATGGCACAGTGGGTTAAGAATCCAACTGGCTCAGGTTGCTGCAGAGGTGCGGGTTTGATCCCTGACCCAGCACAGTGTAAAGGATCCTGTGCTGCTGCAGCTGTGGATCGGGTCACAGCAGCCGCTTGGTTTCAACATGCCACAGGTACGTCCATTAAAAAAAAACCAAGAAACCGGGAGTTCCCGTCGTGGCGCAGTGGTTAACGAATCTGACTAAGAACCATGAGGTTGCGGGTTCGATCCCTGCCCTTGCTCAGTGGGTTAACGATACGGCTGGTGGCTACAGCTCCAATTAGACCCCTAGCCTGGGAACCTCCCATATGCCGCGAGAGCGGCCCAAGAAATGGCAAAAAGACAAAAAAAAAAAAAAAAAAAAAAAAAAAAAAACCAACTAGCTTGGACTATTACCAACCTAATTTGATAGTATGCAAAAAAAACACTCCCACGATATAACTGCCTTCTCTAACCTCTCTTTTGTGCTATTACTGCCAACTTACATCCTATAAGCCCATCAAAGCAGGTTTTATAATTTCCTTATATTTATAACAGCTTAAAGTCTTTGTCTAGTAAGTCTAATATCTGGGATTTCTCAGGATGAGTTTCTATGGACTGCTTTTTTATTTTCTGTATATGAGCCACACTTTTCTGTTTCTTTGCACTTATCTCTTCCTCTCGCTTTTCATAGCACTGAACATTTTAGGACTTCCCTTGTGGCACAGTGGGTTAAGAATCCAGCTTTGTCACTGCAGCTACTTGGGTCACTGCTGTAGTGTGCGTTTGATCCCTGACCTGGTAAATTCCACATGCCACTAAAACAAACAAACAAACAACACAACAACTGAGCATTTTAAATAACATGGCAGCTCTGGTAATCAGATTCCCTCCCCTCCTCCTCAGAGTTTGTTGCTTTTACCCTTTGTTATTTGTTGTTGGGTGATTTTCTTTGACTAATTCTTTAAAGTCTGTATTCTCTTTGTGTGAGGCCTCAGCTCATTTATCTTAGCTTGCAACTAATGATGTGACAGAGCTTTCCTTACAAGCCTTAAACCAGTAAGTTTCCCAGGCTTTGCCAAGGGGCCCCTTATGTGTTAAGGTCACCTTCAATGCCCCAGCAATGCACAACTCTGCCTTAGCCAGAACTTGCTGCTTGCTTAGCGTCTCAAGACCAGCCAGATATAAGAGATTAAATCTGAGGTATTTCCCAGGCACATACACAGCCCTGTGCATGAGCAAGTCCTTCTAGATCCCCAGGAACAATATGTCGGAGCCTTTCACAGCCACATACAAGCTTCTCATTCCCCAAATTTTCCTTTTAAGATTTTTGGGCAGCCTCTTGTTCGCCTCAAATGATATCACCTTAGATAGCTATAATGTTAATCAACGGCCACCAACTGCTTCTGACACATCTTTACCCTCAGAGTGAGCTCTCCATCAGGGCAAATAAAGACAATTCTTGTGGGAGTTGCTGTCGTGGCTCAGTGGTTAACGAATCCGAGTAGGAACCATGAGGTTGTGGGTTCTGTCCCTGGCCTTGCTCAGTGGGTTAAGGATCCGGCGTTGCCGTGAGCTGTGGTGTAGGTTGCAGACGCGACTCGGATCCTGCGTTGCTGTGGCTCTGGCGTAGACCCGTGGCTACAGCTCCGATTGGACCCCTAGCCTGGGAACCTCCATATGCCGCGGGAGTGGCCCAGGAAATGGCAAAAAGACCAAAAAAAAAAAAGACAATTCTTTTGAATGGAGCTTTCCTAGGGTGCTACTGTCCAAGTCAAATATTGACAGTCCTCTGGAGATAGGGTTTTTAGGGAGCTTCAAAAGCATGTGGTCCCCTCTGGTGGCTACTAGACTGCTGTTTTTCACAGCTACTATATTTCTGAAGCTGCTGGCCTTCAAGGCTACCACAAAGCTAGGGAGAGGGCAACGGAAATAGGGCAAAATAAAGTGCCCCAAAGTTCACCGTTCTCATAGATACTCATCCATTTTCTTGAATAAACCTCAGACTATTGCAAGCCTTTGGTTCATTTCCAAAGTTCTGGAAAAGCAGATTTTGACAATTTTTGTCAATGATTTTGTTACTTTTATTAAAGATTCTCAGGGGTTCTTATCCCATTCTAGACATGTTCATCCTTTTAAATTTACTCTGATTCAATAAATGAAAATATTTTGCTTTTGAAAAAAATATTGAAAGAATTTCTTTTTTTTTTTTTTTTTTTTTGCCATTTCTTGGGCCGCTCCTGTAGCATATGGAGGTTCCCAGGCTAGGGCTTGAATCAGAGCTGTAGCCACTGGCCTACGACACAGCCACAGCAGCATGGGATCCGAGCTGCGTCTGCGACCTACACCACAGCTTATGGCAATGCTGGATCCTTAACCCACTTAGCAAGGCCAGGGACCGAACTTGAAACCTCGTGATTCCTAGTTGGATTGTTTAACCACTGAGCCACGACGGGAACTCCGAGAATTTCTTTTTAAGTATCTAAATCTGGAGCTGGCAAAGGTGCAAGGAAATGGGGTTCCTGACACTCAGCTGGTGAGAACGTAACTTTCTGGAAGGAAATTTGGTACTCTTCCCTATAAAATGGAATCTCAAATTTCATGTTTGCCTGGAGGAGCCCTTTGGGTTGGAGACTATCCATTTAGACAAAATTCCCCTCCAGCCCAGAGGGCAGAGGGCTTTCACCAAATGGCCCAAGTAGAAGAGATGCTAGGAAAACGCAGCTCCACACTCTGTCATCAGAAGGTAGGGCTCTGCGCTATTCTGGGGGCGGGAGAAGGCACTTTCTCCAGCTGTTTTTTTTTTTTTTTTTTTGCTTCTGGAAGTTCCTGGGCGAGGGAATGAATCTGAGCCACAGCTGTGGCAATGCCAGATCCTTTAACCCACTGCACCGGGCCCGGAACCTGTACCTCCACACCGGCCGAAGCCACTACAGCTGGCATTCTTAACCCACTGCACCATTGTGGGAACTCCAGTACCCTCTTGTTTTAAAATGTACCTGGGGAACTTCCAGATGTGACTGCTGCTATTAAAAATAAATAAATACTGAGTGACAACATGTAGAGCTCAATGGTGCTGAAAGAGCTTATTAGCCAAAGTGCCCCCCCCCAAACCAGGGGGACCCAAGATGCCTCAGCACACACAGGAAGGGGGGAGGGGAGGGGACGGGGAGGGTGGAGGGAGAGGAACTGAGAGGATGCCTCCACTCCTGGTGTGGTGGGGAGTAGCCAGGTGGAAACGTTTTGGGTCAGCAGCAAGTGAAATGCACACATTAGGGTTTGCGGATGGAGGGTTTGCAATGATTCTCATGTGCCTGTAAGAGCCGAACCTCAGAGGACCTTTGGCCGGTACTTTGGCCTTGTGATCAGCAGATGCCCAGTCTATCGGTCTGTGGAAGCTGGTTAGAGACACCTCTTCTTCTCAAGTCCAGGCTCCACCCTCCCAAACACAGCAGCCCATGAGGGTGGGAATCCTGACCCAGAATTGGAAGGGGGAGCAGTCGCATCTCAGCAGAGACTATCCTGGGAAGGATGGGAGCCAGATGTCTGTGTTTGCAGTCTGTCCCCCATTTCACGCCCACCCCAAACACTGGACCTCACGTTGCTCTCTAGAATCAGGGCTGGACAGGGTGAGCCTGCTTTACTCGTGAAACGTGAATGCCCTCCAGCTACGGGGGCCTCCTTGGGCTCCCAATCTTCCCCACGCCTCCCAGAGTCCCATCTGGGGTGAAGAGGGACACGGCCACTCTCTTAGCTGCCAGCCCAGTTCACCCCTCCCAGAGGCTCTGGAATCCTCTCCAGGGCAGACTGACCTGGGGGTGACACAGGTCCTGAGCCTGAAACTTGCCTCCATCTCCGCCTGTTTCAGGGCTGGTCCAGGGCATCAGGGAGAAGAGAGTCCACTCCTTTCGAAACTGAGGGGAGTCATCAGATCCTTCAGCTACAACCTGCTTAGTAACGAAGTGGCGTTCCCTAGGAGGTTAAGGATCTGGCCTTGTCATTGCTGTGCTGCAGGTTCGATCCCTGGCCAGGAACTTGCACACGCCAAAGACGTAGCCCAAAACAAAGCAAAAACCGGACTGTAGCCTGACTTGGCAGATCCAGTTCGCTTTAACAAAAGACTTGCACGTCCTCCCAGCAGCACCGTGTAAATGAGAAAGTGTTGGCCCAAGCTGTTTTTCAGGAGCTTGACGTCAGCTGTGTCTAGCTCAGGCACGAGCTGGTTAAGAGGGGTTGGGACCACTGACTCTCCAAGTGGGCATGCGCGAGCGTCAGGTGGGTGACCTTTTGACGTCAGAGGGCAGAAAACTCCACCCTCAGAACGTGCTGAAGCTGCTATACTTAGAAGAAGCCTGCGGATGAGCTGTGCCTGCGCAGAGCTGCAATTACCTCACCTTTTTCTTATCTCCAATCACCTTTCTGTAAGCTCCCCACGAGCAGCTGTATCCCATAAGTATCCAGAGCCCCTCCGCTTCCGGGTTTGTGATTGATTCTCTTGTCTTGCTTGACGGGTGAATAAACCTTTCCTTTGCCGCCCGCCTTGGCCTTGGCCTGTTTGGCTTGCAAACAAAAACACTTTCCCCAAGACCCTTAACTCAGTTCCTGCTTCTCCCAGACCGGAGGGAGCTAGGCTGGGACCTGGGCCCCTTCAGTGCAGGGCTTGCATCTGGACAAACATCTCCTCAAGCAACAGAATACAAAGGAACTATGAGGGCCTAAAAATAACTGCAGGCGTGAGCAGTTGGGGGCAATTATGCACAATAAGATACAAAAAGGTCACAAACCACCTGCCCCTTCTGAGGGGCTGGCAGCAAAAGCATGGTACTGGGCATGCTCCCTGCACAGAGTACCACCAAGGGGGTGGGCAGACTCCCTAAGCCACCCCTCTGGTCAACCCACTCATCAGCCCCACCCTCATCCCATTTAAGAAACCAGCTCCTCACCCCTCCACCCCCCCCAAACCAGCAAGCAAGGGCACTTGTCACTTGCTTCTGTTCCTGATGCTGCAGCATGAGTCCCAATAAAGCCGTACCTGAATCCCTCATCTGGCCTCTGATAAATTTCTGTTGATCAAAGTGTCCAAAGACCTGGGTGGGTGTCACAAGTGTCACCCACTGACAGTTCCCCAGAAATAAAAAGAATCTGTGTGATAAAATAAAAGTAAAAGTTCCCATCGTGGCTCAGTGGTTAACGAACTGGACTCGTATCCATGAGGATGTGGGTTCAATCCCTGGCATTGCTCAGTGGGTTAAGGATTGAGCATTGCCATGAGCTGTGGTGTAGGTCACAGACACAGCTTGGATCCTGAGTGGATGTGGCTTTGGCTGTGGCATAGGCTGGCATCTGCAGCTCCGATTTGACCTGTAGCCTGGGAACTTCCATATGCTGCAGGTGCAGGCCTAAAAGACAAAAGAAAAACAAGAAAGCATTTGGAGTTCCCTTTGTGGCACAGTGGAAACGAATCTGACTAGGAACCATGAGGATGTGGGTTCCATCCCTGGCCTTGCTCAGTGGGTTAAGGATCTGGCGTTACCATGAGCTGTGGTGTAGGTTACAGATGGGGCTCAGATCTGGCGTTGCTGTGGCTGTGGTGGAGGCCAGCGGCTACAGCTCCCATTTGACCCTTAGCCTGGGAACCTCAATATGCCACAGGTGTGGCCCTTAAAAAAAAGCAAAAAAGTAAAAATCAAGCCTAATTTTTTTTTCCACTTGTGCTTAGTCAGCTTCACTTGCTCATGGGGTGCTGGGAGCAGAGTCCTGGCACCCGGTGCTCTGGACCAGAGTTCCCAGTGTGAAACGGCTGCCAGGACACTTGGGCTTGGTGGGCCACGTGCAGAAGCTGCACCCAGCACTGCCATCTGCAGCCCTGAGCTGCGATGTCCACGCTCTTCCCCCTATAAAGCAGCCCCTACCCTGGTCTTTCTGCCTTTGGGGGTGTTCTAGTCCCCAAGCTCACACCTTTTCATTCCTTGATTAAAGAATGGAAAGCTTTCCTTTGCTTCTGAAGGGCATTCTCTCTGTTCTGTTGGTGCCAACAACCCCCTGGCAGAACCCCTACTGGAGACCCCCTGGGTGGGGCTGGTTGGTAGCAAGGATCCTGGGGGCAGGTGCTGAGGAGGAAGAGCCCATGTGGGTCTCCCTTGTGTGGCTCCAGGTCCCCGCCCCCAGAATTTGCAGGCACAGGCCTGGATGGAAAGGGAGGCTGTCATCTGGATGAACTGGCTGCTGCCGCGGAGCCGCCCCCACCCAGGGCTGTGGCCACGGGGATGGTGCCAGCTGCTCCCAGCAGCCCTCTGGATGGGTCCCCCAGCCTCCATCCACCTTACTCCTTATCTGTTCCCTGGGGTTCAGCCCGAGGAAAACGGAGCCCAGAGCCTTCCTCTAACCCCAGGTGGAAAGCCAAGTGTCACAGCTGCGGACCTGGATCCGAACCCGGGAACCCTTTCTGAGGAGAGGTGAGCCCAGGCCCCAGGCAGAGGCAGCCCAGAGGCCCCAGCACCAAGGGGTCCATAGCCCAGCTCGGAGCCTGGGACACGGAGGAGGGGTCCAGGATGGGGAGCCTGGGGAAAAACCCTGCTTCTCAGCCCAGAGTAGCCCCCGGGGATAAAGATTAGCCCCTGGAGCCCAGAGGCCATCCTTCAAACGTCATCCAACGTCCCTGATTTTCACATGGTCCCTCCTTTATCACATCCCTCAGACACTTGAGCCCTCTACAGCAGTAATTGTTTTTAATCAAAATGTCGTCTGTCCCCTCATTAGATTGTTAGCCCACAGGGCGCTCATGACGGGGGTAGCCCCAGGTCCTGACACAGAGCGACCCCAGCGGGCAATTTCAGAATCAATCAACAGGAGTTGGTGATGCAGTTCCGCGTGCTGCCCCCAGAGGGCAGGGCTGACCCACGGTTTCCCCAGGGACCACGGGGACCCCACCCCCGCCCCCCGGGCCGCTGGCTTTTCGCCCGCGGGCCCACCTCTCCTCGGAGAAGCCTAAACCAGCCTGGGGTGAAGGGTGAGGGTGCTCTCCGCTCTGCAGCCGAGCCGTGCAAGAGAGGGGTCGTGGTCTCACCTTTGGGCGTGCGGCTTCCACGTGAAGTCCCGTCTTGCCTCGGCTCGGAGCCGCCACCTCCAAGCGCGGAGCCGCTTTCTCCTCCTTCCAGCTTGGGCTGGGGCGAGTGTCCGTGCAGGGTTTGAGGGGGGTCCAGACGTCTCACTGCTCTCCACTCAGACGTTTATCCAGCCTCCTGCTTTCGGCTTGACTCCCCAGCCCCACCCACTGGGTCCCTGGGTCCTCCAGCCCTGCTCTTCTGCTGCCTTGAGTCCCCCCAGCGCATTTCACTTCCGCAGGAGGGACGCTTCCTCTGGTTTGCTGGCTTGGGCAATGTCCATTAGCACACTCTTGTTCTTCTAACACGGCGTGGACCTCTCCCTTCTAACTCTTAAATGTTCTCTTTATCTTTGGGGTTTAAGCCCCTTTTAAAAATAATTCCGCGCTGTGGGTTTTCAGGTGGAGTGGAGTCTGTTACAGGCTGGCTGGTAGGTTTGAGGGAAGGTGAGGTGTTGCATCCTGCAGATTCTGAGGCATATAATTAGAGTTTTGGCACCATTATCTGCAGGTGGTGGATGAAGTAAACAGAGCAAAGGGGCTGAAGCTGACACACTCACTTATGCAGGAAGTGAATGTAAAAACTCAGATTTGGGTGTGCGTGAAAAGGCAGCTAACAACCCTCTCCTCCTGGGGAAGCTGGCGATCCACTGAGACACACAGACATGGAAATAGCCCTCTTTTTTTTTTTTTTTTTTGCTTTTTAGGGCCGCACTGGCAGCATATGGAGGTTCCCAGACTAGGGGTCTAATCGGAGCTATAACTGCTGGCCTACACCACAGCCACAGCAACACGGGCACCACAGCTCACTGCAAGACGGGATTCTTAACTCACAGTGAGGTCAGGGATCCAACCCACAACCTCATGGTTCCTAGTCGGATTCATTTCCACTGCGCCACTACGAGAACTCCTGGAAATATCCCTTTATTATGACTAGCTCTGAACTGGAGGAATGATCTAGACTTGAGGCCATGCAGGCTGCCCCATGCTTTGCACCTGCCAGACACAGGTGAAGTGGACAGTGACAGGTGTCTCCTGTGAGGGAAAGAAGGGCCCAAGGACAGAGGACGGGGGCGGGGGTGGGTCTGCTCAGTACTCAGCTCCTTGTCAAAACTCACAAATAACCCGCACGTCCTGGTGAGGAGGGGGCTAAGGGGGTGGGAGGGCATTCTGTATTTCCTGAGAGGTGTGAAAACCCCTTTCTAGAAACATGAGGGGTGAGAAACAAGTGTTGCCCAGAGCTTAAGATCTTTCCAGATCCCAAAGGATATCCCAAGAGTGCAACTCACTTCCGGAAATAAAATAATAGAATACTTGGCACCTCCTCCTCAGATGACTGGGCATCAAGGCTCCAAATACGGTCAAAGGAACAGATGTGCAGCAAACGGTACCACCTTAGTGAAAAAAAGCATGGAGATAGCTGGAAGCACAATTGCGCGGAAGAGCTGCCTGCCAGCGACCTTAAAGTCACTGACGGTGTGAGACCGTGGGCTCCGGGGGACCAGGGAGTTGTCTTTTCCAAGAAGCAGCAGGTACATATCACATTGGTATCTTTTCATCAGCTGGAGTAGGATTATTTACACTGTAGAGACTGGCAAACGCTACCAATCAGGGGTCTGTTCACTCAGAGAGCCAGCTGCTGACGCTTACCAACCATCACCCCTGCCCCTGTGCCCCCCCCCCCCGCTTTACCAGCCTTGGGTACCACTCCCTGCGCCCCCCCCCCCAGAAAGCACTTTCCTGGCTCCTGATCAAAGCCCAAACCTGCTTCCCTTTCCTCTTGAGAGCATGCGCACGCAGGCGCCAGGCGCGCAGGGAGATGCATCAGAGAGCCTAAGCAGATTCTAGAACGCGTCATCCAGGCAGAAGGGATTGCAAACCAGTCATCCATCAGCAGCTGATAGGGACCCGCTTCTCCCCCTAGAGGGAGGCCCCACGGGAAACGGCTCCTGGATTCCCTCCCCCAGGCGGGCTCTGCTCTGGACAAGGTCCTCACGGCTGCCGCCTCCGCCACAAATGAATCTTTTGAGGTCAGCAGATCTGCATCTTACAGACGAAAGCCAGACGAGAGGAAGGCACGCCTACCCATCAGCCCTGCTCTTCCTGCAGGCCCTGCCCACTCTGGCCTCCAGCTCTGGCCCCTGCCCTTTTCCTGATGGCTCACCATCCGAAGGCATCTGTCACTGTGGGCAGCTCCTCTGGCTTGGATGGAGCAAGGACCTCTCCAGACAGTGGCTGGGACCCTCAGAGAATGGAGCATAGCTGGGCACGCCTGTGGCTGCCATAGGGTCCAACCCTGGAGTCTAGAACACAGAGCAGAGGCGAAGAGGCATCTGTCATCACTGGAACCTCAAAACTTAATTTTAGCAAATAATCCAGAGAGGCAATTGCCCCCCACCCCGGCCCCATTCCTATCCTTGGGGATGTGCTTCTCCCTTGGTAGTCAGTTTCTATTTCTAGCCTTGGCCTCTTTAATCCCCCCTGTACCCCGTTTGGCAGCACAGGGTTCAGCTGCAAATGCCATTGACTGCCCCCGCCTCTGTGTAAGTTATCCACGAACTTCGTAGTTGCACTTGAGGGGGCTACCTGCTCCGTTTTTGGTCTTCTCAATTTGGGGCTTGTTATTCCACATCTCTGCTGCCCAACATCCATCCACAATTTTCAGCATTAGGTCAGTAGGACTCTAGGATTTTTAAACAGTCCCATGAGATCATCACTTTAGCAATTTCATCACTTTAGCAATTTTCAAATTGAAGCCTGAGGCTGGAGCCCAGGAAGGCGCCCCTCCAGACAGCACACGCTGGGTGGAACTGTGTGCCCTCCATTCTCCACAACAAGACTTACCTGAGAATTAAACGTGTGCCACTCTCTCTGGTAACACAGTCTTGCATGTTCCTGCCTCAGCAGCTCGTGAAAGGGATTAGGTAAAAGGAAAGATGCTGCTTTCGTCGGCTACACGTTGGGGACCGGCTCCAAAAGGCAACTCCACAGCTGGCTGTAATAAATTTATTTCTAAATGGAGCTGGGATGGGGAATGGTGAAGGTACACGTCTGTGCCCTGCCCGTGCACTGACCCTGGCCCCCAGCCCCTGCTGCTGAGCCTGGGAAGAGACAAGAAGTAGGTCCTGGGTGACTGCTGTTTGGGGCGGGACAGGCCCCAGGTACCTCCACCTGGAGCCCTGGCTGCTTCTCAGGAAGCTTCAGGTCTGTGTCCCCCAGGCTTCGGGGCTGCACCGTCGGGGCAGTCACCTCAAACCGCGAGATGGCAGCCAAAGTGAGGGACACGCTTGCGGCCGCCCGCAACCCTCTCTTGGCTCTAGCTTGGGTACCTGGGTAAGAACCAGTCGGCTCCAGGTGTCGGCTGCAAGGGGGCGGCTCCCCAGCCGGCGCCCAGGTCTCTGTGTGGCTCAGCTCCCGGGGAGGCCCTGCAGCCACGGGGCCGAGAGCTCCGGCCCCGCGGCAGGTCCTCCTAGGGCTTGGAGCCGGCGGAGAGGGGGTCTTGGCGGATGCCCCTGTCCATCCTCCGACCCTCAGGGCTGAAGCAGTCCGCCCCCATTTTGTCCCCTGCTCTCATCCGTCCCTGCCCCTGCCCCGGCGCTCTTCTGTCCCATTTTCTCCTTATCCTCGCCCCTCACCTGCCCTGTCCCTGTCTCTCCCGTCCTCTCTGCTCCTCTGGCTTCCTCTCATGCTGTCTGCCCGCCCCTCTCCTCTGTTCTCCTCTCCCCAACCCCCAACAGCAGGCTGTTACGATCTTGGAGGAGGCTCGCAGGCTCTCCTGGGTTTTGGCGTCTGGGATGGGAGCGGCAGAGTAGGTGGGGAAGGGGGCCCGCAGGGATCCGCACAGCATCAGGACCAGCGGGCGCCACATGGCCAGGAGGGCAGGGCAGCTGGGAGGGTGCGAGGTCAGAGGCCCCGCCCTCTGCCCACCCCCTCTCCCCCGCCCGTGTGTCCGGGCGCCCCCCGCCCCCCTCCTCACCTGCCCGCAGGCTTGCTGTCGTCTGGTCACTGGCCTCTGGCCCCTCAAAGGCTCTTAGACCCAAACACTTCTCTGAGGAGCAGCCTCTGCAGCGTTAGATGCCTCTTTGAGCCCCAGCCAAGCTCCACTGCTGACCACGCCCCTGGCCCGAGCCCCGCCCTCGGTCACGCCCACCCGACACTACCAAGGCCATGCCCCCAGGACTGGCCCCGCCTGGATGCTTCAACCACACCCCGGGCCAAGGCGAGTCTCCACCCACCGCCGCGTCTCTATTTGGGGCTGGCCCCCAGCACCCTGGCGTTTCTGAATCTCAGCTCAGGGAGACCCCCCAGCTCTGCTTGGGGTGCCCTTCCCCGCACTGCGCCTGAAAGGTCCCCCAGTCACTTTGCTTCTCTTCTCTTGGTGACCACCGTCCACTGTCCAAAAGCCATGGTTTCATCTGTTTTGTCCAATTTTTTAGTTTAGTCAGGAGAGTAAATCTGTTTCCTGTTACTCCACAATGGCTAAAACTGGAAGATGAGAAATCTGTTATCTTTTGCAGGACTGCCTCTTTAGACAAACTTTCAAAAGTTTATCTTTGATATCATTAAATTTCACTTTAAGGAAGCATGGCTACTTCCGTGTCTTTCCTGTACGGCGCTCCAACTGCTCTTTTCATTTGAGATCATACTGGGTTTTTTCACATATATGAAACTGTCACTCCCTGCCCCTCCAAGGAGCTCTCCCCTTCCAGTTGCTTCCAGCCCTTTCATGTCTTTATTCTCTCTGAAACCTTCTGCAAAAGCTCTTTGCCACACAGTGTTTCCCATCCATTAACCACTGGCTCATCTAAGCTACTTGTCCTTAATACTGAATACTCACCTTCTTTTGAACTCTTTACCTCTACTTTAATTACCAATACAGTCTTTTCTCTCGGAGGATGTTTGTTTGTTTTTGTCTTTTTGCTATTTCTTGGGCCACTCCCGCAACATATGGAGGTTCCCAGGCTAGGGGTCTAATTGGAGCTGTAGCCACCGGCCTATGCCAGAGCCACAGCAACGCGGGATCCGAGCCGTGTCTGCAACCCACACCACAGCTCACGGCAACGCCGGATCCTTAACCCGCTGAGCAAGTGCAGGGACCAAACCCTCAACCTCATGGTTCCTAGTCGGATTCGTTAACCACTGCGCCACGACGGGAACTCCCTCTCAGAGGATGTTTATCTAGCATAGGTGGCTCCATCTGTCTTTATTTCAAGGCTAAAGTCCTCAGGGGTCTTTTGCCCAGGACTCATTTTCCTCTGGGAGTTTCTGCACTCTTGGCTGAGGACAGGCCAGTCACAGCCGGCTTCTCAGCGTGGGTTTGTGCAGGGCACGGCTGCCTCAGAAGGAGCACAGCCGAGCAGGGATGGGTTATCAGTCTGTCAGCCTCTTCCAGACAACCATGCTACAAAAGGACCCTCCCCCTTTTTGTCTTTTTACAGCTGCACCTGCAGCACATGGAGGTCCCCAGGCTGGGGGCTGACTCAGAGCTGCAGCAACAGCCACACCAGATCTGAGCCACATCTGCGACCTACACTGCAGCTCATGGCAATGCCAGATCCAACCCACTGAGCGAGGCCAGGGATCGAACCTGCATCCTCATGGATACCAATCGGGTACATTTTTTATTTTTATTTTTTTCTTTCTGTCTTCCAAGGGCCGCACCTGTGCCATATGGAGGTTCACAGACTGTGAATCAAATTGGAATTGCAGCTGCCGGCCTACACCACACTACAGCCACAGCAATAACTAGTCGGGTTCTTAATCTGCTGAGCCACAACGGGAACTCTTGACTCCCTTATAAAATCATCAATAAAACATCAAATTTCTTCACACTGGGGCCTGCACACACCCACATATATCTTATCCATTCCTCCCCACTCCCGCCAGCTTGAGGGCGGAGTGCTGGCTTTTCCATCCCACTGACCCACCGGTCAGGCACTGACTCCTCTGGGCTAAAGTGTGGCGACAACACACCTGTGCAGTTGTGCTCGGCAGGTGCCACGCTGTTGGCACCAGTTTCTTCACTCCCCCGACTCCACATCTTCCTCCACTGAGATCACAGCTGTCCTTCCTTCCCTCAGAGGATTCCTGACCCTACTTCCGCTCCAGGCCTGTGGCCCACAAGCCAGCCATTCAAGGGCAGTTCACCAGTCTGACAGGCACGACAGGGGGTTTGATTTCATTAACGTGAAGGGGAATTGATTTTTTTTTTGTCATGGTTACCACTGTGGGAACTGGGTTACTTTTTTCTTTCTCCGTGGCCTTCCTATAATTTAAGGTGGGGATACTGTGACACTGTCATTGCTACATAGCATGTTTCCTCTCCTTAAAGGGCTTCGGTGGTTGGACAACGTATCTGGGCATAATCTGGGAATAACGAACAGCTGGTGAATTGTTGCCCTTGGGTACAAGTGGTCTGGCACGCATGTCTTTTGACAACATTTTAGAGAGAGAGAGTCCCCAAGTTAACTGCCCCAAGCTGAGCAGCAGCAACTATGGGGGTGGGGGTGGGGGCTCGTGATGCAAGGAGCAGGCCGTGGCTGGTGAGAAAGGGGGAGTGGCAGCACTGGCTGACCACGAGCCTAGTGCCTCCGCCCAGTGGACTGAGGGAACAGTGAGCCAACGCGGGGATCACACCTCCAAATCCCACCCAAGCCCTCAGCTCTCCCGCCACCAGCAAGCACGGCGCTGCTGTCTGCTAACACCTCACACCCACAACCTAGTAGGACGAAGGTCCAATCAAGACAAATACTTAGTCCACGCCGCCAAACATCAAAATCCCGCTGCTGTGCCATAACCCAGCCAGCCACTCCCCTCCCATGCTGAGTGCTTTTACTTTTTCGTGGGGCGAGGTCTTAGGTAACTGGTTCCTTCGCTTGCTCCCACTTGTGCTGTTGACTGTGCATCTTACATTTGCTGAGAAGATAACCTGAAAATGTGAAAACATTTTTCATCAAGTCAAACTCACTGTTATACTGACCTCAAAGAAAGGTCACTTCTATGCTAGGGTGATGAAGATGCACCCCAAATTCAGAAATATAAAGAACACCTTGCCTGAGAAAATGGGAAAGGTTTACACACATCAGTTCTTTATTGAGAGGCAGTCCAGACCTACTTGTGCCACTTAAATATGCAAAAGGGTAGGAGGACAACCCATGTAATGGCTCTGTCACCCTTTGAACTATTTACTGAAAACATTAAGTTTTAAGGTCAAAGTGTAGGAAGTTTTAGTAGTTGCCTTTAAAACTAGGAGTATTTTCCTACACAAAATTATGCAAAATCTGCCACTGAATTCTGATTACGCAGCATATTCGCATACATCTCAAAAAATAGGTCAAAAGTGCTGAGCAACAAAAATGGCAAGACATTTGTTTTTTAAAAACCTTTTATGGAGGTGTAATATACATGCAGAAAAACAGACATCTCTTAAGTACACAGAACACTCAGATATTCAGCACCAATTTAGAAACCAGTTGTTACCAGCACCAGATAAAACTCTGTCAGCCCTTGCTGGGGATATCCACTCTCCTGATTCCTAACTGCACAGACAAGTTCTGCCTCCTGTTCTAATATTAATAAATATATATTTATATTTTGTCTTTTAGGGCCAAACCCACAGCATATGGAGGTTTCCAGGCGAGGGGTTGAATCAGAGCTACAGCCACCGGCCTACACCACAGCCACAGCAACGAGGGACCCAAGCCACTTCTGCGACCTACATCACAGTTTATGGCAACGCCGGATTCTTAATCCACTGAACGAGGCCAGGGATCAAACCCACGTCCTTATGGATACTAGTCAGGCTCATTAACCACTGAGCCACGACAGGAACTCCAGTTCTTATACCTTTTTTATTTTTCTTTTTAGGGCTGCACCTGCAGCATATGGAGGTTCCCGGGCTAGGGGTAGAATCGGAGCCATAGCTGTTGGCCTACACCACAGCTGTGGCCACAGCCACAGCAACGCAGGATCTGAGCCATGTCTGCAAACTACACCACAGATCTTGGCAATGCTAGATTCTTAATCCACTGAGCTAGGCCAGGGATCGAACCCGCGTCCTCCTGGCTCCTAGTTGGGTTCGTTACTGCTGTGCCACAATGGGAACTCCTATACCTTATATAGACGGGATCACACAGTCTGCTTGCTTCTGCACCTGGACCCTTCACTGGGCACTTTCTGTGAACCTGAGCTTCTATTGCCTGTGCTCACTGCCTGTTCATTCTCCTTATTCTATGGTATTCTGGGGCGGAACCACACCACTTACATTCAAAGTTCTATTGCACAGGTACCATCAGGGGCTTTTGGTGGCAGTTCTATACCATGAAAACCCTAGGACATGTCCTGTGGCGGACATACATATGCTCAATGGATATGTATTGGATAAAAAGGTACACACACAGGTCTGGCTTTAAGCGCCGGCTTTCCAGAACAGTTCCATCAACAGGCAATGCTACCGGCAAGGGTAGGCTAGCTATTACATCTTTGCCAAAATTTGACACTTTCTCATGCTTTTCATTGTAATCACTTCAGAGCGTGGGTGCACACAGTGCACATGGTGTTTGAAATCTGTATTTTCCAGATTACTAATAAGATTAACATACCTTTTCATATGTTTACTGGCCACCTGGATAGGCTCTCTTGTGAAGTGGATGTCCAAGTCTTTTGTGCATTTTCTACTTTTTTTCTTGTTGATTTTTAAGTGTTCTTTTTATTTTAAATCAGCGGTCAGCAAAGTCCAGACCTCTGCCAGTGTCTTTGAACAGCATTATAGGGACATAGATAGCCCTGTGCAAGTTTTTGTCCTGTATGTGGCTTTCACATTACACTGCAAAGCTGAGGGGTCATGAGGGGAACCCACAAAGTCCCAAATACTTACTATCCAGCCCCTTACCAAACAAGTTCACCAATCCCTCTTCTACACTCAACTCTGCAGCCAAGTATTCTGGATATCTTCTCCCCGTGGCCTGCTTGTTCACTTTCTCAATGGTGTCTTTTTGAGAAACTGACGCTCCTAAAAGCAATATGTTCAAATGAACAAGTTTTATTTTATGATTTATTTTATGCTTCTTGGGTAAGAAAACTTTGCTAACTGTAAAGTTATGGTCTAAATTTCCTTCTTAAAGCTGTATTTATTTATTTGCCTATGCCTGAGGCATGGGGAAGTTCCCAGGCCAGGGACTGAACCCACTCTACAGCAGCAGCAGACCCAAGCCACTGCAGTGACAATGCTGGAATCTTAACCTGCTGTGCCACAAAGGGAACTTCAAAGCTTTATTTCACATTTCATACTCAAAACTGCAATCCATCTCAATTTGATTTTTCCACTTTCTATTAAATCACAAAACTTGACAAAGCACTTACTGGAGAGAACAGCCTTTCCCACTTTTATTATCACCTTTCCCAAAAGTGAGTGAATTACGTGTGGCTGTTTCTGGAACCTTTATTTTGTTCCACTGGTCAACTTATCTTTGTGTCAATACCATATTTGGGCTTTACTACAACTCTTGATGTCTGGCACTAGAAGTTCTCTAGTTCTATTCTAGTCGGATTTGTTAACCACTGCACCATGATGGGAACTCCCTCTAGTTCTATTCTAGAAGATAGCTTTGACTCTTGGTCTTTAGAATTTTTATATGAAATTCAGAATTTCCAGTAAAAAAAAAACTTGTTGGATTTTAAGATTACATCAAATATGTGAATTAATTTGGGGAAAACAGACACCTTTTAAGATTGTCCTGGAATCAATGAACAGGAGATATACAGCTCATTGTTCTGTAATTTTTTTCCTGGATACAATTCTTGAAAATACAGTGTTAGGTCATTTCCCCCCCCAGGCACTTAAGGATTTCTGATACTACTCTAAGTGGTATTGCTTTAAAACTACTCATTTTATGTGTTCACTGCTGGTATATTAAAAACCAAGTTTTGCATAAGGACCTTGTGTGCAGGGATTCTGCTAAATTTACTCAGTTCCAGTTATCTGTTTATTCCCCAGGATTTTCTATGTACCAAAATCATGTTATCTGAAAGTAAAAGTTTTATTTTTTTCTAATCCATAAGCCTTTTCATTCTCTTCTTCCCCCCTTACTCTTCTGGCTAGGTCCTTCAGCACAATATTGAATAAAAACTAGTGACAGCAGGTACCATCGTCTAGTTTTTTGATCTTGGGAGAAATTTTCATCTTCACCTTCTGATATGCTGTTGTAGTTTAAGATATTCTTTACCCAAAAAAAGGGAAGGTTCCTTTCTACCCATAGAACTAAGAACACAAATGGACCCCGCATACTAGATTACTCTTCTTCAGAGTGATATATTACAGTGATTGGCATTTTATTATTAAAATACTCTCACATTCCCGGAGTAAGATCCATTTGACCACTGTTTTTATCTATCTTTTTTCCAGAACCCAGAACACATTTGTTTTTTCGGTTCAGGGAACTGGTCGTGTAACCACTATAAATGGGTTTCTGGCAATTAGAATGAAATTATCATGATTGGTTTTAGATTACTCAGGATTTACCCTCTGTGTCATGTGAAGAAATGGTAGATACCTGAACTCTTACAGCAAGTAATCAGGGAGAAAGGACATCAGAGTTAATCAATTGAAAATGTCTGCTAGAAACTTGTATTTACAATTTGTTCCAAAATATTGGGAATAAGAGGCAGTGTACAAAATAATGACACTGTATTCAAATCAAATAAAAGCACAAATAAGATTTCTGAATTACATGACAGTGGCAGAGTGCACACTTAAACCTATGGGTTAAAAATGAGTGGCAGGAGAGCTGGACATATCTTATAGAGTATGAGCAGTAGAGCTGTCCTTCACTGAACCGACTATGATCTATGCATAGTTTATGAAAATAGCATTTTAAAAATATTTTTGCTCAAATGCAGTTGGAAACTTCACAAAGGTCACTGGCTCCTCTACTGATGAAGCACTCACTAAAAACTCATTTGTAAATGCCTCTAAATATAAAATTATGTACTATTTTGTACTTATCAAACAACTCACCAACAATATATTCTACATTAATGTTTTGCCATCTTAATACTCAAGAATACTGCCTTTTCAAAAATCATTCAAATCCAAACTTGCATAGAATTGCATAGAAGTACTGTCAACCACATTTTGAAACATGAAAGAAATTGCCATATATGTACTTAATGCTACTGTCCTCATTATGGACTCCCAAAGATTTTAAAACTTCATTGTCTGCAATGAGGGTTTATTTCGGAGCTAACAGCTTCTGATACCTTTCTTATAAACATTTGATTTTATATCAGAAATATGGCTTTTGGTATAATAATTTTCAAAACATGTTTCCACATTCATCACCTTGATAGATTTTGACTTGGCATGATTCCCTGATATGTAAATATAATTGGAATCCAAAATAAATATTAAATATTTATATAGTTTCACTCTTGTATAAATTGTCTAGTGTCCAACAAGTTGTAGGGTCTTCCTAAAGGCTTTGCTTCTTGCTGCACTTTTAGGGATACTCCTCTGTGAAAAATCAGATTAAACTCAATCTAATGCCTAAATGCTTTGCCTCACATGAACTCTCAGTGATATGTGACTCCCAACTGGATTTCCCATACTCATTATGTGCAGAGGGTTTTCTAAAATGAGATTTGACGTCAGAGAAGACTTCCCACGTCAAGTACGTTCATATTCCCTCTCCTGTGAATTCTTTGATGGCTATTGAAAGCTGATCTGTGGTGGAATTTTTTCCCACATTCATTACATTCATAGGGCTTCTCTCCTGAATGAGTCCTATAATGTACAGTGAGGTATGACTTCTGAGAAAAGACTTTCCCACATTCGTTACATTCATAGGGCTTCTCTCCTGAATGGCTTCTATAGTGTACGGTGAGGTTTGACATCCGAGAGAAAACTTTTCCACACTTACTGCACTCGTAGGGCTTCTCTCCTGAATGAATTCTATGATGTATAGTGAGATAAGACTTCTGAGAGAAAAACTTCCCACATTCATAACACTCGTAGGGTTTCTCTCCTGTGTGTACTCTTTGATGTCTAAAGAGGGATGAGTTGTGGGAGAAGGTTTTCCCACATTCATTACATCCATAGGGCTTCTCTTCTGAATGACTCCTATAATGTATTGTATAGTACGACAACTCAGAAAACAATTTTCCACATATATTACACTCATAGGATTTCTCTCCTTTGGGAAGTGACTGGAGCCCACTGAAGGCTGAATTTTCAAGGAAGGTTTTTCCACACTCACTACATTCATAGGGTTTCTCTCCTAAATGGGCTGTGTGATGGTCAGTGAGATATGACAACTTTCCACACTCACTACATTCGTGGGGTTTCTCATCTGTGTGAACTTTCCGATGTCTAATGAAGGCCGAATTTAGATTGAAGGTCTTGCCACATTCATTACATTCATAGGGCTTCTCCTCTAAATGACTTCTATAATGGATAGTGAGGTATGACACCCGAGAAAAGAATTTCCCACATTCACTACACTGATAGGGTTTCTCTCCTGTGTGAGTTCTCTGATGTGTAATGAGGGTAGACTTTCGGTAGTAGGATTTCCCACACTCATTACATTTATAAAGTTTCTCTCCTGTGTGCGTTCTCTGATGGTCACTGAGGGCTGACTTGCGTGAAAAGGATTTCCCACACTCGTTACATGGATAGGGTCTCTCTCCTGAATGATTTCTCTGGTGTAAGGTGAGATGTGTCTTTTGGCAGAAGGTTTTCCCACATTCATTACATTCATAGGGTTTCTCGCCTGAATGAGTCCTCAGGTGTTGAGTGAGATGTAACTTCTGACAGAAGGTTTTCCCACACTCATTACATTTATAGGGCTTCTCCTCTAAGTGTGATCTCCGATGAACAGTGAGGGTCCCTTTTTGGCTGAAGGATTTCCCACATACATTACATTCATAAGGTTTCTCTCCTGTGTGAGCCCTCTGATGTATAATGAATTTTGACTTTTTACAGAAGGATTTTCCACATTCGCTGCATTCAAAGGGCTTCAATTCCATTTGTGATCTCTGGTATACACTAAAATTTGACATTTGGATGAAGTCTGAGCCAGAATCACTCCACTCATAGGGCTTCTCCCCTATATAAGCTCTCTTATGAGTAATGAAAACGGCTTCTTTGCCTAAGGCTTCTGTGCATTCATTATATTCAAAGGGTTTCTCCAAAATATTAATTTTCTGAATACTTTCTTCATTCTGAGAACAGGTTTCCCCATTTTGATGAAATTCATAGAGTTTCCCTCCATCATATGTTTTCCCACATTCACTACACTCATTAGGTTTCTTTCTTGCATAGCTTCCATCACTAATAATTAATTCTGAAGCAGATTCCAAAGTCTTTCCACATGAGACACAATTATGAGAGAGTATGCTTGAAGGAACAAGGCTTGTTTCCATGCTATACATTTTATCAAACGCATTCTCTTTTTCTTCAATCAGGGTTCTGCTGTTGATAGAAACAGCTTGGTTTGAACATTCGTCTTCATGTTCTTGGATTATCTCTATCAGGTCATCAACTTTCCAGACTTCTTCTAAAAGGGGATAAAATTAAACAAACCTTATGAATCTCAACATACCAGTTACATAATGAGAGCAGTACTCAAGGAACTGTGGTAGGTTTAACTCTGGCTTTAGGGACAATCTCCAGAAATAAAAATAATTACAAGTGTATAGTCTTCTTTCCCCCTTGGTTTGTCATACAGGACAGCTAAGACACATGTGGGGGGCGGGGATGAGAAAGGGATGAGAGTGGAAAAGAGGTAGAAGAAAAAGGGAGAGTAATTCAAACTGAACACAAGTACCTGCTACTTTAAAAATATGTTAAGGAGTTCCCATCATGGTTCAGCAGTAGCAAACCAGTATTCATGAGGACTTGGGTTCAATTCCTGGCCTTGCTCCAGTGGGTTAAGGATCTGGCACTGCTGTGAGCTGTGATGTAGGTCACAAATGTGGCTCGGACCCCATGTTGCTGTGGCTGTGGCATAGGCCAGCAGCTGCAGCTCTGATTCGAGTCTGGGAACTTTCATAAGCCATGGGAGCAGCCCTAAGAAGACAAAAAATATATATATATATATGTATATATATATTCAAAACTTTGGTAGAAAAGGTGAAATAAAATCCAAGAATGATGAGAAGAGAACAGTCTTGAAAGAGTGCTGGCACCAGAAAGAAATGGGAAGACTTCGAGCAAATAGGATTAGTGACCTAGAGAACAAAAACAATGACTAGATGTACATTCAAAGGAAATAATCAAGAGTGGATCACATTTGGGAGAAACAGATTGCAACTTATAATTTCTATTCTGCACATAAATCCAGAAACCATTCTAAATAATGTCCTCAAGATTAGAGATAGTGCCAGAACCAGGGACCCAACTCCCTCAACCCTGACTCATACTGACCTGGAGGGAAAGACCTAGGCATATAAATGTCTGAAAGAAATGTAAGGCAGACCAATCTCTCCACTAAGTTCAGCCCTCTGGAATGTTCTGTGGTCTCACTTAACACTAAGTGACTTGCCTGCACAACAAAGCAGAGTGGTTATGAGCACTGCAACTCCCCACTCCAACCCCAACTCCAACACATCACAGGATGGGGGTCCCTGGCATAATACTTAACTGCGATGCAGTATCACTCACCTGAAATGTGGACAACAGTTCCTAAAATGCAGGGCTGGGCAAAGACCACATTAGTTCTTATGTGTTAAATGCTTAGAACAGTGACACAAAACTAATGTTCGTTTAAGTTCTCTGTGAATTTTCTTTCAATCTGCTGACTTAAATTTACTGAAAACTCATCAAGTTCCTGACATAATACTATAACTTAATTCTGAATACAAACAAAGAATTCCCACACCCCTCAATTTCATGTGATATAAAATCTTCGATACCAGATTCTTAAAGTAGCCTCATACAGTATCAACTTTTATTTCTATGTAAAACAATTTTTGGATCCTCTGAACTATTTTTAGTTGCTGTCATCCATATTCAATGCAACAGTGACAACTCTGTGCTCAGAAATCTACAACATCCCTGTGCTTAAACCCCCAAACAGGAGCTCCCGTCGCGGCACAGTGGTTAACGAATCCGACTGGGAACCAGGAGGTTGCAGGTTCGATCCCTGGCCTTACTCAGTGGGTTAAGGATTCAGCATTGCCGTGAGCTGTGGTGTAGCTCGCAGACTCGGCTTAGATCCTGCATTGCTGTGGCTCTGGTATAGGCTGGTGGCAACAGCTCCACTTCGACCCCAAGCCTGGGAACATCCATATGCCGCGGGAGCGGCCCTAGAAAAGGCAAACACACACACACACACACAAAAACACAAACCCAAATATCAATAGAAAAAAAGCAAACATCATTTATCAGTAAGATTTTTCATTACCTAGATTCACAGTATATATTCAAACTAGCATTGTATTCATCTTCCAAAAACACCTTCTACTCCAGGAAGCCTAGGCTCTGCCCTGCTCACTCTAACCAAAAGTGTGAACACATTGTTATTCACTCAATCTGATTTCCAGTATGGGCTGTTCTCAAAACCTATCTATTTTGGGCAGAAGCTTTAAGTATTTATCATATTTATTCCCAGCTTGTTGAAGCTCTCCTCTTAATTTTTTCCTTTTTTTTTTTTTGGTCTTATTGCCATTTCTTGGGCCACTCCCATGGCATATGGAGGTTCCCAGGCTAGGGGTCCAATCGGAGCTATATCCGTCAGCCTACGCCGGAGCCACAGCAATGCAGGATCAGAGCTGCGTCTGCAACCTACACCACAGCTCACGGCAACGCCAGATTGTTAACCCACTGAGCAAGGCCAGGGATTGAACCTGCAACCTCATGGTTCCTAGTTGAATTTGTTAACCACTGAGCCACGACGGGAACTCCACCTTCTCTTAAATTTTAAAATAGCTTTAATAATGGCCATACTATCCAAGGTAATCTACAGATTTGATGCAATAAAAAGAATGACTAGGAAAATCTCCAGTTAACTTTTTTGTCAGACTTTGAGTGCTGAAATCAAAGGAATTCTGTAATAATAGGGAGAAGGTAAGTTACAGACAATATGAGAGAAAGAGAGAAAGAAAGCATTCTCCGTCGTGGAAAACAGGAGTCTTAAAATGAAAGCCCAGTGTAAAATCAGGAAGGGAGCTTGTGTACACATGGTAGAGGCAAGTACTATCTGGGCACTAGAAAGTATACCTTAAGGCATCTGAGGTCACTCCAAAGGACCACTGTGACCATTCACAAATGTCCTACTCCACTACCTCACCTGGATGACATTGCTGAGGGAGTTCACTGTCTGCTACCCAAGGCTCCTCCCCTTGCTCCAACCTGATGATCACGTTGGGTTTGGTGCTGTCGTACCCTGCGGATGAGAAAGAGCAGATTGGACCAGCTGCTGGGCTTCACATCTCTGAGTAGAAGGTGCTGCCTCAGAAACTGCACAGAGAAGTGCCTATTTTGTAACTTATCAAAATTAGAACCTTTTGATAAATAAGCAAAGATACAAATACTTGATCTAGTGCTCAAGAGGAATTAAATGGTCTTATGATTGATTTCTTCAAAGGTGAGCATAAAGTCCTTAAACTGGAAGCCCCCACACAGCAGCAACTCAGAAGGCAGGCTCTCCTCACCCACAGAGACCAGGTGGCTGTAGTTCTCTAGCATCACGTCCCGGTAGGTGGTCTTCTCATCAGCATCCAACTGCAGCCACTCCTCCTGGGTGAAATCCACAGCCACATCCTTGAATGACACTGGCTCCTATAATGGCACCATGACTGGATTGAGTGAGGTGGAGCAGACACACGGGGACAAAAGCTTATCCAGCTCACTGGGAAAGTTATCTATAAACACTGAAAACTTCATTTTTGTTACAGACTGTGGAAGGAGAAGAAATCATATTGGAAACACATTGTCCTTGGGTTCCTTAATATGTCCAAAAGAAAAGAAAATAAAAGAAACAACCCCTCTCCCAAAACTTCAAATTAAAAAAGCTGCAATTTTGTGACTGAAGTATATGAGTTCTGGGGTATATATGATAATGAAATCACATTCCTGCTCTCAAAAAGCTTACAGCCTGGTGAGGACACACTGGGTAAATGAACACATGAATTTCGTTCGTTGTCATTCTCTTCACTCGCCTCTGCTGGCTGGGTCTCCCATCCCCGGACCTCTTCACACTGGTGCACCCTGGGACTCAGGCCATCCCATCTGAGCTCTTTCATCCTCTGACCCCTCCACTCTCACAGCCAGCTACTAGGAGCTATCTGCATGGCTAGGTTTTCTTCTTCCTTCAAGTATTAACTCTTACACCTCATTCTTGCAGCAATGAAAATGTGTTGCTGGAATGAATGCCTGAGGTATTACTAGAGTGACATATACAAGGTAGTGAGCAGTCTAACAAGACAGAGACAAACCAGTTTAATTTTATGTCAGCAGATTAGGCTTCACAGGCGCAGGTGGGTATCCTACATGATTAAGAGGGAAAGAAGGTGATGCAGAGTAAAAAGTACCCACAGTAAACACTGAAACAGTATCAACATTTAAGAGGTTGGCAAAGGGCAGAGACCAAGAAGATACTTTCTTTTTGAGGGGGGAGGGAGGCACACTCATGGCATTTGAAAGTTCCCAGGACAGGGATCAAACCCACACACAGCAGTGACCCGAGCCACAGCAGTGACAACACCATATCCTTAACCTTCCCCAGGGAAGTCCACAGGCAATTTCTTCGGGACAGCTTTTTCACAGGAAGAGTTGCTTCTAATTCAAGAGAGTAAAAGAACATACAAATTACTTTCCTGCCTCACAAACAAGACAAAACCCCAAAAAGCCCAATTCAAAGAAACATAAAAGTAATTCTCATAAAAGCACTGGAACACAGAAGTTATCAAGAGCAGCAATTTCTTTGAGGAGATTCCTGGTTCAAGGAATCAGAGCAGATGAAAAACCAGGACCATGGAGCATACTTCACGCACAGGCAGATGTTGGGCGGCAGCAAAAGTGAACAGCAGACTCGCCACCAGAGCCCTGGGAGATCTCCAAGCCCATCAGGAGAACCTGAGTTCCCACAGCATCAGAGTGACCAGCTGACAGAGACATTAACCACAGGACCAAATGCTCAGGTTGAGAGGTTTCCTGTTCTCAGTACACAGTGGCCAGGTGCACACTGACTCTGCCAAGAACCCTCTGGCCATGGGCACTGGGGCCCACACACTCCAGACCCCGGCAATCAGGGTGACCACACATTCACTGTCCAAACAGAAAACTGCTGATGGGGACGGAGGATAAACCAGAGAGGACATCAATCCAAGTCCACTTCAGGCAAAAGCAGACAAAGAGTCAATTCTCCCCATGTTGGACATGGAAATTTTTCTTAAAGCAACTCTTAGAAAACTACTCTCGCCATAAATCAACCTGAGCAGCTTAACCTTGTCCACCAACCCACTGCAGTGAGGTATGAGGTTCAAAAGGCAGTGGTGACCATAGGTATTGCATATCAGAAGAGATATCTGTACACCTAGGTTCATAGTGGCATTATTAACAATAGCTAAAATGTGAAAATAACCCAAGTGTCCAACTATGGATGAATGGTTGAGCAAGCGAAATGTGATATATACACAATGGGGAGGTCCCGTCATGGCTCAGTGGTTAATTAACCCGACTAGCATCCATGAGGATGTGGGTTTGATCCCTGGCCTCGCTCAGTGGGTTAAGGATCCGGCATTGCTGTGAGCTGTGGTGTAGGTCACAGGCATGGCTCGGATCCTGTATTGCTGTGGCTGTGGAGTAAGCCAGCAGCTAGAGCTCTGATTTGATCCCTGGCTTGGGAACCTCCATATGCCACAGGTGCAGCCCTAAAAAAGACAAAGAGATTTCTAAAAAAAGATTTATTCACAATGGAATATGATTCTGCCTTAAAAATGCAAGAAGTTCTGTCACATACTGCCACATGGATGAACTTTAAGAACATTATGCTGAGTGAAATAAGCCAGTCACAAAAGGACAAAAACTGTAGGATTCCATCTACATGAGGCACTTAGAGCTGTCAGAAA
The DNA here is from genome assembly GCF_054392235.1 of Sus scrofa. Lineage (NCBI taxonomy): Eukaryota > Metazoa > Chordata > Mammalia > Artiodactyla > Suidae > Sus > Sus scrofa. The sequence goes on from NC_139385.1 coordinate 4,367,670, forward strand.
CGTAGAGACAGAAAGTAACAATAGCATTACTTAACAAGAAATGTACAAAATCTATACTAGAAAAAATTTAAAACACTCCTGAGAAACAGAGAAGTAGACCTGAACAAATGCAATGATTCTCCTTGTTCTTAGACAGGTCAACTTAACACAAAGATGTTGGTTACCCTAAACTACTTCATAAATATGCAATCACAACAAAAACAGCAAAAAGCTTTTTCCTGGAACTAGACAAGCTGACACTAAAGTTCTGATGAGGAGGGACAAAAATCAAGAACAGCTAGGAAAAAATCTCCAAAAAAGAAACAATGAAGTGGGCCTAATACCACCAGGTTTTATACAGAGACTCTACAGTTAGTAGATACAGTTTGGTTCCGATACATCAATGGAGAGAGACCAATGGAATAGAGCACAAAGTCTACTGAAACAGACTTTAGGATTATGTATTAGTAAGATATATGATTTATAAAATCATAATAATCATGGGGTTCCCACAGTGGTGCAGGAGAAACGAATCCAACTAGGAACCATGAGGTTACGGGTTGGATCCCTGGCCTCGCTCAGTGAGTTAAGGATCCAGCGTTGCCATAAGCTGTGGTGTAGGTCGAAGAAGTGGCTTGGATCCTGCATTGCTGTGGCTGTGGTGTAGGCTGGCAGCTGTAGCTCCAATTGGACCCCTAGCCTGGGAACCTCCATATGCCGCGGGTGCAGCCCTAAAAAGCAAAAAAAAAAAAAAAAAAAAAAATCATAATAATCAGCAGAACTGACTCAATAAATGATGTTAGAGCAATTGATAGCTTTATGAATATGGATAAGACTGCATCCATTTCTTACACCACAAAAAAATAAACTCCAAATGGATCAGTGATCTAAAAGTAAAAAATGACACTACACAGGAAAAAAAAAAAAAAAAAAAAAAAAAACCAACAATCCATGGGTGAATTTCTCCATAACTTCAATGTGGGGAAAGGCTTTCTAACTGTGACTCAAAATACACAAAACTATGGTTTTCAAGACACTGATCATAAGGCAGTGAAGGGCAGTAATTCATGAGAGACAGGAAATAAACAAAGTGAGCCCAACAGCTACTGCCCTGAGAGTTTCCACCCATGGAGCAGGGAGGTGAAACTGAGACAGAGTTTAGGAGAAAGAATTGACAAATTGGGGTAAATGGATAGGAAAGTACAACTCATTAAAAAAAAAAAAAAAAAATCAATCAGCTGAAATGGGCCTAGACATGACGTAGATGTTACAATTAGCAGAAAACATTAAAATGGTTTATAACTGTATTCTGTACATTCAAAACATTTCAATAGAGACAGGGAAGATACTTAAACAGACTCAAATTGAACTTCTACAGAAAAAAACTTACAATGTTTTCTTGAGGTGAAATTTACAGTGGACTAGATTAGCAGCACTGCAGGAAAGGAACAAGTGAATGGGAAGACAGAGCGGGAGTTCAATCCCCAGCCTCACACAGTGGGCTAAAGGATCTAGTGTTGCTGTGCTGCAGTGTAGGTTGCAGCTATGGTTCCGATTCAATCCCTGATCTGGGAATTTCCATATGCCAAGGGTGCAGCCATTAAAAAAAAAAAAAAAAAAAAAAAAAAAAAAAGAATAAGAAGACATAGCAATAGAAGCTACATAAAATGAAACACAGAGAAGCAAGAAGTAATAGAAAATAAAGAACATCAGGGAGTTGTAGGATAATTTAAAGTAACCTAATATAGAGGGAACAGAAATCACTGAAGGAAGAGGTGGGGGAGAAAAGAAATATTTGAAGAAATAATGGTCAAAATTTTCCCAAGGATGATGAAAACCATGAACAACACAGATCCAAGAAGTTCATGATTTCCCAGCACAGAAATATACAGAAAGCAATACAATCAGACCTGGGAGATACTACGGGTTGGGTTCCAGACCACTGCAATAAAGCAAATATCATAATAAAGCATGTCACATGAATTTTTTGATTTCCCAGTGCATATGAAAGTTACGTTTACACTACACTGTAGTCTATTAAGTTTGTAATAGTTTATTGAGTTTATATTTAACAAAAAAGTAGATACCTTAACTAAAAAATACTTTATTGGAATTCCCATCGTAGCAGAGAGGAAACGAATCTGACTAGGAACCATGAAGTCATGGGTTCCATCCCAGAACTTGCTCAGTGGGTTAAGCATCTGGAGTTGCTGTGAACTGTGGTGTAGGTCGCAGATGCGGCTTGGATCCCACGTTGCTGTGGCTCTGGCGTAGGCTGGTGGCTACAGCTCCAGCTGGACCTCTAGCCTGGGAACCTCCATATGCCACAGATGCAGCCCTAAAAAGACAACAAAAAAGACAAAAAAAAAAAGTTATTGCTAAAAAATGCCAAAACAATTACAATAATAACACCAAGATCACCGATCACAGATTATCATAACAAACATAACAATAATGAAAAAGTTTGAAATATTGTGAGAATTACCAAAATGTAACAGAGGTACAGAGTGAGCAAATGCTGTTGGAAAAATGGCGCCATCAGACTTGCTTGATGCAGGGCTGCCACGGAACTTCAGTTTGTAAAAAAGAAATGCTTGTGGAGCACAATAAAATGAGGCCTGCCCTCACCTAGGCCTATCACATTCAAATGGCTAACCATCAGTGATAAAGAGAAAAGTTTAGGAGCTCCCGTCATGGCTTAATGGAAACAATTTGACTAGCATCCATGAGGACACAGGTTCCATCCCTGGCCTCGCTCAGTGGGTTAAGGATCCTGCGTTGCTGTGGCTGTGGTGTACGCCAGGGGCTACAGCTCCGACTCAACCCCTAGCCTGGGAACCTCCATATGCTTCGGGTGCAGCCCTAAAAAAAAAGATTTAAAAAAAAAAAGAGAGAGAAAAGTTTAAAAGCAGCATGAGGAAAAAAAAAAAAGATGTGTAATACACAGAGAAGCAAAGATGAGGATGACATCAGATTGCTCTCGGAAACAACATAAGCAAGAAGACAGTGGAGGAGCACATTCAAAGTAATAGAGGGAAAAAAATAGCAATAATGCCTTTAAAAGTGAAGACAAAATATGGAGTTCCTGTGTGGCTTAGCAAGTTAAAGATCTGGCATTGTCACTGCGGTGGCGAGGCTTTGGTCCCTGGCCTGGGCACTTCCACACGCCTCAGAAGCAAGCCCCTTCCCCCCCGCCCCCCCAAAAAAGTGAGGTCAAAATAAAGACATTTTTCAGACATGAAAGAGCTGAAAGAACTCATTACCAACTAGAAGAAATGTTAAAGAATGTCCTTTGGGCAGAAGAAGAATGACAACAGATAAAAATGTGGATCTACACAAAGGAATGAAACCCCAGAAGTGGAAACTACGTATTTTCTCTCATTGCTTAAATCTCTTCGAAAAGTAACTGTTTAATTAAAAATAACAATGTACTGTGGGATTCGTATTACCTATGAAAATAAAACGCAACAATAATGTAAAGACCAAGATGAGAGAAATGGAACTGTGGCTTTTCCTACTCTAAGCGAAATGGTGTTATTACTTGAAGATAAACTATGATCAACTAAACTTACATACTATAAACCCTAAGGCAACACTGAACTAATTAACAAGTGTTAGAGCTGATAACCTAACAAAAGGTACAGAATGGAATCATAAAAACAGTCAATCGAAAGGAAGGAAGAGAAAAAAGATGGCACAAACAGAAAATAAGGACAACAGACTATAACCTAACCAGTTATATCAATCATCACATTACATGTAAATAGTCTAAACGCCGCAGATAATAGGTAGAAATTGTCAAATTGGATTTTTTAAAAAAGATCCAACTATATGTTGTGTCTAAGAGGTGTACTTTATGGAAAAAGAAGTGAATAGGTTAAAAGTAAAAGGACAGAATTGGATACTGCACACCGCCAATGTTCCAAAGAAAGTTGGAGTGACTTTACAAATATCAGACATTCTGTTTCACAGCACAGACTAGTACCAGGATAAGGGAAGCCAATTCACAAAAGTGGTTAATTAATCAAGAGGACATAGTGATCTTAAATGTTTAAGGATCTTTTAATGAAATTCATGAAGCAAACCCCGACACAATTACAAGGAGAAACAGACAAATCACAATTGCAGGAGATTTCAATTCCCCTGTCTCACGACGGACAGAGGACAAGAAGGCAGGTCAGCAAGGACAGCACAGCACACCTGCCCAGCTCTCTCTACCAACTTGACCTGGCTGACATTTACAGAACTCTCCATCCACCGGGAGCAACAGGCAATGCTTCTCAAGTGCACAGAGAACTTCTCCAGAAGAGACTCTACGCTGGCTCATAAATTTGAAAAGAGTCACTGTTCATATAGTGTTCCCGTCAAAAATTCACAATTCAAATCTAATCATGGAAAAACATCAAGGAAACCTAAATTCAAAGAATTCTACAAAAGAACTGGCCTATGTTCTTCAATGATTATGGTAGCATTGAGAAACGTCTCCATCCATGTTAAACAGACTCAAAAAGCATGAAAACTAAATGCAATTCATAACCCTGGACTTGATCCTCTATCAGAAATAAAAAAAAATTGCTATAAAGGAAATTACTGGGGAAACCAGCAAAACTGGAAGACGAACTGTAGATTATGGTATTATATCAATGTTAACTTTCCTGAATTCAGTAAATGTGCCAAGCATATGTAAGAAAATACCCTTGATCTTAGGAAATATAACTGAAACATGACCAGGCAAAGGAGCATGACATACCATGTATCCTCTCTCAAATGGTTCAGAAAAAATTATGTGAAAGTTAAAACAATGGCAATGCAATCAACACAGTCTCAGATTCATCAACCAACTGCAATGTATGGACTCTATTTGTATCTTCATTGAAAAGAAAAAAACAAAAAACATTTCTAAAAGTTGTGAAATTTTGAACATCAATATTATATATTAATACAGTCTCTTGGGAAAGACCATGATAGAAGATAACACAAGAAAGGAATGTATATGTATGTATGTCTGACTGGGTCACCTTGCTGTACAGCAGAAACTGGCACATTATAAATCAACTATAATTTATACTAAGAAAAAAATGGTCTTGCGGATTATCCCCACCCACTTTTTCATTTTTCTTTCCTTTTTTTGGAGGGGGGGCCCCATACCCGCAGCATATGGAGGTTCCCAGGCTACGGGTCAAACTGGAGCTGCAGCTGTTGGTCTACACCGCAGCCACAGCAATGTGGGATCTGAGTCATGTCTGTGACCTACACAACAGCTCATGGCAATGCTGGATCCTTAACCCACTGAGCGAGGCCAGGGATCGAACCTGCGTCCTTATGGATGGTAGTCAGATTAGATTCGGCTGAGCCACGACAGGAACTCCCACTTTTTATTTTTTAATTTCTTTAATGCTTTTTATTTTTTCTTTTTAGGGCTGCACCTGCGGCATATGGAAGTTCCCGGGCTAGGGGTTGAAAAGGAGCTGCAGCTTGCTGGCCTGTACCACAGCCACATTGTATCCAAGCTGCATCTTTGACCTACACAACAGCTCAGGGTAACACCAGATCCTTAACCCACTGAGCAAGGCCGGGAATCAAACCTGCATCCTCGTGGATACTAATCAGGTTTTTAACCTGCTGAGCCACAACACGAACCCCTCCACTCACTTTTTAAGACTCCTTATTGGAGTTCTCTCGTAGCCCAGCAGGTTAAGGATCTGGCATTGTCACTGCAGCAGCTTGGACGCTGCTATGGCTCAGGTTTGATTCCTCGCCTGGAAACTTCCACATGCCAAAAAAAAAAAGACCTCTTCTCATTTAAAGATATGCACAAAAATACAAACAAACTTTGTTAAAAGCCAAGAAAAAGGAGATTCCATGAGTTTGGAGGTAACAGATGTCAAAGGCAGATGAAGGGCCACATGAGCTAAGGAGTGGAAGATGCCCGCTGGACTTGACTATCGTTATTCACTGCTATTCTTTACCAACAGATTCCAGAGAGTGGAAGGAGAAAACCTAGGCATGAAGAGCTGAAATGGGAATGGAGAGTGAGAACACCTTTACTGGAGAATATCTGCCTGCATTGTTGGCTGTGCAACCCCAAAACCACGCTGACAGAAACATGTGAAGGATGAGCAGGCCTTTCCATGATTTACATTTTGTCCCTGGACTCAACAGTAAAAATGGAAATGGGTCTACTAGGATCAACATACTCTGGAGCCTGGAAAAATCACACATACCAAGTTCCCCTTGGGCAGATGGCCCTCTGCTTAGATAAGCAGTAGTATAAGCCATATACTGCAATGATTTCATGGCTGTTATTGGGAGAGCTAGCCACAATGACACCAACTTCAAAAAACGTTTTTTCCTAGGAAATCTTTAAAACCCACGAGCAACAAAAATGGGTTCTTATTAGTCAACACAAATCACATAATGGATAGCATTTTCCTTTATCTCTAACTGCCAAGAACATCAGTGCTATTTGCAGCTCAACTTGAATAGCCCTGAAGTATCCTACTCCCTATAAATCGGACTTGTATTCAACCAAGTCTAAGTGTCCACCTACCCTTTAACAACTGTATTTTACACGATTGTCATAGTTTCTCTATTTCTACCTTTCCCTCTTAAAGCATGGACCTTTCTAAACCTCCTAAAATGCATTACAGAACAAAGTGGGGTAATAAATACACAGACAGGAAAACTCACCTGGGGTTCATTCATTTTCTGCTGCTCTTGGCAAAGCATAGGCTATCAAGGTGGACCTAGAGAAAAGGAAGTAAGTGACTGTAATTATGAGTGACCTGGCCTGACTAAGCAGTAACATCCTACAAGAAAACCACCCAAGAAAGCTCAATAAAATGACACCCTATGAATATGAACAGAGGCTAAAAGGGTCATACAGGAGAAATACACAACACAATCAGGTCACTACCATTACTGAATACAAACGATGACTCCATTAAATAGAAAGCACCAAAAAAAAAAAAAAAAAAAAATCCCCCTGTAACACTGCTTAACTATTTCCTTACTGTTTCTTTAAATTGCTTAAAATCAAGGAGTTCGCTGGTGCCCTAATGGTTAAAGATCTGGTGTTGTCACTGCTGTGGCTCCAGTCACTGCTGTGGTGTGGCTCCAAGCCCTGACCCTGGAACTTCTGCATGCCCTGGGCACAAGAACCTAAAAAATAAAAATAAAAAATAAAAAATAAATCGCTTAGGGGAGTTCCCGTCGTGGCGCAGTGGTTAACGAATCCGACTAAGAACCATAAGGTTGCGGGTTCGGTCACTGGCCTTGCTCAGTGGGTTAAGGATCCGGCGTTGCCGTGAGCTGTGGTGTAGGTTGCAGACGCGGCTCGGATCCCGCGTTGCTGTGGCTCTGGAGTAGGCTTGGCAGCTACAGCTCCAATTGGACCCCTAGCCTGGGAACCTCCATATGCCGCAGGAGCGGCCCAAGAAATGGCCAAAAAAAAAAAAAAAAAAATCGGTTAAAATCAAAGATTCCACAGGAACAGAGAATGTGAGCTCTCAAAAGTGGGATAACTGTGCATCAAAGCACAGTATTGTTCTGTACATTATCTGACTGAACTTGGCTACCTTGGCACTTTAAAAGTTTTTAATTAAGAAAACTCTAATACAGTGGACAGAACACTGGCCTGGAAGTTTGAGTCCTGTTACCAATCCCACCTACAGACCCGGTGACCTGGCACAAGAATCTCCCTTCTCATGCCCAATCTCCTCCACCCTCAACCGAGGAGGCAGGACAGATGCCTAGCAGACTCATCCTGCACCCCACTGTGTGGTTCTACAGGGCAGAACCCAGGGGAGTCAGCGGACACTTAGGTTACAGAACCAAGATGCTGATGGGCCTTTAGAGACCCGGCGGAATCCCGAGAGGACGGGAGGAGGAGGGGTGTGTAGCCCCCAATCCCCCAGGACACCCAGAACTCCCAAGTCCCAAGGGAGCGCCCATCTGGGACAGCCGCCCCCTCCATCTCCGGGTAGCGGTTAAACTCTCCCGCTCGCTCTCTTGGGTGGCCCGGGGAGAGCGCCCCTCAACCCCGCTTTGGCGTCAGGGTCGACCAATGCCCGGAGGCACCCAGAAGCACGACTTACCCCCCTGGGACTCGCTGACCCACCCCGAGCTCCCGAGGCTCCGGGCCAGGGGCTGCCCCTCCGGCGAGCTCCTTTCCCTGGGTTCCTCCTCTCCGCCTCTGGAGGCCGCTGGGCCCGAAGGGCCGGTTCTGGGCCTACAGCACAGGCTCCCTTCAGGCGAACTCCCTCCCGGAGCCCAAATCGGCCTTCGGGGGCCTCAGTGTGCCGCGTGCTGAAGCCGGTCGGCCCGGGCTCCGCCGCCCCTGCACCGCCGCCCTCCAGACTCCTCCGGCCCAGGCCGCAGGCCGGGAATCCTCGCCCGCCAGAGGCCAGAAACTGGGAACGAGGGACAGCTGTGACCTGGGCACCGACAGGAAGCGACTGCGGCGCGGCGCGGCGCGGCGCTGGTGCGCGTGCGCGAACACGCACCCAGGGCGAGGCGCACAAACACAGCAGGGCGCCGGAAGTCCGCCTGGCAGGGCCCGCAGCGGGGAGCCAGACAAGCTCCAGGACTCTATTGCCCATAAGTCTCCGCTCCGTCAAGATAGGGAACGTCGTAAATGTCTTCACCTCAACTGGAGGTTAAGCGATGCTGTGCTGAGAGCATTGGCCGCCCGGACCAGGGAATCAGGGTCCCTTTAATTTAAGGGAACGTCTGTAATGTCACCGCTTCTCTAGGTGTCTTGCCTGATTGGGACCTGGTGCCCTAATCTTTTCCATACCTTGAGTATTTAAGGCTTAAAATCAGTAGCTACATACAAATATGATAAATAAAGGAAAAAGGGGCGTTCCCGTCGTGGCTCAGTGGTTAACGAATCCCACTAGGGACCATGAGGTTGCGGGTTCGATCCCTGGCCTTGCTCAGTGGGTTGAGGATCCGGCATTGCCATGAGCTGTGGTGTAGGTTGCAGACGCGGCTCGGATCCCACGTTGCTGTGGCTGTGGTGTAGGCCGGCGGCTACAGCTCTGATTGGACCCCTAGCCTGGGAACCTCAGTATGCCCCGTGAGGTGCCCAAGGAAAAACAAAAACAGTAATTCTGTGTGTTCTTTTGTGCATGTGTGTTCACTTGCCAGGGATCAGTTCCAGGAAAGTACATCTCAGTTAGTTGTAACTGAGCAGGATCCTGTGGGGTCTTTCCTCAACAGCCCCTCTTCCCCACTCCACCCCACCCCACCCCACCCCAATGTCCTCTGCCTGCTTTGTAGTTGTTTGTAGAAAAACTTTAGCCTCCTTGGCCTTTTCCAAGTTGCAAAGAATAATTTTAAACCAAGAAGTGAGAAAATACAAAAACAAAGGAAAACAGTCGTGTAAGACAAAATAATAATACTTTAGCCATTAAACAAAGTCAAGGACTCTTAATTCCGCCTCAAAGGCTGTAGATAATATTCTGAGCCATATCATTTGAGCTATTTTGCAGATACTGAAGTCCCCACCAGGTGGAAGAAGCCAACTGTATGCTGCCCATAAGCATGTAGACCCCAGACCAATTGGAACCAGAAAGTTGAGGATGTTGACTTCCAGTTACCTCACCATTCAGAAGAATGTCCATAGGCTGATCATGCACCCCCCAGAACACTCTCCTCAGCATGTAGCCCCTTCCTCTGTTTCCTACGTAATTTCTTAACAAAACCTGGGGAGGGGGGAGTTGGTTCTTTGGGACATGAGTCAACCTTCTCCCCAGGATTGCCAGATTCTGCAATAAAGCTCTTTCCTTTTACCCAACACTTGTTTCTCAGTATTGGATTCTTTAACAATGAGCAGCTAAACCTGGGGTTGGTGACAGTCACCTTTCCTTCATTTTGAATTTTGGTTTATTTTTTAGGTACCCATAGCACTTTCTTCCATTTTTTTTTTTCTACTCTTATTTCTCTCCTTCAGTATCTTCTCCTTGTTTCCTACTCTAAGACTCTAGCCAGGATCCACCTAATCTTCTATCTTTTTTTCTATGTGGAAAGTAACTCAGGATTATTTTTCAGAGTTAAGGAATATAGTAGAATAATCACAACCCCATTAAGCAATATCTCATTTGACAGCAAACAGGCAAAGCAGACTGATAACCACCACACACATCACGAATGTGAGAAGATGTCCATCTTTATTATATTTCTTCAAAACCTACATTGCACAGTCCTCTTTAATAACCAAAGACTACATGCAAACATACTGAGATAAGTTTTTAAAAATTATAGCTAAATTCCCACAATTCAAAAATGAAGACTAAAAAATAAAAATTTATTTACAAGAACTGGAAATAAATACTGGAATATATTTATTCTAGCTATAAGTAGAGTGGATATATTATGTAAATATAATAGATGAAAACACAAAAACCTCTCTTGAAAATGTAAATAAAATTGTATTGACACATATATAACAGCTATAATACTCATCACAGAACTTTGTAGGAATAACATGTTTTCAAAATAATGACTATTTCAAAGCTATTTAAAATACATAAACATAAAAGTAAATATAACAATTTTATAGGCAACCTTTTCGAGATAAGCCAATAAAAATTATGACATATATTAAGTCATCTATCACAGTCCTAGGGCTCTAATTTTATATTTTAAAGTAATTCCCTCCCATCCTGACCTCCCACACTCCACTTTCAAATGGTTCCAGGCTGGCGCAATCAAGTATATATAAAAAAACTGGCAAAAACAAACAAATAAACAAACAAAAAAACTGGGACTTTCAATGTCTATCTCGGGGGAGATTTGAATGAAATGATTTGGAAAATTGTGGCAGTGCCTTAGGAAAGGATAGAACCTGGGGGGAAAAAAAACCCTGATTTATTATTGTCCCACCACAAACTCCTGGAACCACACCCTTCTTCTAGGAGTACAAAACAATAGCGCCATCCAGATCATTCTAGGAGATGCTGGGTTCCTTCCTGTTATCTGCACAAGGGGCATCTATCCTCCTTCCTCGTGGCGGTCTTCCCCGTCTGGATAGACTTCCTCTGAACACTGGCATCTCCCCTGGGCTCTGTGATCTGGAATTAAGAGAAAAGAGCGAGGATGTCAGATTTCAAAGAGGCAGCACTCCAGATACAAAGATTATTCACGTTCTCAGTCAAGTCTAAGCACAGTTTAGATTAACTCATAATGCCAATTTTATCTCAACGTCTCCATTCTAAAACCCAATCCTGAAGCACGGTTCTCAAGTGTGATTCTTGGACTTTGCCGACCCCGAGTTCAAGGATGTCTGAATACACCTGAGGTCAGTGCTGGTCATCAGCTTTAGAGCAAAAACTCTAGCTGATTCTGTTCAGGGAGTTAGCACTTAGAGAACGCTGCTCTAGTCTTAACTCACTGTGGGTCTTTAGTACCACTTAAAATCTGAACTTCTAACCACGCTACAAACATCACCAATGAGTTAACATGATGAACCATGAGACCTGATGCCCGATAGCTAACCCTAACCCTTGATCCTAATACTTTAACCATGATACTTAGTACTAAGCCTGGTTGGTGTTATGGTCTGAGTGTTTGTGTGCCCCAAATTCAGGTGCTGGAATCCTAACACCTAAGGTGATGGCATTAGGAGGTGGGGCGTTTGGGAGGCGATTAGGTCATGGGGGGAGCCCTCATGAATGGGCTGAGTACCCGTATAAAAGAGACTGTTGCCTGCTGATTATAAGCAGTAGTATTTTGTTATTGAAGCTCAAATGGACTAAGACAGCCAGTTCACGAGTTCAATCAAAACTTTGCTTTATCTTCTGTCCAAATCTATAACTCTAATGGGTCGATTGTAATAAGCCATGATGAAGACAGCATTTCTTAACCTTCACTCCTTCTGACAAACTCCCTTGACCATAAACTTGGAAGGTGGAGAAAGACCTAACTGGACAAGGGAGTGGTTGGTCAGAAGTGGTAGGTCAGGGGAAATAAAGAGCCACAGGTGATGTGGCCATAAGCAATTTAAAAGTAAATTGGGATGAAAAGAAAGCCAGTCCTAATGTATCTTTTATTACTGAACATGTAGGCTGTTCCACCTAAGATCCTGTTGGGAGACATGTACCCTGTTGCAGATAAACCCCTGGATTCGATATCCCTGAGGGAGGTAAGACCACAAATGAAATAAAAAACAGAAGCTCAAAACATAATATATGGAAAAAATTGGAAACATATTCACTTTTCACAAAAATCAACCTTCCGTTAAAGCTCTTATTTGGACCCATGACTTTTGGTGAAATGACTTCACAGTGTGGGCTTGCATGGGTCCAGCAGTTGGATTCCTCAGATTTCCTCAATAAATAGCAAATCATTCAATTGGCACCTGGAAGGACAGAGACCTACCTTTCCTCAGGCCGATGACCCCAGGCCTGCATGGTCCTGGTTCCTCTAGGAAAAGAGGGCACGATCTCGCCCCCACACCCAGAGCTCCGGATCAAAAGCCTGGATCTGGAAAGACAAACATTCCATGAAATGATGATGACTCTCTAGGCGGACCCCCTCTCTCCTCTTGCCCAGCCTCCATTTTTTTCTCATCCCCAAACCTCAACCCCCCAAGACCCAGCCCCTCTCCCTTCCAGCCCTCCCCCTCCCCCACCCACCTTTTCACACTCTTCCAGCGTGACCCTCGTCTTCCAGCCCATGGAACGGAGGAACTGGAAACGCAATTTGTGGAATAAGGGACGCTGGGAGCGGTTCTTTCCATAGAGGAATGAAAAGATGGCCTGTTTGGGGGCCTGGTTGTCCTCTTCCATGTCATTGGCCAGGTAGCTGGGGAAAGACATCAGTTAGCTGTCAGGAGCAGGTCAGGAAGGACCTCTATGTGAGGGCGGCTTCCCAGAAAGGTTGCAGGCTGAGCATCGTCACAGGACGTACCCAGCCCCATTCAGCATTCCAGAGAGCCACTCAGTCATCAAGGAGCCACTTCTGGGCAGAAGGGCACCTCTCCCACCTTGATGAAGAAGGACAAAATCCCAAAACCCCTGTTCCCTTCAACTTGTTTCATCTGCACACACCCGCCTCCCTATGTTGTAGGAACAGGGGCAGTTCCTGAAAGCAGGAGCTGATTGGTCCATTTCTGCATTCATCCCTCTCCTACCAAATGATGATTATAGGGCTGGGTTCATTTTTTTAATTTTATTTATTTATTTATTTACTGCTTTCTAGGGCCACACCTGCGACATGTGGAAGTTCCCAGACTAGGGGTTGAATTGAAGCTGCAGCTGCCAGCCTATGCCACACCCACAGCAATGTGGGGATCCAAGCTGCATCTGTGACCTGCACCACAGTTCATGGCAATACCGGATCCTTAACCTACTGAGCAAGGTCAGGGATCAAACCCATGTCCTCATGGACCCTAGTTGGAGTCTTAATCTGTTGAGCCACAACAGGAACTCTGGCCTTGATTCATACTGATGGGTTAATCCAACAGCATTTCCTGAATCTCTCTTCCCATCACCTCATATTCCCAAGCATGTAGGGTATGCTTTAAATGGTTTCATTGAATGGGTGAATGACAGCTTTATCTCATAGTCAAGTGCAATACTGATTACTTATTGCATAAGACTCGCTATAACTTCAAAATCTGCAACATGAAAAATTGCGCGGTGTTTTGGGGATGCATTGATATTTTGATAAGACCTGCCTTCTGCAGGTTCTAGTCTAATGGGATTGGTGAAGGGGGAGGGAGGAGAGATAAGAAATAACTATAATCCAAATCATCACATTAATAGAAGATTTTTTTGGGGGGGGGGGGCTGCATCTGTGGCATATGGAAGTTCCCCGGACCAGGGGTTAAATCTGAGCTGCAGTTGTGACCTATGCCACAACTGTGGCAATGCTGGATCCTTAACCTGCTGCGCCACAGCAAAAACTCCAGTATAGGATTTTTTTTCTTTTCTTTTTAGGGCAGCGCCTGTGGCATATTTAAGTGCCCAGGTTAGAGGTTGAATCAGAGCTAGAGTTGCCGGCCTACACCACCGCCACAGCAACGCCAGATCTGAGCCACATCTGTGACCTACATCACAGCTCATGGCAATGATGGATCCTTAACCCAATGAGTGAGGCCAGTAATTGAACCAGTATCCTCATGGATTCCAGTATACTACTTTAAAAAGTGCCACTGGGATGCAGAAGTGAGGGAGATCAGGCATCTGGAAGGTTTTGGTGCATGAACCCATTTTAAGGATGGGGTCATTTTCTTCAGATAAATGTGTGGAAAAGATACCTGGACAGAAAGCACAATATAAAAATCGAGGGAAGAGTACTGGGAAGGAACAGTGAAATAAAGGTATACAGTATTGGGGTTGGGGACTTCCCTGGTGGTTCAGCAGCTTAAGGATCCGGTGCTGTCCTTGCTGTGGCTCTGGTTGCTGCAGGGATGCAAGTTCACTCTCTGGCTAGGGAACTTCCGCATGCCATGGGCTCGGCCAAAAAGAAAAAATAATAAAGCATCAGGGCAGTGAGCAAGTGTGATGGGGATTGTAGAGGGGGGTGAATTCCAACCGAGAGCTCTGGCCTTGATTTGACATGTAATTAGCCAATGAGCTGGTGTGAAGGGTTTGACCCGTGTTTTGGAAGGGTATTCAGGCAAATAAAGCCAGGCTGTACAATGAGGGCATTTGGGCATCTGCCATGGGAAAGCACAAGAGGAAGCTCATCATACTTGGTACTTAGGTGGGAAGCAGTGACACACAGGAAATGTCTCCAGCCCGTCCACAGGGTGGGGTGATGTGGGGTGGGGGTCAATTTCTTCTTCCTCTCCTCTTAGGAGGGTTTCATGTTTTGTTCTGCTCAGTGTTCTAATGGACATTAGGGTTGTTTCTTTTAACCATAACCAATATAAAAAAATACTTCAATTTAAAAAGAACCCACTTAACCATAATGCTATCGTTTTCACACACTGTGTAAATAGTACTAAAAAAAAAAAAAAAGCAGATGGACAGTAAGAACCCCACATCTCTCCCTCCCTCCACCCTCCCAGGGTGTTGGATACTGAGGGTTGGGAAGGAACAAAAGACTCACAGAGCAATGAAGAAATGAATTCTCTGGTACTGCCAGGGGAAGAGGCCAGCCCGGCTGAAGTAAGCAATCACCATCGACAGAAGATACTGATGGGAAAAAGAAAAAAAAAGAGAGAGAGAAGAGAGAAGAGAGGTCACATTTGGAACAGGAAGAACAGCGGGATAAGGGAGCAGGAGGCCGGTAGGGCCGGTAGGGAT
This sequence comes from Sus scrofa, assembly GCF_054392235.1. Taxonomy (NCBI): domain Eukaryota; kingdom Metazoa; phylum Chordata; class Mammalia; order Artiodactyla; family Suidae; genus Sus; species Sus scrofa. Next base: position 4,382,906 of record NC_139385.1, read on the forward strand.
GGTGTCCCTCGGAGAGGAGACCCCCGTGTTGGGTGAACCCGATGATTTGGGGAGGGGACAGCAGGTGGGAGTTTGAGATGCTCCTAGGATGCGAGGCGCCGCGGGTTTGAGGGCATGTATTTAGGGCGGCGCGCACAGAGCCGTCTTTGATAAGCTAGAGCAAAGCGGGTCCCCAGGAGCCGGAGGAAGAGGGGACTTAGGTGGCAACCACCAAAGGGGCACACCTGCGGCTCGGATCCCAGAGGATCTTCAAGAGACCTCAACCCCTTCCACCCCCACCTGGGAAGTGCTGACAGGGCGTCGGGTCAGAGAGGGACGTGGCAAGGTGGGTCTACAAAGCATTCCCCACCCCCCCAGGACCGTCTCGGGATGACGTTACCTTGTCAGATACCTTCATTTTTTTGTCCCAGGCCAGGAATCTCTTAACGACCGGGTCCTCTGCGAAAAGAGAACATGTGTTAGGTTGACACCGGGGACAGGGCTGCCCTGAGAACATTCCAGAGCAAAGAGGGAGAAGCATGCCTCCCTCCCGTGGGGAAATTCCGGGATGTGGTGGATGGTGAGGCTGATGGGAACAGCGCGCGGGGTCGGGGGTGGGGGGGCAAGACCATGCCCTGTGCAGCAAAGGGGGTGACTCCCCTTTTGGGGGGTGGGCGCCGAGCGACCGCCAGCGCTACCCCTCCACGTGCTGGCGGGTACCACTTCGGAACCACCGAATCGCAGTTCCTCGATGGCCAATCAGGGGGCCAGGATGGCTTGATGCCCCCCACCCCCCGCCTTGAAGGCATTTTGATTCAAAAGGCCAGTCAGAGCTAAGGAGCTTCAGGGGTGCAGTTGAAACCAAGCGAACCCAATCCTGTATCATTTCTAAGTGTCCCCGAAGAGTGATGAGCAGTCCTCCAGGGACCGAGAGCCCAACTAGTCGGAAATTCTTTTCCATTGGAGAAGTGTTGTCACTGGAAGTTTTTTTGTGTTTTTTAAGCATAGGGTTGGAGGATGCTGGGGGTGGGGGGTGGGGGCTCCTCACCAAGCATCCTGTTGAAGACCTCGTGGTGCTCAGGCAGCACCGAAGACACCCGCTGTCTCTTCAACGTCATCTTGAGCTCGCACACCGACTCCACCATCCAGACGTCCTCGGCCTCAGCGGCGGGCTGGTCCTCCACGTCCTCCGGGAAAGCCGCCGCCAACTTCCTCTTCCAGCAGGGGCACCGAGGCAGGGGGCCGGAGCCGGCCCAGGGAGCTGAGTAAAGGAAACAGGTTACAGTCAGAAGCTTTGGTCTTTGGAATTCAGCCACGGGTTTCCCAAACTCCGCCTCTGCACCCCCTAGCCTCGCTCGTCCAGACTCGTGGCCTTTTCCCACGTCATCTTTCCATCTTTCTCCTCATATCCCCCCCACACTCATCTTATTGTTGCAGCTACCTGTCCTCAAAACTCTTCCTTCTTGTAGATAATCTCTCCCACCAGGAAAAACAAACAAACAAACAAAACCCCCACAACCGTCCCCCTGTTTCCTCTCTTCCTTTGATCTCAAGTCCTTTTTCCTGGCTTTCCAGGTTTTCCGTGACCCCAGCTCCCATACTCTTCTCCAATCCCTGGCATCCTGAATCTCTCTTTCCTTTCACACACACCTATGCAGGTGTTCCTTCCCTACCTCTGTACCCTTTCCTCCTTACTGGTCAACCCTCTCAAGTCTGTTCTCCGTCCAGGTCCCTCACCTGAGGGTCCTGGGCTTTCTTCATTCACAGTCACCTCCAGGGGGTACCCTGGGGAGCTGGGCTTGGGGCTCTGGTCCTCAAACTGGGAACTTGGTGGACAATTGGCCATGATTTCTTCCAAACTCTTCCCTTACAGTAAACCTAGATTGTTCTGTCTCAGCTCTTCTGGACTCTGGCTGAACACAAGCGTGTCAGCCCTTCTCCAAACTGAGCATGAAGAAGGGCTCCCAGGAGATGCTGTTGTCCACCTCTTCTGCCGGGCGCCACGGAGTTTGGTCCTTCCAATCAGGAAGTTCGGAAGCCTCTGATGTCATCGGTCATTCCAACCTGACAACCGGTTTGAAGAAAACACGTGTAACTGCCAGGTCCATGTGTACACCTCTCCTAGAGATGGGAGGTAAATGGTACATCCCGCCAGTGGCCCAACCTCACACTTTCCTCCAAAACCATCCTCCAAGTGTCTGGACCACCCCTTACCCTCCCCGCAGCGGATGTGCTGTTCTCCCCACGGTGGACACTCTCTCTTCTCCCCAGTCTCATTTCAGAGCACAGTCTAGTGGGAGAGACAGGAGAGAGACCAGGAAATTTAGAGTAAGCAGAAATGGTAGAACCTTACAAGAGGGAGGTAGCTATGTAAAAAGATCCCAGGTACACTGACTCAGGGGATTAAGAAGCTCCTTGAAAACACTCAATTGGGCAGAGCTCTTCCGCTCAGTATCAACTGATACTGTGTTCAGGATTGTCTGGGGGGAACACCTGTCCACTCCCCTCAAGGACTTCTGAGTCCAAGAGATATTTTGAGAACCTAAAATCGTAGAACACCCTATGTGCTCACACACGCTTCAGTGGGCATCTGAAAGTTCACAAAGTCTGTGGATTGTCCAAAGCCTGCCCCTGGATTCCCATTAAGGAAGTCTATTCTACTTATCAAAATTCTGAGAATGCGTATCACTCGACCCAGAAATTTCACCATCACTTGTGCGCCTATGAGTAAAGTCATCACACGCACAAAAAGACTAAATGGAAAAATCTCCAACTCAGGACAGATTATGTTATTGTCTATGAGGGTAGGAAGTTAGTGGGAGTACAGATGCAGAAAAGAAAACAACCAACGTCTGTCATACAGGACCTGAGGAAAGGCAGCCTGAGCCGCAGCAGTGACAGTGCCAGATCCTTAACCTCGCTGAGCCACAGAGGAATTCCTGATACCCCCGCTTTTTAGCTGGGTGTCTGAATCTTGCCCGAGCCTCCTCCTTCCCTCCCTCCCTCCTTTTCTTTCTTGTGATAAAATATACATTACATAAAATTTGTCCTTTTTAAGGGTGCACTTGAGTGGCGTCAAGCATTCACATTGTTGTGCAGCCATTACACTGTCCATTTCCAGAACATTTTCATCTTCCCAAACTGAAACTCAGTCCCCGTGAAACCCTAACTCCTCATCCCCTCCCCCAGCCCCTGGCACCCACCCTTCTACTTTCTGTCTCTACGAATTTGACTCTTCTAGGGATCGCCTAGAAGCAGAATCATGTGTGTCCGTTTGTGTCTGGCTTATTCACTTAGCATAACGCCTTTGAGGTTTATCCATGTGGTAACCTGTGTCAAAATTTCCTCCCTCTTTATGAATGACTAATACTGATTATATGAATATACACATTATATTTTGTTTATCCATTGTTCCGTCAATGGACATTTCGGTCGTACCCACATTTTGGCTCTAAATCTTGCTTTTGAATTAGCGTTTGAACTTTGATGCGAAGCATATGTGTTATTTAGGATGTGCCTAAAGTTTTTTTGTTTTGTTTTGTTTTTTGAGGGTTTTGAGTGTGTGTGTGTGTGCATGCGTGTGTGTGTGTGTGTGTGTGTGTGTGTGTGTGTGTGTGTGGGCACGCACACACCCATGGCAGATGGAGGTTCCTGGGCCAGGGTGGAACCTGCTCCACAGCAGCGACCCAAGCTCCTCCAGTGACAAACCAGATCCTTAACCGGCTGCACCACAAGAGAACTCCAGGTTGTGCCTAAAGTTTTAGTTTGTATGTTGATCACTTACATGCTGATTGGTCCAATCATGCACATGTAAAGTCCAGTCAGTTCATCCAAGGTACAGGGTCTGTCTCTTTGGTTTGCAGTCGTCGACTTTCTGAGTTGGACTGGGTCTCTGAGGCCAAGCAACCAGTGCTGAGGTGTCCATGCTCCTGGGAAAGGCAGCCCTGCTGGAGGACCCAGGTCCCACCGCTGTAAAAGTTTAAGTGTTAGGAAGCAAATGAATTCACATTTGCATCCATCCTGCTTTGAACCACCACTGCCGGTTGGGTCCTTCCATGACCAAACAGAAGTTCACTCTCCCTCCTGGGTAACAGGGTTCCAAATATTAGTAGATTGGTTTACCGTCCCCATTAAATAGCCCTGATTGCTTTAATCTAATCTTGAGGGATTTGCATAATCCCCCACCTCCCACCAACCCCCATCCACCCAGCACCTTGTCCAAACTGTTCTACGGTTGGGCGGGGCCCATCTTAAAGAATGTTGGGGAGTCGTCACTGCGGTGCAGCAGGTTAAAGATCTGGCATTGTTTCTGCGGCACTTCAGGGTCCATCCCTGGCCCGGGAACTTCCATGTGCCCAGAGTGTGGCAGAAACTGAAAATAAAAGATGTGGTGGTATGTTGTGCAAAAATGGAGTAAACAGTCCAGATTGAATCTGATGCAACTGAGCAGGACCCTGTGGAGCCTTCCCAGGATAGAACCCCACCCCACTCCTGCCAAGTCCTTTGCCTGCCTGTTGTTTTGTAGAAAACTAGCCTGCTAGGCTTTCTCTGACGTCCAAAGAATAAATTTAATCAGAGAAGTGAGAAAATGTAGAAAGAAAGGAAAACAGTGAAACCAGACAACAGAATAATAATTCAGTCATTAAAGAAAGTCAACGACCTTTAGCTCCTCCTCAAAGGGCTGTAGATAATATTCTGAGTCCCATCCTTTGGGCTGTTTTGCAGAGACTGAAACCCTACCAGGCAGAAGAACTTAAGTGTACATTGATCACAAACATGTAGTCCCCAGACGGGTTACAATCAGAAGGCTGATGATGTTAACCCCTGATTACCTCACAATAAACCAATCAGAAGAATGGCCACATCACTGATCACGTACCCCAACCCCGCCTCCCTCACCTTGTCTTGGAATCTGGTGCCTTAGACCACTCGGCCATCCTGACACACCCTCACCTTGTCTTTGAAAACTGTTCCCTGAAAGCCATCAGGGAGTCCTGGCCTTTTGAGCACTCGCAGCCTGGACGCCTTGCTTGGCACCTGCAGTAAACTCTGCACTCTCCTTCACCACAACCCAGAGTCAGTGGTGATTCAGGATAAAAATGAATCACATTGCCGTAGACCTGAAACATTGTAAATCAACTCTAATTCAATAACAAAAACATAGCTGACAAAATAGGGAAAATATTTGTATTCAATGCAAATCCAAATGCAAAACAAAAAGCTTTATATTCTATTTCTTGGAATTTTTTTTTTTTTTGGTTTTGGTTTTTTGCTTTTTTAGCGTTGCACCTGCAGGCCGTATGGAAGTTCCCAGGCTAGGGGTTGAATCAGAGCTGCAGCTAAGCCTATGCCCCAGCCACAGCCATGTGGGTTCTGAGCCACGTCTGTGACCTACACCACCGCTCACCGTAATGCTGGATCCTTAACCCACTGATCGAGGCCAGCAATGGATGGAGCCTGCATCCTCATGGATGCTAGTCAGATTCGTTTCTGCTGAGTCATGATGGGACTCCTACATTTTTATTTTAAAGTCTAAATAGTCTAAAGTCTTTATAGTCTAAGTACCCATATATGAAGAGATCGTAATGAAGCCAAAGTCAAAGGCGGACGTTCGCTGCTTCTGGTCAAAGTGGAATCACGGGATCTAGGTTTATCATCCCAGCTCAAACAAGCTTAAAATGGGGACATACATGAAATGACAGTTTTAGCCATTTGGAGAGAGGGAGAGGGCTGGACATCCCACTCATCTGAATAAATCAATATTTATTCCCTTTTTTAGAGGATTTCCTCAACAAAACTTGTACCATACTTCCAAAGAGAATCCAGGCCACAGTTCAGGGCAAGGGGCCTGAGGACCCCAGTGTGTCTCCGGGCTGAAGGGACAGAGTTGGGTGTTGAGGTGGTCACAGCAGCTGGGGTTCACCCCCCCCCCCCCCGGCAGAGAGGAGTGAGGTACAGAGGGCACCCCAGTCTTCCGCGGAGACCCGGGCAGCTCACGTGGAGGAGGTGAGAACTGGCGGCCGGATGCAGACTGAGGGCGGCACTGCTCATGCGCGGCGCTTCCAAGCTGCTCCGGGCTGCGGACATCCTCCAGCTGGTGAAAATGGAAAAAGCTCTCAGAGAAACGCCCCTGGAGGTTTTCCAGGCTCAGGCACAGACAAGGTGTGGTCGTGTCGTTTCCTCGGTGAGAATTCCGGCACAGGCCACACTCAGCAGCAGCAAGAACCAGGAAAAGTCCGCTCCTGGCTTTAAGCAGCCTCTTTGAAGAGCAGTTTTGGAGAAGTGCACATTTGGTGCTGGATCAATTTAATGCAGCAGTTCGGCTGGGGGAATCAGGAAAATGGGTTTCGTGCTCATTCATTTAGATGCATCGGTGCTTACTTCCGTTTCTAGAGCACTTCCTCCAGAAACTTGTAGTATAAATACTTTCTCTGTCCCTTTCACATGTATCTAAGCTAAATCACTCCCTTGCCAGCCTTACAACCAGAGATGCTTTTGTTAAGAACCCAGAACTATCTCTTTATCTCTTTCTATGTTGCCAGGGGAGTTTAGGCTTCATGCCAGACACTTAGAGCTGTAACAACCTGCTTGTCATAGAGATAGACTTTTTTTTTCTTTTTCTTTTGGATAAAGTGTATTAACTAGCAGGGAAGAGCCACTCCGATTATGGGATGAATTTGGTACGATCTCTGCAAGTTAGGGTGCTGTCAAGTCCTTTCACATGAGACAAGTTACCATTTATCTTGAGAACATGTATGCATTGGATATTATCTGCTGAGCGATATAAAAAGATGAGGTTTAGGAGTTCCCTAGTGGCCTAGCAGTTAAGGACCTGGTAGTGTCACTGCTGTGGCACAGGTCACTGCTGTGGTGCAGGGTTCCATCCCTGGCCCGTGGAAAGTCCTCATGCCATGGGCGCGGCCAAAAAAAAAAAAAAAAAAAGAAGATCATTTTATTTGCACTCTCATTAGTAGTTTGCCTGTGATGTGCAACACAGTCTGGTTTAATGATTACTTAACAATAGAAGTTTTATTTCTACATTTGTGGAGAGGATTTTCTAGAAGTGGGTGGAAAATTTTATTTTAATTTTTTCCATACCAGCTTTGAAGAAAAAGTTGGCCAAGAACACAGTTACATTATTTCCCCAAAAAAGTGATAAATCATCGTCCTTATGATTTTACACTATCCTCTTTGACTGCTAAGATCCCCAGTATCTGTGGGGTTTTTTTTTTCTCTCTCTCTCTCTCTTTTTTTTTTTTTTTTTGGTCTTTTTGTCTTTTTAGGGCCGCACCCATGACATAGGGAGGTTCCCAGGCTAGGGGTCCAATGGGAGCTGTAGCCACCAGCCTACACCACAGCCACTGCAACCTGGGGATCTGAGTTGTGTCTGCGACCTACACCACAGTTCATGGCAACGCTGGATCCTTAACCCACTGAACGAGGCCAGGGATGGAACCTGTGTCCTCATGGATGCTAGTTGGGTCTCCAACCACTGAGCCATGAAGGAACTCCTGTTGTTTTTTTCTCTAGTTGATTTTTCTACGGTTTTTGAGGGCCGCACCCTCATATGGAGGTTCCCAGGCTAGGGGTCAAATCGGAGTTGTAGCCACCAGCCTACACCACAGCCACAGCAACTCGGGGTCCGAGCCGTGTCTGCGACCCACACCACAGCAATGCCGGATCCTTAACCCACTGAGCGAGGCCAGGGATCGAACCCGCAACCTCATGGTTCCTAGTTGGATTCGTAAACCCCTGAGCCACGACGGGAACTTCCGATTTTTCTGCAGTTTTTAATGCGTTAGTTGTGTAATCTAGATAAGCTACAATGTCTGTTTTCTTTTCCTTCCTTGGATAAACCTTATGCCCTTGGGAATATTATTTTATATCATGTCTGGGCATTTATTTTATTCCAAACTTTTAGTTTTAATGAAAACTTCCAGTATTTCAGTTACGTGAACAAGATAAACTCCTTCTCCTCTCCTGGTTATGGGGAAATCTCAGTTCTAACCAGAAATATCTCAGGCATGCTAAGCATCAGGGCTCCAGGAGGCCATCAAACAGCCCTGCTTGAGGTCACACCTTTCCTTGATCCTTAACAGGAACGAAGACAAATGCGACTTGAGTTCCCGCTCCAGGCAGCCAGTCCTCTCAGCACAGCACCTCTTAACCGCCTGATGAAGCGGATACATTTACGACGTTCCCTAACTTGACGGCGCAGAGGCTTATGGGCAATAGAGTCCGGCGGCGTGTCTGGCTCCTCGCTGTGAGCCCTGGCAGGCGGACTTCCGGCGCCCTCCAGTGTTTGTGCGCCTCGCCCTGGGCGCGTGTTCGCGCCTGCGCACTGCCGCCTCGCCGCAGCCGTTTCCTGTCGGTGCCCCGGTCGCCGCTGGCCTTCGTTCCCAGGCTCTGGCCTCCGGCTGGCGAGGGTTCTGGGGCCTGCGGGGCTGGGCGCCGTCCGGCGGGGCCTGCACCCAGCGGGTGCGGGCTGTGCGGGCGAGGGTTCGCGCGGGCCGGGTGGAGGCTCGAGCGGGGACTTCCGAGCTCGAGCCCCGGAGCCCCCGGCCTGGGCAGGAGGGGCTGAGGGGCCAGGCGGGCAGGGGCGGCCGGGCCCGGGCCCGACCGTCTGTAGCGCGCGGGACGGTGAGGTCCCTGGAGGTCGACTTAGGCCTCAGGAAGGGAAGTTCTCCTGAAGGGAGCTTGTCCCCTAGGCCCAGAGTCGGCTCCTCGAGCCCAGCGACCTCGAGAAGCGGAGAGGAGGGACCCCGGGAGAGGCACTCGCCGGAGGAGCCACCCCCGGCCTGGAGCTTCGGGAGCCCCGGGCGGGTCAGCGAGTCCCGACAGGTAAGTCGTGCATCGGCGGGTAGCAGGGTTGGAGGAAGCCCACCCCGAGCCCCAGGAGAGAGCAACCAGGAGGGTTTCACCGCTTCCCAGAGATCAAAGGGCAGGGCCGGCTGCTCCTGCTGGGCACTCGCCTGGGACTTGGGAGTTCCGGGGGTCCTGGGGGAGCAGTGGTTAGAGGCTCCGCCGCGGACGTGCTGCGTCCCCTCCTTTCTCCACATCCCTACACTCCTGCCCCTCGCTCTCTAGGGATTCCGCACGGGTCTGTAAAGGCCCATCAGCACCGTGGTTCTCTAATGTAAGTGTCCGCTGACTCCTCTCCAGGTTCTGCCCTGCAGAACCACACAGTGGAGTGAGGAATGAATCTGCGAGGCACCTGTCCTACTGCCTTGGTTGAGGGTAGAGGAGATTGGACCTGAGAAGGGAGGAACTTGTGCCAGGTCACCGGGTCTGTAGGTGGGATTGCTTACAGGACTCAAAGTCGCAGGCCAGTGGTCTGTCCACTTAAAGTTAGTTTCTCAATAAAAAGTTTTTTTGAGCGTCGCGCTTACAGTGCGATGTACGATACTTGTCCAGGTAATTGAAAGTCTGAGCCGCTCCTGCTTGTATCCCTTTACTCAGAGCATCTTTGGATTTTCTGAGTTTGAGTTGTTAATGGGGGTTAGTAAGAAGAGACATCTATAACTGTTTATTAAATTTTATATTTAATATTGGAGGATTATTGTAATAGGGTTCTGTGGTCATTCACTGATGAGAAAATGTACCCACACAATCACCACTGACAAGTGGGAGTTACAGGTGTGTGGGTGAGGGCTCCCTCTTGACTCTTCCAGGACCTTCTACAGGGTAAAGACAATCTCCCCCAGATTTCTCTCATGGAGCCTGAGCACAGGTGCCCTGTATGAAAGCGTTTCCTTGGTGAATTCTTCCATAGCTTCACTGCCTGCGTTTTCCTCCACCAGGTGGGCCTCCACTTTCACAGTCCTGCATGTTTTTCCAAGAGCAGCAGAAAATGAATCAATCTCTGGTGAGTTTTCCTGTTTATGTTTTGTACGCTTTACTTTGTTTTGTAACAGTACCTTAGGAGGCAAATAGTTCAGAATTTAAGACAGGAAAGTAAACATAGAGAAAATATGTGGTTAGTCAGAGCATAAAGGAGCAGGTCAGGTTCCCTGTAGAGCCCACGATTTTCCATCGCTCTTAAAGCCACTGTATAAGCCTGTGTTCTTGACGTCCATTTCCACCCCCCCAAAAAAAGAAAAAAAGAAAAGATAATTACCATCCACTTCTTGACTTGCATTGTCCTGCCAGAATGCTTTGGTTTTTCCTTGTTAAAAAAAAAATTTTGGAGTTCCCATCGTGGCTCATTGGTTAACAAATCCGATTAGGAACCATGAGGTTGCGGGTTCGATCCCTGGCCTCGCTCAGTGGGTTAAGGATCCGGCATTGCCATGAGCTGTGACTCGGATCCCGAGTTTCTGTGGCTCTGGCGTAGGCTGGTGGCTACAACTCCGATTTGACCCCTAGCCTGGGAACCTCCATATGCCGCGGGAGTGGCCCAAGAAATGGCAAAAAGACAGAAAAAAAAAATTTTTTTTTTGATGTGCCTGCTGTGGCTGCACCTAGCTTTTCTAAATGACAGCCCTTAAACTGTTGCCATTGCTGCCATACTTGTGCCTCCTGTTAGCTGAGGGCATGCTGTCCAGGGAGCACTCAATGCATGCAGCATTTTGGGGCACTAGAACATTGTCGTCACATAAATAGAAATGCTTTCATGGCTCAATCCAGGGATAAAATGAAGATTATCTGGAGGAATGGGCTTCTCGCCCTTCAAGTAAAATTCCGTTTCTCTCTTACCATGTGATGGAGCGGAGTTGTGGGCCATGTATCGCCGTCTCTGGCACGGATTTCTTAGTTCCCACCCCCGTTTTATCCTGCGGGCCCGCAGTCTTGGTTGTGCCCCTGTCCCCCCCCGGACGTGATCCGGTAGAGGTGACCTGTCATTCATCAGGCAGATCCAGGGGAGATGCGCCCGTCCTTGCCTTGGACCACCGTCGCCTTCCCATCTGCAAAGTATCCTCTGTTGGTTCCTGTGGCAGGTCTCTCCTTGCTCCCTTCCTGACTGTTTCTTTGTCCCACCCTCTTTCTGTTTTTCCACTCTTTGTTTATGACTCTTAAATCTGTATGACTTCACCCTCCAGTGCTTTTAACCTCCAGCTCTGTCAGTTCTCCTGTGTTCAGTCACTTGTCAGCATCTCCATGATGTTTGCCCAAAGGACACCTCAAATCAGTGGATCCAGTGGATCCCAAACTAACTATTTATAGCCCCCCACTCATGCCTTCTCCTCTTGTCCCTAGCAGTTCATTGTTGGGTCATCCAGCCTGTCATCCTATCCAGAAAAATGGGACTCGTTTTAAACTCCTCCTCCATCTTCTTTTATCACATTGTATTATTAGGTTTGTTAATGTTATATTCTACAGGGGTTTTAGTCCCTATTTTTTTATTTCTAAGATGTTCCAGATACTTCTATGCTGCTATCTTTTTACTAGCTCAGGTGTATTTTCCATTTTGAGTATTTCTCCTACAGTGTTAATCACAGCATTTTGCTTCTGCTTGGAAAGCTCTTTTGAGGTTCCCATTACACTGAACCCTTAACCACTGAGCTCAGCCCTGGGGAGGTCCTGACTCCCTTCCTGATGATTAGTTTGGATGATTTGTGGGGCAGAGTCCAGATCGGAGAGGTTTAAGAGAGAAGGGCGTAGAACCGGGTTTGGTCTGTTCCTAATGTTTTCAAGACGTTTTTGCTCTCACAGTGAATGGAGTAATTGGACAGTGGTTGGAGTGGGAACTGAGGAGGATGTTTTGTTTAATGGGAGAAAGAATAGTGGGAATGACCCAGTAGACAGTGAAAAATAGCAGAGCTGGGTTGGAGGTGGGGAGGCATCTCCTCTGGGAAGCAGCTCCTCCGCTGACTGAGGGTGAGGCTGAGGTTGGGGGTTTGAAAGGAGAGCCGAACTCTGGGCCCAGCTCCATCCCGCCCATCAGCACACAGCTCAGCTGGTTGGGAAGACTGCTCCGTTCCCCGTTCCTCTCTCTCTCTCTCTCTCTCTTTTTTTTTTTTTTTTTGTGCCGTGTCTGCAACCTACACCACAGCTCAGGGCAACACCAGATTGTTAACCCACTGAGCAAGGCCAGGGATCAAACCTGCAACCTCATGGTTCCTAGTCAGATTCGTTCACCACTGCGCCACGATGGGAACTCCCGTTCCTCTCTTCTTAACTGGGGGTGCAGTTACTCTTTGGGGACTTCATATAATTACATGGGTGCTTCTCGGCTCAAAGTGAATGGTTCTGCCCATGGAGATGTCTGCTCCGCTGACGGAAAGATGCCCAGCAGAAGCGTCCTGCTTGTCCTGGCCCTTTGCTTTGGTGACCCTTCACATCTGGAATGTTACTACACTAAGTGGCCTTTTAAGACACACACCTCATGGGTTGTTCCCTTGTCCTTTGAAAGTAACCGAAAACCCCTAAGTATCCGCAGTTCTGATTGCTTTCTTAATTTGTATCCAGGTTTTCTGAAATCTGTTTTCTTAAAATATAAAATGCTTGTAAATATTATTTTAAGCCAGAAGAATAGTGCAATTTTCTTCCCTTTCTTTTGTATAAAAATGAACTTGGGCAAGCCACTTAGCCCATTAAAAAAAAAATCCCCAAATAAAAAATCAGTGGGAACATTCACAATAACATTTTTTTCAAGCAGCAACAGTGCATGTATTTCATGCACATTGCAAAAAAAAAAAACAACCCTGATTTTTTTCTTATTGTGCTGTTTTTCCTCATAAGGCAAAGGTGCAAGCAATTAAAAATCCCCACAAATTACAAATGCAAAACCAGAAGTAAGATAAAGTGTGCATTATTCTATTTATGAAGAGATTAACCTGCTCGCTACTCTCATCCCTCATTCTTGCGTTTGGTAATGACTTCTAATTTGTGCATGAGTGGACTCCTAGCCTTCGTCTGAGTGGCCATAGGCATGGCTGATGATGTCTGAAGTATGGGCAGAGCTTCTGGAAAACTTGCTGTTACTCTCTGAGCCAGTCTTCTTGAAGCTGGGCTTGGGGGGAGGCGGGCAGTTCTGCTCAAACATTCATCTGCATGTTTGGGTGGCAGCCACTTCTACCAGTGTGTCCTGTCAGCAGCTGGGTATCAGGTGACCTGGCATCTGAGGGAACCTTGCTAACAGGACCCATCCCACACTCTTTGTTCCACAGAGAGAACTGAGATTTTCAGTCAGTGTCAGGAGCTTGTAGTCTCCAATGGCCCCTGAGCTTTTTTCTTTTTTGGTTGCCCTGCAGCGTATGGAGTTCCCAGGCCAGAGAACAGATCTGAGCCATAGCTGTGACCTAAGCTGCAGCTACGGCAATGCCAGATCCTTAACCCACTGTGCCAGGGCAGGGATCGAACCTGTGTCCCAGCCCTCCTACACACTGCTGATCCTGTTGAGCCACAGTGGGAACCCAAGTGGGCCCTGAGCTTGACATGGGCTTTCCTCTAACCTGCACACCACTCCTTCCTCCTCGTTCTGTGGAAATCATCTGAGTCTTTGTTTTTTAACATGCCGAGACTGTCTTAGGGTCCTTTCTTGGTGATTACATAAACTTCACAGCCATGTTACCTTTAGTTACTTAAACTTATTAATGTATTTTTTGGTGAATTTCTGTCCTTATCTGGAAAGAGTGGTGAGATACACGGTAGATAATGAAAAGTAATAGTACATATCATTGAGACATGTGTTAAGTCCAAAGAACTTATGTTAAGTGTTCTCCATAGATGAGTCTATTGATACTTGTGTGTGTCGTTATGTAGTATTAGAGTTGATGATTCAGAAGAGACAGTGAGAATGTGTGGATTTATTCCAAAAAGCCACACTAAAAGGTCTGGGTGCAGCAATATCCGGGTCTCCTGTGAGCCCCCTGCCCCTCTTCAAGACTGTGCTCCTTCCCTGGGAGGGTTGGTAGGAAGAAGGGATCGATCCCCTTAACCATCCCTGAGGCCAGTATCCTTGTAACAAAATACAGACCTAGGACGTGTTGCCTGGCTTGTTGCTCTCCTCGTAACTGGCTAATCCTGCAGCCTGGCTCCTTCTCTGAGCTGTAGGAGGAGCTGCAGGGCAGAACAGAACATGTGAGTCTGGAGCTGAGAAGCTTAGGCTGGTGATAGAAATTTGGCAAATGTTGACATGTAGATGGTATTCAGAGCCATGAGGCAGTGGGAACTCCCATTTAGGTCATCTTTAATATCCCTCAGCAATAATTTATTGTTTTCAGTGCTAATGACTTACACACCTTTTTAATTTTTCTAAATGTTTTATGTTTTAGATAGTTTAAATTGTTTCTTGCTAGTATACAGAAATACATTTGATTTTGTATATTTATTTTGAATCTGAGACCTTTCTGAATCCATTTTTTTAGCTCCAGTAGTTGTTTGTACATTTATTATATAAACATGTCATCTTTAGGATCTTCTACTCTTTTTTTTTCTTTTAATTTTTTTTAAATTTTCCCACTGTACAGCAAGGGGGTCGGGTTATCCTTACATGTATACATTACAATTACATTTTTTCCCCCACCCTTTGTTCTGTTGCAACATGAGTATCTAGACATAGTTCTCAATGCTATTCAGCAGGATCTCCTTGTAAATCTATTCTAAGTTGTGTCTGATAAGCCCAAGCTCCCCATCCCTCCCACTCCCTCCCCCTCCCATCAGGCAGCCACAAGTCTCTTCTCCAAGTCCATGATTTTCTTTTCTGAGGAGATGTTCATTTGTGCTGGATATTAGATTCCAGTTATAAGTGATATCATATGGTATTTGTCTTTGTCTTTCTGGCTCATTTCACTCAGTATGAGATTCTCTAGTTCCATCCATGTTGCTACAAATGGCATTATGTCATCCTTTTTTATGGCTGAGTAGTATTCCATTGTGTATATATACCACATCTTCCGAATCCAATCCTCTGTCGATGGACATTTGGGTTGTTTCCATGTCCTGGCTATTGTGAATAGTGCTGCAATGAACATGCGGGTGCATGTGTCTCTTTTAAGTAGTGTTTTGTCCGGATAGATGCCCAAGAGTGGGATTGCGGAGTCATATGGACGTTCTATGTATAGATTTCTAAGGTATCTCCAAACACTTCTCCATAGTGGCTGTACCAGTTTACATTCCCACCAACAGTGCAGGAGGGTTCCCTTTTCTCCACAGCCCCTCCAGCACTTGTTATTTGTGGATTTATTAATGATGGCCATTCTGACTGGTGTGAGGTGGTATCTCATGGTAGTTTTGATTTGCATTTCTCTTATAATCAGCGATGTTGAGCATTTTTTCATGTGTTTGTTGGCCATCTGTATATCTTCTTTGGAGAAATGTCTATTCAGGTCTTTTGCCCATTTTTCCATTGATTGGTTTTTTTTGCTGTTGGGTTGTATAAGTTGTTTATATATTCTAGAGATTAAGCCCTTGTCAGTTGCATCATTTGAAACTATTTTCTCCCATTCTGTAAGTTGTCTTTTTGTTTTCTTTTTGCTTTGTTTTCTTTTGCTGTGCAAAAGCTTTTCAGTTTGATTAAGTCCCATGGGTTTATTTTTGCTCTAATTTCTCTTGCTTTGGGAGGATCTTCTACTCTTTATATCATCTTCTATTCTTTATTTCTTTAATTTCTTGTTTTTGCCCTATTTCAAAAGCTAGGATATCTAGTATAATGCTTAATAAAAATGGTACCTGAAGGCTTAGTAAATTCATGAGGCCAGATGGGATTATCATCAAAGCAATGAGTAAAGGAAAAAACCTGAGCCCTGGGACCCTCTAACTTGAGGATGACTTGGAGGAGATCAGGGGCTAGTAGAGGAGACCGAGGAGGGGGCAGGGGTGGTGGTGGAGGTAAAGCAATGTTGTTAATGTTCTAGAAGCAAAACGAAGGAGCACAGTGTATCTTGGGTTTCCAGCAGTGGCCTCATGCCTGAGCTCTTCCAGGGCAGGGGCTTGTTTCCTGGTCTAGGTCCCCAATAGCCAGGATTATTCCTGGCTCACAGTGCAAGACATTTTTTTTTTTCCCGCATACTGAACAAACTCATGGCAGTGTACTGTTTATTTTCCTCCCACAAGATCTGTAACAGAAAGAAAGTGTATAGTGTTAGCTTCACCAGTGAGCTGGGTAAGCTCTTGTCCCCGTGTGTCGGCCCCACAGACCCAATCCAATCACTGTGCCATTACAGGAACCAGTGTCATTCAAGGACGTGGCTGTGGACTTCACGCAGGAGGAGTGGCGGCAGCTGGACGCTGAGCAGAAGACAACCTACAGGGATGTGATGCTGGAGAACTACAGCCACCTGGTCTCTGTGGGTGAGGGGAGCCTGCTTTCTGACTTGCTGATGTATCCGGGGTTTATCTCTAACTTATCAACTTTGAATTTGATGAGACAAATGTGTTATCTGGGATACCAGGCAGGTCATTTGGTCTTTAACTCCACATGGGTTCTAATTTTGGTACAGCACTTGTGTTGTGTAGCTTGTAAGGCAGCCCTTCCCTCACATGACAGATCCAGAAGCCCAGCAGCCAGGTTCAGGTTCTCTCTTTTGTTTCTGTTAACAGGATGTCACATCATCAAACCGGAAGTTATCACCAAGTTGGAGCAAGGAGAGGATCCATGGATAGTGGAAGGAGAATTCCTTCTTCAGACCTACCCAGGTGTGTTAGGCGGTGAGGTGCCAAGCCTTTAGAAGTGACTTAAAGTTATCTTGTGCTTCATGTGCTTGAATCTCACTCCTGAAGATGTCTTCCTTCCCCACAAATACTTACGCTACTAGGGATTTTCCACACTTGCTTCTACCCATAACCAAAACCCACTCACTTCCTTCTTCCTCTTAAACCTCAGGTCTTCTCATTCTTACAGCATTTTCCATAACCCATTATTGTATGTTCTTTTTGTTTTCAGGCATTCATAGTTCAAAACAATAGAGAATTATTCATAGTCTGTTATTAGAGAATAACTTATGTGACTCTCCATGTTCTTATTACTTTCCTTTTTTATTCTTTCTCATGAAATGCCTCAGACTTATTTCTGTGCCTGGTTTCACTTTTCTCTTCTCTTTGAGTTTCACATCTCTTTGATGTCAAACCTGAGTTCTGTGCTTAAACCAGTAAACTCTGTTGACCTGTGCTGTTGTGAGCACTGGCGCTAGTCATCATTCCTAAGACCAGCACTGCCTGTTTTGTGACAGCACAGCAGGGTTTCCCTCTTTCCCCAAGTGTTCATTTTCATCTCTTTTTTATTTACTGTTCTGTTCCCAGTGCTTTGAATAATGTCCTGTCAGAACAGCGCTCAGCAAGTAGGAGAAACAGCAGTAAATCGTGATTGTTTATCCTCTCATCCACTCCAGAGATGTCTCTCAAGGATCTCCTTCACCCTTTGGTGGTTGCTGTTTTCTGAGTTCTTCAAGGGGCTTCTCCATCTCAAGACTTTAGGGTTTTTGTCTGTTAAATGCTGCATTGTCCACCCTGTTCTCTGGTTCGGTATTTCACATGATAGCAGTAGCCTCATTCTGATTGGATTTGCAAGATGTGTTTGACTGTTTCTAATCCATCTTATCACTGATCTCACAGGATAAGCCTACACTGTTTCCCAAAGGGAGATTTAGTTCCTCTTCCTTTAAGAATCACACAGCATTGGCCCTGTGTTGCCTGGAAAAATTAAATTTTCTGTTGTTTGCCAAAACTGGCTAAACTCCATTTGGTCCACTCTTAAGTGTCTTCTGTTTACATGATTTTTTTTATCCCTACATCTTAACATTTCACTGGGGCCTGGGTTATTTGTCCCAACATTCTTTTAAGTCTGGACTCAAATATTCAGCCCCTCCTTAAAGTTTTTCATTCCAGCTCTTATCCCTCCAGTCTCTTCCTCCTCTCAACTTTGACTCTACCTCTTGATAATGCTTTAAAAAAAAAGTTAGGTTTCATCAAGGAATCTGTTACTTGATTGTGTTATTTTTTGCTTGAGCTTCTCTATTACCCCCCCTTCTCCCATAATCCTATAAAGGGCATGTTCTCCCTCCCACCACTGTAGTATGTAACATACAGTGCACATTTACTTCTTTATCTGAGGAGGCAGGTAGGTGAGAAAACCTTCTTGTGCATTTGTTTACAAATAATTTATAGCAGTTATTTCTTTTTATTTTACTGTTTTTATATTTTATTGGAGTATAGTTAATTTACAGTGCTGTGTTTCAAGTGTACAGCAAAGTGATTCAGATATAGACAGTTATTTCTAAATATGTGTGCATAGGTCACATCCCTATATATTCTGGTACTTGAAAGATGGCCATGTGATTAAGAACAGTTTCTCTGATTTCTTTTGAGGGGTTCAAAGGAAATAAAACCATACTTACTAAGAGGTTTTGGTTATGAGAAAAGAACAGAGATGCATGGATAATTTAAAACTCAGCATTGCACATGTAATATTAAAGTTCAAGTGCAAGGCTGAATCACCTGTGCTAAGATGATTGTATGGGGAGTATTTTCAATTTAAGGGGAAATGCAACTAATAAAGTTGAGAAAGGACTTTTACTGTTTTTTATTTTTAAAGCATGGAACTCCCCATAAAAGATAAGTTTTGAGTAGACCAAGGCTAGAAGTGAAGCAGACTTAGTAAAACAGTAGGAGCAGAGACAGGCTGAACATAAGCTGGGGCATTGTTGGTAGCAGATAATCTCTGTAGGAGATAGTTCCTTAGATTGTAATCCGTCTCTCCACTTGATATGAAGTAATAGGGTGTAAAGTGCTGACCCTATATCCTGCAAACTGACTCCTCCTTGGACATATCTCCTGATGTTCCTACTGCCCCATCAGCTTACCTGCTTGCTGTGAGTCTTTTCATATCTACTGAGTTAGTTGTTCATCCAGCATCCTTTGTCTTGTGGTCATCGCTCCACATTTATATTTTAACCTTTTGTATCTAGTTTTGAACAACATCTTAAAAAGTAGAAAAGGTCAAAGGTACTTGTGTTTTTACTAGCTTGTTCTCAATCTCGTCTTTCTTCTTCACTGGAGATTGTGGAGGTTGTGTGTGTGCAAATGCATGTTTATTCTAACCCAGAAGGGGAAAAAGTACTCTTGGAATTACATATTTGTCTTTCCATAAAGCTAGCATCTATGTCACAATGAAATGCTTGTGTATAAGTCACGTTTCATATTTTATATAGGAAGATGTGTAAAATTTGGTTAATTTGGTCTCTTTTTAGAAGTCTGGAAAGTCCATGATTTGATAGAGGGAGCCCCGGAAAATGAAGACAAACATCCAAGGCAGACTCTATCTATCAACAGAACAACCCTGATTGAAGAGAGAGGTAATGTTCTTGGTAAGACTTTTACTGTGGAAACAAACCCTGTTCCTTCAAGACAAATATCCTATAAATGTGACTCCTGTGAAAAGAGTTTAAAATCTGTTTCAGAATATATTAGTAGTGATGGAAGCTATGCAAGAATGAAGCCTGATGAATGTAGTGCATGTGGGAAATCACTTCTCCATGTTAAGCTGGAGAAAACTCATCAAAGAGATAAACCCAATGAATTTAATCAAAATGGGGAGGCTTATGCTCTAAATGAGGAAATTTATCAGAACATACATATTTTGGAGAAACCCTTTGAATATATTGAATGCCAGAAAGCCTTTCAAAAGGATACAGTGTTTGTTAATCATATGGAGGAGAAGCCCTATAAGTGGAATGAATCTGAAATAGCCTTTCTCCAAATGTCAAACCTCAGTGTGCACCAGGGGGCTCATATGGAAATGAAGCCCTATGAATGCAACGCATGTGGGAAATCCTTCTGTAAAAAGTCAAAATTTATTATACATCAGAGGACTCATACAGGAGAGAAGCCTTATGAATGTAACCAATGTGGGAAATCCTTCTGCCAGAAGGGAACCCTCACTGTCCATCAGCGAACACACACAGGGGAGAAGCCCTATGAATGTAATGAATGTGGGAAAACTTTCTACCAGAAGTTACACCTCATTCAGCATCAAAGAACTCACTCAGGAGAGAAGCCCTATGAATGTAGTTATTGTGGAAAATCCTTTTGCCAGAAGACACACCTCACACAACACCAGAGAACACATTCAGGAGAGAGACCCTATGTCTGCCATGACTGTGGAAAAACCTTTTCCCAGAAGTCAGCACTGAATGACCATCAGAAAATTCACACAGGCGTGAAACTCTATAAGTGTAACGAGTGTGGGAAATGCTTCTGCCGAAAGTCTACTCTGACTACACATCAGAGGACACACACAGGGGAGAAACCCTACGAATGTAATGAATGTGGGAAGTTCTTCTCTAGGCTTTCATATCTCACTGTACATTACAGAACTCATTCAGGAGAGAAACCCTATGAATGTAATGAATGTGGGAAAACTTTCTATCTGAACTCAGCCCTCATGAGACACCAGAGAGTACACACAGGGGAGAAACCCTATGAATGTAATGAGTGTGGAAAATTATTCTCCCAGTTGTCATACCTCACTATTCATCATAGAACACACTCAGGAGTGAAACCCTATGAATGTAATGAATGTGGGAAAACTTTCTACCAGAATTCAGCCCTTTGTAGACATCGGAGAATACATAAAGGCGAGAAGCCCTATGAATGTTACATATGTGGGAAGTTCTTCTCTCAGATGTCATACCTCACTATACATCATAGAATTCATTCAGGAGAGAAGCCCTATGAATGTAATGAATGTGGAAAAACCTTCTGCCAGAATTCAGCCCTTAATAGGCATCAGAGAACACACACAGGAGAGAAAGCCTACGAGTGTTATGAATGTGGCAAATTCTTCTCTCAGATGTCATATCTCACTATTCATCATAGAATTCATTCAGGAGAGAAACCTTTTGAATGTAATGAATGTGGGAAAGCCTTCTCTCGGATGTCATACCTTACTGTACATTATAGAACTCATTCAGGAGAGAAACCCTATGAATGTAACGAATGTGGGAAGAAATTCTACCACAAATCAGCCTTCAATAGCCATCAGAGAATTCACAGGAGAGGGAATGTAAATGTAATTGATGTGGGAAGGCTTCTCTGAAGTCACAATTTATTGTCACAGAACCCCCTCAATATAATGAATAAAAAACTTCTCTCATCATAAGTCAGAGATTTTACCCAGGTAAATGTGGACCAGCCTTTGAGCATGAGTCAGACTTGGAATTTGAAAGTTTGCAGGGTAAAAACCACAGTTGTAACTAGGCCACATCACATGTGGGATACCAGACTAGGTAAGAATAAGATTTTATAAATTTTATTTAGAATGTACATAGTTTTCACCATGGATTCGAACTGTTTTACATATCAGGGAATTTATATCAAGGGAAACCTCTTAATTTAAGGAAGTGGAAAACATTCTGTTGGAATTATTAATACTAAAATTTATGTTTCTGATAAAATATCAAGCTCTTTGTAAAAAAAAAAAAACACAAGATGGCTGTCATGAATAAACATGCTCCTTTTGTAAATAGAAGCTGTAAAGTCACAGGTAGCTAATCAAGGCAGCGACATGGCAACATTAAATTCATATATGAGTGGTTCTTGAGGGTGTAGGACTAATGCTTTTGAGGGGCATTTTGGTCTGTTTGTTTTATAGCATGCTACATTACAGGAACCATATGTTCATGTCTCAATCATGTTTAAAAATGCATTCTATCCTTACTAGAATAATTTGTAAGACATGGTAACATTTTAGGTAGCACCCCAATGTTAGTATCTTAATATACATTATTACTTAACTAATATTTGAAAAGTATAAAGTATGCTTCTTTTTGTATTCTTCCTTGGCATTTATAATGTATTTTATCATTGTTTATTAACTAAGTCTTCCATAAAGAAGGCAATGTTTTAAGTAATGTTTTCAACTCTGAGTCAGGAAGAGATAGTAACCTATGCATAAAGTAGAAAAATGCATAGATGAATTTTAAATTGTTAATGCCAGAAGTCTCCAGTAGTGAGAAACACTGTAGGACTCACTGCACTTGATAGTTTTTTTAAAAAGTCCAATTTTAGTCTTTTTTCCACCTATTTTTTATTTAAATGCCTGTATAAGTCTGTACAGAGCACACATACTGTGTAACCTAGGAATTAGCTTTATTCTTATTTAATATGATGATATTTTTAAACACCATGCTTCACTCCTTCCTGAATGGATTAAGAGCACATTTGTACGGGTTTGTAGCTGGCATTGTTGAATGACTTCCCTGCTCACTTGCTCCTTACTTGTTGGCTGGCTGAGTTTGGATATCCATTCCTCCTCACAGAACAGGGCATAAATCCTGATTTGTTTCAATGAATAATGATAATCCTGTTTTCATTGCCAGCAGTTGGTTTAGAGGGTCAAGGACCCAATTCTAGACAGATAAAATATCTGGCAGGTTATTTCTGGAAAAGCTTTCCTCAAAATTCAAGGAATCAAGCAGGGAAAAGTGAAATCTTGTTGAACGTCTCCTTGTCTGGATGTGATGCCTGGCTCTCCTTCAGCAATGAATTACACTTTGTGCACAGCAAAGCAGAAAAACTGGAAGAACTTGGGACCCCGACCATGCTCTTGAGCCACTGAACCAGCCAGCTGTGTAGCCACTCCACCTCTGGGCTGTTTTTTTCGTGAAAGACTACATTTTAAGCTGATTTAGGTCATTCTTAGTGATAACTGAAGATAAAGTCACACTTTTGTAGGAGTTATGCAATTGAGAAGTGGACTTCAGGCAAATCATTTATTTTGAGCTGTTGATATAGAGATTCTTATTTTCTTTAAGTTTTGGTGTAAATAGTTTGAGTCTTAGAAATCAATCTGAAACAATTAAATGTATATGTTTTCTTGAAATGTTATACAACTACCCTAAGAATCTCTAGAATCTGATACAGTGTCAGGTAGTTCGTTCTTGATAATGCATGACATAAATTTTGTTTAGATTAATTTATATTATTCATGGGTCATTGCTACAATGTTGTTGACAATATATGGTGTGAAGTAAGAATCTACTTTGTTTTCCAGTGATTAGCTATCTTGAGTAATTCACCCCTTACCACAGAGATGAAGTACCATGTTTTTCCTGTATTTCCATCACTCGTGGAGCCTGTTGTTTGTTAATCATCACTTTGCCTCCATATTTGTCTAGATAATCGTGAATATGATACATAACAGGAATTAAAATTTGGTAGAGTGTATAGTTTTGAGTAGGAACTATATATTCATAGTATATTTGTTGAAATACTTAAGCTACTTCCCACTAGTGTGGTAAATCTCTAACTACACAGTACGCATTTTTAAGTAAATATTTGAAAAGTTTAAAGGGTTTACCACATTTTTTTTCTCATAGAATGGCTGAAACAAAAGGGCCCTGTATGTTTAAGTGGTCCCAAACTGCCTCTTCCATAATGTGGTTGTGCGGTTGGTTTGTTTCAGAGATGTCAATGTTTTCTTATTTTTACATCTCTGAAATTAGGATCAATAACATACTCAAATTTAACTGGCATTTTTTTTTCTTCCTTAGAAGTACTTAAACTAATGGTTTGTCTTAGATTTGATGGAATGCACTATTTGAAAAGTTTTAAACTGTTGCTGGCAAGGCCTGAGCTCAAGAAAGAAAGCACTATAGGGGCTGACTCAGTTTACGCATCTGGCAGCAAGGATGTATTTTATCCCAGAGCACAAGTACTTGTTCTTATACACAAGTGGCCTCATACTCTGGAGTATGAGCAGATTAGGAACTCCCAGAGGGATTTCCAAGGGCTGAGCAAGAGGTCAGCCCTTCCTGGCACACAAAGGTGAGATTCCCTCAAAAAAAAATTTTTTTTTTTTAAATTATCCTCTTGTTAGAGAAACAGTGGCTCATTTGCTGCTTCTGTGGCCTTTCAAACAGGTCAAAGTTAAGACACACAGTGTTAACACCAGGGCTTTTTCTGTCTGAGGTCACAGAGGTACCTCTCTTTATTCCATCTCAGTGTGGCTGGCTGGGCTGTCCAGTCACGCTCCTCAAAGGTTGTAAAGAAGCCACATGACTGCAGCCCAAATAACTGCCAGATTTATAGAAACAATTGAACAAAACAAGGACATACATTTTAAAAGTTGTTGCTTTTTTAATTATTATTACAGAGATAACTACATCACAAATAAACTGCTTTTCCCTTCCTTGAATTTAAAGTCTATGATTCCTGCCATGTTCATGAACCAGCATAGGCTGCTGACTTGTTCCCACAGCCTGACGCTGCAGATGCCACAGACGTCAGAGCAGTTCATGGGTCCAGGGAGCTAAACTGTTGGGGCAACTTCGGGTGGGAAGATGCATAGATGTGGCTCTTGTGAGAGAGGTGTTGGCAGGAGAGAGGCAGGTGCTTATGAAAACTTCCATATTGTAAACTTCTGTAACCTGCATGTCCCAGCACACTGCCCTCCCACCCCCAGCCCTGGGGTGCCTCTGTGAGATGAATGCAGGCTGATCTGCTTGGCACTGCGGTGGCAGCTCAGGCTCCACTGACCCCTGGTCCAGCTGATGCAGGAGAACCAGCCTGGAGAACCAACCTCTTCTCTCTCCAAAGCCAAGTCATCACAGTAAATGGACACAGTTTTCTGGGTGGAGGAGGTACTACTGCCCACTATGTCAGGAAGCAGGGGCACATCCCAGTTGGGGGTGGGCCTTTCTCTTTTGTAACACACACCCTACTTCAACTGGAGCTGAGATCTGCAGATACTCCAGTGACAATTCCGAAAAAAGTGGTTGGAGGCCTGAGTTTACTGAGACAGCACACCATACCTTCTGCACAGCAAGCCAGCTTGATGGGAGGTAGACATCAAGATTTCAAAGTTTTTCTAATAGACATCACTGAGGAAAAGTGGATTGGTGGAGTTCCCTGTGCCTCCGTGGGTTAGGGATCCAGCATTGTCACTGCTGTGGTGCAGGTTCAATCTCTGGTCCAGGAACTTCTGCGTGCAAAAAAAAAAAAAAAAAAAAAAAAGTAGATTGGTAACATGAAGCAGGAACAGATAGTTACCCGGTCCCCAAAAAAGATGTGGGGGGGGGAATGGCCATGAATAATTGGCATGAGTAAATAATTAGATGATAGAATTGATAGAGCCAACCCCCCCAAATCAGTACAGTATATGATGATGATATTAATTCCTGCAGGACATTACGAAGAAAAAAGAATGCGTGTGAAAAATAAAAAACATATAACAGAGTAGAGATAACATCTGTATCCTAGGCTCCTCAAGGAGACAAAATGGGGAGAAAATAGATGAACTGAAAATTTCTCAGAATTAATGAAACTGAAAAGGGCCACTGTGGTATCTAATGGAAAGATACAGACAATCTCATCAGTCTCTGAAGGAGAATTTGTTTAATCTAGATAAGACCAATGAGTGAAATACGTAAGAATGTATCCAGCAAAGAAAGACGGGCAGTCCAAAAGAACGGATGTGACAGTTACCTGAAATCCTTAGTAACTAGAAAGTGCAAGTTAAAACAGTAAAATATCCCTTGGTACCCATCAGAATGGCATTACGCCAATGTATAAATCTCCGTGAGGATGTGAATGGCGGCGGGTGGTGTGTGTACACTGCGGCAGTGAATAAAATGATCCGGCCCTCTGGGAAACTGACCTGGAAACAGCTGTCAGATTTATTAATGGGAATGCTCTATGATGCAGTGGTCCCCTTATCTGGCCACAGGTCCCACAGAAATTCTGTACACAGGGAACTGCACCACGGGAATTTCGGGATCTCCTAGGAGACCAGCACTAGAAAAGGTGAGTAGAATGGGGGTCAGGCAGCAGGGTGCTGTCCAGCACTTAGGTGTGTCTGCTATAGTTGCACGTAGCACATCTGATGAGCACTTTCAGATATGAAGTCAATGGACGGAATAACACTGCATGTAACTAAACAGTGTTTACATCATTAGAAGGACACCCCCCCCCCCCATTACCTAGGTTACTTCAGGTCATACCTTTATCATGCCTGTGGGGGAAGGGGCGGAACTGGGGTTGGCGTGAAGAAAGAAGGGGATGTGCCCGGAAACCAGTGCTACTGATGTCTTCAACTAGCAGTACAGTCAGCTCTGTGCCCAGGATGCCTCCTAAAACTTGAAAGGCCCCCAAATTAAATCCTTAATGCTGTTTTATTCTGTTCAGTTTTAGCCGGAATCTTATGGCTCAGGTACCTGAACGATGGCTGTACCTTTTCTGGCAAGTCCATCCCAAGCCAGCTCTCAGTAGCTGCTCTGTCTGCTGGTTACTGTCCTTGTAACCGTCCTTCCTGTGGGAAGAGCCCCACCTGGGAGCATCTGCCTCACTGCACAGAACTGAGTGACAGACTGGGCGGCTGCTTGAACTGCAGTCTTGCCCTGTTGACTTACATAAGAGATTCCCCCTCTTCCAGTTGCAAAGGACACATCACTGGAGATCTGACTTCCCAACTTACCTTTCAGGGAGCCATGGCCAGGTAAATACCTCGGGGCCCAGAGGGCAGGAACTGTATCATCTTGTGAGTCACATTCTTAAAGGTTTGTTCTTTGCTGCCTCTTCCTTCCCTTGGGCTGGGATAGAACTTATTATTCTTTTGATTAAAAAAAAAAAACTATCTAAAACCCATTTTTGGCTTGCAAACTAGAAGAAAAAGGCAGTGGGCCAGATTTGACCTGTGAACCGTATCTGCTGACCTCTGCTTTAGGGGATGGAAAAGTGACAAAGGGAAGCTTTTCTCTGGACAAGACCATGGAACAGGGGTGTCCTATGTCCCTGGACCCCCTGTTTAGAATTGTACCCGAGATTTCAGTCTTCTCTCTTGATTCAGCCACTTAACTTGGCAGCCAATCTGACAGTGACACCGAATTAGCTAACAAAAAATTAACACTCATTCCTTTCAAAACGCAACCAACATAGGTCTTCCTCCAAAACCCAGTGAACTGGAGTTCCCACTGTGGTTCAGCAGTAACGAACCCGACCCCAACTAGTATCCATGAGGATGCAGGTTCGATCCCTGGCCTTGCTCAGTGGGTTACGGATCTGGCATTGCCATGAGCTGTGGTAGAGGTCACAGATGTGGCTCCGGATCGTGTGCTGCTGTAGGCTGGCAGCTGTAGCTCCAATTCAACCCCTAGCCTGGGAGCCTCCATATGCTGCAGGTTCGGCTCTAAAAAGCAAACAAAACCAAATCTAGTGAACTGACTAAATATAAGAGTGAATTTAGAGGAGTTCCCGTCGTGGTGCAGTGGTTAACAAATCCGACTAGGAGCCATGAGGTTTCGGGTTCCATCCCTGGCCTTGCTCAGTGGGTTAAGGATCCAGCATTGCCATGAGCTGAGGTGTAGGTTGCAGATGCAGCTCGGATCCTGCATTGTTGTGGCTGTGGTGTAGGCCGGCAGCTACAGCTCTGATTGGACCCCTAGCCCGGAAACCTCCATATGCTATGGGAGAGGCCTAAGAAATGACAAAAGTGAATTTAGAGTTAAGAAGGAGGAAGTAGAGTTAAGGGCAGCCCACTCAAAATCTTTATAATATCAATCAAAACGAGATTATTAGTTGAATCAGTAGAATCTATTAACTACTAGCACAGTATAAAATGTTAAAATTCCTAATGAAATATGCAGTATATGACATTTAGAAAAATGTGTGCTCAGATCTTGGTTTCTAAATATTTTCCCCTACTAAATGGAACCTGAGCTCTTTAGAGTAACAGCTTATTCCAACACTGATTATGAAAATCAAGTGTAGAACATTCATTTGTTCTAACAATCAGGAAGTGCTCGAGAACTAATGGGAGGTGATTCCACTAAAAATGGAAGAGTAGGGAAATCGATGGCTCCATACCCCCAACATGAGCGACTACTGAGCTGGCAATTGTGGCGGAACTTGAGTGTCCAGGGCAGGACTTAACAACCACCAGGGAGGTGTGGAGAGCAGCAGCCTCGCGGTGAGAGAGCTGCCCAGCCGCCCCTCCCACAGCTCAGGTCAGCCACCAAAGGGACACGAGTCTGTGCTCCAGATACCGGCGGTGGGGCAGGGTGAGAACTAGACCTTATTGCTCACCTGGGACTGTGCCTGTGGCTTTCACCTGGGGGTCACGGTAAGGTGGCAGGGCTTCCCTTTGTTGTTTCCTTGACTTGGAGCAGTCTTCCTAGAGGGCTGGTGCCAAAGGCACCAGTACTTGTGGCAGCAGCCAAGGGCAGGATGACAGTCGAGGGCGCAGCAGGCATACTGAGAAGCCTGGGAAGGAAAGGGTTGGGGAAAGCTGTGTGTGGGAATGAGGGCTTTTAAAAGCTTCCACCTGTACAAAGGAACCACATGTGCCCAGGGACCTGAAAAGCCACTACACCCTCACCTGGACTGGTCTGTAGGCTCCCTCTTATCTGGGAGTAAAGGCTGAGGCAGAGTGCAACCAGCCTGCTGAGCCCTGAAGGAGTACCCAAAACAGAGCCAGCCTGCGAGACTCAAGGGTATGCCCTCCCCACTGTTTTGTTTTTTGTTTTGTTTTGCAGGGCTGGGGTGGGGGTGGGAGGCACTGTGCCCATAGCATGCAGAAGTTCCCAGCCCAGGGATCTAACCTGAGCCAAAGCACCGACAGTGCTGAATCCTTAACGGCTGGACCACCAAGGAACTCCCTCTTTCCTCAATTTTTTTGGCTCCAGGTATTTCAGGAAATTGACAATACACAGCTGACCTATGAAGCTAATTGGAGCAATACTTTAGTGACCACCCATGACAAAGAATACAGACTTCAAAAATGGTTTAGTAAAGTCAGTAAGAAAGCAAATAAGAACCCACAACAAACAACCCCTAAGGCAGGGGATAAAATCTGATTTCCAGAGTTGCTACATCATATCTAAAATGTCCTAGAGTTCCCACTGTGGCATACTGGGCTAAGGATCTGACTGTAATGGCTCAGGTTGCTGCAGAGGTGCAGGTTTGATCCTCGGCCTGGCACGTTGGGTTAAGGAGCCAGCGTTACTTAACTGTGGTGTAGGTTGCAGCTGCAGCTCGGATTCAATTCCTGGCCTGGAAACTTCCATACGCTGCGGATGTGGCCAAAAATAATTTTTATTTAAATGTCCAGTTTTTGGCAGAAAATTACAAAACATGCAAAGAAATAAAGTATGGCCACTCACAGGAAGAAGACTAACACGAGTCCTATCCACAAACCCTGCCTCTGAGGGGGTGGGGGGTGGGGAGTGGTCCAGCCAGTGGGATTACCAACATTCCCAATCAGTTACTTGAGACTAAATTTAAACAAATTCAATCAGAATCCTAAAAGGCTTTTGAGTCAATCTAAAGGTCACTTCTAAGAACTAATGATGGTAAAACCAAGAAAGTTTTGAAAGACAGAAAAGAAGAGGGACTTGAAAGACAGAAAAGAAGAGGGACTTGGAAAAGTGTTGCAAAGCAAAAGCAATTAAAACACCATCTTAACACAATTACAAAATGTGTGCAATATTAATAAAATCCAGAAAGAACTGGAGAACTTACAAGCTATGAGTCAGGACTGAGACCGCAAATAACAGAAAACTTAATACAACCCAGCAGCTGGCAGCTCCACGCTCGAAATCAACCAAACACTGGTCTGAGATCACCTGCTGTTAAAAAGCCCCCAACAACAGGAATTCCTGTCGTGGCACAGCGGAGGCGAATCCGACTAGGAACCATGAGGTTTCGGGTTCGACGGATCTCGCTCAGTGGGTTGAGGATCTGGCATTGCTGTGAGCTGTGGTGTAGGTCACAGACGAGGCTTGGATCCTGCATTGCTGTAGCTGTGACGTAGGCTGGCAGCTGTAGCTCAGATTCTACCCCTAGCCTGGGAATATCCATATGCTGGGGGTGCAGCCCTAAAAAGCAAACAAAACCAAAAACCAACAATGCCCATGGACTCCCTTGCCCTCTCAGCTTAAGTATCCATCCCTTCCACAACTAAACTGGGCCCAAAGGATGGTGCTATTACTGGCTCACCAGGGAATGTGCCAGCTCTTGGCTCTCAGCTTTCTTCTGGGAGGATACGGAGAAGTGTACTGAGCAGACAAGAAGCAAAGCCACTATGGATGATAATTTAATCCATGATAAAGATAGTATTTCAAATCAGGGACAAAGATACATTCAATGGTATAAGGACAACTAGCAACTCATTAGATAAAAATCAAGCCACATCTTGTCCAGGAAAAAGTGGTTAAAGATCAATGAATGATCCCTTTAATTTTTAAAACATTTCATACAGAGGAAAAACACTTAATATGTTAATCAGTTCCAAGAGGAAACTGCTTGCTTGCACTCTATTCCTCTCACACAAGGAATAACGTCATTTCCTCATTACATGGAAATTTGCAGAGCAGAAAGTAGCCATGGAATCATTTTCTCAAAAGAAATCACTCTTGCCCTCAATTTTTGTATTGAGTACTTGTGAATTTTTAAAATGTGTACCTCTGCAATGTCAGGATGCCGCACAGCCCCAAGTGACCAAGAAGTCTCAACTCCAACAGGCTCACACAGAGGGAAAACTAATGACTGGAGGGCTTCCTGATGCAGGGCATCCCCGAAGCTGACTGTCACCACTGCATCATCGCTGCACACCTGCCTTCCTTCTCCCTGTTCCCCACCCACCTAGCCACCTCCAAGAGTCCCAAGATGCAACCTTCTCAGGGCCGCACCCACAGCATAGGGAGGTTCCCAGCCTAGGGGCTGAATCCGAGCTGCAGCTGCAACCTACACTACAGCCACAGCCAGGCAGGATCCAAGCCGAGCTTGCAACCTACACCACAGCTCACAGCAGTGCCAGATCCTTAATCCATCGAGCGAGGCCAGGGATCAAACCCACATCCTCATGGATACTAGCCTGGTTCTTAACTTCCTGTTCCACAACGGGAACTCCCAGCAATGCCATACTGCTTATGACTCACCAGTGACAAAATCTTAACCCCAAATCACGCAGAAAACTTTCCCAAGACATGCTATGGACTATCACCCAAAACAATCCCTGAGGGAGAAAAACAGGCCACAGCAAGGCTCTCCCATAAGGACAAAGTAGAAAGCAGCCTGATGACTGCTGCCAGGAAACAGGTGAAACAGGAGCAGGAATCAGGGCACTGTACCCGCCACTGTGTCAGGCAGTTGGCTCCTGGGTGCCTAACACTTGGGCTGCACGCACTGTATCTCGGTAGCACCCTGTTAACCCATCAGGCACAGGAAAAATAAGGGAATTTTCTATGCCCAGCACAATCCTTGACATAACAAGCACTGCTGTTTGACAGGGCTTGTGCTGCGAATTGCTGTACCTGCCTATGCATATTTCATGAATTGTCATTAAATCAGCTAAACCCAGTTGTTGTTGTTGTTTTGTCTTTTTGCCTTTTCTTGAGCCGCTCCCGAGGCATATGGAGGTTCCCAGGCTAGAAGTCGAATGGGAGCTGTAGCCACTGGCCTACACCAGAGCCACAGCAACACGGGATCCGAGCCACATCTGCGACCCACACCACAGCTCATGGCAACGCCGGATCCTTAACCTACTGAGCAAGGCCAGGGATCGAACCCGCAACCTCATGGTTCTTAGTCGGATTCGTTTACCACTGAGCCACCACGGGAACTCCTCATGACACTTTTTTTTAATAAGGCATTGCTCAGCTTTTTTATTGAAGAACAGATCAGTAACAATGGGCACTTTTATTTGTATTCGTATAGCAAAAAACAAACCAAAAAACCCGTGAGAATAAATGATTTGATAGTTTTCCAAAACCTTTTACAAAAATTTTCAGAGCTCTTTTAAGAAAAATATATTGAATACCCATGTGCCTACCACTAAGTTCAACACTTGCTAAAATTTGCTGTGTTTTGGAGTTCCCATTGTGGCACAGCAGGAACCAATCCAACTAGGAAGCATGAGGTTTCAGGTTTGATCCCTGGCCTCACTCAGTGGGTTAAGGATCTGGCGTTGCCATGAGCTGTGGTGTAGGTTGCAGACGTGGCTCAGATCCTGTGGCTGTGGTGTAGGCTGGCAGCTACAGCTCCGATTAGACCCCTAGCCTGGGAATCCCTGTTCGCCGTGGGTGTGGCCCTATAACGACAAAAAGAAAGTGCTGTTTTTGCTTCATCTACTTCTCTACGCATGTTTCCTCTGTGCCACTTCAGTGCTGCAGACATGACAGTTCACGTCTTCACAGTCAGCACGTGTGTCCTTAGAAACACACACTAACTTTCATAACCACAGTTACCACACTGAAGAAAATTAACTCTAGGAGTTCCTGTGCTGGCTCAACAGAAACAAATCTGACTAGTATCCATGAGGATGCACAGTCGATCCCTGGCCTCACTCAGGGGGTTAAGGATCCAGCATTGCTGTGAGCTGTGGTGTAGGACACAGACGCGGTTTGGATCCTGAGTGGCTGTGGCTGTGGCTGTGGCTGTGCATGGCTGGCAGCTGCAGCTCTGACTGGACCCCTAGCCTGGGAACCTCCATATGCCGTGGGCGTGGCCATAAAAAGACCAAAAGAAAAAATTAACTCTAATTCCCTAGTATCATGTAATTCCCATCGCACATTCAATTTCCTCCAGTTACCTCCGAAATATCTTTGTAGATGTCTTTTTGAACCAGATGTCTTTTGGATCCAATCAAGGTTCATGCATGGTATTTAATCATGTTTCTGTGAACCAAAAACAGTCTTCTCTGCATTTCTTTTTTAAAGATGACATTGACTTTGGGAAGAGACCAGACCAGTTGTCTTGGGTTCCACATTTCAGATTTGTCTGTTTTCTCCACTGAAGCTGTTCCTCTATCTCCTTCGTTTCCTGTAAACCCAAAGGCTAATAAAGACTTGATTAGATTCACATTAAATATTGCGGTACGAACACTCCACAGTGCAATATAAGTACTTCATATTACATTTCATTAAAAGACATGCCATTGCTACTAACAATGCTCACTGAATCACTTGGTTAAAGTGGAGCTGTCATTCCATAGTACAGGTTGCCTTTTTCCAGTTTCACTGTGTATGTTCTCTGGGTGCTATCTGGCTCTACACAATACCCTGCTTCCTTAGTGTCTAATGATCTCAGCATCCATCTAGCTGCTCCAGAGATTGCAAATGAGCAGTTTTTCAAATCTATCATTCCTTCTACTTTTGTCAGCTGACACTTTTCTGTAACGGAAGCCTCCCCACACCTAGAGATGAAGAGCTGTTCCTACTAAAAGAACAGGGTGAAAACCTAGTTCTTGCCTTCTAATTCCAGAATAAGGAGTTTTAAGATTCGCCGCCAATGGCGGAAATGAGCTGAGCTCCTTCGTTTTGTGTATTGCTACAGACTCAGGTTTTTGTTTCATATTCAGAGGTGAGTCATCCTGTCTGACCATCAAGTTAGCTCACATCTGACTCACACGTGACCTCTGACACATCCCCTTTACCTCACACTTGACCTCACATGCTTCCTTGGTTTTTGACCAAGATGTCCCAGGCTCAGAGTTCCTGTCATGGCTCAGTGGTTAACGAATCCGACCAGGAACCATGAGGTTGCAGGTTCCATCCCTGGCCTTGCTCAGTGGGTTAAGGATCTGGCATTGCTGTGAGCTGTGGTGTAGGTTGCAGATGTGGCTTGGATCTGGCATTGCTGTGGCTGTGGTGTAGGCCAGCAGCTGTAGCTCTGATTAGACCCATAGCCTGGGAACCTCCGCATGTCGCTGGTGCAGCCCTAAAAAGACAAAAAAAAAAAAAAAAAAAAGTTCCAGTCTTATCCTAGAACAGTCGGGGCCCAGACCTAGACTCAGCTCTTTCTCCAGGGAGTCCCGTTCCTTGTGCAGGCTAAGCTGGGAACTGAATTTTCTCACCGTCCTGGGGTTGCCATTCAGTGGATGGAGCTATGAAATACACAATTTTAAAAAAAAAGTATTTTCAATTTGTATTTATCTTTATAGTGGGCTTTACATAAATTCTTTGATTCTGATGGTTGTTTCAAACTAGTTGTTTTGATTTCTAGTAACTTTAACAATCTATTTTTGTCCTATACTACAATATACACAAAAGAGACTCAAAACACCACTACTACTGACAAGAAAACTGATAATTTTATAATTTTTTGCAGGTCTCTTTGTCCTCAGACAAATCCCATTAGGGATGTATATATAATCACAGTATGGAGTTCAGAAGTTTGTTGCAAGAATTCTTTTTTGGCATGGTTAAGTTGCCAATTTGATATTAAGTTTATCTGTTCCTTTGTTTTCAGTTTCAGAATCTTATTTTTACTTTTGAATATATAAATAATTTACATTTGTTCAAAAATCAAAAATCTCATAAAAAAGTAAAAATCAAAGAAACCTTGCTCCCACCCCTGCCTCTACCGCCTGTGCATTCCTGCCTCCATAAGCATTCATTTTTACTAGTTTGTAGCTTTATCTTCTTAGTTTCTCTTTGCAAAATAAGAAATTGTGTATACATGTGAGAAAACTCTCAGTTCTTACACAGAAAGTAGCAGGCTGTTTATAGTACAGTACTGTACTTTTTTCTCAATAATATGCTGTGGTGCAGGTATACCACTTGTATACTGTACTATCAAAATACAAACACTGGTAGTGTTTAGGGTAAGAAATCTGTCATAATAATTTTTTTTTGTCTTTTTGCTATTTCTTGGGCCGCTCCCGCGGCACATGGAGGTTCCCAGGCTAGGGGTCAAATCGGAGCTGTAGCCACCGGCCTACACCAGAGCCACAGCAACGCGGGATCCGAGCCGCGTCTGCAACCTACACCACAGCTACACCACTGAGCAAGGGCAGGGACCGAACCCTCAACCTCATGGTTCCTAGTCGGATTCGTTAACCACTGCGCCACTACAGGAACTCCATGTCATAATAATTTTTAGACTATTGGGGAGACATTCCCCAGCAACAACTATGCTGGCATCCACTGTGTGAGTCAAACACACATAGCACAGGTTCTCTTGTTTACCAACACACCTAAGCCTTCTTACCCCAGGTACATGTCAGGTGGCTAATGCTGTCAGTTTGCTGCTACAGACTGTGTTTTCAAAGGCTTCATATTACAACAGTGAGCAGCATTAGCATTAGATTCACCTTAGGTCACATTTTCAAAAGGTGGTACCACACTGGAATCACGACCTCCAGTATTACATTATTTCTGGAGGAAAAATTGTATCCATGTTTCCTAAATTGATAGATTTCCCCTCAGTATTAATTCCTTTCTTATATAATGAAATTCGATTTTTTTCTTAACACTTTTGTATGTAGAACATTTATGTAATTATACTCCACTATCCATTACCTGATGTGCAGTAAGTTGTGATTTTGTAAATGTTTCAGTACCTTGATACCTTTCCTTGTGACTTCTCTGAAGCATACAGCTGATTCATAGGTGGAGACTAGTAATGTTCTCAAGGCTCTCCTGTCAAGTTCTCTGATATAAGAAAACTCAGTTTCTCCAGTGCGTTTGCTAAGATGTGACAAAATGTGATGTCACACGGGAGGATTTTCCACACTGTTGCCACTTGGGGTATCTCCCTGGTGTGAATTACCTCGTGTTTGTTGAGAGCTGACTTCTTGAAGGATTTCCCATATTCACTACATTTATAGGGCTTCTCCCAGGTGTGTGTGTGCTGATGCACTGTGAGGGTTGACTTCATACAGAAGGATTTTCCACATCACTTCTCCCCTGTGTGCGTTCTCTGATGATTAATGAGGTGATTTCACATAGTTTTCTCACATTCTGTACATTCAAAGGGGTTCCTTCCTCTATGGGTTCGCTGGTGTACAGTGAGGGGGGATTTCATACAGAAAGATTTATCACATTCATTGCATTTATAGTTTCTCTTCTGTGTGAGTTCTCTGATGGATGATTAGGGCTGATTGTAACAGAAAGATTTCACACATTTATTACACTCCTGGGGCTTCTCCCCAGTGTGTATTCTCTGATGTTCAATGAGGTGATATCTGAAAGAAGTTTTTCCCACATTCTTTACATTCATAAAGTTTCTCCCTTGTGTGTGTTCACTGATGTTTAGTGAGGCGTGACTTCTGGAAAAAAGGTTTCCCATTCTTTACATTCATAAGGTTTCTCACCTGTGTGTATTCTCTGGTGCTGACTGAAGGCTGACTTCATATAGGTTTTCCCATAGTCATTACATTTGCAAGGTTTATCCCCTCTGTGAGCTCTCTCGTGTACAATTAAGGTTGACTTATGGTGAAAGGTCTTCTGATGGTCATTACATTCATAGGGTTTCTTTTCTGAATGTGTCCTCTGATGATCAGTGAGGCTTGACTTCATAGAAAAGCCTTTCCCACATTCTTTACATACGTGGGGTTTCTTCCCTGTGTGATTTCTCTGATGAATATTAAGAAGCGATTTTATGTAGAATGACTTTTCACATTCATTGCATTTAAAGGGTTTCTCTCCTGTGTGAGTTCTTTGGTATATAATCAGAGTTGACTTCACATGGAAGGCTTTCCCACATTCATTACATTTATGTGGTTTCTCCCCTGTGTGAATTTTCTGATGTTTAGTGAGGGATGATTTTTTGCAGAAGGACTTCTCACCCATAGGGTTTCTCCCCTGTATAAATTCTTTGATGCAGTGAGGATAGAATTCATGGAGGATGATTTGCAACATTCATTACACTCATAGGGTTTTAAACCTCTGTGAATTTCCTGGTGTTTAGTGAGATTTTACTTCACACACAAGGTTTTCCCACATTCATTACAGCCATAGGGTTTCTTCTGTGTGTGAGATACTTGTATAATTAGGGCTGACTTGGAGCAAAAGAATTTCCCACACTCAGTACATTTATAGGATTTCTCTTCTGTATGCTTCCCTTGATGTACATGTAGGGCTGACTTACAGTAGGATTTTCCACATTCATTGCATTTGAAAGATTTCTCCCCTGAATGCATTTTCTGATGTTAAGTTTGATTTCACACAAATTATTTCCCACAATCCTTACATTCATATGGTTTCTCCCCTGTGTGAGTTCTCTGATGATGACTGAATTTGGATTTTGCATAGAAGAATTTCCCACAATCCTTACATTGATAGGGTTTCTCTCCTGTGTGAATTCTCTGATGGACTTTTAGGGCTGAGCTATAACAAAAAGTTTTCTTACATTCATTACATACATCAAGTTTTCCTATGTTCTCTGCTGATCAGTAATGGCTGGCTTCCCAGAGGCACTATTACATTCACTGGGTTTCTCTCCTGTTTGAGTTCTTTGAGGGTCAGTAGCTTATGATTTGTGGAAGTTTTTTCCACATTTGTTCCTGTCATATAGTTCCTCTTCTGCGTGTGTCTTCTCATGTTGAGTGAGGTGTGATTCCTGGTAAAAAGAATTATTGCCATGATGGCATTCAAACGTTTTCTTTCCCGTGGGAGTTTTATGAAGTTGAGCGAGGTGGGTCTTTGGCCTGAAATTATTCCCATTTTCATTAGATTCATGGGTTTTTTCCTCCATGTTAATTTTCTCATGTTTAAACAGAGTTGACTTCTCACACTCATGAACTTCAAAGTGATTCTTCCTTGTGGGAGCTTTGTGCCGGACTTTGAGGGCTGACTGGTTGCTGATATTTCCCCCCTATTCCTTAGGATCCTGGAATTTTCCCTCTTTTGGGGCCCTCTGAGGTGTGATGGTGGCTGCCTCACTGACAGCTGCTCTGCATTCATGATCTTCAAGAGGTGGCCCTAAAGGCTCAATTTTCTGTTGTCCAATAAGGTCTTTTTCCCCATCTTGGTTATGTTCATCAGATTTCTTTCCAGTATGAGTACTGCCTTGATTATTATCACGAAGCAACTTCCCACATGGATTAACTTCATGAGAATTTTTACTTGGATGATTTTTATCACTAATAACTGATTCTGAAACATTTTTCAAACTCATTCTACCTAAGTCATATTGACAAGGTATTTTTCTGAAAATCTCTCTCTTAGTATTTTTTTTGCTGATAAGTGAAACTTGCCACAAATGTTTATCTTGGTTTTCCTTTCTTCTGTCTATAAGGTCATAAATAAGAAAAATTAGTGTGCTTTTAAAATGCTAACAGTTTCTATGTAAATACAATTTAGTACATCAGTAATTCTCATTTTTTAGTCCTAAGCTTCTGTGATGAAATCCGAGGCATGTATTTCTCCTTAGGCCAAGAAAAAGAAAAATAGAAAATACCTGCTATAGTGGAAAAGGGAGGAATTCCCATCATGGCGCAGCAGAAACAAATCCAACTAGGAACCGTGAGGTTATGGGTTCTATCCCTGGCCTAGCTCAGTGGGTTAAGGATCCAGTGTTGCTGTAAGCTGTGGTGCAGGTCACAGACGCAGGTTGGATCCTGCTGGCTGTGGCATAGGCCAGCAGCTGTAGCTCCGATTTGACTCCTAGCCTGGGAACCTCCGTATGCCACGAGTGCAGCCCTAAAAAGCAAAAAAAGAAAAGAAAAAAGAAAGAAAACAGAGAATGAACAAATATATTTACTGTTTGAAAAATAAGACCTTCAGAATTAAAAAGAGAAGAACTAAACAGAAGGAATAGTACAACTGAGGAAAAAGTATGGTAGAGGAGTTCCTGTCATGGCTCAGTGGTTAACAAACCTGACTAGCATCCATGAAGATACAGGTTCGATGCCTGGCCTCACTCAGTGGGTTAAGGATCTGGCGTTGCCATGAGCTGTGGTGTAGGCTGCAAACACAGCTTGGACCCTGCATTGCTGTGGTTCTGGAGTAGGCCAATGGCTACAGCTCCAATTGGACCCCTAGCCTGGGAACCTCCATATTCCACGGGTGCAGCACTAAAAAGACAGGAAGGAAAGAAGGAGGAAAGAGAAACAGTGTGACAGAAAAACTCACAGAAAATTGGGTTATTATCCCAATGAAAACTATGAACAGGAAGTAGAGTGAGAAATATTAGTATACATGGATTTCAGGAAATACATCAGAAAAAGTCTTGAGTGTGGGATTAAAAAAGATTTTATGTATACAGATATAACACATTATCTATTAAACCAATGGATAAAATAAGATCCATATTAGTTGTTTAAGACATCCTTACAAAAATATACAATAAATACTTTAAAAAATATTAATTCCCATTCACCAGCCACAAATGTGCTTTTCAGCTTTGGTTCTACTAAAGACTTAGTTGGCCTCCAGAAAATGTATCTCTCCCCTTTCCTCCCCCCTATCTTTTCTCTCCTTCCCTTCCTCATACATTTTCAAATAATACCTCTTTTTTTTTCTTTTTTTTTGTCTTTTTTTGCTATTTCTTTGGGCCACTCCCGAGGCATATGGAGGTTCCCAGGCTAGGGGTCCAATCGGAGCTGTAGCTGCCGGCCTACACCAGAGCCACAGCAACGCGAGATCCAAGACGCGTCTGCAACCTACACCACAGCTCACAGCAACGCCGGATCCTTAACCCACTGAGCAAGGCCAGGGACCGAACCCACAACCTCATGGTTCCCAGTCGGATTCGTTAACCACTGCGCCACGACGGGAACTCCCAAATAATACCTCTTAAACTCAATTTTCTCCAACAGTGAAATAGTCACTACCTATACTTTTTATTTACACACTATGGAAAGGACTAATTTTACCTACTAGCACTCAAAAACACTGAAGTTAAAAAAGTATCATACAATTTGTTTATCTCTTCCAACTACAGCCTATACTCCTGGCAGGTTTTAATGTATCGCCAGTTGCCTTTGAGTCCCTCTGATGAGATGTTCAGTGGCGGCCCTCAAACAGAAGAACCAGAATTACTTGGAAATTTTTATTCAAAACATGAAGTACAGCCTGTCATGTCAATCTACAGACCCCCTTGAATCAGAATGTACAGGTAAGTGATGTAGGCCTATATACTTAAGAAGTGCTTTCTGAATAAACATATCTATCTGTATTAAGAGATAAGCGTACTATTACACATTACACATCAAATTAAGGAAGAATAAAAAAGAGACCCGTCAGATGGGGACAAAAGCCTCAAGTGATAACCAGATGCTCTCAGGCATCACAATGAAGTCTGAGTTCCTTCTGGCTCAGCCACTAAGTGAAATGGGAATCTAAGAGGGGAGAGATTAATGTTAGCTCGAGTAATTAAGAAGCCCTTCAAAAAGAGAGGTGACAGTCAGAATGGCCATCATTAATAAATCCACAAATAACAAGTACTAGAGGGGCTGTGGAGAAAAGGGAACCCTCCTGCACTGTTGGTGGGAATGTAAACTGGTAGAGCCACTATGGAGAACAGTTTGGAGATACCTTAGAAATCTATACATAGAACTTCCATATGACCCTGCAATCCCACTCTTGGGCATCTATCCGGACAAAACTCTACTTAAAAGAGACACATGCACCCGCATGTTCATTGCAGCACTATTCACAATAGCCAGGACATGGAAACAACCCAAATGTCCATCGACAGAGGATTGGATTCGGAAGATGTGGTATATGTACACAATGGAATACTACTCAGCCATAAAAAAGAATGATGACATAATGCCATTTGCAGCAACATGGATGGAACTAGAGAATCTCATACTGAGTGAAATGAGCCAGAAAGACAAAGACAAATACCATATGATATCACTTATAACTGGAATCTAGGAGTTCCCGTCGTGGCGCAGTGGTTAACAAATCCGACTAGGAACCATGAGGTTGCGGGTTCGGTCCCTGCTCTTGCTCAGTGGGTTGACGATCCGGTGTTGCCGTGAGCTGTGGTGTAGGTTGCAGACGCGGCTCGGATCCCGCATTGCTGTGGCTCTGGCGTAGGCCTGTGGCTACAGCTCCGATTGGACCCCTAGCCTGGGAACCTCCATATGCCGCGGGAGCGGCCCAAGAAATAGCAAAAAGACAAAAAATAAATAAATAAATAACTGGAATCTAATATCCAGCACAAATGAACATGTCCTCAGAAAAGAAAATCATGGACTTGGAGAAGAGACTTGTGGCTGCCTGATGGGAGGGGGAGGGAGTGGGAGGGATCGGGAGCTTGGGCTTATCAGACACAACGTAGAGTAGATTTACAAGGAGATCCTGCTGAATAGCATTGAGAACTATGTCTAGATACTCATGTTGCAAAGAAAGGGTGGGGGAAAAAATGTAATTGTAATGTATACATGTAAGGATAACTTGACCCCCTTCCTGTACAGTGGGAAAATAAAAAAAAAAAAGAGGGGAGAAATTTAGCTCAAATTCAAACTAAGTATAAAATAAGCACAACGAGCATTAATCACATGGCAGGCACAGTCCTACACCCTTTCTTAGGATCTGGACGGGGAACCTCGAGAAGAGGTACAGATATGAGAGGGTGTGTGAGCAGTGTTTAGAAGGCACAGTCAAATGGAACTTATCAGGAGTCTTTGAGCAACAGCAACAAAAGAGCTGAATGTGGACTGGTACATTTGTTTTCAAAAGAGCTGTTAATAACAGATGGCAACCCTAGGCTTATCTAAGACTATCAACAAGACAAAACAGATGTGCTAGGTTTTAAAATATATACTTACAATCAAGAATGAAATAAGGCATCAAAGAATAAGGTTTTGGTTTTGAGTGAGGTCACTGGAAAGTAAGAATAAAAGCTATACAATACAGTTTTCAAATGAAAATAAAAAAATAAGAGGAACTATGGAGAGATCAGTCCTATAGGTCTTTTCATAGTTATCAGACATGGGAGAAAAAATGTTAGTCCCTAAGCAAGTGGAGATAAGGAATGTGAGAGGATTTACAATTTGGAAGAAATGATTTTAGGGTTAGTTTTGTCATAGTGACAGTGAAAGACTGGACACCTCAGGTAAAATGGGGATTAGAGGGTAGATGAGACTAAGATAGAGGAGGTGGGCATTTTCCAAACACTGGGGCAAGTGAAAAGCTTAACTCTCAAGAGACAAGGTACTGGGGAAGTACTATAGAGAAGGGACATAAGACCAAACTTCCCAGGAGCAAGAGAGCATGTCATCAAAACTGCTTGCTATTGTAAGATGTCTTACTTTCACTAAATTTGATGATATAAAATACTATGTCATACTTTTTCTTTCTTTTTTTCTTTTTGCCTTTTCTAGGGCCGCACCTGCAGCATATGGAGGTTCCCAGGCTAGGGGTTGAATTGGAGCTACAGCTGCCAGCCTACACCACAGCCACAGCAACGCCACATCCAAGCCACGTCTGCAACCTACACAACAGCTCACGACAATGCCAGATCCTTAACCCACTGAGCAAGGCCAGGGGTCGAGCCTGCAACCTCATGGTTCCCAGTCAGATTCATTAACCACTAAGCCACGAAGGAAACTCCAACTTTTTATTTCTCTGATGAACAATGAAGTTGTAGGTATTCTCATTTATCATGTGTGGTTTTGTTTCTAATTTGTTTTTCCTTTTCATGTTCATCTTTTCTCCATTTCTCTGTAGGGCTGTGCGACTTTTCTCAGGCATTGTTGGAGTATATTATTCAACAAACTTAACTGAATGCTCAACTCTGTCTGGCACTATCCTTGACAGTGGAAATAGAGATACGAATTTCTTAAAAAACAAAGAAAAAACCCTTTTCTGGGAGTTCCCATCATAGTCCAGTGGAAACAAATCCAACTAGGAACCATGAGGTTGAGGGTTTGATCCCTGGCTTCACTCATGGTATTACCATGAGCTGTGGTGTAGGTCGCAGACACAGCGCGGATCTCATGTTGCTGTGGGCGTGGTGTAGGCCAGCACCTGTAGCTCCGATAGGACCCCTAGCCTGGGAACCTCCATATGCCGTGGGTGTGGCCCTAAAAAGCAAAAACAAACAAACAAACAAAAAAACCCTTTTATCATAAAGCTTATATTCTTGTGGGAGGAAGCAGACATTAAAACAAATAATGTAAAATGACTTAAATTTCTATTTGAGAAAAGCCATGAATGTATTTTATACATTATACCTTTGCTGGTTTTGTGTTAAAAGTAACTTCTCACTCCATGCCATGTCTTTTGAATTATTACGGTATTTTGTAATGAATGTTCTTAATGTAATTAATCTATTTTTTCCTCAAAAACAGTATTTTTGTGCTGTTTGATAAACCCTTTCAGAAGGACTGCACATGTATGATGATACATACATATTAACACGATACATAAGATTCCCCTATTTTAATATAGTTACAAAGATATTCCACTATGCTTTCTTCTAGAAGTTTTATATACTTTTAGATTGATTTCTGTAACGGCAAAAGACGTGTTTTCCCCCACGTGCATAAATAATTTTCTCAGCAGCACTCACTGAATAGTCTCCCCTTTGCCTGCTCTCACATATGTGATTTCTCTATGTGTGGAGCTAGTCCTGGAATCTTATTTCTGATTCATTTATTTTTGTACCAATATAATACTACCATATAACTAGCACTGAATTTGAGAGGGCAAGCTCCCTGATAGTTTTTCTTAGCCTTCTAAAGGGCTTTATTTTGGGACTCTGCTAGTCCACACAAATTTTTTTAATTTTGAATCTAATGATCCTAGAACTTGAAGTCTTCATGTTTTAATTCTGTTCTCCTTTTTTAAAAATTTTCACAGTTCTTGTCGTGTCTCAGTGGTTAATGAACCTGACCAGTATCCATGAGGATGTGGGTTTGATCCCTGGCCTTGATCAGTGGGTTAAGGATCCAGTGTTGCCATGAGCTGTGGTGTAGGTCACAGACACGGCTCGGATCCCATGCTGCTGTGTCGCAGGCCAGCAGCTACAGCTCCAGTTCGACCCCTAGCCTGGGAACCTCTGTATGCTGTGCATGCGGCCCTAAAAAAAAAAAAAAAGACAAAAAAAACTTTTTTTTTGGCCATC
This sequence comes from Sus scrofa, assembly GCF_054392235.1. Taxonomy (NCBI): domain Eukaryota; kingdom Metazoa; phylum Chordata; class Mammalia; order Artiodactyla; family Suidae; genus Sus; species Sus scrofa. Next base: position 4,426,559 of record NC_139385.1, read on the forward strand.
CCACGGCATACGGAGTTCCCAGGCCAGGGATCAGATCCAAGCTGCAGCTATGACCTATGCTGCAACCACCCCAACACAGGATCCTTAACTCACTGTGCCAGGCTGGAGATCGAACCTGAGTCCTGGTACTTCAGAGGCACCGCTGATCCTGCTGAGCCACAGGGGAACTCCCATTTTAATTCTATTAAATCAATCCCCATTTTAGTTTTAGACTTAATTCTTAAACAAATCAGTACTCAAAAACAATCTTACGCTGTATTTTACCTTTTTTAGGGCTGCACTTTTTAGGGGCTGCACCTGAGGCATACGGAAGTTCCCAGGCTAGGGGTCGAATTGGAGCTACAACTGCTGGCCTATGCCACAACCACAGCAATACCAGACCTGAGCCACATCTGTGACCTGCACTGCAGCTTGCAGCAATGCCAGATCCTTTAACCCACTGAGTGAGGCCAGGGATGGAACCCACATTGTTACGGATGCTAGTCAGATTCTTAACCCAATAAGCCACAATGGGAACTCCTATTTTACTATTTCTTTTTTGTTGTTGTTGTTGTTGTTGTTGTTGCTATTTCTTGGGCCGCTCCCGCGGCATATGGAGGTTCCCAGGCTAGGGGTTGAATCGGAGCTGTAGCCACAGGCCTACGCCAGAGCCACAGCAATGCGGGATCCGAGCCGCGTCTGCAACCTACACCACAGCTCACGGCAACGCCGGATCGTTAACCCACTGAGCAAGGGCAGGGACCGAACCCGCAATCTCATGGTTCCTAGTCGGATTCGTTAACCACTGCGCCACGACGGGAACTCCCTATTTTACTATTTCTTGATTGAAGTTCATGTTCTAGAAGATTCTATAAGAATTCATGAGAATAATATTTCCCAACATGCTTACATATTCAAACTTATTTTATTGTTACTTTAACTGGGAATAATATTTTGTCTGCATACAATATTATTGGGATTTACTTTCAGTTCTTAAGGAGTTTGTAATTCTTTCTCCACTACTTTTAAAAGCACTGAATACTATTGTGGATATCTGAGATCAGCTTGATTTTTTTTTTCCTCCCTCTTAAAAATGACTTAAGTCCTGGGGATCTAATGTACAGCATGGTGTCTATAGCTAATAATATGGTATTGCATCCTTGAAAGCTGCGGCAATTAAATCTAAATCGTTCTCACCACCCTCCCCACACAAATTACCTACATTAACTACCTAAGAGGATGAATGTGTCAATATTCTTAATCTTGGTAATCATTTTACAATATATATCAAATCATGTTGTATACTTTAAATATATACAATTATATCTGTTATTCTTCAACCATGTTTGAGATGACTTAATTCTTTGGTTTTGCAGACCAAAAAGATCTTTCTTTAAAAATCTAGTAACTTCCCTAGGATATATCATGGTGGTAACAATTCTGAGTTGGTTTCCCGTGAGTTACTCTGTCCTTTTCATGCAGACTCCAGGGGCTTCCTTCATGCCAGGAAGTTTTTCTTGCAATGTATTGTTCTAGCAGGTATTTCTGGCTCTCCATTCTGGGGCCTGCATGGTGTGTGTGCTGAATCCCCCTTTCCAGTCTGCCTCATGTGCCCCCTAATTGTGCCCTGGCTTCCAGCTCCTGCTCACTTCTTGTGCTGCTCTCTCCCAGGTCCCTCACTGTGTTTTCAGCTCCTTGTGCTCCTTCCAATACTACACCTTTCACTCTTAGGTTGTTTTCTCTTCCAGTTGATTCTTGAGCACTGGAAGCTTTCAGATCATCTCCTGTGGTCTCTGTGCCTCTTTCACCTACCTCAGTGCTTCTGTATAGTTCCTTGTGCTTTTGGATCATAGGGGCAACTGCTGCATTAAGTTGTAAAATATTCAGAGTGAAATAATACTTGGTCACAATATTTCTCTCTTCTTTTTTTTTTTTTTTTTTTTTGGTCTTTTTTTTTTTTTTGTCTTTTTGTCTTTTGTTGTTGTTGTTGCTATTTCTTGGGCCGCTCCCGCGGCATATGGAGGTTCCCAGGCTAGGGGTTGAATCGGAGCTGTAGCCACCGGCCTACGCCAGAGCCACAGCAACGCGGGATCCGAGCCGCGTCTGCAACCTACACCACAGCTCACGGCAACACCGGATCATTAACCCACTGAGCAAGGGCAGGGACCGAACCCGCAACCTCATGGTTCCTAGTCGGATTCGTTAACCACTGCGCCACGATGGGAACTCCCCTCTCTTCTTTAACAGTGTTTTTAGGTGAGTGTTCTTCGCTTACTACATTTTTTTGCCTTTTCTTTATCTCTTTTTTCTTTATGAAAACATGCATCCTGCACTGCTGCTTAGGACCAAGGATTTAACACTGAATTTGATGGCCTTTTATCTCCCTCAGAAAACCTCCAGTCATTTTTACGTGCAGCCTTTTTTATCCCCCACCATCAATACTTTATGAAGCTAAGGCTTCTGTGTGGGATTCCCACCTTGAATCCCACTCCTCCTCTGGTTCTCAGAACCAAAGCAGTTGGTCCTATTTCCATTTTCGAATCAGAAATTCATTGTTTCCTTGTTTGACAAGCCTCTTTCTTGGCCTCCAGAATACTCTCTTGATTTCCAACTCTTTACGCACATGCTGTAGAGCCCGGGGTTTCAGCCTCTTTTCCTGTCTATCCACATCCACTCTCCAAAGCTCTGTCATGACTGCATACCACCTTCCAACTCACGACCCTCAGTTTAATCTGCACTCCTGCCTGTTCTCCAACTCCAGGTCTCCATGTCCAAGTGCCTCACCAATATCTAACCTTGAATAATTAATAGTCATCTCAAACCACTGGTGCTTCTCAAAGTAATTTCTTGAAAAAATTGGCCAACTGCTCCTCCCCATTTTTCCAATCTCAGTAAACACTTCCCACTCCGTCGGGTTGCTCAGACTTAACACTGTCATCCTGGCGTCCCTCCTTTCTCGCACACTCCACATCTTACCCCATAATAAATCCTACTTTCAAAACACACAGCCACATCTCACCACCATCACTTCAAATCCGAGGTACTGCAAACCTCTCTTCACGGTCGAGAGCCAAAACCACCAACACTCCCACAGTTTATGCTTTCTGTTACCGTAACTAATGTTCTACTGTGTTCAACAGACTTTACTGCTCCAGGAAACTCATGCCCAGGAAGATAAAAGTAGAAAATTGTTTTGCTGTTCATTTCAGAAGTTTCATCAAAACCCTTTAACTCACCTCTCCAATAGATACTAAGCTGCTTATTCCCCAGGACTATTCAATCCTTGTTGAATCCTTGTCCACAAACCCTAAACTATTAAATCATGATTCTTACCCAATGGTTATCTAGACCTTGCATTTAAAAATATACATTAAACCATGCCCTCGAATCTCATAAATAACCTGACTTTGTTCACGTCCCTCCAAGATGCTACCAAGACTGTCAAGGTGAGCAATAAACTCAGATTGACCTTAACAATGATGGTTGTGGGTATTTCAGGGGCCAGCATTTCACACTGTCTTGATGCTTTTATTCATGTCCACCACCCTTGCATAGAAGCAAAGAAATTATTTTAAAACATTCTTTTGCAGAAATCCATTAACAGCTATTCATCTCACCAAAACGAAGTCAAAGCTCCTCCCATGTCCTACAAGACATCCCAGGGTCCCTGGCTACCTCTCTGATATCATCTCCCACCAGTATCCCTCTCAGGTGCTCCCTGACACCACAGTGGCCTCCCTGGTTTTCTCAGAGCACTGCCAACAAACTCCTGCCAAGGAACTTTGCCCTGTGGCTGTTCCTTCTGCCTGGAACCCCAGAACCCACATGACTCACTGCCTACTTCATTATCTGCTCTAGTGCTGACTCTACCAGAAAGGTATTCTCCACCCACCTTTGACAAAAGCACCCCCATTCTCCATCTCCTGATAGCCTGCTTTAACTCTTTTCATCATTCTTGTCACCACTGGACATGTCAACTTACTCAGGTCTACCTCCTCCTGCTCACTTGTAAGCTCTAGGAGCTCAGGGACAGTGTTAGTTCATCAGCGTAATCTCAACACCAAGAATGCGTGACACAGGGTAGGGATATCCGCAGAATGAATAGTGAATGAAGGTCTAGGGGAAAACTGAAAAGAAAATAGTCCATGAAAATGGAGAGAAAATGCATACTAGGCAAGGAGAAGCCAAGAACAAAGGACAGGCAGCAGATCAAAAGCGGGTATAAGAATGGCCAACTTCCCTAGTATGTACACTATTGTATATGGATTGGATGGTCAACAGGGACCTCCTGTACAGCACAGGAAAGTCTACTCTATATTCTGTGATGGCTTAAATGTGAAAAGAATCTGAAAAAGAATGGATGTGTGTATATGAGTAAATCACTTAGTTGTACAGCAGAAATTAACATAATACTGTAAATTAACAAAACTTCAATAAAGTTTTTAAGAATGAAAAAAAAAAAAAGAATAGCTACCTTCCCTAAGTCAGGCAGAAAAGGACAGCGTTGGTATTTAAGAGTGGTGGACGCAGTGTGATTCACGTGATGCGAAGCAGGATGCTCTCTGGCCAGTTACTTCCGAAGGTCTGAGGCCCCGAAACAGAATTCCTGAGACACAGACCAAAGGTTCCAACTCCTGAACCCTCCAATCCGGGACCTCATTTCCACTGGCTTCTTTTTTTTTTTTTTCTTTTTCATCTAAAAATGCCCAACTCACCTGGACCCCTCCAGCCTGGGAATTCTCTAACAGCCACAGCTCTTCTCCTTGCTCCAGCCTGAAGATCACCTCTGTTACGGTGGTCCAGTACCCTGTGAGTGAGCGTCAGGGTAAGACTTCTGACGAGGCGCTAGACGTCAGGGCCCCTGAAGGATAAGGAAGGTGGGCTTTAAGAGTCACATGATAAAGGTGCCCATTTGAACAGTCTTGACAGAGGTGAGGACATAAACATTCTTTTGGTGCCCAGTGGAGACAATCATTTCTGACCCATGAGACTCCACCAAGGGCTCATACGTGTTGGCAGCTAAGGAAAGAAATGCACAAGAAGAGACAGGATTAAGATGGCAGAGTAGAAGGACTGGAGCACACCTTCTATCAGAAAAGCAACAAAATTACAACCAACTGCTGAACAACCTTCAACCAAATAGACTGCAAACTTTCAAAAAAGATACCCTACTCCAGAAGACAAAGAGGAGGCCACATCAAGACAGTAGGAGGGGTGATTATGCGATACAAGCAACCCCACACCTGCCGGGTGGGCAGCCCACAGACTGGAAAGTAACTGCATCACAGGGACTCACCTACGGGAGGGAAAGTTCTGATCCCCACATCAGGTCCCCATGCCTGGGGATCTGGCCTTGGGAGAAGGACCCCCCAGAAGCCCAGTGGGGCTTGTGTGCAGGAGCTCCACGGCACAGGGGGAAACAGAGACCCCATTCTTAAAAGGCGCACATAGGCTTTCATGTGCACTGGGTCCCAGGGCAAAGCAGAGACTCCATAGGAATCTGGGTTGGACCTGACTGCAGTTCTTGGAGGATCTCCTGGGAAAACATGGTGACTGGCTTGTTATGGGGGACAGATACTGGAGGCAAAGTTCTCTGGAATAATCACTAGTGTGTGTTCCTTCAGAAGTGGCCATTTTGGGAAAATCTGGCCCCGGGCATTAGCGCCGAGAAGCCCGAGGCCAAACAATAATCCAGGTGGGATCACAGCCCCATCCATCAGTAAAAATGCTGCCTAAAGACCCCCCAGGCACACAGCCACCTCTAATCTCACCCAGAGACAAAGCCCCACCCACCAGAAGGATAAGAATCAGCTCCACCTACCAGTGGGCAGGCACCAGTCACTTCCATCAGGAAGCCTACAGTAAGCCCTGTGACAACTTCAGCCAGAGGGGTGTGGTGGACATCAGAAGTAAGAGAAGCTACAACTCTATTGTCTGCAAAAACAAAAACCTATACAAAATGAAAAAGCAAAGCACTATAACTCAAAGAAAGGAGTGAGAAAAAAATCACAGAAAAACAGCTAAATGATCTGGAGATTATCAGCCTCCCGGAAAAAGACTTTAGACTGATGATAGTGAAGATGATTCAAGACATTGGAAATAAACTGGAGGCAAGGACTGATAAATTACAGCAAACACTGAGCAAAGAAATAACAAGGTTTAAGGCTTAAGCAAGCAGAGATGCAAAATACAGTAACAGAAATAAAAAATTCATTAGAAGCAACCAACGGGAGAATACAGGAGGCAGAAGAACGAATAAGCGAGGTGGAGGACAGACTAGTGGAACTTACTGATATGGAACAGAAAAGAGAAAAAAGACTGAAAAGAAATGAAGACAGTCTAAGAGAAATCTAGGACAACGTTAAACACACCAACATCCGTATTACAGGGGTTCCAGAATGAGAAGAGAGAGATAAAGGGCCAGAAAAAAAATATCTGAAGAGATAATAGCCAAAAACTTCCCTAACATGGGAAAGGAATCACTCACTCAAATCTAGGAAGCACCACAAGTATCACATAAAATAAACCCAAGGAGAAACGCCCTGAGCACACATTAATCAAACTGACCAAAATTAAAGACAAAGAGAAAATACTGAAAGCAACTAGGGAAAAGAAATAAATAACATACAAGGGAACCTTGATAATGTTATCAGCAGATTTTTCATCAGAAACTCTGCAGGTCAGAAGCGGGTGGCACGATATACTTAAAGTGATGAAAGGAAAAAAACCTCAAACCAAGATTACTCTACCCAACAAAGCTTTCATTCAGATTTAAAGGAGAAATCAAAAGCTTTACAGATAAACAAAAGCTAAGAGAATTCAGCAACACTGAACCAGTTACAACAAATACTAAAGGAACTTCTCTAGGCAGAAGAGAAAAGGCAAAACTAAAAACAAAAATACTACAAATGACAAGGTGTGCCAGGAAAGGAAAAATACAGTAAAGGTAGGAAATCATCCATGCACAAATATGCTACCAAAATCAGAAATCGTGAGAAGAGGAGGGTACTAATGCAGGACACTGGAGATGCACTTGCAATTAGGAGACCAACAACTTAAAACAATCTCGTATATATATATATAGACTCCTATATTGAAACTTCAGGGGAGTTCCCGTCGTGGTGCAGTGGTTAATGAATCCAACTAGGAACCATGAGGTTGCAGGTTCAATCCCTGGCCTTGCTCAGTGGGTTGAGGATCTGGGCGTTGTAGTGAGCTGTGGTGTAGGTGACAGACACGGCTCGGATCCCGTGTTGCTGTGGCTCTGGCATAGGCCAGTGGCTATGGCTCCGATTAGACCCCTAGCCTGGGAATTTCCATATGCCGAGGGAGCGGCCCTAGAAAAGGCAAAAAGACAAAAAACGAAAACAAAAACAAAAAAAAAAACTTCAGGGTAACTGTCAACCAAGAATCTACAATAGATACACACAAATAAGAAAAAGCAACTCAAATACAATAATAAAGATAGTCATCAAACCACAAGAAGAGAGAACAAGAAGGGAAGAAAAAAGAGCAACAAAAACGAATCCAGGAGTTCCCATCATGGCGCAGTGATTAACGAATCCGACTAGGAACCATGAGGTTGCGGGTTCGGTCCCTGGCCTTGCTCAGTGGGTTAAGGATCCGGCGTTGCCGTGAGCTGTGGTGTAGGTTGCAGATGCGGCTCGGATCCCGAGTTGCTGTGGCTCTGACGTAGGCCAGTGGCTACAGCTCCGATTCAACCCCTAGCCTGGGAACCTCCATATGCTGCAGGAGCGGCCCAAAGAAATGGCAAAAAAAAAGACAAAAAAAAAAAAAAAAGAATCCAAAACACTTAATAAAATGGCAATAAGAACACATATACCAATAATTACCTTAAATGTAGATGGACTAAATGCCCCAACCAAAAGACTGGCTGAATGGATACAAAAACAAGACCCATATATATGCTGTCTTCAAGAGACCCACTTCACTTCTAGGGACACATACAAAGTCAAAGTAAGAGGATGGAAGAAAATATTTCATGCAAACGGGGATCAAAAGAAAGCTGGAGTAGCAATACTCATATCAGACAAAATAGACCTTAAAGTGAAGAATATTTTAAGGGACAAAGAAGGACATTACATAATGATCAAAGGATCAATCCAAGAAGATGATATAACAATTTTAAATATCTATGCACCCAACACAGGTTCACCACAATATATAAGGCAACTGCTAACGACCTTAAAAGGAAAAATCGACAATAACGCAATCATAGTGGGAGACTTTAACACCCCACTTACAGCAATGGACAGATCAACCAGACAGAAAATCAACAAGGAAACACAGGCCCTAAATGAAGTATTAGACCAAATGGACTTAATAGATATTTACAGAACATTCCGTCCAAAAGCAGCACAATACACATTTTTCTAAAGTACACATGGAACGTTCTCTAGGACTGGTCACATTCAGGGCCACAAATCAAGCCTTGGTAACTTTAAGAAAATCAAAATCATATCAAGCATCTTTTCTGACTACAACGCTATGCAACTAGAAATCAACAAGAAAAAAACTTCAAAAAAACAAAAAACAAAACAAAAAAACACCAACACGTGGAGACTAAACAACATGCTATTAACAACCAATGGATCACTGAAGAAATCAAAGAGGAAATTAAAAAATACCTAGAAGCAAATGACAACAAAGACACAACACTCCAAAACCTAGGGGATGCAGCAAAAGCAGTTCTAAGAGCGAAGTTTATAGTAATACAAGGCCACCTCAGGAAACAAGAAAAAGCTCAAATAAACAACCTTACTTTACAGCTAAAGCAGCTAGAGAGAGAACAGACAAGACCTGAAGTTAGCAGAAAGAAAGAAATCATAAAGATCAGAGCAGAAATAAATGAAATAGAAACAAAGAAAAACAGAAAAAAGATCAATAAAACTAAAAGCTGGTTCTTTGAAAAGAGCAACAAAATTGAAAAACCCTTAACCAGACTTATCAAGAAAAAAAACAAAGAGGACTCAAATCAGCAAAATTAGAAATGAAAAAGGAGAAGTTACAACAGACGTCACAGAAATATAAAGGATCATAAGAGAGTACTACATGCAACTGTATGCCAAAAAAACCTAGAAGAAATGGACAAATTCTTAGAAAAGTACAATCTTCCAAGACTAAACCAAGATGAAATAGAAAAGATGAATGGACCCATCACAAGAACTGAAATTGAAACTGTGATTAAAAAACTTCCAACAAACCAAAGTCCAGGACCAGACAGCTTCACCAGTGAATTCTATCAAACATTTATCCTTCAGAAAGTTTTCCCAAAAAATTGCAGAGGAAAGAACACTCCAAAACTCATTCTATGAGGCCATCATCACCCTGGTACCAAAACCAGACAAAGATTCCACAAAAAAAGAAAATCACAGGCCAGTATTACTGATGAACACAGGTGCAAAAATCCTCAACAAAATACTAGCAAACTGAATCCAACAATACAGTAAAAGGATTGTACATCATAATCAAGTGGGATTTATCCCAGGGACGCAAGGATTCTTCAATATCCACCAATCAATCACTGTGATACAGACTGAACATTAACATTAACAACCTGAAGAATAAAAACCATTGGAGTTGCCACCATGGCACAGCAGAAATGAATCCAACTAGGAGCCATGAGGTTGCAGGTTTGATCCCTGGCCTCACTCAGTGGGTTAAGGATCCAGTGTTGCCGTGAGATTAGTATAGGTCACAGATGCAACTCGGATCTGTGTTGCTGTGGCTGCGGCGTAGGCCGGCAGCAACAGCTCTGATTAGACCCCTAGCCTGGGAACCTCCATATGTCATGGGTGCAGCCCTAGAAAGACAAAAGACAAAAAACAAACAAACAAACATATGATCCTCTCAATAGATGCAGAAAAAGCCTTTGACAAAATCCAACACCTATTTCTAATAAAAACCCTCCAGAAAGTGGGCATAGAGGGAACCTACCTCAACATAATAAAGGCCATATATGACAAACCCAGGGCTAACGTCATTCTCAATGGTGAAAAGCTGAAAGAATTCCTACTGACATCAGGAACAAGACAAGGATGTCCACTCTCACCACTACTATTCAACAGTTTTGGAAGTCCTAGCCATGGCAATCAGAGAAGAAATAAGAGGAGTCCAAATTGGAAAGGAAGAAATAAAACCACCACTATTTGCAGATGACATGATACTATACCTAGAAAATCCTAAAGATGCTACCAGAACACTGTTAGAGCTTATCAACGAATTTGGCAAAGCCACAGGATACAAAATAAACAGAAATCGATAGTATTTCTATATACTAACAACAAAAGATCAGAAAGAGATATTAGGGAAACAATTCCTTTTACCATCAAACCAAAAACAATAAAATACTTAGGAATAAACCTATGTAAAAATACCAAAGATCTGTACTCTGAAAACTATAAGATGCCGATGAAAGAAATCAAAGACAAAACAAACAGATGGAAAGACATACCATGCTCTTGGATTGGAAGAATCAATATTATCAAAATGACTATACTACCCAAGGCAATCTACAGATTCAATGCAATCCCTATCAAATTACCACGGACATTTTCCACAGAACTAGAACAATATATTTTAAAGTTTGTCTGGAAGCACAAAAGACCCAGAATAGCCAAAGCAATTCTGAGAAAGAAAAATGGAGCTGGAATCAGGCTCCCTGACTTCAGGCTATACTACAAAGCTGCAATCATTAAAACCATATGGCACTGGCACAAAGACAGAAGAATAGATCAGTGCAACAGGATAGCATGCCCAGAATTAAACCCATGCACCTACAGTCAACTAATCTATGACAAAGGAGGCAAGAATATACAATGGAGAAGACAGTCCCTTCAATAAGTGGTACTGGGAAATCTGGACAGCTACATGTAAAAGAATGAAATTAGAACATTTCCAAACACCTTACACAAAAATAAACTCAAAATGGGTAATATAAATATAAGACCAGATACTATAAAACTCTTAGAGGAAAACACAGGCCAAACACTCTCTGACATAAACCACAGCAGTATCTTCTCAGATCTGCCTCCTAGAGTAATGACAATAAAAACAAAAATAAACAAACGAGACATAGAAGTTTTTGCACAGCAAAGGAAATCATAAACAAAACAAAAAGACAACCCAGAGAATGGGAGGAAATATTTGCAAATGAAGCGACTGACAAGGGATTAATCTCCAAAATATACAAACACCTCCTGCAGCTCAGTACCAAAAAAAACAAACCTCATCAAAAAATGGGCAGAAGATCTAAACAAACAGTTCTCCAAAGAAGACATACAGATGGCCAAAAAACACATGAAAAGATGTTTAACATCACTCATTATTAGAGAAATGCAAACTAAAACCACCATGAGGTACCACCTTACACCAGCCGGAAGGGCCATCATCAGAAGGTCTACAAACAATAAATGATGGAGAGGGTGTGGAGAAAAGGCAACACTATTACACTGTTGGTGGGAACAAAAATTGGTGCAACCACTGTGGAAAACAGTATGGAGGTCCCTCATAAAACTAAAAATAGAATTACCATTTGATCCAGCAGTCCCACTCCCGGATATCTATCCAGAAAAAAACATAACCTGAAAAGACACATGTACTCCTACCTTCATTGCAGCACTATATACAATAGCCAAGACATGGAAACAACCTAAATGTCCATCAACAGAGGAGCTGATAAAGAAGATGTGGTACATAGACACAAGAGAATATTATTCAGCCATTAAAAGGGAAAAAAAATAATGGCATGTGCAGCAACATGGATGGACCTAGAAATTATCAGGCCAAGTAAAGTTAGTTAGTGAGACACCAACATCATATGCTCTCACTTACATCTGGAATCTAAAAAAAGGACATGATGAACTTCTTTGCAGAACAGATACTCAGACTTTGAAAAACTTATGGTTTCCAAATGAGACAGGTGGGGGCGTGGGGGCATGCACTGGGGGTTTGGGATGGAAATATGCTATAAAATTGGTTGTGACGATCATTGTGCAACTATAAATGTATTAAGATTCATTGAGTAAATTTAAAAAAAAAAGAAATGCACACTGTGAGGTGCTACACAGGAAAAACTCCTCACTCACGGAGACCAGGTGGCTGTGGTTTTCCAGCATCATGTCCCGGTATAGGATCCTCTGCATACAACTCCACTGTAGCCACTCATCCTGGGTGAAGTCCACAGTCACATCCTGGAATGACCCAGATCCCGGACCAGCACACTTCTATTTACCCCAAAGAGATCAGTACTGGGTGACATGAGAGATGCAGGAGACCATTCTTAACATGTTTGTTCTGGGAGTTTACCATACATGTTATCCAGGCTGCCTATTACGTATTTCGTTTTGTGGTTTACTTTGTGGGATAAAGTGATGCTGGGATAGGAAAATCCAGACGTATACTAACTTATTAATTCAAACAAAAATATTAAACCTTAAGTTCCCACCATGCGTCTGAAACCGGCCTAGCCTGCCAAGAAGACTCTACTACATCAATCCTTTTTATTTGGCCCTTAAGGAACTTAAATCTTGAGAAGGAGACAAATCTTATCTATGAACATTTCCCCTGTAGTGAGGTATCACTAGAGCAAGGCTAGGGTCAATGTCGCATATGGTAGAAAATCTGATTCTATTTCGTATTTCCGGGTCAGTCTTCACTGAATAGTTGATCTTCATGAATGCAGGGCCAGCACATACGTAAAGTCAGAGGCTTGAAAAACAACAGGATGACAGGAACAGGGCAGGGCCACAAGAGGATGCAGAGCTACGAAAGTGTCCAAACACCTTGTGGAGTAATTCTGGACTCACTGCTCTATGGGAGTGGCTCCTAAAAACTTCATCACCACCCTGGCAGTGCTGTCTTGTGCACCCCGCAGTTAATTCACTTTAATAAGTAATACATACATTCTGCTGACCTACACGGTCAGCTTGGTTTCTCTCTCTTCTTTCTTGTTAAAAGTTAAATGTAAACGACCTGTTGTTTTCTCCCCAGTGGAGAAGAAAGCACTGGGGTATCTTGCGCCTCCACAGGTGAAAGGTGTGACCGCTGAGGACAATAAGGAGCCTGTGCAGACATGACACCATTGCTGCTGTAGCCGTAATGCTGACATTAAACAAGAAAGATTTCAAATCAACAACCAAATGTCACAACTTAATAAACTAGAAAAAGAACAAATTAAACCCAAACCGAGCAGAAGGAAGGATGTAATAAAGAAGTAAACAAAATAAATAAGACCAGAGAAAATTAAACTAAAATCCAATTTTTAAAAAAGACGAATAAAATTTCTGAAATAAAAAGGATTATAGGAGAGTACTGTGAACAACTCTGTATCAATAAGCTGGATCACCAAGATGAAATGGAAAAATTCTGAGAAGCACATGACACACTCAAGACTAAATCATGAAGAAAAGAGGCAATCTGAAAACGCCTATAACTAGTATGGAAATTGGATTGACAATAAAAAATATCATGACAAAAGTCCTGGACCTGATGGTTTCACTGCTTCATTTTACCAAACACTCAAAGAGTCAATACAAATCCTTCTCAAACTTTTCTAAAAAACTAAAGAGGAGTTCCCTGGTGGCCTAGCAGTTAAGGATCCAGCATTGTCATTGCTATGGGCCTTCAATCCCTAGCCTGGGAACTTCTGCATGCCACAGGCATGGCCAAAGGGGGAAAACATCCTAAAAATGAGCTAACCCTTCCTAACTCATTCTGTGAGGCCAGCATCACCCTTATACTAAAGCCAGACAAAGACGGTACAAGAAAACTACAGAGCAGTATCCTTTACAGTACTACAAAGCTACAGGACTCAAAACAGCATGGTACCGGCTTGAAGACAAACAGCCAATGGAACAGAGAGCCCAGAAATAAACCCTCACATGTACAGTCAAATGGTTTCTGACAAGGGTGTCAAGACCGTTCAGCAAGGAAAGGACAGTCTTTTCAGCAAATGGGGCTGGGGATACTGAATATCCACATGCAAAAGAATGAAGCCAGATCTTCACTCAGGCGCCCCTGCTCCAATTAACTCAAAATGGATCAAAGACCTAAATGTAAGACTTAAAACTATAAAACTTTTGTAAGAAAGCAGGGAAAAGCTTCATAACACTGGATCTGGCTACAATTTCTGGAATGTAATACCAAAGACACAGGTAACAAAGAAAAAAAACTGGACTTCCTAAAAATTAGAATTGCTGTACATCAAAAGCCAAATCAGAATTTCTACTGTGGCTCAGCAAGTTAAGAACCTGACATGTGTCCATGAGGATTCAGGTTAGATCCCTGGCCTTGATCAGGGGGTCAAGGATCTGCTGTTGCTGCAAACTGCAGTGTAGGTCGCAAATGCGGCTTGACTCCCATGTTGCTGTGACACAGGCTGGCAGCTACAGCTCCAATTCAACCCCTAGTTCAGGAATTTGCATATGCTACAGGTGCAGCCATAAAAAGAAAAAGACACTATCAACAGAGTAAAAGTGCAACCCCCAGAATGGAAGAAGATACTTGCAAATCATATGTCTGGGAGGAGATTAATAACCAGAATATATAAAGAACTCTTAAAACTAAACAACAAAAATAACTCCCAAATATCCAATTCAAAATGGGCCAAGGACTTGAAGCCTTGCTCCAAATAAAACACACAAATGGCCAATAAATACATGAAGAGATGTTCATTACAGGAAGGCAGATTAAAACTACAATGAAATACCACCTCACACACATTAGGATGGTTACCATGGGAAAAAACCCATCACCACCACAAAATAACAAGTGCTGGAGAGAATACAGACAAAGAGCAAGTCTTTTTTTTTTTTTTTTTTTTTTTTTTTTTTTTGTCTTTTTGCCATTTCTTGGGCCGCTCCTTGGGCTCATGGAGGTTCCCGGACTGGGGTGCAATCAGAGCTGTAGCCGCCGACCTACACCACAGCCACAGCAACATGGGATCCAAGCCGCATCTGCGACCGACACCACAGCTCACAGCAACGCCGGATCCTTAACCCACGGAGCAAGGCCAGGGATCGAACCCGCAACCTCGTGGTTCCTAGTTGGATTTGTTAACCACTGAACCACGATGGGAACTCCGAGAAAGGGCAAATCCTGTGCACTGCTGGTAGGAATGTGAAATGGAACAGCTGCTAATGGCAGTTCCTTAAAAAATTAAAAATAGGAGTCCCTGCTGTGGTGCAACAGGATTGGCAGCATCTCTGGAGTGCTGGGATACAGATTCGATCCCTGGTCCAGCATAGTGGGTTAAGGATCCAGTCTTGCCACAACAGGATATAGGCTGCGACTGTGGCTGGGATCTGATCCCAGTCCCAGGACTCTCTATGCTGAGGGGTGGCCAAACAAGGAAAAATACATTTAAAAACAGAACTGTCACATGACCAAGCAGTTCCACTTTCGGGTAAATACCCAGAAGAAGTGAATGTAGGATCTTTTTTTTTTTTTTTTTGTCTTTTTGTCTTTTTGCTATTTCTTTGTCTTTTTGTTGTTGTTGTTGTTGTTGCCATTTCTTGGGCCGCTCCCGCGGCATATGGAGGTTCCCAGGCTAGGGGTCGAATCGGAGCTGTAGCCACCGGCCTACGCCAGAGCCACAGCAACGCGGGATCTGAGCCGCATCTGCAACCTACACCACAGCTCACGGCAACGCCGGATCGTTAACCCACTGAGCAAGGGCAGGGACCGAACCCGCAACCTCATGGTTCCTAGTCGGATTGGTTAACCACTGCGCCACGACGGGAACTCCTGAATGTAGGATCTTAAAGAAAGACCTGTACACCCATGTTCGTAGCAGCATTATTCACAGTAGCTAAAATGTAAAAGCAGCCCAAGTGTGTTCACTGATAAACAAGTAAGCAAAACATATGTATATACAACAGAATATTATTCCGCCATAAAAAGGAAGGGATTTTCACATATGGTACAAGGATGAGGCCAAAGGACACTGGGCTAAGTGAAATAAAACAAGCACAAAAGGACAAATAATTTGTGACACTACTTATATGAAGTACTTAGAACAGTTAAAATAACAGACATAGAATATAATGATGGGTGTCAGGGCTAGGGGAAGGAAGGAATGGAAAGTTATTGTTTATTTGGCAGAGTTTCATTTTGACAGGATAAATATGGTGGTGATAGTTGCACAATGTAAGTGTATTTATTTAATACCACTGAACACTTAAGATGGGTAAAGCGATAAAATTTTATATGTATATGTCACCACAATACAAAAAACTGGGGAGAAAACTGCACTAAAGAATGGAAACTTGGGAGTTCACATCGTGGCTCAGCAGTAACAAACCGGATTAGTATCCATGAGGATGCGGGTTTGAGCCCTGGCCTGGCTCAGTGGGTTAACGATCTGGGGTTGCAGAGAGCTGCTGTGTAGGTTGACATCGTGGCTCGCTGGAGCTGGCAGTTGCAGCTCCAATTTGACCCCAAGCCTGGGAACTTCCATATGCCAAGGATGCAGATTTAAAAAGACAAAAAAAAAAAAAAAGAAAGAAAGAAAAAAGAATGAAAACTTGGAGTTGCACTGTGGTGCAATGGAAACAAATCCAACTAGTATCCGTGAGGATGCGGGTTCAATCCCAGGCCTCGCTCAGTGGGTCAGGGATCCGGTATTGCTGTGAGCTATAGTGTAGGTCAGCAACTGTAGCTCCGATTCGACCCCTAGCCTGGGAACTTCCATATGCCCCACCTGCAGCCCTAAAAATCAAAAACAAAACCAAAAAAGAATGAAAACTTCTCCCCACCATGTACAAAGATACAGAAAGACACGCCATGGTAATACTAACCAAAGGCAAGAGTGGGAGTTCCCCTGGTGGCGCAGTGGAAACGAATCCGACTGGCATCCATGAGGATGCAGTGTGGATCCTGGGCCTCACTCAGTGGATTAAGGATACGGCTTTGTTGAGAGCTGTGGTGTAGGTCGCAGACATGGCTCAGACCTGGCATTGCTGTGGCTGTGGTGTCGGCCGGCAGCCACAGCTCTTGATTTGACCCCTAGCCTGGGAACCTCCGTATGCCGCAGGTGTGGCCCTAAAGACAAAAAAAAAAAAAAACAACCAAAAAACTGGAGTGGAGTGCCTATATTATTTTTAGATACAGCAGACTTCAAAGTAAGAAAAGCTACCAAGGATAAAGAGAATCATTCATGATGATAAAGAGGTCCTGTCTCCAAGAGCAGATAACAATCCTTAATGTGCACCTAACAACAAAGTGTCAAATCCATCAGGCAAAAAGTGAGAGACGTAGAAGGAGGAGCAGGGGAATCCACTGCTGGAGACCTCAACGTCCCTGCATCAGAAACGGCTGCCAGCAAAGCAGTAAGACACAGAGGGAAACCTCATTTTACTGTGCTTGGCAGATACTGCGTTTTTGTTTTCAGTAACTGAAGGTTTGTGGCAACAGTATATTGAGCAAGTCTATGAGCACAATTTTCTCAGGAGCATCATTTTTCAAAATAAAGTATGTGCATTTTTAAGGCATGATGCTACCGCACACCTAGCAGACTACAGTACAGTGTCAACATAATTTTTACATACAATTGAAAACCAAAACATTTGCTGACCTATTTTACTGTGATGTTTGCTTTGCTAGGGTTGGTCTGGAACCAGCCCACGCTGTCTGTTCGGGTTGGCTGTAGATGAAGTCCACCATCCATCAACGGGTTCTAACTGACATCTACAGGTGGCTTCATCCAACAAAAGCAGAATACACATTCTGCTCAAATTCAAACGGAGTAGTCACCAAGATGGACCATATTCTGGGCCATAAAACACACCTTAATATATTTAAACGGACAGAAATCATACAATGTCTAACCTTTACCACCACAATGAAATTAAGCAAAAATCTACAGCAGAAAAGATACTGAAAAACTCTGAAATACATGAAGATAAACAACACATGCCTAAATAACACATAGGTAAAAGGAGAAATTTCAAAAGAAATCTTAAAATATTTTGAACTGGAGTTCCCGTCGTGGCGCAGTGGTTAACGAATCCGACTAGGAACCATGAGGTTGCGGGTTCGGTCCCTGCCCTTGCTCAGTGGGTTAACGATCTGGTGTTGCCGTGAGCTGTGGTGTAGGTTGCAGACGCGGCTCAGATCCCGTGTTGCTGCGCCTCTGGTGTAGGCCGGTGGCTACAGCTCCGATTCGACCCCTAGCCTGGGAACCTCCATATGCCGTGGGAGCGGCCCTAAAAAATAGCAGAAAGACCAAAAAAAAAAAATTTTTTTTTGAACTAAGTGAAAATGAAAACACAGTTTATTGTGGAATGCAGGAAAAGCAGAACTTGGCAACTGAGAGCACTGCATGCATACATTAGGGAAACAAAGATCCAACATCAATCACCTAAGACTTCACTTTAAGAAACTAGACAAAGAAGTGAGTTCCCATTGTGGCTCAGTGGTAACAAACCCAACTAGCATCCACGAAGTACGTTTAAAACGTACATCCACACAGAAACCTGCTCATGGACACTTACGGCAGCTTTATTCTCAACTCCCAAGACTTCGAAGCGACCGAGGTATTCTTCGGTAGGTGAGTGGATACACTGTGGTTCAGACAGACAGTGGAGTATTACTCAGCACTAAAATGAAGTGGGCTATCAAGCCATGAAGAAATCTTAAATGAGTATTACTAAGTGAGAAAAAAAGCCAATCTGAAAAAGCACACGCTGTATGATTCCAACCCTACGACACTCTGGAAAAGGCAAAACAATGGAGACAGTGCAGTGGTTGGGAGGCGAGGGAAGAAGGGATAAACAGGTGGGGCCCGAAGGATTCTTAAGTGCAGTGAAAATACACCGTACGGTCCTCTAACGGCAGAGCCAAGTCCTCACCCATTCATCACAACCCACAGAATGTACACGACGGAGACGGACCCCTAGGGTCAACTATGGATTTGGGGTGACGATGGTGTGGGTACAGGTTCACCCCCCGTAACAAATGCTGCAGTCTGGTGGCAGTGCTGGTAACGGGGAAGGTTGCAGGGGTGTGGGGGCAGGGGGCATATGGGAAATCTCTGTACCTGCAGCTCCATTTTGCTGTAAACCTAACACTGGCCAAACAAAAACAACTTCTTACAGGGAGGCCCCTGGTGGCCCAGTGATTAAGGATCTGGCATTGTCCCTGCTGTGATTCCGGTCACTGCTGTGGTGCAAGTTCAAGCTTTGGCCCGGGAACTTCCACATGCCACAGGCACAGCCCAAAAAAAAAAAAAACCTCTCCACCTTGCATGATCCACAGCAGCATTCAGAGTAGAGAGGAGACACCATTCTCCTGGATAGCCCTGCTCTGTGTTCAGGTAGGACGGGCATCCAGGAAGAGCCGAGTCCGGCTCCCAAGCCCACTGCTGGCTCAGTCAGCCACGGACACCTGAGGAGCACCTGCCAGGATCCAGGCACAGGGAGAGGAGCCCACAGTACAGGGAAGAACACAGCGAGCATCTGGGATCCAAAGGGTTAATGGCCTGGTTGTCGACATAGACACAAACCGGTCATGTCCACACAAGGGGCAAGTGCACTGACAGGGACAGCATGGAGCAAGGGGTGGGGGGGGGGAGCGCAGTTAATGGAGAGGGGGACGAAGAAAGAGAAGGGCTTCCTGGACGAGATTCCCCCACAAGGCAGCTCCTGAGGGATGAACCGGAGGCTCAGGTAAGGAATGGACCCACAGCACAGGGTCGGGAATGGAACGCACAGCCTGTGGTCACAGGATGTGTTTAGGAAGCCATGCCAGGTTTGTCATCCCTGCAGAACACCCTTACATGTTTGGTTTTTTGCTTTTCTCCTTAAAACAGTGTTTATTCATTTTAAGTAAGAGTAAGCATAGGTGATGAGAACCAGCTTGGTGACAGAGCGTCTCCAGGGTGATGTGGGGTTCAGCACCTGTTATGTCTCACTTGCTGGGAAGAGGATTCTTTGCTGTGAGGGCAAGGCTGGAACCAGGCTGCCTGTACCCCCACTCAGGCACAGGACTTGGGCAAAGTCTCAACAGAGGTAGTTTTTACTTTTATAACCACAATACTATGGAAGTATTGTGTACAAGAGTAGGCTTCCTTCTCACTCGAAGGCCTTCCGTCTTCAGAAGAGACTGGTGAAGACTTGAGTGGATTCCAGCTCCTGTTCAGAGCACAGAGATACCCAGAAAAGGGGCCTGCTGCTCTTTTGCTGACTCAGAAGGGGGCAGGAAGCTTATGTCATTAGGCCCCAGACCTCTTCCTCCGCCATCATATCGCAAGCCTTCTTACACCACTCTGACCCAGGCTGAGGCCTGGTACAAAATACCCTTAAATGCAATTAAGACCAAAAAGCTTCCCATTAGCAAAGAAGAATTATAAACCATATGCACTTATTTCTCCAGAGATGGGAAGAAGAAAAGAACTAGCCAAGGCTTATGAGTTTTGGGGGAGTTTTTTTGGTAGCACACCAAGCTAGTTTGGCATAACCAGCTACAGAGAGCCTGAAGCCCAATTCACTCTGTTTTGATTAAGAATGAGGTGCTTTTATTATTATTATTATTATTACTACCATTTTCCTTGGAAATAGGGGAGAAGGAGGAAGCTTTAAAATCAAGAATCAAAATACAGTGCATTTGGAAGGCATCAGGAGCGGGACAGAGATTTAAGACTAAGGGACATAGAAAGAAACCTTGCCTTCTAATCCCTGCCTGCTGCACTTGAATTTAATTGTCTAGGAGTTCAAGGTCGCTGGAGTTCAGGCTTTTCTCTTCATTTCCAGCAATGCTGGACAAGAGAGGACTCCTCATTGACAACCTCAGGGTCCCAGGGAAGATGCCAACACTGGAGTGGAAGTAGCAGCAGGATGATTAAGAAGGATGATTCCACACATACACTCATGAGAGTATATGAGACAATCCACAAAATGGGCTCATTCATAGGCAGGGCTGGGACGCAATTACTGGCTATGTCTTCTGTTAAGAAAGGCCCAGAAATTTCTGACACCAGAGCACCTGCAATTTCTGCACAGGGGCTGGCTGCGAAGCCCACCCTCTTCCGAGCTCTGTCAAAGACCACATAGAAGCCCTCCATCACGGTAGCACCCATCACCAGTCCGTTTGTGGAAGGTGAAATGCTGAACTGGTAACACTCATAATTCAGGCCAGCCCCCATCATGGGCTGGATGTAAAGCTGAGGCAGGACAGTTACGCAGAATGATCTGCTGGAGTTCTCTCTCAGGTAGATGGAAATCTTAGGGAAATAAGACCAAGGTGTTTCGGTATTCGTCCAGCAGGCCAGCTGGGACCTAGTCCAGAAACCGTCAGAGAATTCTGGAATCTCTCTGCAATCCAGATTAAGGCTCTGGGCTCTGATTTCCAATTTCAGAATTTCTATCTGATAGCACCACTCCTCCTTAATAGGGGTATACCAGACGTCTTTGTACAAAGTTGGTTCTTTTCCACCCAGGACAAGACTACCTCCACTGGTACCAGTTCCAGCTACTGGCAATCCAGTCCCACACATCTGCATGGAGAACACATTGGGAATTTTTGCTTGTGCCACGAGGGAGTCAAAGAATGTCTCCAGAGAACTTGATGGCTTGGCCAGGGTAGCATAAGCCAGTCCAAGTGTCCCATTCCACTTAATCGCAGGTAAAAAGAAATTCTCTGGCTCAAAAAGAGTGGCAATGTTGACAAGAAAAGAACTACTGAAGTCCTTGGGGACGGTAACAAGGTCCCCCCCAGTGAGGCCAGTCCAGCTCCCCTGTGTGTACTTCATGGTGACATCAAAGCCCTTGGGTTGGTAGGAGCTGGACCTCTCCACATCAAAGTAAGAGTCGATGTAGGAATGCAGGGCACCAGCCACAGCAAGGTTACCGCTTCCATTGTCAACAAGTATCTGCAGCTTCTGCTGAGGGGTCCCGCTCAGCATCTCAACCAGAGTTCCCCTGCAGGTTATCCACCATGGCCAAGAAGTTGGCAGCTCCCCTGGCAGGCTCCAGGGTGAGTGCCAGGCTGTTGGCGCAGGGTTCAGCTGGGGGTCTGGGCCCAGGGGTGGGCACATCCCCGCAGGTGGCAGCAGAGGCCACCCGGAGAGGCAGCGTGAAGGGCATGGAGGGCCCGCACCGGGCCTGCACCAGGAGCCACTGGGCCAACAGCAGCAGCAGCGCCCTAACCACCACACAACAAGGGGCTCAGCGACTCAGCGGCACGCAGGGCTGTGGGGCAGGGCTGGGCATGCAGCGGGGCCAGTGGCCCACATATTTGTTTGTTTGTTTTTCTGGCCACCCCATGCAGCAGCTTGATGTGGGATCTCGGTTCCCAGACCAGGGACTGAACCCAGGCTGCAGCAGTGAAACTGCTGAGTCCTAACCACCAGACTACCAGGGAGCTCCCCTACATGTTTACTTTTTAAAAGTCACCTTCTCCACCAAACTAAGAATTCCATCATTCTGAGCCAAGTCTGTGCACACAGTTCAGCACCTCCCACACTTATAAACCACTGTTGAATAAGATGTATTCAATTTTTTAAAAAATGTTAACGAAACAAAGAAATAAGTAGCCGTCCTGTTCTCAACAGCCTTAATTTTCCGATGAGGCGCTCAGCCTGGCCCTCTGGAGGGTAAGGACCTCGTCAGATGGCTTCCCTACTCAGGTGGCACCATCTGAACAGACTAATTACTCAGGAGGACAGACTCAACCTCAGGGGAAAAGAAGCAAAAACTGTCCCAACAGCGCCGGGAAGAAAAGACGAAGCTCCCAGAGCAGATGGCATTAAGGAGAAAAGACAGCGTGGAGAAATGACAGCATCTTCAAGGTCAGAAAGCCCAGCTGCCACACAGCAGGAGGTGAGAGGCAGGAAGAACCCCATTCTGGTGGCTTCACCACCTGCCTGGGGCGGACCATCACCCAACAGGGAACAGAGGCGCACGATGAGCTGGGGGCGGGGCCTGTAAGTGGTCAGGGTACGAGTTGAGCAAGAGGTGTGTTAGCCACCTGCACAGAGACGGGCAGGCCATGAGGGACGAGCCCAGGCTGTAAAGACACTCAGTGTGACCACCATGGAGGCCACGAAAGCTCAGGAAGGACTGGCAGAGAACTGGGCAAGGGAGCCGAGGGTGGGAATCTGGGGATAAGCCATGAGAACGGGCAAAGAGGAGGAAGATGACAAGACGGAGACATGGAAACCAGTGTAGGAAGAAAGCCAGAAGAAAGCTGTCACAAAACACCAGGAAAAGAGGCCTTTCTGGGAGAAGCGCAAAGGTGAACTGGCCCCCGCAGTGCTGCCGAGGGAGGGCAAGGCCTGGACACCATCCCCTGCAGTGCTCTGTGGAGACGGGCCACTGAGTTTTATTAGGACATATTTAGGCAGGTGGTGAGAAAAAAGTGACTACAAACAGTGAATTAAAATGTGAATGGGTAAACTGATACTTGGACCGGAACGCTCACAAGAGGCACTATTTGCTAAAGCCAAGTGTCCGTTAACATACGATGGAGAGTCAGAATGTGGGGATACCTACAGGCATTCCTCGGAGATGCTGCAGGTTCAGTTCTAGACCATTCAAATAAAGCAGATATCTCAACAAGATGAGCCATATGGATGTTCTGGTTTCCTAGTGCATTTAAAAATTATTTTAGGAGTTCCCATCATGGCACAACGGAAACAAATCCGACTAGGAACCATAAGGTTGCGGGTTCGATCCCTGGCCTTGCTCAGTGGGTTAAGGATCCAGCATTGCCATGAGCTGTGGTACAGGTTGCAGACGTGGCTCAGATCTGGCGTTGCTGTGGCTCTGGCGTAGGCTGGCGGCTACAGCTCCAATTGGACCCCTAGCCTGGGAACCTCCATATGCCGTGGATGCAGCCCTAAAAAGACAAAAAAAAAAAAAAAAAAAAAAAAAAAAAGAGTACATTTAACACTGTGAAAAAAAATAAAAATAAGAATTATTGAGAATTGCAGATTAAGATGGCAGAATAGAAGGACTGGAGCTCAACTTCTCTCCTAAAAACAACAAAATTCACAACTAAAGACTGAGCACTCTTCACCCAAATGGACCAGAAACCTTAAAAAAGATATCCTACTCCAGAAGAAAAAGAGGAGGACACATCAAGAGGTAAGAGGGGCGATTTCAAGATATAAACAACCCCATACTTCCTGGGTGGGAAGCTCCACAGAACGGAAACTAACTGGTTCACAGAGACTCACCTACAGGAGTGAGAGTTCTGAGCCACATCAAACTCTCACGTGTGGGGAGCTGGCCCTGAGAGAAAGAGCCCTGGAGCATCTGGCATTGAAGGCCAGTAGGACTTGTGCTCAGGAGCTCCAAGGGACTGGGGGAAACAGAGACCCCATTCTTAAAAGGCGCACACAGACTTTCATGTGCACTGAATCCCAGGGCAAAGCAAAGTCTCCATGGGAATCTGGGTCAAACCTGACCGCAGATCTTGGAGGACATCCTGGGAAAACAGGGGTGAACGTGGCTTCGTGAGGGAAGGACATTGAAAGCAAAGCTCTCGGGAATCCTCTGCAACTGTGCCTTTCTCTGGAAGTGGCCATTTTGGGAAAATCTGGCCCCACCGACATCAGTCAGCTGCTGAGAAGCCCCAGGGCAAACAACAACCCAGGTGGGATCACAGCCCCGCCCCTCAGTAAACAGGCCACCTAAAGACCCCGCAGGCACACGGCTGCCTCTAATCCCATCCAGAGACGAAGCCCCCCCCACCAGAGGGATTAGAATCAGCTCCACCTACCAGGGGGCAGGCATCAGCCCCTCCCATCAGGAAGTCTACAGCAAGACCCCCATACCAACTTCAGCCACAAGAGGGGCAGACACCAGAAGGAAGAGAGGCTGCAACCCTATTATCTGTAAAAAGGTCACCACACCAAAAACCTATAAA
The DNA here is from genome assembly GCF_054392235.1 of Sus scrofa. Lineage (NCBI taxonomy): Eukaryota > Metazoa > Chordata > Mammalia > Artiodactyla > Suidae > Sus > Sus scrofa. The sequence continues at coordinate 4,451,423 of NC_139385.1, forward strand.
AATGAAGAGAACTATAACTCAGATGAGGGAGAAAGGAAGAACCCCAGAAAAACAGCTAAGCAAGGAGGAGATTCTCAGCCTCCACGAAAAAGATTTTAGACTGTCGATGCTGAAGATGATGCAAGACATTGGAAATAAACCGGAGGCAAAGATGGATAACTTATAGGAAACACTAACCAAAGAGATGCAAGATATAAAACTTAAACAAGAAGAGATGCAAAATACAATAACGGAAATAAAAAATTCACTAGAAGCAGCTAACAGGAGAATACAGGAGGCAAAAGAATGAATCAGCGAGGTGGAGGACAGATTAGTGGAAATTATGGATGCAGAACAGAAAAGAGAAAAAAGATTGAAAACAAATGAAGAGAGTCTCAGAGAACTCTGGGACAACGTTAAATGCACCAACATCCGTATTACAGGGTTGCCAGAAGGAGAAGAGAGAGAGAAGGGGACAGAAAAAATATTCCAAGAGATAATAGCCAAAAACTTCCCTAACATGGGGAAGGAATCACTCACTCAAATCCAGGAAGCACAACGAGTACCATATAAAATAAACCCAAGGAGGAACACCCCGAGACACATATTAATCAAACTGACCAAAATTAAAGACAAAGAGAAAATCTTGAAAGCAGCTAGGGAAAAGAAACTAACATACAAGGGAACCCCAATAAGGTTACTGGCAGATTTTTAAACAGAAACTCTGCAGGCCAGAAGGGAATGGCATAATATACTTAACACAATGAAAGGAAAAAACCTCCAACCAAGATTACTCTACCCAGCAAGGCTCTCATTCAGATTTGAAGGAGAAATCAAAACCTTCTAAGCAAAAGCTGAGAGAATTCAGCAACACTAAACCAGCCTTACAGCAAATACTAAAGGAACTTCTACAGGCAGAAAAGAACACGAGAAGAAGGAAAGGAAAAAGAGCAGCAAAAACAAATCCAAAGTAATCAATAAAATGGCAATAAGAACATACATATCAATAATTACCTTAAGGAGTTCCCGTTGTGGCGCAGTGGTTAACGAATCCAACTAGGAACCATGAGGTTTCGGGTTCGATCCCTGCCCTTGCTCAGTGGGTTAAGGATCTGGCGTTGCCGTGAGCGGTGGTGTAGGTTGCAGACGTGGCTCGGATCCTGCGTTGCTGTGGCTCTGGTGTAGGCCAGTGGCTACAGCTCCCATTCGACTTCTAGCCTGGGAACCTCCACATGCCGCAGGAGCGGCCCAAGAAATAGCAAAAAGACAAAAAAAATTGATAATAATAATTACCTTAAATGTTAATGGACTAAATGCCCCAACCAAAAGACATAGACTTGCTGAACGGATACAAAAACAAGACCCATATATATGCTGTCTTCAAGAGACCCACTTCACTTCTAGGGACACATACAAAGTGAAAGATGATGCAAGACATTGGAAATAAACTGGAGGCAAAGATGGATAACTTACAGGAAACACTAACCAAAGAGATACAGATATAAAACTTAAGGATGGAAGAAAATATTTCATGCAAACGGGGATCAAAAGAAAGCTGGAGTAGCAATACTCATATCCGACAAAATAGACTTTAAAATGAAGAATATTTTAAGGGACAAAGAAGGACATTACATAATGATCAAAGGATCAATCCAAGAAGATGATATAACAATTTTAAATATCTACGCACCCAACACAGGTTCACCACAATACATAAGGCAACTGCTAACGACCTTAAAAGGAGAAATCAACAATAACACAGTAATATTGGGGAACTTCAACACCCCACTTAAAGCAATGGACAGATCAACCAGACAGAAAATCAACAAGGAAACACAGGCCCTGAATGAAGCATTAAACCAGATGGATTTAATAGATATTTATAGGATATAACAATTTTAAATATCTACGCACCAAACACAGGTTCACCACAATATATAAGGCAACTGCTAACAATCTTAAAAGGAGAAATCAACAATAACACAGTAATAGTGGGGGACTTTAACACCCCACTTATAGCAATGGACAGATCAACCAGACAGAAAATCAATAAGGAAACGCAGGCCCTAAATGATACATTAAACCAGACGGACTTGATATTTATAGGACATTCCATCCCAAAGCAACAGAATACACATTCTTCTTAAGTGCACATGGAACATTCTCTAAGACTGATCATATCCTGGGCTACAAATCCAACCTCGGTAACTTTAAGAAAATTGAAATCATATCAAGCATCTTTTCCGACCACAACACTATACGACTGGACATCAACAAGAAAAAAACTGCAAAACGCACAAACACGTGGAGACTAAACAACATGCTACTAAACAACCAATGGATCACTGAAGAAATCAAAGGGGAAATTAAAAAATACCTAAAAGCAAATGACAACGAAGATAGACACTCCAAAACCTATGGGATGCAGCAATAGCTGTTCTAAGCGCAAAGTTTATAGCAATACAAGCCCACCTCAGGAAACAAGAAAAAGCGCAAATAAACAAGCTAACTTTACATCTAAAGCAACTCGAGAGAGAACAGACAAGACCTAAAGTTAGTAGAAGGAAAGAAATCATAAAGATCAGAGCATAAATCAATGAAATAGAAACAAAGAAAAACAGAGAAAAGATCAATGAAACGAAAAGCTGGTTCTTTGAAAAGATCAACAAAATTGATAAACCCCTAGCTAGACTTATCAAGAAAAAAAGAGAGAGGACTCAAATCAATAAAATTAGAATTGAAAAAGGAGAAGTAACAACAGACATCACAGACATACAAAGGATCATAAGAGACTACTATATGCAACTATATGCCAATAAAATGGAAAACATAGAAGAAATGGGAAAATTCTTCGAAAAGTACAATCTTCCAAGACTAAACCAAGATGAAATAGAAAAGATGAATGGACCCATCACAAGAACTGAAATTGAAACTGTTATTAAAAAACTTCCAACAAACAAAAGTCCAGGACCAGATGGCTTCACAGGTGAATTCTATCAAACATTTAGAGAAGAGCTAACACTTCTCCTTCTGAAACTATTTCAAAAAATTGCAGAGGAAGGGATACTCCCAAACTCATTCTATGAGGCCGCCATCACCCTGGTACCAAAACCAGACAAAGATTCCACAAAAAAAGAAAACTACAGGCCAATTTCACTGATGAACATTGATGCAAAAATCCTCAACAAAATACTAGCAAACCGCATCCAACAATACATTAAAAGGATTGTACATCAAGATCAAGTGGGATTTATCCCAGGGATGCAAGGGGTCTTTAATATCCGCAAATCCATCAGTGTGATATACCACATTAACAAACTGAAGAATAAAAATCATATGATCCTCTCAATAGACACAGAAAAAGCCTTTGACAAAATCCAACACCCATTTCTGATAAAAACCCTTCAGAAAGTGGGCATAATGGGAACCTACCTCAACATGATAAAGGCCACATACAACAAACCCACAGCGAACATCATTCTCAATGGTGAAAAGCTGAAAGAATTCCCGCTGAGATCAGGAACAAGACAAGGATGTCCGCTCTCACCACTACTACTCAACATAGTTCTGGAAGTCCTAGCCACAGCAATCAGAGAAGTAAAAAAAATAAAAGGAATCCAAATTGGAAAGGAAGAAGTAAAACTATCCCTATTTGCAGATGACATGATACTATACCTAGAGAATCCTAAAGATTCTACCAGAAAACTGTTAGAGCTCATCCACGAATTTGGCAAAGTCGCAGGATACAAAATCAATACACAGAAATCGACAGTATTTCTATATACTAACAATGAAAGAGCAGAAAAAGAAATTGGGGAAGCAATCCTGTTTACCATCACATCCAAAAAAATAAAATACCTAGGAGTAAACCTACCTAAAGAGACAAAAGACCTGTACTCTGAAAACCATAAGCTACTGATGAAAGAAATCAAAGATGACACAAATAGATGGAAAGATATACCATGCTTGTGGATTGGAAGAATTAATATTATCAAAATGACTATACTACCTAAGGCAATCTATAGATTCAATGCAATCCCTATCAAATTACCAAGAACATTTTTCACAGAACTAGAACAAAATATTTTTAAGTTTGTTTGGAAGCACAAAAGACCCAGAATAGCCAAAGACATCCTGAAAAAGAAAAAGGGAGCTGGAGGAATCAGGCTCCCAGACTTAAGACTATACTACAAAACAACAATCATCAAAACCGCATGGTACTGGAACAAAGACAGACATATAGATCAGTGGAACAGGATAGAAAGCCCAGAATTAAACCCTCGTACCTACAGCCAACTAATCTATGACAAAGGAGACAAGAATATACAATGGAGAAAGGACAGCTTGTTCAATAAGTGGTGCTGGGAAAACTGGACAGCCACATGGAAAAGAATGAAATTAAAACACTCTAACACCATATACAAAAATAAACTCAAAATGGATTAAAGACCTTGATATAAGACCAGACACTATCAAACTCTTAGAGGAAAACATAGACCAAACACTCTCGGACATAAATGACAGCAACATCTCCTCAGATACACCTCCCAGAGTAATGACAATAAAAGCAAAAATAAATGGGACCTAATCAAACTTCAAAGTTTCTGCACAGCAAAGGAAACCCTAAACAACACAAAAAGACAACCCACAGAATGGGAGAAAATCTTTGCAAGTGAATCGACAGACAAGGGATTAATCTCCAAAATTTATAAACAACTTCTGCAGCTCCATACCAAAAATCTAACAAGCCTATCAAAATATGGGCAGAAGATCTAAACAGATAGTTCTCCAAAGAAGACATACAGATGGCCAAGAAACACATGAAAGGATGTTCAACATCACTCATTATTAGAGAGATGAAATCAAAACCACTCTGAGGTATCACCTTACACCAGCCAGAATGGCCATCATCCAAAAGTCTACAAACAAGAAGTGCTGGAGAGGGTGTGGAGAAAAAGGAACACTAGTACACTGTTGGTGGGATTGTAAATTGGTGCAACCACTGTGGAAAGCAGTATGGAGATTCCTCAGAAAACTAAACATAGAACTACCATTTGATCCAGCAATCCCACTCCTGGGCATCTACCCAGAGAAAACCACGACTCTCAAAGATACATGTTCTCCAGTGTTCATTGCAGCACTATTTACAACAGCCAAGACATGGAAACAACCTAAATGTCCATTGACAGAGGAGTGGATCAAGAAGATGTGCTCCACCACACTGCCTCAAAAAAGACTGACAAAAACGCCAGCCCTCAGGAAATATTCCACGGCAGTGACAAGGCAAACACTGCCCGATAACGGAGAGTACAACTCCCTCAGGAGAAAGAAAACAACAAGCAAGATGAAAAAGCTGAGAAACCACCCCCAGTCAAACCAACAGGAGAACTCACCTAAAACAGTCAACAATGAAACAGATCTCTGCAGTCAGACAGACCTGGAGTTCAAAAGAGAAATAGTGAAAATACTGAAGGAATTAAGAGAAGATATGAACAGTAATGCAGATACCCTCAGAAAGGAACTAGAAAATATAAGGAGGAGCCAAGAAAAACTAGAACATTCATTTGCAGAGATGCAAACTGAACTAGGGGCAGTAAAAACCAGAATGAATAATGCAGAAGAACGAATCAGTGATATGGAAGATAGAATAATGGAAATCACTCAATCTGGTCAACAGACAGAAAACCGAATCAAAAAACTGGAAAGCAATATAAGAGACCTATGGGATAATATAAAGCGGGCCAATCTATGCATAATAGGAATTCCAGAAGGAGTAGAAAAAGATAAGGGAATGGAAAATATATTTGAAGAAATTATCGATGGAAACTTCCCAAGTCTAAAGGATACTGGATTCAAGATACAAGAAGCACAGAGGGCCCCAAACAAACTGAACCCAAACAGACCCACACCAGGACACATCATAATAAAAATGGCAAAAGTTAGTGATAAAGAGAGGATCCTAAAGGCAGCAAGAGAAAAACAGAATGTTACCTACAAGGGAACCCCCATAAGATTATCAGCTGATTTCTCTACAGAAACACTACAGGCCAGGAGGGAATGGCAAGAGATATTTAAAGTGCTAAAAGGAAAAAATATGCAATGTAGAATACTCTATCCAGCAAGAATATCATTTAAAATAGAAAGGGAAATAAAAATTTTTCCCAACAAACAAAAACTTAAAGAATACAGCAACACAAAACCCAGGTTAAAGGAAATATTGAAAGGGCTTCTCTAAACCAAAAAGAAAGGAAGGAAAGGGAAGAAAAAAGAAATGAAAAAAAAAAAGAAGAAGAGGAAGAAGTAGAACTGAGGAAACCGCAATCAGAGAGCAGTCACTCAAATAAGCCAGCATACAGATTTAATCATGAACATGCTTCAAACGAAATAAAATTAAAAAGAAAAAAATAAAAAAGAGTCATCAAAACCATAAAATGTGGGCAAGGGATGTTAGGAGGTAAATAACCCTTTTTGTTTGTATGTATGTCTCTCTTCTTAATTTTAATATAGTAATGAAGTGTTTGAACTTACAGGACCATCAGGCTAAAACACACAATTATGGGAAGGGGTTAGCATACTTAAAAAACAGGGCAACCACAAGCCAAAACCAAATATTGCATTTGCAAAAAATGAAAAAAAAAATACACTCAAGCAGATAATAACAGGAGACCATCCAACCAAAAAAAAAAAAAAAAAAGAAGAAGATGTGCTCCATATACACAATGGAATATTACTCGGCCATTAAAAAGAATGAAATACCAGCATTTTTTGCAACATGGATGGACCTAGAAATTATCATGCTAAGTGAAGTCAGCCATACAGTGAGAGACACCAACATCAAATGCTTTCACTGACATGTGGAATCTGAAAAAAAGGACAGACAGAACTTCTTTGCAGAACAGATGCTGACTCACAGACATTGAAAAACTTATGGTCTCTGGAGGAGACAGTTTGGGGGGTGGGGGGATGTGCTTGGGCTGTGGGATGGAAATCCTGTGAAATCAGATTGTTACGATCTTACACAACTACAGATGTGATAAATTCATTTGAGTAACAAAAAAATAAAAATAAAAGAATTGCAGGCTGAAGGAAAAAAAGAATTATTTCACATCATACTGTAATCTATTTTTTTTTTCCTATTTAAGGCTGCACCTGCTGCATATGGAAGCTCCCAGGTTAGGAGTTGAGTCAGAGATGCATCTGCAGGCCTACACCACAGCAACACAGGATCCGAGCCATGTACTCCACAGCTGACCAGACCCTTTAACCCACTGAGAGTGAGGCCAGGGATCGAAGGCAAATCCTCATGGATACTAGTCGGGTTCTTACCCCACTAAACCACAATGGGAACTTCAGATACCGTAGTCTACTCTATGATTATGCCTCATATAACAATGCACATACCTTAATGAAAAATAGCTCATTGCTAAAAACATGCTAACCATCAACTGACAAGACAGGTTGTCAGAAACCTTCAATTTGTAAAAACCACACTGTCTGTGAAGTGAGGCAAATCGAGGTATGTCTGTGGAATAGGATTCAGCCACTAGAAGGAATGAGGCTGTGTAACATACCGCGACGTGGGCGAACCCTGAAAACATTAAGTGAAAAGGGACAAACACAAAAGGAAAAAGAGTGTATGATTCCACTTACACAAAATATCTAGAACAGGAACATTCACAGACCTAGAGAGGAGAGGTTGCCAGGCTCTAGGGGAGGAACGAACGAAGCATCACTGGTTAAGGTCACAGAGTTGTTGTCTGAGATGATGAAAAGTGTTCTGCGAATAGAGAGTGATGGTTGCATTGTGAGTCTAATTAACGCCTCTGAATCGTACACTTAAAAATGATTAACATGGCAAATGTGTTATATAAATTTTACCACAAAAACAATGTACTCAAAGTTCCCGTTGTGGCTCAGTGGTTAACGAATCCAACTAAGAACCGTGAGGTTGCATGTTCGACCCCTGGCCTTGCTCCATGGGTTAAGGATATGGCATTGCCAGGAGCTGTGGTGTAGGTCGCAGATGCGGCTCGGACCCCACGTGGCTGTGGTGTAGGATGGTGGCTGCAGCTCCCATTCAACCCCTGGCCTGGGAACCTCCATGTGCCTTGGGTGCGGCCCTAGAAAAAGACAAAAATAGATAAATAAATAACGTACATGGATCATGTATAAACTTTTGCCAAAGACTCTGAGTATGAACGATTTGCTGTCCAACCCACACAGTTTATGGGGTTATCCTAAGGAAATGCAGCCTGTCTTTCATTCCCCAGACAGCCTCATGTTTTGTCTCTGAATCGAAGCGGACGTATAGAAAGTGCTCTACAGAGCCCACGTGCTTTGATGCTTGGCTCCAAGGAAGAGCCGTGACAGGGGATTCTGCGAGGTCCTCTGCTACCAGAGGCCTGCAAAGACATCCTTCCCAGACCCCAGGGCCAGGACATCTTCCTGCCCCAGGAATGCTAACGAAAATCCTTTGCAGAGCAGGAAGTTCAAAGACACATGTGCCACTCATTTTGAGGACGTGACGGACACAGATGACAGCCACCTCTGCCTGCTAGTCAGGGGCCACTCCCTCCCTCCTCATCTATTCAGAAGGACCTTTTTATCTACTTCCACTTTTCCATCTTAATATATGAACACTTAATAAAAGCCATGAAATCCACGGTAAGACGCAACAGGGAATAAAAGAAACGACTCACCTGGGATCTGTGCATTGTGTGTTGTTCTCCTAAGAGTGCCAAAACCCGGGAAGGCCCTCCTGGAGGAGGAGGGAAGAGGACCAGGATGATTCGAGCTTACCCACTCTCGCCTCAAAACGTCCAGTGCCAGCCAGGTACCCAGCCTTTAATCAGCGAGAAAGAGAGGAAGGTGACACTGCCTCATTGTGACTCCTTAAACCTGCCATGTTCCCTAACACTGTCTTTGTCCCCTGCCCCACACACACACTAACACAGAAATATTTAAAACAGAATTATTAAGCTAATAATAGCACCTCAAAATATGAAATGCTGGGAGTTCCCTTCATGGCTCCAGGATTAACAAATCTAACTAGGATCCATGAGGTTGAGGGTTCGATCCCTGGCCTCGCTCAGTGGGTGAAAGAACCGGCGTTGCCATGAGCGGTGGTGTAGGTTGCAGAAGAGGCTCAGATCCCACATTGCTGTGGCTGTGATGGAGGCCGGCAGCTGTAGCTCAGATTCGACCTCTAGCCTGGGCACTTAAATATGCTGCAGGTACGGCCCTAAGATACACACACACACACATATGAAACACAATGACTTCATTAAAACGGACGTAGCAGGGAGGAAAACACTAAAGGCTATTTGGAGTATCTGTTTTACTATGGAGATATTAATTCCTTGAGTCTGAGGCTCCTCCTAAAGCTCTGGGAAAGGAGATAGGTGCCTTAAATGGAGCTGTATTTTAAAAACCTGTTTCTTCTAATTTGCTGTTTCTCAATAGGAGTTTTACAGAGGAAACGCGGTTTCCGTGGCTCTCCAGGCCAAGCCAGGACTGCACGTGCCTCTTTTTGATCCTCGGCAAGTCATTTCCCCTCTCAGGTGCTTCTCCCCTTTAGTCAAATGAGACAAAAGCAGAAAACCCCGGCAAACCCTCCTGAAACGCCTACCCTTTTAACTAGTTATTTCTTTTTATGGTCGCACCTGCGGGCATATGGAAGCTCCCAGGCCAGGGGTCGAATGCAGGCCTACACCACAGCGACCACACTGTGAGATCCAAGCCACGTCTGTAACCTACTCCACAGCTCAGGACAACACCGGATCCTTAACCCACTGAAGCAGGTCAGGGATCGAACCCCTACCCTCACAGAAACGACTCAGGTCCTTAACCCGCTAAGCCACAAGGGGAACTCCCTGGAACTATATTCTTGACTCTGCAAGATCAGGAACAGAAAAGCACAACTCCAGAGGCCGGTCCTGGTGATGGACATGGTTTGAAAGGTGCCCAGCCTCCAGGAAGAATGAATGGAGAATGAAGGGAGGTGGGGTTTAAAGATAAAACTTTCCCAGCTGCAGAACCCCCAGCATCCCACCAACCCGGGGACAATGATCACACAGTCTGTCCCCTGCCACCACTCTCAGCCCCAGCTCCCTTCTCTCTTTGCAAAGTGACTCACAGCTGATTGTAGGCAAATCACTCAAGCCTTGGCCGCTCTGAGCCATACGCTCCTTTTCTGGGTTTCCAGTGCTTCTCCTCTGAAGCTCTGATCCATCTCGGGTCAGAGGCTGGAGGGGGGTGTGGGTCTTCCCGTGAGATTCCTGTTTCTGGAGTCCCCCTCTTTCTTGACTCCGCAGAGATGCCTTGTTCCAACGGAGCCTAGGGGACAAATTCATTTCAGCTGGAAACTTCATCAAGGGCGCCGGATCTGCCTCCCTAAGAGCACACATCTACCAGAATCCTCAGACCACACTTCTGCGACTGGTCAAGGCTGAAAAGCCTTCTGGGTCCGGGGGGTCTCCGTAAAGGCGGGAGGCTCTGGAGGTCAGAGCTGCGCGAGACCGGCAGGGAGGGTCAGTCGGTCCCGAGTCTCAGCAAACTAAGGAAGCTCAGGATTCAAAAGCCTCGGTCACACACATTTCAGTTTTGCACTTGGGGACTCAGGCACCGGCGCCACAGCGCGTCCGATTTTGGACGCGGTGCATGCAGGCAGGGCAGCCTCGTCTTACCTCCCTGGCTGGCGGGGCCGGATGGTGTCTGTCGTTCTGTCCTCTGGGCCGCAGCAAGCGCAGCCTCGCCCCCAAAAGCAGCCCTTCCTGCGCGTTCGCTCGGGGCCCCCAGGTCTGCCTCCATTCAGTGTGGACGCGACGCAGGCGGCGGTGCCTCTTTCCCGAGCCCCTCTCCATCGTGTCGCGCTGCCGACGCGGGCCAGGGCGCGACCTCCGCGACCCACCGCCCGCCCCACGCGCGACCGCGCCCGGAGAAGCTCGACACCGCCCGGCCGCCCCACCGAGGACCGATGAGCGCCTGCGCACAGAGCCCGGCGCCACGTGCCGAAGACCCCGGGGCGGGCGCCCACTGTGGGCGGGGCCTTGCGGGGCCGCCTTGCGCCGCTCCGCCCCCAACCCCGCTCATCGCCCCCACGCATATATTATCCAACTTCACCTGTGCCCCCCACACATCACCCCCCCACTCACACGCCACCCCTCCCCACATGACCCCCACCTCGCCTTACCTGCTCCTCCCCCTCCACGCTCACCCCCACCCCAGCTCCTCTGCGTCATCATCCATCACCCCCCCACCAGAGGATGCGCCTCCTCCCAGCCGCCTAACGAGTGAGAGATTTAAGAGCCCAGGTGAAAAAGCTAACCACATTAGCCCAGCCAAGCAGTTTTTAAAAACAGGAATGAAAAAGGAGAGGAGGCAAAATTTAATAGGCGATGCAGCGAAAGAGAAGGTAAAGCAGAGGGCACACAAATGAAGAGGGGAATAAAAGAGCAGCTCCCACATTCAAAAATAACTGTACTGAATTGTTAGGCGCTCACCTGTCTGAAATTTGTATCCTAAACAATTCAGAAGGATAAGAAAGAGCCAGCGAACAGGCCTAGGAAAGGGGGACTTGGCACTTTACCAAATGATCAAGGGGTCTTTGGGATTGACGGGAAGTATGTATTATGATAGCTCAACTACTGACCACACTCAATTACAATTAGGGTCAAATCACCAGCTCACACATTAGAGTAAATAAGTGTTACCTGGGTTCAAGATTTTTTAATTCAACAGAAAAATTGGTGGCCCCGCCCCCAGCACGTGAACGTTGCCTGGCCAGAGATTCCAACCCACACCACAGGAGAGACCCCAGCTACTGCAGCGGGACCACCAGATCCTTAATCCACTGGGCCACAAGGGAACTCCCAGAAACGTCTTAAAGCATAGTGAATTTTAGAATATAAAACCAACGGTTGGGAAAACATATGACAACAAATGGAGAAACCATGAAGCCAAAAACTGATTTTATTTTATAAGATTACTCATTTCAGTTAAAGATTAAAAACAAACCAAGTTTAAAGACAAACTAAGATCTTTATAACATATAGAAGAAACAAAGACTTTATAATGTTAATTTTTAGCTGCTCTTGTAAATTGTTGAAAAGATCAACATTATCACTTCTTTAAGATATGAAAAAGGAATTAATAAAAGACAAGATATAAATGAGCAATAAATATATGGGAAAGTCCCTCATGACAAATAAAAGATATCAAAGTTTAAGATATTTTTAGAAAGTAAAATTTGAAAAGAATTATATGATAGGAATATCCAGAGTAGGTACCGATTTAGGAAAATATTCATTTCTCTCATGTTTAGTATCAGGGTGATTCGTACGAACTTTCTGGAAGATACTCTGTAAAGATAATAAAAATGCCCTCTAACCTAGCAATTCCCCTTTAGTAGTGAATATTAATGAACGTACATCCAAAAATGTATGTACGTGAACCTTGTTCACAGTTTGGTTGTAACACTAAAAAAAAAAAAAAAGGAAGCAATATAAATTAAGACAATTTAAGTGTCTAACCAAGTGAAAATGTGAAGTAAATTGTGGAAGGTGGTAGCTATTCTAAAACGATATTGTAAGATATACCTACTCACGTGTAAGAATGTTCATGATCTATTTTGGAATCCAAACTGCAATTTAGGGAGTTCCCTGGTGGCCTAGCAGGTTGGAGATTCAGCGTTGCCACTGCTGTGGCTTGGGTTTGGTCCCTGGTCCTTCCACACGCTGCAGGAGCGGGCAAAAAAAAAAAAAAAAAAAAAGTATTCACTTCTTATTTGTGGGATTTTAAGGTTCAAGGCAGCAAGAGGAGGTCAGTGCACTTTTGCAAAGACAATTCCAAACAGAGGCAGCCTGGTTCTAGCTGTGAATCAAAGTCTCCCATCTGCCCAGACTTCACAGCCTGAAGGACAATGGGCTGGCCATATAGTGAGTTCTCAGCTCCAAGATTTCATAAGTCTGTGATTTCACAATTCCAGCATTGTACAATGGAACACTCAGAAATCTTGAATCTGCATCCTCCTGACACCAAGAGATAAAGGACACTGACCCCAGGTGCCCTGGTGTTCAGGCACAGAGGCAGTTGTGTGACATTCTGTGATGGAAATAGGATTGGACATAAAAAGCTGTCTCTGTGTGTTTTTGCTCAAGTGTCTTCTTAGAGACAAGAGTATCTGAGAGGCAGTTAAGCAGAAGGGTTGGAGCTGGGGCTCCAGAATCAGAGTTTCTGGGCTCAAACTCTAACTCTCCAGTTTGCCACACCTTGAGACTTCTGTGCCTCAGTTTCCTCACCCATAAAATGGGGATGAACTGGAGGCTCATGCGGACTGAGGAAGTTCATGTAAGTAAGTGCCTGGAGCAGTGCCTGGCAGAGAGAAAAGCCAGGGGTCAAGTTAAGTGCACAGGAAGATGTTCAAGGCATGGGTGGCTTTTAGGTGTTTTTAAGGGAGTCATCTGAATGGATGTGTTGCCTGAGTGCGTTTATAGGCACTGTGGTGGTGGTGGTGGGCACCCCAAAGCTTCTTTCTTTTCTTTTCTTTTCTTTTTTTTAAGGATGCACCCACGGCATATGGAAGTTCCCAGGCCAGGGGTTGAACTGGAGCTGCAGCTGCCGGCCTACACCACAGCTCACAGCATCACAGGATCCTTAACCACCGAGCTAGGCCAGGGATCGAACCCATGTCCTCATGGATACTAGTTGGGTTCGTTACCGCTGAGACACAATGGGAACTCCCCCAAAGCTTCTTTGAAATAAGGATGGTTATGAATAAACAAACCAAGAAGTAAGAAAGTAATGACTATAGGTGTGTATGCTCCCCCAGAATTCATAGGTTGAAACCCTGATCCCAATGTGGTGGCATTGGGAGGGGGGTGGGGCTTTGGGGAGATAACTGGAGTTTGAGGGTGGAGGCCTCGTGAATGAGATTGGTGCCCTTTTAAGAAGAGGGCAGAGAGCTAGTTGTACAATACAGTGAGAAGTCAGTCATCTGCAACCCAGAAGAGGGCTCTCACTAGAACCCAAGCATGCTGGCACCCTGATGTCAGGCTTCCAGCTCCCACTGGTGAGAAATAAATGTGATGTTTCCGGTCTACAGTAATTTGTTATAGCAGCCTATGCTAACACAGACACCATGGCCCTCACACTCTCTTCATCCTTTCTGCTCGGTGGCAGCAACTTCTCAGGCCATGTGTTGCTGATAGTACAGCTTCAGGAAAGCAGAGCCTCCTGCCTTGAGCAGTCTACCTTGTATCCAAGTGACTGGGTGGAGGGTCCCTTGCCAGCCCATACCAGAGGCATTATCAAGACCAGAACCTAAGGAGTTCCTGATGCGGCTCATCAGGTTAAGGACCTGATGTTGTTTCTGGGAGGATGCATGTTCAATCCCTGGCCTGGCTCAGCGGGTTAAGTATCCATTGTTGCCACAAACTGTAGCATTAGGTAGGTGGCAGATGTGGTTTGGATCCATTTTGCCGTGGCTGTGGCTGTGGCTGTGGCCGCAGCTGCAGCTCCAATTCAACCCCTGGCTCAGGAAATTCCATATACAGGTGTGACCATAAAAAGAAAAAAAAAAAAAAGAAAAAAAGAAAGAACAGAACTTAACACTTGTTTTTTTGTTTTGTTTTGATATTTGTCTTTTTGCTATTTCTTTGGGCCGCTTCTGCAGCATATGGAGGTTCCCGGGCTAGGGGTCCAATCAGAGCTGTAGCCACCGGCCTATGCCAGAGCCACAGCAACTGGGGATCCGAGCCGCGTCTGCAACCTACAGCACAGCTCATGGCAATGCCGGATCCTTAACCCACTGAGCAAGGGCAGGGACCGAACCCGAAACCTCATGGTTCCTAATCGGATTCATTAACCACTGCACCACGACGGGAACTCCAGAACTTAACGCTTGTGTTGAGCTATGAAGAATCTGAGGTCAGCGATTTGTCACCACAGCAAAGCCCAAGACACTGTACCAAGCTCTTCACACATGTAACTTACCCTATCATGTAGATGTGCTGCCCTACCTATATGGGGAAACGGAGGTTTTTAGCGGCTGAGTCACCTGCAGAGGTCATGAAACTGTGACTATTCTTCTCAAGTTCAGCTCGTAAGCATAAGACCAGATTCATACCACTAATAAAACTACCAGTTCCACCATGCTTCCAGCAAACCTTATGGGAGCTCCATCCAAGAGGTCACATCTCTCTGACCGTGAGGTAGGACAGACATCCAGAATGGACAGGAGAGGAAATATGAGCCCATACTCTTATGATGTCTTCTTCCCTCCTCTTACACCTAAAAAGTGAGAACAGAAGCTGGTGAGGTTACAGAAGCATCTGTATCACTTTCTTTCCTTCACCTTTAAGGAAGAGAGAAAAACAAAGCACTGATTTCGTGAGCAAAACCACTTGGACCTTCCCAGAGCTCCTTCTCTGCCCTCCTCCTTGTGGACTACAGCATGCTCATAATGCCCTTTCTCCACATTTACTGAATAAGCTGGATCTCAGCCCAAAGACTCTGTATCTGTGAGCGACATCTTGCTTCTCAGGAGAATTTTGAAGAGCTTTAGAAAGGGCAGAAATTCAGAACCACAAAAAAAGCATCCGCGCGTCCTAGGGCGCTTGGTTAAGTTAAGGAAAACCCTCAGCCTGGCTTTGAAAGGAAAGGCAAGCACGTGGAGTCGTGGGTAAACTCAGGCTACCAGGCTGGATTCAAACCCATAGAGGGCAGGATCCTCCGTTACTCTAGGTTGGAGTCCCATTGATGTCCAAGGGCAAGCGTCAGAGGCAGAGAGGCAGCCCAGCAGCCAGGGGTGGCTCCTCCAGACCTGACCTGGGCCTGTAGGAGAGGTGGAAAGGATCCAGTCCTCGGCCAAGTTAGGGGGACGCTGCTTACAGATCCCCATCTCTACGGTCAGTGAGTAGATCCAAGGAGAGGACACCAGCCCCAAGCCCCAGGTGCAAGAGTAGTTGGGAAGAATGCAAAGCATGCACAGTCACTCCCAGGCTCTCTCCACAGAGCTGAGCCTCCCACTGGCCTCCGAGATCCACCACTAGCTGATCGGCGAGGGCCAGAAAGAAGGAGGCATGAAAGCGGCTGAAGAGAAAGTGGGAAGAACTTCAGCAAGTCAGCCAATTTCGAGGGAGGATTGTACAGAATGGAAAGCCGGCCTCAGCATATCCCCAGAGAGCAGAATGGGGGCATGGAAAATGATTCAGCCAACCTGAGAGAGCAGAAGCGAGCGTGAGAGCCTGCTCTAGCCAATCCCGAGGGAGCAGCATACGGCGCGGAGACCTGATTCAGCCAATCCCGGGAGAGCAGAATGGGAGCTTGGAGAATTACTCAGCCAATCCAGAGAGAGCAGAAGTGAGCGTGAGAGCCTGCTCTAGCCAATCCCAAGGGAGCAGCGTAGGGTAAGGAGAGGCTGATTCAGCCAATCCCGGGAGAGTACAACTAGGTCTTGGAGGATGACTCAGCCAATCCTGAGAGAGCAGAAGTGAGCATGAGAGCCTGCTTTGGCCAATCCCAAAAGGGAAGCACAGGGCTTGGGGAGCCTGACTCGGCCAATCTTGAAGGAGCAGTCCAGTGGCGGGCCTGCTTCAGCCAAACCCGAAGGTACAGGGGGCATATTGGGTGAGCTCTTAAACCAATTAGAGAACGTGGTTCATCCCTCCAAGGTCTCTTTGTGAAAACCATTTTAGGCTGCAGAAGCTTTTTCCAAGGCTGCAGAAATCAAATTAATGCTCAGACATGATGTTGCCTTAGGAAATATAAGTTCTCGGTTACTCATGTTGAACAGTAATATCACCTGTGCCAAGAAAGACTACTTACTTGGTTCTCTCTCTTCCACAAACCTGTATTCCTGGGAAAACCTCCCAGGATTCTCCAAAGGATTTAAACTATCGCAAAATGGGAATTAACAGGGAGTATTGGGGAAATTATCATGCAAGCATCCGTATTTAGCACCTGAAATTAGAATTGGCTTGGCTTGTCTATAGACATTTTTTTTACTGTATTTTTAAAGATAGATATTCTCTTCTTAAAGAAAGCACAAAAAAAGGATTTCCGAAAAACTAAGAAACAAAATTTACTATTACTTGCAAGCCATTTGATTCCTACCCTATTTTCCTCTCCATGTAGAGGGTAGCATTGCCTGCTTAGTAAGAAATAAAGTTCCTTTCTCATAACTTTCACACCATCTCATGAGGGAGATAGTCATTAAACCAGCCATCTACACAGTGCTATAGAGTGTAGAGTAGGGAATATAACATAGATTGGGGAAGCAGGGAAAACCGATCTGAAAAAGAGATATTTAAGTAGAAATCTGAAAGATGCCTTGCCATTTAGAACCCTTTCTGCTCCAAATACAGAAATCCAACTCAAATGAGCTTATTGTCCAAAAAAGGAAAACTTTGTCTGTAAGTAGCATAAGAAGTCCAGTATGGGTCTCACCAGTTTCAGATACAGTTAGATCTTTGGGCTCAAACAGCCACATTAGGGTCATGTCTGTTTCTGTCCACCACTTGGCCCTGTTTGCCACTTTCCCTTATGTTATGGGCTGAACTGTGTCCTTGACCCCCCCCCCAAAAAAAATATGGCAAAGTCTTAACCCCTGGTACCTCGGAATGTGACCTTATTTGGAAAAAAAAAATATTTGTTGCAGGTATAACAGTTAAGATGAGGTCATAGTGGAGTAGGGTGTGTCATTAATCCAATGTCTCTTTTCTTCAGCTACACCAGTGGTATATGGAAGTTCATGGTCTGGGGATTGAACCTGCACCTCAACAGTAACCAGAGCCACTGCAGAGACAACGCAGGATCCTTAAACCACTACACCACAGTTGGGACTCCATTAATCCAATGTCTTTGTAAGAAGAGGAGACACACAGGGAGAAAAATGTGTGAAGGGAGAAGACGGCCATGTGACCACAAAACAAAGATTGGAGTGATGCATCAATAAGCCAGGGAACATCAAGACCTGACAGCACACATTGGAAGCTAGGAGAGACAAGGAAGAATTCTCCACAACAGGTTTTAGAAGGAGCATGGCTCTGTCCACAAATGGATTTTGGACTTCTAACCTCGGAACTGTATGACAAAAAAAATTTCTATTGTTTTAAGCCATCCAGTGTATGGTGCTTTGTTACACAGCTCTAGCTAACCGATACACTTTGTCTTGGTTCTTAGGAGACTGTCTTCTTGTAAAGCCAAAGTTAGCCATGGAAGCTGCAATCTTTTCTCATTCTTAGTCCCCATAATCTTAAGTAAGGGACATCTTATCCTCACAGTGTCTCTTTGCCCCAATAGGTTTTATTATCAATTCTCAGGGTACTGACTGAGTCTACAAAGGTTTGTCCTTGGTCATAGTTAAATGAGACTCAAACCTAAGAAGCAGCATTGGGAGGACAAAGTGCCATTTGGAAGTCAATTTCCAGGTTTACATACCCAAAGCAAATGGATTCCTATCTTGGAAAAATAATTCAAGTCACACAAGCTGATAAGAACCAGGGAAGCCTTCCTGTCCTAGAAAATTCTTAAACCCCCTGGTCTAAATGATGGGATCCCACCCTTGCCAAGGGCAAGGTCTTAACACAATCAGAACTAGGAAAAGGAAGGTAAAATCTCCACCTGCCTTAGTTGCAAACCTATTAGTTCACTGGGCATTTCATCCAATATGGGTACATTTTCTTTCTTGTCACACTGGCAGTAATGCAGAGGTAGGTCTTAGGTAATCATTTCCTCCTTCAGATCACTGGGATAAAATTTAATCTCATGGAGAAATATGTCAAAAGATTGTTGACTAATTCATAAGCCTGTTCAAATTTTCCTCATCCATTTTGGTCTGTAGATAAGAAGTTCATATACTTAGGCCCTGTTCATCAGTGCTTATTAAGAACCTGCCCACACCCACTAGTATGGTTATAATTTTAAAAAAAGAAAATAATAATGGAGTTCCCTTCGTGGCTCAGTGAGTGGTTAACAAACCTGACTAGTATCCATGAGGATGTGTGTTCAATCCCTTGCCTCACTCACTGGGTTAAGGATCCGGCATTGCAGTGAGCTGTGGTGGAGGCCGAAGATGTGGCTCGGATCCCGGGTTGCTGTGGCTCCAATTAGTCCCCTAGCCTGGGAACCTCCATGTGCCATAGGTGCGGCCCTAAAAAGCAAAAAAAAAAAAAAAGAAAAAAAGAAAGTAATGAGTGTTGGTGATGATATAGAGAAATTAAAATTCATATACCTTGCTGGTGGGAATGTAAAATGGTATGGCTGTGTTGGACTACAGTTTGATGGTTACCAGAATTACCATATGACTCAGCAATTCTGCTCCTAAACTTATACCCAAACAGATCTGAAACAGGAACCCCAACAAATACTTGTACATGAATGTCCATAGCAGCACTATTCACAATAGTCAAAAGGTTAAAACACACACACACACACACACACACACAGATTGTCAAAAGGTGGAAACAGTCACATCAGCTGATAAATGGACAAGTAAAATGTGGTATATACACACAAAGGAATATTCTTCAGCCTCAAAAAGGAAGAAGGCACTGATACGAGCTATAGTGTGGATGAGCTTCAAGAATATTATGATAAGTGATATGACTAAGTGTCGGTGGTCACATATTGTATGATTTCATTTGTAAGAAACACCCAGAAGAGGCAAACCTACAGAGAGGGAGTAGATTCATGGTTGCTAGGGTTGCGAGGTGGGGTCGAGAATGACAGTTTAATGTGTACAGGGTTTCCTTTGCAGGTGACAAAGATGTTTGGGAAGTAGATAGAGGTTGTGGCTGCAGAACATGGTGAATGTCCTGAGTGCCACTGAACCATACACTTCAAAATGGTTAATGTTACATCATAGAAATTTCACCTTGATTTTTTTCTTTCTTTTTTTTTTTTGGTCTTTTGTCCTTTTTAGGACCATACCCACAGCATATGGAGGTTTCCAGACTAGAGGTCGAATCAGAGCTGTAGCCGATGGCCTACACCACAGCCACGCCAGATCCAAGCCGTGTCTGCGACCTACCCCTCAGCTCATGGCAATGACAGATCCTTAACCCACGGAGCAAGGCCAGGGATTGAACCCACAACCTCATGGTTCCTAGTCAGATTCGTTAACCACTGAGCCACGGCAGGAACTCCCTTCACCTCGATTTTTAAAATGAGAAGACTCTGCATGTGATTCTACTGCAAGGGTCCAGAACATTAGGAAGAGCCTCTGGATGAAGTAGTTAATATTGTCCAGTGGGAGAAGAATAGATGTGTTCTGACCTTTCTGCTAAGGTTCCTTAGTTCTCTGATGACACTCTCAGAAGAGATACCAAGTCTCACAAAAACTGGGATAATTCACACAAATAGACCCGGAACCTTCTGTGTATGGAAACTGCGGTGTTTGCTGGTCTTTGGCCTGTAACTTCATCCATGTTCTGGGCAGGACTGACACATTTCAACACTGGGGACTAGGAAGCCACATCCCACAAACCACAGTGTCCACAAGCAGCCTCCTGTGAGGGTCCCCTATTGACAACAGGGGGTAAGGATATGGTGAGGGGGCACGCATACCCATTCTCACTCCGTCTAGTGTGTCTTGTACTCCTGAGGCTGGAAAGCTAAATGCTGCATTTCCCAGACTCCCTTGCTGCTAGGATTCTGGATTCAAATTAGGCTCTGCCAGTTAGATGCACTGTGATATTTAGCAGGTAGAGGAAAGGAAAGTGTATCTTCCTATTGCTTCGGGCATTGTGCTGGCAAACACAGTCATGGAGACACTGGGTTTTCTGCAAGCCGTGCAATGTACAGCCACCAGATTCACGAATGAGCACAACAAGTGGAAATAAATGACCTCCACATTTTGGTTGCCTGGCCTGCATGTTGCCGTTTCTGCCTAGAAAGCCTGAAGGGGACAAAGCAGGAGCATCAGCCTCTTGGCCAGGTGGTCCAGGAAAGCCTGACCAGTCCCAGGAATAGTTCTCAGCTGACCTGCACTGAGGGACAGAAGTAAGTAGGTGGCACTTGGCCCAGGCCCTCTAAGAATGGGCTGACCACCTGGAAAGGAAGTCCTTGAAGGAATGGTGCAGTCACACCTGTGTGCACTGGATGTTGTAAAGGACTGGGTTTGGGATGGGAGAACTGGGGAGAGGTGACGGATGAGATGGAGGTTAAGGCCAGGGTCCGAGAACCAGGATCAAAGAAAAGGGGCCTCCAAGGATTTGCACGAGAGCCTGGATTATGGAGAATAAGAAAATTCTGGAAAGGCAGGGACACCTGCCAAGACCTGAGCCTGTCCCTGTCTTCTCTTCCTCATCTACCTTGGTAGGAATAGGAAAGAGTCATAGTTCACCTGGTCAGGGGGAAGGAATCCCCACCAAGACTTCCCAGATGTATCAGTTACTACAAGGCCACAGCAGATGTTACCTATAGTTTTTGACTCTATAGGGAGGAGTCCTTTGTTGTGAGTCTTAATGGGATGCAGTGCCCATGTCCCACCATAGATGCCAAAGGGGCCAGGTAAAGAAGCCAGCAGCCAAGAAATGCACCCATGATCAAGGCTCAGCCAGTCTTGAGAGAATGAGGTAGGTACAGAGGACAAGTTGAAAAATGACTCCTAGAAGTAGCAGCTGGAGTCCCAGCAGCTGACATGTCCAATTGGTCATCCTAACTGGGAAGTTCCAGTTAAGAAACAGGGAAAGGCTATGGCTATGTCCCCACCACCCAGGCCACCTTGGTTCTTGCTATTGGAACCCCAGACTCTTGCTCTTGTTCTGCAGGGCCATTCATCACAGCATGTGGCTTCCATCTTTGAAGTGACTTCATTGTCCCAAAATGGCAGCTGACCCCTAGCCATCACATCTGCATTCCAGGCATAAGAAAAAGAAGAGTCAATGAGCAAAATGATGTACCTTGCAGCTGAATCAGCTCCTTTTAAAGAGCTTTCCTGGAAGCCACACAATTTTTTCCTTACATCTAATTGGCTATTTGTGTCTACAGGGGAGGCTGGGAAATGTAGTTGGGGCACATTAGTATCCCCCCACAACACAGAGATTCTATTGGAGAAAAAGAAGAGAATGGACATGGAATGGACAAATAGGATAAAGGGAATAGAGTTAAGGGGAAATAATAAAAATCACATTGATTTGGGCAAGCTATCACAGCAAATTTGCATTCATACTCTTTGCTTGGATCACAAAGTAATGAAAGATAAAATTGTAAATAGAGCATTCTAAAAAGACAGAACTAGCCTCAAAAAGCAAGGTTAACATCTCTATAGACCAAAAATAAGCAGAAATAATGTAATTAGAAGCAAAGGCCTCATGGGCTCTAGAGCTGGAAATTTGTGGGAGATCCTGGGAGCTCAGTTCTGGGTGGGGAGAGGACACCCCAAGGGCTCCTGTGAGAAAAGGACCCAAGGCAGACTCACTGGGTGAAACAGAGCTGGGAACAGGGCTGCACATCTGGTGCTGGAGGGTGGATTACAGGGAGCTGAGGACCTAGGGAGGTAAGTGATGGGGACAGAAAGCCAGCTTCCTGACCAGGAGTCCAGCCAAGCTACATGCAACCTCCTTCCCTGGGTCTGCAGCACACGTGGTATCACCACAGAGCACATGAGAGCGCTGTCGTCCCATCTCTTGGCTACCACAGAAGTAACTGACAACTGCTGGACTGCGGGGCCAGGGAAGAGAGAGTGGAACCCAGTGGGGGCCAAAATCAAATCAAAACCAATAAATGGGGGGAAAAAACTGTTCCTACTCAAAATGAGCCTGGCTGCAAAGTACGTTTTCAAAATATGAAGAAATCTAATGTCGAGAAAAACAATTAGTTCATTTAGTAGTCAAAGCATGAATTCACTCCATATAGAAATTACATTTAAGGAGTTCCCGTCGTGGCGCAGTGGCTAACGAATCCGACTAGGAACCATGAGGTTGCGGGTTTGGTCCCTGCCCTTGCTCAGTGGGTTAACGATCCGGCGTTGCCGTGAGCTGTGGTGTAGGTTGCAGACGCGGCTCGGATCCTGCGTTGCTGTGGCTCTGGTGTAGGCTGGGGACTACAGCTCCGATTGGACCCCTAGCCTGGGAACCTCCATATGCCGCGGGAGCAGCCCAAGAAATAGCAAAAAGACACACACACACACAAAAAAAGAAATTACATTTAAGGGACAATATGTCAAGAACCTAAATAGGTATGTTCAGGATGTTCCAAGATACAAATGAAGACATAACTTCAAAGTTTAAAAAGAAAGAAAGAAATTACAAAATAAAACCTGCCCAGAGCCTCAGTGTACCCACTTTGGCCATCAGACATGGGAAGGGACACCAACATTCACTCTGTGTCTCAAGGGGGGAGCTAAGACCCAGCTTCCTCCCTGATCCAATCTGTGCCTGAAGGGAATTCACCTAAGGTCCCTGAGATGCCCCACTTTGTTCCCAGCCAAGGTCAGTTTTTACGTGCTGACCTGCTGTTCACCACGGCTCGGCTCTTCCACACCCAACCACGTGGTCGTATTTTCTACTTGTTTTCCCCTTTTCCAGAGAGATCTACTTTCTGAAGCTACCCATCCTCTAGCTCATATCAGACTGATGTATCGCTGTTGGTCTGGGCAGCTCTTTGCCTGGGACTGGCTCCACTATTTCCTGCATTCCAAATCTTTCTCTTTCTTGATTGATTCTTTCTATTTCTGACATGCTTCCTACCACGGAGAATGGATGGTCAATTTTCTGACTCCTTGCATGTCTGAAGATATTTTTTGTCCTCCTAACTAGAATAGCTTAGCTGGATCTAGAATTTCAGATAGGAAATTATTTCTTCCTTGGCGGGGGGTGGGGTAGGAAATCAACCTAGTGGCACTGAGCACCCCAGCAACCAAACGGTGGTTCCTAAATATCATTTCCCACCAAAGGAATCAGGGCTTTTGGAGAATTTGGCTGGTTACCAGTTTGGGGTAGGAAATTTTCAAGGTAAGCCTGGGACATCTTGTCGTATGAAGTTAAGGAAGCTATTAATGAGTGTTACTGTTGAGTAAAGGGACAATGGAACCAACTTCAAGAGGCTCCCATTAGCTAAGGATGGGACAATATGAGTATTAATAAGAATAGTAGGAGTTCCCATCGTGGCGCAGTGGTTAACGAATCCGACTAGGAACCATGAGGTTGCGGCTTCGGTCCCTGCCCTTGCTCAGTGGGTTAAGGATCCGGCGTTGCCGTGAGCTGTGGTGTAGGTCACAGACGCGGCTCGGATCCCGCGTTGCTGTGGCTCTGGCGTAGGCCGGTGGCTGCAGCTCCGATTAGACCCCTAGCCTGGGAACCTCCATATGCCGCGGGAGCGGCCCAAGAAATAGCAACAACAGCAACAACAACAACAAAAGACAAAAAAAAATAAAATAAAATAAAATAAAATCTTTAAAAAAAAAAAAAAAAGGCCATGTGGGAAAAATAAAAATCATTATAAAAAAAAAATAAGAATAGTAACTGCAGGGACTTAAAATGAGCCTCAAAAAACCAACTCTTTGAAATCCGTAGAGGATGCTAGAGAAAACTAAAGAAAAACGACTAACTCAGAAACAGAGCAGCCTCTTGGTTGCCAGAGCTGGGGGCTGGGGAAATACAGAGACGCGGATCAAAGGGTAAAAACTTCTAGTTATAAGATGAATAAATTCTGGGGATCTAACATACTATCATTAACAACACTGTAGTGTATGTGTGAAAGTTGCTAAGAGAGTAGATTTTAAACGTTTTCACCACAAAAATTAATAATGGCAATTACCTGAGTTGCCGGATGTGTTCACTACCCTTATTGTGGTAATTATTTTGAAATACATATCTGTATCAAATCATCACATTGTACACCTTACACTCGCATGGTATTATATGTCAATTATATCTTCATAAAGTTGGAAAAAAATAACTTTTTTTTTTTTGGCCACCCTGAGGCATATGGAGTTCCGAGGCCAGGATTAGATCCGAGCTGCAGTTGCCACCTATGCAGCAGCGGTGGCAGCGCCAGATCCTTAAACCACTGTGCCGGGCTGGGGATCAAGCCTGCATCCCAGTGCTCCAGAGATGCCGCTGATCCCACTGTGCCACAGCAGGAACTCCTCATTAACTTATTTTAAAAAGAAAAAGTTAAAGCATTTTTTTTCTGCCTTGCCAACACCAACTGTACCTCCAGGTGTGAAACAGTTGATGAGAGAAAGCTTCTATTTGGGGAAGAGTGTTGCTAATACAGGAGGAAGAAATGATAGATTCCCATTTTGTACCACCTGGTGAATGATCGGATCTGTGCAATAATCAATAGTGCTAACATCACAACAGAAGAGACATCCAGACACATATGTTGCTCCTGACAGAAGTACACACTACTAATAATGAAATAGTCTGTGGGGTGGGGTGGGGTAGGGGAAAGAAACCTGAATTTGATCAAGGCTCTTGATCTATCAATTTTCAAACACGTGGGGTAAACACGGGAATAACACAACACGTCCACACTCAGCAAAGTCCAGACTGTGGGAACCTCGGCCGGACAAAGGACCCAGACACTCCAACAAATTTTTCCCACGGGAAAAAATAAGATTTGGGGGCCATAAAGATGTAAAAAAGACGAGATCAACAAATTGCAATGTATGGACCTTACTTGGATCCTGATTTAAACAATCTATTAAAATACACACACACACACACATTTATGAAACAATGAGCAACATCTGAATACTTGCTGGTACTGAACAATTATTGTCAGCAGTTTTAGGCATGAAAACGGTACTGTAGTTTGTGTCTCCCTAAGAATCCTTACCTTTTAGAGATACACACTTAAATAGTTACAGATGAAATGCTAAGATGCCTGGAATTTGCCTCAAAATAACCAAGGCACCGGGAGAGAGGGTGGTCAGTAGGAGTGTAGATGAACCAAATTTGGCCATCAATTGACGACCCTTGGTGATGGACACAGTGCATCCGGTATACGATGCTTTCAAGTTTTGTTGATATTTGGAATTTTCCATAATAAATCTCAAAAGAAAAAGTAATTTCCCTAAGGAGTTTTCAGGATTTGCTCCGGTGATGCTAATGAGAAATCTAATGTCAGTTTTATCTCTCTTCTTCTACAGGTGACTGATTTATTTTTTCCTCTCTAAAAATTCCTAAATCCTCCCTATGTATGTTGCCCTGATTTGTTTGTTTGTTTGTTTGTTTAGGGCCACACCTGTGGCATATAGAAGTTCCCGGACTAGAGGTCGACTCAGAGCTGCAGCTGCTGGCCCATGCCACAGCTACAGCAACGAGGGATCCAAGCCACGTCTGTGATCTACACCACAGCGCACAGAAACACCAGGTCCTTAACCCACTGAGAGAGGCCAAGGGTGGAACTCAAGTCCTGGTGGGTCCTAGTTGGGTTTGCTAGACTGAGCCACTCCTGCTGTCCTGAATTTCCACAAGAATGCATCCAGTAATGGGTCCCTATCCACGCTGCTCAGCACCTGGTGGACTCTTTCATTCGGAAGACTGTGTCCAGCACCTCTTGGAAATGATCACCTGTTATTTCTGCTAATTTCCTCAATGTCCATTTTCTTTCTTCTTTCCTTCTGGAAGTCCTGTTGGCTCGGCCCGGAGCCTCTAAAATGGGTCCTTTCTGTCATTGTTCCTGCCTCTTCCTTCTGCTCCGTAAGATGAACTTCACCTTCTATTTTCTCTTTTGTTTTTCATTTCCAGGTTTTTCTTGTTGTCCGACTTCCCTTTCTCTTCACCTCCAGTTCTTCCCCTCAGCACAGGCACTGTCTTCGTGACTCTCTATGTTGGAGGTGGGGGGCTTAAACAACAGAAATTAACTTTCTCCCTGTTCTGGATCCTGGAATTCCCAGATCCAGGTCCAGCAGGGTTGGTTTCTCATGAAAGATGTATTAGTCCGTGTTCTCCAGAGAAACAGAATCAACGGGATCTCTCTATGGGAAGCGATCATTGTAAGGAAGTGGCTCACACAATTGTGGAGGCTGAGAAGCCCCAAGACCTGCAGTCAGCAAGTGGGAGAGCCGGGAGAGCTGAAGGTATAGCTCCTGTCTGGGCTCTAAGGCAGGAGAAACACCACTATCCCAGTTCAAAGGGGGACGTCGCCTTACTCAACCTTTTTATTCCATTCAGGCTGTCAACAAATTGGGTGGCATCTCCAACATTGGAACTATCGATTCAAAGGCTAATCTCACCCAGAGAGACTCTCACCAGCACACCCAGAATAACGTTTGAGCATGTATCTGGGCACCCCGCAGCTCAGCCAAATTGACAAATAAAATTAATTATAAGGGTTGTGTTTCTGGCTCGAAGGGGCCATCTTCTTGCTGTGTCCTCACATGATAGAGAGAGAGAGAGACCGAAGTAGAGACAGAGACAGAGAGAAGAGAGGATTTGGTGTCTCTTCTTATAAGGACAATAATCCCATCAGACGAGCGCCCTACCCTTACGGCCTCATTTAACTTTGTTTTCTTACTATGATCCACTGGGGGATCAGAACTTCAACATATGGATTTGGGAAGGACTCAATCCAAGTTGGATGACAAGTTACCACAATTTTGCCGCTTAAAACATACTCATTTTTATTGCAAAGATCTTCAGGTAAGAAGTACAGGCAGGCTCTGCTGGATTCTCTTCCCAGGGCTTCATGAAGCCAAAGGCAACATATTGTCCAGACTGGGCTGTCACCTGGAGGCTCTTGGGGAGAATACGTTTCTGAGCTCGTGAAGGCTGATGGCTGAATTCAGATCCCTGTGGGTGTAGGACTGAAGCGTCACTTTCTTTCTGGCTTCGGCACAAAAGCTTTCCTCTGTTCATGGAGAAAAATTCCAGGGTATGCGGCCCCCTCTGTATTCCAAGCCAGCAAGCACTAGTGGGCTTCAAATCTCTTGCTTCCTCTTCTGTTACAGAGAAAACGCATTGCTTTGAAAGGTCTCGCACGTTTAGATCAAGCCCACCCAGGCTCTCTGGCCTTTGCCATGTGAGGAAACGTCATTGCTGGAATGATATCTCTTCCCACTCACAGGACCCCCTACCCCCTGCAACTCAAAAGGGAGGCGATTACACAAGACTGAAGGTCACTGGGGGTCATCCTTCAAACCACAGTCTCACAGAACAAATTCCACCGTGGATGAGAGCCCTGGCTTGTGCCCGTGGAATTCCATCCCACTTTCGCTCTTCCTGAAGATATTCATTAACAAACCTCTAAAGTTCTCTTGTTTGGTGCATTATCTCTGTTTCCTCTCATTCCTTTTTTTCCCGATTTATTTTGGTGGTATTTGCTTTTAACTAGCAGGTTTCCTTCCCACGTCTGGTAGTCCTTGGTTGACTCTTCTTGGGTCGGTAACAGATATGCAGGAATATTTGTCTGAAATATCTTAGGATTCCTGGAGAAACACATATGTTTGACAACAATATGGCAAATTTCCCTTTAGGATGAGCGGATTCTGCCGAGGGTCTCCTGAAAATCCAAATGCATGTGACCTTATTCTATGGGCTAATACTCACATGAGGAATGATAGATGTGGCAGTAAAAAAAATGGCCGTGAAATTCTTTAACATTCCTACTATTGAGAGTTGGGGTTCTAGGGCCCTCCCCTTGAATTAGCTTTAACCAACTGAATACGGTGGAAGTGATACAATGTCTCAGGTGAGGACATAAAAGGCCGTGCAGCTTCTGTCTTTTGTGTGGCACATGCTCAGACCCCTGCAAACATTCCAAGACCACCATGCACATGGGGAGGCCCACCTGTGGCCATGCTAGCCCCAGTCCAGGTGCGTGATCCCAGCTGCCCAGTCTCTCCCAGCTGATATCCCAGATATCATGGAGCAGAGAAAGCCATCCCCACTCTGTCTGAATATCTGACCCGCAGAATCCTACATATAATCAAATGGTAGTTGTGTTAAACCACTAAGTTTGGGGGTTGATTTTTTTTTCTTTTTACAGCGACACCCACAGCATATGGAAGTTCCCGGGCTAGGGGTCAAATCGGAGCTGCAGCTGCCAGCCTACCCTGCAGCTACAGCAACACCAGATCCAAGCCACATCTGTGACCTACGCCACAGCTTGTGGCAACACCAGATCCTTAACTGAGTGAGGCCAGGGATTGAACCCACATCCTCATGGATACTAGTTGGTTTCTTAACCCACTGAGCCACAATGGGAACTGCTGGGGGTTGTTTTGGACACAGAAGTAGTAATCAAACAACAGACAAGAGATAGCTTCTGACTCCCCTCCACACATCTGCAGCAAATACAGTCTCATTGCACAACACTCTGTGACCACGCAGTAACCTGGTCTTTGCACAGCCCCCCCAGGAGGGCACCTGCAGAAGAGCCCCTGGGATCACACACCATGCCCGCCAGGCTAGACATCCTGCTCAGGGCTCCATGCCTCCCTGAGAGCTGGCACTTTCCAAATGTGGAAAGATGGGAAGGCGGGCATCCGATCTGCGTAAGCTTCGCTGCCACTTTGAAAGCTTCCAGACTCCCCAGTGCTGGTCAGGCCTCTCCCTGCTGCAGATGATGAAAAAGCATCTCCAACTGTCTTTAGAGCAAAATGCTATCCCTGTCGGGCTTGGGCGACAGCTCTATCCAAGGGCCTGAGTAACAGCAGCCTTTTCTGCATATAGACGACAGGGTCACTCCACGTGACAAACGCAGCACCTGCTGGCCGCACAAAGCACATCCCACCAACCTAGTGACACTCCCCCCTCCCCGAAAGAGGATTTCTTCCCCTTTCACAGTGAAGGAACCAATCGGATTGCTTGCTTAGGTCCTGTGCTCTCCTCTGGGCAGATCCTGGAGGGGGTGGGGGGTGGGGGGTCAGTCCACGCAAAGTGGGGGGAATAGGTTGCCTCTAAGAAAGACGTATCCGTTAAAGGAGTCTGCTATTCTGTCATCAGCTCCAATTTCCACAAGGGTCAGGTCCACACGGGAGAGCCCCACTGCGTGGCTTGAACAAAAACAAGCCTTGGGCAGGCTTCTCTGTCTCAAATTCCTCTCGCGACATGGGGCTAATGGAATAGATTTGTTGTATTACATTGAATTAACTCACATAAGGCTCTCAGACCAGCACCTAGGACACAGATGCTGGACAGGTGTTCGCTGCCATGACCACCAGCACTGGCATCTCTCTCTGAGAGGGGACAGGAAGGGGAAGAGGACAAAAGGGAGAAGAGGCAGCTGCCCTCTCCCCGTACCCAGTCTCCAGAGAAAAGAAGGGCTCCGGGCCTCCAGAAAGCTACACCATCCTGGCTCCCCACACTCACCCCCTGCCCAGGTCACCAAGGTCCACCCTAGTCCCCTCATGGCCTTAGATGCAGCTACTAAGACAGAGATGCATCTGAACAGAGCTCTTTGCTGATGCAGATCCAAGCCCAGCCTCTTGCCTTTGCTGTGCTGGACACTGGGAAAGCCCCCCTCCCATAACTGGGGCGGGGGGGGGGGTCCTCACTCAGAACGGGGCTGGAGTTTAGGGAAATTCAAACTGTGGTTTCCACACTGCAGGTCATGATTTATCATGGTCTGAGGTTTTAAAAAATGAAATAGATGAAATACAATGGAATAAAAAATGCAGTAAGAGTAAATTTTGGTTCATGAAAGTGTGTGTGTGTTTGCATGAGCACACAGCCTAGGTCACAACTGTGTAAAAGGGATTTGTCACTGTGTATCATGAGCCAGTTTTCAAAGCATGGAGTGAGAGGATTAGAACGTTTGAACAGGCTTGGCACTGAGGCCACTGAACAAGCGCCCAGTGTGGCCACAGGGAGCCCCCAAATAGGATACTCTGCTCAGGGAAGATGCTCAGGGCTTCTGTCGAATCAATGAATGAATAGAAAGAAAGGGGACCGCCTGCTGGCCCTTGGCTACTTGAGGGCCTCTTTGGGAGCCGTGGGAGCGGCTGCAGCAGGACGCACAGGACACAAGCCCAGAGATGGTACGAGGGCTGGAGTCTGAGAGAAGCCAGCTTGGTCTGGGTAGGGATATTTTCCAGCCACAGCCACAGACACACCCACGGGTTTTACACGTTACAAGAAAGAGATGCAAGCCATTCACCTCTCCGTAAAATGAACCAAGATGAAGCTGGATGCTGATGCCCTGTGCTGAGGGGGCCACGGACCACCAGCGCCTCCTCACTGTGCTGAGAGAACACCGGGCTGGGCTGAAGTTAGTCATTGTTGGTGACAATTCAGCTATATCCTTTTTTTTTTTTTTAGGGCCACACCCGTAGCACACGGAAGTTCCCACGCTAGGGGTCAAATCTGAGCTACAGGGGACGACCTACGCCACAGTCACAGCAATGCCAGATCCCATCCGCGTCTGCGACCGACACCACAGCTCACAGTGACACTGGATCCTTAACCCACTGAGTAAGGCCAGGGATCGAACTCGCATCTTCATGGATCTTAGACGGGGTTGTTAACCACTGAGCTACGACAGGAACTCCTATATCCTTAAATTCAAATATGCATACCCTTTGAGCCAGCAAGAGCGCTTTCAGGATTTCAGCTCATATAAACAGGTACATTACAAATCTACAAAACCGCACAGATATGTCCAGGAATCAATGTCGCAGCAGTGTTTGCCATAGTGAGAGGCTGGAAACAGCCAAATACGTGATGGAGGAGCAGTTTTGTAGGTGATGGTACATACCCACAGGAGCAGTTAAAATGAGTGAGGAAACTCGGCCAGCTAGGAGAGAATGTCACATGGTTAAATGACAAGAGAACGTCGTAAGAGAGGATATAAACAAGGTCCCTAGATTTCAGACATTTCCATGGATACAGAAGACATGTGCTCCCGCACCTGCAGCCACTGCGCGGCGCCTGCTGGCTGGATGAGGTGTGACTCCTTAGGAAAATGCAAAGTGGGGACTTAACACGTTTTTGTATTGCTGGGATTTTTACCACTAGCGTGCATTTTATAATCAGGAAAAAAATTAAATAATGAACAAAGGATCATAAAGCTTTATTTAATAAATATAACCAAAAATTCCAAAATACTTTATTCCATATGTCGCCAATTAGGGAAAGAAAAAAAGTTAGAAGGAAATGGTTTGAAGACATTATGGGAAAGGGCCAGAGAAAGGGTGGGTGGGGGAATTCAAGCAATGAAGGTTAAGTGGAGACCAGAGGGTGCTCAGGGCCCTGTGACTCTCGCAGCACCACCTTTCATGGGTCACAGCACATGGGTCACTGGGGGCTTACGTTCCTCCTTGGCAATGATGGGAGATGCTAGATGGACATTTCCAGAATTACTCAGGACCCCAGAAATTCAGTAAGCCCCTCGAAACCAGGAAGGCTGCCTACCTGCTATGACCATCAGAACTGCCTTCTTTCCCCCCAACATAATCTGGCTGGACAACTACAAGCTCTGTGGGAACAAGGTCATCTTTCTGAAGAGACTTGCAGATCCCAAGACCATCCATTTGTAACTAGTTCTTAACATTCATCTGAAATACTGGCTGCTGTTCTGATGCCTCCAAATCACATTCGAAGAGAATTTACATCATAGTTCATAGTTTTCAAATCCATGGAGACACCACTTCGTAAGAAGTCAACACATCAGTTCAAAGACAGATGTCTGACTCCCCCACCCCCGGGGCATGGCGGTGTGTGCTTGGCCCTGACACGGAGCAGGTGAGCCTGGATAAACCCGTGGGGTCCTGGGGCCTCAGAAGAGGGCTCTGTACCACCAGGAAGGGAGGTTGGCCAAAACAATTGTAAATGTTAAATGTCCTGAAATAGGTGTGCCTGTTGCCAGGGGTATGTGGCAGGGTGGGGGCCCACTGGGGACTCCCAGAAAGACCTGGTGGACACAGGCAGCGCGGGCCAAAGCTCTCTTGGGCTGACTCCTCACAGGCCAGTTCTAGATTCTGAGGAGAAACCCCTAAAGATCGACTGCAGAAACAAGGGGGGGGCCTGAGACCTTGCAGCATCTCCAAGGGTCCTGAGGAACAGCAACGACATGGAATCCAGTCACAAAGCTCATTTCGCCACTCTTTATTAAAGCTAGGTCCTCCTGCTGACAGCTTGGAGCGGGGTGGAGCTGCTGGGCCCAGGAGGGGCACGGAAGGTATACACTCCAGGGCTGTGCCCGGAGGGATGGGCATGGACCAGGCCTCAGCCCTGCGAGGCTAGCCCCCTTGCCCTTGGCCCTTCCTGAGGCTCCTTCCCACTGCGGGGAGAGAGAAAGCAGGACCGAGGGCACCATGTGGCACTGCCGATGCCTCCCCGGGAGCCCCAATCCTCCTTACGACCCCACCCCACCCCTCTCTCAGCCAGGCTAATTCTCACCACCATCTCCAGGCCCTCCTCCCACCCTGCCAACTACGTGCCTCCAGCAGCCTGGCTGCTGGCTCTCAAGCCCCAAGACCACGTCTACGCTAAAACAGAAGGAACTAGGTCTAAAATGGAATGCAGTTGCTCCTAAGTTTCGGTTTTCTAGCCCCACTCACGGTGGCCCGAAAGGCATGAAGGGAGGGGGGCTTGCAGGTGACCCAGTGGCTGGAAATGGCCCAGCCCAGACGGCGGGGTGCTGGCCAGCTGCGGGCCTTGCATAGTTGGATACTTGGTTAGTTCCGAGCCACAGGCTCAGGTCCAAACCCCCAGAGGTGGACCACCGCTGTGCAGCCGGCCCGGCCCACAGTGCCTCCACTCACTGCCCACTCTGTGAAACGGGCATCTAGACAGAAACACTACCTGCTTCTAGTGTAGGATAATGACAGAAGCACAGTTAATTAACCCGCAGAAGCCACAGGGCTCTAAGGACAGGAAGTAAGAAAGGATCCTGCTACCAACCTCAGTCACTTTACACTTGGTCATTATATCTAAATGGGCCACGGGCTCAGATGGACAAGGCCTCGTATGTCCACCCACCCAGGGAGACGCCGCTTTCCAGAACGCACAAGGCTGGGGGCCTGCGGGGCTCCCCGAGGACCCTGCAGCACGCTGCCTCCTGCTGCCAGAGGACTCAAGGGGAGGCTGAGACCAAACCCAAGGCGCCTGGCTGCCCTGGGCGCTCAAGTGGGTAGAGCCAGTGACTCTGGAGAATAAGGCTTCAAACTCGCTCAGACCCGGCGCACACCTGCAACCCATCTGCCCAGGGCCACGATTTGGTTTCTGTTTGTTTGTTTGTTTGTTTCTCCTCCCAGATCCTTCAGGCCATTCAAGCGGTGGAAATAAGCAGCCACGGTCGGTCGACTGAATAAAGGCTTTCCCTGCTGCCTCTCCGCCTCCCCTCCCGGCCCCAGATTAAGGACGAACGTCGTCCCGCGGAAACCCACGAGGCTGGCCCTCGCCATGAGCACGGTCCCTACAACTTTCCGGACATACACGAACGACCAGAAGGTCCCTGAAGTCTCCCACTGAGGAATGGGATGAAGTCGTCTACCAAACCCACTGGGGTAGCCACGCGCACGGCCCTCGCTCGACCTCCCCGCCCTCCCTCGACGCAAAACCCAGTCACAAACTCACAAGCCGCCTGTCCCCGGGGCCAGCCGAATTCGAGTAAAATAAATAATATCGCCTGCTAGCCCTACCGCTTGGCCTCTCCGCCTCGATCCGGGGACGTCGCAGTCTCTGTCGGGGTGGCCGCCCCCGCCCTCCTCTGCTGCGCGCGTGGCTCTCCTCTCCCCCTGCGCCCGGCCGGTTCTCTAGCGCCGGGCAGGAGGGGAGCCCGAGGCCGGTGCCCCGGGGCTGAGGGGAAGGCACCGCACCAGGGCTGGGACCCTCAGCCCCGCGAGGCCAGAGGAGCAAAGGGCCGGCGCGCAGCGGACAGCCGCCGAGCCGCCCCCGGGAGGGGCCGGTGGCCTAGCGGGCTGCGCCTCCGTCCGCCTGGGGGCCCTCACATGACGCTCTCCTCGTAGGCGCCCGAGGGCCCCGCGAACGCAGTCGTCGGCTCAGAGCCGAAGCTCGTTCCGCCCGCGAACTCCAGCAGGATGCCGCCGTGCTCCCCCGGCCCGGTCCCTGCGCCCGCACCCGGCGGCCCCTTCGCCGGCGCCTCGGCCTTGGACGCGGGCGCTGCCGGCGCCGGGCCGGCGGCGCCCGCCGCGCCGCGGTGCGTCTTCATGTGGGTGAGCAGGTGCGAGCTCTGGGAGAAGCGGCGGCCGCAGTTGGCGCAGGCGTAGGGCCGCTCGCCCGTGTGCGTGCGCTGGTGCGTCACGAGCACCGAGCGCTGCGAGAAGCGCTTGCCGCACTCCGGGCACGGGAAGGGCCGCTCGCCCGTGTGGCCGCGCCGGTGCTTGGCCAGGTTGGAGCGCTGCGCGAAGCCGCGGCCGCAGTCGGTGCAGCGGAAGGGCTTCTCGCCCGTGTGCGTGCGCCGATGCCGTTTGAAGTCCGAGCTGTGGCCGAAACCCTTGCCGCAGTCGGGGCAGCGGTGCGGCTTCTCCTCAGCGTGCGCCCACTGGTGCCGCGTCAGCGCCGCGCTCTGCCCGAAGCGGCGGCCACACTCGCCGCAGGCGTAGGGCCGCTCGCCCGTGTGCGCGCGCCCGTGCGCCGTCAAGTGCGCGCGCCGGCTGAAGCCCGCGCCGCACACGCCGCACACGAAGGGCTTCTCGCCCGTGTGGCCGCGCACGTGCGCCGCCAGGTGCGAGCCGCGGGCGAAGCGCGCGCCGCACTCGGGGCACGGGAAGGGCCGCTCGCCCGTGTGCGTGCGGCGGTGGCGCGCCAGGTGCGAGCCGTACACGAAGCTCTTGCCGCAGTCGGCGCAGCGGTGCGGCCGCTCGCCCGCGTGGTAGCGCTGGTGCTTGGCCAGCGCCGCCCGGCGCCCGAACGTCTTGCCGCAATCGGAACAGATCCACGGGCTCTCCTCCTCCGCCAGCGCGGCGGGCGCGGGCTCGGCCAGCAGCCCCCCGACCGCCGGCGCGAACGCGCGCAGGCCGCCGCCGCCGCCCCCAGCCCCCGCACTGCCGCCGAACGGGTCGCAGGCCAGCCCCGCGCCCTCCACCAGGGAGAGCCGGCCCCCCAGGGGTCCGGGCAGGGGGCGCCTGTCGGCCTGCAGCCGTTCCCCAAAGTCCGGGAGGCCCAGAATCGGAAAACCGTCTGGGTGGAGCCAAGATTTGGGGTGCACGGGAAAGTGGAAGCCGAGCGGATGCGAGGAAGGGCCTTCGCCCTCCCCCAGGCCGTTGCCCAGCTCCAGGAACCGCCTGTCCGGTTCGGGATCCTCCTTGCTCCCGGGCGCGGGCAACTCCACCGCCACTTCTCTCGCTTCGGCTTCGGCCTCGGCCTCGGCCTCAGCCTCTCCGTCTGCCTCACCGACCTCAGGCTCCTCGGGCCCCTCAGGCCCAGTCTCGGCCTCCTCCGGCCCCGCTGTGGGCACTGTCTCGCAGGGCTCCCGCCGGGGACCGTCGGCGCCGGGCTCTGAGCAGCCGCCGCCGCGTCGATGGCGCTGGAAGTCGGCGCGGAGGCGGAAGGCCTGGCCGCAGTCGGGGCAGCAGTGAGGCCTGTCGGCCGTGTGCACGGCCTGGTGGCGTGCGAGCGCCGAGCTCTGGCTGAAGCTGCGGCCGCAGTGCGGGCAAGGGTAGGGCCGCTCGCCCGTGTGCGTGCGCTGGTGCGTGACCAAGTAGGAGCGGCGCCCAAAGCCCGCGCCGCAGAAGGCGCAGCGGTAGGGCCGCTCGCCGGTGTGGATGCGCCGGTGCGTGACCAGGTGCGACTTGTATACGAAGCGCTTGCCGCAGTCCGGGCACGGGAAGGGCTTCTCGCCAGTGTGCGTGCGCTGGTGGATGGCCAGGTGCGAGCGGTACACGAAGCCCTTGCCGCACTCGTCGCAGCCGAAGGGCTTGACGGCTGCGTGGTAGCGCTGGTGCTTGGCCAGCCGGGACCGGTGCGGGAACACTTTGCCGCACACTTCGCACGTCGTCTCCGGCCGCCCGGCTGGAGCAGCCACCGCGGAAGGGAACGCCCAAGGGGCCAGCAAGCTCGCACCGGGCTCCCGGCCTGGCAGAAAGGGCTTCGCCTCGGGGCCCTCGGCCAGGACCCCGAGGCCGCCAGGGTCCAGACTCCACCCATCTGGAGTCTGCGCCGAATCTGAGTCGTCGGGGCCCCACGTCCCAGGCACGTCCCCCACGCCATAGGCCGCCGACCACAGCCCGGGGGGCTCGTTCTCCTCCTCCGCCACCTCCGCCAGGAAGTCCTCGTCGTCGTCCTCCTCATGGTCCTCTATGTCGTCGGTCCAGAACCAGGCCCCTGAAGGCGACAGGGGAAGGCCAGGGGGGAGAGGTGAGGAGAGGCTGGGACGCGAGCCACTTACAGGCTCCCGCTCCTTTAAGGACTGGTTTGCGCGGGACCCCAGGACCCCACGGACAGGGCACCTCCGTTCCACGGGAGTGAGAGGTTAGGCACACTTCCTCCCCCAGAGAGGCACTTTGCCGCAGGGAGAAATGCACACGTGAGTGTCCCTCCCAGGAAGGCTGGGGTTCCATCACTTCTAGGACTTTCCTCAAAGGCCCCCAACCAATCCCTTCTCCAGACCTCCAGGGCTTGTCACCCTGCTGAGAAACAGGGACACTCTACAGAGTGGGTGACCTTGCCTGTGGATTCTTGTGAGACCAGGGGCAACACCCATAACACGGATCCAATGGCCAGAAAAGACGAGACACCAAGTCTGTTTTCCCCTTGTCTCCCTGGCCTCCTGCCTGACCTGCGTGGCCCAAGGCAGCACAGATGCCAGCAACCCGCACAGCCTGGGCAGGGCCGAGGACGTGCCTTTGCAAAACCTAGGATGTGCTCAGACCCCTCTCTCTCTGGGTCCCTCTCCACCAGCCTCAGGCTGGCCAGCAGCCAGGGGTCACCCTCCCACCTCCCAAGGAAAGGCTGCCCTGGGCCAAGGAGACCTCGAGGGACCAGGAGGCCCCAGCTCTCCGTTCTCACCCCAACAGGCTCCAGCAACTGTGCAGGCCAGGCCTCCCTGAAGCTTGGCTTTTTCTGAGCAGTTACACTTTGGGGAAACGGTCAGTCCTGCCCCCGAGGAACGGTCGGGGCCCAGGAGGGCTGCACTCCCCCAGTGGGCCCTTGTCCTGTGTACTGTGACAGTCTGCATAAATGGTGACGGGTCATGTGGGGAAACACAGCACAGAGCTGAGTTTAAAGGCAGAGAGAGCTGCAAGGCATGTGAGGGAAGTATGTGGAAAGGGATACAAACCCCTTTTTTTGTTTTTTAGTACTTTCTAAGTTTTCTCTAGTTAGTAATAATATGCTATTACAGTAAAAGTAAGCTTTAAATAAAGGACAAAGCTTTCCTGTTACTGAGTTTACCTCCTACTGCCACCCCCAGTGGGTCGGTGATGAGCTGTGGCTGAACAGCACGGAGGAGGCCCAGCCCCTCCCTGTGAAGACTGGAGCACCCCGTAGGGGGCAGGCGGGGGGCAGGAGGGCTCGGGGAGAGAGACAGGCAGTTTGGGCCCATGGTCAGATTAGCTGGAAATTCGTTCAGTGAGTCTCAAAAAGGATTTTCCTTCAGATTCTGGTGCGAGTCTTGGACCGTTCTAATGAGAGACTGCCTAAGGCAAGAGTGCTTCGGGGGGGGGGGGGGGACACACAAGGTCAATGTCTTGGTGGGATGAATGCACCCGGGACCCAGCCAAGGTCAGTGAACACTTGCTGCATCGAAGAGGACACCCAGGCCAAATGAGGGCCTGCCAGCCAGCCACCTCAGCTGCTCAGAGCTGGGGGACAGGCCAGGTCCCAATGACTCACCCACACCGCCTCTTCCCTGGGGGATGAGAACCGTGAAAGGCCTCCCACTAGGGAGGTGATCCCCCACCTCCAGCCTCTGAACATTGGTGAGCTCTGCAGAGGGGGCTGATCCTAAGATGGGATCCGGGGACCTCATCACTAGCTCTGCAGCTGGCATGGCCACTTGTCCAAGAAAGAGAAAATACTTGCGTATTTTCATAAGGCAAGGTGGGAGAGGCCACTGCTGTCACTGAGCGAGGACAGACAGGGCACTCAGGTCCCTGGAGGGCAGAGCTGGCTGCACCAAGCTCTCCAGAAGCAGCAGGGGACCCAGAGGGACACCAACCTGCCTCGGAGCCATGTTCCATTACCTCGTCTTCCACCTCCAAAGTGGCCTGGGGTCTGGAGGTCCAGGCCCTGGGCTGGAGGTGCTCAGTAGGGGTCAATCCAGGCTGCAGTGGGCACAGGGTTCCCATGGAGCTCGCTAGCTCCTGGATGCAAGCGTGTTTTGGATCCAAGCGAGGACTCATCAGGGGTACTTGTGAGACCAGAGCTGGGCAGAGAAGATGCTCCGACCAAGTGGGGAGGAGGGACTTTCTCAGCAGCGGCCTCTTCCAGAAGCCACCGGGGAGAGTGGAGAAGTGGACCCTGGGGAGAGGGAGCTGACATTTCATCTCACGGAGACATCTGCTCCTAAGGACGCTGCCACTGGGTGATGATTAGCTACGCCAGGGCCAGTGCTCCGAGCCTGACACTCCCAGGGGCTGACTGGTGGCTGTGTGAAGAGCCCCCAAGGCACCCCCAGTAAGCGCCTACTGGGGCACTGCTACACGTGGGGGAGGATGAGGCCCGAGGCCGCACACCTGACCTGACACACCTGCCCCCTGAGCTGCTGGAAGGCGGACAGAAGGCTGCTTGGCACGCCCGACACACTCTGCCTGAGAACGGAGCTGGTTTCTCCAACTCCCACCCTGGAGCACGCTCTGCCGTCCTGCCTGGTCCCAGAGACCGGGCCTGAGGCCTGGGCCCCACGGGGAGCCAGACCCATGGCTGCTCTAACTAACCCACCCTCGGCGGGGTCGGCCTCAGCCCAGGTCCTGGAAGGCGGTCATGTGTGACCCTCCAGCCAGACACAGACTCGGGGGAGAGCCTGCCCCAGGGACAGAGGCACAATGTGGACAAGGGGCTGCCATCAGCAGCCGTTCTGTCCCTGAGTGGGAATTTGGTCACCGGGGAGGCAGTGTCTGGTGGCGGGCCCAGGTTTCTGCGCTGGATCCATCCTCCCAGCTGCAGCGTCCTCAGGCTGACACGCCTTCCAGGCGGTGGCGACCGCCCCCCCTCCCCCGAGCTCCTCCCCCCCACCGGAAGCACTGACTGCTCCCCCGCCCAGGAACTCGCTCACTGTGCTGTGTTTCCACCTCTGACTGCTTCTCAAACTTTTTCCCCCTCCTTCCTGTGTAATGTTTAAGCCAGCTCAATCCTGCCTGTTGTATTTCTCTTCTTTTATTTTCACATGAGGGGCAGGAACGACAGTCAGAGAGGGGTCACCGGCCAGCCTGCTGGGGACCAGCTCTGCACTGAGCACGGTAGAGACGGCGCGGGCGGGAAAAACACACGGCGCCTGCTCTGACAGAGTCTGCTGGAGGCGGCCAGCAGGACAGAAGGAAGCAAGCGCCTAGGCGGGATCCTGGAGAGCCCGCTGAGGGCTCTAAACGCAGGGAATGTTCTGGAGTGACGGGGGAGGGCAGGCTCCTGACATCAAAGTGGGCAGAGGATGCTCACAGTTCAAGTGGGCCTAAGAGCTGAGCCAGCCACAGGAAGGTCACTCCAGGCTGATAAAACAGCAGGTGCAAAGGCCCTGAGGCAGGTGCGAGCTTGAAGAGAAAGGCTGTGGGTGGAGCTGAGTTTGAGGTATGGGTGTGTGAGGGGCACAGGCTGCAGAAGATCCCAGATACAGTGCCAAGTGCACAGAAAGGTGGGGAGGGAGAGGCAGCAGGCAGTTGGGGGATACCTCTGCCCACGTGCCTGGCAGGCTCATGCCAGCCTGGGCCGGGGTGGGGGGCAGGAAGGCCAAGGGACAAGGACTACTCTAGCCCACAGCTAGGCCCACTGTGTGCCGGGGACATGGCAGGAGGGGACCAGGGTAGGATACGTGGTGCCACTTCAGGTTTAGTTCACTCTGAGACAGCCTCAGATACCTGAGTGGAGACGCCCAGCTGGTGGGGAGACAGACAAGGCCAGGGCTGGAGAAAGAGGCGGGGGACAGGCAATGACACTTAAAGCCCTGGTCCCAGCTGGAGTCACCTGGAGAGAGTCACGTGCGAGGGCAGGTGGAGGAGCAGAGAAACTAGGGGCACGGGGTCCCATCCTGGAGGGCAGAAAAGCTGGCCTAACAGGGAAACAAGGCCAGGGCACCAGGCCAAGGTGGCCACAGCATCCTGTGTGGGTCTGGAGTCACCGCAGGAAATAGGGTTCGGTCACAGACAGGAATCTGCCAGGCGACCACACTGGACCCCTTGCCACTGAAGCCGGGTAAGGAGGGGAGGGTGAGGACCCGGGAGCTGGGGGTGCTGGATGAGGGGGCTTCAGGTCGGCACTCGGAGGCCGCAGGACACCTGAATGGCTGAATCTGCCCAGAGTCCAAACCTTAGACGTGGCCCAACTTGTCAAGAAGCACAAGAGACGAACACGCTTGTGTTTTGCGAGACTGTGATCTAGAAACACAGACACTCTGCCGGGCTCGGAAGAGCAGCCGTCCTGCGCAGCCCT
Organism: Sus scrofa; assembly: GCF_054392235.1. Taxonomy (NCBI): domain Eukaryota; kingdom Metazoa; phylum Chordata; class Mammalia; order Artiodactyla; family Suidae; genus Sus; species Sus scrofa. The sequence goes on from NC_139385.1 coordinate 4,492,837, forward strand.
AGCAACGCTCAACGAACTCAGTTGCTCAAAAATGAATGCGGGGACAAAGGCGGAGGGAAGCAGGTAGCAAACGGGCTATAATGACAGCTAAGAAGGAAGACGTGGGATGGAGTCCCGCTGCCCCAGCCGACCCCAGCCTTTGCTACTGAGTCCCCCCAGCAGACAGGTGACATATCTAAGACCATGCCTGGATCCCGCACCCACCTCAGGCTCTGCAGACAGTCGGGGTGGGGGTGGGGTGCATCCCGGGTTCACCAGCCTTGGCACGGGGACAGTCCCAGCAGAAGGTGAGGGGCACTGGCCCAGCTGGCCAGGCCCCTCAGTGAGCTGCCAAAGCCCGGCCAGGTTCACAGGCCCACTGTGGGGACCACCTAGGCTCGAGCCTGTCTAAGGATCCATCCTAGGACCCTTCAAGCACGGAGAACGGGGGCAGAGCTGGACTGTGTTACGAGAACGGCCAATGAAAGGCCAAAAGCTCCTTCATCTCCAGGCAGCTTTTTCGGGCTGTGCCAAAAATCAGGGCACACCTTGCACTACGACCCTCTGAGAAACGTCACCCACGTCCTGGCCTCAGCCTGGAGGCAGAAGCATTTCTTGCCACCAGAGCCCTCCTGAGCCTGAAGAACAGGAGATGTTGCCAGAGGGTCTAAGGGGACATGGGGAGCCCAGGGCGGGAGGCCCTCCGCCCGCACAGTGGCAGCACGGCCCGAGGCCGCCGGGGCAAGGGGCCGCATGGCTGCTTCAAGAGTGCGCCTGCTCCTCTGGGAAGGGAGACCGGGCACCCCCCTGCACCCTCACAGGGCCGCGGAGGGTGAAAAGCCCCCGGGAAGCGCTCCACGGAGCACGTGTGCAGGCACTGCCTGTGTTTCTCTGTGTTTTATTTTAACACATCTACAAGCTGCTCCCAGCCTATCCGGGCACGGGTGTGGCATGAGACATGAGCCAGCAGCCCCCACTAGGCTGGCAGCCCTAAGCCACCGTGCGCAGAGCGGGAGGGCCTCGCCCAGCCCTCCTGAAGCCCCGGGCAGAGCTCTCAGACCTCCACAGGACCACCGGTCTGACACCTCCGGTGGGAGCATCTTTGTTCTCCAGGAGAATACAAGCGAGGCCCAGAGCGGGGTGGGGACAGAGCCAGAGCCAGGTCCCAGGTCTCCAGAGAAATCCGCCACCCTCGACACGTCCTGCCTGCATCTCTCCAGAGTCTCCACTCTGGGAGGCCCAGAGCCGCCCGCCCAGGCCCGAGGCTGGGTCCTGGGCCTCCCAGGGAGAGGAGATGGCCAAAGGGGTGGGGAGGTGACTCAAGTCTGGGAGCCGGGAGGCCAGCTCCGGCTGCAGCCACAACAAGCAGGCAGTGTGACCATCCGCCCTCGCACACAGTCAGAGGCTCCGAGGCAGGGGCGTCATTTTTAAAGACTCGTAAGAGGAACCTCTACCTTCTCTAAAGACTCCCCAGCCCTTGGGCCTCCCTAGACTGGAACGGAGAGGAGCCAGCCCCAGAGGCAGAGGCGGGCCCCTGGCTCCGCCCCGTCTCCGCAGAGTCCACCCCACAGCGTCCACCCCACAGCGCGGGCCAGCGGAGTGAAGGGGCAAACTCTGTGTCCCGCTCACCTGTGTAGACGCCGGTGACAATGTCTCCGTCCTCGGGACGGGGGCTGTCCGGGACCCACGGCTCCTCTCCTTGTTCCAGCCGCGAGATCAGATCCGGCTTGGGGATTGGGTATCCTGCCCAGAGGGGAGAAGAGGCAGCAGCTGCAGGGCTGGGCCGCAGGCTGCACCCACACAGCACCGTCCCCACGGCTCCTCCTCGTCCTGCCCACTCCCGGCCCCGGGCGGGGAAACTCCACGGCCCTCGCTGCAGAACCTGGCCCCGAGCCCCCGCCTCCTGCCACGGCCCCTCCAGACGTGCACCAGCAGGGTGCCCGGGCCGCTCCTCTGTCACCTGACTCCTCACCCCCGAGGCCTCTGAGGAGTGTGCAGCCCAGACCAGAGCCAGGCTGGCAGTTCCCCAGAGCACGGCCCCCCAGGACACACCCCCACAGAGAAGCCAGCATGGTTGCTAGGGCTTCCCTTGGAGGTGGGCTGGCTCCAGCAGCCCCTTCTCCGAGTCCCTGCAGCTCCAGAAACCTCTCAGACGGCTAAACCCCTGGCATCCATGGGCCGCAATGCCTCTCATGGACCGAAGGCTCTGCTCACCCAAGGACACCAGGATCCCGTAGTTTTCCTGCATGACTTCCTTGTAGAGCTCCCGCTGCTCTGAGTCCAGCCTCTCCCACTCCTCCAGGGAGAAGTACACGGCCACATCTTCAAAGGTCACCAGCCCCTGGAGACAAAGAACCCCAGCCACTCCCTGCACCGCCCCGGGGTGGGAGGCAGGGGAGCCCCAAAGGAAGAGGACGGAGCTCACTACGGGGGGAACTGAGCCCACCCAGTGGTGCAGAGTTCACGGGGACACAGCCCCACACGGCATCACAGCAAGCCTACAAATGCCCCACGGAACTGGGGGCTTCCGGGCCTTGCCCCAGCCCCAGGAGGCAAGGACCCCATCCCCACTCAGATCAGGGACTCAGGCTCAGAGAGGGCGTCTGCTCAGCTCCGACGGGGCAGAGCCGGGCTTCATACCCAAGTCAGGAGACAACGAGGCCCAAGACCCCAGGACCGTGCTGTGTGGCCACCTTGTCCCCGCCTATGTCACTGTGCCTCAGGCCAGCAGGCAGTGTGAGGGCCCACACCTGGGTGGACAAGTGGCACCAACTAAACTAACTGGGCACCAGCGCCCACCTGACTGGGCTCAGCAGAAAAGCAGAGCCTGGACAGGTGACGGGTTGAGGGCACAGCCGACCCGGGGGAGAGCCAGGGCCGGTGAAGCCGCGCACGCTGCGGCTCAGTGGGTGGCAAACAACACAATCCGCAAGTTCCAACGGCCTGGAAAGGGCAGGGCCCGCACAGCGGCACCCCATCCTCTGCGCCTGCGGCCGGAGAGGCCCAGCGGCTCCCTGCAGCCCAGTCCCGGCCCACCCCTCGGCCTGAGGGACTCAGCGGAGCTGCCCGGCCCCCGGCAGCTGCTGATCCCCTCCCGTGGTTTACAGGGCCCCAGATGAGAGGGCGGCTCACCTGAGACCCGGACACCAGAGAACCATCCTCTTCCTCTTCCTCTCCCTCCTCGTCCTCGTCCACATCCTCGTGACTCGGCGAGGCTGGAGCCTGGGAGGCCTGCAGGGCTGAGGGGAGGGGACCTCTTCGGGGCCAGCCTTTGCCTCGGGCCTCACTGCCCGGGCCACCTCCTGTCCATCCGGCTGCCAGGGTCAGCGGGCCCGGCCACTGCCCCATCTCGAAACCTCTAGGCCCACCTGGTCAGGCCCAAGAGCCCTTCCTGGCCTGCGCCCCCAAGCCCTGCTAACGTCTTCCCCAAGGGCCAGCTCCTTTCTCTTACCCTTTTCCCGAAGAGCTGGGGACTCCGTGTCACCACCACCCCGACCCAGGCCAAGGCGCTCCTGGGTCCCCAGCACTGGACTCCGCTCTTCTGCCACCACCTCCGCCACGTCGTCATCCTGCTCCGCCTGCTCCGCCGGCCCTGCCCGCGCCCCCTCGGCCTCCAGCTCCTCGGCCAGGTCCTCGGCCTCCTCCTCCATCGCCGCCTCCATCTCCTGCCCCTTCGCTTCCTCCTCTTCTCCGTCCTGCTCGGGATCACATTCCGACCCAGCCTCCGTCCTCTCCAGCTGGGCGGCAGGGGAGTCTGGAGTCGTGGGAAGGGCCGCCATGGTCTCCGGAAGAAAGCCTCAGCCTGGCCTGAAACACAGGCGGGCGACGGTGACCAGCTGCCTCGGGCAAGCGCTTGGAGGAAGCTAGGGACTGATCACGGGTTTTAGCCTCGAGGACAGGGACGCATCAAGCCCGGGTGACATGTCCAAGGGTGGCCCAGCCTGAGTTTAGCTGAAAGGGGTGCAGGGAGCCTGCGAGGAATGCCCCACCTGATGAACGGGCAGAGGAGATGCTCACCCAGCTCTCAACGTGCATGAACTTGGTGGCAGGGAGCGTGGGAGGCGAGGTCTGAGCATGAGAGGCCAGGCACGCCGGCGCAGCGCAGCAGGCAGTGGACAGCGAGGGCCCCCTGCCCGGGCGGCCCGCTCTGCCCGGCCAGCAGGTCGGGCTCCTTCCTGCGGGAGGCAGAGGAGAAGAGACCCTGAGCAGGCATAACCCCTGCGCCCCGCTCACCCCTCGCTCCATCCAGGGCATCTAGAAAAAGCTTCACAGATCGTGACAACCTGGTTCATCGCTGGACCAGCAAAGGTGAGATGAGAAGCCCTGTGACATGTCCTCGAGTCTGGGGATCAGGGGATCCTGACTGTTGAACCACCGAAGGCCCAGGGGCGCCCATCATCCTACTCTCACATCGATGACACATCCGCTCAGCCCGGGCACCCAGGGGAGACAGAGCCACAGTGCCTCACAGCGCAGAGCCCAGGGCTATGGATCCAAGAGGGACAGGAGGCTGCGGCCCGGGGGCCACTCCTCCCTCCCAGCTGTACATCCTTCACCAGCCTCAGTGGAGCCCCAAGGACCAGAGCCATGGGTTTGGACAAGCCAGTTTCTGTGGCTCCTTTTTGGTGCAAACATCAGCACAGATCCAACAGCAGCACGGCCCCAGCAGCCTCTCAGACCTGAATGGGGTCACTTCCAACGCGAGCCAAGCCCACTGCTAATACGGCGACCCCGGAATCCTGGGAAGAGAGCAGGAACCTGGAAGATCCTGAGAGGAAGGCCACACACGACAAGGTCCACCCCAGCTCACACACGACAGCCTCCGGCACAGGGCCCCTAGAACAGGACGGGGCCCCCACAGAAAGATGCCCAAAGTAAGAAGAACAGTTCAGACCGCAGGGCGCCTACGAGAACCCCACAACTCATCCCTTTCTGTTAGGCAGGCAGTGTACGTTTTCTGAACTACTGTGAGCTGCTGCTTTAAAATCCACACTTTAACAGTGAGGGAACTGGGAGCATTCATGCAGCTCCTCCCAGAGACCCGGGCCTAAGTCCAGGGGCAGGGGAGCATTGGCGCCCAGAAGCCACCTCTGTCCCCATTCTAGATTCAAGTTCACTGAACCAAAGACACAGGTCACAGAACGACATCTAGCAGGGCCACCCAGTGTCCGGCCTCCCCCGGAGCCTACTTCCCTGGTCTCCAGAGCCATTTGGGCATGCGAACGTGCCTGAGCTGTATAAACATGCGTGCCATGTGTCACCTTAGTCACCTGCAGGAGGACGTAACCCTGCCCAGCAGTCGGGGCATCGAAAGTGCTCAGCAGAGGTGTCCCAATTGCCGCCCACCTCAGGCCCAGAGGGAGGCTTTTCTCACTCAGGCCTCGGGCTGCCAATTCAGGCTGAGCCCAGATGCCAGGCAAAGCCCAGATGCCAGGTCAAGCCCAGCAGAGCCGCCTCCTGCCTGCCTCCTCCCAGAGCAGGCTCCACAGGCCAGGCCACCGCACCCGAGGACCCACGGCTTTGCCGCTCTGTGCTCTTTCTGCCTCAGAACCTTTGCACACGCCATTCCCGCCCCCCAGCACCCTTCCCTGCTTCTTCACTGACCCTTTGTGGGCAGCCCCCGGCTCCTATGACACACACAGTTCCCTGGACTCTGCCCTCTCAGCGCCCACATTTTAACATACTAAGGCTTGTTGTGTGTCTCCCCAAGTACACAGGCAACTCCAGGAAGTCACAGGTTCCCTTTGCTCATCTTTGAATCCCCCTGTGCCCGACACAGAGCGAGCACTCAAATATTTATTGAAGAAATTAACCTATAGTCTGTGGTCAATGTGATAAACATGAGATTTTCAAAACTCAGTATTTTGGCCCCACTGTCATGTCCCGGAAGAAACTTACTGCTGCTGAGAAGCCTTCAGACTGAAACTCACTGGACAGTCTCTGCCTCTAAAAAGGCTGCAACCTGAGGTCCCTTCTCCCAAGAGGTGCACCTGCTGGTGACTGGCGGAGGGAAAGACCCAGCAGCCATGGAGGTGGCCGTCATTCCGCAGATGGGACGGAGGCTGGCACAGCCAGACACCCTGACCCGGCATCCAGAACAGAATGGTTCTGAAGAAAAGGCTTCGGTAACATGGGTGCTGGGTTCCTTCTGCCTCCCCAGGCCAGGTGTGAGGTGGGCAGGCCCCCCAAACCCGCACACTCTCTTTTCGTCTCTTTCTAGCCTGCCAGCCCACCAGCAACGCGCTTGCTGGCATCGGCTCAGGAGGCCACAGAGTCAGGTAAGCAACCCCCAGCAACATAACTCTGCAGAACAACTCAGATCCCAAAGGGGTGGGGCTGCACCCTAAGATATGGTGCTGCAGACACTTAGAACAGGGTGTGTGTGGGGGGGGGGGGGACAAGACATGCCTTCCCTGGGGAGAAGGAAGGACCACAGGGGCAGAATGGCACACTGAATACTTTCAGAAACTCTTCGCTAAAGTCTGGTATCCAGGTAACCTTCACAGAGACATAGGAAAAACGTGTGGGTGGCACAGGTATCTAGGCCCCTTCCTCCCCTCTGGGGCCTCGCTGACCACACCCAGTGCCCAAGGCCTTCCACAGTTTCATCTCCTCCAAGGAACCCTCCTTCCCTGACTACCCGGATCTCACCGTTTGCCCACGGATCGGGGCTCCCCTACTTTCATGGGTTTGCTACCCCTGCAGGTGTATCCACAGGGCGATCCTGGCTGCTCCAGGGCAGCCCCTCACCATGCTGGCCAGCTCCCCAGACCTGCCAACACCTGTTGAATCAAACCAAGTTCCAAGGTCTCCCCACACAGCACAGCTAAGAGGCCTGATCCGGCACACCTCCGCTTCCCCGTGCCCACTGGGGCCTCCCCCAAAGGCCAGCCCCTCTCCCACCTCTGCAACCACATGGGGCAGCCCGGACCCCATCCAACCAGAGGAATAAGTTCCTCAACCCGCCTACCGGCGGCAGGAGACTCCACGGAGCAGCCCACCGGGACCTCCATTTGCAGAGGGAGGACCCAGACAAGGCCCCCAAGGTCACTAAGCAAGCTCGTGAGGGTGCCAAGCCAAGCCACCTCCATCCCTCCAGCGGCATCGGCCTCCCTCAGAGGCCAGGGCCTTGACAGCCCCTCCTGGATGGGTGTGTCCACGGGGGCGGCCGCCAGCCCAACCCCCGCCCCTCCGGCCTAAACGGAGGCGCGGGCACCTCCCCAGAGTCGCGGGTGTGTGTCCTCCCCCGCCCGCCTCCTCCGTGCTGCCCGCCTAGCCCGGCCCTCGGGGTGGGAGCCCGCCCCCATCACGCAGGCAGGGGAGGGGGTGCAGGGGCCGCGCCGGGCGTGGGCGCGGCCGCCTAAGGCCCGGCCAGCCCGCCGCTCCGGCCCCGCCGGCCCCGGCCCCGGCCCCGCCCCCGCCCGCCCCGCGGCTCGCCGCGGCCTCCCGCGCCGGCGTCGAGGGGCGGCGCGCCCCCGGCCCCACGCCCGCGCCGGGCCCGCCCGCACCTGCCGCCCGCGCCGCCGCCCTCCGGCCCCGCCGCTCACTCACCGCGCCACCCCCTCGCCGCGCGCGCCGGCCGCCGAGCCGCCGCCGGACACCCGGGCCCGGCCGGGGCCTGCGCACCCCGCGCTACACAAAGTGACGGCCCCGAAGCTGCGCGGCGGCGGCGCGTGGGCACCGGAAGTGCCGCCGCTGGGCTCCGCCCCGCCAGTGCCCACGGGGGGGCACTTCCGGTCACGCGGGGTCCAGCGCGGTCCCCGAGGGGGTGTGCGTGCGGGGAATGGCCGCGTTTGATGTGCGACCGCGCCCCCGGCCCTGAGTTCCTGCGTTTGTGCGCACTTCTTCCCCAGCCCTGGGGGCCCTGGCGCCGCCCCAAGACCCGAACCCACCTCTGGGGACCCCGGCCCCGCCCAGCCCCGCGAGGTCCCGAGGCTGGAGCGCGCTGGCCCCCCCAAACCCGGCCGGCTTCTTCATTCACCCATGATTGAGGGAGCACTAGTAGGTTTCAGACCCGCTGGGCCCGCCCAGGCCTCAGAACCCTCCCCAGGTCCCACGATGGTGGAGGGAGGCCGTGACCCCCATGCAGGGCCTCGTGGAAGTGTCCCGCTGGCTCACATGGCCTAGAGCTGGACAGGGGCTCACCCTGCAGATGAAGGGCCAGTGAGGCTGGAGCAGGTGGGCCGGACGCCCACAGCTCCCGCAGGGCCAACCCTGGGTGAACGTGGAGGGGGCATTCCCGGAACGGATGAGGACTGAGGAGGCGGTGGGCCGGGGTAGCTGGATGAATGCCATAGAGCCTCGGATCTGGAGGCTTTTCTTGGAGGGACAAGTGATCCATGGGGAAGGCCAGCCTCTGGGAAGGGGAGGGTTGTCCCCGCAGAGGGAGGCAGAAGGGATGGAGGCCACCTGAGGAGCTGTGAGGTGAGGTCAGTGGACTTGGTGGATACTCTCCCCAAAGCCTGTCTGCATCCACAGCTGGGGTCTGATGGTGAGCTACTATCCCGTAGGCACCATTATTTTATATTTTCGCTAGTGTCCCCCAGCCTCAAGACAGGGCAGCAACCTCAGTCGGCTCAGGGAGGGTTCTCACCTGTCTGAAATAACAGTGTCTCTCATTCAGAACCTCAGCCCCTGGCTGGTGAGCTTCCAGGCCCACTGAGAACTCAAACCTGCCCAGAGAGGGGTACAGCCCTGGCCCCAAGCCTTGCCTTCCCCAACTCAAAACACCTGCCGCATGCCCTCCAGCTCAATCTAACCCCTCACAATGGCCCCTGATGTTTTTTAATGTTTTAAAATTAATAATTAACACTACAAAATGAAGGGTTTCTTGGAGTTCCTGTTGTGGCTCAGAGGAAATGAACATGACTGGTGTCCATGAAGATGCAGGTTTGATCCTTCGCCTCCCTCAGTGCATTAAGGATCTGGCACTGCCCTGAGCTGCTGTGTAGGTCACAGACGTGGCTCAGATCTCATGTGGCTGTGGCTGTGGCTGTGGTGTGGGCCCACAACTGTACTCCAATTCCACCCCTAGCCTGGGGTCTTCCATATGCCACGAATACAGCTCTAAAAAAAAAAAAAATTACAATCCCACCTGGCACCAACGGGGACCCTTTGATAACAACTGTAAATGAAAACAAGATATCATGCTTCAGTGTCGTGGATGATTGGAAATGGAGAAGGGACTTGCCAACTTGCCACCACTTTTGACATGATGGGCTGGGATCTGCCTGAGACGCAGTCCTGCCAATTGCCTGCCTCTGCAAGGGGCTGCTGATGGGCCAGAAGAAACACAAGGACCGTCAGAGGAAGGCACCCAGTCCCTCTCAAGACCTCTGCGAATACAAGGCCACCTGGAGAAAAAGGGAAGGTGAGTGGGTCTGTACCAGGGCTGGTCCACCCTCCATCCAGCTGCTTCTGAGACAGAAGGAGAGAGGTGGTGGTGGGTGGTGGGTCCCAGGGACAGGACCTGCCCCAGCCTGTGCAGCCCGAGAGAGCAGGAAGCAGCAAGAACAACAACAACAAAAAGCAATGAGACCCGAACTTGACATCGCCTCTTGGCCCCACCAGCACAAACCTGTTAGCAGCTGCTTCCCTCCAGGGCACAGAAAGGAGCTGATGGAGGTGGGCTGGGCAGGGCGCAAGCAGCAGGGGGAGGGGCTGGCCTCCCCCTGGGCTGGTCTGGGAGGACACGGCAGTGAGGGGTACAGGGCCCCCTGCCCAGAGCAGGGCAAGTCCTGAAGTCCCAGTGTGAGGACCTCAGGTGCGAAGCTGAGGGGAGCAGCCGTGAGGTCTCATGCGTTCAAGAGGCAGGTGGCATTTCAGCCAAGCCCAAAAGGTAGCCAGAGACTGGGATGCAGTGGGGCAGGGGAGACCTGGCCTGAGCAGGAGCCTGCAGGTGGGGAGCTTGGGCAAGTCTAGGGGCCAGGACCATCCTGTGGCTGGAGCCTCTCATCTCAGTGGGAGCCCAGTGGCAGCAGTCAGTGAGCCGAGGCATCGGGCAGTAGCGGGTCATCATCTATCAGGATGGACCATGGCGGGGTGGGACGAGCAGGGGTCCACATGGGTGGGTGGCAGGGTAACTCAGGTAGAAAGTGACACGGCTTCAAAGTCTTTTTTTTTTTTTTTTTTTTTTTTTGTCTTTTTGCCTTTTCTGGGGCAGCTCCAGGCTAGGGGTCGAATCGGAGCTGTAGCTGCCAGCCTACACCACAGCCACAGCAACGTGGGATCCAAGCCGCGTCTGCAACCTACGCCACAGCTCAAGGCAACGCCGGATCCTTAACCCACTGAGCAAAGTCGGGGATCGAACCCGCAACCTCTTGGTTCCTAGTCAGATTCGTTAACCACTGCGCCACGACAGGAACTCCCGAAGTCTTAATCCCTTGGGTCTGCTATAACGAAGTTCGATAGACTGGGTGGCTCAAGCGTTTATTCCTCCCATTCTGGAGGCTGGGAAGTCCAAGATCAAGGCATCCGCAGATTCAGTGGCTAGGGAGGACCCTCTTCCTGGTTCGTAGCTGGAGCCTTCTTGCTGAGTCCTCACAGAGCGGAAGGGGTGAGGGGTCTCGCTGGGGGTCCCTTTCGCAAGGACACTAATATCCGCCATGAGGGCGCCACACTCATGACCTGATCGCATCCCACAGTCCCCACCTCCTAATACCGTTGCACTGAGGGCTGGGCTTCAGCCTGGGAATTTGAGTGGAGGGGAGACAGACAAACATTCAGCCTGTAGCACAAGGTGACAGCTGACCTGTGAAAATGGGAATCGCTGTTGGAGGAGGAATCTGATCCCCTTGGGAACCTGTCCTGGTTCTGTGCGCGTTGGCCCTACAGTGAAGGACTCTGCACATCGTCCTTCCGGAGGGAGCCCCGCCCTGGCCCAGTCCCTTGCACAGATGCCTGCACCTGCCCAGGCCTCGAGTCCAGCCTGGCCTCCCACCCAGCAGTGCCGGGCAGGCTGGGGGAGAGTGGCTGTGCTGGGTCTGGGGACAGGGCAGGTAGGGGACAGCCCCAGGGCAGAAAGGAAGAGCAGCCGGCTCCCTCCCAGCCTGGGTGCAGACAGAAATGACAAAAATGTCCACCAATCCAGGGCAGAGGGTCAGGTCCAGGCCCAAAGGAACAGGCAGGGGTGGGGTCTAGACTGCTGACAGGTTAGGCGAGAGTGACTGAACTTTCGTCTGAGCCTCATCTTTGGGGCCCCTGTGTCTGCCTTGGCATTGCCCAGTTTTAGCAGAAATCCTGTCGAGTCAGTTTAGCCAGAGTCCCCACCCTCACCGTATCTGATCACCCTCGAAATCTGATCAAAATCCTCACCCCACCATCCCCGAGGTGATGTATGAAATTCTGGCCTGCCTGCAGCAAGAATCCTGTCAGGACTGTTTAACCAGGATTTCCACCCCCCCCCCATGTTTCCTTCCTCTTAGTAATTTTCCATCCAGAAGCTTCCTCCTACTCTGCTCCTTGGCTGTAAATCTCCATTTGTCCCTGCTGTATTCAGAATTGAGTCCACTTCTATTCTGAGGTCTCTTTTCTCCTATTACATTGGGTCTTGAATAAAAAGTATTTTTACTGCTTTGACCGACATCCAGCTCTGGTTCTCCTTCGCAGGGCACTCCTGCCCTCTCCCTACGCTGGGCATGTGGGGGCTGGATGGCCACATTGGTCAGTGCCAGACTCTTTGCCAGGCCACAGCATGAGAACCCAGGAAGAGTCCAGGAGGGCTTCCTGCAGGAAGTGATAGCTGAGCAAGTCCTAAGAGCCTAGTGGGAGTGAACTCTGCCCAGCTGGGGGGCGGCCAGTCCCTGAAGGCAGAGCAGGCCCAGAGATGAGTCTGTGCAGAAGTGGGGCCAGCCCAAAGCGCATGGGCTCCCACAGAGACATCCTGGAGCTCACAAATTCCAAATGCACCCAGAGGCCTCGTCCCTCCCACACCCCCTGTCTGCTGGTGAGCCCGGGAAGGCGGACACAGAACGAACTTTAAGGGGGTACAATTTAGGGGATAGAGCATTTGAGTGAGAAATGAACTTCGTGCCAGTCACTGGATGGGCTGGCAGCCTCCTCACCACCAGTGTCCCCTGTGGGGGGCACAGCAGGAACTAGGCAGATGACGCCCCCCCACCACTACGTGCCATGGATTCTATTTCATGGATGCATTTTTATCTGTATCCATCAAACTGCTTATAGATATAAAAGAACAGAAGTTTTATTAATGCCAAAGTACATGATCTATTTTTGGGAAATAGTTTGATTTCTTTTTTTTTTTTTTTTTTTTTTTTTGTCTTTTTGCTATTTCTTGGGCCGCTCCCGCGGCATACGGAGGTTCCCAGGCTAGGGGTCTAGTCAGAGCCATAGCCACAGGCCTACACCAGAGCCACAGCAACGCGGGATCCGAGCCACGTCTGCAACCTACACCACAGCTCACGGCAACACCGGATCGTTAACCCACTGAGCAAGGGCAGGGACCGAACTCGCAACCTCATGGTTCCCAGTCGGATTCGTTAACCACTGCGCCACGACGGGAACTCCAGATGGTTTGGTTTCTTACATGTTAATTTGATACGTGTAAAATTACTTCTTGGAGTTCCAGTTTCGGTGCAGCAGAAACGACTCCAACTAGTATCCACGAGGATGCGGGTTCAATCCCCAGCCTCACTCTGAGGGTTAAGGATCTGGCACTGCCGTGAACCGTGGTGTATGTGGGCTGACAGGTAAAGCTCTGATTCCACCCCCTAGCCTGGGAACATCCATATGCTGCGGGTTTGGCCCTAAAAAAAGCATGAATAAATAAACAAGCTGCTTGCACTGTGTCTTTAAAATAAATAAATAAAATGACTTCTTCTCCAGGTGAGGTTGGGAAGCCAGTCAAGGCAGAGTCCCTGTGAGTAACGGGAAACTTGATCCCAGCCACAGTCTATGCACACCACGGATGCGGCTGTCCTCAGGTCAGAGGCTTCCTGAGGCCGGGGGTCCAGGGCTGGCCCAGCACCTCCCCAAGGCCATGGGCACCCGAAGCCTGCTCCATTTCTCCGCTCCCCTCCCCTGAGTCACTCACGCAGCAGCCTCCTAAGCTGTGCTGCTGGGAGCCAGAGACACAGATTATTGGTGCGCAGTTTCAGTTGCATGATTCCAGTGTGGTTTGCGTTTATCTCCTTATTCTTCACATCATCGTTTACTCGTTCCTCAAACAGATAAATAACTTGCGAGTCAACTGGCAGAGTAAGTCCACGGACGGCCAGAGTTTTTCGTGCCTGGCAGAATATGGTAGGAAAGAACCTAGTAGGTAAAAAGGGGCCAGAGTCTGAAAAGCCTTTTATTGAGGTAAGGAATTTAGATTTTCTCCTGGAAGTCATGTGGGACAGAGATCATTTTAGAAGGTTCTGGGAAAGGGATCTCCGCAACACTAAATTCGGAAGGAGTTTTGTTTTTTTTTTTGTTTTGTTTTTGTTTGTTTTTGTTTTTTTTAAACTTTTCTCCCTCTTTTGAGAACATCAAAGAGAAAGGCTCCCTGGATTTTAATACCTTTCAGACACTGGCTCCTCTCCCATTTAAAGAAAATTTTGTTTTAACGACATCCTTTTGTTTCCGTTGTACTTATTTTTACAGCTACCTTCTGCTTATGTCAAGTGACACTAGTTTTCCATTTACAGCCAGTAACTTAGCTTTTAAGATAAATCTAGCTGGACTGCCAGTTTCTGGTCCAACATGTAAGAAGCTTAGAAGTCACGACTCCATCTTCACACCAAGAAACGAGTGAAAATCAACAATTCATCCTAGATCCATCCGAGAATTGAAACCACCGGGCAAACCATCACTCCCCAAATTAGAGAGACAGGCAGCAGGTACAGAGAATCACAGCTTCGTGCCCAGCAGAAGCCTTTTTGGGGAAAGAAACCACTCTGGAGCCAGTGCCAGGGCAGGGAGACTTAGAGTGTAATTTACAAATTGTTAGGGACTCCGTGAGGACAAGCCTGAGACTTAAAAAATTCCAGGGGTCCCTGTGCTTTTGTGGGTTTTACCTCCTGGGCTTGACCTCCAGGAGCCCTGCCAGGTGACGATGAAGGGAAATCTCCTGTGCTTCCAGCAGGGGGCAGAAAACATGACCAGCCATTTAAACACAAGGCCCGAGCTCTCTGTTCTTAACCAAATCTAGTCTCAAGGGAAATTACTTTACCAGAACCTCACCAACTGGAGGTTTATCCGAGCCTAACCAAACGAGAGGAGGAAAATACCAACTCCAGCCCCCTCCAACCATCCTGTGCCACCTACGGTGACACTGAGAACCATGTGTGACGTTCACAGCCCACAGGCATAACGGTTTGTACAAAATAAAAACAGCAACAGCACATATGGTGTATAAGCACCAATGGAAAAGTGACATGAACAACTCTGATGTCATGAGGGACAAGATGCAGAAATTAGGAATAGTCTGTTACCACACACACACACACACACACACACACACACACACACACACTATATATATATATATATCCCCTTGAATAGTATAGTGTATAGTGTTAGTTGCTGGAGTTCCCACTGTGGCTCAGCAGTAATGAACGCTAAGACTATCCATGAGAACGTGGGTTCAATCCCTGGTCCCACTCAGTGGGTTAAGGATCCAGTGTTGCCATGAGCTGTGGTGTAGGTCACATACAGGGCTCAGATCCCAAGTGGCGTAGGCCTGCGGCTATAGCTCTGATGTGACCCTAGCCTGGGAACTTCCATATGCCATGGATGTGGCCCTAAAAAAAAAGAAAAGAAAAGAAAAATAGAAAAGAAATTATAAATGTATATTGCAAATTCAGGACAATCACTAAAAAAAATTTAAGTATAATTGATATACTTAAGAGAAACAAACTTGAAAGACACAAGAGACTCACAGCAAATGCTCGATCGACACCAGAGAATGCAGAAGGAGAGGAAGACAGAAAAAGACTCAAAGAACGAGGGCGAAAAATAGAAAACCATCACAAATATGGTAGCTACTAATCCAACTGTATCAATAACCCCTTTAAAATAAATGTACTTTGGCTAAAAAGTGGCCAGATGTGGTTAAGGAAACTGGTACAAGTGGTAGGTCCATGTGGCAAACGTGAGTGAAGCTGCAAACAGTGGTCCAGAGGAAAGGGGCCACGGAAGGCGGGAGCCAGAGGAAGGAACATCGCATGGGCATCTTAGACTCATTGTCATGACAAGCCTGGGGAAGCTGAATTAGAAAAGGCCAGGAACTGAAGGCCAATATTTCTGCCTTTTGCGGGGCGGGGGAGGGGGGTGTGCCTGAACCCACAGCATATGGAGATTTCCAGGCTAGAGGTCAAACTGGAGCTACGATGACAAGCCTACACCACAGCCACAGCCAGCAATGCCAGAGCCAAGCCGAGTCTACCCCTACACCACAGCTCACGGCAACACCGGATCCTAAACCCACTGAGCGAGGCCAGGGATCGAACCCACGTCCTCATGGATCCCAGTCGGGTTCGTTAACCACCGGGGGTTGACTCACCCATGATGGGACCTCCCCTGAAGGCAAATACTTCTGATTAAACAGGGAGAGCTGGCCTCGAGCAATTATAACATTTCCCTCCCAAAACATCACTGAAAGTACAGTACAAGGAGTTCCCGTCGTGGCGCAGTGGTTAACGAATCCGACTGGGAACCATGAGGTTGCGGGTTCGGTCCCTGCCCTTGCTCAGTGGGTTAAGGATCCGGCGTTGCCATGAGCTGTGGTGTAGGTTGCAGACGCGGCTCGGATCCCGCGTTGCTGTGGCTCTGGCGTAGGCCAGTGGCTGCAGCTTCGATTCGACCCCTAGCCTGGGAACCTCCACATGCCGCGGGAGCGGCCCAAGAAATAGCAACAACAACAACAAAAAGACAAAAAGACAAAAAAAAAAAAAAAAGAAAGTACAGTAAAGGAAGAAGGGTATCAATCCACAAGGACAAAGGGAACAGGAAGGAACCTCCGTGGTTAAGAAATTCAACAGGGAGGCAGAGATGGGAAGGGGCGTGGCCTGACATAAGAGGACCTGGCGTTACGCCTTCAGCACAACTATCAGAGTGATTTTAAAAAACAAAAACAAAAACAGCTTAGGAGTTCTATTTGTGGTGCAGTGGAAAAGAATCCGACTAGGAACCATGAGGATGCGGGTTCGGTCCCTGGCCTTGCTCAGTGGGTTAAGGATCTGGTGTCGCTGTGAGCTGTGGTACAGGTTGCAGACGCAGCTCAGATCCCACGTTGCCGTGGCTGTGGTGGAGGCCGGCAGCTGTAGCTCCAATTCGACGCCTGGGAATGTCCATATGCCGTGGGTGCAGCTCTAAAAAGCAAAAAACAGCTTCTATTTAGATCCACAAATAGCAAAGTTAAAGGAATCTAGAATTTCTTGCTAAGCCAGTTGTTTTAATGAAAGACAACTTGAATAAAATAAATGTGTTAACTATCTCTGAATAATGATTTTTTTTACAATTTAATTCTACTCAATACTGCATTATTTTGGAAAATGTAACCTATACATCTTCAACCTTAGGGATTTATTGAAATTTATTGGACTTACTGAAATAATCAATCCAGAAAAGAGTTGGGATGGAAACTTCTGGGCTTAATTTCAAGGTCAAATTTGGTGCACATGAATGGGGTGTGTGGTAGATAAAAAATGGCTGAGGGTTTCCCATGTGGTGCAGTGGGTTGAGGATCTGGCATTGTCACTGCTGCAGTGTGGGTTCAATCCCTGGCCCAGGAACTTCCTGTGCTACAGATGCAGCCAGAAGAGGAAAGAGTGGAAGAAGAAGGAACAGCAGCAGAAGAAGTAGTAGGCTGTTACCCTCTCATTTTTTCTGGGCTGGACCTGTGACTGACTTTGACAAATAGCATGGGACATTGGAGTTCCCGCTGTGGCACAGTGCAGCTTGGGTCGCTGCAGAGGCACAGGTTTGATCCCTGGCCCAGCGCAGTGAATTAAGGGTCCAGTTTGCCATAGTTGTGGTATAGGTTGCAGCTGTGGCTCGGATTCATTCCCTGGCCTGGGAACTTCCATATGCCATGGGTGCAGGTCCCACACAGCTTCTAAGACTGGATATCCTAAGACGCCTTGCAGATTCCAAGCCCAGTTCTCTTGGGACCCAGCCCCCTGCTGAGAGATGGCCAGGCCACGTGGAGAGGTGATGTGTAGGTCCTCCAGGACACAGCCTTGCTGAGTCCCACGTGATTGCCAGAACCTTTTGAATGTCTCAGCCTCACTGAGCCCCAGTGAACCTCATGGAGCAGAACCATCCAGCTGAGCCCAGGGAAACTGCAAAACCCTGAGAAATAACAGTGTCTATTGTTGTAAGCCACTGGGGGTAGATTATTGCACAGCGACACAACGGAAACAGAGGGCATTGGGAGAAGCAGGTGACACCTAGAAGGACCCCCTGGGCTTGTGTCTTGATGTTTCCATGTGGACGGGGCTGCCGGCCACGGAAGGGAGAAAGCGGGAGGTACCGGCTTGGCCAGGGATTGAGAGCAACATTTGGGTCTGGGAGGCCAAGGAGTTCCCCAAGTCTGGGGCTTTGGGAGATGCCTGGGTGGTGGCGGATGTCACAGGCTTGGATGGAGCCCCGCCAGACCGCACCTGCAAGGGAGGATCCAAAGGGCATCACTGTGTCTTTCTACCATCCTGGGGCCTGGCAAAGCCTTCGTGTCTACACTGTCTCAACTTTTAAACCTTGCCGTAGCAGACGGCTTTGTCTCAGAGAAAATCTAACCAGAGGAAAGAACATATGTTGGTCTCTTGCTTTGGAGGCAACATATATATTCCAAGCGCCTGTTGTCTGCCTGGTTCATGTGTTCGTTTTATGTTACCTCTCTGACACACAATAACCCAGAACAACAGACATTCGTGCTCCCATTTTACAGGCAAGGAAAGTGGTCACGTAGTAACTGGTGGCCAGAACGCCAATCCCCACGTCCTCGTCACTACTTTCTTTTCTTTTCCTTCCTTCCTTTTTCCCTTTCTTTCTTTCTTTTTTTGTTCTTTTTAGGGCCGCAGCTGTGGCATATGGAAGTTCCCAGGCTAGGGACCGAACTGGAGTTACAGCCGCCGGCCTACGCCACAGCCACAGCCACGCCAGATCCTTAACTCACCGAGTGGGGCCAGGGATCGAACCCACACCCTCATGGATAGTAGCAGGGTTCGTTACCGTTGAGCCACAATGGGAACTCCCCCTCGCTACTTTCTAAAAGATGCCAAGCTGACTCAAAGGAAGCAAAGACCAATATGAAGGTCAGGTTCTTTGATGTTTTATAGATTTGACCTTATCTTATTCCCTGGAGAGTCTCTGGTTTATTTATTTATTTATTACTTTTTCTTTTTTTCTTTTTTTTTTTTTTTTTTTTTTGGCCTTTTCTTGAGCCACTCCCGTGGCACATGGAGGTTCCCAGGCTAGGGGTCGAATCGGAGCTGTAGCCACCGGCCTACACCACAGCCACAGTCACAGCAATGCCGGATCCTTAACCCACTGAGCAAGGCCAGGGATTGAACCTGCAACCTCATGGTTCCTAGTCGGATTCGTTAACCACTGCACCACAGTGGGAACTCCAGAGATTCTCTGTTTTACCAGAGACCTTTGGGCTTAGCCAGCCAGCCCCTCATATAACACAAATACAACCCAAGGCTCAGCCCAGTGAGATACTTACCTGATTGCTAAGAAAACAGAGTGACACCCTGCCCTGTTGCCATGAGTGTAACTCACACAATCCCAAAGGGGCAGGGGGGACCTGGCTCCTGTGTCTCACACTAGTGCCCCTTTCCTGACCCACTCATAAAGACAACCTTCTCCCTGCCTTTTGCCAATCTTTGCAGATACAATCATTACATGAAAAATTGAGACTAATTACACTCTCAGCAATGTTGCGGGTTTACCAAAAAATTCCCATTGTATTTTTTTTCACTTGCTGGGACAGGCTTGTGAGGTCTGGATTCCCTAACAAAACTCCCCAAGGAAAACTTTCCTGAATGTTCCGCTTAGGTCTCCCAGTGCACACAAGCGCGTCAGGTCTAGCTGGCTGCCAACACAGAACGGCCGAAGCAGGAGCTACATCTAGAAAAACAGAGTCTCCCGTGAGGGCTCAGGAGGCAATCGGGCAAAGGCTGATTCAAGACAAAAAAAACCTATTTGATTTGGCTAAAAACGTGGGGAGGAGGTGGGGCTGGGGCCCTCACCAGGGCGGAGGAGATGAGGGAGGCACCCCCCGCACCCACAAAGCCCTGGCCCCGGGTGGCCTGTGTCCATTGGAAAGAGGGGCACGTTTTAAAATTTGCACGCACGTGCCGTGCACAGGGGGTTGGTCCTGAACACACCTGCCTCAGCTCGTGAAGAGTTTGTCAGCGCCATGCAGCAACTTCCGTGGCGGCTCCTGCTCAGGCCCCGGCAGACCGTGGGGATGCGGCTCCCGTCGAGGTGGCCACAGAGGTGGCCACACGTCTGGGGCAGAAAGATGCCTGGAGAGTTCCAGGGCTGCTTGCGCAGGCAGAGGACTTCCAGGGATGGGGTGATGCTGCGAGGTCCCAGCACACACATGGGAGTGTGACTTAGACACACTAGGGAAGAAACAAACACAAAAAGTGAAGCCAAAATCCAAATGGCAATAACGCCATATGACCCATGTGACTTGATCTTGCATCTATGTCCCACCTGACACTGCCTCGGGTCCACTGGCTGCACGTTGCTCTGTCCCCATGGCCCACCCATCGGGTCTCCCTCTCCCAGTGGGCTGTGAGCTCCTCAGCAATGCCTGTCCGCCCCTGAAGCTTGCCCCGTCCTGCCCCTGGAACCACCTTCGCCTACGCACCGTCTTCAATGACCCACCCATCTTGGCCCCTGGAAGATGGTGTTGGGCTGCTGACTTGTCAAGGAAATGCAGCCAGGGAAGGATGGGGAGGGAGGGGGACGAAGGACAGGCAAGCGGGAAGGGGTCTCAGGCACGGGGCACCGGGGTACCTTCCAAAGGAAGCTTCCCTCGCAGCCCAGGCTCTGCAGGAACACAAGCGCTCCCACTCGTCAGGGCTGAGTTCTCTGAGCGTGTGGAGGAACTGCGGCTCCTGCCAGGGGAAGCTAGACGGGGCGGGGCTGGGGACCAAGCATCTGTAAAAGGACCAGTCCTAGGGTCCGTAGATGGAGAATCAACCTTTGTCCCAGGCCCTCCTTGCCCCACACAGGCCCACTCGCATCTCACATGAATCCCATTGGGGTGGAGAACGCTGACCAGAGAAGGGCTGGGGGGGTCGCCTGCAGCCCCTGATGCTGCAGTCAGTCCCGAGGCCCCAGCAAATGCTTCTCATCTCCCCATCCTCCTGGAATCCCCTCGTCTTCAGCACCTCTGCTGGTCTAGGGGGCTTGTCTACTGGGATGACCCAGATTTTACCCCAAGGGGCCAGAGCCTCTGCTTAGAAGATCTGGATGCCCCCTCCCCTCAGGGCATGGCTACACAGGGAAAGGGATCCGGGGCCATTTGGGGAAGGAAACCACTACGGTATTCAAACACTTGAACTGTGGCATCATGAAGGGTGCTGGCTTCTCCTAAGATCAGTGGGCCCCGGGTCAGAACTGGCTCAGCTCTAGGAACCGGGAGATTGTGACTTTCCGCTGGGGAAGCTGACATTGGCCTTCAAGATCACAACTTGATTTTTTAATTTCTTTTTGTCTTTTGGGGGCCTTACCTGTGGCATATGGAAGTTCCAGGCTAGGGGTCAAATTGGAGCTGTAGCTGCTGCCCTGCGTGAAGGGCACAGCAACGCCGGATCCTTAACGCACTGAGAGGCCAGGGATCGAACCCACATCCTCAGGCGTACTAGTTGGGTTCATTACTGCTGAGCCAAACAGGAACTTCCTAGAACTCTTCTTTGAATATGTAAGTCAAGCCATCGCCCAGTTGGCTGCCCACCCATCTTGCCCCTGGGAACACCATGGTCTGTTACCCATCACCATGGATCCCTTCAGGTCTGGGCCTCTTGGTTGCCATCCCAAGCTTACTGCCCATCTCAGTAACTCTGTCCACCTCGCCCTGGGGGTGAAGGGCTACAGCTGGTCACTGCTACTCCAGGATGCTGCCACCCCGTTGACACGAGGTGTCCAGTTCCGGTGTCAGCCCAGGTCTATGGAGAGCAGCCCCTGCTCAGCTCCTGGGTGAGGCCAGTGACTCCTTACCTCCTTAGGGGAGGGACCGTCCCAGGGGCTCTCCCAGAGCATAGTCAGCAACAGATTCTTTGGAATAAAACATCTCTTTCCTCTAGACGTCTGAAATCTTCCTCAACACTCTGCCCAGGCAGTCCTGGAAACCCCAGCGCATTTAATGTGGGCCATTGTCACGTCCAGGGGTCTCTCAGCAGTGCATTAGGACTGGCTCCAGGTGCCCTCGAAGAGCACTGCTCGGGGTCGGGGGATGGAGACGGGAGTGGTGGGGGGGGCGTTCCTGGATCAGTAAGGCCTCCCTCTCCAGCCTAATACGCCACACTCCCAGCCCCTCACCCTCCAGATCCACTCCCAGGCACACCTCCCTGATTCCTGCTCGTAGGTATCAGCCAGGACTGGCAGCTCCTGTGGTGAATAATCCCTGCCTTCTCTTGGCAGAGCCAGCACCTCCCCAGCCAGGCCAAGCTGGGCCTAGGACGTGCGTACAGGAGGGCAAGTATTGTCTTGAAAGGCAGCTGCCTCAACCAGACGCTTGCATGGCCTCTGGACAAGGGAAGAGGCACAGCTGAAGGTAGCAAGAGAAATTGGGCCACTTCGAAGGCCCAGCGAGGTGGGGGGAATGTGGGGGCTCAGAGGTTCTCCAGGACATCATGCATTTATCCCCGATCCAAGCCAGAAGTTTCTTCGCTCTTGCATCAGGCCCTTGGCAGATGGAAACAAGTCTCTTTAAATACAGCACGCAGGCCTTCGACGGTGCCTCTGTACCTTAGGTTGATTCACTGTGGTCCTGAACCTCTCATTTACCATCATCACTGCTTTGCTTTCTTTCTTTTTCTTTTTTTTTTTTTTTTTTTTTTTTGTCTTTTTAGGGCCGCACCCATGGTGTATGGAGGTTCCCAGGTGAGGGGTCGAAGTGGAGCTGAGGCCACCAGCCTACCCCACAGCCACAGCAACACAGACCCAAGCTGCGTCTGCAACCTACACCACAGCTCACGGCAACGCTGGATCCTTCACCTGCCTCTTCATGGATACTAGTCAGATGCGTTTCCATTGATCTGGGAACTCCCTCGTCATGGCTTTAAGGGGGCACAGCAAAACCAACCACTTCCATTGTAATAACCATTTCTCTCTCAGCTCTCGGGCGCTCAAGACGCTTCACGAGCTGGGGCATCCCCTCTCCCCTGGCATCCTGTCCTGTCCATCAGTACCGCAGCCAGGGCTCACCACCCACAAGGGCGACCCGTTGCTCCGACGGGCGAGCGGTCCAAGCCCAGGGTCCCCGCTTCGGACTCCACTTCCTAAGACCATCAGTCAACACCATCAGTCTTAAGGGGGCTCCTGAGAAGCAACCATGAAACCAGGATTTATGTGCTCCCAGAGGGTGTCGCAGTTAGGGAAGTGAGACGGGACAGGAGAGGAAGCAAAGGAAAGGTGAGACCTCAAGCAAAATCCTGCAGAGATGCCTCGCTGGGATCCCACAGGCCAACTTAGGTGTAATTCACATCTCTGAGCTGTCCTGACTGGAAGGGGGAGAGCTTGGCTTGCAGCCTCCTCCCATATCTGCCTCTCATGGGGCAGAGCCACCACTGGGGAGGCACTCCTCAGGCAGGCTCAGTTCCCTGAATCCAGGGGTCAAGGGGCTCCAGCAGCCCCCCACACCCCGCTGCCGAGTCATCCAGCGAAGGAGAGTTGAGGGCGGGACTGTTGGAAGCAAAAGCTGCATAATAGCGGGCCACAAGAACGTTAAGAAGGGGATCTGAGAGCATGTGACTTGTTGAGTCTTGGAACCAAGGGGTCTCAGGGCTGGGAGGGGCCTGCTGGGCCTCACAACTCTCCTCCAAGGGGCCTCCACACCAGCACACCCGCCGCTGTCACTGCCTTCCACTCTCCTCTTGGACTGGACTGCTGCAGAGCTTGTCCTGAGGAGCTGCCAAACCCGGCCCCTTCCTTCCCAGGAGGGTTTTATCAGATTCACCCATCCCCTGCCAAGGCTCCTCAGGCTAGAAGGAAAGGCCTGAATACTAAGTTGCCTCTAGAGCAACCAGGAAAAAGTTACAGTCCCATAAAATCCAGAGGCGGGGAGTTCCTGCTGTGGCTCAGCAGAAACAAACCCGGCTAGTAGCCGTGAGGATGTGGGTTCCATCCCTGGCCTTGCTCAAGGGGTTAAGGATCCGGCATTGCCATGAGCTGTGGTGTAGGTTGGCAGTGGCAGCTTGATTCGACCCCCAGCCTGGGAAGCTCCATATGCCTTGGGTGCAGCCCTAAAAAGAAAAAGATAAATAAATAAATCCAGAGGTGAAAACACAAAGACAGGACAATGTATTTCCTCATTTTTATTGATTTTTCATTGGTGGTTTCTCACTTACCAACACATTTGTAAAAAGCGGCAGGCTGTGTTAGTAAAGGAGAAGCAGGGAGGGGAGGGGGCAGCATCTAAAGAGCCACACGTGGGGCATCAGGAGCAGGAAGCACTTGGGGCCCGAGGTGACAGGTGCCCCCCCCCCATCCTGCCTTCCCACAAGGCATCAGCAATGGCGGCTGCTCTTCCAGACCCCAGGCCTTTTCAAAACTGTCATAAATAGCATTTCTGTTGCCACCAATCCTTGTCCCCCCCATTCTCCCTCTGACCCCCCCATTCTCCCTCTGACCCCCAGCTGCTCAGGCCAGCCCTCTGCAAAGCCTGGCCCAGGAGAACCCTGGCTCGGTCCCTGGACACGCATCTGAGAGAGGAGGCCAGGGTGGGGCTCCCTGCAGCTCTTTGGGGGATGGAGGGGCCACATTTTAGGACCTCGGACAGCACTCCCAGAAGGCCCTCTCCCCAGCCACCCTGTCTTCTTCAAAACGACCTCTGGGAGCTGCTGTGGGCTTGGGAACGCTGAGGAAAAGAAGCCTAGAGCCGGCCCTGGAGGCTTGCCTGGGTGGCCCCGGAGGGAAGGTGTCACCATCACCCAGAGTGGACTTCTTGGCATTTGCACACTGACCCAGCGGACACTCTGACCCTGTGTTTACGAACACAAACATTTTAATCAGGATTATATCCACCCTGAATTTTCATTCTAGAAAGTATTTTCAAGGCAAACGCCACGGAGGACAATTTAATGCCTCGATCCGTTTTCTACGTAGTGCAGAGAAATTTCCTTTATTCTCCTATTTTTTTTCCCTTGAAATCATTTGCGCCAGGGCCAAATCCTTTTCATGTGCGTTTCACCACGGATAGTGGCTTCCCTGGTTACTGTTCGATCTGCATCGGATGCCACCAAGTGTCTCGTCTTGTCATGGGAAGGTCTCGCCTGTGGCTCTCATTTCCAGTAAGTCCAGTTTTTCCCGGGGGGAGCCTTCGGTCGACTTCTTACCTGTAGGTACCTGACCACGAATTTGAGCGCTGTGCTGTTTGTACTGATGTGCAACATCTGTGCTGTTTTAGCCTCGTCGACTTTCCCTTGGGGAACGTCTCTGAGGATGAATCCGGCCGACCACTCAGCGGACCCGAAAGACGGATGGCAGCCCTTTCCCAGCGCCTGGCCGGGGTGGCCCGGGACGCCGGGCTGGGCTCAAGACGTCCCAGCGGGCGCGGCGCGTGCCCGGTGGCGGGAGGCGGCGCCCTCCCCGACCGCAGCCCCGGTCTTCCGCCCCCGCCCCCGGCTCACGGTGCCTTGTCCGCCGCCGGCTCGGAGCGCGGGGCCCCGCCGGCGGCCGCGCGCGCGCCGCGGAGCAGGCCCAGGCCCCGGGAGCGGCCGGCGCCGTGCAGCTGGCGCTCGTGGCGGCGGATCTGCACCTTGTGGCGGAAGCGCTCGCCGCAGTCCTCGCACACGTAGGGCCGCTCGCCCGAGTGCGTGCGGCGGTGGCGCAGCAGGTTGGACGAGACGCTGAAGCGCTTGCCGCAGTCGCCGCAGGCGTAGGGCCGCTCGCCCGTGTGCGTGCGCTGGTGCTGCACGAGCGCCGAGCTCTCGCTGAAGCGCTTGGCGCAGTAGGGGCACGCGTAGGGCTTCTCGCCCGTGTGGATGCGCTGGTGCGTCACCAGGTTCGAGTGCTGCGAGAAGCTCTTGCCGCACTCGCCGCAGCGGTGGGGCCGCTCGCCCGTGTGCGTGGCCTGGTGCCGCACCAGGTCCGTGCTGCGGCTGAAGCCCTTGCCGCACTCGCCGCAGATGGTCGGCCGGTCCCGGGCGCGCCGCCGCCTCCGCTGCCGGGCCGGCATCAGGGCCGCGCTGCCCGCCGGGCCCGGGATGGCCACCACCGAGGGCGCCGACACGGCGGGCAGCACCATGAGCTCCTGCAGCACCACGTACCCCGGGGGGGCCACCACGACCGCGGCGGGCGCCCCCGGGACGGCGGCCCCGCCGCCCCCCGCGGCGGGCACCAGCTCCAGCTGCAGCTCCGGCTGCACTGGGGTCAGCTCTAGCTGAACCTCTGGCGGCGGGGCCCCCAGCTGCACCGGGGTCAGCTCCAGCTGCACCTCCTGCTGCTCCTCCAGCTGCCGCTGCTGCTGCTCCAGCTGCTTTTCCAGCTGCTGCAGCTGCTCCTGCAGTTTGAGCTGCAGCTGCCGCTGCTCTTGTTGTCTCTCCAGCTCCTGCTGCCGCTGCAGCTCCTGCCGCTGCAGCTCCTGCCGCTGCTGCTCCACTTCCTGCTCAGAACCCAGGTCCACTGGCATGAGCTCCAGCTCCACCTCTTCCTCCTCCTCTGGCTCCAGTGGCCGCGGCTGCAGCTGCTGCTGCAGCTGTTCTTGCTGCTGTTGCAACAGCTGCCGCTGCTGTAGCTGTTGCTGATGCAACAGCTGCTGCTGTAACTGTTCTTGCTGCTGCTGCAATAGCTGTAACTGTTCTTGCTGCTGCAGCAATAGCTGTTGCTGTAATTGTTCTTGCTGCTGCTGCAGCAGCCGCTGCTGCTGTAACTGTTGCTGCTGCAGCTGCTGCAATTGTTCCTGCTGCTGCAGCTGTAACTGTTGCTGCTGCAGCTGCTGCTGTAGCTGTAACTGTTGCTGCTGCAACTGTAACTGTTCGTGTGGTTGTAACTGCTGCTGCGGCTGCGGCTGTGGCTGTTCCTGCTGTTTCTGCTGTTGCATCTGCTGCGGTTGCTGTGGCAGCTGCTGTGATTGTGACTGTTCCGGCTGTTGCTGGGACAGCTGGGGCTCTTGCACTGGCTGCTCCTGTGATTGTTCCTGCTTTTGCATCTGCTGAGGCAGTGGTTTCTGCTGCTCATATTGCACAGATTGGGCCTTTCCCTGTCTTTCTTGCTGCTGTTGAGGCAGCTGCTGTTGCCCATCCTTCTGTGGCTCTAACTGTTCCTCCGGTTGCTGTGACAGCTGTTGCTCTTGCTCGTTCTGCTCTTGTAACCGTTCCCTCTGTTGCCTTGGCTGCAGCTGTGGTTTCAGTGGCTCCTGTTGCACAGACTGGGGTTTTTCCTGCAGCTCCTGCTGTGATGGAGGCGGCTGCTCTTGCCCATCTCGCTGTTGCTGCTGCTGCTGTGATGCTGGCTGATGTCCCAACACTTGGTTTCCTGGTTGTGGCTGTTGCAGCCGCTCCTGCTGTGGCTGTTGCTGCAGCTCTGGCTGCTGTTCTGATTGTTGGGGTTGCAAGTCCTGCTGTTCTGGCTGGGCTTTCTTAGCCATTTCACAGGCCCCCTTCCGGGCTGAGACTGCTGGCCGCGATGGGCTGCTGCTCCTCTCCTGCGCCTCCTCTTCCTGCTGACTCTCACTCCCACCGCTGCCACCTGTAGTGGAAATGGCAGGAAGCCAGGAGAGAAAGATCTTCAAGCAGCTGTCTGGACCAGACCCCAGGGTCTCCCCTCTTACCCAGCCCCATGGACAGTCACTCTAGGATACACTCTTGAGCTCTCAGCAAGGACCCCAAAAACACTGAACCAAGTGACAATGGCTCCAAGCTTAGGTCTCAGTGGTGACATCACCGTGGGTGCCTGGGGCTCCCCAGCACCACTCTTTGAGAAGTCCTTTGTGCTTAACCTCCATCCAGTAGGAATCAGTGAACCGGCCATTCCGACAGCTAAGCCACAAGCTGTGCTGAACTCTGACCTCCGTCAGGGTCACATCTTAAACCAATCAAACTCGCCTTCTCTGTACATGACAAAGAGTTTCGGTAAGGCCGCCTGGAAGTGTTTCCGCAGCTGCTTCTAAAAGCCAGCAAAGTGGCCGAGAGAACACGATATTTCCGAGTGGGAAGTCCTCAGTTCAGGCTAATCCTACCAGTTAGCAGCTATCCAACCACCTGCAGGCTCAGAACCCTCCTTGTCTATAAACGAGCTTAAGGAGTGAAGCAGGAAGGGCCCTGGTGTAACCCCTAGTGGGTGCTTGACAAATCCCTCTCCCTAGGGTTAGGAATTAGTTTGAAAATCAGCAAGCAGTTGGGAAATACCGAGGTTCCAACTAGCTCCATCTGAAAGAGCTTTTAGGCTGGAAGTGTTTGAGATTGTTATTCTGGACCGGAAAGGACTAACAGCCCCAAGTCATCAAGGCAACCAGTCAGCGACTTAACCTCTGGGAACCTGAGTTTCTCCATCTGCTGATGGAGATAAATCCCTTCGGGGGCAAATGTGAGACGGGCGGGGATGACCCTGCAGCCCCAGCATCGCACGCAGCGCTGTGAGCTCTGCTGGACAGGACCCACTCCATTGCTGTGTTTCACTTTCTGCACAACAGCCTCCTGTAATTTCTCACTTTGAGCATCCCTGCTGTGTTATCAGACAATCCGAAGAGGCAGTCTCCATCCCCCAGTCTGCTTTCCACATCTGTCCTTCCTACAGCATCCTATTTTCAATTTTATAATGGAAAGCAAGGGTTCGATGTATAAAAACCTTTGCCACGTTTCCAGGAACATATTGATTTAATAAAAGGTACAGCATATCCACAGGTAAATCCTTCCCTTTTAAGGCACTATTCCCAATAACCGTTGCTTAGGCTGATGGATGGGCGAATGCATTTTTCCTACGCGCACACACACCAGGCGGGAGTGTGCAGGAAATGAGACAAGAGAGCCGTGGACACCTGCCCGCTCAGCAAATCCCTTCTCCTACCACCTCTGGGAGTGGCAGGAAGGCATCACGCCTCTGTGTGCGACCTCACATCTCCAGGACAGCGCTTGGCCATATGGCCAAGCTCAACTTCTTATGGCATTTTAAATGTCAGCGACGATGTTTTAGTAAATGTATAATTAAGTGTCATCTGATGGGTCTGCCCTTGCAAGATTTTTGTCAGTTAAATATTTAAGCCGAAAGCCTCCTAGTGTAGTCCACACATCCTCGGCCAACCCCTCCGATGCTCTTGGTCCTTTTCATGCTCCGTTCAACTCTGCCCCAGCCCCTCCCTCAGCGCCCTCAAAGCACAGAGTGGGAGGCCAGCCACCAGGATAGATTCACTCAGAGTGGGTCCCAGAGAGAGAGGGGGTCTTGGAAGGTTCTGCAGGGCCACACTGGCCTCTGGGCAAGAGAGGAGAAAGATGGATGGAAGCAGAGGTCAAGGAAAAGTGGCCACGGTCAGAGGCCACAGGGAAAAGGAAAGCCACGAGGCTAATGACAAGAGGGGCCCTGGCCCCCGAATTCAATCTATAAACTGGGGTCGGGAGCCCGGGACAAGTGGGAGGACAATGAAGGCTTCCTGAGCGCTGGGGAAACAGCAGCAGGGCCCAGCCAGCGCATATCCCGGTTGGGGGCAGGAGCTGAGAATGTCCACACTGCCAGGCAGCCCCTCACCAACAAGACTGCAGCCTGACTTCCCTGCCCTGAAACCGCCAGGTGGGCGCCCCTCCAGACAGCAGGCTGCCCGCCACCCTTCAGGGCCCTCGAAGGATCCTCGCTGGGGACCTCAGGACCATCTCCCCCGTTTAGGAGGTTAGACCACCCCCCCAGCCCCTCACCTGAGGGGGTGTCAGGCCCTGGGCCCCCATCTTTAAGACACCGAAGCTCCGGCCTGAAGGTCTTGGTTGCCGGCCCCACCTCCATCCTGGCTGTCAGACTGAGATCCCCCGGAGCCGGCTGTGCTGAGAGGAAGGAAGGAAGGTGTTCAGATGGGCAGGAGTGCTGGGAGCCCCGGCCCCAGGGGCACTGACTGCCTGAGAGCCCTCCCCTCCGCCTTGGTTTCCCCCCAGAGCCGGCAGCCTCACTCCTCCTGGAAAGGAGGCTGATGCAGCCAGGACAGGGACGCGTTGCCTCCCAGGGCCCTCTGCTCTGCACAAGGGGTCCTCCCTCTGCTGACTTTCTGCAGGGCCCACATTCAGCCCCATGCCCAGGGGCAGCCTGGGCAGGTGCTTCGACCGAGAGGTGACGGTGGGAGTCGGACCTTCACCAAAGTGGACAGCTCCCACCCCAGGAGGGACATTTGGGGAAGTGTGCAGTAAACAGAGCGACCCTTGCACAGTCCCCCATCCCCACCTGCCCACATCTCCCACCCCTCAAAGCATGGACGTGTCTGTTCAGTTCCCTGGTCTCTTGCCTCCAGACTGCTCTGGGGGGTTGTCCCATCCAGACTTCCCAGGCCACCAGCAGGCCAGAGGTTCCAGGCCATGAGTGTCCGTCCAGGTGCCACCTCAGCTCCCAGGAAGGCAGGTTTCCAGAGCACCAGCCATGGACCTGGCGGACTGCCGGCCTGGCCCTGTGCCCTGGCGATCCTGAGGTCTGGAGGGTTCGCCACCTCCCTCCTGCGTCCACTCTGGCCCCTGCAGAGGTGTCCCCACACCCAGGCCTCCCTCGCCTCCTAACAGGTCCCTCTGGCCTTCAGAATCCGCTCCAAAACCTCTTAAGCGAGGCGTCTCTAGGTTCAGGCAGCTGTCCTCCTCGCCGGGCCTCACCTGGTACAGCATTTCCTGCTCCTCGCGCAGCCTCTGCGCTACGGGAGGTGTGGTCAGCAGGGGCTGCAAGGTGAAGGCCAAAGCGTTCAGCCAGCTCCTTCCCGAGGCGCCTCCATCCAGAAGGACCCGAGGAGGCGGCCGGCCGCCCGGGGACCCTTCTGGTCACTCAGGAGGGTCTGCCGCCGTCAGGGTTGTCGAGGTCGCCCTGGGCCAAAAGAAGGGGAAGAGCGGAGTTCTAGAGAAGTTGGCGCCGGCTCCCTGGGGCGAGGGCGGGAGGAGGCAGAGCCCCGAACCAGCGCCAGTTCAGGGCCGGCGGCGCGGGACCATCGCCGGCGCTGGGGCGGCCCCGAGGGCGGAGCGGGTGGGCGGCCCGGCCCGAGGTCGGCGGGGCCGGGGGACACCGCTGTCCTTTCAGCCCGGGGCCCGCCGGCGGCCACAGGTGCCCGGAGCCCGCGGCCGGGCGGGCGGCCTGCGCCGGGCGGCGCGGGGGGCGGGCGCCGCGGCCGGGCCGGGCCGGGGTCCCCGTTCGCTCGCCCGCCCGCCCGAGCGTGCGTCCGGCCGGCCGTGCGTCCGTGCGGGCAGCGGCCGGGCCGGGGGCGGGGGCGGCGGGGGCCGGCACAGGAAGTCCCCCCGGCATCCGCATCCTGTCCCCCGCCCGCCGCCCGCGCGGCCCCGCGCCCCGGCCCCCGGCGCTGCCGCCGCCGCCGCCGCTGCCGCCGCCGCTCTAGGCAGCCGTGAGCTCGGTGGGCTTAACCCTTCCTGGCCCGGCCACTCACCCCGCGCGGGGGGCGGGAGCCGGGCCGGCGGGGGCCGAGCGCAGCGCGCTCCGCCGCATCCCTGGGTGCGCGCGTCCGCGCCGGCGTTGGCGACGATCGCGGCAGGAGTGCCGGGGAAGCGAAGAGCGCCGGCCCTGCCACCCGCCCCCCGAAGGGCAGGCGCGCCTCGGGGCGCCCCGGGCCGGGGCACGGATCGGACTTAACTAGCACTCGATTAGATGACAGTCAGTTGAGGAAGCCCCGTCCCCGGCCGCCGAGCAGACCCCGAAGAAGCCCCCCTCCTCACCTTGGATCCCTCCTCCTGGACATGCCGCGGCGGGGACAGGCAGGGGACAGCAGAGTTGCTGCAGCCAGGACGGTGGGAGTAGACCCCAGAGGACCAGAAGGGGATGTCGGGGCTACCCCTCTGGCCACCCTGGCCAACTGGAGGGCTGCTAAGTTCGCCCCTCTCCGCGCCCCCTGCCTGCTTCCTCTGTGCACAAGGCCCGGTGGTCAGTCCCCCTGCGCCGCCCCCAGGCTCTGCCCTCTCCAGTCCCCTACCCAGCAGAGCGTGGCAGCAGGTTCCCTGGACCTGCCTCGCGGCTTCCTGGCTGGTCAGGGGTCCCTCCATGTCAATGTCCTCCCCTTCCTTTGCTGCACTGTTCTCTCCAACCGAGAGGAGTTCACAGTGAAATCGAGAACTCCAGATTTCTCTCGAAAAAGCCGAAAGCTGGCCCTAGAGAGCTGCTCCTGAAGTGAAGAGGGATGCCCCACTGGATGCCCCATTGGGCCCTCATGGTCACAGACCCCTCCCCCCCCTACCGTCTCCACACCCACAAAGCTGCCACACATGTGGCCCCCTAGTTCCATTTTTGCTTCCTCCTGGTCCTCAGGCAATGGAGTTTGGGGCTTCTCCTCTGGCCCAGGCCTGAAAAGCCTGTACTCTGTCTGGCAGCTTCACCCCCCCACACACACACACCCATCACCCCCCTAACCCCCGTGCCTCCCCGGGACACACGAGGAGGCCCAGAGGGCAGAGGCCGCATCTACCTCCCCAGGGGAACATGTGCAGCAAGCGCCTACCTTTGGAGGCAGAAAAATCTGGGTTCCTGGGGCGCAGGTGGGCTCTTCTAGCTGTGGGATGAGGCAGATTACTGCCTTCCACCTGCAGAGTGGTGACAGCCCCCTGCCAGCCGGGTGTCTGAGGATAAGGGATCGTCTCCCCCCTGCACAGAGTAGGTACACACCTTCCCCTCCCCCAGGAGGGCCAAGAGCAGAGCTGTCTCTGCCTCCTGGGAGGCCTCGGCCCAGAGGATCCACTCACTCCCCCTCTGCTGGTGTCTTTCCAACAGAATTTGCTCATTCTCGTGGCCCTCCCATCTTAAAAACCTGCAATCCCCTCTCTCCTGCCCTTGGTGGCCAAATTTCCTGGAGGGAGGCCCCATGGTGGTTCTCTCTCCCCACCAGCCGGTCCCTCCTCCCTCTCTGCAGCCTGGCCGTGGCCCCATCACTCCACCCAGATAGCTCCTTCTAAGGTCACCCGGGACCTCCACGGCAATAAATCTCTCAGCTTCTTCCACCTCTAGGCAACTATGGACGTTTCCCCAGTGGCTGCTGGGAGGACACCCTCAGTCCGCCCCCGCCCCCGTCTTCCCAGTCCGCTGCCTTTACAAGCTCTGCTTCCTTCCTCAGGCTCATCACTCACCTTTACGAAACGCAACCCTGCAGGAAGGTGTCTCCCCAGATCAGCGGTTTTCTCCCTATGAGCATCTTTCCTGTCCACACCTGAGCACCTGGCTCCACTGCAACCACTCTTTCTTTTTCTTCTTTTTTCCTTTAATTTTATTTTTCTTTTTAGGGCCACACCTGCGGCACGTGGACATTCCCAGGCTAGGGGTCGAGTCAGAGCTACAGCTGCCCGCCTACACCACGGCCACAGCAACACTGGATCTGGGATCTGAGCTGCGTCTGTGACCTACACCACAGCTCACAGCAACACTGGATCCTTAACCCACTGAGCGAGGCCAGGGATCAAACCCATGTCCTCATGGACACGAATCGGATTTGTTTCTGCTGCACCACAATGAGAACTCCATCCCTTTAATTTTTTTTTTTTTAATCAAGGTAACAACCATTCAAGTCGAGTTAAGTCAAATTGGTCTATGAAATCTGTAGCAATGAGAGTAATTTCTCCTCACTTCTGAGTCCACCCCATTTCTTTGGCTATCTCTTGCCATATTTCTAAATAACATGCTTAAAATACTAAGGAAGGATGTCAAGTTCCCAAATCTTCACTTGGGAAGGTGAAGATTTAACTTTTTTTTTAGGGCCACACTCGCGACATATGGAGTTTCCCAGGCTAGGGGTCTAATCAGAGCTATAGCTGCCGGCCTACACCACAGCCACAGCAACATCAGATCCTTAACCCACTGAGAGAGGCTAGGTATTGAACCAGAAACCTCATGGTTCCCAGTCAGATTCATTTCCACTGTGCCACAACGGGAACTCCATAACTCTTTTTTTTTTTTTTTTGGTCTTTTTTGCCATTTCTTGGACTGCTCGCGTGGCATATGGAGGTTCCCAGGCTAGGGGTCGAATCGGAGCTGTAGCCACCGCCTACACCAGAGCCACAGCAACTTGGTATCCGAGCCTCGTCTGCGACCTACACCACAGCTCACAGTAACGCCAGATCCTTAACCTACTGAGCAAGGCCGGGGACCGAACCCACAACCTTATGGTTCACTAGTCGGATTCGTTAACGACTGAACCACTACGGGAACTCCTCCATAACTCTTGTAATCACACAGACACATGCATACTTCCCTTCCAGCCTCCTGTTGTGCAACGCTTTGGCCTTTATCCCGTTTTCCGGGATAGGGCCTCAAACCCCTGGCATTTCCCCGGGATAGGAATGTCTTTGTTATTCCTGCTGGACCCCTGGATAGCTTCAGGATGGAGGCTAGCCTTACCTGAAAGACCAACCATGTGATGACAGGATTGAAGCTTTGAGCAAACGGTATCAACCCATCCTCAAGGGAAGAAGAGGGGGGGGTTGGAGATTAGGCCAATTTCATGGCCAATGATTCCGTCCGTCATGCCCAGTTAATGAAACCCCAACAAAAACTCTGGACACTGAGCTCACCTGAGCTTCCTGGTTGGTGCTGAACAGAGGAGAGGGATGCAATTCTGATTCCACAGAGAGAGGATACAGAAAGCTCCAGATGAGAGACTCTCCCAGACCGGGGGTCTCTTCATGTCCCCATGGCTGGTCCTGATTCGTAGACTTTATAATAAAACTGATAGTCATAAGTATAGCGCTTTCTTGAATTCTGTGAGTTGCTCTAATGCTTTATGGAACCCACGTGGGTCACAGGAACCCCTGCATTTGTAGCCGGTTGGTCAGACGTCTGGGTGGCCTGGGGACGTCAGCTGCTCAGAAGTGTGGGTGCCTGGGGACCTCCAACCCAGGCCTCGCCTCTGGTTCTCTTACTCTCTCTCTCTCTCTCTCATTGCATCACACCGTGTCTTTCTCCTTCTCATTGTAATAGAGACCCTTTGGGCTTAACAAATATTCCAAATGCTCCCCTATATTTCCGGGTCTTCCATGCAGCTACATCAGGGTCAAAGGATTACTTTGGCCAAGGGATTATGAAAGGAAGTGACACACACGACTTCTAAGCCCAAGCTCCCGAGACCTGGTGTGTCCCCTGCATCTCACTTTTCGGCCACCGTGTGGCCTTGGAGGAGATGTGTTCCAGATGCTGCAACTACAAGACAGTGGACTCTCGGTCAGCCTAAGGCCCAGAAAGTCCACTCAGGAAAACAGCAGACTTCTCAAAGTATTCAACATAACATTTAATGCAGGAAAATGGTTACCAACATGTTAAAAGGGCTTGAGTATGACTCAGAGCTTCGTACCCTCAGGGCTGGAGGAGCGAAAAGGGAAAAACAATATTTACACGGAGCTTATCACGGACGCCGGGGTGGCCACTGCTGGAACGGTGAGTCTGAAGCCCCCCCAGCCACCACTGAGGGCACCCCAGATGCGGGAGACCTGTCTCTTCCCTCCCGAATTCTGATCTCTCATTAGTGCTTCTCATTAGTAGAATCTCGCCTGAGGCCAAGACAAAGGAGCCTGGGGAATGCTGCTTGCAATCTCCCAGCAGAAAAAGAAGTACAGGGAGAGCAAACTTGGGGGGAAATCTCGTGGGCCAAAAGCTGTCATTCTCACGTGACAGAGTTCAGATGTACGGATTATGGATGGGCAACTGTTTTTTCTCCTCAGAATTTTCAAAAGACAAGGCTTCATTGGTTTTTGACTTCCCCAGTACTGCTACTGGGGATGTCCAGGGCCATTCTGACGCCTGATTCATTGCATGTAACTGGTATTTTTTTCTCTGGAAGCTGGTAAATCTTTTTTTTTTTTTTTTTTTTTTTTTTTTGGTTTGTTTGTTTTTTGTTTTTGTCTTTTTTGTCTTTTCTAGGGCCACACCCACGGCATATGGAGGTTCCCAGACTAGGGGTCTAATCGAAGCTGTAGCCACCAGCCTACACCACAGCCACAGCAACGTGGGATCCGAGCCACGTCTGTGACCTACACCTCAGCTCACGGCAACGCCAGATCCTCAACCCACTGAGCAAAGCCAGGGATCGAACCCGCAACCTCATGGTTCCTAGTCGGATTCGTTAACCACTGAGCCACGACGGGAACTCCTGGTAAATCTTTTTTAAAAAAACCTGTGTTCTTAAATTCCGTAATGGATACTCAGATGGCCAGTCTGGAAATTCATGTTTTTCCCTCTGACTTTGAGTTACTTATTTGATAGTGTCCCCCTTCCATTTCTCCCCCCTTTTCTGGAATTCCGATTCTTCAAATATTGGAGCTTCTTCTCCCACCCCTTCTCAGGGCATTTTAACTTCTCCTCCACTTGTCATCACCACACCTCTCAGGACACTTTCTAGAGCATTTTCTCTTCATTATCTTCTTCTTCTTCTTCTTTTTGTCTTTTTGCCTTTTCTAGGGCCGCTCCTGCAGCATATGGAGGTTCCCAGGCTAGGGGTCCAATTGGAGCTGTAGCCACAGGCCTACGCCAGAGCCACAACAATGAGGGATCCCAGCTGAGTCTGTAGCCCACACCACAGCTCACGGCAACGCTGGATCCTTGCTCGACCCACCGAGCAAGGCCCGGGATGGAACCCACAATGTCATGGTTCCTAGTTGGATTTGATAACCACTGTGCCACCAAGGGAACTCCTTCTCTTCATTATCTTCTAACCTTTCTGTTGAATGTTTTTATTTCTGCTCTCATGTCTTTAGTTTCCCAGAGCATCCTTATCCTCAAACTGTTGCTTTTCTTATATATGCTATTCTTGTTTCATGACTGCAATACTTGCTCTCACCTCTCTAAGGACAGTTAACTTTGCTCCTGTTCACTTTTTTTTTTTTTTCCTGCTTTTTAGGGCCACACCTGTGGCATATGGAGGGTCCCAGGCTAGGGGTTTAGTGGGAGCTACAGCTGCCGGCTTACACCACAGCCACAGCAATGCGGGATCCAGTTTGCATCTGCGACCCACACCATAGCTCACGGATCCTTAATCCACGGAATGAGGCCAGGGATTGAACCTGAAACCTCATAATTCCTAGTCAGATTTGTTTCCACTGCGCCATGAGAGGAACGCCTCCAGTTCACTTTTTTTGGTGTTTTTTTCTTGCTTCCTAGTGCCTTTTTAAAAATTAACTTATTTTTCTTATTACAGTTTATTTACAATGTTGTGCCAATTTCTGCTGTATTTTTTTTAATGGGTTTATTTCGTTTCTCCTGTGGGAGGATTTCCTACCGTGTCAGGTGACTGTGGGCTGTTCAGCCTATGACTGTGGAGTGAGTCATTTGCATACAAGGGCGGTCCTCAAACACCTGGAGAACTTCGCCGGGGAGGGATGTCTCTAACACCTGTTAGTATTTTCGCATGGGCCACTCTGTTTTTCTAGAAAGGACTTATTTCATCTCCAGCCTGGAAAAGTAACATAATCATGAGCATTCTAGGCGCCCAACAGGGAAAAGAGAGGGGAAGAGGTTTCTCATGTTACAGCAAGAAGATTTCTTTCTTTTCTTTTTTTTTTTAGGGCCACACCCTTGGCCTATGGAGGTTCCTAGGCTTGGGGTCTAAGGGGAGCTACAGCTGCCGGCCTATGCCAGAGCCACAGCGAGGCCAGATCCGAGCCCTGTCTGTGACCTACGCACCACAGCTCACAGCAATGTTGGATCCTTAACACACTGAGGGAGGCCAGGGATCGAACCTGCGTCCTCATGGATACCAGTCAGATTTGAGAAAGCAGATTTCATTAAATCCCCTGCTTTCGAGATGAACTCTCCCTGCCTTGGTCTCAGGTGTCTGCTCAGGTGGAGGAGAAGGTGTCTCCCAGCCGGATAAGAAGGGGGAAGGCAGGTCTGGGGGCCCACTGGATTCACCACTTGGTACCAGTCTTCCTGGTTTCAGCTGTCCTGGGAGCCCTGGATTCTGCAGGCTTTCTTGGGGCGGGGGAGGGTCCTGCGGAGATCAGATGGCTCCTTGGCTTCGCCCTCTGATGGCTCAGCCGTCAGATTGCTCTGCTCTGCTAAGTCAGTTCCACTGAATCATCTGTGTCCCAGTTTCTAAAATCTGGTGTGTTGGTGCTTTTCATTTTCTGTGAGAGCAACAGAGATGGTGAGCCCAAGACAGAGAGGGAGGGATGGAGGGAGAACAGGACCAGGGGGTGCAGGGGGGGTGGTGGAACGGCACAGACCCACACCAGAAGCTGCATCTCCCTCCGGGGATGATGGAGCAGGTCTGCAAACGCTCTGGGGAAGACTGACCAATGGGAGAGCGGCATGGACCGCCCAGGGTGCGGGTAAAGCCTGCAGGTCGGTGACCAGTGGGCAAATGTCAAGTGTCACTCCCCCAAGTCCACCCCCGCCCCAGCCCCAGGTTCACTCTCAGAGCCCCAGGACCTGCGACACTCTGTGTGGTTCGGAGTTGAAATCTGATGGGGGCTGGAAGTCAGCACTTCCCATGGCTGATGTTCTTGGCCACCACATTTCAACTCCTGGAAAAGGAGTTCCCTTCGTGGCTTAGTGGCTTAACGAACCCAACTAGGATCCGTAAGGATGCAGGTTCCATCCCCGGCCTTGCTCAATGGGTTAAGGAGCCCGTGTTGCCGTGAGCTGCAGTGTAGGGCACAGACGAGGCTCAGATCCTGTGTTGCTGTGGCTGTGGGGTAGGCTGGGAGCTACAGCTCCGATTCGACCCCTAGCCTGGGAACCTCCGTATGCCGAGGGAGTGGCCCTAAAACAAAGAAACCAAAAAAAGGGCAAAAATAATAAACTCCCAGGAAAGACTCCAAGCAGCCCAGCTCAGTTCCGCTGTCCAATCCACACTGCCCGGGGTACTGGGATCTCCTGACAGGGAGGCTGGGAAAAGGAATGCAGTGGTGTGTTCAGCTATCTCCTCCTCACGGTAGAAGGAGAGGATGGGTTTGGTGGACAGCTAGCATCTCAGCTCCATCAGCTTAGAGGGAGAGCTGCACCTTAGGACTCAGTGGTAACTCAGGCCTGGGGAACAGAGAGGCAGGAGTTCTCCTTTCTTTTTGTTTTTGCTTTTTTTCTGTTTTGGCCACTTCGCAGCATATGGAGTTCCTGGGCCAGGGATCAGATCCGAGCCGTAGTTGCAACCTAAGCCGCAACAATGCTGGATCCTTAACCCACTGTGCTGGGCTGGGGATCGAACTGGCGCCCCAGCGCTCCCAAGACACTGCCGATCCCGCTGTGCCACCGTGGGAACACTGGGGAGTTCTCCCTTCAAAGCCCTTAGTCAAGCTACATCTTGCAGCTTGTGCCCCATTTTGTGGCTAAAGACATCAGGGCTCAGAGGGTTTAAACTAACTCCTCCGGGGCCACCAAGGGGCCAGCTGGAGTCAGACCTCTCCACCTGACTAATTCCCAACCCAGCAGTTAATGTAAAATCCCAGGGGCTGAGGGGTGACTGAGGTCACCATGAAACTATCAGCAACTGCGTTAAACACTTCTCAATTTTTTCTTTATCTGATCACAAAGTTGATACCGCAGGTTGCAGACATTTTAAACATTATATTCATTTAACAAAGATTTGCAGGTTGGCTTTCATGTGCTCTCTATTCTAGCCCTAACAGAGGTATGATGTGAGATGCAAGCCATTTAAAAAGAATTGAACATTTTGTTTCAGTGCCACATTCAGAGGATTGAAAAGAAATAGGTGAGATTAATTTTAGTAACATATTTTATTTAACCCCATATAGCCAAAATTTCAATTTGTAATTGTCTCATTCCAATGCGTAATTGATTTTTACAATGATCAGTGAGGATGTTTATGTTCTTTTTTTTTTTTTTTTTTTTTTTGTCTTTTGTCTTTTTAGGGCTGCACCTGAGGCATATGGAGGTTCCCAGGCCAGGGGTCTAGTGGGAGCTACAGCTGTCAGCCTACACCACAGCCACAGCAACACCAGATCCAAGCCACGTCTTCGACCTACACACAACTCACGGCAACGCAGGATCCTTAACCCAGGGAGCGAGGCCAGGGATCGAACCCACAACCTCACGGTACCTAGTTGGACTGGTTTCCACTGTGCCACGAGGGGAACTCCTACCTTCTTTTTCAATGCCTTCTGCATGTACATCAGTCTCCATCTGGCCACATTTCGAGGGCTCAACCATCACACTGGCTACAGGTGACCACGTTGGCAGCAAAACCATGATTTAGAAAGGTTCACTCTCCTAAAATCCCAACCTCCAGAGACAACCACTTTTTTTGTTTGTTATTTGAGGTCCAAATCTGAGGCATATGGAGGTTCCCAGGCGAGGGGTTGAATCAGAGCTGCAGCTGCCGGCCTCTGCCACAGCCATAGACATGTGGGATCCAGATGCATCTTCAACCTACACACAGCTCACGGCACCGCCAAATCTTTAACCCACCAAGCAAGGCCAGGGATTGAACCCTCTTTGTCATGGATCCTAGCTGGGTTTGTAACTGCTGAGCCATGAAGGGAACTCCCAGAAACAATCACCCTTCACAGCTAATAACACAGTCTTCCAGAGGTTTCTTGTAAAAACCCATCAGTGTATATGTTTGTGAATTCATCAGGAATCTTTCAGTTGCATGGGAAAGAAAACCACCCTGAAATGACTTGAGGAAAAAGAGAAAGTTAGGAAGCATCTACTGACTCCTAATTTCAAAGCCCAGGGCACAGAAAGCATATGCAGTCAAGTCAAGATCCAGGGCACACGCGTCCTTGTCGGGACCTGCGACCCTTCGCTTCTCAGCTCTCCGGCGGCCTCGCGGCGCCCCAACCCCCAACTACAGCTTCAAGTGAAAAGAGAGATTCTCTGCGTTTCCATCGTGGCACAGCGGAAATGAATCTGACTAGCATCCGTGAGGACACAGGTTGGATCCCCAGCCTCGTTCAGTGGATGAAGGATCTGGCGTTGCCGTGAGCTGCAGTGTAGGTTGCAGACGAGGCTGGGATCCCGTGTTGCTGTGGCTGTGGTGTAGGCCGGTGGCTACAGCTCTGATTGGACCCCTAGCCTGGGAACCTCCGTGTGCCGCAGGTACGGCCCTAAGAAGACACACACACACACACACACACACACACACACACACACACACACACAAGAAGATGAAAGAAGGAAAAGAGAGGTTCTCTTTCCAGGGGTTCTGGCTCAAGTGTGCAACTGGGTTTCATTAGGGTTCACGGGCCCCTCTTCAGACAATCACCCTCAGCTATGCCAGGCCTGGGTCCTGAGTCCATGCCCTCTGGTGTCATGGCTGGAGCCAGGGCCTGAGGGGTGACATCAGGATGCTACCCCTCGCAGGAAAAGAGGGGTTGGGTGTGGGATGGGCCGAAACAAGAGGGGTCCGTTCTAGCCAGAAGATGGGGTCATTTATCCATAATGCGCTTACACAGATGAGACTGTAATTTGCACACTGATTTGCAACAACCTGCTCTGTAAACCCCGTCTTTCCAGTGGAGCTCCTGCTGGGGCGCAGTGGGTTAAGAACCCGACTACAGCGGCTGGGGCCTCTGAGGAGGTGCCGGTTCAATCTCTG
Organism: Sus scrofa; assembly: GCF_054392235.1. Taxonomy (NCBI): domain Eukaryota; kingdom Metazoa; phylum Chordata; class Mammalia; order Artiodactyla; family Suidae; genus Sus; species Sus scrofa. The sequence goes on from NC_139385.1 coordinate 4,533,641, forward strand.
GCCCCGTGCAGTGGGTTAAAGGATTCAGCACTGCTGCAGGTGCAGCTCAGACTCAATCCCCGGCCTGGGAATTTCCATAGGCCATGGGTGCAGCCATTGATAAAAAAAATTAAACTACATCTTTCCAGAGTTCCCTGGTGGCGCAGGGGGGTTAGGGATCCAGCGTTGTCACTACTGCGGCACGTGTTAGATCCCTGGCCTGGGCACTTCTGCGTGCTGTGAGTGTGGCCAAAACAAACCCAAAAAACAAAACCCCAAACAAACAAAACCTACACCTTTTCATGCAGGACGAATATCTTTAGGAAAAAACTTCCCCTTAGTCTCCTGTTGCGAGGATATACCTAAATTTACTTAACTGGACCCACATTGATGAATATCTACGCTGTTTCTCATCTTTTACTCCTGCAAATATGCTTCCCCATGAAATTTAGTTTAACTGTGACAGCTCTTCTGTGAGATGTATCCCTAGCTGTGTCATTACTTCTCAAGGGAAATAAGTATTGGAGTTCTTTGCTGTGGTGCAGCAGGGTGGGTGGTGTCTTGGGAGCACCTGGTTGCAGGTTCAATATCCGGCCCAGGACAGTGGGGTAAGAATCTGGCGTTACCACCACTGTGGTGTAGGTTGCGACTATGGCTCAGAGCAGATCCCTGGCCTGGGACTCCATGTGCCAAGGGATGGCCAAAAATGGGAAAAAAAGGGGGGGGGGGCGGGGGATAGATATTTAAGGGGATTTTTTTTTGGCCATTCCCACGGCATGCAGAAGTTCCCAGGCCAGGGATGGAACCTATGCTGCAGCAGTGACAAGGCTGACAACGTGACTCACTTGCTGAGCCACAAGAGAACTCTGATACTTGAGCTGTGATAGCTATTGCCCTGACAAAGTTGTATCAATTTAAACCATCCCTAGCCAGATAAAAGTGCCTGTGTCCCCACCACACTGACATATCAAGGATACCCTTAGGTCTAAATTCCAGAAATAACTGAAACTGGCTTAGAGAAGAAAACACTGTTATCTCATGGAACGAGGAGGGCAATGGTGAGAGGTTCTAGGGTGACCCATTCAGTGGTCCAAGGACACCTCGGTGACCCAGAGGAGCGGCTCCACCTCCTTCATCGCCGTGTCCAGTCAACACCAAAGCAGAGGTGTCCCCGCTCCTGCTCCCTTTGGGTTCGAGAACGTTCCAGGAAGCCATTCTCTTAGACCTGCCTCCAAACTGGCCAAATCACATCCACCTCCCAAATTCTTTTTTTTTTTTTTTTTCTTTTTCTTTTTCAGCCACCCCTGGACCAGGGATTACATCCGAGCTGGAGCTGCAACCTACACCACTGCGCTGGGCCAGGAATCAAACTGGCACCTCCCCAGACACAAGCCTGGTCGCATTAATCCACTGTGCCATGGAGGGGACATAACCAAATTCTGCCCAGCAGTGCGGAAGGACGTGCTGGTTTAGACCGATCACCATTCACTCCAAGGAGGGGCCCAGCGTCCTGGGAGCAGGTTCCGGTCAAGTATCTGCCCCAGATGAGGCTCTTTCTCAAGGAGAAGGATGGCTGGTCCGTATGGCTAATAATTCTGCCACATACACTTGCTAATAACCACACTTGCTTTTTAACAACCGACTAGGCGATGGGCCAAAATGACCTCATTGCTTTAATTTTCTTTTTTTTTTCTCTCTCTCTCTCTCTCTTTTGTCTTTTTAGGGCCGCCCCTGCGGCACATGGAGGGTCCCAGGCTAGGGGTTGAATTGGAGCTACAGCTGCCAGCCACAGCCACAGCCACAGCCACATGGGATCCGAGCCAGGTCTGCGACCTACATCACAGCTCATGGCAACGCTGGATCCTTAACCCAGCCAGGGATCGAACCCACTCCTCATGGATACTAGTCGGGTTCACTAACCACTGAGCCACGACAGGAACTCATTTGCATTTTTAAAAAATCGTGGTGATGTCCAAGAGTATTTCATAAGCGGAAGACGGCATAGGTATATCATTCACATACTATATTTTAAAGCAACTGGAAAATTTCTCATGAAGGCTGGTCGGGTTCATTAACCACTGAGGCATGACGGGAAGTCCACTAGCTTTCTTTCTGCAATCTGCCACGTAATTTACAATTCCTTCTTCCCTGTAGATAGTCTCACATTTGTCTTTTATTCCTTTAAACAAAGTGAGCATGATGGTTTCAGTCCGACCTTGACAACTGTGACACTGCAAGACTTTCTGAGCCCGTTTCTGTCACTTGCACCTGCAGGTTCCCACTCTTGGCACCTGGCTCATTGCTCACTGTGTCGCTACCAGGCGGTGTCTCGGACAATCATTTGCGGGCTGAGCCTGGGAGTGTTTGCTCCTGCTGAGGTCACAGCGGGAGGCGCCCAGGGGTAACCAGTAACGGGGGGGGGGGGGGGGGGGGGGTAACCAGTGCTGTTAAGCAGGACAGGAGTGTGTCTGTGTGTCCCTGGTCCTCATGGCTCAGGAACCAGAGGAGGGGTGTGTGCGTGTGCGTGTGCGTGTGCCTGCCCCCTCGTCCTCATGGCTCAGGAACCAGACTTTCCTTTTTTGTTTTTTTTTCCAGGCTCTGCCCAGTGCCAGGGCAACCTTCCCTGCCATCTTCTGTTCGTACTGAAGGTGCAGCCCTGGGGGTCCCAGCACAATGCAAAGAGGGTCTCCTAGCAGACCCCCCCAACTTTGAACCCTTAATCCTGGAGGTGCTCAGGGCAGAAATGCCTCAGTGCACCTGAGCTGCTCTCCCTCAGCACCTGCCCTGGCCCTTCTTTACAACCTGCCGGCTCATCAGCATATTTCTGTATTTTGTCCAGCATTTTAAATTAAGGCAGAGGGTTGGTCTGAAAAGCCTGGCCGATCACTACGAGCAACAGAAGCTCTAAAATCCACTTAAAAAAATTGACTTTTGGAGTTCCTGTTGTGGCTCAGTGGTTAATAAATCCGACTAGGAACCATGAGGTTGTGGGATCAATCCCTGGCCTTGTTCACTGGGTTAGGGATCCAGCGTTGCTGTGAGCTGTGGTGTAGATTGAAGACGCAGCTTGGATCCCGAGTTGCTGTGGCTGTGGTGTAGGCCGGCGGCTACAGCTCTAATTAGACCCCTAGTCTGGGAACCTCCTTATACCACGGGTGCAGCCCCAGAAAAGATAAAAAAAAAAAAATTGACTTTTAATTAGATAAGTAACATGTGAATATACCAGCCTTATAAAAACATAAAATAGATGCAATGTTGGCTAGTACATAATACCGACGCAGGCTTCTCTTGCTTAAGTCAGGGGCTGACTCAAGTCCTTCATTATGACTCAGAATATTTTTAAAATTAAGAATTAAAATAACCAAATGGAGACTTTCAAACTGTACAGGCAAGGCAAGGTCTCCTTGGACTGTCAGCCCACTTGCAGGACCCTCCCCAGAGGTCTCCACTGTCTTCAGCTTGGTGTCTATCATCTTCTAATGCATTTACATACACAGCCGTGGGTATATGTACCGGTGGGAAAGCTGTAGCATCATCTTGTCTGAGTTTTTATTTTTTTGTCTTTCTGCCTTTTCTAGGGCCGCTCCTGTGGCACATGGAGGTTCCCAGGCGAGGGGTCGAATCGGAGCTGTAGCTGCCGGCCTACGCCACAGCCACAGCCATGCAGGGTCTGAGTCCCGTCTGCAACCCACACCCCAGCTCCACAATGGGAACTCTTTGTCTGAGCTTTTACATTGTACCTGTGTGGCATGAGGTACTACCCTTTTTTCTTTTGGCCGCACCTGCAGCATGTAGAAATTCCTGGGCCAGGGATCGAACCCGTGCCACAGCGGGAGCCATGCCAGATCTCTAACCCGCTGTGCCACAAGGAAGTTCCGAGGCGCTACACCCCTCATAATGGTACCCAAGCTTTGACTGAGCAAAGCTTCTGGAGGATCTTTCCATGTCCGGAGCCCAACAGGCAGAAAAGGAAATCTGGTTAGTGAGTATGGTAAGGACAGCCCAAGCGGTGCTGTAGGGCTTCGTGGGGAGAAGCACCTGTTAATATAACACATGGAAAAGCACACACACCCGTGTAACCAGCCTCGTCCAAGTCACGACCCACCCTCCACCACCATCTTCATTTTGAACAGCATAGACTCTTTTCCCAACGTGGTTTTTATTTTTATTTATTTGTATTTATTTATTTATTTTTGTCTTTTTGCCTTTTCTAGGGCTGCTCCTGAGGCATATGGAGGTTCCCAGGCTAGGGGTCCAATTAGAGCCAGAGCCAGAGCCACAGCCACAGTCACAACCACGCTATATCCGAGCCGCGTCTGCGACGCACACCACAGCTCACAGCAATGCCGCATCCTTAACCCACTGAGTGAGGCCAGGGATCGAACCCGCAACCTCATGGCTCCCAGTCGGATTCGCTAACCACTGTGCCATGACGGGAACTCCCCAACATGGTTTTTAAATTAAGAAAATACAACCTTAAAAATCATACTTCCATCTTCCCCGAAAACTCAGAAGGCCTGGCAACATTCATTGTCATTAAGCCATGGTGAAGACCAGCTCTGGATGTTCTCAGAACCCAGCCTAGCACAGAACTCAGGCCTCACTGGCGTCTAATTCTGGAAGCTTCACCCACTGACGTCACCCACCTGTTCCTAGAGACGTTGCGTTTACAAGTCCTAGTTGGTCAGTCCTCGACTGATGGCTATTCAAGCTATTGTAGACTTTCCTTATCAAAAAATATAACACATCAGCAGAAACAAATCTGACGAGCATCCATGAAGATGCAGGATCGAGCCCTGGTCTCACTCAGTGGGTTAAGGATCTGGCATTGCCGTGAGCTGTGGTGAAGGTCGCAGACACAGCTTGGATCTGGCATTGCTGTGGCTGTGGTGTAGGCAGGTAGCTACAGCAATTCGACCCCTACCCTGGAAAACCTCCATATGCCGCAGGTGCAGCCCTAAAAAGACCGAAAAAGAAAAAAGAAAAAATACGACACACAGCATTTTCATATACGTGTGTACACGTATGTGTCTATCTATCTCTGTCTCTGAGGGAATCACAAATCTACGTTCACACAAACCTTGTAAACAAACATTCATAGCAGCAATATTCAGAAGAGCCAAAGGGTTCATCTGTCTTATCAACTAATAAATGGATGAACAAAATGTGGTCCATCCATCTCCTGGAACACTACCTGGCCCTCAAAACGCATGAAGAACGGATGCTTTACAAGGTGGATGAAGCTCGTACACATGATGCGAATTGAAACAAGCCAGTCACAAAAGGGCATAGAACGGTATGACTCCATTTAAAGGAAATGCCCAGAAAAGGCAAATCCATAGAGAGACCAAGTAGACGAGCGGACGCCAGCGGCTAGGAGGAGGCGGGGTTGGTGACCAGCAATGGGGACAGGCTTCTTTGGGGGGTGGTGAAGTGTCCTGAGATAGACAGGGGTGATGGCCCCGCAACTCTGTAAATAAACTGAAAAGCACTGAACTGTACGCTTTCAATGAGTGGACCGGGCATGTGAGCTCTCTCTCCCTGACGCTGTTACTTAAAAAGCAAACAACACAGCCCTGAACAGCCTGCCACACCTCTGTTTCCAGCATCACTGGGTCACAGGGTCATTTAATCTTCGCATTTCCCCAGAGGGGCTAAACCACACACCGTGACCCGTCTCTCCTAACATCTCTGGGGATCTTTTCCACTCTGTGGATTTGACGGGTAAGTGAAAAAAGGGCATCTCGCTTTGTTTCCCTGGTTACCAGTGTTAAGATCTTTTCATATTTATTGGCCGTTTGTTTGTTTTTGTCTTCTGTGCTTTTAGGCCCACACCTGAGGCATACGGAGCTTCCCAGGCTAGGGGTCGAATTGGAGCTGTAGCCACCGGCCTACACCACAGCCACAGCCACACCAGATCCGAGGTGCGTCTGCCACCTACACCACAGCTCACGGCAAGGTCGGATCCTTAACCCTCTGAGCGAGGCCAGGGATGGAACCTGCAACCTCATGGTTCCTTGTCGGATTCGTTTCCACTGCGCCACGATGGGAACTCCTATATTTTCTCTTCCGTGAATTTTCTGCTCATGTCCTTCACTCATTTTTTTTTTGTTCTCTTTACGGCCACACCTACAGCATATGGAAGTTCCTGCACCAGAGGTGGAATCTGAGCCAGAGCTGCAAGCTACGTCGCAGCAGCAGCAACGCTGGATCCTTAACCCACCGAGTGAGGCCAGGAATCGAAACTGCATCCTCACAGAGACAACGCTGGGTCTGAACCTGCTGAGCCACAATGGGAACTCTTTTCACTCATTTTTAAAATTCAAATGTCTTGATTAATATGTAGTTTTTACACATCCTTGGCAGATACATTTTACTTTATGCACTGCCTCATATTTTCTCATACATCAATTTTTTTTTTTTTGTGATCACGCCTGCGGCATGTGGAAGTTCCTGGGCCAGGGATTGAACCCTTGCCACGGCAGCAATGGGAGCCACGGCAGCAACAATGCCAGATCCTTACCCTGCGGGGCCACCAGGGAACTCCCTCTCGATGATGTATTTATTTATTTTTTGCTTTTTAGGGCCGCACCCGTGGCATACAGAGCTTCCCAGGCTAGATTCCCAATCTATAGGAATATAGATTCCCTGAACCACAGCTGCAGCAACACCAGATCCAAGCCACATCTTTGACCTATATACCACAGCTCACAGTAATACCAGATCCTTAACCCACTAAGGCCAGGGATCAAACCCATGTCCTCACGGATACTAGTCGGGTTCGTTACAGTGAGGAGGCCACGATGGGGACTCCCTCATCAATTTTTAACAAATGTAAAACACTTAGCAATTGCCTGGCACATAATCACTAAATAGGAGGTAATCAGGTTTAATAGGTTGACTGAATTGCCCACAGGCTGCTACGCACACCACAAAAGAAGTCTGTGGCTCTACTGGCTTTATCCTCTCGGTTTTTTCCCTTCTTTTTTCCCCTAAATTTGGGCACAAATCACCTTGGGCCTGAGGGAAGCTAAGCACATCTAGCCCTGAACACGGGTGGTGACGGCCACCTTCAGAGACAGAGCCAGGCTCAGAGACCCTCTCTAACCAGGAAGCCACGCGGGAGCTCCCTTTTCACCCTGGGAAACACTTGGTACCAGAGTTAAACACCAAAACCCGGCAGGTGCTCGTCTCCTTGGCTTCGTGGGTGCGTCCCGCCGAGAGGGACGGACGCAGAGACTTGACTTTGGTTCCGGTCCTGACCTCAGTAGATTTAGACATCAACAGGAAACACGAGGATAACGAAATCGAACTCCAAGAAAAGGACATTTCCTGTCTGGTGCGTGGCTCTCAAAAGCCAGTGAAAAACAGATTCCTGACCGGCTTTGCATGCGGGCCGCGGCCCACGGAAGACCTGAGGACACACGTGGTGGTGGCCCTTGACAGGGCAACCGCACATCACACACACACACACACACACACGTTTGGTCTGGTCTTCCAGGTCACAGCCCTCAGCCGGCCACAGGAGGGGAACCCACCCCCAGGTTAAATTCCATCGCAGGCCTTCACGCGCCCTGGCAGCTGTCACCAGCTCTCGCCCCTCTCGCCCAGCCTCGGGGTGCCCAGCGGGTGGTTGCTGATTCTCCTCCCTTCCCCCCCCAAACAAGAAAGTGAGAAAGAACTCAAGGGAGACACCCTCCCATCTCGAGCTAGAGAAAACGCCCCAAGCCCGAGCTTTGCTCCTGAGGGAAGAGACCACCCGTACGGAGGCAGACGGACCTGGCAGACAGACCCCCGGAGCCTGCCCGGGGCGGGTCAGCGGCGGGGCTGCGGAAGGAATGGGGAAAGCTGCTTGCCATCCTCGCAGCAGGATCACCGCCGACCGGGAGACCACCAGAGACCACTGAGGCCTGCGGTTACTGAGATTCTGAAACACATTCCAGACAGTCTATAAAACCGTTTAGAAAAAAATTTATTTGAACATACGAAAGGACAATTTAGAGACCCCAATAAAATGGCCGAGTTCCTTTCCTCGGTGACGGGGCAAGGCTCACAGGTTTCCCCGACTGGCACCCGTGCTGTGGGTAAGCTTGTGATGCCAACGCTTCGGCGTGGAGCTCCCGGGCTGTGCAAGTGGCCTGTGTTTATCGGGGCCACAGCCCGTTCGCAGGGAGGGAAGCCAGGCGGGTGGACTGCAGACGCTGCTTCCCCGTCGGTGCCCCGACAGCGCAGGCTCAGAGCGTGTGTCTGCAATGACACACCAGGAGACACACAGGCCCACAGACGCCCGCACGGCTCCGCTGATGGCTGGACGTTTTTCCTTTCATCCATCCCACCTGGACGTTTACGAACGTGGCCGGGTAGCAGGTGCCTGGTTGGCGACGTCGCAGAACTTCTGCCCCAACACAGATCTGCCAGGGAGGAGGGTCGCCTGCCGCGCCCACTCCGAGGCCCTCTTCCCCGGGAAGGCTGCCTCCAAGCCAGGCGAGAAGGCACGGGCCGCTCGGCGGTCCTCGGGTCAGCCTAGCGGATGGGCCTGAATGGAAACGTCATGCCCGAGATGAAGGTGTGCCCGGGGTGTGTGGGCAGGGCGGGGTGGGCGGCGGGGTGGGCTGGCACGGCCCCGTAGCCCAGCGGGGGCGTGTGGATGTGGGGGTAGAAGCCGGGAGGGAGCGCCGCGTGGGGCGACTGCTGCACGGGGCCCGAGATCACCAGCTGGAGCAGGCTGCAAACACAGGAGAAGGGTTAGGACACGCCGGATCCACCTGACGCGGGGCGTCGGGCGGGCCCTTGGGACCTGGTACTCAGGGAGGCGGGGGAGAGAAGGCTGGCACACCCTGGTGACCCCCCCCCGGCTCCGCAAGCGCAGGGACAGGTGCCAGATCGGGCACAGGGCAGGAAGCTTTCCAGTCGGGGCAAACTGAGCCCAGGGAAGATGGGGGGTGGCTCCTGGCCAGGCAGCAGCGAGAAAAGGTGACCTGGAGGTGGCAGGAGCAGACTGGGGCCTGGAGAAAGGGGCCAGGCTGGGAAAAGACAGGACCCGCAGGCAACAAGGGGGAGGTCACAGAAGCTCCGGACGCAGCATCAGCGTCCGCGGCACGGCGACTAGGGCAGGTCAGCATCTGATTCAGCCTTAGGTGTCTACACCTCCGAGGGTCGTGACTGAGGCACCCCAGTGAAAATGACAGAAGGCCACACTCCTCAAAGGCATTTTTTTTTTTTCCGTCCTAGGGCTGCACCTGCAGCGTGTGGAAATTCCCAGGCTGGGGTCGAATCAGAACTGCAGCTGCAACACCGGATCTGAGCTGCGTCTGCACCTACGCCACAGCTCATGGCAACGCCTGATCCTTAACCCACTGAGGGAGGGCAGGGATCAAACCCTCGTCCTCACAGACATTCCAGGTCTTCTTTTTTTTTTTTGGTCTTGTTCTAGGCCACACTCGCAGCATGTGGAGATTCCCAGATTCCCAGGATAGGGGACTAATCGGAGCTGTAGCCACCGACCTACACCACAGCCATAGCAACACGGGAACCAAGCTGCCTCTGCGACTTACACCACAGCTCACGGCAACACCAGATCCTTAACCCACTGAGCGAGGCCAAGGACTGAACCCACAACCTCATGGTTCCTAGTCGGATTCGTTACCCACTGCGCCACAACGGGAACTCCCCTCCAGGTCTATTTTAATGACCAAGTCCTAAGTGAATTCCAAGCCATATGAAAGCTGGCATTTCACAGGACCGAGCTATCAAGAATCCTGTACTGGCTTGGACCCACTTTCAGGCCCCCTCCCGTCCCCTCTGCCCCCAGGAGCCTAAGTCCCCTCCCCCCAACCCACCCCCCTTTCGCCCACCCTGTGCCCCCGCCCTCACACTCCTCTCTGAGGTTCAGGACAGGACAGCCTGCCTGCGTCTCCCAGAAGCCTTCCTGCCTCCTGATTTCAATGCCACCTCCAACGCTGGTCCCTTCTGAGACTCCCCAAAGGGTTTCCGCTTATCAGTCTCGTCCTTTCTGGCGCCACTCTCCCCTCCCGGCATGATCGGCGTGTAACTTTCTCACCACCTCTAGCTTCTCCGGACTCAGCCTGAACTTAACCAACGCCGCTGGTTACGCCCCTTCGGGACAGAAGCTCCTCCGCAGCCCGGCCCGCCCCGCTGCTCCCCCGCCCCCTGCTGCGGACGCACTGGCTCCGCCCCCCCAGCCCCACCCAGGGCCACGGCTCTGGCTGGCTTCTGCGTCTCCAGTGTCTGTGCAGGCGGATCTCCCCACATCACCGAGTCCCACCTGCGGGGTCCCATTCATGCCCGCCACTCGCCCCTCGGCCTCCTTTCCCACGCCCTGCACCTGCCCCCTGCACCTGCCCTGCACGGCCGACGACTGCAGCTCCGAGACCGGGTAGGGGCGGGGTGGGAGGGCAAGGTCTTTGGCAGAGTGACCTTCACCCTTCCCCGCCTCCAAGTACAGAATCTGGTACCCGGGGCCCCCAGGAGGGGCTCGGGCACAAAACCCAGGCCTGAAGGAAGCTGGCGCCTTTTAGTGGCTCCAAGCTCCTCTGACTCCCTTTTCACTCACGTTGCTATATTTTAACTACTCTGGGTTAAAAAGCTCAATCAAATAAGCAGGCAAACAGGTCTAAGGAGGAAGCGGTGTGCAGGTAAAGTGTAGGGCGTATGTTCATTTGAACCCGCGCCCTGCCAGAGACAGAAGGGGTTTCAGCAAGTGTCCGGTCCAGGCGGGAAGATGATTAACACAAAAGAAACTATCACAAGCCAGAGAAGTATTCCAAGCGGCCTGGGCCACGCTCCCTCCCCAGGTCAGGGCCAGTCCGTCCCGGGGGCGGGGGGGGGGGGGCAGCACAGGCTCCTGGGGGTGGGGGAGCCCTTGGGGCTGTTAGAACTTCCAGAGGATTCCATGGGGACCCCCAGTTATAAGACTACGACGATAAAGGATTGACACCCTATCACGGTGTTGATGCCCTGAAAGCAGTAAACGTGGGATAAAAGCTGTGCTCCAAGAAGGAAAACATTATGAAGGGGTCACTGCAGGGAGGGGAGAGGCGCCACTGGCACAAATGATGAGCTCAAGTGCCCGGGGCTTTCTTAGAACCCAGGGGAAAAAAAAGACAGAAAAGGAGCAGCATGGGCTCCCCAGGGCGAGGTGGCCTCTGGACAAGCCATCCACCTTGCTGCCAGAATACCTCAAGGATGACACTCAGTGCCCCCAGGAACCACCTCGCCCCCGACTCCCATCACCTACCCAGAGGCTGCCCCGAGCTGCCCTTCCCCCGGAGCCCCACGCTGAGCTCCCGGCTGCAGCTCCTCTGCCGTCAGCCTGGGAGGTAGCATCTGGCCCATTTCTTGGCCTCAAAGGATGCTCAGCCTGCCACATCCACCCACACTCCCTGGCCCACACAGGGCTGGTGGGTTGGGCTCCAGGGGCTGGGAGCACACACAGTGCCATGGGCAGGTGGGCTTGCTCACCCTTTGTCCACATGGCCTGCCAACGCCAGCCCTGGAGCCCTGTCCCTGTTAAGCGACGTGACTCTGGAGAAAGAATATCACCCGACTAACTTGGCCATTTCACTCCTGTAAACGCTGCCCATGGGCACGCAGGGCAGGGGGCATGGACCTCTGCCTTCAGTTGTAAACACTTCCTCACACAGCCCCCCCAATCCCTATTTCTAGTGGACACGCAATGTTCCCACCCGCCAACAGGTCGCCACTAATTTACTGAGCAGCCCGAGGCTACAGGACGGTTAGGTTGCTTCCAGCTTTTTGCTATAATGATACAGCATTTGCAGGAAACATTCGGAGCACAAAGTCATATCGTTTTTGGCTGCTGCTTCTTTTTCTTTTTTTTTGGAGGGGGACACACCCACAGCATATGGAAGTTCCCGGGCCAGGGATCGAATCTCAGCCGCAGCTGCAACGTACATCTCAGCAACGTTGGATTATGAACCCACTGTGCCAGACTAGAAGCTCCCTTTTTCCTTCTTCTCAGATTCAATGAAATTAAGAGAAACTCCTGGAGTGTCCCCTGCGGCCCAGCGGGATTGGCTGCGTCTCTACAGCACCAGGACACAGATCTGACCCTCGGCCGGGCACAGAGGCTTAAAGAATCTGGCACGGGCGCAGCAGGTCGCAACTGTGGCTCAGAGCCTGGCCTGGGATTTCCATGTGCCTCGGAGCGCGGCAGAAAAAAGAAGGAAAACTCCTAAGATACACAAGTATCAGTAAAAGCGACAGCAGCTGACACCACACATCACGTTTTCCAGGCGCCTTCCATCTTTTTAGTCCATTCGCTCTCACCCAGGCCTACACCTGGGGTGGGGAAGGGGCCGGGAGCCCCGAGGCGGGTGCTATTATTTTCCCGCTTTTACAGAGAAAACAGGGAGAGCGGGGGATGAGGAACCTGCCCGAGGCCGGGTGGACAGGAAGGAGCAAGGCTGGAATTACCAGAAGCTGTGACCACACAGCCCCGCTTTTTACCGCTACTGTCCCTGCGCCCCCCAGTTTATGACAATAACCACCATTTATGGAGAGGGTCCTGTGCGACCCGGATAAAGAGCTTTGCAAGCACGGCCTCGGGGAACCCTCACTGCAACCCTTGCTGTCCCCATCTTACAAGGGGGACCGAGCCTCAGTGACAGGCGAAGAGACGGCCCCGGCGTCACAGCAAACCAGACGGAACCACGCTCGGAACCCAGTCTGATACCAAGGCGATGGCCTCACCGACACGCTGTGCCCAGCGCTGGCTCTCAAGGGTCTCCCTAAGGGCCCTGCAATCGCAATGCCACCAATGACGTGGGTGCACCTCCATCAGCCCGTCACACCAGCTGACACAGCGGTGACGGACACCAGGGTTCGCTCCGGCTTCTTCCTGGCCTCCTGGCAAGAGACCGCTTTTCCCACCTCTTTGATGCCTTCTCTGCTTGGACGTCCTCTCGCGTGGGTACGCTGTCCTATTCACCCCCCCCCCCCACTTCACCGTCAGGTTCTTAGGGGGCCCCCCCATATGCAGAAGCCATAGACCCTGCAAACCAGCTCTCCCCCAGGGAGCCAGGACCGGAGGCCATCCCGCCGGGCACCCCCAACCCCACCCGACGCCGGCCCGGCCAGCAATCCCAAGAGGACACTTACTTGTTATGGGGCAGCCTGGAGCACAAGGTTCTGAGGTCATCTGAAATCAAGGAGACCAGAGTAAGGAGCAGCCTGGAGACGAGGTGAGACGGTCCCTGACGCTCAAGGACCCGGGGAAGATGTGCGCCTCACGCTGCCTCTTCCCAGCATCATTTAGACACGGGTTCCCTTTTCCTTCAATTTTTGCTTTAACGAACTAGCCGCAAACAGAAGCCATGGCTTAGGGAAGGGGGCGGCTCCGTCGGCAAGGTGCCAGTCGGCTGGGCAAGGGCCCAGAGACAGCAGATCAGACGCCCAAGGCTGAGAGGGAAACCCATCACCAGGGGCCACGGCAGGGGGCCCCAGGCAATGCCTGGGAGCCAACAGTCAAAACACAACCACAATTGTGTCATAGCGCCAGCTCATTCTCCTAGGAGACGGCGAGCATGGAAATGCAGGAGAACCAAGGAGCCCTTAACACGGGTGAAGGGAATGGTTTATGCACTTACACACGTGCATCTCACTGTATGTAAATTATGCCTCAATTAAAAAAAAAAACTGCACAGAGTTCCCCTCGTAGCTCAGGGGTGAACGAACCTGACTAGCATCCATGAGGACACGGGTTCGATCCCTGGCCTCGCTCAGTGGGTTAAGGATCCGGCGTTGCCGTGAGCTATGGTGTAGGTCACAGGTACGGCCCGGATCCCTTGCTGCTGTGGCTGTGGTGTAGACTGGCGGCTACATTCCGATTCAACCCCTAGCCCAGGAACCTCCATGTGCTGCCGGTGCGGCCCTGAAAAGAAAAAAGACAAAAGCCAAAAAAAAAAAAAAGAAAGAAAGAAAAGAAAAACCATGCAGTAAAAGAAAAGATTCCAAAGAAGAAGGCTATTAAGCCATTATTATCCACACTCTGGAGGAGCCTCCGGGCCCGAGCGAGTGCGCCAGGAGGCACAGAGCCGCCGCGGCCACCTGCGATCTGTGACTCCCGCCCTCTCCCCGTGCTCACTAAGAGGAAAGATGTCTTAAAAGCAGCAGCAAACAGCATCTGTCCAGGAGCCCCTCTTTTCTTTCCGACACGTGGTGCTCTCCCCGCCCCCCGGGAGGCCCGCCTGCCGGCCCGGGACCACCCACCTCTTGTGCACAGCAGGGCTCCGGAGGCCATGGCCACCTGCAGAGCTTGTGCCAGCCGGTCCAGGGAGAGCTCGATCTCTTGGGAGGCGTTGAGGGGGTTCAGTTCATCCGCCAATCTGTTGATCTCCTCCACCAGCGGGACCATGTGGTCAAAGAGGATGAGCCCCAGGCGCCCGTACAGGTTCTTCTCGGTCAAGTGCACCTGCAGCATCATGAGGACCTGCAGGACGCTGAGGTGGAGCTTGGAGTACAAGAGGTGGGAGTCTCTGTCCATCCCCGCCGAGTCCTTCGTGACTTTGGCGGGGACGTGGCCGTTGGCTAAGGAGGGCTTCTTCTTCCGTTTATAAGCCAGAGGGGCCTTCACACACCAGCGGATCAATCCAGTGAGCGGGGTGAGCTCCAAAAATCCTATTGGGAGGTTGGCTGCAATTGGCGTGTTCAGAAAAGTGATGAGAATCAACCGCGGGTCCTCAAAAATCCAGGTGACAATCATTTCCAGCAAGTCCAACGGGGGGATGAGCTCATCTGCAAACCGAGAGGCGTCTGGTCAGCAGGGTTTTCAGCTGCGGGGACAGGAGCCGGGCGGCTGGCGGGGAGGGCGCCGGACCTCCCAGCCCACAGCGCTCACCTCTGACACCCGGGTTGCACCCCACTGTCCTCATCTGTTCTCTCTCCTTTCCCAGAACGCCCCCTCCGAGAGGCCGGGGTCCGACTCAGAGTGCGGGCCACGGTGCCAGGACTGCCCGGCCGCGGGAGGGCTTGAAAAATGGTGGTTAAATCAATAATTCCCTAGAACTCCAGTATGCCTTGAGGATCCTATGTTAATTAAATAAAAGTCCTTTTTTTTTTTTTTTTTTTTTTTTTGTCTTTTTGTGCAGTACATGAAGGTTCCCAGGTTAGGAGCTGAATCAGAGCTGCAGCTGCCGGCCTATACCACAGCCACAGCCACAGCCACGCCAGATCCGAGCCGCGTCTGCCATCTATGCCACAGCTCATGGCAACACGGGATCCTTAACCCACTGAGCGAGGCCAGGGATCAAACCTGAGCCCTCACGGATACTAGTCAGATTCGTGAACTGCTGAGCCATGACAGGAACTTCCACTTTTTTATTTTATTTTTTTCATGGCCACATCCACAGCACATGGAAGTTCCTGGACCAGGGACTGAGTCCTAAGCCACGACTTAGACCAAGTTTCGAACTGAGCTGGGACCTATGCCAGATCCTTCGACCCGCTGTGCTGGGCCTGGGGTGGAACCTGTGCCTCTGCAGAGACCCAAGCCACTGCAGCCAGATTCTTAACCCACTGCAGCACAGTGGGAACGCCAAAAGTTTACCTTTTCTGGCTGAAACTACTAGCACACTTGCTTCCCTTGTGAGGAGGTTTTGTCCCTGTGGCTAGGGTCTCCCCCACGGCATGGTGGCAGCTGTGGTGGCTGCGGGGAGCAGCTCAGGGTCCTGTCAACATCTGTCAGCTGCCACGATCCATCCCAGCCCCAAACCTGGAACCTCTGTCTAAGCAAAGCGGGGCCGCCTGTGACCCCTGAGACCGGGCACACTCTATGGCCAGACAGAGAACATTAATGCCAAACATAAACGCTGACACGGACTCCGAGTTTACGACGTGCCAGGCACGGGCGAAGCCCTTTACCCAGATTAACTCACTTAACCCTCAAACAACCTGTCTATTACACCAACGAGGAGGAAGGCGAGGCACAGCGATGTTAGGTAATTTCCTCTAGACTCATGGAAAGTGTGCAGCGGGGAGTTCCCGCTGCGGATCAGTGGTAATGAACCCGACTGTACATCCATGAGGATGCAGCTTCAATCCCTGGCCCCACTCAGTGGGCTAAGGATCCAGCGTTGCTGTGGCTGTGGTGTAGGCCGGTGGCTGAAGCTCCGATTAGACCCCTAGCCCTGGAACCTCCATATGCCACGGGTGTGGCCATAAAAGCAAAAAAAAAAAGGCATGTGGTGGGCCCAGATCTGACCCCAGCGGCTGGGCTCTTGGGCACTAGGCTGCACGGCCACCTGGGACCAGTGCGCACTGCCCTTAGGCTGGCTGTGTGCCCGGGACTGGGTCCCCAGCCTCCCATCTCAGGGCTGTGCACCCCTCGGCTCAGCTCATAAAAGTGCTTAAGGAGGATGGAGCCCCTCTGGGCTGCTGAGGCCCAGAGCCAAACATAAGGGGGGGAGGGGGGAGCGCCGAGTCAGGGCAGGGCCCCAGCTGCTCTTTCTCAGGACACACTGGCCTTTCTCCTGAGACCGTTTGGGGCTGAACCACCCCTCTCCCTTCGCTATGAAAGGACAGTGACAGGAGGCAGAAGTTGTCTCTGAGCTTTTCCTGGGAAATTACAGTGGTGACCGTGGCCCCTCGATTCCCCGAGATGTTTCTGTGTGGGCAACGCCCGTCTCAGGCCCATTCCTCTGGCACCCAGCCCCTCCCCGCGCCACACGTCTAAGCTGAGCCTGAGGCAGCGTGTGCACACGTGCTCTGTGTCCACATGTGCTCAAGTCCTCTGCACGATTCGGGCCAGAGAGGGTGCTGCTTCGTTAGGTGAGCTTCTTCCGTCATCATCTTGGGGACACAGACGCCCGAGGCATGTGCTCCTCTCGAAGCCCCAAGAGCAGTGGCAGCGGCCACGCTGACAGTGGACTCAGACCCGCCGTCTGAGCCTCCACTGGGCAGCCAGGGATTTCCGCATCTCCAAACACATCGAGTTGTGTGTACAGACACACACGTGCCGCTATCTGTATGTCAACCGTACCTCAGGAGAGTGGTGTCAAGACGAAAAAAATAAATCGGTGACATCTCCGACTGGCGATTGACTTAAGAGAAAAACGGCACGTCTCACGTCCATCCCAGCACGGGAGCGGGGTTCTCTAAACAGTACTGCCTCCCCCCAGGTGAGTTAAGCCATTCCCAACGGCAAGACCAATTTCTGTCCTTAACTGATGGCCTGCGAGGGCACCTTCTGCTATATGGGTTTAACGGGATCCTTCCTCCGGGGAAACAAAAGGCCTGAACACAGGTCCCAGCTCTTAGCGGCTCTCAGGAAGCCGGGCCGGACAGCGCGCTGCTGCTGCTGCTGCAAAAGGCAAGTACGTGATTCCACGTGGGCACGACACAACTCGAACGATCACGCTACGTCCATGCGAACTTTCTCAGAGAAGAAAAAGGTCTAGCGGCAAGGAAGGGGTTACAGAGGGAAGGCGACTCCAATGTCAGTGGGGTGCTGGTGGGAGCCGCTGCTGAGGGCTGAGCTGTCAGACCTGTCGGCCCTCTGAGCCCCTCTGAGCCCCTCCGAGCGCAGAGAAGGAGGAACCTGAACTAAAAAGCGGGCTTTGGGTCTGCCCTGCAGGGAGCGCTGCTCGCCAGGGTAAAAGGCCTGTAACTTCCCCACATGGAAAGCAAGGGCCGCTGCCCCGGGGCAGAGGCTGCACGGGCTGTGGGGGTCACACAAGGACACAGATGTAGAGGGACTCCGTGCTTGTCTGTGTTCCCTGGAACCACCCCCGGGGGAGGAGAGTGGGTGGGAGAGCCCAATGGGTGGGCTCGGAGACCCCTGCCCAATTCAACCAGGGCTGCTCGATTTGTACCCGTTTTCTTTTTGGGGGAGTCTGCAAAAAATATTCTGAGCAGGGGGCTCAGCTGCTGGACAGGCCCAAGGGACATGGGGTCTCCCAACTGAACGTGGCCTCCCGATGACCTCTCCCGGCATCAGGCTGAGGACATGACTCAGCAGGAATGAACTCAACTAGTATCAATGAGGACATGGGTTCGATCCCTGGCCTCGCTCAGTGGGTTAAGAGTCTGGTGTTGCCATGAGCTGTGGTGTAGGTCCCAGATGTGGCTGGGATCTGACGTTCTATGGCCGTGGTGGAGGCCAGCAGCTACCGCTCAGATTCGACCCCTGGCCTGGGAACCGCCATGTGCCATGGGGGCGGCCCTAGAGAAGACAAAAAACAAAACAAAACAAACATCACCAACAGTGGAACTGACACCAACGACGCCCAAGGTCTCCTGGAGAGAGCAACACACTCGGCCCGGGTAACATTGTTGCCACAAGCGTTTAACCTGAATCTTTCTTCAGGAAACAATCAGACAAACATAAGTGGAAGCACGTTTTGCAAGGTAAACATGAACTCTCAAAATACTTCAAGGTCATAGGGACCTTTTTAAATCTATGCTAGGGACTAAACGACCCAAGTGACTCGACAACCTTCGCTGACTGCATCCCAAATTCTCCGGATCCCTCAGGGGGCGGGCGGAAGCCGAGCAGGGAGATATGAGACACACTCAAGGAAATCTGAACACCGGCTAGAGAATTCCGTCAGCAAGTAACCTCTGAGATGTGAAAACGGCATCGTGGCTACGTGGGGAAACGCTCTCGGTCTTAGGAGACACACATTTAAGTACGTGGTGCACGAGATGGGCGACAAACTCAATAGTTCAGGGAAAAATCTTTGTGTGTGCGCCTAAGTGGGGACAGAAAAGGAGGAAAAGGGCAACAGAACACACGGCAAATGGGAAGAGCTGGTGAATCTCGGTGAGAGAGGGGTCTATCAAGGTTTGGTGCAATATTCTTGCAACTCTCCTGAGCTTTTGAAATTTTTCAAAATAAAACGTGAGGGATAAAAAAACAAGTCATGGAGTTCCTGTTGTGGCGCAGCGGAAACAAATCCGACTAGGAACCATGAGGTTGCGGGTTCAATCCCTGGCCTTGCTCCGTGGGTTAAGGATCCGGCGTTGCTATGAGCTGTGGTGTAGGTCGCAGACGTGACTTGGATCTGGTGTTGCTGTGGCTGTGGTGGAGGCCAGCGGCTACAGCTCCAATTACACCCCCAGCCTGGGAACCTCCATACGCCGCAGGTGTGGCCCTAAGAAGAAAAAAAAAAAGAAGCGAGTCATGTCTAGGGAGAGAGCCACCTCTCTCCCAGCTCCCAGTCCTTTGCTGTCTATCACCTGGACCATTCTGAGTCAGGCACATGGGATTGGCTAAGGAGAGGTCCCTACAGGCAAATTCCAGAAGTCCAGGTGGCCCACCCCTTCAGCTTTCGGCCTGAAATAAGCTACACATTTCAGAGAACAAAACACCCAAGTACCTGCTGGCTGGCAGAAATACACCTGGCAACCACCTGTCTGAAGCTTACCTGACGACAGGTCGTACAGCGCAGTGACTGAAGTTATGAACTGGCAGCAGAAGCGGGGGCTGGCACTGAATATCTGCTTCAGCGTCTGCACGGATCCCGGCACCAGGCAGCAGTAGTCGTCTACCAGGGCCCTGGCCAACCTCACGCAGTAGACCACGGGCGTCCGCTGCAAAGAAGCCACAGTCCACGTAACCACAGGTGTCCTGAGCCGAAGCGACCACCAGGGGTGGGCCGGCTAAAGCCCCCCCCACGCACCACCAAATCCAACCTTCCCCCTGTTTTTCTAATTTTTTATTTATTACTTTTTTTTTCTTTTTATGGCTGCACCTGCGGCATATGGAAGTTCCCAGGCTAGGGGTCGATTCAGAGCTTCAGCTGCCGGGCTACACCACAGCCACAGGAACACTGGATCCGAGTCGTGTCGGCGACCTACACCTCAGCACACAGCAACGCCGGATCCTTAACCCATGGAGCGAGGCCAGGGATCCAACCTGCATCCTCACAGACACTATGTCAGTCTCTTAACCCGCTGAGCCACAATGGGAACTCCTGATAAATAAAGGTTTATGGAAACAGGGCCCCAAGAGTTCCCGTCACGGCTCAGCGGAAGCGAATCTGACTAGTGTCCGTGAGGACGCGGGCTCGACCCCTGGATTTGTTCAGTGGGTCAAGGATCCTTTACTTTGAAGTTTACTTGCGAAAAATCATTCCCGGATTCCAGCAAAGAAAAGACAACTTTCATAATGGTGCCGGCAAGACTCTACAGGTAAAAATTAACAGTTGCTGCACCACTTTGATGGGGTTTAGGAGAGTCTGTGAATTATCATGAGACCTAGAGCAGTACTTTCTCAACTTGGCTCTCAATCTTCTCCCAGGATGGACTCTCTTAGTACTTTTGTTCCTTTTCACGGTTGCACCTGCAACATATGGCAGTTTCTGGGCTAGGAGTCTAATCGGAGCTACAGCCACGGCAAGGCCAGATCCAAGCCATGTCTGTGACCTACACCACGTCTGCGACCTACACCACAGCTCACAGCAATGCTGGATCCTCAACCCACTGAGGGAGGCAAGGGATCGAACCTGCAACCTCCTGGTTCCTAGTCGGATTCGTTAACCCCTGCGCCACGGCGGGAACTCCCCTTAATGCTTTTGATCCCTACAACCCCATCCTCTCCTTGTCCCTTCCTGCTCAGATGGCACTCTGCAGCCACACCTAACACCTGCTCAGGATGGCTAGTTCCGGGGCTGCAGCATGGCCTGCAGGGGAAACTGCAAGGGGGCATCAGGCCAGGCTGTTCATTCAGGCACCAGACCGGAGCCCCCCACCACCTTTCTCAGGAGGAAGCTGCAGCTCCAGATCCCAGTGGGGCAAACCCTGACCCAAACCACAAGTTCCTTTCCCGCTGTTCACATCTGCTTTCACTTTGCCAAAATGCCAGCACAACAGCATCCCAAGAAAGAAAGGGAAGAGGTTCCCACTGTGGCTCAGCAGAAACAAATCTGACTAGCACCCACGAGGTTCGATCCCCGGCCTCGCTCAGTGGGTTAAGGATCCAGAGCTGTCATGAGCTGTGGTGTAGGCCGGAGGCTACGGCTCCGATTCAACCCCTCGCCTGGGATCTTCCACATGCCTTGGGTACGGCGGCCCCCAAAAATAAATAAATTAATTAAATTAAAAATGTTTAAAGTTTGGAGTTCCCGTCGTGGCTCAGTGGTTAACAAATCCGACTAGGAACCATGAGGTTGCGGGTTCGATCCCTGCCCTTGCTCAGTGGGTTAAGGAGCCAGCGTTGCCATGAGCTGTGGTGTAGGTTGCAGAAGCGGCTCGGATTCCGCGTTGCTGTGGCTCTGGCATAGGCCTGTGGCTACAGCTCCGATTCCACCCCTAGCCTGGGAACCTCCATATGCCGCAGGAGCGGCCCTAGAAAAGGCAAAAAGACAAAAAAAAAGAAAAAAAAAAGTTTAAAGTTTAAAAAAGAAAGGGAAAATTATATGATGAATTACAAGATGCTAAACTTGACTTCAGGAGGTTGTCAAAGAACAGAGGTAACCTTTTTCTCCCCCTTGATCATTTTGAATTACTATTGGTTGGAAAAATTAGATTTAGACATCAAAGAGGGAACGCTCAATTGTCGAAACCATTATCTCGACACAGTCAAGAAGGAATTCTTGGGAGGTTCCACTGTGGTGTGTTAAGGACCTGGTGCTGCAGCTGCAGCTTGGATTCAATCCCTGGCCTGGCAAACTCCATATGCTTTGGATTCAGACGGAAAAAAAAAAAAAAAAGCTTTTTTTTTTAAACATTCCTTTTTTAATATTCTTTTCCATCACGGTCTCTCCCAGGAGACTGGATATACCCCCTGTGCTACACAGGGGGACCTTACTGTTGATCCATTCTAAATGTCTAGTTTGTATCCACTAACTCCCAACTCCCCGGCCATCCCACCCTCCTGCCTCCCACCCCTTGGCAACCACAAGTTCCCTTCTCTATGTGTGCAAGTCTGTTTCCGTTTCGTCAATTGGTTTATCTGGGCCATGTTTCAGACTCTACATGTAAGGGGTATCACAGGGAGAAAAATAATCTTGAGGTTAAATACAGCCCACAAGATCAATTCGGATGCCTCAGAAATCAGAATGGGGACAATCAAGCCACAGATTTTACTGATATTTACCTGTCCACTACAAAAAACAATATATATATACATATATAGGTACATGTATATATATGTGTGTGTGTGTGTGTATGTCTATATATGTTTTTATTTCTTTTGCCTACGCCCGCACATAGTATCTGGGCCAGGGATCAAACCTGCGCTATAGCAGGTCGTTCATCTGCTGAGCCACGAGGGATCTCTCGAATAACATTTACATAAACTGAAAAAACCCAAATGATTTCAAGTCCTTGGGAATGAAGCAGGTCTGAGAAACTGAATTAGTAAATTCTGTTAGCTTAGCTGAGGATGATATTAATCAACATTTTCGGTTAATAATTACTGTAAGTGGATTATCCATTTTTCAAAGATTTTCAGTAATGAAAAAGCAAAACATCTTCCAAAAAAACTATCTAATACAAAATCTACTATAAAAGTCCATTTTTCCTTTGATATTTAAAAACACTCTAGAAGCTCTTTTTTTTTTTTTTAATCAAAGTATAGTTGATGCAAAAGGTGCCAGTAGAAGGCTCTCATGCCCTCATCCATTAGAAGAGCCATCAGCTTTGTTAATAGCACCCTGAAACAATTCACACGCTTAGTCATCTAACCATAAAAAACAAGCAAACGAGTTCCCGTCATGGCTCAGCAGTAACGAACCCAACAGGACTCCTGAGGACGTGGGTTCAATCCCTGGCCTGCTCAGTGGACTGGGGGTCCAGGGTTGCCATGAGCTGTGGTGTACGTTGCAGACGCAGCTCCAATCCCCAGTTGCTGTGGCTGTGGTGTAGGCCGGCAGCAGTAGCCTGGGAACCTAGCCTGAGAACTTGACCCCTAGCCTGGGAACTTCTATATGCCACAGCTGCAGCCCTATAAGCTAAAAGCAAAACAAACAAACAAGCAATGTCACAATCTGACATATAATGATCCTTAAAAAAAAAAATCCTTTTTTTGAGGCTGCGTGCACAGCTGTTTCCGAAATCCTACCTTATTGTTTTCAACTAAGAAAAATAATTTGTCACTTGTTCTGAAGATGGAGCCTTTTAAAATTCACCTACCATTAAGAAACTACTGTTTTCCCAAGTATGGTGCTCACCTGTGAATATAGGTCTGGGTATCAGCAAACAGGGCAGTGAATCAAGGAGCTAACATGTGGAAATGGCCCCTCTAGAAATCCAATGAAGTTAAAAATCCTGATAGTAAACCCCTCCTCAGAGACCCTCAAGAGAAGAGACTCTATTTCTAGAGAAGTACCTGGAGCCAAGAGGCTGCACACTCCAACACTGGGATTCGACACACAGCCACTGCCATGGAGACCAGTTTTCCCAACAAGCTCATCCTGTTGTCATCGGCTTTGTTCCCTTGGGGGCTGAAAAGGGATGAGAAGATAATCTGCCGGACAGAATCCTTGGTTTGCTCCTGGAAATAATTGCACATGATTTCAAGAAGTTGGAGCTCCTGAAGCGAATTCAATCTCTGCAAAACAAATCCAGGAGAAGCGATGACACATTTAGCCAATCTGTTCACACAGTAAAAACACAAAATACGCTACTTTCCCCCGGGAATTGTTCACCTCTTTGAATCCCGGGTCCCCGGAGTGGAACTCTACTGTTAATCTCAGAGAATGTCACTCTATGTCATTACGCATCATCCTGGGGTGTTTTTTAGATGACCTACTGCGGCTTAAGATTCTCCGTAACAGGTCTTTAAAGTCTCTTCCTTTCAACACCAAAGAGCCATGGCTGTCACACGCCCCGCAAAACGGAGCAAGGCCAAGCGCGAGAACGGAGCCCCTGAGAGCAAGGGAGTGTGTGGTCTGGCCGATGCATGTCACCGGGAGGGGGAAAGGGAGCCGGGGTTGCTGATCCGGCCGCCCGCCGCACCTTGGGCTGCGCGCCGCGCTCCTTGGGCACCTGGAACACGAACTCCTCGAGCAGCTCCACGGGGCCCTTGTCCACGATGGGCAGCGGCGCGCTCTGCAGCTGGCTGCTAAAGTAGATGTCCAGGTGGTACAGCACCTCCTTGGCGGCGCTGAGCGCGTCGCGGCGCAGCAGCGAGTGACGGATGTCGCTCATGGTGCGGCCGCGGCGGCCCGGGGCGCCGGGAGCGCGTCGGGACTTCCGCCCCGGGCCCCGCGGTCGCGCCCGCCGCTGCGGAGACAAAGAGGTCGCGACCCGGACTCCGCCCGCCGACCCCGTGCCTGGGCCGCGGCGCCCGCCCGCCCGCCGCCACCCGCTCGGGCTTGCTCAGGGGGCCATCGCCGGCGCCGGCGGCCAGCGGGCGCCCCGGCGGTGCGACTGCGGCGCGACCGAGAGCACTGGGAACCCGCCGCCGCTGAGCCGAACGGCGGCGGAAGACCGAGCGCGGCGACGGCGGCCCGCAGGGGCCAAGCGAAGGCGGCGGCGAGGGCCCGCCCTCGGCAGGGCGCCACCTGGCGGCGCGGCCCGCGGGCGCGGAAGGGGCCGCCCTGCGCCTGGGTTCCGCGCCGCCCCGCCGAGCTGGGGTGCCACACCCACCAGTGAGGGCCCCGGGGTCTTATCGATCCCGACTCCCGCAAGAGCCGCCCGAAGCTCCCCTGGCTTCCTCTGCCTGGGGTTCAAAGCATGTGACTGCAGCGAGCTTTTCCAAGGACAGGGATGGGCAGCAGGGCCCTGGCTCAGGCCTCAGCCACTCGTCTTAAAGGTGAAGATTGCATCTCCTCTGAACTCACAGGGCTGCAGTGACAGATAAGGCAGCCTATCACAGAGTCGCTATTCCCCAGTCCCCTCCAGAGGCCCGGCCTAGCCTGGGAGAGCCATGGGAATCAGGTGTCCTGCTCCTGAAGACTAAGACCGGAAAACCTAAAAACCCTCGGCACTTTGTATGAATCTCTTCCTGCCTTCATCCTCTGCAATCAATTCACTGGATGCTTAGCATGGGATTTTAAAAACAGGGCGGAAATTACGTGAATGTGGCCGCAAGAGGCCAGTGGAGGGCGAGCAAGAAGCCACAGGAATATGCCTTCTGTGAAAGCCCATTGTGGCCTGAGGGTGGGCCTACGTGAGGATGCTGGATGTGGTTAAGATAAAAAGAGTCTAGGGGTGGGGGGGAGCCGAGGCC
Source organism: Sus scrofa (assembly GCF_054392235.1). Lineage (NCBI taxonomy): Eukaryota > Metazoa > Chordata > Mammalia > Artiodactyla > Suidae > Sus > Sus scrofa. The sequence continues at coordinate 4,558,773 of NC_139385.1, forward strand.
TTTCCCTGGGAAAGACGGAAAGGACATCAAAGAGGGTGCAGCCAAGAGCACCTCCAAGGCACTGAGGGCCTCCGGCCTGTCAGGGGACACAGCCCTAAGGCTCCTCCTGTCCAGGAGCCCAGCAGACCAGGGTCAGCTGGAACCTCTGAGAAGCCAGTGTTGATCCCCTTGGCACCAGGACTTCAGGGATGCTCCTATCCATCTGGCTGAGTGAGCAGAGGGTAAGCAAGGGGCATTTCTGCCACAGGATTTATCAGCCTGGCACCTGGCAGGGATGGAGCCCTCAGTGGACACTAGTTTTCTCCTCCCCTCCTTAGCCACTGAAAGCCGATTCCTAAGTATAGCAGAAACGAGAAAAAAAAAAACCCAAAAACCAATGCTTAGAAAGTCAGCATACATATGTATAAATAATGTAGACTATATTTAAAAGGCAGTAACACTCTCCCACCCACCCCCCTTTTTTTTCCACTTTTCAGGGCCGCACCTGTGGCATATGGAAGTTCGCAGGCTAGGGGTCCAATCGGAGCTGTAGCCACCGGCCTACACCACAGTCACAGCAACGCCAGGTCTGAGCCGTGTCTTCAACCTACACCACAGCTCACGGCAACGCCGGATCCTTAACCCACTGAGCGAGGCCAGGGACCGAACCCACCAGCTCAGGGATGTTAGTTGGGTTCGTTAACCACTGAGCCACGAAGGGAACGCCACTCTTCCCATTCTTATTTCTTCTTTCTTTCATAATGTGCAGCAGCAGGTAGAAAGATCTCCTGAAGGTTGCTCCAAAGCCCACGGCAGTACGCGTTCCGGTAAACCCGGGGCTCTGCTGATGGGGTCTGGGCCGCGTGGGGGCAATGCTGGCACCAGGCCCGGTCGCCTCGGTACCACTCGTTAGTGGTCTGGTTGGTGGCAGCCAGGTAGAGAGCAAAGCACAGGTAGCCCCCCAGGAGGAAGCTCAGCACCAGGACAAAGCCCAAAAGGAAGACGATCCTCGGGAAGGTCAGGAACAGGTACTGGGGACGAAGAGGAAGCAGCATGTTAGGCAGCGAGGCTGTGACACGCGGCAGGGCCAGCACCCACCCGCCACGGTCTGATCCACACATCTGCTCCCCAGCTCCACCTCCGTACACATCCGACCCAGCGACCGCAAGTCAGAACCATCAACGGCCCAGCAAGAAATCCTACTACGTACAGGAGTCTCACGTGGGATAAGTGCAGTATGTACGGAGAAGGAAATGGGAAAGGCAGCATACTCAGGAGACGGTGCTCTGCCAGTTAGCTGTTTACAGAGTAAACCGAGAAATAAACGTTGATCTTAGGTCAAGCGTTAACATGAATTCCAGGTGGACAGAAGAGATCATTTTCTCTGAAAACCATCTGACCACAGAAATATGGGGACAGGGGTATTCACTGTAGCACTGATTTTGTGTGTGTGTGTGCTTTGTCTCTTTAGGGCCACACCCACGGCATTTGGAGGTTCCCAGGCTAGGGGTCCAATCAGAGCTGTAGCTGCCAGCCTACACCACGGCCACAGCAACACAGGAGCCGAGCCCAATCTGCGACCTACACCACAGCTCAGGGCAACTCTGGATCCTTAACCCATTGAGTGAGGCCAGGGATCGAACCCACAACCTCATGGATACTAGTTGGGTTCGTTAACCACAATGGGAACTCCCACTGTAGCACTGATTTTTTTTTTTTTTTTTTTTTGCCTTTTCGAGGGCCGCTTCCCGCGGCATATGGAGGTTCCTAGGCTAGGGGTCGAATCAGAGCTGTAGCCACCGGCCTACGCCAGAGCCACAGCAACATGGGATCAGAGCCGCATCTGCAACCTACACCACAGCTCAAAGCAACGCCGGATCCTTAAACCACTGAGCAAGGCCAGGGATCGAACCCGCAACCTCATGGTTCCTAGGCAGATTCGTTAACCACTGCGCCACGACGGGAACTCCTGTAGCACTGATTTTAATACTCCCTCTTTCTGAAAGAAACAAGTTTAATACCCGTCTATGGAGTGGCACCATCACGGTGCAGTGGAAATGAATCTGACTAGGAAACATGAAGTTGCAGGTTCGATCCCTGGCCTCGCTCAGTGGGTGAAGGATTCGGTGTTGCTGTGAGCTATGGTGTAGGTCACAGAGGCGGCTCAGATCCTTCATTGTTGTGGCTGTGGTGCTGGCCAGCAGCTGTAGCTCCGATTGGACCCCTAGCCTGGTAACCTCCATATGCTGCAGGTGCGGCCCTAAAAAGCAAAAAAAAAAAAAAAAAAAAAAAAAAAATCCATCCACGAGGAAGAGAAAGACGCTGGACAGTCATATGATGGAACAATAAGGAGACATTACAATGAGCTCAATGTCTATGTACTAATGTGGGAAAGATGTTGGTGATATATTGCCCAATGAGAAAGACAAGATGCAAAAAATCACCATGGAATCCTATTTATATAAAAACAAAAGAAATTCAATGAAGGCGTATGGTATATATACACAGAAGGGAAAAAGCATGAAATACACACACCAAACTATAGGAACGGTTGCCTCTGGGGAGTGAAACTGTGGGAGGGGAGAGCCATCACTCCCAGCTTTCACTTCAGTGGTTTTGCAAAATGTTTTCAAGTTTCTTTTTCCCCAGCTTTACTGAGATGTAACTGACATATAATATTGCGCAAGTTCAAGGTGTACCACATACCACATAAGGACGGTGTATCAGCTCATTAGTTAACACACCTGTCACCTTACAGAGTTACAATTTGCGTATGTGTGTCTGGTGAGAGTGCTTAGGAGCAACTGTGGAATAGACAGCAAGCGCTGGTAACTATGTTGCGGTGCTGTGAGTTACCTGCCGGGACTCCAGGACTCACTCACCTTCCCGCGGGACTCTGTCCCCTCTGACTGCCTTTACTTATTTTTCCCATTGCGCCTCCTCCCCCCCATTTCATTTTAAACTGTTCTGGACCCCTTGCTTTTTTTTTTTTTTTTTTTTTTTTTTTTTGCTTTTTAGGGCCACACTTGAGGCATATGGAGATTCCCAGGCTAGGGGTTGCATTGGAGCTACAGCTGCCAGCCTACGCCACAGCCACGGCATCAGATCCGAGCCACGTCTGAGACCTACACCACAGCTCACGGCAATGCCGGATCCTTACCCCACTGAGCGAGGCCAGGGATCGACCCGCCAGCTCACGGTTCCTAGTCAGATTCGTTTCCCCTGCACCACAATGGGAACTCCCACTTGGATTTTTACAAACCATTTTTTATGACAGACAAAATAAAGATGTTTGAAAGAGTTCAGTATTTTTTAAAGTTAGCAAAAGAAAAGCAGATATTTACCAAAATTATTTATTTATTTAGCCTTTTCTAGGGCTGCTCCCACAGCATATAGAGCTTCCCAGGCTAGGGGTCCAGTTGGAGCTGTTGCCACTGGCCTATGCCAGAGCCACAGCAACTCGGGATCCGAGCTGCGTCTGTGACCCGCACCACAACTCACGGCAATGCCAGATCCTTAACCCACTGAGCAAAGCCAGGGGTCGAACCCACAACCTCATGATTCCTAGTCGGATTTGTTAACCACTGAGCCATGACGGGAATTCCACCAAAATTCTTGATGGGGGCGTATTTTCTAACTGAAGTTACAAAGAGAAGAGATGTGATGAGGAAAAATGTCTAAATATTTTTATACAAACAAAGAGACACACAAATAGAAAACAGAACAAGAAAGAACTACCATTACAATATAGACTTTCGATCAAAAGTTATCCTAATATCAAATAGATAAACAAAAGATATAACTCATGGAGTTCCTGTCATGGCGCAGAGGTGAACGGATCCGACTAGGAACCATGAGGTTGCGGGTTCGATCCCTGGCCTTGCTCCGTGGGTTAAGGATCCGGCGTTGCCGTGAGCTGTGGTGTGGGTCACAGATGCGGCTCAGATCCCGCATTGCTGTGGCTCTGGCGTAGGCTGGCAGCTACAGCTCCGATTCAACCCCTAGCCTGGGAACCTCCATGTGCCGTGGGAGTGGCCCTAGAAAAGGCAAAAAGACAAAAAGAAAAAAAAAAGACATAACTCACAAATAAGTGACAAAGAAAGTAATCAAAAGCAAAGAAGGGAGTTCTTGCTGTGGCACAGTGGGTTAAGAATCAGGTCGCTGGTGCGGTGCAGGTTCAGTCCCTGGCCCAGTGCAGTGAGTTAAAGGATCCAGGGTTGCTGTACCGTGGTGTATGTTGCAGCTGCAGTGAGGATTCAATCCCTGGCCCAGGAAATTCCATTGTGCTGCAGGTACAGCCATTTAAAAAAAATAATAAGAGTTTTAAAAAGATGCAGGTTTTAAGACTATTGTATGTTTTCCTATATGAAGACAATATCCTTCAGTTCCTATATTCTAAGTGCTTTTCTTACAATGGGGGTTGAATTTTGTGAAAGGCTTTTTATTTTTATTTATTTATTTTATCTTTGTTTTTTGCCTTTTCTGGGGCTGCTCCTGTGGCATATGGGAGGTTCCCAGGCTAGGGGTCTAATCGGAGCTATTGCTGCCGGCCTACACCACAGCCACAGCAATGCGGGATCCTAGCTGTGTCTGCAAACCACACCACAGCTCACGGCAACGCCGGATCCTTAACCCACGGAGCGAGGCCAGGGATCGAACCCGCAACCTCATGGTTCCTAGTCGGATTCGTTCACCACTGTGCCACGGCGGGAACTCCAAGGCTCTTTAGCATCTAGAGAAACAGTCATGGCATTGTTCCTTATACTTAATAACGCTGTATAAAGTATTCAATGATTTCCCAATGCTGAACCAAACCTGCATTCAGGTAATGCATCCCAATTGCTCATTTTACTTTCTTTGAAACAAAAAAGAAACAAACAAAAAAACCACTAAAGGAGCTATATAACAAAAAGACTGCTCATAAACAACTGGCTATAAATGAAATAGAAATCTCATATCAATCAAATGAGTCTTAAAAAAAAAGGCTTCAGCTTTTACATTATGGTAAATTAATTTTTGAAAAGCTGTCAAAACAATTCAATAAGCAAAAAATAGCCTTTTCAATAAATGATACTGAAACAACTGGATATCCACAAACTAAAGAATAAAGGTGTAACCCTACCTAACACAATATGTAAAAAGTCACTCAGCATGAACAAAGACCTAAATGTAAGAGCTAAAATTATAAAACACTTTGAGAATATTTAACTGTAACTCTTCATGATCTTGGATTAAGCAATCATTTCCTGGCTATGACACTAACACAAAAGCAACAAGAAATAAACTGAACATCAAAATTAAAAATTTCTGTGTTTCAAAGAAAACTAACCAAGAAATGAAAAGACAACAAACAGAATGGGAGAAATATTTGTAAGTCACGTACCTGATAAGGGCCAAGTGTCCAGAATATAAAAAGAGCTCTTGAAGTTCCTGTCATGGTGCAGTGGAAATGAATCCAACTAGGAACCATGAAGTTGTAGGTTCAATCCCTGGCCTTGCTCAGGGGGTTGGGGATCCGGCATTGCCGTGAGCTGTGGTGTGGGTTGCAGACTCGGCTTGGATCTGGCATTGTTGTGGCTGTGGCACAGGCTGGCGGCTATAGCTCTGATTCGACCCCTAGCCTGGGAACCTCCATGTGCCGCAGGTACAGCCCTAGAAAAGACATACACACAAAAAGTGAGCTTTTTCTTCTCCAAAGAAGATATACTAACGGCCAATAAAAACAGGAAAAAAAGCTCAACATCATTAGTCATTAGGACAAATGCAGAGCAAACCACAATAAGGTATCGCTTCATGCCCATAAAATGGCTATAGTCAAAAAAAAAAAAAACCAGATAATAAGTATTGATAAGGATGTGGAGAAATTAGAACCTTCATAAATTGCTGGTGGGGATGCAAAAGATGCAAATGTTTTGGAAATCAGCCAGGTAATTCCTCAATGATTACAACGGAATATTATTTAGCCATAAAAAGGAATGTAGTACTGATTCATGCTACAACATAAATGAGCTTTGAACATATGTTAAGTGAAAGAAACCAGCTCAAAGGCTACACAGTGTATGACTCCATTTATGTAAATGCCCAGAAAAGGTAAATCCATGCAGACAGAAAGTAAATTAGTGGTTGCCAGGGTCTAGGTTAAAAGGGAGGAGGAGTGACTGACTGATAATGAAAAATAGTGTCATTTGGGGATGATAAGATGTTCTGAAATTAGGCAGTGGGGATGGTTACATGACTATGTGGATATATTAAAACCACTGAATTTTTTTTTTTAGGCCGCACTCGTGGCATATGGAAGTTCCCAGGTTAGGGACTGAATCTAAGCCTCAGCTGCAACCTACGCTACAGCTGTGGCAATGCCAGATCCTTAATCCAGTATGCCAGGCCAGGGATGGAACTGCCGCCTCTGCAGCACCATGAGCCACCACAGAGACAATACCAGGTCCTTAACCCAGCAGGCCACAGTGGGAACTCCAAAAACCACAGGATTTTATGGTATGAGAATTACATAGCAACTTTTTAAAATTATATATGAATTTTTTCTAAAGGAATGCCCTCATTTGTTTTCACTGAGAAGACAAATGTCCTTTTTCCATTTTTTTTTTCTTTTTAGGGCCACACTGCAACATATGGAAGTTTCCAAGCCAGGGTCGAACTGGAGCTGCAGCTGCCAACCTATATGACAGCCACAGCAATGGAGAACTTGAGCCGTGTCTGCGACCTACACCACAGCTCATGACAATGCCGGATCCTTAACCCACTGAGCAAGGCCAGGGATTGAACCCACGTCCTCATGGATACTAGTCAGGTTCATTAGCACTGAGCCACAACGAGAAGTCCGTTTTCCAGTTCTGAAACCTGACCTCAGAAACATACAGCCCACAACACAATTACCTGATAATTAATTACCTGAACAAGAAAGACAGTGTCGACAACCTGCGAGCGTCCGAGGTCATCGATGTAAGTCTCCAGGTACAAGTCTGACCCCATCACCAACCGGACCAGAAACACGGTGCTCACCACGGCCATGGTGGCAGCCGAGGCCGTCAATGTCAAGAGGTAGAAGAGGAAGTACCTGGTGTTCCAGGCCCCGATGCAATTGTTCACCCACACACAGTGGTGGTCAAAACGGTGCACGCACCGGTTACACACACCTGCAAAGAAACGGGGCCGGGGGCGGGGGGGGGGGGGGGAAGCTGCGAGCTGACTCCTGATAACAGCCCCAGGCAGACCTAGAGGGGGTCCCACCAACGGACACCAGCAGCACGAGCTAAGGAAACAGTGGCTGCTACCAGCACACTCTCAGAACTGCAGGGTCCAATACAGAAGCCCCAGGCCACCTGAAATGTGGCTACAAGAAAAGCCTGGACGAATACTTTGTGATATTTATAATTTCAGAGCTGTTTTTCCACGTATGTGATCCTCCAGTGAGTTCACTAACATTGAGATGACAGTAGTGAGTGAACTCACCTTGGAAGGACATAATTTTAATACTGATGCTTTTGCTTAAAGTCAAATCACTTTTTCTGACAAAGATGAACATTATGTCAATGCAGATGTGGATACTAAAGGAAAATGATCTTTCAGTACTGATTTAGCCACTGAAAAAGTTTTAAGAACGTCTAAAAGAGCTTGGTTATGTGAATCTGCTCTTCCAACTGTAAAGTGTATGCAACCTAAATACAGATCAAGTATTTCCAATAAAAACTCAGTGTCTCGGAGTTCCCGCTGTGGCGCAAGGGAAACGAATCCAACTTGTAAGCATGAGGTTGCGGGTTTGATCCCTGGCCTTGCTCAGTGGGTTGGGGATCCTGCATTGCTGTGAGCTGTGACATAGGTTACAGACACAGCCCGGATTCTGCATTGCTGTGACTGTGGTGTAGGCTGGCAGCTGTGGCTCCAATTCGACCCCTAGCCTGGGAACCTCCATATGCCGCCAGTGCAGCCCTAAAAAAGAGATAAAAAAACCCCACAGAATTTAGTGTCCTAATTGAGTTGTGCTGTAAATATAAGATACATACAGAATTTCAAGGAATTATATGAAAAAGGAATATAAACTATCCATTGAACTATATTTTTACATTGCTAATGTTAAAATGGTATTTCAAATAGGTTAAACAAAACACATAATTAAAATTAATTTTGCCTATCTTTTACTTTTGCAATGTGGCTACTCAAAAATTTTAAATCACACATGTGGCTCGTTTCTCTTGGACAGGACTAATCCAGAATCTTGTCCACTCTGCAAAGCAGTAGCCCCTAGCATGACTAAAGTCTGCAACCACAACACCCCACAGAAACATCTCTTGGGTAGCAAGCTCTCCATGTGGCCAAAGGCGGGCTGTTTGACCCAGAGCCAAAGGTTGCCCACTATACAAGAACATAAGGCTTCACCTCCAGGCACCTCAAACCACTATCTAGCCCCTACTGGCAGTGGCCGCCTCATGTCTGGGGGTCAAAGGGCCCTGCTCCTGGATTTACGTAGCATTCCCTCGCAGACAAAGCCCACGTGTCTGCCGTGCGAGGGCAGAGCTGGAGCGGCCAGAGCCGGACTCACTGCAGTGCTTGGATCGTGCTGGTTTCCTCAAATCGCAAGTAGAGCAGCTCACGTTCTTCGGGAACATCACTTCATCAAATTCGTAAACCTGAAGAAACACTGATTCATTTTCTTTTGTTACTGTACCTGCAAAAAGGAAGGACAAAAGTCAGTTCTGAGCAATACAGTGGACGGGATGTTCAAACAATCTGTCCTGGGAGTTCCCGTCGTGGCGCAGTGGTTAACGAATCCGACTAGGAACCATGAGGTTGCGGGTTCGGTCCCTGCCCTTGCTCAGTGGGTTAAGGAGCCAGCGTTGCCGTGAGCTGTGGTGTAGGTCGCAGATGCGGCTCGGATCCTGCGTTGCTGTGGCTCTGGCGTAGGCCGGTGTCTACAGCTCCATTTCGACCCCTAGCCTGGGAACCTCCATGTGCCGGGGGTGCAGCCCTAGAAAAGACCAAAAAAAAAAAAAAAAAAAAAATCTGTCAAAACACAATGACAATGGCTACATTTAATTCATTTGTTATTAAATGATTCAGCAATGCTTGCTGAATAGATTTTCTTTTTCCCATTTGATGTTCTTGCCTCCCTTGTCAAAGATTAATTGACCATAGGTGTCAGGGTTTATTTCCGGGTTCTCTATTCTGTTCCATTGGTCTGTCTGTCTGTTTTGATACCAGTACCACGCTGTTTTGATGACTGTGGCTTTGTAGTATTTCTTGAAGTCTGGGAGAGTTATGCCTCCTGCTTGGTTTTTGTTTCTCAGGATTGTTTTGGCGATTCTGGGTCTTTTGTTGTTCCATATAAATGTTTGGATTGTTTGTTCTAGTTCTGTGAAAAATGTCCTGGGTAATTTGATAGGGATTGCATTGAATCTGTAGATTGCTTTGGGTAGTATGGCCATTTTTACAATATTGATTTTCCCAATCCAGGAACATGGAATATCTTTCCATTTTTTACATCTTCCTTGATTTGATTAAAGTTTTATAGTTCTCGGCATATAGGTCCTTTACCTCCTTGGTCAGGTGTATTCCGAGGTATTTGATTTTGTGAGGTGCAATTTTAAAAGGTATCGTATTTTTGTATTCCTTTTCTAATATTTCATTGCTGGTATACAGAAATGCAACTGGCTTCTGAATGTTCATCTTATAGCCTGCTACTTTGCTGAATTTATTAATCAGTTCAAGTAGTTTTGGGGTTGAGTCCTTAGGGTTTTCTATGTATAGTATCATGTCATCTGCATACAGTGACAGTTTTATCTCTTCTCTTCCTATATGGATGCCTTTTATTTCTTTTGTTTGTCTAATTGCTGTGGCTAGGACTTCCAAAACTATGTTGAAGAGCAGTGGTGAGAGTGGGCATCCCTGTCTTGTTCCAGATTTGAGTGAGAAGGCTTTCAGTTTTTCCCCATTGAGGATTATATTTGCTGTGGGTTTCTCATAAATGGCTTTGATTATGTTCAGGAATGTTCCCTCTATACCCACTTTGGCGAGGGTCTTGATCATGAATGGATGTTGGACTTCGTCAAATGCTTTTTCTGAGTCTATTGAGATGATCATATGATTTTTGACTTTTTTTTTGTTAATGTGGTGTATGATGCTGATTGATTTGCGTATGTTGAACCATCCTCGTGAACCTGGGATGAACCCAACCTGGTCATGGCGTATGATCTTTTTGATATGTTGTTGGATTCGGTTGGCTAAGATTTTGTTGAGAATTTTTGCATCTATATTCATCAATGATATTGGCCGATAGTTTTCTTTTTTGGTGGTATCTCTGTCTGGTTTTGGAATGATTTTTTAAATCAACAACTTCATTCAGATAATATTCATAAACTCAATTCACCTATTTAGAGTGGACAGTTCAATGGTTTTTATAGTCACAGAGCTGTACAATCATCACCACCATAAGCAACCAGAGAATATTCTCATCACCCCAAAAAGAAATCCGAGCACAGTCCCTCTCCATTTCTCTCTAATCCCACAGCCCCTGGCAACCATGGGTCTCCATTCTGTCTCTCTGGATTTGCCTTTTTTGGAATACTTCTTATAAGTGGATTCATACAATATGTGGTCTTTTGTATCTGGCTTCTTTCATTCACCATAATGTTTTCAAGGCTCATCTGTGTTACAGCATTCAAAAGTACTTCATTCCTTCTTATTGCTGAATAGCGTTCCATCAAATAGGTAGATCATATTTTATCTACCTGTTCATCAATTAATGGACACTTAGTCCTTCAAGGATAGAAAAGGTCAAAAGTAAAAGGATGAAGAAAAGAAAAACAAGCAAGCATCAATCAAAAAATATGTGGAGTTCCCGTTGCGGCTTAGGGGTTAACGAGCCCAACTAGCATCCATGAGGATGCAGTTTGATCCCTGGCCTCACTCAGTGGATTAAGGATCCGGCCTCGCTGTGAGCTGTGGTGTAGGTTGCAGATGCAGCTCAGATCCCAAGTTTCTGTGGCTGTGGTGAGGCCAGCAGCTGTAGCTCCAATTGGACCCCCAGCCTAGGAACCTCCATATGCTATAGGTGCGGCCCTCAAAAAATAAAAAGACAAAAAATTTTTAAAAAGGGGTAATAAGGGAGTTCCCACTGTGGCTCAGAGGTAACGAACTCAACTAGCATCCATGAGGACGCGGTTTGATCCCTGGCCTCGCTCAGTGGGTTAAGGATCCGGAATTGCCGTGAGCTGTGATGTAGGTCGCAGACTCAGCTCAGATCCCGAGTTGCTGTGGCTGTAGTGTAGGCTGGCAGCCGCAGCTCTGATTCTACCCCTAGTCTGGGAACTTACAATGCCATCATGGGTGCAATCCTATAAAGACAAAAAAAAAAAAATAGTGTAATAATATTAACATCAGACAAAGGAGACTTAAGAGCACAGAGTATTACTAGTAATGAAGAGGCTTGCTCTATTTTGAAAAGTGACTCAAGAGATAATACTAACTCTAAACTTGAATACATCTGAGTATGTATAACTATTACACACACTCATATATGTAATAGCTTCAAAATCCATAAAGGAGAAAGTCTGTCTAATCTACCATCAGAATGAGCTCACATACCTCTCTAATTGGCCAAAAAAAACCAAAAAATTAGTATGAATGTACACGATCTGAACATAATTAACATCCTGATCTGATGGATTTATATGGTTGTCTGTACCCAAAACCTAGAAAACAGACCCTCTTCTCAAGCACATATGGATCATTTACAGAAATTGACCACACGCCAGGGCATAACGCAAATATCAGAACAATTTTACCTACTTATTTTTAGGGCCACACCCACAGCAAATGGAAGTTCCCGGGCTAGGGGTGGAATCGGACCTGCAGATGCTGGCCACAACCACAGCCACATGGGATCCGAGCCACGTCTGCAACCTATACCACAGCTCATGGCAACACCAGATCCCTGACCCACTGAGCAAGGCCAGGGATCGAATCCACATCCTCATGGATACTAGTCGGATTCTTTTCCACTTCGCCACAATGGGAACTCCTCATAACAATTTTAAAAAGAAGAGTATCAGACAGACTGCAAGCTCAGTATGTAACACAATGAAGTAAAAGTATTTAAATAGTTGTAAATAATCTGTGGCACAATGAAGAAAAAAATAAAATTGGAAAACATTCAAAACTGAAAGATCATGCAAACCCTACATATCAAGTTTTTGGCAAAGTCCTCAGAAGGATCACTACTTGACTGTAGCACTGTCAGTAAGACAGTTCTACTGTCACCTCTTTCTCTTTTTTTTTGTCTTTTTTTTGCTATTTCTTGGGTCGCTCCCGCGGCATATGGAGGTTCCCAGGCTAGGGGTCCAATCAGAGCTGTAGCCACCGGCCTACGCCAGAGCCACAGCAACGCGGGATCCGAGCCACGTCTGCAACCTACACTACAGCTCACGGCAACGCCGGATCGTCAACCCACTGAGCAAGGGCAGGGACCGAACCCGCAACCTCATGGTTCCTAGTCGGATTCGTTAACCACTGCGCCACGACGGGAACTCCTACTGTCACCTCTTTCTATACTAAGAGCCTCCACTTACCAGGGTCCGTTACGCAAGTTAGGGCAAAAAAAACCAGATTGATAATCAGCAGCAGGTAAGGCAGGAAAAGGTAGTACAAGGAGAACTCCAGCTCTTGACAGAGGCCAAATATTTCCCAGGTGTATTCAGTATAAACCATTCCTTGCAAGACGAGATGCAGGATAACAAAGGTGTGGTTTCTGAAAGGAGACAGGTACACGACTTGTCCACAGGGGCTTCTCTGTGAAGAAGTCACACCATACTACGGAAGGGAACCAAGGAACAACCACTTCCTTTGGGCTTGAGATAATAGTAAGAATTACAAAGAAATCTAGTGAAACATTTTGCATACCGCCTACAACAGAGTAAGTACTCAGCAAATGTTGTCTATTGTCATCATCCATAATCTTTGCTGGGAATTGAAGTCTCGGCATCAGTGTTTATTTCCTTCTACAGAAATGCGTGTCGATACTTTCTCATTCTTTAAATATTGCTATTTAAAATTAAATATGTCAAAAGCCTGGAGACAAAAGGCAGATTATCTGCGAGTAGAGATTCTGAACCCTGGACGCCTGATCCCTCCTGCACCCTTCCTTCCCTGTACCATGCTGGAAATCGAAATAGAAACGAGGTAATATTTAAACTCTGAAGTATAAGTACCGTGTATGGAAGAGGTAATGAAGCAATCGCAGCAAGGCTCTCTGAACGCATTCTGGAATTAGATAGGAGAATATCTGGAAAAGAAAAAATGAAAGAGTCAGTTTCATTTCTCATTCCCCCCACTCCTCAACAAATTAGATGCTTCCCTTTCAGCGGCAATACTGGAGATATTAAGGTGCATTTCTGCACAGGAGTAGAGAAGAGATTTAAGGGAGAAGAAAGAGAAGGGCTTCCCTCAGCTGGCCTTCCTGTGATGCCAACTCCTTCATTTCCATCCTGACCCCAAACAAGGCACCAAGTTGGGATCTTTAAGCAAAGGGAGGTGAGCAGAAGGGATGGATAAGGTGATGCTAATGCGAACCGTTCATGTAAACTTCCCTGCCTTGGGTTCAATCCTAGGTTCCGGAGTCCACCTCCACACCACTGGGCATTAGCCCAGACGCCTCCCAAGCCAATCCCGTCCCAAGGCTGCTCACCCCAATTCTGCTCACTTTGATCCCTGGAGGAGTGTGGGCAGCCCTGTGTTTCCTGCTCATACTACCCCCAGTTTTACCCATTGGGCCCCTCCAGGCAGACACCGCCCACAACCATGCCCAATTACAGGCATCAAAGCCACAGAAAAGCAGCCAATCGTGAGAATGCTATCTTCTCTCAAGGCATCATCAAAACATTACTTTCAACAGTAACAAAACAAAAACAGAAAGACTTTCAAATATACCACAATTCTCATAAGTGAAAGAACAAGCGAACAAATAAATAAAAATGAAAAAAATGTTTAAATCTTTTGTTGTTGTTGTTCTGACAGAAAACTGGTGAGCCTTGGAAACTGGTGGTGTTCTAGTCCCGTGGTCTCTAAGCATCACTGTTACCTGTGCTCCTCCTCTGACCAGGCCTTTCAAGCAATGGATTTTCGAGCAGATGCAAATTGTAATAACACCAATTACCAACAAAGCCAGGTAGAACAAGAAGAGAAACAAAAAGTCCATCCTGGGCTACAAAGGAATAGAGAGAGTGTGACTACTACTGAGGGCTATATTCCAACACATATTCTCAGATATCAATTTCCTAAATGGCTCCCCAAACAATTCACAAGCCTTCAAGCACACACTGTCGGGAGTTCCCGTCGTGGCTCAGTGGTTAACCAATCTAAGAACCATGAGGTCGCGGGTTCCATCCCTGGCCTTGCTCAGTGGGTTAAGGATCCGGCGTTGCCGTGAGCTGTGGTGTAGGTTGCAGACATGGCTTGGATCCTGCGTTGCTGTGGCTCTGGCATAGGCCGGTGGCTGCGGCTGCGGCTCCGATTGGACCCATAGCCTGGGGACCTCCATATGCTGCGGGAGCAGCCCCAGAAAAGGCAAAAAAAAAAAAAAAAAACCACACACTGTCAATGGGGCTTCCCAGCTGGTCCTCCTTCAAAAGTTTCCTAATCAAACCACTGCGGTCTGCTCTGCAGCATCTCCTGCCTGAAAATACCAACATTTGAGGGGAATAATATGCAAAATGCACTTGCCTCCCCTGCTCCAGCAATAAATCATTCTTTTACTTTCCCAAATATAAATATTCTCAAGGACCTTGATACAAAATGTACCCCTAAAGAATTTGCTGACGATACTATTGGAAGAAGCATCCACTAGGGGCAGTCAGGGGCCCACAGCCAGAATAAGGCATGGCGTCCCAAAAAACATCCTTCCAGGACGGTGACCACAACAACCCGGCATCACCCACAGGGACCAAGGCCAAGACACAGACCTGTGTTAATAAACTGGAAACAGTTACTTTTGGCCTTAGCAAATATTCTGGGAGGGACTTCCAACTGAGATAGCTAAACGTAAAAACTCTTCATGAGATAAGATAGGAAACAAAGAGCAGCAATTCTCACGAGGTGATTCAGGATCCCCAGCCTATATATTTATTTTGTTTGCATAGCTTTCAGCCGGCAGTTCGGACATTCCTCCTTCGAACATTCACTGAGAATTCAAATGGCATCTCCTCTTGTGCAGCGGCGTACGCCTGGCACAACAGGTGGCACCCAAAACTTCAGGAGACATGATTCCTCTAGGAGACTGGATCGGGCTGCAGAGACATCAATTCGACATTCACATAACGTGACAGGCTAGGAGTCAGGGGCTGAATACAGTGTGGAAAAGAATCTGAAAGTTGGGGGGGGGGGCGCTGTTGAGACCCCGCAAGGTGAACAGAGTTATGAGATTTCGAGTGGAAAAGCTAATTGGGAGCTTCTGGATCTCTGGTGTTTATTCCTATGCCTGAGGAGTTCCCGCTGGGGACCCAACAGAAAGGCATTTCCAAGGATACTCTTGGTCCGAAGATTCCAGCAGGTGGGCCTGGCCCGTGCTTCCCCGGGGAGCTGGAACCCGGGACGGGTGAGACAAGATTACAGGGAACACTGGAGGTGTCCGGGCGCCGGGCGGGGCGAAGGCGGAGCTGCAGCCCCACACAAAAGGGGGAAGGGCGGGTCAGACAGGGAGACCAACCCCCCTGAGCCAGCAGGGGTACCTAAAAGCTAGCAGAGGCGGACTTACCGCCGGGATCCGCCAACCGCCAACTGCACCCCGCCAGCGCCTCTAGGGCGCGTCCCCAGACTTCCGGCGGAATCGTGACGTCACACGCGACGCTGGAAGGGGGGATCTAGCCCGACTTCCGGTGGAACGCCGCGGAGGGCTGTGGGGCGGGGCCTGTCGCGTTCGTCCCGCCCCTTCGACGGTGACTGTCGCTTCCCGCTGGGGCTCCTCCAGACCGCGGTCAGGTGTGACCGCTGGGAGGTCCAGTTTTACAGAACTGTTGCTGGGAATCTTCTAGGCCTGTGTGGCCAGAACGCCGAGGTTGTGGAGCGGAAGGTGCCGCCCAGCGGCCTGGGTAGAGCCCAGTCAGAGCCCGGCTCCTAGCCGAGCAGGGGCCCCGGCGGCCCAGAGCGGGCACACTTGCGGGGCTCGGACACTGTCTTCGTGGTGAACAGCTTGCTTTGCGTTCTGCCAGTCACACCGCTGGGATCTGTCCGAACCGTCCCAGTGTCTTCACTCCTGCTGTCTCGGCACAGCTGTGAACATACTGCTCCTGGGAGCATGACAATCGCTTGACTCCAAACCTGGGGAATAAGAGAGAGGGCTGTTGAGTGATAGTTGAACCTAGAGAAGAGCTGCTTCCAAACACAGCATTGAGAAGTCCCCTGTGGGGTGTTCATTTGCCCCGAACGCCTCCGAATCTGCTGAGACCACCTATTCTCAAAGGCCTCTGAACAGCTGCTTGTCACTGAGCCAGGCCAGTCCTCCCTTTGAGAAGTAATGTCTGATCTCCAAACACGAGCATTAAAGCGCCCCGCTCTTCCTGTTTTTTTGCTGCCTACCCCAGCTTCTTAAGTCCTTTTATAAAAACATACCAACCCGGGCACCTTCTGATACATTAGGTAAAAGGCCTGCATGAACTTGTGGACACAGAACTGAAAAACAAAAAGCAAAAACCAGAAAATGTGATACCACCAGGGAACCCTGTGGTTATGGATGGAACCTCATCACCTATTCAGAGGGGCTGGATTTCGTCGTGTCTCAGCTGACTCATCACCCTGCTGGTTAATTCTGAGCTGGTGGTTAAGTATTTTGATTAACTTTCTTCCCTCATAAATGCAGAACTTTATTTTTATCCCCATTTGTTTTTCTCTGGATGGTTTCAGTTGAGCCTAACTTTAAATCTTGGTTGGTCCCCTAGGGTATTTTGTGCTGGGCCACTTTTCTTTCATTTTTAAAAACGTATGCAACCAATACGATATTATGTTATCCTGGTAAGAGTCAAACTATATGAAACAAAACCAGAAATCTCCCTTGATCATCACCCCTCCCGAATCTCAGCCCCTTGACAGAATTAATCATTTAGTGTGTATCTCCCAACACTTTTACACATTTCTATATATGTACTTATTCAAGACATGTATTTAGTACCGGTATATGCCAGGCACTCTTTTAGGCACTGGAACATAGCAATAAAACAGATAAAAATCTCTGAGCTTCAGAGCTTACATTCTTGTGTAAATATACGAATATATAATTTATTGGTTACCAAAACAGGATTATTTTATACATAGTGGTTCTACGTCTTTATTTTTTGCACCCAACAATATATCTTGGTGATCTTTCCACACCACTACATATAGATGTATGATATTGTGTTTATCTCATTATATGCATTTCAGTATTTAACTGAGCCATAACTCAGCTGTCAGGGTCCAAACTCAAGGGCCTACAGGGGATTTGCAGATAACAAACCAGCAAAGTGACAATGTGGAACAGGTGTGTTTTGTCCTAAGCGGAAGTAGATATTTATACAGACCAAAGGACTGTCCACTTGAATTCCAGTGTTTTAGGAGTATTTGAAAAATCTAGATTTTTATGACATAAATCTAATTTCCGTTGGCAACTAATTCAAGATTATGAAACACCATTCCGGTTAAACACAACACACCCGCAGGACAAATTTAGTCCATGGGCTGCCAGTTTGCAACCTTTAATATAATTTCCTATTACTAAACATTTCGGTTAATTTCAGTTTCTGCTGTCACAAACAGGGCTGCAGTGGAAATACCTCCCTGACTTCATCACCCACAAATAGGTCTATTTTTCTAGGACAGCTACAGGAAGTAGAATTTCTGGGCCACAGAATACATGGGCATTTTTAATTTTAATAAATACTACTAAATTGCGCCTCGGCTACACATATGTGAGAGAGCCCATTTCTCCAAACCCTTGCCAATATTTCATAGATCAGTTCCTTTAATACATACATTCTGATGAGTGAACTGGCATTTTATTTATTTATTTACTGAACACACACTTATGTAAGACTTGTGTTCCCCGGGTACTAAGTAGTTTAAAATATTGTTTAATCTTTATAGTAACTTTAGGGGATTATTGTTATTATACCACTCTTATAAGTGAGGAAATAGAGGCATAGAGAAGTGAAAATTTTTCGTAGGATCATAGAGTTAGAAAGTATTAGAGCCACAGGGCTTAAAAATCAGTTTTCTTGAGGGAGTTCTGGTTGTGGCTCAGCAGAAGCGAATCTGACTGGTATCCACGAGGATGCAGGTTTGATCCCTGGCCTTGCTCAGTTTGTTAAGGATCCGGTTGGGAGTTCCTGTCATGGTGCAGCGGAAACAAATCTGACTAGGAGCCATGAGCTTAAGGGTTCGATCCCTGGCCTCGCTCAGTTGCTGTGAGCTGTGGTGTAGGTTGCAGACGGGGCTCAGGTTTGGTGTTGCTGCGGCTGTCGCCTAGGCCAGCGGCTACAGCTCTGATTAGACCCCTAGCCTGGGAACCTCCAAATGCCATGGGTGTGGCCCTAAAAAGACTAAATAAGTAAAAATAAAATAAAAAAAAATAAACAAAGGATCCGGTGTTGCCATGAGCCGTGGTGTAGGTCAAAGACGCAGCTCAGATCCCATGTGGCTGTGGCTGTGGCTGTGGTGTAGGCCAGCAGCTGCATCTCCAATTTGACCCCTAGCCAGGAAACTTCTATATGTTGCAGGTGCATTCCTAAAAAGTAAAAAAAAAAAAAAAACTGTTCTAGTTTACTTTGCTGGGCTTTCTTAATTACAACTGGCTGGCTTCTGATGATGGTGAACATTTTGTGTGTCAATTGCCCAATCATCTTTCCCCTTTTGTGCATTGCTTACAGTTATCCTTTGCCATTTGTATTTGGTTTGTTTACCATCTTCCTATTGCTCTGTGGTACTTACATATTTCATGTGTTTGTTAGGGAACAGGCTTAGCTGCTTCTCTTAGTTTAGGTTCCTCAAGAGCAAATCCCAAGACAAGGATTTAGTAAAAGTTGTTTGTTGGGGGAGATAGTCCCAGAAAACATGATAAGGTTGGGGAAGTGAGAAGAAAGAGTGGAAAACCAAGAAAGCAGATGTTGGCCACGTGGGGCTCGGTCCCCCTGAGTATCCTCTGAGAGGCTCCATGGAACATGGCTTGGGAATTATGCCACTGAGGGGTAGATTGTTCCAGCTGGGATAGTCATGCAGCTTCTCCTGGGGGGGCAGTAACTCCCTAATCCCTCTGATCTGCCCACACATAGGCCGGCCCAGCCCCAAGTAGAGAGCACACCCTCAGTAGACACTCAGGAAGCCCTCAGCATGTACAGGAATGGTCTGCAGGTGACCTCCATGGGAGGCTGTGGGGTTAAGTGTCTACTGTGCTGTGATAACAGAGAGACTCCAAAACACAACAGCTTCAAGAGCAAAGAAGTGTATGTCTTTCATATGCAATAGTCCAGAAGACGTAGGCAGTTCTGCTCCAGGAGAGCCACATGTTCACACAGATGAAACCAGACAACTCATCACAGGACTTAGTGTAGTTCAGGTTCTCTTTGTCTCCGCACAGAAAGAACTGAGTGAGAGAGACTGTGATGGGTAAGAAGTAGATTCGTGAGTATAGGACACCTGGGAAGCAGAAAACAGGCAGGCAAGAGAGCTCTTTCCCCGAGAACCAAGGTGGCTACACCTTTATAATCAAAGGAAAAGTGGGGAGGGACCACCTTCTTCTTCTTCCTTTGTAAAGATGTTGTAGGAAAACGGGGCACAGAGGATGGTTGTATGGAGTGGCCCCAGTGGGGTGGTTAGTTTTGATGGCCTGGGTAACTTCAGAGGGTAATGTGTGGGAGGATTATTCCAACTATTTTGGAGGAGGGGGTGGAGATTTCCAGGAATTAGACCATCGCCCACCTTTTGGCCTTCGTGGTCCGCCTTGGAACTGTCAGGACCCCTGTGAGCAAGTCCTTTAGCGTGATGATGTATTCCAGTGAGCGGATAACGACGCTCAGCCTCCACTGAAAGTCAAATCTTGGGCCTCGCCAGTTCCAACCAGGTTTTGTTAAACCCCAAAGACTGCGCCATTCTTTTATTGTTTGTTTATTAGTTTGTTGTTTTTTCATTTTGGGTGGCTCTGAAGCATAGGGAGTTCCTGAGCCAGAGATCAGATCTGAAGCACAGTCATGACCTAAGCCACAGCTGTGGCAACGCCAGATCCTCGACCCACTGTGCCGGGCCTGGGATGGAACCCTCGTCCCAGTGCTCCCAAAAAGACACCCATCCTGTTGTCTCACAGCAGGAACTCCTGTCATTCTTTAAAGGTGGTGCCTGCCTCCTTTCTTCCTGTCTCACAAGGACCCAGATTCTTCCTAGCTAGTTGTCCCTCCACTAGGTCAAACTTTCCAAACTTTCTCTAACACCTTCAGTGACTTAGAAGTCTTTTTTCACAGAGCTTCTTGGCCAAAAGAAATATCTAACAATCTCATCTCTTAAATAATTAATCTCTGAACAACTTCATAAGTATTTATGTCCTGACGACTTAGTGGCCCTTGCACAATTTATCATACTTTAAAAACAGATTGAAAACTACCATTCTCTAGGAGTTCCCATCATGGCTCAGTGGTTAACAAATCCGACCAGGAACCACGAGGTCATGGGTTCGATCCCTGACCTTGCTCAGTGGGTTAAGGATCCAGCATTGCTGTGAACTGTGGTGTAGGTCGCAGAGGTGGCTCAGATCTGGCGTTACTGTGGCTGTGGTGTAGGCCAACAGCTACAGCTCCAATTTAACTCCTAGCCTGGGAACCTCCATGTGCCATGGGTGAGGCCCTAGAAAAAGACCAAAAAAAGAAAGAAAGAAAGAAAGGAAGGAAGGAAGGAAGGAAGCTACCATTCTCATTCCTGCTCAAAGTAGATATTAATACCAGCAGCACTTGCTTTCCAAATCCGTCTTCACCAAGATCAGGAATTTATCCATCTAATGCTGGAAATGTGCACTTAAGATAGTGTTTTAGGAGTTCCCATCGTGGCGCAGTGGTTAACGAATCCGACTAGGAACCATGAGGGTGCGGGTTCGGTCCCTGCCCTTGCTCAGTGGGTTAACGATCCGGCGTTGCCATGAGCTGTGGTGTAGGTTGCAGATGCGGCTCGGATCCCGCGTTGCTGTGGCTCTGGCGTAGGCCGGTGGCTGCAGCTCCGCTTAGACCCCTGGCCTGGGAACCTCCATATGCCGCAGGAGCGGCCCAAGAAATAGCAACAACAACAACAACAACAACAATAACAACAACAAAAGAGACAAAAAAAAAAAAAGATAGTGTTTTATGTACAACACAGTTATTACTTTGTTTCCTCTAATTTTTCAGATATCCCACAGCACACCCATGAGTTTGTTCTGGCACCCGGGGGGCACTTGGGACACAGTTTGGAACCACAGCACTAGGGTGTCGTCCTTACCCCAAGTCACTACCTCCCAGCCCCTGAGTAGGAGAAAGAAGGGAAAGAAAAGCTGTTTCCTTTCAAGAAAGGAACTTGCAAATTGCACTTAGCCTTTCCTGCTCAGATCCCATTGGCCAGAACTTATTCACATGGCCATACCTGGTTGCAAGGGATGCTGGGAAATGTAGTCTCTGGCTGTACTGCCAATGCAGCTAACACTTGGAAGGTTATTATTACTAAAAGGAAGAAATAGAAATTCTTCTCTATCACATTCTGTTTATTAATCCTTTGTCTCTGATATAAATTCCAAATATTTTCTCCTACAGGCCCTACATCTGTTAACTTTGTTTATGGTGTCTTTGTCATACAGAAGTTTTAAATTCTGAAGTACTTATATTTATCAGCCTTTTCTTTTGTGGCTTTTGTTTTTGTATTGTTTTAGGAAAATATTCTTTGCTCCAACATTTACATACACCTAAAAAAAACAACACAGCACACTACACACACACACACACACACACACACACATTCTCCAATGTTTTCTATTAGTTGATTAATACTTTTATCTCTAATTCATCTAGCGTTTCTTCCCTAATAGCTGAGATCATTTCAGAGGGGAAAGGAGATATTTGAAGTGTTTAGCCAAGGCATTATGTATCTACATATCTTCCTTGACTTATAATGGGATTACCTTCCAATAAAACTGTCATAAATTGAAAATATCATCAAGTTGAAAATGCATTTGGGGAGTTCCTGTTGTGGCTCAGCGGTAACAAACCTGACTCGTGTCTGTGAGGACACAGGTTCCATCCCTGTCCTTGCTCAGTGGGTTAAGGATCCAGTGTCGCCGTGAACTGTGGTGTAGGTTGCAGATGCAGCTCGGATCTGGCTTTGCTGTGGCTGTGGTGTAGGCCAGGGGCTGTAGCTCTGAATCAACCCCTAGCCTGGGAACTTCCATATGCCCTGGGTGTGGCACTAAAAAGACAAAAAAAAAAAATGCATTTAGGGAGCTTGGGTCACTGCTGTAGCTCAGATTTGATCCCTGGCCCAGGAACTTCCTTATGCCATGCCCTGGGTGTGGCAAAAAAAAATTCATTTAGTACATCTAATTTACCAAACATCCTAAGTTAGACTGACCTACATTAAATGCCCTCAGAACACTTAACATTAGCCTACAGTTGAGCAAAATATTCCAACATGAAGTATATTTTATAATAGTATTGAATGGTATTGAATAGCTCTTGTAATTTATTGAATACTGCACTGAAAGTGAACAACAAGATGGTGGTGTAGGTACAGTATGGTTGTAAGTATATCGAGGCTGATTGGGAGCTGCAGCTCTCTGCCACTGCCCAGCATCACGAGAGAATCAAACCGTATATTGCTAGTCCAGGAAAAGATCAAAATTGAAAATTCAACATATGATTTCTACTGAATGCATATCACTTCTGCACCATCATAAGTCGAACCATTTTAAGTCAGACTGTCTATATTAAATTTTCAGGAGTTCCCATCGTGGCTCAGTGGTTAACGAATCCGACTAGGAACCATGAGGTTGCGGGTTCGGTCCTTGCCCTTGCTCAGTGGGTTAACCATCCGGCGTTGCCGTGAGCTGTGGTGTAGGCTGCAGACGCAGCTCGGATCCTGCGTTGCTGTGGCTCTGGCGTAGGCCAGTGTCTACAGCTCCAATTCGACCCCTAGCCTGGGAAATTCCATATGCTGCGGGAGTAGCCCTAGAAAAGGCAAAAAGACATAAATAAATAAATAAATTTTCAGCTGCCTTCCAACTCACATTCCTGCTTTTCGTGACAATCTTCTGCCCACACAGAGCAGAGTGGACACTGTTGTTTCCTACCCAACAAGTCACACTCCCTACACGCTCTAGGGTAGGACTGAACTACCCCCATCTCTGGGAGTGGGTCTTATTTGGTCTCAGGCAATCAGGATAATCCTATCCTCCAACACAGTGATTTTTCAAAACAAAAGCCAACTTCTGGAATGCCGTACCAGCCTCTGGGATGCAAGTGAACCAATTAGAATGAAGGTGAAGGAGTTACCGTCGTGGTTCAGTGGTTAACGCATCTGACTGGGAACAATGAGGTTGTGGGTTTGATCCCTGGCCTTGCTCAGTGGGTTAAGAATCTGGCGTTGCCGTGAGCTGTGGTGTAGGTTGCAGACACAGCTCGGATCCCGAGTCACTGTGGCTCTGGTATAGGCTGGTGGCTACAGCTCCAATTAGACCCCTCGCCTGGGAACATCTGTATGCCACAGAAGTGGCCCTAGAAATGTCAAAAAGACTAAAAAAAAAAAAAAGAATAGAGATAGAATTCCTGCTCAATAGTCCCTCCTCTCCCTTAGATTAACTAATGCCTGTGGCTTCACTTCCCTTAACCTGGAGCTGTGAGGAAGGGCAGCCTGAGGATGAAGCCTACTACATACTAGGAAGGGAAGACCCAAGAGAGGCATGGGAAAATGAAGTTAGAGCCCTGATCAAACCGTGCCTGAAGCCTACCCCCACCTCTGGATCGGCTAGTTAATGAGCCAAAACTTCCTTTTATTTTTTTAAACTGTGCTGAGTTACATTTTCTGGAGTTCCTGTTGTGGCTCAGCAGTAGCGAACCTGACTGGTATCCATGAGGACATGGGTTTGATTCCTGGCCTCACCCAATGGGTTAAGGATCCGGCATTGCTATGGGCTATGGTGTGGTTCGAGGATGTGGCTTGGATCCCACTTGCTGTGGCTGTGGTGTAGGCCAGCAACTGCAGTTCCCATTTCAACCCCTAGCTTGGGAACTTACATATGCCTTGGGTTTTTTAAGAAAAGAAAAAAAAAAAAAAAAAGACTGTAATTTGGATTTTTTCCTTTTCTTTTTTTCTTTCTTTCTTTCTTTCTTTTTTTTTTTTTTTTTTTTTTTTTTTTTTTTTGGTCTTTTATCTTTTTAGGGCCGCATCCACAGCATATGGAGGTTCCCAGGCTAGGGGTCTAATTGGAGCTGTAGCTGCCACCCTACACCACAGCCACAGCAAAGCAGGATCCAAGCCGTGTCTGGGACCTACACCACAGCCACGATGGGGACTCCACAGCTTGTCTTTCTTACACTCACTTCCCTTTGTCATCTCCCCGTATGTCTATGTGAGCCATCTCCAGTCCTGCCTGGAATAGACAGCACCTGTCCTTAAACATGTGGAGAAGAGCCTGAGGTCTTGAGAAGTCACCCTTTCATCCCTGACACCCACTGCTCTTCCACCGGTCGTCAAGGTAGCTTTAGATGGAAACTCGGGGTGTGTGTAGAAGGATTTTGCCTTAAAAGAGCCTTTGTGTCTTTCAGCTACCCAAGTAGACTTTAGTGTGTCTGTTGAAAAGATTAAGTTCTGGAATAAAAAATATTTTGTTAGTGTCAAGGTGGGGATTTTATTTATTTATTTATTTGCTTTTTAGGGCTGCACCTGTAGCATATGGAGGTTCCCAGGCTAGGGGTCGAATTGGAGCTACAGCTGCCAGCCTACACCACAGCCACAGCATTGCTGGATCTGAGCCATGTCTGTGGCCTACACCGAAGCTCAGGGCAATGATAGCTCCTTAACCCACTGAGCGAGGCCAGGAATCGAACCCACAACCTCATTGTTCCTAGTCAGATTCTTTTCTGCTGCGCCACAACAGGAACTCCAATTTTGCTTTTTAAATTTAGCTTATCATAAATGCTTTTCCTTTATTTAGGTAATTTTAATTATTATTCAGAGGTGCAACGTAATGAATTTAATATTATCTTATTCTTAGACATTTTATTATTTCCAATTTTTTAGCATTTTAGATAGTTTTGTAAGTATTCATATTCATAGCTTTTTTTTTCAGTTGAATTATTTTCTCAGGACACATATCACAGTGACCAGTCAGTTCCTGAAACTCATGTGTTTCTGGCATTTTATTTTTTTCCCTCTGTTCTTCAAAACCTCTAAGCATGAACCTTGACACTTGTATTTTATAAATATCATATGAGAATACACACTATTTAAGCCGAAAACCAAAAATGTTAATTCAAGTATGATAGAAAGAATTGTATCACCTGTGAAACACACAGCAAAGAATCCCTCTTTGGAGCATCCCTAAGCCCTCCTGTCAGCCCCTGAAACTGGACCTGTGGTATCAGTTTTTTACCTGCTACAAGATCAGTTGACAGGATCAACCACCTTTTATGCCTCCATCCCTTGTCCCCAGGGGAATGACTGTGGCAACACTTTGGAAACGGGATAGGGGATTTCATAGGCACTCTTGCAACAGGCAAATATAGCACATGATGCATGTTCACAGCCAGTGACTTATTGGTCAGGAGGGATTTTACAATGGGGGGGGGAGAAGGAAAAAAATGTAAAGGAACATGACAAAAATATTTTTGTCGAAAGGCAAGCTTTGGGTCTGTATTTGCTTACCATTGTATCAGTAGCATCTATTTTGGTACCTGGTTCCTATGAGATGCTCAATAAAAATGTGTGGAATGAATGAAAGAGAAAGGATAATTTGTACCCAAGGAAAAATCTGTATTCTAGACAGCAACCAAAACCAAAAATTTTTCTGGCCAGTAGGTGGGGCCATAGCGTGTCACCATTAACCACCTGGAAGTAGAACATGGCTATGGCCAGATTTATACTCCCCTATTTCCACTTGGCTTTTGCCACCTTGATAGCTGCCCCTTAGGCACCTGTGTTCAGCTACCAGGTCAAAGGGATTGTCAGGGCAGAATCTCCATTTCTGAATCACTTCTGAACTGTCTTAAGCCAGGGCACTGTTCAGCTCTCCTCATCCCTAACCCCCTGAGCGAGGCCAGGGATGGAACCCGTGTCCTCATGGATGCTTGTGGTGGCCATTCACCACTGAGCCACCATGGGAACTCCCTGAACTTGTCTTAAGCTAGTACACTGTTCGGCTCTCCTCCCTCCAAATGCTCTGTGACTCTGGTCACCATACTGCAGTTCCCATTAGCTATGGTATCCCGCACATCAGGGCATAAATATACTAAGTAATTATCCATTGTTACCTGAAAGTCACATTTAACTGGGCATCTTGTATTTTTATTTGCTAGATCTGGGGGTCCTATCTCCAGCTACCTATCTTAATGCCTCCCGACAGAGACTCTGGTTTTCTTCCCCCGTTGAGACCAGGAATTAGGCTTGCAGTTGGCATCTGGTCACCCTTTGGCTGGCAGTGCTAGAGCAGAAGGAGCAGCCAGCCTTGGACATGGAGCTTAGGCTGAGCTGTCTCAGAGGGCTCTCTGACGCATTTTCAGAAAAGAGAAGCCACCTGACAACCCAAAGAAAAGGCAGACAAGCAAGAGTTCAGGCCAACTGCCGGAGGATGGTCCATTCCTTTGCATGATGTGCACAGTTTGTTCTGCACTTGTTTCATTTGTATGTGACACAGAAAGAAGACAGAGGACAAGGGATGATACTACCCGGAGCCATGGGGGAGAAATGAGGGGCACTTTTCAGTTGGGGCTCCGTAGTCAAGACTTTCTTCTTGATGCTCTCGACACCACGTGACTCAGGACTGGCATGAATATCCTTCCAGGAGGAAATTCAGAATGAAGATACTGGGTGGAATGTCATGTGGGAGTTAAGAATATGAGCTCAGAAATCTGGCTTCCTGGGGTCCAGTCCAGGATCCATCTCTTCTAGGCAAATGGTTTTTACTTAACCTCTCTGGCTCTCAGTTTCCTCATCAGTCAAGTAAGGATAAGAGACTCCACCTCAAAAGGCTGTTGTGAGAATTAAATGAGATCATGCATGAGAAGCACATTCCTTCAACACTGACCGCTCATACCGATGCAATATTCAAAGTTACCAAATATGATGGCTATAGGAGAACAGAGTGGGAATGAATTTCTGACGCAGGAGGTATGGGGTATCCGAGTTCTTTATGTTGCGAGTAATAGTAAGCCCAAGTCAATTTGGACTGAACCGCAAAGGAGGCTTCTTGGCCTCTACCAATGGAATGTCCAACAATGAGGCAGGCTTCAGGAATGGTTTGAATCAGCAGTCAGCGCCATCATCAAGGACAGTTCTTTTTGTCCTTTACCCTGTCACCTGAGTATCAGCTTCATGCTCAGATCTGCTTTCTTCCTGGTGGTGGGATGCCTGGCACCCTCACTTCCAATGAGGACAGAGTGGGGAGGTTTAGGCTGGCCTTCCAGGTGGAAGTGCTGAGACTCACCCTGGCTGGATGGAGGCACAGGCTCACTGCTGCACCAGGGACAGGGCCAGGAAAATGCAGCATGCCCTCTAGTGAGTTAAACAAGGCCCCCTTTTAAAGCTGCAGGGGAATCAGTTTCTCCCAAATTGCATGAGCTGCTCAAGGGAGAGGAAGATTCCAGATGGAGGTATGGGTAATACAAGAAAGGGACATGGATGCCTGGTAGGCACTAAGTAGGCATCTAATAAGTTGTTCTGTCTGGAATGATGGGAGCAATATGTCAAAAGTGTCCCCAATTAAGAGTGGGCCCAGGGTGAATGGAGGTGTGGCAGTGGAAACATGGGATGCAGGCGGTGTGGTGGACGCCCTTCATCTCCCGGACTCAAAGGCAAATCTGTTAATAAAATATCTTCCTGGCGGAGCTGTCTCCTGGTGTAGGTTCAAGAAAATGTGCATTCACAGGAAGAGGGAGGAAATTCTAGACTCAAAGTTGCAGTGTCGCAGCTCTGCAAGGTCACCCAGAACGGGCACAATTCCTTAGGAAGAGCAAGAGGGCGTAAAGAGAGAAGAGGCAGAGGCTCTCTGACATCTCGGGATGGCAGGAAAAGAGATGCTGGCAGAGACAGCCAGGTTGATGGTCCACCAGGAGGACCACCGTGGGAGCCAAAGAGGAGGTGTTCGCTTCTCTGCAGGAAGCCTCCAGCAGGGGAAGTGAGCGGGAGCGACCTAAAACGAGAGACCCACAGACTCCATGAAATGTGTTTGGAAAAGAGAGATTCCCCCTATCCTGGCACCAGGTTCTGATGGCTCCTCAGGTCCCCGAACCACCACAGCACCTCCTCTTGCTCTAGATGGTGCATCGCTGGCCAGGAGCACCAGAATCCACAGGATTAGCAGTTTACAAACTGCAGCCTGGAAGTGGGGCACCCAGAGCCTTCTGTCAGAAGCCAGGGGGCCAGAGGAGAGGCGTCTGGGATACACCGTGAGATTGTCACAGCAGCTGGCTTTAATCACCCTGCCCATCCCAGTCCGATGGTGTTCCCAGGGGTGGAGCAGGACATCAAGAGGGGAGTGTGGGCAGCGGAGAGCAGTTCAAATTGCCCTAGGGTCCACTGTGCCACATGCAGCCTCTGTTTCCCCATAACTGGACTGAGCTTGGCTCCTGTGACCCGTGGTCCAAATGGACAGTGTGTCTGATCCTCCAAGCCTCCCTCCTTGCCTGCTGCTCAAACTCTTATTTTTCTTGGGTGTGAAAGAGGCTCTCAGTCCTCGTGCATGGTGTCCACTCTATGGTGCAAGGCCAGGGATCGAACCCACAACCTCATGGTTCTTAGTCGGATTCGTTAACCACTGAGCCACGACGGGAACTCCCTAAATCATAAGCTTTTGCAAAAATTTTCTGCTTTTCTAAAATCGTCACCTTGGAGTTCCAACTAGGAACCATGAGGTTGTGGGTTCGATCCCTGGCCTCACTCAGTGGGTTAAGGATCTGGCGTTGCCATGAGCTGTGGTGTAGGTCGCAGACGAGGCTCGGATCCTGCGTTGCTGTGGATGTGGTGTAGGCCAGCAGCTGTAGCTCTGATTAGACCCCTAGCCTGTGAACCTCCATATGCTATAGGTGTGGCCCTGAAAAGCAAAAAAATAAAATAAAATCCCCACCTTGACACTAATAAAATATATTTTATTTCAGAATTTAATCTTTTCAACAGACATGCTGTAGTCTACTTAGGAGGTTGAAAGACAAAAAGGCTCTTTTAAGGCAAAATCCTTCTACACACACCCCGAGTTTCCATCTAAAGCTACCTTGACGACCGGCGGAAGAGCAGTGGGTATCAGGGATGAAAGGGCGACTTCTCAAGACCTCAGGCTCTTCTCCTCCACATGTTTAAGGACGGGTGCTGTCTATTCCAGGCAGGACTGGAGATGGCTCACATAGACATACGGGGAGATGACAAAGGGAAGTGAGTGTAAGAAAGACAAGCTGTGGAGTCCCCATCGTGGCTCAGCGGAAACGAATCTGACTAGCATCCATGAGGACATAGGTTCGACCCCTGGCCTTGCTCAGCAGGTTAAGGATCCGGTGTTGCTGTGACTGTGGTGTAGGCTGGCAGCTACAGCTCCAGTTCAACCCCTGGCCTGGGAACCTCCATATGCTGCCCTAAAAAGACCAAAAAAAAAGACGAGTTGTGCCAGTGGGCTGATGTCACTTCTGTCATGGAAGCAGGGGTGCTGGGAGAGGCCCCCACCAGCAGGTGGCTCACAGACCCGCTCTCACACAACTTCAGGCCAAGGCCAATGACGGGGCTGAGCAGAGAGTCAGGTCTGGACCAGGACACGACGGACAGGACGGAGACACGACGCTCATATTGCTAATGCTCCCCATGTCGCGGGGGTGGGATTTACAGTCCCAAACGCAGCTCCTCGAAACGCACACCTCTCCCCAATAAGCCACACCCTTAACGCACACCCCCTTGGTCAAGTAAGCCCCCAACATATGCCCTGTTTACTGCTAAGCCAACTCTCCTACTCTTTTCTTAGGTTGAAACCCCTGGGGCCACCAGCATCCCCGACTCCCGAGGCTGGGTCTCCACCCACCATCTTCCCCCACATCTCAACATTTGCAGGTTACGTAGGAAAACGACTGCCCTTATCTATGGGAGGAACAATGCCAGGTGCTCACCACGTGGCTTCCTCTTTCTGGGCACAAGGGAAGATGACATCTCCCAGGCTCCTTTGAAGTTTGTTCTGGGCATTGAAAGCAAGCAGAAGAAATGTAGGTCACTTCTAGACCGTGCCCTTGAAACATTCTTGCACACACCTCTGGCAACCTCGTCCCCTTCTGCAGCGACCTCTACAGAAGTGACCACAGGCTTAAGATGTGGTCACCACAAGATAAGGATCTAGAACCCCGTGTCTTCTCCTGGAGGTAGCCCCTACCCCCAGCCCAGGACAGCCACCCAACCCACGCTGGACTATGATGTAGGCAATAAATAAAACTTCACTATATATATTAAGCTGCGGAGACCGCAGGTCGTTTGGTACAGCTGTTAGCATGAGTCACCCTGACTGATGCGCTATCCAAGCTGATGACCCCGTGCCAATCATCAGTCCTGCCCTCAAAATTCCTTTACGGCCTTGGTCAACCTCAGCTCTCATGTCACGGGGATGGACGATCATCTGGACCAACCCCTCTGCCCCCCCACCAGGCTGTCCCTGACCCCACTGCCTTTGTACCCAAGGTGCTGAGGACACAGTGCAGATATACGCTGGGGCTTTGGGCAGGAGGTCATGATGGGACTGCAAGATATTCATGCCCAGTCTGGACTCTGTCTCCTCAGTCCAGAGCAGCTGGATGTGTCAGGGTAGACTTGGCGTGGAGAGAGGAAGATACCAGCCAATTCTAAACTGATGTCTAGGTCTAGCCAATCAATCCCTGTCTGCCGATGTTTGCCCTCATTGGCCAAGGCCACTTGCCCAGCTCTGAACACATCCTGAATGAAGAGCCTTTTAACTACATTCTGATGAAATCTCACTACGGCAATGCATAAGTCTGCTAGGGCTGCCGTAAAAAACATACCACAGACTGTGTGGTTTGAACAAGAGAATTTTTAAAAATTTTTTACTATAATTTTAAAATGTTGTGTCAATTTCTGTTGTACAGCAAAATGACTCAGTTATATGTACATATACATTCTTTTATTTTTAGGCAAGAAGTAGATTTATGAAGATAGGACACTTGTGAGAGATAAAGGTGGGCAGGTGAGGAGGCTCCGCCAACATTCTTTTTTTAAAAAAATGTTATTTTCCATCACGGTCTATCCCAGGAGATTTGATATAGTGCCCTGGGCTATACAGTAGGACCTTGTTTATCCACTTTAAATGTAATAGTTTGCATCCATTAACCCTAAGCTCCCAGTCTATCCCATTCCCTCCCTCACCCTTGGCCACCACAAGTCTGGTCTTTATGTCTGTAAGTCTGTTTCTGTTCTGTAGATAGGTTCATGTGTGCCATATTTTAGATTCCACATATAAGTGATATCATATGGTATATGTCTTTGTCTGACTTACTTCACTTAGTATGAAAATCTCTGATTGCATCCATGTTACTACAAATGGCATTATTTTGTTCATTTTCATGGCTGAGTAGTATTCCATTGTATATTCCATCTTCTTAATCCATTCATCTGTCGATGGACATTTAGATTGTTTCCATGTCTTGGCTATTGTGAATAGTGCTGCAATGAACATAGGGGCGCATGTATCTTTTTGAATTACGGTTTTGTCTGGGTATATGCTCAGGAGTTTGCTGGATCATATGGTAATTTTAATTTCAGTTTTCTGAGGAACCGCCATACTGTTTTCCGTAGTGGTTGTACCAACTTACCTTCCCACCGACAGGAGGGTTCCCTTTTCTCCACACCCTCTCCAGCATTTGTTATTTGTGGACTTGTTAATGATGGCCATTCTGACTGGGGCGAGGTGGTGCCTCATTGTAGTGTTGATCTACATCACTTGAAACAAGAAAAATGTATTTTTGCACCATTTCGAAGGCTGGAAAGTCTGAGAACAAGATGTTGGCATGGCTGGTTTTTCCTGAAGCCTCTGTCTTTGCCTTGAAAACAGCCACCTTCTCCTGGTGGCCTCACGTGGTCTCTCCTCTGTGCACACGCATCCCTGGTCGCTGTGTTGTGTCCAGATGTCCTTTTATAGGGACACCTGTCACATTGGATGAAGGGCCACCCTGACGGCCTCATCTTAATTTAATCACGCCTTTTAAAGACTTTATCTCTAAATACAGTCACCTTTACAGGTACTGTGGGTTAGGAATTCCACATTTGAACTTGAGAGAACACAATTCAGCCCATAAAAAATAGGACCCATTTTGTGGTCTTCACAGTCATATTTCTAAAGATTATTTAAGGAGAAAAAAGCCCCTTCTTATGGGACAAGTCAAATCACCTACAGCGTACTCTTAGCAGGGCACCGGGGTTGGGCTGGATATTTCCAAAGTTTGCTATAAGAAAAACGTTAGGAGAAAATGTACACAACCATGAGGCTGGTGATGGGCTTCTAGATACAACACCAAAAGCATAATCTTCCCTCAAAAAAAATTTTTTTTTTGGTTGGGGCCTCAGCATGTGGAAGTTCCTGGGCAAACCCGCGCCACAGCAGCGACCTAAGGCACAGTGGTGACAACACCAGATCCTTATCCCACTGAGCCACTGGGGAACTCCCCGCCCCCACATTTAATAAAGCGGACCTTATTAGAATTTAAAACTTTGCTCTGTGAACAACACTGTTAAAAGAATGAAAATACAAATTACCTACTGGAGAAAATATGTATACATCACATATCAGTTAAAGGACTTGTATGTAGAATACACACCAAACCTCGGGTGGAGACAGACAATGAAAAAGCTAAATCAAGGGAGTTCCCATTGTGGTGCAGCGGAAACAAATCCGACTAGCATCCATGAGGACACAGGTTTGATCCCTGGCCTTGCTCTGTGGGTCAGGGATCTGGCATTGCTGTGAGCTATGGTGTAGGTCACAGAGGCAGCTCAGATCCCGTGATGCTATGGCTGTGGTGTAGGCCAGCAGCTGCAGCTCTGATTCGACCCCTATCCTGGGTACTTCATATGCTGTGGGTGCGGCCCTAAAAAGCTTAAAAAAAAAAAAAAAAAAGTTGGAGTTCCCGTCGTGGCGCAGTGGTTAACGAATCCAACTAGGAACCATGAGGTTGCGGGTTCGATCCCTGCCCTTGCTCAGTGGGTTAACGATCCGGCGTTGCCGTGAGCTGTGGTGTAGGTTGCAGACGCGGCTCAGATCCCGCATTGCTGTGGCTCTGGCGTAGGCCGGTGGCTACAGCTCCGATTCAACCCCTGGCCTAGGAACCTCCATATGCCGCGGGAGCGGCCCAAGAAATAGCAACAACAACAACAAAAGACAAAAAAAAAAAAAAAAAAAAGTTACATCAATAAGCCATTCGGCCTGGCAGATGGTAAGAGTGCTAAGGGAGGGCTCATGGAACAGAGACACCTGAACAGATTCTAGGGGCAGGTGGGAGGGGCGTGTGCAGACACCTGGAGGAAGCCAATAGAGGCAGAGGAAGAGCTGGTGCAAAGGCCCTGAAGTGGGAACATGAACATGCCTGGCCCGTGAGGGCGAGAGCACGGGGTAGTGTAGCAGGGGAAAGTCAGGGATGCGGGGGGCCTGACTGGCAGGGTCCTGCAGCCCAGTGTGAGGACTTAGCAATGGGCTGGGTTTTGAGCAGAGGAGTGATGTGATCTGGCTTCCGCTTCAACAGTTCCTTCTGGCTGCTCCATGGACAAAATACTGCCAGAGACGAGGGAAGACCAGCGAGGGGTCTGAGACACCAGTCCAGGAGGGGGATGATAGTGGCTTGGACCAGAAGGGCAGCAGCGGAAGTGGAGAGAAACAGGTGGGTTTTGGTTACTTTTTTTTTTTTTTTTACTTTTTAGGGCCACACCCACAGCATATGGAAGTTTCCAGGCTAGGGATCGATTCAGAGCTACAGTTGCTGGCGTACACTACAGCCACAGCAACACAGGATCCAAGCCACGTCTGTGACCTACACCACAGCTCACGGCAACACCAGATTCTTAACCCACTGTGAACAAGGCCAGGGACTGAACCCACCACCTCATGGTTGCTAGTCGGATTCGTTTCCTCTGTGCCACAATGGGAACTCCTCTGGCTGCAATTTTAAAAGTCGAAGATAATGTCCACAGGATTTGCTGATGTCTGAGTTGGGTTGAGGTGGGGACACACAACAGAGAGTCAAGGGGGCCAGCCCGTCTCAGCAGCACCCACCAATGGTCTCCAGAGGTTGTTTTTGCAACACCTGCAGACACCCCCTCCCCGACTCCCAAGGAGCCTTGGCAAACCTGGGCCCGGCCTTCGTCCCTCCACCTGCTGGCACCCCCGCAGCTGGGCCCAAGCTTCTGAGATTGGGGGTTGGAAATGGCCGAGACACACTGTGAGCCTAGTGGGACATTCCGGGCAAAAGGAAGCAGAACACGGAGTAGCAGGGAGAAAGGATCCAGGCTGGGGGTTAATAACAGTCCCGACTTTTGGGTCCCAATCCTCAGATGAGGTAACACCTATGTGACAATTGCCGGCACAGGATGGGGTGGCTTGTGTGTGCTACTTTCCCATCCCATATCAGTTACAAGGTTTGGGAGGGAACCCCTTACGTAATTCGAGTTTCTAAAAATCAACGTCATTGAGGTAGTGATTTATACACAAAAAGTGCCTACATCGAAAGTGGACGATTCAGTGAGCTTTGACAGGCACATCCTGTGAAGTTACCAGAACGTTTCCAGCATCTGCAAAAGTTTCCCCACATCATCCCAGCCTCTGCCTCGGTCCCAGGCACCACTGATCTGCCTTCTAACGCTATAGATCGCTTTGTATGTTATAGATGTTAATCTTCGTGGAAGCGTAGCACCTTCTGTTGCCAGCTTTTTTCACCTGTCCTTGTGCTTCTGCGATGCATTTATAGTGGTGTGTGCGTCAGTTCATTTGCTGTTATTACCGAGTGGCATCTCGCAGGACAGACACACCACAGTGTTGCTCCATCTGCCAGCGGATGGCTGTTTAGATGCCTTCCAGTCTGGGCTACTGCGACTAGTGCTGCTGGAAGCATTCATGTCCCAGTCTTTGCGTAGGCACAGGCTTTCATTTCTCTGGGGCAAATACACACCTCGGAGCCGGAGCCGGACGGGTGGGTCACGTGAGAAGGGGTTAGTATGTTTACCTTTGGAAGACACTGCCCGACAGAATCCCCTAAGGGTGGTACCATTTTTCATTCCCATCAGCGGGGTCAGATAACTCCCACTTTTCTACCACGGAGAGAAACACCGGCTGTCAGTCAAGAGGACAGAAGAGCAGCCGGAGTAAAGTCTGCCAGGTGACGGCTGGGTTTCTGGCCAGTTACCACCCAGCACAACTATGCAGCCCAACAGGCCTTCAGAACTGGGCTTGAAGATGTGTTCAGGTACCACATCCGTCACTCTTCCACCAGGCTCTGGAGACACTGGTTCACTTGGTTTTTTGTTTGTTTGTTTGTTTGTTTTTCCCCAGTGAGGATATACTATAGCTCATTAGCAGAGGGTTTTCTGTTTGATTTTTTTTCAGCCACACCCGTGGCAGGTGGACGTTCCCCCGGGGGGCTCATGGGTGGAATCTGAGCCACAGATCCTTAACCCACAGCACCACAGCAGGAACGCTCCCAGCAAAGTTTTATAATGCACAGGAGACTAGAGCACACATAAATACACCTCCCTTCCTCCCTCCCTCCCTCCCTCCCTCCCTCCCTCTCTCTCTCTCTCTCTCTCTCTCTCTCTCTCTCTCTCTCTCTCTCACACACACACACACACACACACACACACACACACACACACACACACAGTAACTTGGAGCACCTTTGGGTAAAGCAAACTCTGGAAAATATCCAGCTCAATCACGGTGAGCTATTAAGAGTATCTTCTAATCTGTCCGATCCCCCACATCCTGAGAAGAGGATTTAAAAATAAACTTTTAATTTTGGGATAGTTTTAGATTTGCAGAAAGGTTAGGAAGATAGTACAGAGTTCCCTGTTACCCGGCCCCCAACGTCCCCTGTGGCTGTAACTGCACCTTATTATGGTCCATTTGTCACCACCAATGAACTGATAGTGAGCCACTGTTATTAGCTAATTCAGATTTCCTTACTTTTCACCTAAAGTACTTTCTCCATCCCACGTTGCAGGAAGTCATCAGGTCTCCTTAGCCTCTTCCAAATCTGTGACAGCTTCTCAGACTTCCCTTGTTTTTTATGACTCTGACCTTTTCAAAGAGTCAGGTATTTTCAGAAGGTCCCTCAACTTGGGCTTTGTTTTGTTTTGTCTTTTTGCCATTTCTAGGGCCGCTCCCGCGGCATATGGAGGTTCCCAGGTTAGAAGTCCTATCAGAGCTGTAGCCACCAGCCTACACCACAGCCACAGCAACGCAGGATCTGAGCCGTGTCTGCGACCTACACCACAGCTCACGGCAATGCTGGATCCTTAACCCACTGAGCAAGGCCAGGGAGCGAACCGGCAACCTCATGGTTCCCAGTGGGATTCGTCAACCACTGTGCCACGACGGGAACTCCAACTTGGGTTTGCTGAAATTTTTTCCCCATAGTTAAACTGGTTACTGGTTTGGCAGAGGAAGACCACGGAGGCACAGCGCCTTTCCCATCCCATCAAATCCAGGGCCCACACCATCAACCTGACTTGCCCCTGCTGGTGAGGACCTTGCTCACCGGACTGAGGTCGTGTCCATCGGGTGTCTCCGCTGTGAAGCGCTGTCTCCCCACCCCCGCCTCTGTCCGCTTTGGAAGAAAGTCCCCACGTGCCGCCCACTCTTAAGGGTGACGAGTTCTCCCTGAGGAGAAGTAGCTGGAATTCATATGCACCAGAGACGACTGTCTCTTTTCCTCATTTATTTAATCAATCGTCTGTTTATATCAGTGTAACCTTGTGGATAATTATTTTTTGCTTGGGGTTTCAACCCACCCCTATGCTACTTCCTGCTCAAATTGTTCCAGTTTTGGCCCTGGGGAGCCCTTCCCCTCAGCTCCTTCGACAAACCCCATCGTGTGTGTGTACGTGTGTGCAGCACTCCCTTACTCTAGAAGATACTCCAGGCTCATCGTGTCTACTCCCTGCCCCAGCCCTAGAATCCGTCACTTCTCAGAGGAGCCCGGGCTCCTTTTACTGGGGACTGAATGATACTGGAAATCAAGATCAGATGTGCTCCCGCCTTCTAAGCCCTCACAGCGGTCGGCGAGCAAACACCTGTGCAGCTGCTAACAATGTCCAGCTTATCTAGAAATATTTCTAAATGTATCCATCTGTTGCAACAGAGGCTAAGCATGAGTTCTCGCTTAGGTCCCTGACTCTAATCCACAGGGGTCCCTCTAGCGTTCCCCCCCTGTGCTTGTCTGTAACCTCCCACTCCAACAGATGGCTGCCACCATCCACCGACTTCATTGTTCAACTCCAGTGTGTGTGTATAGTATGATTTCAGAATTGCTAACCTGCCCCCCCATAGGAAACAACTTTACCCGCTACAGCACAGTGCTCTGCGCAGTTCTCTTGCCTTGCGTTTTACAGACTCCGCTCACTTCCAGTATTACTTAGGTCAGCATCTTCTCTCCCATCCAAACCTCCTTTCCTGGACTGGTTTCCCCTTCTCCTGCCAATAAACCTGGCCAGGGTGGGGTGGGGGAGCTCCGGCAGTGGAGTCCTCTGCAGGGGCTGGATCCCCACGCCCTATCGGCTCTCATCAGTCCCCTCTCATCACTGGACTGAGTGACATCCCCCTACCCCAAAACAACCCAGGTCATTCCTCTCGACTTACCTGCCAAGCTCTGTGACCTCAGGGATGGACCTGGCCCCAAGCCCAGCTCTGGTCAGTCTTAGGACTGACTCCTGTCTGAGGACCACTGTGCATCCCCCCGGGACCTCACAGCGGGGGTCAGCCGCTCTGGGCCCTGGCCAAGCTGTCCAGCCATCCTGCTGGCCCACCTGGTAACTGGGGCCTTCTCGGATTACTCAGAGGATCACTTTGCCTTAGAAACTCCAGCTGTCACCTCGGACGCATCAGTAACTGATGCCAAGGCCCTGAGCAGCAGAAGGCTGGCAACAAGCGAGTGTCCCCAGGTGTCCTGCTAGCACTGTGCTCTGTCACCGCAGCCATTGCCATCACCAGAGAAGAAGGTGAGCAAACCCAGAGGGAGGTGCGGCACCCAGCATTCTGGAATGGGGAGCCCTAGGATGCCTCCCTCCCGTGAGCCCTGTTGGGAGCCTGGATTCCTGTTGCCAGGGGAAAGTGAGGGAGGAGAGACCCAGACGGGCAGCTCTGCATGGGCGAGAGAGGGCTTAGGGCAGTCTGCAGGGGTAGGAGACACAGCTCAAAGGCCTGGGGTGGGGAGTGCGGGGGTGGGGAGTTCAAGTGCTGGCAGTCTCTTTGGCCCTGTGGGCTGCACAGGGTGGATGTTAGGCTGACGGGCAGCCCTGCCACAGGTTGCTGGTCAGAACAGGTGTCCACATGGAGGGGGAGCAAGTGCCCGGGCCCCCAATTCCGTTTCCAGCCAGCCCCTCTTTGATCAAGGAGGCGCTGACTTCTCTCACTGTACAAGAACTGATCCAGGCCACTCCAAGACATGGTGATGTCCCACCCCACCTGGGCACAGTGGACCCAAGAGTCCCAGTGCTGCCACCATGCGACAGAGTGAGTGTCCCTGAAGCTCCAAGGCAGCACCATTGCTTGCAGAGGAGGACAAGGGCCCCTGGGGTGGGCTTGGGAGTGAGCCTGCCAGCCTCAGGGTGCAGCCTCCTCCACCCCACCCAGTGTGAAGTGTTCCCACACCGTGCCCTCTGGTGGCCAGGTGACACAGGTTCTCACTGGATGTCACTCAAGGACGTTTCCTCCTAGAAGGGAACCAAAGGGAGAATGACACCCATAGGATGGGTGGGTGGGTCTCCAAGCATCTTTGGAGGGCTGAGGGCCTTCAAAACCCAACCCTGGAATTCCTGTCGTGGCTCGGTGGTTAATGAATACGACTAGGAACCGTGAGGTTGTGCGCTTGATCCCTGGCCTTGCTCAGTGGGTTAAGGATCCCGCATTGCCGTGGCTCTGGCGTAGGCCTGCAGCTGCAGTTCCAATTAGACCCCTAGCCTGGGAACCTCCATATGCCACGGGTGCGGCCCTAGAAAAGACAAAAAAAAAAAAAAAAAGACAAAAAAACCCCAAAAAACCCAAACCTCAGACGTTCTCTGAGCCAGGGTCCAGAAGTCCTCAGAACTGTGGACTCTTCCCCAGAAAACAAAGCCCTTACATCACATATAACCTACAATTTCATACTCCATCCATGGGCTCCTGCAAGGGATCCCTGCTCCAAACAGACCTACGGAATAACATAGGCCTGTCCATCCAGGACAGTCGTCCTCGCCTCCTCCTGATGTGTATGTATCTCCAGACAGACAATCCTCCGCTTTTGGAGGAGAGAAGAACCTCCCCTCCCTGAACCTGCTCTAGAGCCAAGAGCCCAGGGACCCAAATCAGCCATATTATGCTTCTTCAGGGAGGTCAATTCAAGGGGCAAACAAACCCCAAAGTCAGTGGGATCTGTGAGCTCATATCACGGGCAAGTCCTTTTGTCACATGTCAGTTGGTAAATTTCAGGTACAGAAGTTCAGCAGTTCAGAGGATGCCCTAAGAACTGATCCTCCGCAGGGAGGCAGAGAGGAAGGAGAGACTGGCACATGCCTCGAGTCTTCGGGTGGCATGTAGCCCTGCAGGCAAGACCGCAAGGAATCCCCCGAACGGTCTCTCCCCTTCTCCAGCTGCATGGCCACCACTGCCATGCCGGCCACCAACCAAGGCTGGCCGGAGGACTTCGGCTTCCGGCTGGGCGGCTCGGGTCCCTGCTTCGTCCTGGAGGTGGCCGAAGGGAGCAGCGCACACGCCGGGGGTCTGCGTCCTGGGGACCAGATTCTGGAGATAGAAGGGCTGGCCGTGGGCGGCCTGAGCCGCGAGCGCCTCGTGCGCCTAGCCCGGCGCTGCCCACGCGTGCCGCCTAGCCTGGGCGTGCTCCCCGGTCCCGACAGCTGCCCTGGCGCGGTATCCGGTTGCGGGCCCCCGACCACAGCCTGCCGGGCCTTGCGCTCAGGGCGCGGCCTCTCCCTGGGCCGGGAGCTGCTACGCCTGGCCGGCCGCAAGCGCCCAGACGCCGTGCACCGAGAGCGCAGGCGCAAGGCCCAGGATTTCAGCCGAAAGGTAGGGAGCGCAGGGCGGGGCGGGGCCCTAGGAGGAGGGGCAGTCTGGGGGTGGGGCTATAGGGGGCGGGGGTTCTGGTGGGCGGGGCGGGGCCCTAGGAGGAGGGGCAGCCTGGGGTGGGGCTATAGGGGCGGGGTTCTGGTGGGCGGGGTTCTGGTGGGCGGGGCGGGGCCCGGCCTCGTCTCAGGCCAATCATGGGCGTGGAGCTGAGGAAACTTCTAGGGACCGACAGATTTCCCGCAAATATGATACTCAAGCTTTAAAGCCCTGTACCTAATTAGTAATTTTTTGGTCCCTCGATTTGTGGGAATTGCTGTTTTTTTCTTATTGAAGTAATGCAGATGTACAAAGACGTGTATGCATTAAATGCACAGTTCAATAACTTTTATATAGGCATACACCCACCGGGATCAAAATGTAGATTAACAGAATATAGGAGTTCCCGTCGTGGCTCAGTGGTTAACGAATCCGACTAGGAACCACGAGGTTGCGGGTTCGGTCCCTGCCCTTGCTCAGTGGGTTAACGATCCGGCGTTGCCGTGAGCTGTGGTGTAGGTTGCAGACGCGGCTCGGATCCCACGTTGCTGTGGCTCTGGCGTAGGCCGGTGGCTACAGCTCCGATTCGACCCCTAGCCTGGGAATCTCCATATGCCGCGGGAGCGGCCCAAGAAATAGCAACAACAACAACAAAAAGACAAAAGACAAAAAAAAAAAAAACAAAAAAAAACCAGAATATAGATAACAATAGAATGCAGAGCATAGAATGATTCCCTCACCCCAGAGAGGCCTCATGTGCCCCTTCCCCTTTCCCTGTCTATCTGCCTCATGAAGAGGTAGCCGTTATTCTGACTTCCATCACTACAGGTGATTTTTGCCTGTTGGTAAACTTCACATAAATGGTGTTACGTAGCGTGTATTCTTTGGTGCTGGGCTCTCCATGCTCATATTCCTTTTTTTTTTTTTTTGTCTTTCTCTTTTTTCTAGGGCTGACCCCTTGGCATATGGAGGTTCCCAGGCTAGGGGGAGCTGTAGTCGCCGGCCTACACCACAGCCACAGCAACATGGGATCCGAGCCTTGTCTTCGACCTACACCACGGCTCATGGCAACGCCAGATCCTTAACCCACCGAGCGTGGACAGGGATCGAACCCACAACCTCATGGTGCCGAGTTGCATTCGTTAACCACTGCGCCACAACGGGAACTCCACCAGTTTATTTTTCACCCACACAAAGAGTCCAGGTGACTCTCCAGGGAAGCTGACCTCTACATGAAGTCCCAGCATCCCAGACTCCTCCATCAAGGTCCAAGATTCCCTATAGACCAGGAAGACAGCAGAGAAATTGTGCATCACCTGTTAGGGACTTCGTTGGGAGGAAGCGAACCACTGCACCTTCAGCCAGTGCTCATTGGGCAGAACTAGTTACACTGCTGCTCCCAAAGGATGCTGGGAAATGTAGTCTTCTGCGTGTCCAGGAAGGCGAGAGCTTCAAATACTGATGAGCCCTAGTGCCTTAATCCCTTCCAGCTGATGTAACAAACTACCACAGGTGGGGTGGCTTATAAACAACAGGAATTTATTTCTCACAGCTCTGGAAGCTGAACGGTAAGAACAGGGAGCCAGCCTGGTGGAGGGAGGGCCCTCTTTATATTGTAGACTTCTGGATTTTTCCTCATGTGCTAAAAGGCGCGAGGGAGCTCTTTCGGGCTGTTTTGGGGTTTTGTTCTTTTTTTTTTTTTTTTCGACCACACCCACAGCATGTGGAAGTTCCCAGGCCAGGGATGGGACCCTACCCACAGCAGCAACCCGAGCCCCTGCAGTGACAACACCAGCTCCTTCACCCGCTGTACCGCAGGAGACCTCCCTGGGGCTCTTTTATAAGGGCACTCATTCCTTTCATGAGACCTCCACCCTCATGACCTCATCACCTCCCAAAGGCCTGACTTCCTAATATCATCACCTTGGGTGTTAGGTTTTCTGCGTCAGACCATAGCAACCAGTAAAGCCTGCTATAATTTCAGATGACCTGGTGTAGAACCAAAGGTCTGTCCCAGCCATCCAACCCCTAGAGGGTCAGAAGGGGGCCAGGGAGAGCCCCCGGAAGGACAGGGTAGACATGCAGACTTGGCCAGGAAGCAGATGGTGACGGAGGAAGGACTCTGACTGGCTGCCCAGGTCAGCTGTGGTGCATTTTCTGGCAGGGGGTTGGGGGGGTGGTGGAGAATGTGGGTTCTGGTTAGAGCGCACCAAGCATCTCCACGAATCCCCAAAAAAGACTGCCTCCCGAAGATCAAGGGCGTCTGTGGAGCCCCCCATTGGTTTTCCACAATCGGCTCCCAGCTTCTCGCCAGCACTCTCCCTGCCCCAGTTTTTCCTCCTTGAAGAGTCTGATATTTAATAGAAAATCCATTAGTGTCCCGTGATGGCGCCTCATGCTTAGATGTAGGTTGAGAGCGTCTGGGTAATAGCTGACACCAAAACCGCTCTGTGGCAGGGGCCCCAGGAGGGAGGAGCTATTTTTTCCTCTTTCTTACATAAAATGTCTTTCCAGCTAGCCATGATCTCCGCTGAATCAGGCTGCCGCTGACTTTGATTTCAAAACCACCAACCTGGTGGGTTCCGGGGGGTGGGGGGGTGCCTGGTACTGCAAGCCTGCCCCACTCACCGAGAGGGAAAGAAAGGTCGGCGGGGACACAGGCTGGCCACTGGCAGCTCTTTGGTTGGGTTCCATAAACGCTTGTGAGGGCCTACTGTGCGCCAGGCCCTGTGCTTGGGGCTAGACAGGGGCCGGACCTCAGGTCTGGGTCCCGGGCCATGATGTCTGGCGAAGGAGAG
The DNA here is from genome assembly GCF_054392235.1 of Sus scrofa. Taxonomy (NCBI): domain Eukaryota; kingdom Metazoa; phylum Chordata; class Mammalia; order Artiodactyla; family Suidae; genus Sus; species Sus scrofa. Next base: position 4,602,072 of record NC_139385.1, read on the forward strand.
CATGACACAGACTTAGGATGTGCAGATGCTAGGTTTCAGGCACACACAGAATGCAGATGCCCTGGGAGCGCCCCCTGATGCCCACTCCTCTATGGTGTCACTGTCTCCAGAGAGCCTTCCATAATCCCTTGTGCTACCATGTAGGAAGCTGTTGGATACACAGTTCTGAAGTTCAGGAGCAAGCTCTAGGAGTCACCATTTGGGGTCCTTGGCCTGAGCAGTATCGTGGAGTGCTGCTGGCCAGTGGGGGCTGGATCGTAGTGGGTAAGGACAGTTGTATGGAACTAGGAAGTGTAGACAGCTGTGGGAGTACAGAGAGGGTAATAAGGTTGCAGGGTCAGGGAGGACTTGACTTATTTATTTATAGGTTGGGGGAGATGGGCACATGGGCGTGAGCTGAAGGGAAGAAGGCAGTGAAGACCCTGAAATGCACACACGTGGCAGTTATTGACTCGGGCCCTCTGACGGCCAAGGGCTGGGGGAAGAGCCGCGAACAGGTCCAGAGAGGAGCCGGCTCTCAAGTCCCTGACTTTCCCGTGGGGAACAGACAATGAACAAGCGGACAGATCCATGGACAGGCTATTTCAGATGAGGATCAACGAGGGGGCAAATGCCCATGGAGACAAGGGCCCCTGGAGCAGGGTGGTCAGGAAACGCTCGCCAAGAGCTGAGTGACAAGTAGGTGGCGGGAAAAGAGGGGGACTGGGGGTGCAGGGGAATGCGTGTGGCCTGGTGGGTTGGCCTTGCCTGGGAAGGGCTCCTCATCCTCCCAGGGTGCCCCGGCGAGTACCCACTCATCCTCTGTGCAGAGGAAAGGCGAGGGGCGTGTTGAGGAGTTTGGGGGTGGGTGGCAGGCGAAAGATGGGTCCTAAGAGCCCCGGTTCTGGCTGAAGTTGCCCCCACACGGCCCTGAGAGACACGAGTGCATAGCAAACGCCCTGCTCCCACAGCCACCCAGCCTCCCCGCTTCAGGGCCTGCTCAGGGCGGCAGTGCCCAGAGGCACCCCCAGACCCTCAGTTGACAAGGCAGGGGTCTCCTTGTCAATTAACACAGACAGACCATGTTCATTGCTGCGTCTGAAAAAGTAACAGTGCCAGACACAAAAGCCCACACAGGATATGGTTTTAGTCATAAAAAATATTGGGCATAAGCAAATCCATAGAGAAAGAAGAGTAATGGTTGCCCAGGGCTGGGGAAGTGGGGAATGGAGAGTGACTGCTTAATGGGCACAGGGTTTCCATTTAGGGTGGTGAGAAGGTTCTGGAACTAGAGAGTTCTGCTGGTCACACCACACTGTGAATGTCCTTCATGCCACTGAATTGTACATATTAAAATGGGTGCAGGAGTTCCCGTCGTGACACAGCTGAAATGAATCCGACTAGGAACCATGAGGTTGCAGGTTGGATCCCTGGCCTCCCTCTGTGGGTTAAGGATCCAGTGTTGCCGTGAGCTGTGGTGTAGGTCGCAGATGCGGCTCACATCCCGCGTGGCTGTGGCTGTGGCGAAGGCCAGAGGCTACAGCTCCAATTAGACCCCTAGCCTGGGAACCTCCCTATGCTGCGGGCACGGCCCTAAAAAGACAAAAGACAAAATAAAATGGGTGAAGGGGTAAGTTTTACGTTATGTACATTTTTACCACGGTAAAAAATAGCAAAAAATGGAGCAGTGATAACATGCCTTCCTTTTCCTGACTGTATAAATCATATAAGCCTACTGGAAATTGAACCCATGCCTCCACAGTGAACCAAGCTGCAGCAGTCAGGTTCTTAACCCACAGTGTCACAGCAGGAACTCCAGCTCACTGTTAAAAAATGGAAACCATTAGCATTCCCATTGTGGTTCAGAGGGTTATAAACTCAACTAGTATCCATGAGGATTCGGGGTCAGTCCCTGGCCTCCCTCAGTGGGTTAAGGATCCAGCGTTGCTGTGGCTGTGGTGAACCTGGCAGCTGAAGCTCCAGTTGGACCCCTAGCCTGGGAACTTCCATATGCCGCAGGTGTGGCCCTAAAAAAAAAGAAAGAAAAGAAACCGTTGATATAAAAATTACCAAAATCACTAGAAGATTTAGTGCATATTCCCTATGCAGACGTATGTATAGGTATCTACGATAAAAATGTAATGCTGTGTGTTCCATTTGATAACCTTTTTTCACTTGCCTGTTTATCACATACATTTTCACTTTTTTTTTTCCAGTTTTTGAAGGCCACACCTGTGGCATATGGAAGTTTCCAGGCTAGGGGTCGAATAGGAGTTGCAGCTGCTGGCCTACACCACAGCCACAGCAACACGGGATCCCAGCTGCGTCTGTGACCTACACCACAGCTCAAAGCAACGCTGAATCCTTAACCCACTGAGCAAGGCCAGGGATTGAACCTGCATCCTCATTGATACTAGTCAGATTCATTTCCACTGAGCCACAACGGGAACTCGTGGTTTTTGTTTTGTTTTGTTTTGACTGACGGCTGCAAGTGGAAGTTCCTAGGCCAGGGATTGAACCCGCGCCACAATGGTAACCTAAGCCATAGCAGTGATGCCAGATCCTTAACCTGCTGAGCCACTACTCCTCTCATGTATTTTATAACAGCTTTATTGAGATGTATTTACATACTGTAAATTTATTCATTTACTTGTACAGTTCAGGAATTACAACTGTGGCTCCGCAGGTTAAGAACCCGACTAGTATCCATGAGGACGCAGGTCCAATCCCTGGCCCTGCTCAGTGGGCTAAGGATCCGGCATTGCTGTGAGCTGTGGTGTAAGCCGGCAGCTGTAGCTCCAACCTGACCCCTAGCCTGGGAACCTCCATGTGCTGTGGGTGTGGCCCTAAAAAAGTAATTAAAGTGAACTGACCCATGGCTTTCAGTAATACTTACACAGCAGTGCAGCCGTCGCCACATATTTTTTTTCCTTTTTACGGAGTTCACAGAATCAGCGTTGGAGATCTAAGTGTAGGACCAAGAAAGGCTGGGTAACCCAGAGCACAGCATCCTAAACCCCCTTCAGAATGAGTCTGCTCAGGGTGCACCCAGGGACCTGCCTCTGCCCTGAACAAATTCTACCTCCACATATCTCTGCGCAGTCCTTCAGCAGCCAAAGCAAGCCCTGGGCTAGAGCCTCTGATTGCCTGAGGCTGCAACATAAGGACCAGGGTTTTGCCTCTCCGCCTGGTTTGAGGGGGTTCCTCCTTTCCAGGCTGCACAGCTAAGGGAGTACAAATTCCCCCAAATGGAGGTGCCACAGTGATTTAGCTCATGACCTGAGATGGTTAGGCTGCTTCCGCCGTCTCCGTATCATAACCCACGCAGAGGTGAACCTGTTCGCTCCCACAGCATCGCGCCCTTGTCAGGCCGTGTCAAAGATACATCCCTAGAAGCAAGATCTTTGGGTAAAATGAGGGGTGCATTTGGACGCTCCTATCAAGCTTTCATGTCCAAGGATCGCACTGGCTCCTTTGAGTACATGTGTCTCGATAAGCATCAGCTGGTTTATACACAAAGGTGAAGAAAACAGTAGTCGGGAGGGATCCGTGATGGACCCAGATTCGGGTGAGGCTCCAGCTCCAGGGCTTTTTTGTGGAGCCGGAACGTTCTCTGTGGGATCCCTCCGCAAACAGTGCGGTGGGCGGGGTTATAGTATTACAATAATAGTAACTGGTAATTACCCAGTGCCTGGCACATGTTTAAGGCCTCGTATTGATTTCTCTGATCCTCCCAGTATTCAGAGGAAGGGCGCTCTCTGGATGTGAGTCCTGACCCCGTGGCCTTGGGCAAGTCACCTCACCTCCGGCCGCCTCAGTTTCCTGAGATATCACTTTATAAGAATTTTATAATGAAGATACCGGCCATGACCACCTGGGAGGGCCGCTGTGAGGTCTGAAATGCCAGGGTCGGGGTGAGAACTCACATCAGGACCCAAGCGATGCTCCCTCCCATCAGCGGTCCTCGGCAGGTCAACTGAGGGAGGAAGGCAGGGAGGTGACTGAGTGCCTGAGAGCCTGTGGCCATTCATCAGACCCTTCCCCGCAGGTGGACGAAATCTTGGGGGACCAGCCGGCTGCCAAGGAGCAGGTGTTCACGGCACTGAAGCAGTTCGCGGCTGAGCAGCGGGTAGACACCCTGGTGTGGGCGCTCACCCTGGCACTGCCCCCTGAGGCCTGTGGGCCCCTCCTGGAGAACCTCAGGTACCTCCCTTGAGGGTGGGATGGACAGGCAGGGTGTCCACCCTCCCACCATCACCTGAGGCACTGCTGCTGCGTGGCCCACTCCTGAACTGAACCCCAGCATCCCTTCAGCCCCCGAATAAGGGCGGGCCAGTGACCCTGGAAAGGGCTGCTGTTGGCTCTGCTGGCTGCCAGGGCATCACTCTGAGAAGGAAAGGGCTGCTGGGCTGGGACGGGCTGTAGACAAGACCCACCTCCTGACCTGAAGTCACAGCCTGACCCGCTCTGTCCCCAAACCCAGTTCACAGAAATCTCCAGCACAATACCAAGATATCCCCATTTCTTCACTGAGAGGGGTAAAGGCACGGAGTGAAGGCAGGGAAGCCTGGGGCCAGGCTGTGTCCATCCCGGGCACCCCCATCCTACAGTGTGCTCTCTCTGCCCTTTGATGATGCCAGCTGTGTGCCTAGAACCCCACCAGGGCCCGAGAGGAGCCCTCTTTCACTGAATCCCACCAGCACTATTATTATCCCCACTCCACAGAAGTGGACTGAGGCTCAGGGAAGTTAAGGCACTGGCCCAAAGTCACACAGCAAATAATAGCAGTCACAGGAAGATCAACTGACCAGCTGTGCACTTTCTGCTCAGCTTTGGCCCCTCTGAATTCATCCTTGGGGGGCGCCGGTGGGGGGGGATCCCCTAGTAGGTCCATACCTGGAATGGCCTGAGAATGTCCTCAGTCCCCCCACCCCCATCCTGCCAGGGCCACTGCCCTGGCACTGCGCAGCTTTGATCAGGACCCCCTGGGTCTGAGTGATCCTGCGGGGCTGCCTCCAGGGCCCGTGACTGCTCCCCCACCACCCTTCCCCTCCCCTTTCCTGGGCTCAGCCGGCCCCCTCCCCTCGCTGCCATTCACCCCGCAGCCTGCCCCTCCCTCTGGGCCTGGCCAATGTCAGGGACCGGGCTGGCCACCCCCACTCCCCAAGCCTGGGGCGCAGCGTCTCAGCTCTGCAGCGGAGCACAGAAGGCCACCGAAAGAGGCCACCATGAGCTGCCTGGGGTGAGTTAGGGGCCTGCCCCTTGCTGGGAAAATTCGGAGAGAAAAGAAAAGTTATTTCTAGAGCCAAATTTGCAGTGAGATCATGCGCTGGCGCTGAGGGCCCCCTGGGGAGGTGATGGATCTGCAGACCCCCACCCCGCCCCTCCGCACCAGAGCTGGGCCAGGGGCAGGGCGGCCAGGCTGTCCCCTGGGAAGTTGGCCCGCACCTCTCAAGGCTGCCAACAGCCGGACTCAGCTGGAGGCCCCTCTTGGTCCCCCTCGCCTCGCCTCGGCGCTGCCCGGGCTTCCGTCCCTGCCGCCTCTGCCCGGCCGGCCGGCCAGTCCGCCTCCGGGACAGCCCCCATGCGTGCCTTTTCCATCCGCAGCTCGTTCCCAAGCGACCCGCAGCGGGTCCGGAAGAGCCGGGGTGGAGGCGGCACCCCTTGGGCCGACTCCATTTAGAGCCTGGGAAGCGGGAACCCTGGACACCTGGGGGTGCCCGGTCCCCGCCGCTTCCCCGGGGCGCTGCCGGGGAGAATGAAACAGCAGCCTCTGTTGTCAGCGCGTGTCAAGTGCGACAGGAAAATTGGGGAGGCTGCTGGAGGAGGGGGCGGTGCCCAGCTGGGCTCTGCAGGGAGAGAGGTGCCCTGGCAGCGGGGCTTCAGCCACCCATCCCCCCACCGCCCCACCCCCACCCCCAGGCTCCTGTGGCCCATGTTCTGGGTTTCAGGGTCGCAGTGGTGATCCCCACGTGGCACCTCCCCAAGGGCTCAGAAAAGGCATGGAGATATCACAGACACAGATTTCTGTGGTTCCGAGGGCTGAGCACCAGCCGAGAGGCAGCCAAGGGCGAACTCAGCCCAGGGCAGTCAGGGCAGGCTCCTCGGAGGAGGCAGCAGATTCCAGTGCCGCAGCTCAGTGACCAGTGGGATCTGGTGGTGTGCCCTGTGGACATGAGAAGCCAGGCGTCTGACCACAGAGGTGGGTCCCAGAGGGCCAAGGTGAGGGTGGTCATACAGAACCCAACCCTGGGTACCCAACCACCCTGCCTTGTTAGGGAGCCATGAGGGGCTCTGGCGCTGGGACCCTTGATTAACAGGAGACAAACTTTAACCGAGAGGTACAGCAGCAAAGGGGCGGTAAAGACACAGGTGTGCCCCCACCCACATCCCCTTGTGGCCTCCGAGGGGTGGCCCCAGTGGCCCCAGTTTCTGCCTTGGGGACAAAAGAGAAGGAGCAGTGAGACCCTGAAGCTGGGCCATCCATCACTGTAGCCGCCAGCCACATAAAATTAAATTTTAAATTTTATGTCGCTCTTTAAAATGAAATTTAAAGACTATAAAATACAATTGAAAATTCAGCCTCAGTCTCAGCAGCCACATTTCAAGGGCTCAGCAGCCGCGTGTGGCCCGTGGCTGCCGTATAGGACGGCACACACACAGGACATGTCCTTCCTCACCTTCCGTCATTTTGGACCCCGTGTCCTCGTGGACTTAGCGTGGCCGTGGCGGTGAGATCTGGGTCAGTGGCGACGTGGAAAGTCAAGGGTCTCATCTTTCTTTACAACGGCAGTTACTCCTGTGGCTCAGAGCCGAATGTGGGTCTGTCCCCAAAGGGATGAAGTGATAAAATGACTTTCTAATTAGGACAGGCCAGGCAGTTTGGAAAGTGTGACGTGGTTAGGAAGGAACAGGAAGGCAAAGCCAGCTTCGGGTTCTGCTAGCATTTCTGGAAATATGCAAAGAAGGGAAGGGGGGGCGGGGACCAGGAGGGAGGTAGGTGAGGTGGTGGAGGAAGCCTGGTTTTAAATCCTGGTAGACCCTGTTTGAACCCCCAGTCCCTTCCCTGGCTTGTGTGTCCTTGAGCCGGTGAATGAACCTCCATAGTTTATCCGTACAAGTGGGGGTGACCGTTTCTGCGTGTTCCCAGCAGGGTTCTTGGTGGGGAGCTCTGCCAAGGGCAAGCAGAAAAGCATCTGGGGACAGGATGTGAGTACCTCCTCCACCCTCTTCTGTTTTAATGACAAGTGTCAGAGACACCGAAATGCGAAGTTAGAGGGAGGATTCTATGACACTGTGTAGGTGGGAGTGCCAGACACGTAGTATGTGCTCAATTAAAGCCGTTCCCACTAGGGAAGGTCTCTTTCGCCCTACAGAGCTTTGGGGCCCCGTGATTCTCTGCTGTCGGGCTGGCCTGTAAATTGCAGGACGTTTAGTGACCCCCTGGCCTCCATGCAGCAGATGCCAGTAACACATCCTCCTCCCACTTGCCATCCTGGGACCCCCAAAACTGTCTCCAGACAGTGCCAAACGTCCTCTGGAGGCCAATTGAGAAACACTGCCCAGTGCAATCTGCCTTGGTGACACCCTCTTTCTGGGGCAGATACTTCGGCAAAGACCAGCCTGGCCCACACCACGCTGCCTTGGGTCTTCTGGACAGATGTCCCAGTTGCTGGCCCTTCTGGCACCTTCACGGGGCTGGAGTGATGGGTGGGGAACCTGGCCCAAAGGAGCATGTACACTGCTGGCTAGGTCTGGGTTCAGGCAGAAGCATCTGCTCCGGGGTCCCGTCTCCACTGTGCACGGCCACCTGCAGTTTTCAGCCTTTGGGCCGGTCTGGTTCTGGATGCTGGGCTGTTGCAGCTGCTACAAAACAATCAGAAATGGCTCCCTCATAACGGGACAGCTGTGGCTCTGGGATGTCGGGGAGCTGTGCTCAGCGTGAGGGTTTTCAGACATTTCTCCCCTGGCAGGGCTGAGGCCAGGCCTGCGGAGGACACTGAATGAGAATGGGCTCTGGCCTCCTGCTGCTACAGGGGAGAAAGGCAGCCCTGAGAGGTCAGGCCCGGGTGGTGGCCTCGCCGGGGCCAGGCATGGGGGCTGAAGTGAGTTGGGCAGCATGAGAGTACAGAGACTGACCGTCAGGTCCACAGGACCTCCCTGGGATGGGCTGCAGGAGCCCGCAGCCAGGACCATGTACGACGTTCCTCCCAAAGACAGACAGAGGCAAAGTCCCCGGGGGTCCTGCCTCCATGTCCAGCCTGTCGGGATGGTGGCCGCCTCCTGGTGGGAGAGAGCCTCCTGCTGACCCCCCTCCCCCCACCATGAGGCTGTCCCCCAGAAGGGCCTCCGCGGCATGCCATGGGCTGGCTCCCTGGCATCTATCCTTTGGTCCTCAGAACTCAGATTCTTGCCCTTTCCTGCCTGAAGCCAGGGCTCTGATCTGCAAGAAATGACCATGCAGTGGGGTCCCCGGGGCTGGCTCCTGCTCTGATTTCCAGGCAATGGTGAGCCCAGAGCCAGAGGGAGCAACCAGACCCCCTTTCCCGTTGTCTCTGTCTCCTCCGCTTGGCTGGTCCTCCCCTCTCCCCTCCCACTAGGACATGTCCTCTGGTCCTTGCTTCCCCCCTTACCTGGGACTTGCCCCCTCCTGGCTGTCCCTTCTCACTTCCGCTCACTCACCAGGTCTTATTAACTCCATTTCCTGCGTTTTAGAATCTGGTGCTCCTTCCCAGCACCCCTTCCTGTTCCCCTCCTGGCATCACCCCTCCCCTGGAGTACCAAAACCTTTGCCCCAAACCCTCGGCCTCCCCTTACGCGCCTAGACTCCCGGGGCTCCTCCCTGTCCTCACAGGGGCAGGCTTAGCTGCGACCTTGGCATTCAAGGCCTCCCTCTCTAGCCTCTCCATGGGAGCTTCCCCTGGGTGGAGAGGGAGGGTCTTTCTGGCCGACACCTGCGGACCCCTGGAGTGCCAGGCAAAGGCCACCTCTCCAGAAAGCCTTCCCAGGCTCCGCACAAGGCAGTCGGAGCTTCCTCTGAACGGCCGGGTTCGGTCTCGAGCAGCCGAGGGTCGGGAACTCTCTGGGGCGCCACGGCCCGAGCGGGGAGGTCGGAGGCGAGGCGCCTGGGGAGGGCGAACGGTGGGGGACAAGAGGTGGCAGCGTGACGGCCTCGAACTGCTCCAGCTCGGCGACCACTAGCCGAAGGGTCCCCCGGAGCGGAGGGGCGGGGCGGGGCGGGGCGGGGCGGGGCGGGGCCACCGCGAGGGGGCGGGCGCGGGGCCGCGGGCCCAGGCCGCGCGGGAGGGGCCGAGCGCGCTGGCCCCGCAGAGGCGCGTGGAGTCGCGGCGCCCTCGCTCTGCTCGCGGGCTCCGCGGTCCTCTGGCCATCCGCACCTGCCGCGCCGCCGCCGCCCCCGCCGCCGCCTCCAGATGGGGAAGGACCAGGGCTTCTCTCGGCACTTTCGGTAGTTCCTCCCCCACCCTTCGCCCCGCGCCCCCGGGAACCGCGCGCTCTGGTGCTACAGACCCGCCTCCGGCTGACCTGAAAAGGGGTGGGGCTGGGGCACTGAGGGGCTTCCCTGCGGTGGGTGGGCACCCACCGAGCTTGGCTGGGTGGGCATACACCAGAAGGGTAGAAAGGGGCGAGTTCGCCGCGTTGGGCACCCGGAACCCGCCCCGGGCCCTAGAGGTCTGGATGGAGGTCGCAAGGACCAAGGCCTGGGATCGAAGAGCCCCTTTCCTTCCTACAACCGACCGGACTGATGGAGGGATCTGGACAGAAAAGGAGGCGGGGAATGTGGTGGGAAAAAAGGACCCTATGGGAGCCCTTGGTAGGAATCTGGAGTTGGGTTTAGACCTGACACCCCGCCCCCCTCAGAGTACAGAACGGACTCGGAGTGCAAGGTCATCGTGTGGCCCGGGAAAGAGCCCCTCCGCCACTACGAAGCCGGTTGGCATAGCAGGGACCTGGGAGTCCTGGGGCAGCCATAGGCAGGCTCTCAGGTCAGAGGGGCATTGGTCGATCGGCCACAGTGGCCCATGAGGCCACAGTGCACCTGAGTCTGTTGGTTGGTCAATTCAGAGCAGACTCAGGGCTGGGGTGCATGGGCTGGACAGTGCCGCATGGAGGGCGACACCAGCCAGGAAGGGCGTCTGGCACACCAGGTAGCCTTAGCTCTGTTTCAGCTCCAAGAACACCGATGAGGGAATAGGCCACCCAACCTTCTCCCACCTGTGCAGTTGGCGACTCCCCCTGTTCCCACTGGGTGGAGGGAGGGAGAGGCCTCTTCTGATAGCTGCTAGGGATGGCAGGTTGACCTAGGGGCTCGAGGCATTAGGCTGATACCTTCTGGCTCCTGGGCTGGAGCCCAGAGTGCAAGGTAGCCCGTCACTGGCTTGTGGTCTCTGCTTCGCCTGGTCCTGAGGCGTGTGAGGAATGTGCAGGCCAGGCGGATGGAGATGTCAGGCTCTGCAGACCTTGACTGGCCATCTGGGCATGTGGCAGAGGTTCTAGATTTTCGGGAATCGCCGGGGGTGGGCACGGATGAGTGTATCAGGCGATGACTCTCCTGGCAGAGTTGAGTAGGCCATCATTCTAGCCTCCTGGTTGCCTGGAACATCCAGATCTGAAGCAGAGCTCTCTGGGGGGAGGGGAGCAGGCCCTGACGCACCCTCCTCCCCAAGGACCCACATCCCTTGCCTCCCACCAGGCTGCTTAGTCTGCCCACCTGCCCTTATTGAGCCTACCCACGGAGGTCAGGGGAAATGAGTGGGGGCCACTGGGCGGCATCAGAGGGGTTGTATTTCAGCTGGCCGCAAGGTCACTGCTTCCCCCATCATGCCCTTGGCAGTGGCTCCTGGTAGAAAGAACAGGGAAGGGAGTCTTGGGATGGAGCCAGAGAGGCCTCACTAGCAATCAGACCATCAGGGGCCCTTGACAGAGCTTTGCCACAGTGCTGAGACCCAGAGGCTGGCCTTCCATCTCAGCCGTGCAACCCTAGAACATTATGGATCTTCTCTGAGCCTCAGAACCCTCTGCCATGGGCCAGGGAGTCCACCAGGATATTAACTCACAGGTGTGGGTGGGTCACTGGTGTGCCCCTGTTTACTGAGTCCCAGCCATGTGCAGAGCCCTGGCTGCTCACCGTGGCTCACAGTGAAGCCTTCAGAGAGCCTCCAGCCTTGCAGAGGAGACCTTCAGGCACCAAGGAAATATTCCAGGGTGTAGACCGCAGCAGAGGAGCACGGGAGCCTCCCCGCTGCCTCTCATCAGGGCGACTTCCAGGGCGACTCCCTGGAGAGCAGGAAGCACAGCGCCTTCAGCTTTGAAGCCTCGCGCCTGGCTGGCACAGATAGCAGGGACCTCCTCAAACATGTTGGGCTAAACCGAAGGCCAGTGTTGGATGCTGAAGGGCAAACCCCGCTCAGCTAAGATCAGAAAGTATACTGGGCAGGGGCGACAGCCCGAGCCAAAGCCAAAGCCTACAGGACTGGATGTGGTGGTTCTGGCACATGCTGTAGAGAGAGCTGGCAGAGAAACAAGCTGGGAGACTAGGAATCTGATGAGAGTCTGGGGGAAGTCAGAGCGAATGGGGACTTGTGTTCTCCAGCCATGCTGCCTGGAATCAAGTAGGGAGAAGGCAGGTGGTGGGGATCCCTGGCGGGGACTTGGCCTGGCTGGGGCCACAGGGCATGAGATGAGGGAGTGTGGGAGAGGCCCGAGAGAGGACGGGAGAGGCCCGAGAGGGGACGATAGAGGCAAAAGGAAGGACAAGTCCATGGACAGGCGCTGAGGGCGCTGAAACCCCGGAGGCCAGGGTAATGGGGACCGTGGAAGCGAGACTTTCCCCACATGGAGCGATTAGGGTGCTGTGGTCCTCGTGTGGCCCGGGTCTGTCGGGCCACAAGTCCAGGCACCGACTGGGCACGCTGGGATGTGGGCTGCGGATTCCCCCGCCACCCAAGGGTGGCGGGGACAGCGGGGGGCGGCGCCCACGAAAAGGGTTGGGGGCGTGATCAGGGGGCGCGCCCTGACTCTGCGGTCCCCGCCGGCAGGATCTTCATCCCCAAGAAGCACAGGGCGCGCTTCGACGAGGTGGTGTCGCAGGGTCTCCTGGGCAAGCTGTGCCGCGCCCGGCGAGCGCAGGGCGCTCAGCGGCTGCGCCGGAGCCGCAGCGAGGAGCGGCCGGAGCGCCTCCTGGTGTCCACGCGCGCCAGCGCCGCCCCGCGCCGCCCCGACGAGCCGCCCCCGCGCAAGGCCGCCTCTCTGCCGGGCGGTCGCCCCGGCCCCGGGGGCGCGCGCAGGTACCCGGGACGCGCGGGCACGGGCTGAAGACGCCTTTGATCGGTGGGGCTCGGGGTGGAGGGCAGAGGGCGCGGGGGACGGGGGGCAAAGCGAGAACACTTGGGGATTTGGGACCAGGAGAGATTAACAAGAGGGAGACCTCGGCATCCCCTGCACCACCAGCTTCCTCTCCCCGGGGAAAGGCCTGCTGCCCCCCCCCGCCCCGCCCCCCGCCGCCACCCAGTCCCTTCTGTCTCCCCAGGACGGTCCGAGTCTACAAGGGCAACAAGAGCTTCGGCTTCACGCTGCGCGGCCACGGACCTGTCTGGATCGAGTCTGTCCTGCCTGGTGAGGGGTGGGTGGGTTGCGCAGGATGGGGTGAAGGACTCTGCTAGGCTGATGCTCAGCAACCCCTCGCCCCTTCGGGGACCAACCTCAAGTAGCCTCTGTGCTCTGAATGTCCCAGAGCAGCAGATCCAAATTCCATCTTCTCTAGGCGGGGCAAACCCCCTTCAAGTTCAAGGTCACCCCTGAGCCAAGTGAGCCAAGTTCTCCATCCAGACCTTTTCTATGTCCACAGGAAGGACTAGGCACTGCCTGAGACACTGGGCCATCCAGGACCGAGCTGGGGCCCACCCAGGCTGAGCCCCAAACAACATTCCCTATTCCGGCTGCCCAGTGTGAACTGGACACTCGGGCAGCCCCCACTCAGAGGCAGCAGGGCTTCAGGGCCTGCTCCCCAGCCCCCAAGCCCCCCAAATCTGGACTCTCCTCCTCCTCCCATCTGGCCTTCCCCTTCTTGCTCCTAGAATGTGGCATCTTAAAGGCAGAGCCTTCTCAGTGAAGGAATTCCTCCTTCCTGCCCCTCCAGTGAGGAGTTGGGGGGAAGGGAAGAAACTTATTTCCTGTAGAGGCAGCCCATTCCATTCTGGGAGGTCTCTGTGGGCAGAGATACCTCCTGTGCTGAACTGAGCTCCCCCTTGGTCCTGCACCCATCCCCTCCCAGCACCATGGTGCTCCTAGTGATATATCCCCATCAGAGCCTCTGCGGATGCCACGTTCTTTCTGCCCTTCAGCAGCCCACATCTCTAGTGCATGGGTTTGTCAGAAGGGCTCTTCTGATCCCTGGGAAAGTGCCTCAGTGCCTTTGCATCACTGTTGCAGCCATTGAATCATTCTGAGACCCAGTCCTTCTTGGATTTGGGCATCCCTAAGCTATGGACCCTTGTGGAGGCTAGACATAGCCAATCTCTCCTCTTTGGATCTGTCCCTTTCAGCTCTTCTGTCCCCGCCCCCCCGGCCCCACCCCCACCTCCCAGCCTCTCCCTCACATGTAGCCTGAGATGCTGTTCTCCCCAACCCAGCCCCAGGCTGGTAACTTCATGCCTCCCTTGTCATAGGAAACCAAATGGGTGCTTTGATGGGAGCTTTTACACATGGGGAAACTGAGGTCTGGAGAGACTCTGGCACATCAAGGACCAGAATCTAGGGTCTCCTGACTCCTGGTCCCGTGATCTTTAAGCCTTGCTACTACTCTGCTGGCCTTCCTACCCCAGGCCAGCCCAAGCCTCCAGAGAGGCCATGTTGGATTCATCAGCATCACCCTTCCCTCCCCCCATTTCAGTCCCAGGAAAAGGACCCCCTCCAGCCCCTCTCTCCCAGGAAGCCCTCCGTGATCATGGCCCTCCCTCTCCTGACAGTCCCCACAGCCTCAGGAAAGGACCAGCCCTTCACAGTCTGAGAGTGTATCCCATTGAGGCATCTATCCTTTCCACATCAGATTTAGCGTGATGACTAACGATAGGGGCAGAAAGAAAATCTATATCCGCAGGAGCAAACTTACCGGCTCCCCCGTCTCCAGGTACCTGGTACTGGGTCGGGCCCTATGGGCCATTAAGGCAAAGAGCAAGAATTAGCTGCTCCCATGGGCTGAAAATGTGGGTTTTATTCAGGTAAGTCACCAGATCAGGAGATGACTGCTATTAAAACGATGGTGTGTTACCCACAGTTCCCAAAAGGAAGGGGCATGTGCCATGCCCCAGAGGGCCACACAGCGTAGCACCAGGGTCGGTCAGGAGGCAGAGGAAGGGGAGAACATGGACACAGCCTTTATCGGGTTTGCTTGTTTTTGCAGGAAGGAATGGCAGGGTGAACCAACTAAGCAGGTTTAGGATCAACTAGTGTTTTTTGTTTTAACTCTATTAATAGTGTCAGAGACAGTGTTGTTGAGAACAAATTCCAACAGAAAAGCATACAAGGCATTCCCATCGTGGCTTAGGGGTAACAAACCTGACTGGTATCCCTGAGGATTTGGGTTTGATCCATGGCTTCACTCAGTGGGTTTAGGATCTGGTGTTGCCGTGAACTGTAGTGTAGGTTGCAGACATGGCTTGGATCCCACATTGCTGTGGCTGTGGCATAGGCTGGCAGCTGCAGCTCCATTTCCGCCCCTAGCCTGGAAACTTCCCTATGCTGCAAGTACAGCCCTAAAAAGCAAAAAAAAAAAAAAAAAAAACAATGCAAAGGGGTGTTGTAATACACTTGACAGACTATTAATACTGCTTCTTATACAATAGTAACTTTTGAGCCTGGTGTAAAAATTGCCCTGCTCTAAATCATTTTACGGTACAAATTAGGATCACCTATTTTGAATGAGTTCAGAGGGACCATAAAGCCTGTCCCTAACTGTCTGGCACCTGGCCCTGGGGCGATGAAGGCTGCGGGATGGTGAGAGCCCTGTGGAGGAGTGGGCGGGGTGTTGGGCTTAGGATCGGCTCCTCTGCCCACGAAAGGTGCACTGGCAGACCAGTCCCGTCCCGTCTCTAGAGACTGGCTGGCCCTCCCGTGTCAGCAAGGCGCCAAGATGCCAAAGCATCGAAAACACGATTAATTCATCATGTTTCCCAGCCTGAGGGAGGAGCCTGCCTCCCTCCAGACAGACACATTTTCTCCTAGTGACAAAGGGACAGAGGACTCTGCAATGTGGACCTTTGTATGAGGGTCCGAGAATAGAGTATGAAGTGGGATCCCCGGTGGGTGCACAGGTGCTGTGGAAATATTGCTCACCTTCCTTTAGGAGTTCCCCGGTGGCCTAGTGGTTGGGGAGCTGGCATTATCACTGCTGTGGCATGCGTCACTGCTGACCCGTGGTCCATGTCGCACCCTGGGCGCACCCACCCTCGTCGGGGATCACTCCCTGCTTAGAGCAGCTGGGAGCAGAGAGGCACTGGCTCTAATGTGGGCACTGCTGGCTTGACTCTGGCTCTCCTCTGCCACCCACCCCATATCTCGCCTGAAAAACAGGAGAATGACATGGGGGCGGGGCTGCTCTGCCGACCACACCCTCCCTCCTTGCTTCCAGGGAGCCCAGCTGACAATGCTTCCCTCAAGTCAGGTGACCGGATCCTCTTCCTCAACGGACTGGACATGAGGTCAGAGGCTATTGGGGACACCAGAGCTTGGTGGCAAACAGTCCTCCTTATTCTTGGGACACAGGCCATGGTCCCCAGAGTCAGCATCTGTCCCTCTTCCCATGGAAAGTCTTGAACCCCACCCTCTCCAGGAGGTCAGTTTGTCTTTCTTTTTTGTTTTTTGGCCCCACCCATGGTGTGTGGAACTTCCCGGGCCAGGGATTGAACCTGAGCCACAGCACTGACCATGCCTGATCCTTAACCACTTGGCCACCAGGGAACTCCCAGTTAATCCCTCTAACCGGGAAATACCCTACCTCCATGGAGCAGACACAGACTTGGATGGATCGTGTGTGTCTTGCCCTTAAGGGGGGGGGGGGCCTTCCCAAGGGTGCCATGAGCACGACCTCTTCTGTACCCAGAAGTATCCAGCTGGCCCTGGGCCTGTCATTCCCCCATGTCATTCTCTTCATTCATGCAGAAGAGATTGGTGAGCAGCTGGGCTTCGAGTCCTGGCCCAGCTGTGGACTTGCCGTGTGGCCTGTACCATCAGGAGGGCGAGGTGTGGCAGGTGGCCGTGGGTGGGGCTCATCCCTGTCAGGCCCTTCTGGGCCGTCTCTGCTTGGCAGGAACTGCTCCCACGACAAGGTGGTGTCCATGCTGCAGGGCAGCGGGGCCATGCCCACGCTCGTGGTGGAGGAGGGGCTCGTCCCATTCGCCAGCGGTGAGACACCCCCTGCCCCTGCTGGGGTGGCCACAGGTGGGCTTTATGAGTCTACAGAAGACACTTCTTTCCCTCCAGTCTGCAGCTTCCATCCCCAGTGGTGCTGTAACCCCAAAGGGGCAGCCTCAGGGATGCTGCCCCGGCTCTCCCTCCATCCTGGTCTGCCTCCCAACACCTGGCACTCACCCCAGCTCAGGCGGCCCTGACCCCACCTGCCAGGGAAACTGCTCCTGGCCTGGGGGCGCTGGGTCACCCGTGCCTCTCCTTCCTGTGGCCCCTGCAGACTCTGACTCTATGGATTCGCCCAACCCGTCGTCGGCACTCACCTCCCTGCAGTGGGTGGCGGAGATCCTGCCGTCCAGCATCCGGGTCCAAGGGAGGACCTTCAGCCAGCAGCTGGAGCACCTGCTCACGCCTCCTGAACGCTACGGCGTCTGCCGGGCCCTGGAGAGCTTCTTCCAGCACAGGTGGCCAGGCCAGAGGGGTGGTGGGGACGTGCCCCGAGTGGACCCCGGATCCTCCCCAGACTCACCATCCAGGTCTCCTGAGGGAGGCTCAAAGGGGCCCCAGGGTGGGGGGCCATCGGGCTGCCTGAGCACAAACCCCGACTCTGAAACCTCCTAGCCACGTGACCCGGGCAAGTCACAGCCTTTGTAAAGTGAAGCAGACAGCGGCCCCCTGCAGCGTCGTTGGTGAGACCCTCACCTGGCTGTGGCCATTCGCCACCAGCCCAGCCCTGGTAGAGCTGGTTCAGCGTCTCTCTTGTTGCATCTCAGCAGCAGCCTTTATCACACTTCTCAGCCCAGAGGGGCATCATTATGGTCCATTCAAAGCCAATCACCTGTTCATTCTCTTTTTTGTTTGTTTATATTTGTTGAAATATAATTCACATACCATATAATCCATCCACGTAAGTGCACAGCTCACTGGTTTTTAGTATATTCACATCAATTTTAGAACATTTTCATCACCTCAAAAAGAAGCCCTAGGAGTTCCCACTGTGGGTCAGCAGGTTAAAAACCCAACTAGTGTCCATGAGGACGTGGGTTCGATCCCTGGCCCCACTCAGTGGATTAAGGATCTGGCGTTGCTGCGAGCTTTGGTGTAGGTCGCAGACGCGGTTCAGATCCCGCGTTGCTGTGGCCGTGGTGTAGGGCCAGGTATTGAATCTGAGCCACGGCTGCAGCCACGCTGGATCTTCTAACCCCACTGCGCTGGGCTGGGGATTGAACCCACACCTCTGCAGAGACCGAAGCCACTACAGTCAGATTTTTAACCCACTGTACCACAGCGGAAACTCCTGCTAGATGCTATTTTTACATCCCAGTTTACAGAGGAGGAAACTGAGACAGGGAATCAGTAACTTGAGAAAGGTCACTTGGCTGGTAAGTGGCAGAGCCGGGATGTGAATCCGGGCAGCCTGTGTGCCCAGCCTGCCTTCCTGCCCATGTCTCTGTCTTGGGAAGAGGGGAAGGGTATGAGGCTGACTCCTATGGCCTGGAAGCGCCCCCTTGGCCCCCCCCCGGCCCCCTGTGCTGGACCCCTGGGTCCTGAGCCCCCTGCCCCTGCCCCCGCCCCCCAGGACCATTGACACCCTCATCGTCGACGTCTACCCGGTGCTCGACACGCCCGCCAAGCAGGTCCTTTGGCAGTTCATCTACCAGCTGCTGACTTACGAGGAGCAGGAGCTCTGCCAGGAGAAAATCGCCTGCTTCCTGGGCTACACGGCCATGACCGGTGAGCGGCCTCGCCCCCTGCCCAGCCACCGGCTGAGGAGACCCCCCCCCCCGCCTGTCCCACCCACAGACCCGCCCACTGACCCTGGTCCTCAGACCAGATCCCGCAGTTTGTTGGAGAGGGTTGAGGGTTTGCGTTCAGGGCGCGGGCTGGGCAGCAGATGCCCTGACCGGGAACCTTCCAGCTCACCCCACAAGCCCCCATGGGCAGCAGTGCCTGGCTGTTGAGACCTTGGAATCCTGGGGTCCTAGGCTCTCATCTTGAGAAAGGGCCCTGGGGGGTGTGGCCACCTCTGCCAGGCCTCCCGCGTCAGGCTTGCACCAGCCCCTGCTCCCCTTGTGCCCGGCGCCCGGTTTCTCACCCCAGGCTTCCCGCTGGCCAGCCGTCCTAGAGCCACGCGGGGCGGGGGCTCCCTGATCGCTGCCCTCCCCCTCCCGGCATCGGGCTGAGAGATAAGGGGCCCACCTCCCTTCGTGTCCCACAGCAGAGCCGGAGCCCGAACTGGACCTGGAGCCGGAGCCGGAGCCGGTGCCCGAGCCCCAGCCGCGGAGCTCCCTGAGGGCCTCCTCCATGTGCCGCCGCAGCCTGCGGTCCCAGGGCCTGGAGGCCAGCCTCGGCTGTGGTGAGGCCCTGACCGAAAGGCTGGAGGGGGCGGGAGGGTGAGAGCAGGGCTCAGTTTTCCCATCTGCGAAATGGACTTGGTGAGGAGAGAAATCCCCCGGGGGTGGGCTGAGCGGTGGCCCCCAAGTTTGCAGGGCTTTCTCCTTCCTCTGGGCCAGGGGCCTGAGCCTTTGAGCTCAGCGGCAGTCACTAGAGCCCCCCTCCTGATTCCCGCAGGTCCCAGCGACTGCCCGGACATGCCCCTTCCTCTGATCCCAGGCGAGCGCCAGGCGGGCGACGGCACATCCCTCCCCGAGACCCCCAACCCCAAGATGGTGAGACTTTCTCTCTGTCTTGCTTTTGGTGTCACTGGGGGGCTGGGAGTGGGGATCCCTATTGCTGGGGCAGATCCCCGCCTTCCAGGCCACCAGGCCTGGCCTCCGAGGCTGTGTCAGGGCCCTGTGGGGACGGTGAGGCAGGCTGGACTCATCCCTGCCTCCTCTCCCCAAAGATGTCGGCTGTCTATGCAGAGCTGGAGTCCCGACTGAGCAGCAGCTTCAAAGGGAAGATGGGGACAACCTCCAGATCCCGAGCCTCCCCGCCGGTGCCCAGCACGGCGGGCACAGCAGGTAGGGCTCACCAGCCGGGGCTCCTGAGGGCAGCACTGACCTCTGGCCTCCTGTCTGGGCATTCCCCACCTCCAGGCATACCCCTGGAACCCTCCTTTTTGCTCCCAGCCCATGGGCCTTAATGGTGGGGAACCCCAGCAGCCTCCACGGCTAGGGACCATCAAGGTCAGGTTGTCCTGCCCCCTCCCCATGTCCCCTGTGATGTCATCAGTGCTGTGGATTTAGAAAAGCAGAGGTCCGCCTCCACAGAAGTCCCCAAGTTAGTACGTAGTTGTTGGATAAACTGTCAAGTGCATGCCTTGCTCTGTGAATGGCACAGCTGGGAAGATGGTTGCTCTCAGACACACATGACGATTTCTCTGCCATTTAGAAGCCAGCTGGGTGATGCTCCCAAGAGCCAAGAGTCTGCTGGGTGTGGAAGGTGCCCTGTGACCTTTGGTCTGGGGTCTGGAAACCCCTCACCCTTGATTTGTGTTCACAGGGTCCCGTGTGGGACCCTGGTAGCCTTTCCAAGATGAGCTGGGGTCTGCCTGTCCTGGGGCTGAGCAGGGCTTGCACCTGCTCACTCTGGCCTTCGGACACCCTGGGGAGGCAGAGACACCCAGAGTCTTACTTCGCTGTGTCCAGAGCGGAAAAGAAAGGTGCCCGGGGACCCAGAGCCAACCTGCCCCGGGCCCCCGCCAGCCTACAGCTGGACCCAGGCACTGCCTGAGGAGGGGGCCTCATGCTCCGCCCTCTCCCCCCAGGGCCCAGGAACCTGTCCAGCGTCTCATGGCCCAGTGAGCAGCTCCTGCCCTCCCCCTGCTACTACCCGCTGTGCTCAGAGGGCCTGGCCTCCCCCAGCAGCTCCGAGTCCCACCCCTACGCCAGCCTGGACAGCAGCAGGGCGCCCTCCCCACAGCCGGGCCCCGGGCCTGTCTGCTCCGACAGCCCCCCGAGCCCAGACCCTGGCCGCCCTCCCAGCCGCAGGAAGCTCTTCACCTTCTCCCGCCCGGTGCGGAGCCGGGATACTGACCGCTTCCTGGACGCGCTGAGTGAGCAGCTGGGCCCCCGGGTCACCATCGTGGACGATTTTCTGAGCCCCGAGAATGACTACGAAGAGGTGGGCGTGCCGGCAGGGCGGAGGGCGTGGGGGCCTACGCGAGGCCTGCCGCCCTGCGTGTCTGCCCTGGGCTCCCCCTCCCAGCCCCAGTCCATCCTGGGACCTGTCCCAGGATCCCCCACCGCCTGGCCTGAGCTCTCCCACCCTTGGCTCTCCTCCCCCAGGCCACCCCGTACGCCCTGTCTCAAGGTTCCCCCCTGCTCCCGCCCCAGGCTGTCCCCTCTTCCCCACCCTGCATTCGGTCTCCCTGGCCCCTGGCCCCCCTCACCTTGCTCTGTCTGCACAGATGAGCTTCCATGACGACCAGGGCAGCTTTGTCACCAACGAGAGGAGCAGTGCCAGCGAGTGTATCAGCAGCAGCGAAGAAGGCAGCTCCCTGACCTACTCCTCCATCTCCGACCACATCCCCCCGCCCCCGCTCAGCCCCCCACCCCCCCCACCCCTGCCCTTCCATGACCCCAAGCCCAGCTCCCGCACCCCCGACGGCCCCCGGGGCCCCGCTCCGACACTGGCCAAGCCCCTCACCCAGCTCAGTCACCCAGTCCCTCCACCGCCCCCACCACCCCTGCCCCCACCTGTCCCCTGTGCACCCCCCATGCTGTCCCGGGGCCTGGGCCACCGCCGCAGTGAGACCAGCCACATGAGCGTCAAGCGCCTGCGGTGGGAGCAGGTGGAGAACTCAGAAGGCACCATCTGGGGTCAGGTAGGTGACCTGGGGACTGGGAGTGCTGCGCACTGGGGAAATGGCTTGGGCAGCAGCGGCGAGGAGCAAACCCATCTGCAGGCCTCTTCCAACTTCAGCTCCCATCCTTTGGTCCTCCCCGTCCCGGGCAGAGGATGAATGAAGGCCCGGCCCATGGACACAGCCAGCCTTGGCATCGAAGCCCAGTCTGAGTCCCTCAGGCAATGACAGGCTGGGGACACCCAGAAATCGCACCACTCTCACCTGTGAAACCTATCATTTCTGAGATTTTAATAGTTCCCTTAAGCTCTTAGGGCCGAGAGAAGGACCTATGGTTCAAGAATCCAGGCCTTTGAAGTGTCTGACATTCTACCATAGTTTATTCACAGGATCCAAGACCCAAAGATTCTTCAAAGGGCAACTGATCCAAACCCCTGCACACCAGCCCCCACCCTGTCACTTTGACGCTTGAATTTCCTCCCACACAACACTGCCCATGTACACTTGAACCCCGCCAGCGAAGGGCATTGCTTTCCTCACTAGACAGTTTTTCATCATCCATCCTTATACTGCTCCGAAATCTTGCCTCGCCAAGATTCCCACGCCCGCTTTCTGTCCTGCCCTTTGGAACCAGGCAGAGCAAGTTTATCTCCTCATCTACAGACCAACCAGCCTGTCAGAGGAGCCGTGTTCACCTGTTCTTTAGGTCATTTCCCCAGGATGTAGTTTCTAGCCCCACCGTCTGTCAAAGGGCAGGCCCCCAATGGAACTCCCAGTGGGGCTTCATCAGCTCAGAGGAGAAAACAGGGCTCTCATCTCCTTTGACCTGCAAGTCATACTCCTTGTAATATGGCCTGGGAACGCTCCACTTCCGGAGCGGCCCTTCTCAGTGCTCACTCCCACTTCATCCTCCACCCTCGTCCCTTCCTTTGCTTGGGACCAATAGCATGGCCTCCCATGTAGCCACACTCTGTTGGGGCATGCTTGCCATTTGTTCCCATTGCCACCTCCTGGGTCCCGTTTCTGTCTCCTGCCTTCCCAGGCAAGTTGGCGTCAGCCTGCACCTCCAGGGAACCTTCCCCCGGTTCTAGGCTGCTGAGAAGGATGCTGGGCAGGATAAAGGCACAAACAAGGACCCACTGGGTCCCTGGACACCTCACTCCCACCAGCCTCAGATAGGCTTTCAAGCCTTGCTCTCCAGAGGGGTCCTTCTGAAGGTGGACTCAGGGACAGAGGTCACACATCTGGCCAAGTCCAAGTCCACACCAGGTGTCTCTGCCCTGCAGCCACGTTATGACATTTTGTTTCTCCGCCTGTCCTTCCCCTTGGGATCTCTTTGCAGCAGCCACCCCACCCTCACCCCCTGTCCACGCCCCACGTGGCCCTTCTTGATTGTCCTCTCCCATCTGGAACATTCGTCACAGCCAGTGGCCCAGTTCCTAGCCTCTGGCATTTGCCTGCTTCAGTTTCCCCAGCATCGGGGACCCCGGGTAGCTCTGGTGAACTCGATCCCAGCAAAGGACACCTCAAAACAGACCCAGTCCCCTCCTTGGTTGGCTGCAGCCCCTTTCCAGCCCCTCTGCCCCCTGCGCCAACGCGACCTGCTGGCTTCTGCACAGAGCGGGTCCAAGTGTGTGTGTTGTTGGCCGCAAGCAGAGCCAATAACCTGGATGATCTAGCTTCTCCTGCAGTCTCCTCCCTCCCCGGGTTTATCCCAGGGCCAGAAGGAGGCTCTCCCTCCGGGAGCTCCCAGGGCAGCCCTTAGAGGGGGAGGGGGAGGGGAGGGCAGTCCGCCTGCCAGCGCTCGTCCTCACCCTGAACCTGGCCCTCCCCTGCAGCTTGGGGAAGACTCTGACTACGATAAGCTGAGCGACATGGTGAAGTACCTCGACCTGGAGCTCCACTTTGGCACCCAGAAACCTGCAAGTGAGTGGCCTGAGGGCCCTGGGGGAACCCAGATACCAGGTCCTCTGCGGTGTCCCAGGGCTTGGGTCCCCGAGGTCTGCATGGACTGCCCTTGACTTACCGTGTTCCTGAGTTATTTAACTTCTTAGAGCCTCGGTTTTCCCACCCCAAAATGGAGCTAATACTAGCTGGCATTGGCTGCACGCTTGCCAAATGCCAGAGATCCTTGTTTCTCAGTCAGTCCATGACAGCCCTATAAAGCGGGCACTGTGAGTGTCCAGCCTCCTGCAGAGGAAGCACAGAGAGGCTAGGCAATTTGCTCAGTCACACGACCAGAATAAGGTGGACGGAATAAAGCAGATACCCTTCCAGTCTCTCCCCTTGACCCTTTCTGAGTATCTCTCTGTGGTTGTTGGGGGGCGGTGCCCAGGCAGCCAGGGATAGATGGAGGAGAAAGGCCATTGTCCATCCAGAAAACTTCTTCGGGGTCCAGAGGTGGTTGGTTCTCCTTTCGGGGCAGCTCAGAGAAGAGAGGACAGGGACGGACACACGCACACGCCGCACACAGTGTGGGAGCCTGGACCCCAGACTCCATGAGTAGGAGGCTGAGGAGTGAGGGGAGTTTGGACACCTGGAGCTGACTCAGTCGCGTCCATGGGCAGGGGGCCCTGGCCACACACCCCTCCTAGGCCAGCACCACAGCCATAGCCTAGCCTCCCCTCATTAAACCATCAGTTTTCCTTCCAGAGCCGGTGCCCGGGCCTGAACCCTTCAGGAAGAAGGAGGTTGTGGAGATCCTTTCCCACAAGAAGGCCTACAACACCTGTGAGGGGCTGGGGATGTCCAGGGGTTGTGGGGGGCAGGACGCGACCCTTCCTCTGGGTGGCAGAGCCTCGGATCCCCCCTGGTGGTTGATGGCGATTAGGCCTTGGGAACCTCCAACACCCAGCCAGGCCGGGCCCACGTGCAGGCCTTGGCTCCACCCCCAGTCTCAGCCCTCGTGCTGTAATTGGCTCCGCAGTTCTGGCCCCGCCTCCGGCCGCATCCTCTATTCGCCCCCTCTCAGGACTCCTCCCAGTTCCCCGGCCCCGCCTCCGCAGGCCCCACTCCGTTCTAGGTCTGTGGCTTCCAGAACCTTTCCCTCGCCCTTTAATTGGCCGCAGGGAGGACCCTCTCCACCTCCGGGCTGGCTCCTGCCCCGCCCCGGTTCCTTGCCACCCCAGGCCGCGTCTCCACCCTACGGTAGCCCGGCTGGACCTCGAGGCCACGCCCCCTCTCCGCCCGGGCCCCGCCCCGGCTCACCCTCGCCACCCCCCCACCCCCCCCGCAGCCATCCTGCTGGCGCATCTGAAGCTGAGCCCCGCGGAGCTGCGGCAGGTGCTCATGAGCATGGAGCCCCGGCGCCTGGAGCCCGCGCACTTGGCGCAGCTGCTGCTCTTCGCGCCCGACGCCGACGAAGAGCAACGCTACCAGGCCTTCCGCGAGGCGCCCGGCCGCCTCAGCGAGCCGGACCAGTTCGTCCTGCAGGTGCTGCGGCCGTGACCCCTGCGCGGGGTCGGGGACCGCTGACCCCCGGCCTCGGCCTCCTCTTTCAGGCTCTCGCTTCGTGCGTGGGTCTAGCTCTCCTCCCGCCACCGCGCTCACACCTGAGTCCCGGTTTTACACCTTTAACGGCCGATTCTCACTCGAGGTCCGAGGTAGACAGGATGAGGGTGCCCCCTAGAGGTTGTGCTTCTTTTTCCTGAGGGAATACCGGGCAGCCCACTGACCCCTACCCGCGGCTGCCCTGGCGCAGTGGGTCTCCCGGCGGGATGGGTGAATCCCGGCTCTGCCTTTGTGGCAGATGCTCTCGGTTCCCGAATACAAGACCCGCCTGCGCAGCCTCCACTTCCAGGCCACCCTGCAGGAGAAGACGGAAGAGATCCGGGGCAGCCTGGAATGCTTGCGGCAGGCCTCCCTCGAGCTCAAGAACAGCCGGAAGCTCGCCAAGATCCTGGAGGTCAGGGCCACTCTACCTGCCCCTCTGTCCCCTGGGGCTTCCAGCCTGGAAGCCCATCCTGAGAGTGGGGTAGGACCTGGAAGGGACCTGTCCACTTTTCTCTCCACAGTTTGTGTTGGCCATGGGCAACTATCTCAACGATGGGCAGCCCAAAACCAACAAGACCACGGGCTTCAAGATCAACTTCCTGACGGAGGTGAGGGGGCCAGTGCGGCAGTAATCGGTTCCTTTGTTCCACCACTGAGGCCCTTCCCCCAGGAGGAAGAGCTGGCTGCCCGCAGACCAGGATATAACAGAAGCAAAGTGTGGGTATTGAGGGGTTAGGGGGGCAAGATGACTTCTCCAAGCCAAGCCTCAAGATCTGGGAACATGGAGTGGTGGGCGAGGGGGAGGGCAGGCAGGGGAGGCTCCAGCAGGAAGGGGAGAGTCCCAGCTGCTAGGTACCTTCTGTGCCCTCAGCACCAGCACTACTGTCAGGCCAGTCCTACCCCAGGAAGGTCTGGGATCAGAGAAAGCCCAGCTCAAATACGCGGCCTTCCCCCAGTGTTTCTGGGACTTTTCCTTGGGACACCTTTGGTCGCTTTTAAAAGGAAGAATAACTCCAACTGTCAATATGAGTGGTTTAGGATGTCTGAGGCTCAGATGGGCCACAGGTGGTTCCAGAAAACCACAAAAGGGAAGCTCTGTGGGTGATGCTCCCCTCTGGGGTTAGAGAATCGGGGCTCTATCTGCTGACTAGGGTAAACTCACAAGGACGGAAAAACCCCGAGGCCCCCCCTAGCCGGGGGCTGGGAGCTTGGTTCCTGAGGTCTCAAGGGTCTGAGCCAGGGGTCGGGCCTGTGGCATCCCAGCAGAGAAGAGCTTCAAAGGAAGGAATGCTAGCCCTTGGTTCATGCGCTTTGGAGCTGGAGAGTGTCGGGGGTGGGGATTGACCCCACGGCCCAGGGGAAGCCGGCCTGAGGGTACCTGAGCCTGTGTGACCTGCCGTGTGATGGGGTCCTTGAGGAGGGTGTGTGTCGGCCTTGCAGCTGAACTCCACCAAGACAGTGGACGGGAAGTCCACCTTCCTGCACATCCTTGCCAAATCGCTGAGCCAGCACTTCCCCGAACTCCTGGGCTTTGCTCAGGACCTGCCCACCGTGCCCCTGGCTGCCAAAGGTAGGCTGGGTGGACGGGTGGGGGGCAGAGGCACCGCCATCCCGGCTGCGAAGGCAGCCCCATGAGGCGCTGTCACCGTCCCTACAGTGAACCAGCGGGCCCTGACCAGTGACCTGGCGGACCTCCATGGCACCATCGGTGAGATACAGGCCGCCTGCCAGAGCATGTCCCCCTCCAGCGAGGACAAGTTTGCCGTGGTCATGGCGGTATCCTCCGGGCAGCCTGTCCCAGCACCACAGTGGACCCTGTGGTGGTCAGGGAGAGCTGGCTAGCGCTCTAGTGGCCAGTGCAGATCCCGCCGTGTCCCAGTGGAGATTCTGGGCAGAGGCTGCTGTGGGTCCAGAGGTTCTGGAAGAGGATCCATCTTGGGTCATTTAGAATCCAAGCACTTATGCCTAGTCTGTGCGCAGTGGAGGAGGTCTTTTGTTTGGTCTTTGCCCCATCTGTCCTCAGGGGCAGAAGAGCCAAGACTTAAATCACCAGATACAAGGAGAGGCCGGTCAGGCCTGGCCAGCCAAAGGCAGTCAGGAGAGGGCAGTATCCCCACGGAGCACAGAGAGTGACAGATGCTATAGAAAGGGGGAGAGGCCTGGAGAGTGAAGAGGGGCTCCTCTGGGGAAGAGAGGGTGTCGGCATCTGAGCGGAGCTGGGTGAGAAGAGAGGGCTGCCCTGCAGAGGAGCAAGTGAAAGGCCTGAGGCCGGGCTGTGACAGGTTCAGACCGGGCTTGGAGGGCAGTGGCTGGGTCCCGGGTGGGCAGAGGTCCTGGGGCAGACTGGAGTGGGGCAGACCGTCTTGGGTCACCGCCCGGGGACCTGGTGCAGGTTCCTTAACAGAGGCCCTCCAGTCCTTCCTGGAGACGGCCCAGCCGGTGCTGCGGGCGCTGGACGGGCTGCAGCACGAGGCCATGGAGGAGCTGGGCAAAGCGCTGGCCTTCTTTGGAGAGGACTCCAAAGCCACCACTTCCGAGGCCTTCTTCGGCATCTTTGCAGAGTTCATGAGCAAGTTCGAGGTGAGCCATGGTGGGAGCCCAAACGGGCCCCCAGCTGAGGGCAGGGCTCGAAGTCAAAT
Organism: Sus scrofa; assembly: GCF_054392235.1. Lineage (NCBI taxonomy): Eukaryota > Metazoa > Chordata > Mammalia > Artiodactyla > Suidae > Sus > Sus scrofa. Next base: position 4,629,351 of record NC_139385.1, read on the forward strand.
GAGGGGGTCCTCGGTGAAGCCAGGGGTAGGAAAGGGGCCCCAGCGAGTGACATGTTCCCCGCCGTGGTCTCTGCCCTGGTGATTGAGGTGGGGAAGGGAGACAGGCCAGGAGGGGGTGGGGGCTCCCAGGACCACTGACCGAGCCCCTCCGCACGTGTTCCTCCCTCCCCAGCGAGCACTCAGCGACCTGCAGGCTGGGGAGGGCATGCGCAGCTCGGGGATGGTTTCGCCCCTGGCCTGGTGACGGTGGTGGCCTCGAGTCCTCTGTGGCCTGAGCGCGGAGACGGACTCCGAAGGCTGCGCCCCAGAGGGTCGCCCAGGCCCAGAGCAGCCCGGATGCGGGAGAGGGGCCCAGCCATGCAGGCATCTCCAGCTACCTCAGCCGGCAAGCTTTGACCGCGATGGTGTGGGGATCTGCTGGGGTCCCCTTCTCGGGGCCAAGCCAGGGCCTCTGAGCATTGGGGGCACAGGGTGGGAGCCAATGCACCCACTCCCCGGAAGTGCGAACCACACGCCACCTAGCCCTTCCTGCGCCCTGCCCCTCCCCCCTCACACCCAGGAGCCCTTCACACCCAGGACACCCAGGGGTCCCAGGGAGGGGGCTCTCCCACCAGTGGGTGGATTGCGATGTGACCAGAGTGTGCCTGGCCCCCAGGAAGGATGTCCGAACCTTCCCTGAGCCGGCTGGGAGTGGGCCCAGGAGACACCCGTGGGACTCAAACCTACAGACCTCGGACCCTGGGGGAGGCAGCAAACGCCCTTGAACATGCCACAGCGCTGGGCACGATAAGGCCGGGGGCGGGGGGTCTCTCACCCAGCTGGGGCCTCCGGGGGCTGTTTGGAAGAACACAAGAAGGCTGGAAGAAGAGACCCAAAGACAGGGACCTGGGGGCGGGGCAGGGGGTGGGCCATCCCTTAGGCTGGGTCTTGGAAACTGGAAAAAACTTGTGTTTGCTGCGGCCCAGAAGCAAGGCAGGAGGAGAGAAGCTGGGCAGAGGTATAGGAAGGATCAAGAGGAACCCTCTATGCCCCATGGCAGAACTGAGGTTTTTATTCCAGCAGAAAAACTTAAACCCAGTTTAGAAGTGATCACTTAAAAGTGGGGAGTCTGGGGAGTTCCCGTCGTGGCTCAGTGGTTAGCGAATCCGACTAGGAACCATGAGGTTTTGGGTTCGATCCCTGGCCTTGCTCAGTGGGTTAAAAGATCCGGCGTTGCCGTGAGCTGTGGTGTAGGTTGCAGACGCGGCTCGGATCCCGTGTTGCTGTGGCTGTGGCGTAGGCCGGTGGCTATGGCTCCGATTCGACCCCTAGCCTGGGAACCTCCATATGCCATGGGAGCGGCCCAAGAAATGGCAACAAGACAAAAAAATAAATAAATAAATAAAAAAGTGGGGAGTCTGGGAGTTCCCGTCATGGCTCAGTGGTTAATGAATCCGACTAGGAACCATGAGGTTGTGGGTTCGATCCCTGGCCTTGCTCAGTGGGTTAAGGATCCTGAGTTTCTATGAGCTGTGGTGTAGGTTGCAGATATGGCTCAGATCCCGCGTCGCTGTGGCTCTGGCGTAGGCCAGTGGCTACAGCTCCGATTGGACCCCTAGCCTGGGAACCTCCATATGCCATGAGAGCGGCCCTAGAAATTGCAAAAAGACAAAAAAAAAAAAAAAAGGTGGGGAGTCTGGGAGTGGGATGGGGGACATCAAGGCAGAGGGACCAGGGAGACGTTTAGGTGGTGGATGAGCAGGATTTGGTGGCTGGGGGCCGGGTTTGTCCCCCGTGTGGGTGGTGATGACTCCCCTGGAACAGAAAGTTTGAGCAGGGCAGGCTTAGGGCCAGTAACACAATCTGGGACACACTTGGGATCCCAGAATCAGTTTTACACGTGTCTGGAGCCCCTGGTGAGGGTAGGGGAGAGATGAGTGAGTCACCTGGATACAGAGCAGGGGGGACGCTGGGGGCATCCCGCCTCTTGGTTTCATCCTTTTCCTTCTCCAGGTGACAAACCCTGGATTAGGTGGCTTCCAGTTGCCTCTTCCCTTCCCTTTCTTCCAGAGACATCTGCAGTGGGCTTTAGAGCCCATCTTTTGGGTTATTGTTCCAATAGGCAGAGTTGCTCCTGGACAGTATTTGGGACCCATTCCGTTCTCCCCAGTCTCCCACAAGTCCTCTTTAAGGCCATTTATGTTCTTAACGTTGTTCCCCACGCAGCCACCTTATAAAAATGTCCAGACCAATTTGTGTAATTCGGGTAGGGGAAATGTACCCAGATGTGGCTACTGGTGGCCATTCCTCCTTGCAGCTCACACTGGATAATTTCCATAAGTTCCCAGGAACTTGTAGCTTTTGTCTATGAGAAACGTGTCAGAAGGTCCATTAAAATCCCCATGTGAGGAGTTCCCTGGTGGCCTAGCAGCTAAGGGCTTAGGCTTGTCACTGCTGTGGCTCAAGTTACTGTTGTGGCTCGGGTTGGATCCCTGGCCCAGGAACTTGCACATGCCACGGGTGTGACCAAAAAAAAATCCCATGTGAGCTCTGTAGAGATTATAGACTCCACCAGCTGTGAACAGGCGTGACCCCACCCCTGCCCCAGCCCCAGGTGGCCCGTATAGCATCTTCCCACAAATTAGAAACACACTCTCTCCAGAAAGATCCAGCTCCACACCAGGGGACCCAGGCTGGCAAGCCAGTCTCTAGCTGGGTTTTTTCCTTGTAATAGCCTTGTAACTGTTACCTATTGCTCAGACAATGCTAGGTAACAAACTGTCCCCAAACTCAGTGACTTAAAATGGCAGCCGTTACCGCTCTTGAGTCCTTGGGTCACGTGGGCCGTTGTGATCTGAGCCGGGCTCAGTGGATTCACCCATGGGGTCTGCAGTCGCCTGTGGGTCCGCTGGGCAGCTTTGCTCATCGGGCAGGGCTCTCTCCACATCTTGGCCTTGGCAGGACAGTTGGGATGGCTTCCTGCAGCCTCTTATCCTCCAGCCAAAGAGCAGGGGCCCAAGAGAAGCAAAGGGTCGAAAAAGCCCTGGAAGTCTAACCTCAGAATCGTCGCACCATGTCTTCTGCCACATTTCGTTGTCCAAGCAAGTGACAAGGCCAGCTCAGATTCTTGGGGAAGGGAAAAGACACCCCTGGGTTTTTTTTGGTGGTGGTGGTGGTTTTTGTTGTTGTTGTTGTTTTTTGTTTTTTTTACTTTGCCCTCAGTCTGTGGACATTCCTGGGCCAGGGATTGAATCCACGCCACAGCAGTGACCCGAGCCCCTCTGATGATGACACTGGATCCTTAACCCGCTGTGCCACAATGGGAACTCCCTAGGCTCCCTTCTTGATGAGAAATGCTTTAAAACCACACGGCAGAGGGTGTGGGTTCAGGGCTGGGTAGAGAGTCAGGGCCATTTTTGCCATCAGTCTGCCACATGCTTCCTTGGCCAGACGCCTTGGTGCCCATCCCAGCCTCCTTAAAATCCTCAGTGTCCCCAGTCCTCCCTGGACCCAGCACAGCTCTGATTTCCCATCCTCATCTGTCCCTCAGGTACCATGCTTTTCCTTCTCTCTTTCCCAGTCACCCCGAGTGACCTGACTCCTGTCCAGATATACTCAGTCCAGGGACAGAAGTGGTCTCTGCCTGCACCTGCTTAGCAGCCAGTCTCCTTTCTGCTGGGGAAAGTTCCCTGCTTTTTCCTTTGGGAAATAATCCCTCCCCTGCCCCCAGTCCTTGGAGTGGTGCTGATTGGCTAAGAATGGTTTTATGACTGACTGGGTGGCTCAGAGTCAATTCAAGGCTCGAGTTAGAACTGTTTGGAAAAGGAGGTTCCTTGCTTCTGAATGAATTGTTGGGTGTAGATAGGTTGGAATCCTGGAGGCAGCTGCCAGGACTGCCACAAGGAGGGCACCTGCCTGGGTGTAAAACCAGTACAGAAGAAAAGGAGAGCCCACTCCAGACATCTCTTTGTCCCCTGGATCCAACTGTGCCTGAAGCAGAATCCGGACTTCTCATTTTCCAAGCCAACACATTCCCCGACCATTTGTAAATTTTTGAATGGTTTGAATGGGTTTCTGTCGCTTGCAACACTAAGAGGGTTGACTAATACACCCATCAACAGATATGCTGTGGATGTTCAGTCTTTTGACCTCAGTGCATTCTCTTCATCCATAAACGCATTCGCCCGTGCTTTTTGTCTTTTTTGTTGTTGTTGTTGTTGCTATTTCTTGGGCCGCTCCCATGGCATATGGAGATTCCCAGGCTAGGGGTCGAATCGGAGCTGTAGCCACCGGCCTACGCCAGAGCCACAGCAACTCGGGATCCGAGCCGTGTCTGCAACCTACACCACAGCTCACGGCAACGCCGGATCTTTTAACCCACTGAGCAAGGGCAGGGACCAAACCCGCAACCTCATGGTTCCTAGTCGGATTCGTTAACCACTGCGCCACGACGGGAACTCCCGCCAGTGCTTTTTGACTTCCTCCCTTGTACCAGGCATGATGCTGAGTGCAGATGTCCCGTGGGTCAGCCACTTCGAGTTTGGTTTCCTTGGGTTATGTTTCATGCAGGGTTCTACACCCAAGCCACACGGAGCCCTATATGTGAGCCCATGGTGCTCTGTACCTGCCCCCAATCCCTCCCCAAATAAGGTGTGAATATAAGCAAGAATGTATTTCTCTCTCAATAACACTAACAGAACAGGAGTTCCCACTGTGGTTCAGTGGGTTAAGAACCCAACTAGTATTCATGAGGACTTGGGTTCAGTCCCTGGCCTTGCTCAGTGGGTTAAGGATCCAGCATTGCCACACACTGTGGTGTAGGTCGCAGATACAGCTCAGCTCTGCCGTTGCTGTGGCTGTGGTGGAGGCCCACAGCAGCAGCTCCGATTCAACCCCCAGCCTGGGAACCTCCGTATGCCACAGGTGTGGCTATAAAAACAAACAAACAGGGAGTTCCCGTCGTGGCGCAGTGGTTAACGAATCCGACTAGGAACCATGAGGTTGCGGGTTCGGTCCCTGCCCTTGCTCAGTGAGTTAACAATCCCACATTGCCATGAGCTGTGGTGTAGGTTGCAGACGCGGCTCGGATCCCGCGTTGCTGTGGCTCTGGCGTAGGCCGGTGGCTGCAGCTCCGATTGGACCCCTAGCCTGGGAACCTCCATATGCCGCGGGAGCAGCCCAAGAAATAGCTACAAACAAACAAAAAACCCCAAACTCCAAAACTAGCAAAATAGCATAGCGCAGTTTCACACCATCTTCCCTCGGAACATCGGTTAATGTTTATTAGGTCACGTGCTACAAGTTTTTACCTGTTTCGTTTCATTTTACTTTCCCAGTGACCCTCCGAGGTGGGTTTTGTTACCTCCTTTTTACAAATAAAATTTCTGAAACTCAGGAAGGTTATGTGACTTGCTGGATGGAAAATTAACCCTGTCTAAATCCAGAGTCCATCCATCCTCTGAGCGGAAATATCGTCTTTGTTTTGCTTACCATGTTGAAAACAACAGCAACAACCTATCAGCATTCCAAGGGCCGAGGATGCTGGTGACTTCAACATAATGAAAATCCTTCCTTAAGGAATCCGACTAGGAACCATGAGGCTGCAGGTTCGATCCCTGGCCTCGCTCAGTGGGTTCAGGATCCAGCGTTGCCGTGAGCCGTGGTGTAAGTCACAGACGCGGCTTGGATCCTGCGTTGCTGTGGCTGTGGTGTAGGCTGGCAGCTGCAGCTGCAATTTGACCCCTAGCTGGGAACCTCCATATGCCGCGGATGCAGCCCTGTTTTTCCCTCTGCTAATCTGCTCAGGCTACCATAACAAAATACCATAGACTGAGTGGCTTAAACAACAGAAATTGATTCCCTCACAGCCCTGAAGGCTGGAAGTCCAAGGTCGATGTGTCAGCAGATTGAGTTTCTCCCAAGGCTGCTCCTCTTGGCTTGCGGATGGCCACCTTCTCATCATATCCTCACGTGGCCTTTTCTCCTTGCATGGCCAGTGCCTCTTCTAATGACACCAGTCCCGCTGGATGAGAGTCCCATCCTTATGACGTCGTTAAACCTTAAAGACCCTGTCTCCAAATGCAGTCGCCTTCTGAGGTATTGGGGGCTGGGATTTCCACGTATGGTTTGGGGAGGGGACGCAATTAAACCCATGTCACCTCCTTCTCGCTGCCAAGGATACAAGAGTGCTAGTTCCAAGGAGGCCTCCGAGATCTTCAGATTCAGCTGATGGTCCAGAGAGAGCTCTCAGTCAAGCAGGATTTTCTCACCCCCACGTCTGGGAACTTCTGTGTACCTGCCCTCATCTTCATCGCATGGCGTTCACCATGCCCTCAGCTTCAATTCAGAGCTAGTTCTCTCTGCCATATTCCCACCTCCAAAGCACCCAGGGGTCCCAGTGCATCAGGGACCACGAACCATTCTCCACGGGCTCCTTCTTCTTCACCAATAAACATCCCTCTAGCTGCAGCCCTCTAAGAACAATCCAGACCCCTGGGGCTGGTGCCTTCTCCCTCCTTCAGACCCAATCTCTCAGAGCTGTTGTCTACACCCGCTGCCTCTGTGTCCTCACCATCCACTCACCTCTCAACACCCGACAGTCTGGCTTTTCCTGCCATCATTCCCCTGCACCTGCTATCCCCCAACAGGAAGCACTTGTCTTTATCTTCACTGACCTTTATTTAAGCAGCACTGGGCACTGTTTGCCCTCCCTTGGCAAATTCTCACACACCCAGGCTTTAGTGAGCAGATGTCTCCTCGCTGATAACCCTGTCATCAGCCTGATTCCCATTGGCCCTGCCGTTTCTTGCCTTGGCACACAGCAAGGGTTCAATAATTGCCCATAAAGTCAAATAGAAATAACATCAAGGGAGAGGCTACCTTGTTGCTCAAGAACCTGAGTGGCTCCTGTCTATACAACAGTTTGACCACGTGCAACCAAAGCCCGGAGATGAGGGTTGCAAACGAAAGGTCCAGAGAAGCCAGACAAGGAATGCAAACCTATGAAGTGGGCGGTGTAAGAAAACAACACAAGGCCAGGGAGGACAGGTAACTGACACGGAGGGGCAGGGAGAGACGATGGAGGGGGGGCAGAGAGGTGATGCCTATTTGCAGGGGTCCCTTCACCCCCTCCAGCCAGTGGACCTCCCTGTGGAAAGGCATGCCTCCCGGTGCCTGATCTTCAGGCTCTCTCAAAGGAAGCTAGCTAGAAATCCAGAATTTTTTTTTTTTTTTTCTGCTCCTGCAGAGGAGGTTCCCAGGCCAGGGCTCAAACCCAAGCCGCAGCACACACAACATTGGATCCTTAACCCACTGAGCCACCAGGGAACTCCCAAAAAGATTTTTACTTCAGATATCCTAACGTTGCCAACCAATTCAATGCTTAAAGGAAGATGGTCAATTATAAGCCAAATAAAACATTTCTGTGAGCCAGAGGGAGCCCAGCTGTGAGTTGGCAATCTCTGAAATTAAACATCTTCATACTACCCAGGAGTACAATGAGGTTCCCCTAAAAAGGGACTCGACTCACTTTTAACTGTTAGCAGGGGAGCTGTGTTTGAGGTCAGCTGGCAATTCTGGTTTCTGGATGGAAAGATGCTGATTATCTTAGTTTGAAGATGTCCTTTGTTTTAGGGAATTCATCCAGATGATGCGGCATTTAGTCACAGGAAGGCAGGACCCACGCAGTGTTCTGGAAGGGACCTGACAGGTTGCCATGAAACCAAGTTCAATTGCACAGATCAGGGGCTTAAGTGTCTGTTTGGTTGTGCAAATTAGCGGAATCTTTCTCTTGATAGTGCCCTAAAAGGTAGGGAAAATATTTTCTCTCAGGAGATTTTGACTGGATTCTGACATTCTCGCCATCGAATAAAAGCAGGGATTCCGTGTTCTTAGACCATGTGGGGTTAGTGGGGGGGCGGTTTCCACAAAAGGAAATGGGTGACCTCCTAAACGGGGCATCTAGGACCTGGAAGGACTGGAGACTACGGAAGGGGAGCGCCCTCTATGGTGGAGCTGGGGGTGCCCCCACTCTCGGGAGTGGGGCTGAGCTGAGCCCTGGGAGGAGTGGCCCTGACATGAGATGAGAGCGTCCACCTGGAAGCCCTGTCCTCCGTGACCTTACTTGGCAGGTCTTGTGTCTGTGTCCCATTAGGAGGGAGTGGGTTCAGGGAGTGCAAACAGGAGTTCCTTTGTGGCTCAGTGGGTTAAGGATCCAGCACTTGCAACTCTGATTGGACCCCTAGCCTGGGAACTTCCATATGCCGTGGGCATGGCCCTAAAAAAAAAAACGAAAATAGGGAGTTCCCGTCGTGGCGCAGTGGTTAACGAATCCGACTAGGAACCATGAGGTTGCGGGTTCGGTCCCTGCCCTTGCTCAGTGGGTTAAGGATCTGGCGTTGCCGTGAGCTGTGGTGTAGGTTGCAGACGCGGCTCGGATCCTGCGTTGCTATGGCTCTGGCGTAGGCCGGTGGCTACAGCTCCGATTCAACCCCTAGCCTGGGAACCTCCATATGCCGCGGGAGCGGCCCAAGAAATAGCAACAACAACAACAACAACAAAAAGACAAAAAGATAAAAAAAAAAAAAAAAAAAAAAACCAAAAAAAAAAAACAAACAAAAAAAAAACGAAAATAAAATAAAAAAATAAAGTACAAATCTCTTAGGTATGACGATGTCAATATGCGCCAACATGTCATGACGTTTTAACAAAAATAGCTCACAAAGCCTACTCTGCATTTACCAATACAGATACACACATGCTATACCCTAAATGGAGGGAGAGATGAAAAGAAGACAATTTTTTTGTTGTTGTTTTTTTTTTTAGGGCCGCATCCATGGCATATTGGAATTTCCCAGGCTAGGGGTGGATTTGGAGCCGTAGCTGCCAGCCTACGCCACAGCCTCAGCAACGCTGGATCTGAGTCGCATCTGTGACCGACACCACAGCTCAGGGCAACACCAGATCCTTAACCCACTGAGCGAGGCCAGGAATCGAACCCAAGTCCTCATGGATCCTAGTCGGATTCACTAACCACTGCGCCATGACGGGAACTCCTCTGATAGGAGATTGTTTTTAAGCATCTACTTCTAAGAATAAAAAGTGATCCTGGAGTTCCCGTCGTGGCGCAGTGGTTAACAAATCCGACTAGGAACCATGAGGTTGCGGGTTCGGTCCCTGCCCTTGCTCAGTGGGTTAAGGATCCGGCGTTGCCGTGAGCTGTGGTGTAGGTTGCAGACGCAGCTCGGATCCCATGTTGCTGTGGCTCTGGCGTAGGCGGGTGGCTACAGCTCTGATTCGACCCCTAGCCTGGGAACCTCCATATGCTGCGGGAGCGGCCCAAGAAATAGCAACAACAACAACAAAAGACAAAAGACAAAAGACCAAAAAAAAAAAAAAAGTGATCCTGTGCTCTAAATCTTTTTCACTTACAGAAGAAAAAAAAAGAATAAGTGACAGGACCCCAATCATGTTGCTAAAATACACAGGTATGTGTTGTATGTAAATATTTATACATTTGGCAACATTTCACTATACAAATCAATTTATTTTGCAATGGTCTGGTTTCCAATGAGTACCCCCAGATATTGAGTAGTCTCAGATTTTCACCCCTATCAGTTGTTAGAAGTATTCAAAATACAAAATACTTGCAGTTTTAGGGAGTTCCCATCGTGACTCAGTGGTTAATGAACCCAACTAGTATCCATGAGTATGCGGGTTCGATCCTTGGCCTTGCTCAGTGGGTCAAAGATCTGGTCTTGCCATGAGCTACTGTGTAGGTTGCAGACACCGGCTTGGATCTGGTGTTGCTATGGCTGTGGCATAAGCCAGCAGATGCAGCTCCGATTGGACTCCTAGCCTGGGAACTTCCATATGCCATGGGTGCGGCCCTAAAAAGACCAAAAAACAAAACAAAACAAAACAAAACAAAAAAACCTGCAGTTTTGGTAACTTACACTTCTGCTACCAAATGTGTAAGTTACCAAAATTCATTGAAAAACCAGGATTCGCCTTTCGTTATACTAAGTATCAAGTGATACTTCTGGGGAAAAAAAATGCTGTGTAAGTGGACACTAATAGTGCTGGTTTGGGAGCTGGGTCACCAGTATGGGAGACATTTTTTTGTCAGTTTCTTTTCATGCTTTGTGGAAAACTCCATCCTGGGGAACAATCAGGCCCATTGTCCCTTAGTTGCAGAGCTTCTGTCTAATGAAAGGCTAGCAGCTGAGTTCTTGTGTTTTCCTGGGACTCCCAAAGTTTCTGCCCCAACAGAGTTCTTATCTTCACTTCCTCTCAATTGTCATTTCTTCCAGATTCTCCTGTCTTCCATCTGGGATCATTTTCATTCTTCCTCAAGTATATTTTTACTTTAAATTGTTTTGTAGTGAGAGGGTCTGTTCATAAATGCTTTCAGTTTTATCATCTGAAAATATCTTTTTAATTACTTACGTTCTTGAATGAGAGTTTTGGTGGTTATACAGTTCTAGATTGCAGTTATGTTTTCTCATCAACTTGAAAGTATCATTCCATCGCTTTCTGGCTTCCATTTTTGATATGGAGAAGTCAGCAGTAAGTGTCATGATCATTCTGTTGTAAGAAGTTGGGCATATTGGTTTCCTGGGATTACCATAACAAATTACCACAAACTAGGTGGCTTAAAATAACACAAGTGTATTCTCTTGCAGTTGGGAAGATCATAAGCCCACACTCAAGTCAGTAAGGTTGCCTCCCTTCTAGTCTCTGGGGGTTACCAGCCATCCCTGGCATTCCCTGGCTTGTCAACGCCCCCTCCATCCTCTGCTTTCCTGTAGTGCTGCCCCTGCCTGGTGGCATCTTCACATGATATGTGTGTCTGTCTGTCTGTCTGTCTGCATCTGTGTTCTTTTATAAGGGCACCAGTCATTGGATTAGGATCCACTTTAATCCAGTATGCCCTCCCCTTAACTAATTAGGTGTACAAAGATCCTCTTTCCAAATAAAGTCACATTTTGAGCTTCCAAATGGACAGGAATTTGTGGTGGGGGAGGGGGCATTATTTGACCCAGGATAGTAGGTTACATCCCTACCATAAATATGTCGGTAGTACAGAAAGTATTTCTGTGGTTTATTTCAAAGTTTTCTCTCTGCTCTTGGCTTTCTTCTGTGTCTAGAAAGGGATTTCATTTTCTTTATCTCACTTGGAATTCACTAGGATTCTTTAATCTGAAAAGGGAGATATTTTTCAGTTGGAGAAAATTCGCAGTCATGACCTTCTTGAATATTGCTTCTCTCCCATTCTCTTCACTTTTTCCTTCTTCCTGAAACTCTGTTAGATCTTTTCCCTTTTTTCTTACTCTGGTCTCTGTTTCTTAACCTTCTCTTTCAAACTCTGTTGTTCAGCTTTTCTCTTTGCCTCATGGTGCCAAATTCTGTCTAATATCTCCACATCTAACTTCTACTTCACTAATTTTTTTTTTTTTTTGGTCTTTTTAGGGCTGAACTTGTTGCATATGGAGGTTCTCAGGCTGGAGGTCGAATTGGAGCTGTAACTGCCAGCCTACACCACAGCCATGGCAACACCAGATCCGAGCCATGTCTGTGACCTACACCACAGCTCATGGCAATGCCGGTTCCTGAACCCACTGAGGGAGGCCAGGGATCAAACCCACATCCTCTTGGGTACTAGTCAGGTTCATTAACTGCTGAGCACAACAGGAACTCCAAGCTCACTAATTTTTTATCTGTGTTGAATCTCTGTTCAGTTCACCTATTGCATTTCTGGTGTCAATGATTATGGTTTTCATTTATAAAAAATTCTATTTGGTTCTTTTAAAAATATGCCTGATCTTTTATTTTTTTTCTTTTTATGGTCACACTAGGTGGCATCTGGAGTTCCTGGGCTAGTGGTCCAATCAGAGTTGCAGCTGCAGGCCTATGCCACAGCCACAGCAACAACAGATCTGAGCCACCTCTATGACCTACACTGAAGCTTGCAGCAATGCCAGATCCTTAACCCACTGAGCCAGGCCAGAGATCACACCCACGTCCTCATGGATACTGGTCAGGTTCTTTTTTTTTTTTTTTTTTTTTTTTTTTCTTTTGTCTTTTTGTCTGTTGTTGTTGTTGTTGCTGTTGTTGCTATTTCTTGGGCCGCTCCCGCGGCATATGGAGGTTCCCAGGCTAGGGGCTGAATCGGAGCTGTAGCCACCGGCCTACGCCAGAGCCACAGCAACGCGGGATCCGAGCCACATCTGCAACCTACACCACAGCTCACGGCAACGCCGGATCGTTAACCCACTGAGCAAGGGCAGGGACCGAACCCGCGACCTCATGCTGGTCAGGTTCTTAACCCACTGAGCCATAATGGGAACTCCCCTGATCATTTTTGATAGTCTCTTTCTTGGCATTCCTGGTTAATTCCTGGAATTCTTAACCCAGCTGGTTAAGAAGCCAGCACTGTCACTGCTGTGGCATGGGTTCAATCCCTGGCCCAGGAACTGCCACATGCCGTACGTATAGCCAAAAACAGAGAGAGAGAGTGGCCAAGGGCATCATGTGGTCTGGCTAAGGGGAGGTTGCCCTGGGAATGCATTCGATTTAGGTTTAGTGGGACACATCTACAGGGCCCATAATCCTGTCTACGTACAGTTGTGTGACTGTTAGCTATTCTGGTGCACAAATGCTTCCAGGAGTACCTGTGACAACTCACCTGGGGCAAATGCAAGGCCAGAGGTCAGGTCATGACACAGACCCGTCCTACAATACCCTGCACTGGAGGTGTCAAAGGCTGAGCTCTTTGGAGGCAGACTTTGAGATAGAGCTGGTGGGAAGTTCCCGTGGAGATGAATCTGACTAGGAACCACAAGGTTGAGGGTTCGATCCCTGGCCTTGCTCAGTGGCTTAAGGACCCAGCTTTGCCGTGAGCTGTGGTGTAGGTCACAGATGCGGCTCAGATCTGGCATTGCTGTGGTTGTGGTGTAGGTCAGCAGCTGTAGCTCTGATTAGACCCCTAGCCTGGGAGCCTCCATAAGCCACAAGTGTGGCCCTAAAAAGAAAGAGAGAGAGAGCTGCAAAAGGTGTATTGGGCATAGATCCCTGGGAGAAAAAGGAGACCATGAACTTCAACACAGGTCTGATACAGCCTCAGCCTACCAGCTGCGAAGCTCTGAGCAAGGATTTTCCGCTAGGTTGAGCTGAGTGGCAGAGCCTGGATGCTCAGTTGCTGCATACAGCTGCTCTGGGAAGGGCATGACCTGTGCTGAAGCAGCTCCTGGTGGCCGAGACAGACTCTGAAGTTACAGATTGCTGTAGCCTGACTGCACTCTGCTCAGATGACCACGTTGCCCATGGCTGCGCCCACCAGAAGCACCTCCTCCCAGGGGATCCTGCCGGTGGATCTCCATGTTTCACAGCCCATGCTGCCCACACACAGAGCTTTCTCCCTCTCTCGTATTTGGGGGGGGGGTCCTGGTCCTTCAGGGTTTCTGTTGGTCTTTCTTCTCTCTTTCATTAGAAGAGGGAAGTTGTAGCCAACAAATGGGGGGAGTTCCCTGGTAGCCTAGAGGTTAAGGACCTGGCATTGTCACTGCTGTGACCCAGGTCACTACTTCGTTCATTCCCTGGCCCAGGAACTGCTGCATGCTGCAGGCACTGCCAAACAAACAAACAACAAAACAAAAGAAGAAGAGGGGAGTTGTAAGATGAACTGTAGCCATGGTCACTGCATGGTCGCTGAAACCCTCAAGGCTTCAAGTGATACCCAGCCTCTCCCTTCCCCATTCTAGAGTCCCCTCACCTTTAGTGTTCACCTCTTCTGGCTTTGGTGGTTTACCTGCGGCATGACCCAGACCTTCATCTCCCAGGGGCATGCCCATTAATTTATGGCCATAACTGTGCATGGGAATATCAGCAGGTCCAGGCAGATCACCTGAACTTTATGGAGTAACAGCAGCCTTGCCTCCTGTTGACGTTCGCATCAGTTTCCCATCAAGACGGGGCCTCTCCTCCTTGTCAGTCCGTCCCTACACACAAGAAGCCCAAGATACCCAGGCAACAGCTGTGGCTTAACCATCCTATCAGACTCTTCTGTGTCTCTTGGTGGAAATGTCCCCTTTGGGGACCAGGACTCTAGCCCTGCGGAGCCCAGAGTTGCAGCAGCAGAAGTGACGGGATGTCTCTTCCAGGATCAGGTTACAACCCGCCTTGGGCATCTTTCCCTTGCTTGCTTGCCTTCTTGCTCTAAGGGAAGCCAGGCTGCCCCAGCAGGAGCCGCTGTAGGAGGAGGCCCATGGGGCAAAGGCCTGTTGCATCCAGCCCATAGCCAGCGAGGGCCCAAGGCCTGCCAACACCCACGTCGGTGAGCTTGAAAGCAGGTCATCCGGTGATACTTCACTCAAGCCTTGAGATGGCCACAGCAGCCTTGATGGCAGAGCCCCCGGGCCAGAGGTCCCCCAGCTGAGTTGCATCCAAATTCCTGACCCACAGAAACTGTGAGATAATGAATGTGCGTTTGTTTTCAGCTCTTAAATTTGGGGGTAACGTGCTCCTCAGCAACAGATATAATATGTGGGGCCACTCCAAGCCTCATCTTCCAAGCCTCCTTCCTGGCCTGCTGCTCAAACTCTTACTACTCTTGGGTGCAAAGGAGGCTCCCAGTTCCAGGGCCAGGAATTCCATTCTGTGTTGTTGATGTTTTTTCTTTTTGGCCATGCCAGCCGCATGCAGAAGTTCCCAGTTCCCTGCTACTGAACCATAGCAGATCCTCAACTGATAGGCCACCAGGAAACTCTCTGTGTGTCTTTGTCTTTTTAATTTTTAACATTTTTTATTTTTTATTAAGGTAGAGTTGATTATTGCTTTGCTCTCATATGTCTTTGGATGAAGTTGCGTGGCTTTTTGTTTGTTTGTTCTTTGTTTTTTTATTTAATGGCTGAACCTGCATTTCCAGGCAGGGGTTGAATCTCAGATACAGCTACAGCAGCGCCAGATCCTTTAACCCACTGAGCAAGGCCAGGGATTCAACCCACACCTCCGCTGTGACCTGAACTGCTGTAGTAAGATTTTTAACCCATGCGCCACAGAGGGAACTCCCTGAAGTTACATGCTTTGTGTACCACTCTTGTATTGGTTTTCTGTGGCTGGGTAACAAATTATCCCAAAACTTAGCTTTTTGAATGAATATGTATTTGGGAAGGCCAGGAACTTGGGAATGGCTTAGGCTGCTGCCTTGGACTCAGGAAATATCATGAGATTGGGTAAATAAAAATCTTTTAAAAATGACAATTTTGGAGTTCCCGTCGTGGCGCAGCGGTTAATGAATCCGACTAGGAACCATGAGGTTGCGGGTTCGATCCCTGCCCCTGCTCAGTGGGTTAACGATCTGGCGTTGCTGTGAGCTGTGGTGTAAGTTGCAGACTCGGCTCGGATCCCGAGTTTCTGTGGCTCTGGCGTAGGCCGGCGGCGGCTACAGCTCCAATTAGACCCCTAGCCTGGGAACCTCCATATGCCACAGGAGTGGCCCAAAAAAATAGCAAAAAGACAAAAAATAAAATAAAATAAAATAAAATAAAAATAAAAATGACAATTTTTCTGGTGACAAAAGGAAAAAATATCCTCCTCCAACACAACTTTTCTTCCAGCATTGCTTTTGGACAACTTGTAATTTTAAATCCTTTCTCTCCATCAGACATGTCAATCTTTTTTTTTTTTTTTTTTTTTTTTTTTCCTTTTCTCTTTAGGGCCTCACCTGCTAGGGGTTGAATCAGAGCTACAGCTGCCGGCCTACACCGCAGCACACGGCAATGCTGGATCCTTAACCCACTGAGCAAGGCCAGGGATTGAACCCTTGTCCGCATGGATACTCGTCGGGTTCTCGACCTGCTGAGCCACAGTGGGAACTCCATGTAAATCTCTATAAAATCCAACTAAGGGGAGTTCCTGTTGTGGCTCGGCTGGTTACAAACCCGACTGGTATCCACAAGGATTCTTGTAAACTGTGGTGTAGATTGCAGATGCAACTTGGATCCAGCGTTGCTGTGGCTCTGGCGTAGGCTGGCAGCTACAGCTCTGATTTGACCCTTAGCCTGGGAACTTCCATATGCTTCAGGTGCAGCCCTAGGAAGCAAAAAAATAAAAAATAAAAAGCTAATCGAGCCTCTTGCTGGTTTTGCACCCTACGACTGTCTTTCTTGGAGGTCTTGGAGCCTCTCTGCAAGGTGAACACCAAGAAGGATGGTGCCTTGCTTCCCTTGCTGTGTGGGAGTTTCGCCTCTGTACCTGGTCCCCAGTTATAACTTCCTGCTGTCAAAAAGACAGGTTTAATTTTCCTTTTGGACAAAGATGACTCTTGTGTATATGAGTTGTGTCTGCTTATCTATATAAAAGGGGAGATGTCTTTCTGTCTTTGAAATCTCTTTAGTGGATTGTCCGTGATACACAGCATAGTTTGGCTTGATCCTTATTCAGTAACAAAACTGCTTTATTCTTTTCTACATTTTTTTTTTTTTGGTCTTTTTAGGGCCACATCCGAGGCATATGGAGGTTCCCAAGCTAGGGGTCTAGCTAGCCGCCAGCCTGTGCCACAGCCACAGCAATGCCAGATCCTAGCCATGTCTGCAACCTACACCACAGCTCACGGCAACGCCAGATCGTTAACCCACTGTTCGAGGCCAGGGATCGGACCCACAACCTCATGGTTCCTAGTTGGATCCCTTTCTGCTGCGCCACAACTCCATCTTTTCTCCATTCTGAGCAGAGGTTTTACAGGGTTGGCAAGAGATTTTTTCTTTTTTCTTTTTTTGGCTGCCCCTCGGCATATGGAGTTCCTGGAGGCCAGGGATCAGATTTGAGCAGCAGTTGTGACCTGTGCCACAGCTTTGGCAACACCAGATCCTTAACCAGCTGTGCCAGAACAGGGATTGAACCTGTGTCTCAGTGCTCCAGAGGCACTGCTGATCCTGATGGGCCACAGCAACACTCAGATTTTATTTCCCTAATAGTTACATTTAAGACATCAGCTGCAGTTGCAATCATCTGAAGGCTTGACTGGGGCTGGGGTACTGATTCTGAGATAGCTCAGTCACATAGCTCTTGGCAGCTGGCCCCAGTTCCTTGCTGGCTATTTATAAGAAGACTCAGTTTCTTATCATGTGACCCTCTCCTTAGGGCTGCTTGAGTGTCCTCACGGCCAACAGCTGGCTTCTCTCAGAGTGAATTATCTGAGAAAGGAGTAGGCTAGAATGCATTTTATGACTAGTTTTGGAAGTGATAATGACATCACCTCTGCCACATTCTATTTGTTAGATGTGAGCCCACATTCAAAGTTAAGGGAGGAGATTAAGCTCCCCCTCTTAAGAGAAGTGTCAAGTAACCTGTGTATCAAAACCATGCAATACAACAAGTGCCAACAAGCTAGCTGGTGTCATCAATCCAAAAGGCATGAAGTTAGTCCTTGTGCAAGGAAACGAAAGGTGCCCTGAAAACGTGCAGCTTTTATTTTTATTTATTTATTTATTTTTGTCTTTTTGCTATTTCTTGGGCCGCTCGCGCGGCATATGGAAGTTCCTAGGCTAGGGGTCCAATCAGAGCTGTAGCCACTGGCCTACGCTAGAGCCACAGCAATGTGGGATCCGAGCCGCGTCTGCCACCTACACCACAGCTCACGGCAATGCAGGATTGTTAACCCACTGAGCAAGGGCAGACGAAACCCACAGCCTCACGGTTCCTAGTCGGATTCGTTAACCACTGCGCCATGACGGGAACTCCAGCTTTTATTTATGTATTTTTATTTGTATTTTTTTGGCCACGCCTGTAGCATGTGGAAGTTCCCAGGCCAGGGATTGAACCTGCGCCATAGCAGTGACCCGAGCCGCAGCAGTGACAACACCAGATCCTTAACTGCTAGGCCACCAGGGAACTCCCCTGCAGCTTTCATATGAAATGACTTGATTGAGGTTTTTTGAGATGTGACAACAGTCCTAATAATTTCCATGCACCATGCACTCCAGGCACCCTCTATGGACGATGTTTGAAATACAAATTACACTTTCGGCGATTCCGCACTGTCTTAAATGCTCTGATATTTGCATGAAAAACTGACATTGTCTAATATAAAGACAAACGGTAAAATTCATGATCATAATTCAAATTTTTTTCTTTAATTAGAATGACAATAAATAGCAAACAGAAAACAAGTCAGAAGGACTGCACAATAAAGGGGAAAGTTCTATATTTTAGTACATTTAACAGCACTTTCTCCTGCTTTTGACCTGAGGAACCCACGTTGTCATCTTGCACTGGGCCCCCTCAAATTCCGCAGCTCACCCTGTTTGTCAGCTTCATTCCCTTGGTAATTTCTTGTGCTTTATTTTCACATCCTTACAGACATGTTCGTTTTCTACCTAATTTTGCACTCTTTCTCAAAGAGCATCCCCAGAATGTTAAAATCTTCAGGCCCCCACATAAGCCATACCCTCCCAGCATCCACCATATCTTGAGCGATGCAATCACTAATTCCCCCCCCTTACACTTTTTCATACAGTAAACCTATAGAGCTCTTAGGATCAGTGGTGGGGGGAAATTCCTCACAAGAGAATGTCATTTCAAAAATTAAAGGAAATCGTTGGTACCCGAGTGCAAGCCGGAAACCTGGCCGGGGGAAGTGGGCCAGAAATCGGGGTCCTGGGGAGGGAGCCCGGGAGCATGCGCTCCCGCAGGGCCTGTGCTCTGGCGCGTCCCCTTTAAGGGGCGGGGCCGGGGCGGGGCTGGAGGCCGCCCGCTCTCCCAAGCTGCCCCGCGCGCGCGCGCCGGCAGTTCGGCCACGTCCCTGGCCACGTCGCGCCCGCTCTCGCCATCTTTCGCCGCTTCCTCTTCGGGGCTGCTGCAGCTGCCTGAGCCGCCGAGCCTGGGGCCACCGCTCCGACCGCCGTCGCCATGAACATCTTCCGGCTGACCGGGGACCTGTCCCACCTGGCGGCCATCGTCATCCTGCTGCTGAAGATCTGGAAGACGCGCTCCTGCGCGGGTGAGCGGCGGGCGAGGCCCTGGAGAGGCTCGGGCGCGGGGCCGGGTCGCTGGGAGGACCCGGCGACCTCGGCTGTCCCAAGCCCGCGGGCCTGCGCCGACCCGACACACCCCCTCGGCGGGCCTGGCGGGCGACCGGGCCGCGCAGGGTGGGGGGATTCTGCGGCCCCTCGGGGTGGGAGCGCAGGGCCGGGCGAGGTGTGGCGGCGCTGGGCCAGTCTCTGCTCTCGGTCGGCTCCCGAACTTGAACCGTCCGGGAGGGGGAGGCGCCAGGTGGACAGCGCGGGGCCTTGTTCTATCTGAAAAGTTGGGATCGGGGCGGGGGTCCGGCCGGCGCGCCCCCGGCCCTCGGCTTCATTGGGCGCTTCTCCGAGCGCCTAGAACGGGGGTCTCGAGATGCGCGGAGCCGGCGGATCAATGGGACGCGCGGGAGGAGGATGGGCAGGATCTCGGCGGCTGGGCCTGACGTGGCAGCTTCCCCAGCCCGGGAGGTGGAGCGGGCGCGGGGAGAGGTCACCCCGCTCCCCACCCTGCACCCTCGAGGACTGGCCTTTAGGCCAGGGTGTCCGGGCAGGCCTGTCCCTAGTGTCCTGAGTCTGGGCTTCGCCCCAGCTCTCGGGTGCAGGATCGCGCTCGCCACAGGAGGAGGAGGTATGGGGAGGTCTCTAATCGAATTTCTTGGGCAGTTAATGCTGCTTTGAGGAACGAACCAGTTTGTCAAACTCCGAGTGTCTCCCTCTAATAACGGGTTCTCTTAAACCTGCGGCGGGGCGCCGGGTACGGCAGAGGTCTCTGTGGTCTCCTGTAATTCCTCACTCCACGTCACCAGTGAGTTGGCGGCTCCCCCTTGGGGAGTACACATTTCATGCTCACATTGCTGGAAGGCAGTGAGACACTTCTTCCCCGGATAGTAGTGGTGTTTTACCTTCCATTAGCTCCAAAAGCTTAAGAATGGAGAATTTTTAAATAATTTCTTAAAATGCAATGTCTTCCTTAAACATATTTTTGATGCCACGGCCTCAGTATAACAATGTCTGATGAATTAATTAAGTTTTGTAAACAGTAAAAGATGGAATCCCAAGGGACCTGGGTGGCAGAGATAGATACAGTTTACCTACTGGGCTTCTCAACATTTTTCATCTCTAAAGTTACACCCCCCCCCCCATCTTCGACTGCTGTCTTCAGGCCTCACCTATCTCCCTGGAATATAGCTGAGATCCAGGAAGTAAGCAAAACCAAAAAAGACCTTTGAGCAATCAAAATGGATGTGACAAAGTCCATGGACTGAAACCAGCGTGTTTGACTTGGAGGTGATCTCTCAATTTACACATAGTTCTCAGGAGCTCAGGTTTCCAGTGACAGCATCGCAATTTCAGTAATTTTGATAGCTGATATTTAAGCGCTTGTTATGTACTAGGTAGTGAGCTAAGTGCCTTATATGGCTTAGCCAGCGTAGTCCTGGAAATAACCTGACGGGGCAAGTGCCATTGTCCCCATTCTGTGGACAAGGAAACTGAGTCTTAGAAAGAGAAAATTAGTGGTAGGGCCAGGATTGGAACACAGGTAATCAGGATTTAAATAAATATCTATTTGGCCTAAGTAATTTTGGTTTAAACATTTGATGCCAGGTCAGTAATTTAGGTCATTTTTTGCCACACTCAGAAAATGTTATTTTCCCCCTGCTTTATTGAGATATAATTGATATATAACATTGGATTGATTTTTGGTTTACAATGTTAAGGAATGTGTATATATTGCAAAATGAGTACCACGAGTGTAGGTAGCATCCATCACCACATATATTACGTTTTTTTCCCTGGTGGTGAAATATTTTAAGATCTAAGCAACTTTCAAATCTACAGGACACGCTTGTTAACTGCAGTCACCTGGCCTCATATGACCATCCGCAGGATTTCCTTACCTCCTAGCTGGAAGTTTGTACCTTTTGCTCAACCCCTGCCCCTGCCATGCTCAAAGATATTATTATTTTTTTTTCTTTTTTTTTTTGTCTTTCTGTCTTTTCTAGGGCATGTGGAGGTTCCCAGGGTAGGGGTCCAATTGGAGCTGTAGCCGCCGGCCTACACCAGAGCCACAGCAACACCAGATCCAAGCTGCGTCTGCGACCTACACCACGGCTCACAGCAACGCTGGATCCTTAACCCATCGAGCAAGGCCAGGGATTGAACCCGCAACCTCATGAGCTATGATGGGAACTCCCGAGATCTTATTTTTAATCTCTATTGTCACTCCAAAATCTTTGTAAAAGTCTGCTCTTTCACATGTTTCTCAGAATTCCCTTCTCTGTCAAGTCATTAAATGTGGAGACGCTATCTCCTAAACACATGTCTCAGCTAAGTAATGCTGAATATAGAATTCTTAACGGAACCTTGAGTGATAGGAGAAAGTGAGAGCGTTTGCTATTTTGTTTGTTTTTTCATATTCGCTATTTTCATTTGGGAGATTTAGGAGCATTTAGTAAAATACAAGCTACTTCAGCCAAAATGATAAGGAAGGTAAATCAAGTTAAGTGTGTGTGTTTGCCAAGTATTCCAGTAGGTCCTCAGCTCTTCTCATTGGCAGACTTAGGATCATTTTAGTTCTCACAGGTGAGACTTCCTGGCCTTGTAAAAATCAAAATCACCAAGATTATTTGTTCAGAATTAAACTCTGAATTAGACTAGCTCCCGTGTTTCGCCATCCTAAATTATAAAGTTGTTTAGAGACTTTGGAAGAGTAAGAATTTGATATGAGTTTCTCAAATAACTGGAATAGGAGACATACACATTCAGGTTGTGTTTCTCACTTTGAAAATACTGGTATTAGGGTTTGTTTTAGGATTTTGGTGCTGTAGCCTGGGAGGGCAGTGGCACCCATGGCATGTGGAATTTCCTGGGCCAGGGATCAAACCCCGGGCCACAGCAGCGACCAGAGCCACTGCAGTAACAAGGCGGGATCAGTAACCTGCTGAGCCACAGGAGCGTGTCTGCCACTGTCATTACTGGGGCGGTGCCCAGATGAAATGTTTCTCATCTTTCTGAGCTACGCTTGCTGCGGGAACCACAGTTTGCTCAAGTTACCACTTTGTTTTCCCACACACTGACCTGGGTGGCATTGGGATCCAGCCTTGGTTTGTAGCTGAAGAACTTCCTGTCTGTGTTTTCCGATGGGCTGCGAGAATTTTTAAGCACTGCAGCTACTGTGTTAAAGCTACTAGTGGACTTTGGAGTTCCCATCGTGGCGCAGGGGTTAACGAACCCAACTAGGAACGGTGAAGTTCCCACGATGGGAACTCTAAAGTCCACTAGCAGCTTTAACACAGTAGCTGCAGTGCTTAAACCCGATGAGGTTGCGGGTTCGATCCCTGGTCCTGCTCAGTGGGTTAAGGATCCGGCATTGCCGTGAGCTGTGGTGTAGGTCGCAGGCGGGCCTCAGATCCTGCACTGCTGTGGCTGGGGTGTAGGCCAGCAGCTGTAGCTCCAATTAGACCCCTAGCCTGGGAATCTCCATATGCTGCAGGTGTGGCCCTAGAAAAGACACACACACAAAAAGCTACTAGTTCCCGCAATGGTTAACGAATCTGACTAGGAACCATGAGGTTGCGGGTTCAATCCCTGGCCTTGCTCAGTGGGTTAAGGATCCGGAGTTGCCGTGAGCTATGGTGTAGGTTGTCGATGTAGCTCAGATCCTGCGTTGCTGTGGCTCTGGCGTAGGCTGGTGGCTACAGCTCCAATTAGACCCCTAGCCTGGGAACCTCCATATGCTGCGGGAGCAGCTCAAGAAAAGGCAAAAAGACAAAAAACGTAAAAAATTAAAAAAAAAAAATTAAGGAAGCTACTAGTGGAGTTCTTCTGAGATCCCCAGCTCCCAGCCAGCCTCCCAGCCCTCCCCTTCCCTCCTCCACTTGTTGCTTCGACCTTTGTTAGCTGCTGTCCTGTAAGTGGCAGGTCTTTCATCCTGCCAAACGTGCCAGTAACGTACAGTGCCCCTGCATTTCTTGTAATTGGACACTCTGTATTTTTCACACTCGGGGAGAGCACCTCATCTTTTATTGTCCTTAGTACTTCAGGAAGCTTGTGCCTCCCGTTCCCAGCCCCCTCTTAGTAGCAGCTGTCACCTCTGCTCTTTTGAGTGCCAGTCTCCTGTGTCATTATTGCTGTCCCTCGCCGACCACTCAGCATGTGCCAGGCACTGGGGACACAGTTTGGAGCAGCAGCTTGTCGCTGCCAAAAGTCTCTGCTCCCAAGAAAGCTGCAACTTAGTTGATAAGACGTCTATACCAAGATAAAAATACAGGGTATCAAACTCCATAGGGAGTAAATGCTGTGGCTGTGAAGTGGCAAGAAAGACCCCACGGGAGGGTCTGAGACTTCGGTGAAGAAAAGTGTGAAACTAGGCTGATGGGCGTAGATGACCGCAGTGTATGTTCCCGCCGCGGTCCTGGACAGGACCAGGCAGGCCGGTGAGGAGGCAAGACGCTGCCTATCCCCAGATTTATTGACTGATTCCGACTGTCATCACAGTCAAAGCCAAGAAACTGGGAGAAATACTCTGCAGTAAGTCTCAGTGACCGGGCTCCCCCCCACCACCACCCGGTGGCCTAGCAGTTAAGGATCCGACGTCACTGCTATGGTTCCATCCCTGGCCTGGCCAAAAAGAATTCCAAGTGACAGACAGTAGGTTAATATCCATAGTAAAATACTCCTACAAATTAAGAAAACAAACCTGTATGATTGGGTCATTTTGCTGTACAGCAGAAATTGGTACAACATTGTAAACCAACTGTACTCTAATAAAAAAGTAAAACAGAACAACACAAAACAAACCTGATAGAAAAATGGGCAAAGTTGGCAGTTCACAAAAGAATAATAGAAGGCCAGTTAAGTGTGAAAGAATGCCATCTCACTCATAGCTAGGAACTTGGGCAGTAGGACAGCAGTGCATGCCATCCTTTGCCCGCTGAGTGGGAGAGAGTCCAGGGTTTAGGATACAGGCAAGGGTGTGAGGCACAGGGTAGTCTCGTCTAGTGTTAGTGAATGTATCAGTTGGCACAGCCCATGCAGGCAAGTGTTCATGTATTTTATCCTAGCATTTCTAGGGAATTTGAACTGCAGATACTGTCATGCACATGAGCAAACTATATATAGATATAAAGATGTTTATTGTACCTAAATAAGTGTAAAACACAGTTGATGGATGAAAAGACATTCATGTGGTATATATGAGAACAAAAATTGTACACGACCCAAATATTCATTAATGGGGGGGCTGGTCACACAAATGTTGGTACATTCACACTGTGGAACACTATGCAGCCATGAAAAAGGATGAGCTAAAAGTATGAACAGAAGATGTATCTGAGATATTCAGTTTGAAAAGCAAATTGTAAAGCGAGAGATTGTGCACGGCCCTTCAATAAGGGGCAGGTGTGTGTGGACACACGAGGCAAGGGGCTTTAAAAAAAAAAAAAAAAAGCCTGGAAAGTTGCACTTAAAATGGAGGTAGGAGGGGTATTTAAAAGGTCCTTTTGGCTTTTACTCCATATATTTCAGCCCAGTTGGTATTTTTAATAAAACAGCATGAATTCCTCTGAAAATAAGAAAAAATGGCAAAGCAATACATAGTAAAAAGCTGTTATTAAGTATATGTAGTGTGGTAGGTATAGTAAAAACAAGGTTTTCCAGGAGTTCCCGTTGTGGTGCAGTGGTTAACAAATCTGAGTAGGAACCATGAGGTTGCGGGTTCGATCCCTGCCCTTGCTCAGTGGGTTAAGGATCTGGCGTTGCCATGAGCTGTGGTGTGGGTCACAGATGTGGCTGGGATCTGACATTGCTCTGGCTCTGGCGTAGGCAGGTGGCTACAGCTCTGATTGGACCCCTAGCCTGGGAATCTCCATATGCCGCGAGAGTGGCCCTAGAAAAAAGGCAAAAAGACAAAAAAAAAAAAAGCAGGTTTTCCTACAGTCCCACAGTTTGGTCTAATTTGTCCCCCTTAAGGGGCCAGGTATGTCATGGGCCCTGGCTCACCTGGAGTGTGCGGGGCCTGAGCTTGGACCTACCCTCTGCCTCCAAAGCCTCTCTTTCCCTCGGTCACAAGAGCTGTGTTAAGAGTCAGTGGCCGACTGCGGGGCTGCTAGTTCAAGGGTAAATCCGTGGCTTTTCAGAGTGATTCTGGACCCTTGGAGACAGCGGGTCAGAGCACGGCGCCCAGGATCCTGTCGAATGCTGCGGGCGGATTATCCTCATGGTCTGACCTGCGGTGCTTGCTCGCCCGCCAGCTGTTGCCAGGACAAAAATAATTCGTGGGAGGCTTTTCCGCTTGTTTGAGGGCTCTCTTCTGCACACCAGTGCGAATGTGAGAAATGCACTTTTGACCTGCAGCTTAATTTAAAGTAGTGTACACTGGATTATTTAGTTGTCTGCCTTTACTAAACTTAACTTGGTCCAGGGAGGAAAGGCGGGGGTGGTGTTCAGTTTAATGACTGGTTTCCACCTGCAAGTTATACTCCCTGGTGTGCATGTTTGGTGCATTTGCTGTTGGGTGTGAGTCTTCTCGAGAGCTTGTTCCCGGATAGCAAAGAGCCTTCGAGTGCTGAGGTCAAAACGCAGGGAGCCCCTCTGGCTCCAGAGCCAGTGTTCCCCCTGGAAGGAGATTCCCGCCCCTGCCTGCCCTGTCCTCCCCGGGATCCCTGCCTTCCTGAGGAGGCAGAATAGCTGTTCTGTTTTAAAGGGAAAAGCTGCCACCTGCTCGGCAGGATCTCAAGCCAGGAAGAATAGGGTGGTGCTATAAGGATGCTCAGATTTCCATCGAGGCAGCTCCCGCATGGCTTCTGCACCAGGGGGCAAGCTGCTGGTCTTCTCCTCCCCCGCTCTGGCTGGCAGTAAATCAGGGCAGAGCCCAGAGCCCACCCCCTATTTATGGGCACAGAGACACAGTGTGACCTAGAAACTCGTCGGAGGTGTTAGCCCAAAATACCATAAAATGAGAAAGTAGCCCCATGACATTGAGAATAAAAATGAATTACATTTTTTTGTTGTTGTTCATTCAGCAGCTATTTTCTGGGCCCTGCTGTGTGTCAGGCCCAGTGCGCCACACAGAATTGAGAATGAAATAAGGCCCGACCCCGGCCTTTGGAGAGCTCTGTGTCTGGCGGAGGTAGGCGAGAGGGGGGCAGGCAACGGGATAATCGCAGTATATATATAAGTCCTGCAACAGGAGCTGGGGCAGCAGCTGGCATGAAGTAGTTCCCATTATATACTTGCTGAACGAACAGCACTGAGGGAGGGTGTCTTCAAAGCCGACTTCCCAGAGGAAGTGATATGTGAATTGAGTCGCAGAGGGGCGTGGTACAGGCAGTGCGATAGCCCCTGGTTTTTAGTACAGGCATGCTGAAAAGGAGGACAGATTTCAACTTTGCCTGGCTTCCAAAGTTCCATTAGAATAAACCCTTTGCAGCAAAATCTGCCGGTGTTTATCCTATAATTTTTTTTAATTAAAATATTGGAAAGAACCAGAAGTTCCCCTTGTGGCTCAGCGGTGACAAACCCGGCTAGCATCCATGAGGATGCGGGTTTGATCCCTGACCCTGCTCGGGTTGCTGGGAGCTGTAGTGTGGGTCACAGGTGCAGCAGCTTGGATCTGGCATTACCATGGCTGCGGTGTAAGCTGGTGGCTACGGCACTGATTGGACCCCTAGCCTGGGAACTTCCATATGCTGTGGGTGTGGCCCTAAAAAAAACAAAAAAACAACTGTCCTTTCTCCCCTTATCTTGTCTTCTCTCTCCCACGTCCTCTACGTCAATGGCAGCCTCGTTGTTTCTCCTTGGAACGTTGATCTTCCATAAGGAAAAAAAATGTGTTCCCTGTTACCGGGGCAAAGGCTGTAAGGGGCAAGCTTGCTGGCTCTGTCTCCACCTTTGGCCTTTGAAACTGGTTACTACTGATGGGTCCAGGACGGTAGAGTCAACTTTTTCTTCAACTTTTATTTAGATGTTTTTGTAAGTAGGCCGGAGGGGCAATTATTCACACCCAGAAAGTGGCATTTTTAGATCCAGGCTTTTTGTTTCTACGAACTCTAAAATTGTTTTCTAAAATAGTGTTTTTTTGTAAACTATCATTTAAAACAATGTGATTTTCACATTTTGGAATAATGTCACTCATGGTTGGGTGCAGTGACATATCTGCTAAATACAGGCTTGCCTGAATGTCTGATGGTGTGAAGACGCAATGGAGACGGGGTGGACGGGTTCTGACACCTGGTAGGTTCTTTTTCCTTCAGGAACTCACTCTTTCTCCAACATCTGAAACCCGTAGTTCACATCCTTTGTCTGATGATATTTGGCCAAATGCGGATGTCAGGTGCACTCTGTGTGACCTTCTGGATGTTCCCAGCTGGGTCTCCATGTGCCACCCAGTGCTCTGCCGGTCGGGTGGCGATTGGACGTGGAGACAGTTCCAGGATATCAAAACTGCTGCTTTGGAAAGACTAGCAGGTCCCCACCCTCTTGTTGCCATGGTGCCCGGGAACATTCTTGTGTGACTCGGAGGTTGGTTGTGTGATCAATCTAAGAGGTGGAATTTTTGAAAAATTTTCACCTGTCCAAGTAAGTACTGTCCTCAGCCAGCAGCCGCCTCGGGAGGCCGTGCCAGGCCCGGAGGAACTGCTGGTCACACTTTCCCCCGAGGCAGCCTCTCCCACTTGGTTCCTCACCTCCTTAAATCCAGTGAGAGTCCAACTCCATCCTCGAAAGATTTGTCACCATGGGGAACGGTTTTACAATGGGAAGCTGCTGGAGGCAACGGACCGCTTACAGCACTAAATAACAGCAAAATTTTTGAAATAAATTTACTCCTCCTCGGAGATATTTGAGAAGTGTACCGTGCGTCCTGGGGTATTGATGCTGGCATTGGTAGGTCACTGTCCTGCAGTCGCCCATCAGCGAAGGGCAAAAGGCGGTTAGAACCTGCCTGAACGCGTGCGCTGGGGAACGTCGAGGGGAGGAAAAACCGAAAGTGCCCGCGGGTACTGCGCGTCGGCTCAGATGTCAGCTCTGGCCCCGGTGCCCCGCTCTGCAGTGCGGCTCCAGCGCGGGGTCGTGCCGAAGAGTGATCCTCTTCCAGGCCCCTCTAACCCTTTCCTTTTGTCCTTTAGGTATTTCTGGGAAAAGCCAGCTTCTGTTTGCACTGGTCTTCACAACACGTTACCTGGATCTTTTTACTTCATTTATTTCATTATATAACACGTCTATGAAGGTATGGTATGGCGCCCAACCGAATGGATTTTCTCCGTAATTCGCAGGCTTCTGTAATCAAACTGTTTAAGTGTAATTAAACTGTCCCCTGTGCACTTAATTAAGCATCTTCAAGAATAACGTCTTGAAGTTCCCTGGTGGCCCAGCAGGTTAAGGATCTGGGATTGCCACTGCTGTGGCGCAGGTTCCATCCCTGGCCCGGGAACTTCTGCATGCCATAGGTACAGCCAAAAAAATTTTAAAAAGGAAGACTGCCTAAATATGCTGATCTAGACTTAAGCACTGTTAAACCCCCCAGAACATAAAACTGGGAATAAAGTGTTACCACTGAGCATATTTTTTTCTGTTTGGAAGCAGTACTAAAGTGCTTTGCACTTGGAGATGTTTTAGTTCCTCAACTGTGATAAATTTCTAAAGCACTTGAAAACCCTATAAGAGGGGTGACAATTATATTTCCAAGGAGTGGGAAATTACAATCATAGACTTGCTGAGAAAACCAGCAGGTTGGTTCAGAGCGAGAAGCGAAAGCCGGGTTCCTCACTGCCCAGCCCTATCCTGTTGCTCCATGAGGTGTTCCGTCTTTGGTGTTTTTACTGTGCTTAAAAACATCTATACCATAATTTACTTAATACGGTTTTCAGGAGTTCCCATCCTGGCCCAGCGGTAACGAACCCCATTAGCATCCATGAGGACGAGGGTTCGATTCCTGGCCTTGCTCAGTGGGTTAAGGATCAAGCGTTGCCATGAGCTGTGGTGTAGGTCACAGATGGGGCTCAGATCCCACAGCGTTGTTGTAGCTGTGGTGTGGGCCGGCAGCTGCAGCTCCAGTTGGACCCCTAGCCTAAGAACTTCCATTTGCATCCCTAAAAAAGAAAAAAAAAAAAAAAAGCGTGTGTGTATATATATATGGTTTTCAAACCCTTTACCATATCCATGACATGTCTGGTGTTCTATTTTTCGTAATTCACATGAATACAAATGTATAACCATCAAAATGCAGAATGTTTGCATACCACCTGGCATCCTGTGTCCCACCAGCGTGCCATGCTCCCTGCTTAAGCTGCCTCAGTTCTTTCCCACAGGCAGTGGGCTCCCACTTGGTGAACCCCCTAGGGCACACTGGGAGCGGCGGACACAGGCAGCCCGCATGGTCTGGCGGGCCGTGGTAGACCGATCACAGCAGTTCTGTTTGCGGTTGGTGCTGTGAAGAAGTGCGGGCTTTCAGGATGTGTGAAGGGTGTCTCATTGCATTCATTCGTTCATTCTTCCGATGCTTAGCGAGCGACTTTGTGCTGGACGCTTGGTAGACGCTTGGTCATGGGCACCCAGGAAAGTCAGGTTTAAGCCAGCGCCATTGGCATGATATTAAAACAGTTCCCCCAACACTGTGTGTTCAAAGGCATTTTTATAAGCGTGGGTCAAAGTAGACAAAGCCGTATTTGAGCCTGTGGTCTTTACTAAGAAGCAAACTTGTGTTACCTGTAAGTCATTCCATTGTTCATTACCAAGGGATGGGAGCCTCGTCGTCAGGAAATAATTAGCTTTTACTCACAAATGGCGAGGTCCTTGCTTGCGGTCCAGGCAGGTTAGAACTGCAGCCGTCAGAGGTGTGTGAGCAAGACTCCTCTTCCCTCCCCCTCAGCACGCACGGCTTCCAGAGGAATCCTTGCTCGCTTAATTGTAGCTTCCAAGCACTACGTCCTGCAGATCAGGCGAGTGAGAGCCACGTTTTATGTGTGCCCAGCTTTTACTTGAAATGCCAGGCAGTGGGGAGAAAGTAACTGCTTTCCCCAGTGGCGGCTGAAGCCTGGGCTGGCGGGGGCAGGGGCCTCTGTCCATAGATGGGATTTGTGTGTACATGTAGGTTACATCTTATTTTATTCACGTACGTAGACTTGTGTGTAGCGAGAAGTCCTGTGACAGCGCGCGAGTGTTCCTTGTCCCTGAGTGTGTGCTGAGGAGCGAGCGGGGTGTGTGTGACTTCTTCAGCGTGTGAGTGTGAACAACAGCGTGGATGTTTTGTTGACTGTTTATTTGCAAGTTAACTTCATGAGAAGCTGCCAGGGACAGGAGTTCCCTGGTGGTTCAGCAGGTGAAGGATGCGGTGCTGTCACTGCTGTGAATTTCCACATGCTTTAGGCGAGGCCAAAAAAAAAAGATGCCAGGAACAGTTTAGTGTCTTAGTTTTGTTTTGTTTTTAAGCATATGAGGACTTGATGGTGGCTCTCATTTTCTTATTAAGTCCTTTTGCCCAAATGTTTTCCTAATTGAGTTTCACAGGTTGGCTTTTCTGAAGAGAAGTGGTACCAGACAGTGCAGCTCCTCTCCCAGTTGTCTGTGTTGATGGCCTAAAACTGCTCTTTAGTCCTTGAGCCTAAAATTAGGCGGCCTGGTGTAATTTCAGAAGGTTGGGCTTTTTCCTTAGGTTCAGTGAATACATAGTGTTTCACCTTTCGAATGTGAAGGAACGGATAGCTAAATGGTAAACCCTCGCACAGCTGCATGGCTGGGTGAACGTGAGGCAGCAGTGTTTGACAAATCATCTCCTTTGGGCTTTTTCTTTTCTTATGTTACCAGACAAAACTGCATAGTAACACTGAATGTTCAGTGTTAGAGTAACGCAGTACAAGTTAAAAGCGTCACTGTAGTTTAACATGAGTTCCATTGTCTGTCTCATCTTTAGATGCAGCACTAGCTCAGAAATGCCATCAGGAAAGGCGTTGGTTTTGGACTGCTTTGCACTTCATGTTCCCTTGTTTTCTAAAGCTACTATGTAATAGTTTAAAATGAGACTGAAAATACGTTCTCGGCAGTTCCATATGAAGTTCCACTTACACCTGACCTGTGGTCCAGCAGTCCCACTCCTAGGTACTTACCCAAGGGAAGTGGAAACTTTGACTCATGGAAAAGCCTGTACCCCAGTGGTCGCAGCGGCTCTATCCACCCTCCCCCCCCCCCCCCCAGCTGGAAACAACCCACTTGCTCTTTAACTGGTCGGGGGGTGAACAGCTGTGGTACCCAGTCATGGGCTGATGCTTCAGAATACGGAGGGACCAGTTCCTAATACACATGGCACCACGAACTCAGATCACGATGCTTACTGAGAGAAGCTGGTCTTAAAGATGACATACCGACTCTAGAAAAGGCAGACCCCTCAGGGACCAAGAACACATCAGTGACTGCCGGAGCTCAGTCCGGGGGGAAGGCTTGGCGCTGCAGGGGCGGCATGAGGGCGTCTGCAGAGGCTGTGATGGGACTGGTCTGTGTCTGGATTCTGGTAGTGCTTGTGTGGCTTATAGAACTGTACACCCCCCAAAGTGAATCTTACTGTATTTAAGTTGAAATTAAAAATAAATAGACACACATATGGACGATGTAGAAAGCCAAGAGAGTTGGAACAATTGCAAGGTGTTGGTAACCCAGTATTTCTTCTTGTCTTTTCAGCTCATCTACATTGCCTGCTCCTATGCCACCGTGTACCTGATCTACATGAAATTTAAGGCAACCTACGACGGAAATCATGATACCTTCCGAGTGGAGTTTCTGGTGGTCCCTGTGGGAGGCCTCTCGTTTCTAGTCAATCACGATTTCTCTCCTCTTGAGGTTAGTTAAGAGGTTATTTAGTAGTCGTGTAGTTCCCTAGGGAGGTAGGCCTGTTTGCAGATGATCTGGGGTCATTTGGTTTCATTCCTTTTGTTGCTGTTGTTTGGCAAGCACCTGGCGCAGCATACACTGTGTGACACAAAAAATTGTGGACGGGAATTAAGCACCCAGTTTAGACACTCATGTGGGTGTCTGCTGAATATAAACTTGGGGGGTTCCGTGGTGACTTGGGTTAAGGCTCTGGCATTATCACTGCTGTGGCTTGAGGCACTGCTGTGGTGTGGTTTCACACTGCTGTGGCCTGGGAACTTCTGCATGTCGCTGCTGTGGCTAAAAAAACAAAAAAGAATATAAACTTGGCTTCTCTGATACTATGCAAAGTGCCCTGCCTGTCCGTTTGAAGAACCTGGTTTTCTCCCCACCTTTTTTTTTGACTTGTTTTCAGGGCCACACCAGCGGCACATGGAAGTTCCCAGGCCAGGGGTCGAATCGGAGCTACAGCTGCCGGCCTGCACCACAGCCACAGCAATGTCGGATCTGAGCTGTGTCTGCAACCTACATCACAGCGTAGGGCAACACCAGATCCCTGACCCACTGAGTGAGGCCAGGGATCGAACCCGCATCGTCATGGATACTAGTCAGATTGATTTCTGCTGTGCCACAACGGGAACTCCCTGCTCTGCTTTTGTCTCCTCTTGGTGTACGGGCACAGCTCACTGATGCCGTGTCCGTGAGTCCCTTAAGCGGCTCTGCTGGGCTCATCTCCAGGGAGTGAGGCTGGTGTGCAGGGCCTGCTCCTGAGCGCTCTGTCCGTCCTGAGCATCCTGGGGCTGATGCAGTCACTGAGCGATGGAGAGCGGCTGAGGTACAGGGCGCACCTTGGTTTTGAGACACCCCGGGGATGACTCGCAAGTCCTTTTGTCAGCTTGAATGAAGTGCTGTGTTGAGCAGAGCGTTTACATAATTACAACTCTGGCTTCTTTTGATGTAACCTTATGCCCCAAAGCCTGAAGAACAAGACAAATAGTGGGGGAGGAAAACAGCAGGGAGGGGGACCCACTCAGGGTTGAGTAGGGACCCCGTTCAGAGTGGGATAGGCGTTTGCAGGACGGAACATCATCTGCGTAGAGTCCCAAGATGGTAGAGGGAGGAAGGCCGCGTGGGAGCAGCAGGCGATGAGAGCTCCAGGAGGTGGGCGCGGCCGGGTTTCCTGCGGTCCCTGGAAGCCTTCTCCTTGTCGCTTCCGTGTCTGAGTTACCAGGTTGCGAGGCTGCTCTCTCCCGGGCTCGGGTGCCCGGGCTCCCTGCCGCGCGTGCCGCCTTGCAGTGACGCAGGGGTGTCTCCTGCGACCGCGGGCGGGGCCCTGGCCGTTGACCCCGCGCTCTCTCCCGCAGATTCTGTGGACCTTCTCCATCTACCTTGAGTCCGTGGCTATCCTGCCACAGCTCTTCATGATCAGCAAGACGGGGGAGGCGGAGACCATCACCACCCACTACCTGTTCTTCCTGGGCCTCTACCGCGCCTTGTACCTCGTCAACTGGATCTGGCGCTTCTACTTCGAGGGCTTCTTCGACCTCATTGCCGTGGTGGCCGGCGTTGTCCAGACCATCCTGTACTGCGACTTCTTCTACTTGTACATCACAAAAGGTGCGTCGGGCATTCCCCACGTGGTGCAGCCGGTTAAGGATCCGGCGTTGCCGCCGCTGTGGCTCAGATTCGAGCCACCCCCCCCCACCCCCCAACACAAAAGGGCACGTGTGCCTGCTGTGGTCTGTGCCCTGTGCTCTTTGAGGAGCCCCCTTGCCCAGCGTGCCCCTGATCGGACACTGGCTCACGAAGCAGGTCGGGCTTCAGGAGAACATTGTGGTGACCGAAAGTGACATCCTGGGTCGGGGTTGGCAGTCTGTCTTTTTTCCTTTGCTGTAGCTTTATTGTTTGTCTGCAGTGACACACTTCACTGTAAAATCAGCCAGAGCTACTAATTCTGAAAACAGTCACCCCAGATCCTCCCGCTCGGTGATGGGGATTTTATTGTTAATGTTTCAGTAAGTGTAATGACTTAATGGTACATGATGTAAGCTCTACTTGCTATTCTGCCATCAGCTTTTTTTTTCCCTTAAATATCTGCTTTTTTTGTTTGTTTGTTTTTGCCACAGCCATGGCATGGGGAAATCCCTGACCAGGGATCGAACCCATGCCATACGTGTGGCCTGCACCAAGGCAGGATCCTTAACCAGACGCACCACACAGGAACTTCGGTCTGCATCATTCCTAGCAGCCGTAGAGTATTTCATTATGTGTGTTACTGTAATTTACTTACTCAGCCCCCTATTGATGATGAGTATTTGGGCTGTTACTGGTTTGCTGCTGTTAAAGCCAGTGCAGAAATCAGCATCCTTGTATATGTATATTTTTGTATCTATATGAACAGAAGATACGTGACCTTCACAAAAATCTGATGAAAGCCATGGTCTTTGCTCAGGAAACAATGCACATTTGTACATATGCACACAAACATCCACATTTAGTTTTAGAGAATTCAGGAGCCCCTGTAACCCGGCCACAGACCCCCAGCTAAAAATCATCGCCATATAGTGAAATCCCTAAAGATGAAATTGCTAGGTATAGGGCATGTGTACCTTTTTTTTCTCCCCCTTGCTTTTTAGGGCCGCACCTGTGGCATGCGAAGTTCCCAGCCTGGGCTAGAGGTTGCCGGAGCTGCAGCTGCTGGCCTACACCACAGGCCACAGCCGTGCGTGGTCTGAGCCGCATCTGTGACCTACGCCGCAGCTCATGGCAACGCCAGATACTTAACCCAGTGAGTGAGGCCAGGGATGGGACCCGCATCTTCATGGACAGCGGTCCTTTTCATTACCAGCGAGCCATCAGGGGATCTCCAAGGGCATTTGCATCTCAGCTCTTTTTTTTAATACCCAGAGTTTCACAAGTTATATTTCAGTGTATGTCGATTAAGGGAGAAAGTCATGATAACAAAGAGTTGGGGTGCCCGTCGTGGCTCAGTGGTAATGAACCCGACCTGGATCCATGAGGTTGCAGGTTCGATCCCTGGCCTCGCTCAGTGGGTTAAGGATCCGGCATTGCTGTGAGCTGTAGTGTAGGCCGGCCGCTGCAGCTCCCATTAGACCCCTAGCCTGGGAAGCTCCATATGCCATGGATGTCACCCTAAAAAGACAAAATAAGTAAATCAAAACAAAGAGCTGCTATGAATTGAGTGGCCATCTGAGTTGAATTCGTATTTTTAAATTCCACTGCTGTGGCATCCAGATACACAAAGAAAACTCCAGCCTGGCTGTGTAGGACATTTTCACAGTTCACAGACGCCAAAATCAGATGAGCGTTGCTTGTCAAAAGCCTCTTTCCGTGGACCTTACTGTGTAGCCCCTTGTGCAGGCGTGTACCGCAGGCAGGCGCGCAGGGCTGGGGAGGAGGAACCTGGGAGCTGGTTGGGATCCGTAACCTTTGGTCTTCTCGCCCTCCCTTTACCCTTCCAGTCCTCAAGGGGAAGAAGCTCAGTCTGCCAGCCTAAGTGCCAAAGACCATCACCAGCATCTGCCCTTCAGGTGCTCGGACAGGATTCTTACCACAGCAGAGGCACAAGATGCTTGACACGGAACATCAGAAACGCCACTCTTCTGTTGCAGATGGTCACCGTGGCTCTGTGCGAACCCAGAGGGAAAGAACCAGAAGGTTTCTGTTTAATGCATCTTGCCTTATCTTTTTTTATTACTATGTACAAAGATTTTTTTACACAAAGAAACTTAATGCTGTATTAATAAATTCAGTGTGTAGCTTCAATTGGGGTAGTTGCAAAAGTGAAGGTTTCGTGAGGAATAAGTGCAAACTTTTTTTTTTTTTTTTTTAATTCTTGGAAATTCTTGATTCTTTGTGTCTGCAATGAAATTGTACTCCTTGACAGTTGGTAGATCATATATTCCTCCATCGCTCAGACTCGCATTCCACTCTATTTATTTTTTTGCCAAAAGACAAGGTATCTTTGAAATTCGAGACACTACGTCCCATTCGATGCAGTTGTTCCCAGGTCTTCCACCTGATGTGGAAAGCCTTCCTTGGACGTCACAGCACTACAGTTCAGCCTGCTAAGGATGGCTTGCAAGTCTCCAGGTTTTCATTACCAACCCCTTAGGCTTCTGAATGTAGGTGGAGTCTCACGTAGGGGTCACCAAAGGTGTCTGCTGTCCTCCGCTGCCTAGAAGCATCGGTTTGAGACTGTCCCAAGGGTGTCGGGGATTCGGTGACAGGGGCCCTGGGCTGCTTGCCGTCTGAGCGTGGGCTGCGAGAGACATTCCTGATTTTGCATCTTGGACTCCTCTAAGGAATGGAACACAAGTAGTTACCTGTCACTTTAACATTTCCCATTCCAGAAGATTCCTACAACCATGTCCATGCTCAGATTCGAATGTTGTTGACTAGCCACACTGTGGATAGCAAAATGATTGACCTTTTAAAAAACTGGCAGCCGCACTTGCCATTCTTTTTACTCTGACTTTTGTTTTTATTTTTTGTTTTGTTTTTACTGAGCTCTTGCATGATTTATCTTGTGTTACCATCCTAAATAAATGTTTTATTAAACATAGAATAAACTGTCTTTTTTTTAATGAATCAGGCTTTTGGAACAGCCTGTGTTAGGATGGCTGTTTTGGATTTTCAGTTGGCAACAAAAGCTCTCCCTGGGGCTGCAAACGTTTGCTCTCCACTTAATAATCTAAAACTTTTTGTAACTTTTGTAAGAATTGGAATTTCCCTCCTTATTTTGCTGTCATATCAATTTGCTGCATTTTTTTTTTATTTCTGTGAAAACCGTAGACTTTGTTTTTATGTGATGCCCCGTAAATGTTAAAGTGTTGAATACTAACAGTGTTTATTCCAAGAAGAAAGATGTAGTAGTTTTGCTTGCCACATTAAAGTATCTTGTGGAGGAAGGGAGCTGGATGGGGTTTATTTTGATCAGTGTGTCTCTTAATAGCTTTCTAAATAGGTGGTGTCACTGCACAGCTTAACCTGCTGTCTTCCTCGCTCTCATCTTGCTCTCCCTCCCCGCCCGGCCTCACACCTTTGCTTTTGGGTATCAGGGTGTCTTTCCAGCATCCCAGCCTTGGTTTAGTCTGTGTTTTTATCCTCTTTGGAAGATGTCGATAGCGTGAAGGAAGGGTGAGAAATCCTGTCCTAAGGGGAGCAGACTCCTTGCTGCCCAAACTGGAGGTGGGTAGGGGGCTCACACCTGCTCTTGTGCCTGTACATAACACGCAAGCTGGCATCGGTCCTTGGAGAGGACAGTGCACAGAGCACGCCACCTGATGTATGAAGCGCCAGTGCCTCCGTCAGTCATTCTGCCCAAGTGAAAATAAAGTGGACTCGGCCGTTGCCACCACCAGGGTGACCTCCTCAGAGGTGCCCGAGGGGAGCGCGGGACTGGGGCAGCGGCGGCGGCAGCCTCCCCGCACACGCTGGAAGCAGAGGCACTGTGTGATGCGCCTCACGAAGCACTGTTTCAGAATTGCTCTCACTTCCTGAATAAAGGTTATCAGGTAATTCATATATTTTATCGAGCTGTTTTATTTGTGTGAATTTTTCTTTTCATGTAAAAAGCATAAAGAGAAATGACGCAAAGGTAACGCATTTGCCCACTGAGTACCTGAAACGCTGCTGCTGCTGCTGCTGCTGCTCCTCGCGGACACACATCCATTCTCTGTCCAGGTTCAGCCACGGTGCTTCCTGCTTCCTTTTGGTCTGGGCACAGGGAGAAGTGGGGGGAGGATCCAGCCCAGCCTTTCCAGAGATGCCGACAGGTTGGACGGTTTCCTGGAAGGGTCAAGCGGAGGCTCTGTATCCATAGAAATCCTAAGTGCTTTGTGGGAACCCCACCCTCTAGCTCTGACCTTGGATTTAACCGGAGCCTTGTTCCCGCTCTGTTACCGGCAGAGACTCCTGCTGCAGGACTTCCGTGAGGTGGAAGGGAGCACGTGTCCCTAAGCTCACGATGCAGAGCTCAGTGCCCACGAAGTCCCGGGGACCTCGGGACCCTCTGTTCCCCTCCCCGTCTTTGTGCTTAGCTTATAGGACAGCTGCGTCGGAAGCAGCTGGGCAGCAGTTCCTCTGACCCATTGGATAACATTGGTAGTTTCACCCTTGTTTGCAGAGCAGGCCTCTACAGAAATTGACTCCAGGGTTCCTTGCAAAACCACCCATCGGATGAGGGCTGGACTGGGGCTCCTTGTGGGTTTTTCTCAATGTGCTTCGCCCCCTAGTGGCTGTAGAATTTCTAAGGAACCTGCACTCTGCAGGGCAAACGCGGTGCCCTCCCCTGCCAGCCTCATCTGGGTTAACCTTTGAAGCGTGGGATCTTGTGCCCATGATGGGGTGGGAGAGTGGGGTATCTTCCAGTTCTGAAATAATTTTTTTTTAGCTCCACTGGAGGCATGTGGAAATTCCCCGGGCAGAGGTCAAACCCAACCCACAGCAGCAACCTGAGCTGCTGCAGTGATAATGCCAGATCCTTAACCCACTGCACCACAAGGGAACTCCCGAAACAATTCTTTTATCCTTGAAATTTAAAGCAAGTTTGCCACATAATATATAACATTGATCCTTTTAGGGAGTTCCTGTTGTGGCTTAGTGGGTTAAGAACCAACTAGTATCCATGAGGATGCAGGATGCTCCCTGGCCTCACTCAGTAGGTTGGGGAGCCGGCGTTGCCATAAGCTGCAGCGTAGTTTCAAGCTGCAGCTTGGATCTGGCATTGTTGTGGCATAGACTGGCAGCTGCAGCCCTGATTCGACCCCTAGCCTAGGAAATTCCATGTGCCACAGGCACAGCCCTAGGAAAAAAACAAAAAACAAAATGAAAAACATTCATCTTTTTATATCATGACCTGGATTTTTTTTTTTTTTTTTTTTTTTTTTTTTTTTTGGCTTGATGAGGGATTTCAGTTCTCAGACCAGGGATTGGACCTGGGCAGTAGCAGTGAAAGCACTGAGTCCTAACCACTAGACCACCAGGGAGCTCCCATGATGGTCTTTTTTTTTTTCTTTTTTTTTTGGCTCTTTAGGGCTGAGTCCATGGCATATGGAGGTTCCCAGGCTAGGGGTCTAATCAGAGCTACAGCTGCCAGCCTACACCACAGCCACAGTAACACAAGATCCGAGCCACATCTGCAATATACACCACATCTCACAGCAATGCTGGATCCTTAACCCACTGAGCAAGGCCAGGGATCGAACCCGCAATCTTACAGTTCCTAGTCGGATTCATGATTGCTGTGCCATGACGGGAACTCCAGGGTGCTTTTTTTTATACTGCCAGAACTTAATATTCCAGATTTCTGACCCAGTTTGGCCTTGGGCACTTAAAAATTGAGTTTTGAGGCAGACGCTACACTATACTTGGCTCCATTACCAAAACAGATTGAAAATACAGAACCTACTTACTCATAAGTTTTCCGAGACAGTAGTTCTGTAATAGAAAAAAATGACGTTCCCTGAAGCTAAGACCTGATTCGTTTACTTCAGGTTCTGAAAACTGAAGATTTCAGGACTTAAAAGAATGCTTAAAGGAGTTCCCATGGTGGCTCAGCAGAAACACACCCAACTCGTATGAGATGTGGGTTCCATCCTTGGTCTCACTCCGTGGGTTAAGGATCTGACGTTCCCATGAGCTGTGGTGTAGGTTGCAGACTTGGTTCAGATGCGCATTGCTGTGGCTGTGGTGTAGGCCAGCGGCTACAGCCCCCATTTGACCCCGAGCCTGGGAACCTCCATATGCCGTGGGTGTGGCCCTAAAAAGACCAAAAATAAATAAATAAAAGAATGCTTGGAGAAACAAGTGTCCAACTGAAAGCTCGCCTGGCTAAAGCATCCCACCCCCACCCAACAGAGACAATAGCAGCAAACATTAAATGCAAGGATATTAATCCTTCTTGGAACATAGGGATTTACTCAAAGTCCCAAAGGGAGAAATAGTGAAAGATAGGAATCAGTTTGGAAAAACAAAGAGTAAAGATCAGTTTCTCCAAGTTAATGTGAAGACGAAATGCCAAGAAAGCTGAAGAGCACCCACTGTTACTTGCAAATAGAAAGTAAAATTACCTGAAAGAACAAGTAAGAGAAGGATATCACAGATTTGCTCCCCAAATTCAGGGTGAAGCAAATATGGCAGGGTGTACCCCCTTCTTAGGTCTGGATGGCGGGTCCTTGGTTGTCAGACATCTCTGTATTTGAAATGTTTCATCCTTTAAAAGGCATGATGGGAAATTCCCTTGTGGCACAGCGGGTTAAGGATCTGGTGTTGCTGCAGCTGTGGCATAGGTTGCAGCTGCGGCGTGGGTTCAGTCCCTGGCCCAAGACCTCCCACATGCCAAGGATGCAGCCAAAAAGAGAGTCATGATGGGTCATCCACCTTTTCCAGAGCTATGCTTTGACTTGGATATTTCATTTTGGGAGTGAAAAGAAATACTTGTTTTTAAAATTGATTTTTTAGGAGTTCCCTGGTGGCTCAGTGGGTTTAGGAGCCATTGTTGTCATTGCTGTGTCTCCAGTCACTAGGGTTCAGTCCATGGGCTGGGAAACTTTGGCATGACATGGGTACCACCACCAAAAAAAAAAAAAAAAAAAAAAAAAAAAAAAAAAAGATTTTTTTAAAAGCTCTATTTTAAAATAATAGCTATTTTTAATAGAAAAGTATTTTTAAATCTTTGTAAAATCAGGGGCTGCAGGAGTCACTGCTGTGGCGCAATGGGATCATCGGTGTCTGTAGCACCAGGACA
Source organism: Sus scrofa (assembly GCF_054392235.1). NCBI lineage: Eukaryota > Metazoa > Chordata > Mammalia > Artiodactyla > Suidae > Sus > Sus scrofa. The sequence continues at coordinate 4,669,977 of NC_139385.1, forward strand.
CAGGTTCGAATCCTGGCCCCACACAGTAGGTTAAGGATCTGGTGTTGCCACAGCTGTGGCATGGGTCACAACTGTAGCTCAAATCTAATCCCTGGGCTGGGAACTCCATATGCCACAGGGTGGCCAAAACAGAAAAAAGAAAAAATGAACTTCATCAAAAAATAAAATAAGAAAATAAATTTTAAAAAAGGGACACGTAGGCTTTGTGTGAAATATCCACAGGATGGCATAATATATTATTTTAAAATAGATCTAATTTGGAGTTCCCATCATGGTGCAGCAGAAACGAATCCAACTAGGAACCATGAGGATGCTAGTTCAATCCCTGGCCTCGCTCAGTGGGTTAAGGATCCGGCGTTGCCATGAGCTGGGGTGTAGGTTGAAGATGCAGCTTGAATCCTGTGTGGCTGTGGCTGTGGTGTAGGCTGGCAGCTACAGCTCTGATTTGACCCCTAGCCTGGGAACCTCCATATGCTGTGGGTCCGCCCCTAAAAAGACAAAAAATAAATAAGTAAATAAATAATAAAACAGATCTAATTTGGAGTTCCCTTGTGGCTTAGTGGATTAAGGACCTGGCATTGTCACTGTAGTAGCGCTGGTTACCGCAGTGGCAGTTTCCATCCTTGGCCCAGGAACTTCGGCATGCTGCGGGTGCAGCCAAATAAAGTTAAATAGGCCAGATTCAACTGACAGAATAACATTATGTGGAAATGGCAGAATATACCTGCAGTGATTAGAACTATATAAAATTTTTAAAAAACTATAAAATATATTTATCTTAAAAAAATGTGTAGAGTGTGCTCGTTTTGGCAGCACATATGGTAAAATTGAAACGATACGGAGAAGATTAGCATGGCCCCCGTGCAAGGATGACACGGAAATTCGTGAAGCATTCTGTATTAAAAAAAAAAAATGTATAGCACCTCTTTGAAATGATGGTTTTATGGTTTGCTGTCATTTGTAACTTTCAGTTCACAGTATCTTCTTTAGCAACAAGAGTTTATACGGAAGTATCCTCTTATTGCTAAACCTTACAAATCCTGTTTGCAAAAGGAAACCGTTGCATTTAAGAATATATGTGATCAAGGGTGTTCCTGTCATGGCTCAGGGGTTAACGAACCCGACTAGTACCCATGAGGATGCGGGTTTGATCCCTGGCCTCGCTCAGTGGGTTAAAGATTTGGCGTTGCCGTGAGCTGTGGTGTAGGTCGCAGATGCGGCTCAGGTCCCACGTGGCTGTGGCTGTGGTGTAGGCCAGCAGCTACAGCTCCAATTGGACTCCTAGCCTGTGAACCTCCATGTACCACGGGTGCAGCCCCTAAAGAGACCAAACAAACAAACAAACAAACAAAAAACCCAGGATATATGTGATCACAATCTTTTCTTTTCATTTTATGGCTTCACCTGCAGTATATGGACCCCTGGGCCAGGGGTCACATTGGAGCTGCAGCTGCAGGCTGTGCCATAGCCACAGCAATACCAGGTCCTCAACTGAGGGAGGCCAGGGATCTCAGCAACATCCTCACAGAGGCCTCTGCAAAGAGCTGGAGACTATGCACAAAGTGCAGCCCTGCAAGACCCTAAGCTGATGGGCCTGGGCTGATGGTTCAACAAGGTCACTCTAGCTGTTGCAGGGACAATGCACCATAGTGGGTAGTGGGAGGCAGAGCAGTGGGGAGGCCGGGCCAGGCACATCATGGAAGGGGGCTCGGACAAGGGTGGAGGGAAGTGAAGAGGCTGAGCAGTGGTCAGAACCTCTGCACTGTGGAAACGCCTGCCTGGGAGGAAGGGGTGGGCAGATCGGGCTACTCTCCACTCCTCAGCCCTGAGCTGCATGTGGCTCTGTAGCCAAAATGCAGCCTCTGTACACCGACACCAGTGAAATCTCAGAGACAAGGGTTTTGGGTGAAGCAGAAAGAACAGCATTATTGCTTTGCCAGGTAAAGGAGGATACAGCAGGCTAATGCCTCAAAACTGTGCCCTGCCTTGGGAGGGGATAGCAGGAGATTTTATAGGTTTATCTCAGAAGATAGGGTTATTGATTAAGGTGACTGTATTATTCTCCCTCCACAAATCATTTCAGAGTCGTGAAGTCCAGCGTCAGCCAGTCCCGTGATGCTTTCTGGTTGTCTTCGGAGTTATCGTTCCTTGACCTTTTCTCTGGAAAGAAAATTGCCTACAGGAAGGGATGTTAGGGCGTGTTTCAATTACAAAATAAATTGCTGGGGCGGAGGGGCGGAGTTCCTGTTGTGGCACAGCAGAAACTAATCCGACTAGGAACCATGAGGTTTCGGGTTCAATCCCTGGCCTCGCTCAGTGGGTTAAGGATCCTGCGTTGCGGTGAGCTGTGGTGTAGTTCGAAGATCTGGTGTTGCTGTGGCTTAAGCCACAAGCCGGCAGCTGTAGCTCTGATTAGACCCCTAGCCTGGGAACCTCCATATGCTGCGGATGCGGCCCTCAAAAGCAAAAATAAAACACTAGGGGCAATATAATTGAAGCAGAAATTAACCTATAGTAAAAGAAAGCAATTAAGCAAGGAAGAGATCATTTGTGAAAAGCTGGAGTCTAGGTACAATATAAAGTTAGTGAGCCAAGGCAGAGCGTGTAACATCGTGTCTCCATGTTGCTACAACGCTCATGTTTTTACTAATCATTAACTTTTTTTTTTTTACATAGAGTGTGGTTTTATTTTTTTATTTGCTTTTTAGGGCAGCACCTGCAGTATGTGGAAGTTCCCAGGCTTGGGGTCGAACTGGAGCTGCAACTGCCCGCCTCTGCCATAGCCACAGCAACGAGGCTCTGACCGGGTCCGCGACCCATATAGCACAGCTCACTTGCGACACCTGATCCTTAACCCACTGAGCGAGGCCAGGGATGCAGCCGGCATCCTCAAGGATGCTAATCAGGTTAGTTACCTCGGAGCCACAACAGGAACTCCCTAATCATTAACTCTTGAGTGTTCGAGACTGAGGGGAGGCCTGGGAGGCTAAAGGAAAAGACTTTTACTGCAAAACACAAGGACTTAGGGTCTGGTACACGGTTTCAGCTTCAGGCCCAGAACCAGGGAAGGGTCCCAAGTCCGCACTCCAGACGGTGGAAGGCAGACGGAGCAAGTGCATCACAGACATGCAGCCCCACAGACCTGGGTGTGAGCTGCAAATCTGCCACTAACTGCCTCTGGGCTGGCGACGCCCTCGGGCCAGGAAGAGTCCTTCTCTCCAAATGAAAACAGCTGAACCGATTTCACAGGTGAGAAGACGAAGGTCTCCAGCATTTTCCGGCCCAGCGTCTTCTGCGCAGGCGCAGAGTCCCTGCGGCGGCCCCGTGGGGCTCAGTGCGCGTGCGCTGAGTCGGGCGCCTGCGCGGAGTCCCGGTCCGGCGCCGGCGGAGACGCGAGGTCCCGGGGCTCTCGGTGGCTGCAGGCGCGCGGCGGGCTGGCGCGGGGCCGGGCGGCGGGACCCTCGCCATGCCGGGAATGGTGCTGTTCGGCCGGCGCTGGGCCATCGCCAGCGACGACTTGGTCTTCCCGGGGGTCTTCGAGCTGTTCCTGCGAGTGCTGTGGTGAGGACGGGGTGCGGTGCGCGGCCGGGGCGCCGGAGGGAGGGGGCCGAGCAGCCGAGGGCAGTGTCAGTGTCCCCGGACTGCGGGCCGGAGCCGGCCCTGCTGTCTCGCAGGTGGTCGTCTCCACTGTCCGAGGAGCGGGGTGCCATTCCTCTGCCCATTCATAGATGGCACCCTGAGGCCCAGAGCGGGTGGGCCGTGCGCGGGGTCACCAGGGTGGACCCGCCACCGGTTTGTCCGCGCTGCAGGGCCCCGCACGCCCACCCCCCAGCCCCTGCGTGCGGACCTGGGATCGCCCTCGAGCTGGGAGCAGCCGCCTGCTTCACTCCCGCGTGGTGCGTGGACCCGCACAGCCTCTTGTATCTGCCAAATGCAAGATTGGCAGTAACACCCTTCGTGCGGTTCTTAAGCCAGTTGCAGCTGATTGTGGCTGAATTCCATGATGGGCATACAGACCTAGCATTTTACATTGTAGTCTTTCAAAGTGTGGAATCCGTGAGAAGTAGAATCAGGTGCCCGAAGTCTGTCCCCAGAAGGTCTGAGCAAAGAGTAATAATGTTTAACTATTAATATTAAAAAAAAAGTAGATTTTGGAGGGGAAAAGAATATATAAAAACATGAAATGTTATGAGCTGCTTCTCAGTTGTTTCATGGCTTTCAGAGCCAAGTCTTTCCAGATCATTTCCTGTTATTATTTCTAGACGCAGTCATCATCCCCCCCAAATGACAAAAGCATAGGAAGTTACCCCATGAGTTCCTGCTGTGGCTCAGTGGGTTAAGAACCCAACTAGTATCCCTGAGGATTCGGGTTCGATCCCTGGCCTCAGTCAGTGGGTTAAGGATCTGATCTTGGGCAAGCTGTGGTGTAGGCCAGCGGCTGTAGCTGATTCAGCCCCTAGCCTGGTAACTTCCATATGCTGCAGGTATGGCCCCCTCCCCCCCAAAAGTTACCCTAATCCACTTCCCCTTCTGGCCAGTTTCTTAATATGGTGACCTTGCCCAATGGTGCTGTGCCTGCTGCTGAAATTATTCTTGTGAAAAGTCACTGTTGCATTGCTGGTGCTGTGTTTCATCGTTCGCACTGAGTTACAAAATATACTTAAATGGGTCCACAGTCCTTGTCCTTTCAAGTTTATCAGTATTCACCGCAGAACTTCTTTCCATAGCTGGGTTCCCATCCTCTTGTTTTGCACCACACACCACAGATTGCCATGTGTTTGTCAGTGTCTTATTAATTCACGGAGGTATGAATTCTCTTGTTGATAATTGAACAAGCATATACTTTGTTGGTTTACCAGGTGCCTCTCTTGGGGTTATGATGGGTCTGTGTTCCAGCAGTTCATGTTGTGCCGAGACCAGCTGAGCAGGATGGGGCTGAAGAACGGGTGCTGTGAAACTTAAGGAAAAAGTTAACATAAAACAAGACACAGAGACATTTATCTTAAGTAAAAGTGGGAACCAGGGGAACTCAAGGTCTCAGGGACCAAGAGCACAGCCTCAAGAAACCACACTGCTTTGATTGTGCTCTTTAGGGTGACGTCAAGTGAGAAGGGGGTTGTAGGTGCAGGATATAGGTTTTTTAAGTTATTTTAAAAGTCACATAGCCGGTTGCTGATTAAGCTTTTATTCTGACATTTAGGCATTTAACAATCGTTAGCATTTGAGGAAGCTTGTCATCAGCTATCTATGCATAGCATCTAGAGAATCGCCACTGTGCTTCTGTAGACGTGTGCCTAGGTTTGCACCTTGGTTCTCCTTGCTAATGCATATCCTGCTAAGGACCCCTTACAAACCGCTTGAGGCCATGAGACTCCTCTTTTATTCTTAAGAGGACGTATCATACTGTGCAAACCAGTCTGCACAGGTCCAGCGAGCCTAGACCAACGCATTAAGTCCTCATTCCGCTGACCCTATGAATAACTTATGCCTTTAGATCTTTGTTCTTCAGCTTAAGTCATTTACCAGCACTGCGACTGTTTTTCAAGCGGGAAGATGGGATAAAGTAAAGCAGGACAAGATGGAGTTTTCAGCAAAGAGGCTAAGAAAATATTGTAGAAACATGTCTCGCGACAATGTTGCATTTGCTTGTTTACAGCTTTAAATATGTTACTGTGGGTATAGAATGAGAACAATGATGTAAGCATAGAAAGAATAAAACAAAAAAATTTTTTATAAGCCATACTCTTCAGTTGACTCAGTAAATCTTCTCTTGATGGAGGTTAAGTTTTTTTTTGTTTGTTTGTTTTTGTTTTTTTGGTCTTTTTAGGGCATATGGAGGTTCCCAGGCTAGGGGTCCAATCGGAGCTACAGCTGCTGGCCGACACCACAGCCACAGCAACACGGGATCAGAGCGGCGTCTGCGACCTACACCACAGCTCAAGGCAACGCCGGATCCTTGACCCACTGAGCGAGGCCAGGGATTGAACCCACATCCTCATGGTTGCCGGTGGAGTTCGTTAACCACTGAGCCATGACGGGAACTCCAATGGAGGTTAAATTCTAAAGAGAACCTTGACTGCTGTGGTGCGGGTTCCATCCCTGGCCAGGAACGCCCGCATGCCCTGGATGTGGCCATAAATAAGTAGATAAATAAATGAATAAAGTGCACCTCGCCTTGTTTTGGAAACTTTTAACTCCTTTAATTGCCTTTCGTCGTGTGTTACAAAGCAGCTCCTTCTATTCCGTTTCTGAGCCTTCGTGTTTCTCGGCAGGTGGATTGGCATTCTGGCCCTGTACCTCCAGCACAGAGGGAAGCTGAATTGCCCCGGTGGTGCCCTGCTCAGCAGTTACCTGATTGTGCTTATTGTCCTCCTGGCACTTATCATATGCACCATGTCTGCCATCGTGTGTGTCAGCATGAGAGGTAAAGAGTCGTCTTTTCTCTTTGACGCCTATTCTTTTTTTAACCGCGTTATTGAGATAAAATCCACATGTCATTACAATTCAGCCTTTAAAGGGCACAGCCCAGTGATCTTTTTGGTACGTTCACAGAGTTTGCATCCTCTCCCGTGATCAGTCACAGAGCGTGTCCTCACCCCCAAAGGAAATCCTGTACCCGTTAGAAATAACTTCCTCTTTTCCCCCCAACTCCCTCAGCTCTAAGCAGCCACTCCTCTGCTTCCTGTTAGAGCTTTGCCTATTCCGGACATCATATAAGTGGAATCTTCCGTGATGTGGCCTCTTGGACCAGATTCCTAAAGTTGGGATAATGGGAGTTCCCACTGTGGCTTAGCAGATTAAGGACCAGATAATGTCTCTGTGAGGATGTGGGTTTGATCCCTGGTCTTCCTCAGTGGGTTAAGGATCTGTTGTTGCAAGAAGCTGCTCTGTAGTTTGCAGATGAGGTCTGGACCTGGCATTGCTGTGGCCATGGCTGTGGTACAGGCTGGCAACTACAGCTCCGATTTGACCCCTAGCCCGGAATTCCCATGTGCCGCAGGTGCGGCCATTAAAAAAAAAGTTGCTGGAGTTCCTGTCATGGCTCAGTGGTTAACGAATCCCACTAGGAACCATGAGGTTGTGGGTTCGATCCCTGGCCTTGCTCAGTGGGTTAAAGATCTGACGTTGCTGTGAGCTGTGGTGTAGATCGAAGATGCAGCTCGGGTCTGGCGTGGTTGTGGCTGTGGCGTAGACCGGCAGCTGTAGCTCCAAATAGACCCCTAGCCTGGGAACCTCCATATGCTGTGGGAAGCGGCCCTAGAAAAGGCAACAAGCCAAAAAAAAAAAAAGTTGGGATACAGTTGATCTGTGTTATAGTATGTATCACTACTTCTTTTTTATGGTTGAACAATATTGTATCAAATGAATATACCAGATTAGTATATACCAGTTGGTATATTACAAATAATGCTGCTGTGAACATTCACATATGTGTGTTTATATAGCCGCGTGTCCTCATGACTCTTGGATATGTACCTGGGGTGGAATTGCTAGATCATAGGGTAACTACATTTAATTTTCTGAGGAACTCCCAGACTGCCTTCCAAGCAGCTGCATCGTTTTTCTCCCTCCCCGCCCCCCGAGCAGTTTATAAAGGTTCCAGTCTCCCCACCTCCTCAGCAACACTTATTTTCTGACTTTTTGACCATAACCGTCCTAGTGGGTATGAAATGGTATCTCACTGTGAGGTTTTTTGGCTTTTTTTTCTTCTTCATCTTTTTGCCTTTTTAGAGCTGCACCTGCGGCATGTGGAGGTTCCCAGGCTAGGGGTCTAATTGGAGCTGCAGCTGCTGGCCTACACCACAGCCACAGCAACACCAGATCCGAGCTGCATCTGTGACCTACACCACACCTCGTGGCAATGCCGGATCCTTAACCCACTGAGTGAGGCCAGGGATCAAACCTGCAACCTCATGGTTCCCGGTTGGATTCGTTTCCTCTGCACCATGATGGGAACTCCTCACTGTGGTTTTGGTGTGTGTGTGTTTCTTTGATGACTAATGGTACCGAGCATCTTTTCATATGCTTAGTGGCCATGTGTATGTCATTTTTGGAGAAATGTCTATTCAGGTCCTTTGCCCAATTTTTTTTTTTTTTTTTTTTTGCTTTTTTTTAGGGCTGCACCTGTGGCATATGGAAGTTCCCATGCTAGGGGTTGAGTCAGAGCTACAGCTGCCAGCCTACATCACAGCCACACCAACGCCAGATCGGAGCCTCATCTGAGACCTACACCACAGCTTATGGCAACGCGGATCCTTAACCCACTGAGTGAGGCCAGAGATCAAACCCATGTCTTCATGGGTACTAGTTAGGTTTGTTACCACTGAGCTACAATGGGAACTCCCTTTGCCCAATTTCTTTTAAAAAAGTTTAATCGCATCAGGTATAATGGAGAAAATAAAATTCATTATATTAAAAAAAGAGAAAGAAAAATCAAAGCTAAAGAATATAGCTACTGGAGTTCCCATCGTGGTGCAGTGGTTAACGAATCCGACTAGGAACCATGAGGTTGTCGGTTCGATCCCTGGCTTTGCTCAGTGGGTGAAGGATCCGGCATTGCCATGAGCTGTGGTGTAGGTCGAAGACACGGCTTGGATCTGGTGTTGCTGTGGCTCTGGTGTAGGCTGGCGGCTACAGCTCCGATTCGACCACTAGCCTGGGAACCTCCATATGCCACAGGAGCAGCCCAAGAAATGGCAAAAAAAAGACCAAAAAGAAAAGAAAAGAATACAGCTACTGTAGGCGTTCCCTCAGTGGGTTAAGGATCTGGTATTGTCACTGCTATGGCACAGGTTCAGTCCCTGACCTGGGGAACTTCTGCAAGTTGCAGATAGGACCAGAAAAAAAAGAATTACTTGTAAGAAGTCTCATAGTAATTGGAGTACACCAACTTTTTTGAAAAAAATAAATACACCAATTTTTGGTTAAAAAAAAAAAGTTTAATTGGGAGTTCCCATTGTGGCACAGCAGAAACAAATCTGACTAGTATCCATGAGGATACAGGTTTGATCCCTAGCCTCACTCATTGGGTCAGGAATCTGGCATTGCAGTGAGCTGCAGTGTAGGTTGCAGACATGGCTCAGATCCTGCGTTGCTGAGGCTGTGGTGTAGGCGAGCAGCTATAGCTCTGATTCACCCTTAGACTGGCAATTTCAATATGCCACAGGTGTGGTCCTAAAAAGAAAAAAAAAAAAGAATTGATGTATAGTTGACTTACAATGATGTGTTAATTTCTGCTCTACCGCAGAGTGATGCAGTTGTACATGCGTATACTTTTTCATATTCTTTTCCATTATGGTTTATCACAGGGTGTTGAATATTGTTCCTGGACTACACAGTAGGACCTTGTTGTTGTTTTTGTCTGCGGCCATGGCATGTGGAAGTTCCCAGGTCAGGGGTGGAACCCCTGCCACAGGAGTGACCCAAGATACTGCAGTGGCAATGCCAGATCCTTAACCCTCTGAGCCACTCAGGGACTCTGGGACCTTGTTGTTTATGCCAGCAGCTGTAGCTCGGATTCAACCTTAGACTGGGAATTTCCGTGTGCCGTGGGTTCTGTGTATCATAATTTGCGCTTGTTAATCCCAAACTCCTGATCTCTCCATCCCCACCCCACCCACCCTTGGTTGCCACAAGTCAGTTCCATGTCTCTGAGTCTGATTCTGTTTCATGGAGAAGTTTATTTGTGTCATATTTTAGGTTCCACATGGAGGTGATATCATGTGTTAGCTGTCTTTCTGACTGACTTCAGTGGTGTCTTTATCTCTAGATCCATCCATGTTGCTGCAAATTCCTTTGCCCAATTTTATTTTATTTTTTTAAGTTTTGTTCTTATGTATTTATTTATTGCCTTTTAGCGCTGCCCCCATGGCAGGGTAGGGGTCGAATCGGAGCTACACCTGCTTGTGCACACCACAGCCACAGCAACATGGGATCCGAGCCAAGTCTGCAGCCTACACCACAGCTCCTGGCAATGCTGGATCCTTAACCCGCTGAGCACGACCAGGGATCGAACCCCACGGATCCCCGTCGGGTTTGTTAACCACTGAGCCACGATAGGAACTCCCCTTCGCCCAATTTTAAATTGCATTCTTTGCCTTTTTGTTAATGCGTTGTAAGATTTACATCTTTTCTTTTTTTTATCTTTTTAGTGCTGCACCCGGGGCACATGGAGGCTCCCAGGCTAGGGGTTGAATTGGAGCTACAGATGCCAGCCTATACCACAGCCATGGCAACACACAGCCACAGCAACACTGGATCCCTGACCCATATCCCAGGCCAGGGATTGAACCCGCATCCTCATGGGTACTGGTTGGTTTCATTAACCACTGAGCCACAACGGGAACTCCCTACATCTTTTCTTTTCTTTTTTTTTTGGGGGGGGGGTCTTTTTGCCATTTCTTGGGCCACTCCTGAGGCATATGGAGGTTCCCAGGCTAGGGGTCTAATTGGAGCTGTAGCCACAGGCCTACACCAGAGCCACAGCAACGCGGGATCCGAGCCGCGTCTGCAACCTACACCACAGCTTATGGCAACGCCGGATCCTTAACCCACGGAGCAAGGGCGGGGACCGAACCCGCAACCTCATGGTTCCTAGTCGGATTCGTTAACCACTGCGCCACGATGGGAACTCCCCTACATCTTTTCTTAATGATAGTTTTTCCCATGTTCGTTTTCTGCTGACAGTCACTTAACTGAGTGTGTGTGAAAATGTTGGGAACCTTCCCTTGGGATGACTGGTTTGTAGGATGAGCTGAGCACTCTGGTGGCTAAAAGAGAAACTCATTAGTGAGTAAAAAACTCATCCATCAGAAGCAGGGCTGCCTGGCAGCCGCCATCCAGCGTGTTTCAGTGTTTTATCCCGGCTTGAATCCGGGCGTCGGAGGCGCGCTATGGACTGTAGGTGATGAGGAAGGAACTGGGAGGGGTGGCGGATGTCCTGGGGGACAGAATCTGGGTCTTGACTGTTAGAAGTTAGACCGAAACTCAAAGGATGATGGTTCTTGGGGAGAAACACAGAGAGAAGTGTTTGTGGCAAAGAGTTTCATGAGAAAAAGCCCTTGGTGTCTGGATGAGTGCAAAATGTGACGCCCACCATATACCGCAGAAACTCACGGAGAATAGAGCTCTGTGTGCTTCACTTTACCTCTGAGAACATGAGGTCTGGGTCAGAGAAGGTTCTAGGTGTGTGGTCTGCGTTGATTCCCACGTCTAGATGGTCACTGAGGCTGATGCTGAAGGGAAGGAAGAAGCTGTGTGTCTGTTGTGGCTGTAGCACCGGGAGGTTTCTGATGAGGTCAGAATTTCTGATGAGGAGATATTTAAGTTGGTACTATTTCAGGCAGAGGTTATCTAATGTAGTTGCTCTTTCTGTTCATGTTCCATTCTTTTTAGAATACCAGGTTTTTTGTTTGTTTGTTTGCTTTTTAGGGCCACACCCACGGCATATGGAGGTTCCCAGGCTAGGGGTTGAGTTGGCGCTACAGCTGCCGGCCTCCACCACAGCCACACCAGATTCGAGCTGCGTCTGCCACCTGCACCACAGCTCCACAGCTCACTGCAATGCCAGATCCTTAACCCACTGATCGAGGCCAGGGATGGAACCCGCAACCTCATGGTTCTTAGTCTGATTCTGCTGAGCCACGACGGGAACTCCTAGCATACCAGGTTTACAACTGTAATAGTTGGTTCCAATTTGAAGCAGTCAGGTATAAGCGTCTTTTTCTTTGAATATTATTCTTCAGGTATTTTTGGTGGTGTCAGGGCACAGTCACCCCCCTGTGATGGGAGGGCGGGGCACAGTCACCCCCTGTGATGGGAGGGCGGGGCACAGTCACACCTGTGATGGGTGGATGGCCGTGTTCCTCAGACTTCTCCTCCCAGGCCCTCGCGTGATGCCCGCACCATCACACATACTACATCAGAGCTCAGCAGACTGCTGCCAGTTGCGTGGGGTGTCATGGGTGGGTTGCTTATCCAGCAGCCTCCTCCAGACTGTGAAAGATTCAGCACACACACCCCCATCCTCACATTCCAAGCGAAGGAGTCAGAGAAGCCAGCCCTCTGCCCGGTGCTGCAGGGATGCTCATTTGTCATGGTTGGTGCGGGACTGGGTGTGTGACCTGATTTGGACCCGTGAAATTCCGGGAGTTTCCTGGGAGGTTCTAGGGCGTTCCTTCCTTGTCACTCTGGGGAGATCCGGAAGCAGCGTATCGCTTTCCTCCTGGCAGACTCTGTTAGTAGATGAGCTGCTGAGTTCCTGCCCAGTCTCCAGTCACAGCCCAGGACGACCTGAATGCAGAGGAGGGCGGGGCTGTGCGAAACAGCCACGCCTCCGTGCCGGCCCTGCACCTAGGTTTCCAGTCCCTCGCGTCAAGGCAGGTCCTGCTTGTTTTTAAACCGGTTTGAGTTTGATTTTCTGATACTTACAGCTGGAGATAAGATACCACAACTGAACTGAAAACCGTATATCATAAAAACTTGTTTATTACCAATTTGTTACAAATAATTAACATCATATGCCTTATTTTTTTATTTTTATTTATTTTTCTTTTTATGGTAGCATCTGTAGAATATGGAAGTTCCCAGGCTAGGGGTCAAATTGGAGCTGCAGGCCTACGCCCTAGTCACGGCAGCACTGGATCCGAGCTACGTCTGTGACTTAGGCTGCAGCTTGTGGCATCATCAGATCCTTAACCTACTGAGCAAGGCCAGGGTTCGAACCCACATCCTCACAGACACTGTTGGTTCTTAACCTGCTGAGCTATAGTGGAAACTCCAAGTGCCTTATGTTTAAATGTTGTGTAAACTTCAGTGAAGCATACCATAAAGTTTTAAAAAAAGACAAGTGATAAAAAAATATTGTGACAGATGAGACTTAGAGCCAATCTCCTTAGTATAGAAGAGTTTATACTATAAAGCTCTAGTTGGTAGAAAAATGGGCAAAGACTATGAACAGCAAAATAAGTATAATTTTACATATGTAAAAATAATGTTCAGCCTCGGAGATCCCCCTGTGGTGCGATGTGATTGTTGGCATCTCTGGGGCACCAGGCAGGACTGGTTTGTTTCATCATTGTCCATTCACATGCTGTGTACCTGTTAAGAAGAATAAGAGGAGTTCCCTTGTGGCTTCGTGGATGAAGGACTCAGTGCTGTCACAGCTGTGGTGCAGGTTTGCTGCCTGGCCCAGGAACCTCCACATGGCACGGGTGCGGCCGAAAAAGAAAGAGAGCGGTGCCATGTGATTGGCTAGGGTAATTTCCAGTGTTCTGAGGCGCAGGACCTTATGTGCAGTTGTCTGCTCTTTTCTTGGATGTACTGACCTGCGTTGTTTCCATGGAGACCCTGGGAGGCTACACAGTGACTGGTTTACTCAGGGATGGTGCCTGAAGGGTCGGGGCTTAGCGGTGGATTGAAGGCTTGATGCTTACTTTATACCTACCTGAGCTATTTGAACTTTTCACCTTTTTAAAAAATCTTTTTTTGTCTTTTGTCCTTTTAGGGCCACACCCACAGCATATGGAGGTTCCCAGGCTAGGGATCAAATCAGAGCTGTAGCTGCTGGCCTACACCACAGCCACAGCAACGCGGGATCCGAGCCACATCTGCGACCTACACCACAACTCATGGCAATGCCAGATCCTTAACCCACTGAGTGAGGCCAGGGATCAAACCCACAACCTCATGGTTCCCAGTCAGATTCGTTTTCACTGCACCACAACGGGAACTCCTGAACTTTTCACCCTTTAAGGTGCATTAACTGCAGAAAAATCAGTGTTTTACAAATTGGAGGAGTTCCTGTCGTGGCGCAGTGATTAATGAATCCGACTAGGAACCATGAGGTTGCGGGTTCGATCCCTGGCCTTACTCAGTTGGTTAATGATCCGGCGTTGCCGTGAGCTGCGGTGTAGGTTGCAGACGCGGCTCGGATCCCGCGTTGCTGTGGCTCTGGCGTAGGCTGGTGGCTACAGCTCCGATTCAACCCCTAGCCTGGGAACCTCCATATGCCGCGGGAGCGGCCCAAGAAATAGCAAAAAGACAAAAAAAAAAAAAAAAAAAAAAAGTACAAGTTGGAGATTTTAGGTATATCTTTGAGTAGCTGTGAACATGTTGGTAAACTTTGTTCCTGATACCTGGGTAACGTCCGCTGCCCCTTTGGTCGTACAAGTAATTAGTAATTAATTAATGAGACAACGACTGTCATTTGAACAGGAAGACCCTGTTCAGGTCGCTTTTGGCTGGCTCCCGTCTCTGAACAAAGCACCCCACGTTGGAAGGGTACAGAGCATTCCGTCGTCTTTATCCAAGAATCCCCTGCTTGGTATTTGCCTCTTTTTTGGTCATCACTGCAGCGTCTTCACTCGATAGTGGTAGTTTCTGGTTTGGATTTGAGGCCTTCCCTGATGAAATCCTAGGGTTTCCATCGCGTGGGAGGTTTAACAAAGGACGAGCCCCCACGGGTGGCAGGACGCCCTCAACGTCCAATCTCTGCCCTTTGCCATATTTGTTTTGGCTTCCGGGACATCCTGCATCTGCTCTGCATTTGTGTCTCAGGAGCACCTCTCGTGCCGGAGACGGTTGCTGCAGTGGCCAGCGGTGTTGAGTCCCGGAGCCCTGTCTCGTGTTGCTGTGGTGGCTCTGCCAGATGGGGGACACCAGGGCTACTGCCCAAGAGCACGCTGAGGGCGTTCCACACGGGCCCGAGCCTTGCCCTTTCCTTCCTGGGCATCAGCTTAAGCGCCCATGCCCCCCGCCCCCCCCAGCTGCAGTGGCCAGGTTCGCACCACCGGCAGCTCTTCACCTGCAGGAAATAAAGATCTAAATAAAATGTGAATGTTTTCCTTGGCAAGCATGAGGACATAAAGAGACTTTCTCTGTTTCTCATTTACTTTCTGGGCCCTTAACCAGAGCTCCATTTCCTGCTTCCTTGTCTGCATACTTAGTCCGTTCCTGCAGCATCAGTGTGGGGAGTGTGGGTCCTCGTGCCCTTACGTGGAGTCCCAGCCCTCCCAGAAGCAGGGTGTGGGCACGT
The DNA here is from genome assembly GCF_054392235.1 of Sus scrofa. NCBI lineage: Eukaryota > Metazoa > Chordata > Mammalia > Artiodactyla > Suidae > Sus > Sus scrofa. Next base: position 4,685,011 of record NC_139385.1, read on the forward strand.
ATTGTTTCCTGCTTCTCTGTGGTGATGGGCTTTTGTTACGGAACAATAAACTCCCAGCGTGGGACTGAGTTTTGTGTACCTGCACTCGTTGTCCCTCAGAGAGTGCCAGTTCTCTTGTCTTAGAATGTTTTGTCTTTGTGCCAAAGATGACGCCTGATACTGTCTATTTTATTTCTATTTTATTTTCTTAGGGCCGCACCCATGGCATATGGAGTTACCCAGGCTAGGGATCTAATCGGAGCTACAGCTGCTGGTCTACGCCACAGCCACAGCAACACAGGATCTGAGGCACATCTGTGACCTACACCACAGCTCATGGCAATCCTGGATCCTTAACCTGCTGAGCAAGGCCAGAGATTGAACCTGTGTCCTCATGTATACTAGTCAGTTTCGTTTCTGCTGAGCCACATTGTGAATTCTGAGATTATCTATTTTAAAATGTGAACTCTGAGTAATTCATTCTAATGGAAGGTAATTTTTGGAATGGAAAAGGTATTTCTAGGAGTTTCCATGTGGCTCAGCAGGTTAAGAATCTGGTGTTGTCATTACTACAGCTTGGGTCGCTGCAATGCTGTGGATTCAGTCCCTGGCCCTGGATTTTCTGCTTGCTGTGGGCGTGGCCATAAATAAATACAAACAAAACCAAAAGCTATTTCCTTAGCAAATTATTTTTTAGATCTTAGATTATTTTTCAATAATTGTTTTTGTTTTAATCATGCGGCATTTTTATGTTGCTTATATTGGGTTTATCCCAACTTTTTCCCACATGGAGAGAGTTGATGTTTCACATTAAGAATCACAGCACAGGGAGTTCCCATCATGGCTCAGTGGTTAACAAATCTGACTAGGAACCATGAGGTTGCGGGTTTGATCCCTGGCCTTGCTCAGTGGATTAGGGTTCCAGACGTGAGCTGTGGTGTAGGTCGCAGACGAGGCTCGGATCCCGAGTTGCTGTGGCTCTGGCGTAGGCTGGCAGCTGCGGCTCTGATTGGACCCCTAGCCTGGGAACCTCCATATGCCTCGGGAGGCGGCCCAAGAAATGGCAAAAAGACCAAAAAAAAAAGAGAATCACAGCACATGATTTCTCCTGTGGCGCGGTGGGTTAAAGATCCAGTCTTGTCACTGCTGTGGTGCAGGTTCAGTCCCTGGCCTGGGAATTCCACATGCCACAGGTGCAGCCCAGAAGAAAAAAATAAATACAGTGCATAGACCTCTATTGATGCTTGGATGTGTTTTACAAACACAGGGATTTTTTTGCTTTTTTTTTTTTTTTTTTAGGGCTTCACCCATGGCATATGGACGTTCGGCAACGCCAGATCCTTAACCCACTGAGCGAGGCCAGGGATCAAACCCACAACCCCATGGTTCCTAGTCAGATTCCTTAACCACCATGTCATGACGGGACCTCCCAAACACAGTTGGAATGTATCTAAGTGGCAAGCTTCTGCACCTGGTCTCATGTGTCAGAATTGTTCACTTCCCGAAAGTGAGGTGCACGGGGCATTGGTGGGGCCGAGGGCTGGGCCGCGTGGGCCCGGGTTGTGTTTGAGAAAGTGGTTCCTCAGTTCCCTGAGCCTTAGTTCCCGCGTCGCCACACGAGGTGGTGACGACACCACAGTCACCGTGAGGGTGAAGGAATAGCGAGCGCAGGATGATGGAGCTTGTTCTCCGGGCCGTGGGGCCCTGGTGCCTGTGTGTACACCTGTGGGCCTGTGACCGCCCTGTCTTGGGTTGGCTGTCCAGCGTAATGCCTCTTTTTGTCTCAGACATGTTCCTGTTTGGATTTTATGTCACTCTGGTTCGAGCCCAGCAGTGTTTTTAAACCCTGGGACGTCTAAGAAGTGACTCCGAGGCTTCCTCTCCCCCTGCCTCCCTGGGCCAGTCGCTCTCACGCCTGGTGATTCCCCGTCAGAGGGACGGGAAGTCTGATGGCGCGTGTGGGGGCAGCACAGACACCGGCTCCCAGAAGGCGAGTGACCAGACGGAGTATTTTCTGTATTTCAGGAACCATTTGTAATCCCGGACCACGGAAATCTATGTCCAAGCTTCTCTACCTCCGCCTGGCGCTCTTTGTGCCAGAGATAGTCTGGGCGTCGCTGGGGGCCGCCTGGATAGCGGACGGTGTGCAGTGTGACAGGACAGTCGGGAACGGCATCATCGCAACCGTCGTTGTCAGGTGAGGCTCGCACCTCTCTCCCCTTCCCGTCTGAAATGTGCTCGAGATGGAGGTAAGCGGATACCTGCCCAGTGACTGCAGGTGGCCCAGTGTCACGCAGGCTTCGTGAAGGAGAAAGGGGACCTTTTTGAGTAAATCGCAAATTGGAGTTCCCTCTGTGGTCCAGCGGGTTAAGGATCCAGCGTCTCCGTGGTGTCTCCGTTGCTGCTGAGGCACGGATTCCGTCCCCAACCCAGCACGGTGTGTTGAGGGTCTAGCGTTGCCTCAGCTGTGGCTCAGGTTCAGTCCCTGGCCCAGGAATTTCCACGTGCCTCGGGTGCTGCCGAAAAAGGAAAAAAAAAAAAAACGTGGAGGCGCCTGTGTCTGTGCAGGAGGCATCGTTCGTCTTCCGTCATGTGTTTACAGACGGCGTTGTCTTTCCCGCGGGGTCTCACTTCTGCGCCCCCCTCCCTTCTCTTACAAAAAGGACCGAAACAAAGGCAGAAACTCGAAGTAGGATGAGAAGAAGCGCAGTGGCTGGAATTGCTGCAGAGAGTAATCCACTAGGATAAGGCTTTTTGCCTGTTCCCCTCACAGCCCCTCGTGCTCCCGATAAGGAAGTGGGGCCTCTTGGCACCGCCCTTCCCACGTCTCCCAGCAGCGGCCACGCAGCCCTTCCCGGCTCCCCTTCCAGGAGCACACGCACCCGGGGCGCCTTGTGCATCGCGGGCCATCTAGAGATGTCGAAACACGTGAACAAAGACCCCTCAGCGTGTCGGGTCATGGCAGGCCTCTGGAGGTCTAACCGAGGGGAGGCCTGGGGCGTGGGCGGTGGGCCCAGGCTGTCGTCGGGGGGCTCCTGGAACAGGTTCCAGCTGCTCCCGTGCCGAGGCCGCGGCTCTGCCCGCCCGACAGCTCCCTTTTTCTTTTGCGGTCTTTGCTTTTAGGGCTCTGATCTTTGTGGGCCCTGAGTTAGCCGTGGGCTCATAAGGAACTCTCTGGAAGAGACAAGCGGCTCACCCCAGCCAGGTTCTGGGAGAGCCCCGTTTTCCGTGGCAGTCAAGCCGCGGTTAGAGACGCAGAGAGTGGGGCCGGGGAGCGCGGTCCTCACGCCCGTCCCCTCTGCCCCGCAGCTGGATCGTCATTGCCTCCACCCTGGTCACCGTCGTGGTCGTCTTTGACCCGCTCGGGGGGAAGCTGGCTCCGTATTCCTCGGCAGGTCCCAGCCACCTGGACAGTCCCGAGTCCAGCCAGTTCCTGAACGGCCTCAAGACGGCGGCCACGAGCGTGTGGGAAACGAGAATTAAGCTCTTGTGCTGCTGCATCGGGAAAGACGACCATACTCGAGTTGCTTTTTCGAGTACGGCAGAACTTTTCTCAACCTACTTTTCAGTAAGCCGACGGGGTCTGCTGTGCTCTCTTTCCTCTGTTTAAGTGCACGCTTCTGTTGAGACGCGTCCTCTGCCTTCTGAACCGTCTCCCTGTTGACATAACTCAGCTCTCAAGAGGGAGCCGTCGGCGGGTGGCGGGGGGGCGCTCCCTGGGGGGGACTCGAGTGCCCGGGGAGCCTGAGCCCGGGGCCCTGCGCGCCCGGCCCATCCTCGTGTCCACGCCTATTGGCTACGCTGTAAGATTTTGAATTCGTTTTTAGGGACCTAAGTCATGGAACCTGTACCTTTTGAGAGCAGTTTGCCTGCTGTCTTTTCGTGTGTCCTCCATCCAGTCATCAGGCGGCAGATGCAGGTCCAGGCAGGGTCGGGCCTCCAGGTCGTGTCAGAGCTCAGCTTCTTAGTGCTTTAGGGCACCGTGGAAATGGTAGGTTATTCCCCTTGTAAAGACTGTTGCGGTGCATGGAGTTCCCGTGGTGGCTCAGTGGTTAACGAATCTGACCAGGAACCATGAGGTTGTGGGTTCGATCCCTGGCCTCGCTCAGTGGGTTAACGATCCGGCGTTGCCATGAGCTGTGGTGTAGGTCGCAGACGTGGCTCGGATCCCTCGTTGCTGTGGCTCTGGTGTAGGCTGGTGGCTACAGCTCCGATTAGACCCCTAGCCTGGGAACCTCCATATGGCATAGGAGCAGCCCTCAAAAGGCAAAAAGACAAAAAAAAAAAAAAAAAAGACTGTTGCAGTGCAGAAAGCTGTCCTCATTCTGGACGTTGGTTTTCTTTCCCATGCAGCGTGTCTTCTCTTACAATGTTCTCTGATGAGCTGCTGTCGTGTTCAAATTACGAGCAAGTGAGGGGGTTGCTTTGACATCCCCCCACCCCCACCCCCACCCACCTGCCAGTCTTTTCCTGGTCTCTGTGGTGTCCAGGCCTGTCCTGTCGAGGGCCAGCCCTGTGACCTAACGCCCGGCCAGAGAAGCCTCCAGAGAGATGAGTAAGTGTGTCCCCAGGATTTAAAGGAGTGCTTCAGCCTCATCTCAGGATTGTTGGAAGCGGGAGGAAGAGCATCTGGTGCTTCTTAGCGGATGTCTCAACCTGCATCCCAGGCAGAGCCGATGGCCCAGGTGGCTGCGTAGTCCTTTCTCATGGGCTGGAAGTGCCTGGGGCCGTTGAGGGCTCTTGCTGCCCGTGTCCCTGTGGGAAGGAAGGGGCAGGTCAGGCTCTGGAGACGCACTCTGTTGCTTTCCTAGTTTGAGCTTCTTGAGGTTTGCTCTGCTCAGCGAGTAAGTCCAGTCTCGTAGACCTCTGCCGTGGACTCTCAACAAAACCTTCTCGGGCTCTTGAGCAGTGAGAGTGTAAACCTGGGCAAAAGTCAGACGTCACAGCCGAGAGGGCAGGTTCTACCACTTACTTCTCCACTTTACCAAGGGAGGAAGTCAGTTAGAAAGAGCTGAGTCCCTTGACGTGAAGCATGAAAATAGAGATAAAAAAATTTTGTATGTTCTTGACGTTCCCATTGTGGCACTGTAGGATTGGCAGTGTCTTTGTAGCAGGAGGCCACAGGTTCGATCTCTGGCTGGGCACCGTGGGTTAAGGATCTGGCATTGCCATAGCTTCGGTGTAGGTCACACCTGCAGCTAGGATCTGATCCATGGCCCAGGAGCTCCATGTACCCCAGGGCAGCCAAAAATAAAAATAAAAATAAAGCTTCTTCTGAGGGCAGGATAGTGAGACACAGGAACCTCTGGGAGTCCTGAAAGGAAACTGTCTCCCACAACACCTGTTTACACGTAACCGTACGTGCATTATGTGTGCCCTTGTGTGTGTGATTTGTATAAACGGGGGCCCTCAGAAGCTCATGGGCCATTCCTGCTGAGATGTGTGATAAGCCGTTGTGGTTTCCCATCCAGGACACAGACCTGGTACCCAGCGACATCGCTGCAGGCCTTGCCCTTCTCCATCAGCAGCAGGACTACATCAGGAACAACCAGGAGCCTGACCAGGTGATCAGCCACTCCCCGGAGTCCTCCCAGGTGAGCCCATAAATGTTTCTGACATTTATACCTATTTGCATATTTGTAAACAAGACAACCCCCCCCCCAAAAAAAGCAACAGCTTCAGGAGCAATTGATTGGAATTGATTCTCATGGCTTTTGCTAGTTGTGTTTTGTCACCTCTCAGGCAAGACATCTCATCACCTGGAGTTCAGGTGGAAGGAGCCCTTTCCTGGCCAGTTTACCATCCGTTGTTATTTTATTTTATTTCATTTCAATTTCTTTCTGTCTGCCTGTCTGTCTTTCTTTCTGTCTTTTTGTCTTTCTGTCTTTTTAGGGCCGCATCTACAGAATATGGAAGTTCCCAGGCTAGGGGTCAAATCAGAGCTGCAGCTGCCAGCCTACACCACAGCCACAGCAATGCCAGATCCGAGCTGCGTCTGCAACCTTCACCACAGCTCATGGCAATGCCAGATCCTTAACCCTCTGAGCGAGGCCAGGAATTGAACCCATATCCTCATGGGTACTAGTCAGGTCCATGAAGGGAACTCCCAGACTTGGATGTTTTTAAAGGCAGTAAATGCACATAGATTTGTATGTCTGTCCCTGCACTTCATTTAAGCACCTCGTTCCCAGTGGCTCATGGTTGTGCTGACGTGGAAGCTGCTGCTCTGATGCGCACCCAGCAGGAAGTCACTGGCTTATTTCACATGAGCCAGAAGAGTCACTAGGGGTTTCTGTCGCCACTTTCTGCTGTCCGCCTGTATTTAAGGACCAGTTTACTCAGTGGAAGTCCTCTGAGCGGTCTGTTCCCTGGAGAAAGAAAAGGAAGACTCAGGAGTTTGAGTTCAGGCTTAAGATCCCAGTGGGTCGGTCCTCTCCATAAAGGGCTCCCCTAAGCAGAAAGCTTTGTTCTCGGAGTTCCCGTCGTGGCACAATGGTTAACGAATCCAACTAGGAACCATGAGGTTGCGGGTTCGATCCCTGGCCTTGCTCCGTGGGTTAAGGATCCAGCATTGCCGTGAGCTGTGGTGTAGGTTGCAGATTCGGCTCAGATCCTGTGTTGGCGTAGACCAGTGGCTACAGCTCCGATGAGACCCCTAGCCTGGGAACCTCCATATACCACCAGAGCGCTCCTAGAAAAGCCAAAAAAAAAAAAAAAAAAAAAAAAAAAAGGCTTTGTTCTCCTCTTACAGGACGATGATCTGGACGCAGAGTTAGAAAGCTGCCATCACTACATGCAGTTTGCAGCAGCTGCCTATGGGTGGCCTCTCTACATATACAGAAACCCATTTACGGGGCTGTGCAGGATCGGTGGTGACTGGTAAGTTGGCATCATCTAGGCCTCCCTTCTTCTGGGTGTTGCTTGCTATGGTGTCCATACTTTATTTCTAAAAATAATCAATTTCCCTTTAAAAAAAAATCCTATGTTGAAGTATTTCAAAAACTGCAAAAGCAGCCCTAAGAACTCCCATAGAGCCTCTATCTAGAGTCACCAGTTGTGACTCATTTTTGTCACATGTGCTGAATCACTCTCTCTCTATATATATATATATATATTTTTTTTTTCCTTCTGAACCATTGAAGGCTTAGTTGCAGACATCATGCTCCTTTATCTCTAATTACTTCAGCTTGAATATAGGAACAAGGACTTTCTTTTCTTTTCTTTTTTTGCTTTTTAGGGCTGTACCCACGGCATATGGAAATTCCCAGGGTAGGGACTGAATTGGAGCTAGAGCTGGCGGCCTACACCACAGCTCACAGCAACACCGGATCCTTAACCCACTGAGCAGGACCAGGAATCAAACCTGCAACCTCATGATACCTAGTCAGTTTCGTTTCCACTGCATATCAGGAACTCCTAAAGCAAGGACTTTGTTTGACATGACTTGCAGTACAGTTCTAAAATTTATCATTTATCATTAGCTACTGGAGTTCCTGTCGTGGCGCAGTGGTTAACGAATCTGACTAGGAACCATGAGGTTGCAGGTTCGATCCCTGGCCTTGCTCAGCGGGCTAATGATCCGGCGTTGCCGTGAGCTGTGGTGTAGGTTCCAGACGCAGCTCGGATCCGGCGTTGCTGTAGCTCTGGCGTAGGCTGGTGGCTGCAGCTCCAATTGGACCCCTAGCCTGGGAACCTCCATATGCCTCGGGAGCGGCCCTAGGAAAGGCAAAAAGACAAAAACAACAACAACAAAAACAAACAAAAAAATCGTTAGCTACTCCAGTTTTTCCTTTGCCCGAATAACATCCTTTTTAGCCCATTTTCTCTGGTGTGGTGCTGTGTGCTGCATTTACCTGTCATGCCTCCTTAGTCTCCCCCTATTTGGGACCATTCCTCAGTCATTTTTTTATCTTTCATGATACTGACGTTTTGAAGAGGAGAGTTTGGATGTTTTTTTTGGGGGGAGTGGGGGTTGGGCACACCCATGGCGTTACAGAAGGTCCCAGGCTGGGAATCCAACCCACGCCACAGCAGTGACAACGCCAGATCCTTAACCTGCCAGGGGACTCCCGAGATGTTTTGCGGCACGGCCCTCAGCTTGCATTTCCTGATGAGGTTTAAGGCACACACCTTTGGCAGGAATGCTCCACCGCAAGCATCTCGCCCTGCTCAGTGCATCATATCAGATCTGTGTTGCTGGTTTGTCCAGTCTGTGATGATTGTAGGGGCTCTCCCATCCTTGTCGTTTAATTTTTTGAATATGTAAAGCTTTGACATGATTCCGGAAGTCATGCTCTAGGGAGGAGTCTACACAGAAATGTCGCCCAGGAGTTCCCATTGTGGCTCAGCAGGTTAAGAACCCAACATAGTATCTGTTAGGATGTGGATTTGATCCCTGGCCTTGGTGGATTAAGGATCCAGTGTTGCTGCAAGCCGTGGTGGCGTAGCTTGCAGACACAGCTCGGATCCTGAGTTGCCATGGCTGTGGCTTAGGCTGGCAGCTGCAGCTCTGGTTCAGCCCCTGGCCTGGGAACGTCCATGTGGGGCAGGTGGGACTTAAAATGAAAAAAGAAACGTCACTTAAAGGCCACTATACGTTAGCCAGATGGAGCTGCGAGAACTGTCAGTGGGCATCCTGATGTTTGCTGGCCAACAGGCCACGGGGTGGGGCTTCCTTTGTAAGTGACTCCTGTGGGCACCTTAATGCCTCTGCTCCCTCCCTTTTTTCCTTTTCAGGGCCACACCTGCAGCATATGGAGGTTCCCAGGCTAGGGGTCTAATGGGAGCTGCAGCTGCCGGCCTGCACCACAGCCACAGTAGTGCCACATCTGAGTCGCATCTGCAACCTACACCACAGCTCACGGCAACGCCGGATCCTTAACCCACCGAAAAAGGCCAGGGGTCGAACCCGCATCCTCATGGATCCTAGTCCGGTTCGTTAACCACTGGGCCAGGACGGGAACTCCACCTGCCCCGTCTTCAGTTGCAGAAGCAGGACAACTGAATATGACTTGGTTGGAGGTGACCAGCTCAACTGCCATTTCGGCTCCATCCTGCAGACGACAGGGCTGCAGTACCGGGACTTCATTCACGTCAGCTTCCACGACAGGGTAGAGTATGACCTGCTTCCCCACTTCTGGGTCCTGGGGTCCTTTGAGGTTCTGGTGGCGTTACCGACCCTGCCCCCAGGAGCTGGGCGTCGATGCATAGGCAGGCACACCCCCTCCTCCCCAGGTCAGCGGGCTGTCTCCAGGGTGGGTGGGGTGGTCACGTGGGCCGAGAGCCCTCGTCCTCAGAGAGACGGAGCTGAATGACACACGAGCCCACTGTATGGAAGAGCAGTGGGCTCTGCGTGGCATTAACGCCACGCAGGGGTACGGAGCTGCGTCGGGCACTCTGCAGTGCAGGCGGCCTCTCGTGGAGGGTCCTGGAAGTGCAGGGGGCGGTACCTGCAGCACCTGTGTTGCTTCGCAGCCTGTCCCCCTGATGGAAGTGGGCGCTTACAGGGCCCTTAAGCGAAAGGCTCGCACTTAAACACAGGAGGGACTCTGGTCTTGCTCCTTCCTACCCCCCAGCCCAGGGTACCAGGCCGGTGGTGACCCCAGCAGAGCTCATGAGGACCCGCAGAGGGGGCTGGATCTGAGCGCTCCCTCGGCGGGAGCCAGTGCCGCCTGGTGGCCGGAAGCTGCCATCAGATGCAGTCGGCCGTTTCCCCTCCGTATCAGCAGACGCTGTTTCGTTTTTTGTTTTGTTTTGTTTTTCCTTTTTACGACCACATCCACAGCTTATGGAATTTCCTGGGCCGGGGTCGAATCGGAGCTGCAGCTGCCGGTGTACATCACAGCCACAGCAACACAGGATCTGGGCCTCATCTGTGACCTACACTGCAGCTTGCGGCAACGCTGGATCCTTAACCCTCTGAACAGGGCCAGGGATCAAACCCAAATCCTCAGTGAGACAGCTTCGGGTCCTTAACCCTCTGAGCCACGTCGGGAACTCCAGCAAATGCTGTTCTTACACACGTTCTCTATCGCAGGTGTATGAGCTTCCCTTTTTGGTGGCTCTGGACCACAGGAAGGAGTCCGTGGTGGTGGCTGTGAGAGGAACCATGTCCCTCCAGGTACAGAGCCTGGGGCCATAGCCGTGGGGGGGGGGGGTTTACCGGGGAGAGTCTCCTTTCCTGGAGCAGAGGGCAGCTTTGCAAGTGACAGCATCAGACACGGGGAAACGCCGAGCGTGGAAAACAGGGAAGCAAGTCCAGGATTGTGAAACAGTCCCTTTGAAAAAGCGGATGAGGTTGTTTCCTTTTAACTGAAAGGTGCAAACGTGGGCTCCAGCAGAGCTGGGCTCACCCACCCCCAGAGGGCTGCCCACTCGACTCTCCGATGCGCCTGCCTGGCCAGGCCGCCAACCTGGGCGACCCTCCCCGTGAATTTTCTGCACCCAGAGCCAGAAGGAATAGTGAGTTAAGTGGTGCCATCGAAAGTCAGCTACTCTTCGGTCCACCGGAGCTCCCATCTAGGGCCCCACAGCCCACGCGCGCTCTCAGCCACCCCAGTTGGCTCTCTGCCCATCCCCACGGCCCGCTCTGTCCAGGGGCCGGGAGCCCCCACTTGTCCTTCCCCCCCCAGGGTCCTGCCAGGTCTCTGCCTCACGGAGGGGTTGCCTCTGTTCTGTCCTCCTTCCCGCCCCGTGGATGGCGGGTGGAGTCTCTCTGGCTGGCTCCTCTGCACTCCTGACTGCAGCCCTGTCCTGCCCTGGGCCCGCGAATGCTCCACTTCCGTGGGCCCCGTCTCGCGTCTGTGCTTTACGCTCTCCAGACCTGCCGTGACTCCTGCTACTTTGACTGCAAAGTCTGTGTTTCTAATGAGCTCTGTTGGCATTTTAGGCCCTGACCCCACCTGCTTTTCCAGCTCTCTCCCGTCCTCTGCACAGGTGCCCAAGCCTGGCAGCGCCGGGGTGTCCTGTGGAGCTTTGTAACTAGTGTATGTGTGGAGCCCCTCACTGGGCAGAGGACACCCCAGTGTGTCCTGCTGCTGCCCCGGGTGAGGGAGGTGCCCACCTCTCCTCTGCTACCTGAAACCAACTCCTCCTTAGGGCTCTGGCTCAGGCGCCACCTCCTCCGGGAAGCCTCCCTGCCCTGCAGTGCTCACCCGTCCTCAGAGCTGCTCTGTATGACGTGTCTCAGCCTCCCTTAGGTTTCAGCCAGCTGTTGACTGGGCCCCTGGGGGACAGGACCCATGCTTTGTTCAAAGCCTGGGTGCAGGGCCCTGTGCTTCAGGGGTGCTTAGGTCATGTGTGCAGGGAGGGGGGAGCCAAGGGTGGGTCCCCAGTTCACGCCTGGTCCTGCTCTGGGTGCCCCAGGAGCTCCCGGCTGCCTGGTTTCTCTCCCGAGTTCAGACACCAGGGGTTCAGGTCTCAGCAGCCTCACCCAGGAGACGCCCGGCCCTTCCTGGACGCCCCCCGGCTGACACCTCCTCCCACGCGCTTTTTGTAGGACATCCTTACGGACCTGTCAGCGGAGAGCGAGACCCTCAACTTAGAGTGTGAGGTGCAGGACTGCTTCGCACACAAGGTAGGAGCCCCGGGCGCGGGGTCTGGAATGTTCCCCGAAGGAGAAACTCAGAGGGGTCAGAGTACGTTCAGCTCCATGTCACTCCGTGGATGCCGCCCCGAGTAACCAGCCGCGCCCGGCGCCGGCACTTAGAGCAGTTCCCTCAGCAGCCCTGGGGTTACTTTGGTTTTGGAAGAGGAGGAAGCAGGTTCAGAGCGACTTGCCAGCAGCCACACGGGTTCCTGGAGTAAATGCCAGTTGGCATCTGAAGCCTGGTTGATTGCTTTGCTTCCCTGCAGTTAAAGTAAAACTTTCTCTTGGTGAAAAACGCTTTAGAGCCACCCGGGGCAGGGAACCACTCCCGCCCCCTCCCGAGATGCAGGCAGGTCCCCTCTGCAGGGGTCCCAGGGTCTCCTTCCGCTCTCGCTGGGCGAGGGCGCAGGTGGGGCCCCGGAGCAGAGCTCCTCCGGTTAGAGACAGTTTGAAACGTACCCAGGGCGCTCGTTTTAACCATCGGTGAAAGTACCCTTCCATGGCGTTGGGCGCATTTGGGTGCTGTGTGCCCGTCACCTCTGTGCATCCCCAGAACGTGATCGCCCCAAACACACACTGTCCCCGCTGGCCAGGAACCCGCTCCCATTTTGCCGTCTCTCACCTTGCCGAGGCTCGTTAGCTCGTAGAAGCGGCACTGACAGTGTCTGTCCTTTGATCGCTGGCTCATGTCACTGAGCGTGGTGTCCTCAGGCTTCGTCCGTGTTGCACATGGCGTGTGTTGGGGTCCCCGTCCTCGTCGTGGTTGAGTAACAAATGCGCTCCCTGCATCCATTCACGCGTGGGCGGTGTGGGGGCAGACTGGCTGTTGTGAGGAGCGGGCAGAGAACTCCGTGTCTGCTTTCAGTTCTTTGGAGAGGAGACCCAGAGGTGGGCTTGGTGAGCTTTTTGGTGTGTTTTTTTGTTTGTTTGTTTTTTGTCTTTTTAGGGCCGCATCCTCAGCATATGGAGGTTCCCAGGCTGGGGTTGAATCAGAGCTGTGGCTGCTGGCCTATGCCACAGCCACAGCCACAGCCACTCACTCTCTGGGTTGCTGAACCTTAGGTTACTCCTCTGTTTAACTTTTTTTTTTTTGTCTTTTGTCTTTTTAGGGCCACACCTGCGGCATATGTTGGTTCCCAGGCTAGGGGTCGAATTGGAGCTGCAGCTGCCGGCCTATAGCACAGGCACAGCAACTTGGCATTCAAGCCGCGTCTACGACCTACACCACAGCTCAGCAACACTGGAGCCTTAACCCACTGAGTGAGGCCAGGATCGAACCTGCAACCTCATGGTTCCTAGTTGGATTCGTTTCCGCTGCACCACGACGGAAGCCCTCTGTTTAAGTGTTTGAGGAAGCACCGGGCTCTGCCAGCGCAGCTGCACCGCCCCCGGCAGTGTGTGCTGGGCCCGCCTCCCCGCATCCGCCTCAGCAGGGGTCATCCTTTTTTTCCTAAGGACAGGCATCCTAGTGGCTGTGAGTGGGGTCCCTGTGGTCTTGATTGGCACGTCCTGTGGCCCAGGAGGCAGCAGAGTTGAGTGCTTTACCAGGGGAGGGAGGGTCTGGAATGCCCCCCCCAAGGTCCCAGGGGCTGCTTCTGGGGAGAAGGACGGCAGGCTTGGAGGGCAGTGGCCTTGTGCTGGTTTTACACGCATCGTATGTTTTTTCAGCCAAACATGTATTACTTCTCTAGGAATCATCGTTTAAATAGAATGCTTTCCCCCCTCCACCCCTCTTTTGGCCACCCCATGGCTGGTGGAGTTCCCAGACCAGAGATCAGATCTGAGCTGCAGTTGTGACCTATGCTGCAGCTGCAGCAGTGCCCGGTCCCTAACCCACTGTGCCGAGCTGGGCACTCAACCTCTGTCCTGGCTCTGCAGAGATGCGGCAAATTCCCCTGCACCACAGCAGGAACTCCTAGAATGCGTAATTTTTGTATTAATTTGTGTTATTCCCGGAGTGCAGCTCCTGGTAATTGAGCCCCAGTTGTCCTGCCTCGATGAATTTTTTTTTTCCTTCCACTTTTTTTTTTTGTAAATGATGATTTTTGTGTATTGTGCTTGGAAGCTCTTCAGTGATGAGCCAGAGTGGATGCTTTTGGCTTTGGTTCTGCCACCAGTTCAGAGCTTGACTAGGAATGTAAGGGTTTTTTTGCTTTAACTCTTAGCTGTCTTTTTGTGCCTCAATAACAGAAGTAGTCCAGTTTAACTATTATTGGGTATGTGTAAAGAAAAATGAATTACAATTTAAAATTTTAAACTTACTGGAATTCCTGTCACGGCGCAGTGGAAACGAATCCAACTAGGAACCATGAGGTTGTGGGATCGATCCCTGGCCTCGCTCAGTGGGTTAAGGATCTGGCATTGCCATGAGCTGTGGTGTAGGTCGCAGACGCGGCTCAGATCTCTCGTAGCCATGGCTGTGGTGTAGGCTGGCAGCTGCAGCTCCAATTCAACTCCTAGCCTGGGAACCTCCATATGTTGCAGGTGCAGCCCTGAAAAGCCCCCCCCAAAAAAAAAATTTTTTTTTAACGTATTATAGAGACACATCCACTAGCCAACCACAAAATACCCTCAGAGTCCAGTGGGCTTGGTTGTGGCTCTGTTCTTACCAGAATTGGGGCCACAGATAAAGGCTTTGTGCCACCACAAGCCGCCACACTTCAGGCCTGGCTGGCTGGCAGCTGAGGCCTCCTCCCACACTGCTTCGTTCAGTGACACCTCTTGCCCTCAGGCCAGGAAGGCAGCTGCTCAGGGCCTAAGAGCCTGGACTGCTCTCTCCTCTTGGCCTCCGTACCAGGTTTTGGCTCTGACATTGTCCACGGTCTTTGAAATTCAAGGCTGTGCAGCTAAAAAGGGTCTTAGCATTTCCCCTGTAATGCGTGTGCCAGGGAGACTCACCACCAGCCGGGTTGTGGACCAGATGCTCTTTGGCTCTGGCTGCCCAGAACCGGACACGCGGTAGCTGCCTGAGCGTTGGTGGGAGTTGACTGCCTCATGAGGCGGGCGGCGTGGAGGGAGAAGTGCCGGCCGCTGCGCAGAATGCCGGCCCCCAGCCGGCTTCGGAGCAGGAGGCCGGGTGCCGCCTCTGCTCACGGGGTTGTAGTTGCTGCATCAGGAATGCGCAGTTGGTTAGGAAGGATCCACACAGTCTCCCACTTTCGGTTGAGTTTCTCCTTCATCCTGTTGGAGGTTAGGCTGCAGGGGACAGTGGCCAGGCCCACCCTGTCCTGTTGTGAAGGAAGCTCTGAAAACGGCTGATGGACGGGCCCGTCTCTCCTGTATTGGAACAAGTTAATTTTCATAGTCTGTTTTGTGGGATAGCTGTATTTGTGAGGAAGTCTTAGGTTTTACTGATTTTTTTTTTTTTTTTTTTGACTTTTTAGGGCCAAACCCACAGCATATGGAGGTTCCCAGGCTAGGGGTCAAATCAGAGGTATAGCTCCTGGCCTACACCAGGGCCACAGCAACGCAGGATCCAAGCTGCACCTGCCACTTACACTGCAGCTTGTGGCAACGACGGATCCTTAACCCACTCATCGAGGCCAGGGATCGAACCCGCAACCTCATGGTTCCTAGTTGGATTCGTTTCCATTGCACCTCGACGGGAACCCCTCAATTCCAATGGTTTTAGTTCTGCTCTTGCTTCATCAGTCGCTGATTCAGAACTTCACATTTCTCCGTCATTTTAAAAGACCAGTCATTTATAATTCCAGTCTGACGGGCCCCAGGCCCCGGCTGACGGAAACACTGGGTGGCTCGTACGTCGGAACTCTGTGTAGCTGCAGGAAGCACCGTGAAACAATCCCCGGGCTGGGACGCTGCTCCTGCCGTCGCCTGTGTGTCCCCGGAGGTGGCGATGGAGCCCTTGCCGCCCGCCCAGCTCGGTGCGGTGGAGGCGGCCGCGGTGCGGTCGGGGGGGCCGGTGGCAGATAAGCAGACCCCGTGTGACCCTCGGCCCCGGCAGTCACCGCGGCCTCCCGTGTCTACACTTGCAGGGGATCTCTCAAGCCGCCAGATACGTGTACCACCGCCTCATCATGGACGGGATTTTGAGCCAGGCCTTCAGCATTGCTCCGGTGAGACTTGAATTCTTCTCTTCTTTGGTTTTCTCCACCGTGAGCTGTTGGCTTCGATAACCTTTTCTCATGCTGCTCTTGTCCCTCAGGAGTACCGGCTGGTCGTCGTGGGGCACAGCCTGGGGGCGGGCGCCGCGGCCCTGCTGGCCATCATGCTCCGCAACCAGTACCCGCAGGTCCGGTGTTACGCCTTCTCCCCGCCCAGGGGGCTGCTCAGGTACTTGCTTTTCTCTCCTGTGAGGAGATGCTGTCTAGAACTTAGAGGGTCTTTGATCTGCAGTTTAGTTCTACTTTCTCATCCTCAGGAGAAGTTTGTTTCAAAGCGCTGTGTGGTTGAAGAGAGACTGAACAGGGAGTTCCCATTGTGGCTCAGTGGTTAATGAATGTGACTAGGAACCCTGAGGTTGCAGGTTCGGTCCCTGGCCTCGCTTGGTGGGTTGAGGATCCGGCTTTGCTGTGAGCTGTGGTGTAGGTTGCAGATGTGGCTCAGATCCCATGTTGCTGTGGCTCTGGTGTAGACCGCTGGCTACAGCTCCGATTAGACCCCTAGCCTGGAAACTCCATATGCCATGGGAGCGGCCGTAGAAAAGGTAGAAAGACCAAAAAAAAAAAAAAAGACTGAACAGCTTTTGATATTTTAAACTGACGTGTAATTGACACATTAGTTTCAGGTGTACAACCTAACAATTCAGTATTTTTATCAGAGTTCCCAGTGTGGTGCAGCGGGAACGAATCTGACTGTATCCCGAGGATGTGGATTCGATCCCTGGCCTGGCTCAGTGGGTTGAGGATCCAGCGTTGCCGTGACCTGTGGTGTATGTAGGTTGTAGACACAGCTCGGATCTGGTGTTGCTGTGGCTGTGGTGTAGGCCGGCAGCTGCAGCTCCGATTGGACCCCTAGCCTGGGAACTTCCATATGCCGCGGGGGCAGCCCTAGAAAGCAAAAGTAAATGCATATATATATTTGTATTTATATATATGGCGAAATGAATGTAGTAATTCTAGTTAACATCTGCCGTCATGAGTTCAGAATTTTTTTCCTTGTGAGGAGAGCTTTGAAGATTTACGTCCTTGCCAGCTTTCCAGCACGCAGCGTGCTGCTAGTGACCGCCGTGCAGCCCAGCGGCTTCGTGATTTTCTAAGTGAAAGTTGGTGCCTTTTGATCCCTCTGACTCGGTCCACCCACCTCCTGCCCCCCGCCCGTCCCGGCAGTCCCCCGTGTTCTGTACGCATGAGCTGTGTTTCTTTTTTTCCTTAGGTCTCACGTATAAGTGAGAGCCTGTGGTAGTTGTCTTTCTCTGACGTGCTTCACTTAGCCTGATGCCCTCCAGGTCCATCCCTGTTGTCCTCACTGTTTCATTACTTGTTCACGGCTGAATCACACGTGTACACACACCCTGCACCTGCTTCCTCCACTCGTCCTTCAGTGGACACTTCGGTGGTTCCTAAGCCTTGGCTCTCGGAAGTAACGCTGCCGTGAACATGGGGGTGCAGCTATCTTTCAAGTTCGTGTTTTCGTTTTCTCCAGATAAGTACCTAAGAGTGGAACTGCTGGGTTATTTGGCGGTTCTGTTTAACCTCTGAAGGACCTCCACACTGGCTGCCGTGCTGGCTGTACCAGCTCACGTCCCCACCAGCGGCGTACGAGTGCTCCCTTTCCTGCACGTCCTGGCCAGTGCTCATTTCATGGGTCGTTTTGGGGTTTTTGTGGCTGGGCTTCTGGCACATGGAAGTTCCCAGGCCAGGGATCTAACCCATGCCACAGCAGTGACCCAGGCTGTAGTGACACCAGATCCTTCACCCACTGTGCCACAAGAGAACTCCCTGGAGTTTTAGGGGTTGAATCAGGGCTGTAGCCACCGGCCTACACCAGAGCCACAGCGACACCAGATCCGAGCCCTGTCTGCAACCTACACCACAGCTCACGGCAATGCCAGATCCTTAACCCACTGAGCAAGGCCAGGGATTGAACCCACAACCTCATGGTTCCTAGTTGGATCCGTTAACCACGACGGGAACTCCAAGAACTCCCTGGAGTTTTAAAGTAGATAATAATTTCATTTGTGAGGGAGGGCTTCTCTCTCTTCTTTCTCTCTTTTTGCCTCTGGGTGCCAGTGGGACCACCACTAAAACTGTTCTCCAGTTTTCCTGTGGCTCAGTGGGTTAAGCGTCCAGCACTGTCACTGCAGCAGCCTGGGTCTCTGCTGTGGCCTGGGTCCAGCCCCTGGCCTGGGAACTTCTGTATGCCATGGGTGCAGTCAAAAACAAAAAAAACAAAACAAAACCAACACAAACAGCAACAATTCTTTGTTTCCAGTATTTGATTGCATTCTCCCAGTTAATTCCTACGTATTTTACAGTTGGTTTGACTTCAAAGCCAAATAAATTAAAAAAAATATATATATATATATCTCACATCAGAAATGGTAAATTTGTCTTGTAATTCTGATTTTAATGTACAGATTTTCCCCTCATCATTTTATCTGAAAGTAAGTCATTCTGGAGAACCCCCATCCGGGACTTCCCTCATTGTACCCTCTGTGTCATTTAGCGTCACGCAGTGTCACTTAACGTGTTCTTCTGACCGACCCCTTGATCGTACATATGTCCTAGAAAATGGAAGTTATTGGCATTCGTGTGGCACAGCGGGTTCAGAACCCGACGGCGTCCACGAGGATGTGGGTTTGATCCCTGGCCTCACTCAGTGGCTTAAGTTAAGGATCCAGTGTTGCTGCAAGCTGCAGCGTTAAGTCACAGATGCGGCTGGGATCAGGTGTTGCTGTGGCCGTGGTGCAGGCTGGCAGCTGCAGCTCCACTTTGACTCCTAGCTCAGGAACTTCCGTGTGTCGCAGGTGTGGCCATAAAAAAAAAAAAAAAAAGGAAAAAAAGGAAGAAAATGGCAGTCATTCCTAGAGCGGTGATCACACCACACTCGGGGTGGATTTTTTTCTTTTTGGTGGTGCTTTGGTTTTTTTCCCACTATAGTTGATTTACAGTGTGCTGTTAATTTCCACTGTACAGCAAAGTGACCCAGTCGTACAGATACAAAAAGAAACTCACGTTATCCCTCCATCCTGCTCCATCACAAATGACTAGATACAGTTCCCAGCGCTATACAGCAGGATCTCCTTGCTTATCCACTCCAGATGCCACAGTTTGCATCTGTTAACCCCGTTCTCCCAGCCCATCGAACTCCCTCTCCCTCCCCCTTGGCAACCACAAGTCTGTTCTCCTAGTCCATGAGTTTCTTTTCTGTGGAAAGGTTCATTTGTGCCATATATGAGGTTCTACATATAAGTGATATCATATGGTATTTGTCTTTCTTTTTCTTACTTTCTTCATTTAGCATGAGAGTCTCTAGTTCCATCCATGTTGCTGCACATGACATCATTTTGTTCTTTTTTATGGCTGAGTAGTATTCCATTGTGTGTATGTACCACACCTTCCTAATCCTTTCATCACTCAATGGACAGTTAGGTTGTTTCCATGTCTTGGCTACTGTGAACAGTGCTGCAATGAACACAGGGGTGCATGTATCTTTTTCAAGGAAAGTTTCGTCCGGATATATGCCCACGAGTGGGATTGCTGGGTCATATGGTAGTTCTATGTATAGTTTTCTAAGGTACCTCCATACTGTTTTTCACAGTGGTTGCACCAATTTACATTCCCGCCAACAGTGCAGGAGGGTTCCCTTTTCTCCACACCCTCTCCAGCATTTATTTGTGGACTTACGAATGATGGCCATTCTGACGGGTGTGAGGTGGTACCTCATAGTAGTTTTGATTTGCATTTCTCTTATAATCAGTGATGTTGAGCATTTTTTCATGTGCTTGTTGGCCATCTGTCAATCTTCTTTGGAGAAATGTCTATTCAGGTCTTTTGCCCATTTTTCAATTGGGTGGTTGGTTTTTATGCTGTTGAGTTGTTTAAGTTGTTTGTATATTTTACAGATTAAGCCCTTGTCCGTGGTATCATTTGAAACTATTTTCTCCCATTCTGTAGGTTGTCTTTTGGTTTCCTTTGCTGTGCAAAAGCTTGTGTTTGATTAGGTCCCATTACTTTTGCTTTTATTTCTGCTGCCTTGGGAGACGGACCTGGGGAAACATTGGTACACTTCATATCAGTGTTTTGCCTGTGTTCTCTCCTAGGAGTGTATGGTGTCTTGTCTTACGTTTACGTCTGAACGTCATTTTGAGTTTATTTTTGTGCATGGTGTTAGGGTGTACTCCAATTGCACTGACTGACATGCAGCTGTCCAGTTTTCCCAGCAGCACTTGCTGAAAAGACTGCCTATTCCCCGTTTTATATTTTTGCCTCCTTTGTTGAGGATTAATTGACCGTAGGGTGGATTTTTTTTGACAGGTAGTGGGAGTCATGGTGTGCGATTCCTGCTGTGTCCCCCCAGGAGGCACATAACTGCTTGTCTCTCTGATGTCCTTAGCAGCTCATCATCCCTCGACACATAGTTTATGAGAGGTTGCCACAGGTGGCTGTTCTGTTTCACTCCTTCGTCTTTTATTAGCTAAAAACTATAAAGCACTTTCCTCCAAGCATTGGGTTACCCCACGGTAGAGTTGACGCAGGGAAAGCAGCCCGGTGCCTGGACGCCTGAGCCTCCCCTTTGTCCAGCAGGATGAGGGTGTAGAGCCGCGAGCTGGTGCGCTGGCAGCCTCCAGAGGCGGCCTTTCATCATGCACGGCTCTCATGATTAACTCATGAGCCTTCAAATTGTGCTTGGGCTGCTGTGATTCTTCTTTTGACGGTCCCTCTGTCCCATCAGTGGGCCCCTCCTCCTCTTCGGCGGGGCACTCCTCACCACAGGGCAGATCGGAGTTTCTAGGCCTTTTCAGTAGAACAGTGCAGGAATTCCTGTCGTGGCTCAGTGGTTAATGAATCTGACCAGGAACCATGAGGTTGCCGGTTCGATCCCTGGCCTTGCTCAGTGGGTTAAGGATCTGGCGTTGCCGTGAGCTGTGGTGGAGGTTGCAGACGCGGCTCGGATCCTGCGTTGCTGTGGCTCTGGCGTAGGCCGGTGGCTACAGCCCCGATTCGACCCTTAGCCTGGGAACCTCCATATGCCGCGGGAGCGGCCCTAGAAAAGGCAAGAAGACCGCAAAAAAAAAAAAAAAAAAAAAAAAAAAAGTAGAACAAGGCAGGGAAGACTTTGCTTATTCCAAAGAGGAAATATTTCCTTAGTTCATATTGATACTTCCAATTTAAAGATGGGGATTTTTAAATTATTTGATTGTATACTTGTTTTACTGAAATTCTTTGTATTTTTTTCCTTCTATGCTAAAAGTCTTGGTTTCTGTCAACCTTTTTTTTTTTCTTTTATGGCCTCCCTAAGTCCTATAGAGTTCCTGGGCCAGGGATCAGATCCAAGCCACAGCTATAGCCTACACTGCACCTGCAGCAGTGCCGGATCCCTTAACCCACTGTGCCAGGCCTGGGAGGGAACCTGCATCCTGGTGCTGCGGGAACATCGCCGATCCCATTGCACCACAGTAGGAACTCCTGTCAACATTAATTTTTAATTTGCATCTTTATTTCCTTCTTTCCTTCTCCTCCTCATCTGTGACCTTTGATGTTCCAATTGCAAAAAGATTATGCCCCACAGAAGCCTCAGATGAGGGATAGCATTTTTTGACAGGTGGTTTTGTCTTGGGGTTTTTGGTTTTTTTTTTTTTTTTTGGCTTTTTTTAGAGCCGCACTACAGGCACATGAAGTTGCCAGACTAGGGGTGGAACCAGAGCGCTGCCTCCGATCTACACCCCAGCCACTCAGGATCCTTGCCATATCTGCACCCTACACCACAGCTCATGGCAAGGCCAGATCCTTAACCCTCTGAGCGAGGCCAGGGATCGAACCTGTGTCCTCATGGATAGTATTTGGGTTTGTTACCCCTGAGCCACGACGGGAGCTCCTTGACCGTGTCTTTTTAGACATAAGGCTACTGCACACTTAATAAACTGAAGTGTAATGTGAAGATAACGTTGATAGATGCTGGGAAAGTAAACACATTTTGTTCTTTACTGCGGTATTTCCTTTACTGAGTCGTCTGCAGCCAGACCCACTTCATCTCCAAGCTATGCCTGTCTGTGTGTTGGACACACGCCCTGCGTGCATCCACCTGCCGTGCAGCGTCACGCAAACCGACGCAGCAGAGCTTCGGAATGGCAGCATCACATCTGATGGCATGGTGACTGCAAGCAGGCTGTGCCTCTGCCTCTTTCCATCCTTAGATTGTATTCCTACTGTGGACATACAAACAAATTACACTCGCCTTAAAGTCACTCGAATTCTTCTGTCTAATACACAGTGAGGTTCACTTGTTTCACCTGGCTTTTGATTTGGGACTGCTTTTTTTTTTTTTTTAATATATAATCATAGAAAACAAGGACATGATTCTCAAGACAACTCTCAAGAGTTCCGGTTGTGGCTCAGCAAGTTAAGAACCTGAGTAGTATCCATGAGGATGCAGGTTCAATCCCTGGCCTGCCTCAGTGGGTTAAGGATCACCCAGTGTTGCTGCAAGCCGTGGCTTAGGCCACAGCTGTGGCTTGGATCTGGCCTTGGCTGTGGCGTAGGCCAGCAGCTGCAGCTCCGATCCCTTCCCTAGCCTGGGAACTTTTGATCTGTCGCAGGTGTGGCCCTGAAAAGAAAAAAAAAGAAATAAAATAAAGCCAACTCTCCCAAGCAGGGTACTTTGAGCGAAACCGGACTTCTGCCCTTGTTCCCCCAAGGGCAGGGTCCTTGCTCTGCCCTCGGAGGCGGGCGTCTCTAATCGCTGTGGACTCAGCTTTTCATCACTCCTCCGGAGAAGCAGCCCTGCCTGTGTCTTGTGTCCCGCCCCCTCCCCAGGTGACAGCAGCGTGCTCTCCAGGCTGTCCTGCATCCTGTTGTTTGTCCTGACGCCACCCCCCCAACCCCACCCCACCCCACCCCTTGGCGGAGGAGAAGCCTCCTCCCCTTCCAGCTGCAAAGGACTGGGTGTTCTCAGGGTTGGACACTGCTTGTTTCCCGCCTCTGCTGTTACTTGCCCGCCGTGGGAGCTGCAGCAATGGCCTTTGGCACCTGTGTGTTGACGTTTTTGCCAGTGCAACTTGTTAGGCATCTCCAGGTTGGTTGCTGGGTCAAAGGATGGCACAGGCACGGTCTGTTGTCACCATCTGGTTTGAAGCTGTGGCTGTCGACTGTCTCTGCTGATACACGTCGTGGTTTTACTAGAATCTGGCCAGAGAGTTGCTCTAGTTGGAGCCTAATTACTTCTCTTCTCCATCGAGGACAGAGAACAGATCTGACCTCTTCTCCCGGCAGTTACTCGGCTTCTCTTGGAAGCTGTCCGTGGGCAGTATAGTCATAAAACGTCACTGTTGTGTGTTCGTGTTTCAGCAAATCCCTTTACGAGTACTCGAAGAGCTTCATTGTGTCGCTGGTCCTGGGCAAGGACGTGATTCCCAGGTGAGGCTGCCGGCCACCCCGTCCAGGCGCGGGCCGAGGGCCGAGGGCGGGCGGAGGACGGAGGGCCAAGCCTCAGCCTGGTCTCTTGCTGAGCAGGTTGAGTGTGACCAACCTGGAGGACCTGAAGAGGAGACTCTTGCGAGTGATTGCTCACTGCAACAAGCCCAAGGTAACTCGGGCGGGACGGGCCTGTCGGGGGGTGGGGGGCTCCCGTTTCCAAATGCGCTGCGGCTGCCGGCAGCTCTCTCAGCCCCGTGTCTGGCAACCTCCAGGCCGCCCAAGCAGACGAGCGCCAACCCGAGCACAGGGGGCACCACAGTTGGAACCCACCATAGAAGCGTCTGTGTTTGGTCACGTGGCTTTTGTCGTCCCTCTTAGGCCTGTCTTGGGACCAAGCGCATCCCCGTGCCTTTGTCCACAGCGTAGAGGAGCCGGGCAGCTGGGCCTGGGCTCTGGAGTGTTAGCCTGTGACAGGGTACAGCACTCATTTATACTGACCAAGAGAGAGAAATCCATGAGGCATGGAGGTGTTTGTCAAAAGGGCAGGATTGGGAGTTTCCCTTGTGGCTCGGCAGGTTCGATCCCTGGCCTCCATCCGTGGGTTAAGGAGAGGCGTTGCCATGAGCTGTGGTGTAGGCTGAAGATGGGGCTCACATCTGGCGTTGCTGCGGTGTAGACCATAGCTGTAGCTCCAGTTCAGCCCCTGGCCCAGGAACTTCCATATGTCCCAGGGAAAAACAAAAATGTTTTTTAAAAAGGCAGGATCGAAGTTCACCTGTGGTGCAGTATGCTTAAGGACCTGGCGTTGTCACTGCTGTGGCTCGGGTTTGATCTCTGGCCTGGGAGCTCCTGCACGCTGAGGCACAGCTAAAAGTGGGGTCGGGTGGGAGAGCAGGATTTAAAATGATTCTCAGAACATGATCCGAGGCAGCAGGAGGTGAAGCGATGCAGTTTTGACCAAAAAATACACCAAAGTGTCTTATTTAGGTAATGGGATTAGAGGTAGTTTTCAGTTTTTAACTTGTTTGCTCTGTGATTTTTGTTGCTAATCAGAAAAAAATTAAAATCTTCTCCTTATCAGCTACACTCCCCAAATTAAAAAAAAGAAAAAAAAAAAGGTAGTATCTGCTGTCTTAAGGGGAGGAGCAAAACCGGTTTAAGAATTGCCCAAGAGAGTTCTCCTCACTCGCCCTGCCTCTGGTTTTCCGGAGCGTGAAGTGCGATGGCCTCACCAGCCCGGGCCCCTGACCTCCGCCCCCTGCGGCCCCCGTTTAAGATCAGACCACCGAGGGGTTCACACCCCCGGGGTCGCCGCCCCAGGCACGGGCTCTCAGGTCCCAGGTCTTTGGGGACCTTGAGAGGCTCACAGGTGACAGGGGTGCCACCACCTTGCGTCTCGCCCCCAGTACAAGATCCTGCTGCGCGGGTGCTGGTACGAGCTGTTCGGAGGGAGCCCCGACGATCTTCTGACGGAGCTGGAAGGGGGTGACCTGACGCAGCCTCTCCTCGGGGAGCAGAGTCTGCTGGCGCACGGCTCCCCCAGCTACAGCTTCTCCGGCGAGTCCCCGCTGGAGTCCCCCACCAAGTACCCGCCCCTCTACCCTCCGGGCCGCATCATCCACCTGCAGGAAGAGGGCGCCTCGGGGAGGTGAGTGCGGGCTGCCGGGCACTCGCCCCCAGCAGCGGGTCCCACCGCACCTGGAGTGACGCGCCGTGCGTTTGCTTTTGCAGGTGTCCTTGCTACGTGGCTGCTCAGTACAGCGTGAGATGGTCCCATGAATCCGAATTCAGCAGAATCCTCATCGGCCCGAAGATGCTGACAGACCACATGCCGGACATCCTGATGAGAGCCTTGGACCGCGTGGTGTCCGACAGGGCCGCCTGCGTCTCCTGTGCGGCCCAAGGCGGCTCCAGCCTGGACGTGGCCTAACTGGGGCTGCTGGATGCTGCCCCCGGCCGTGGACTCTGAGCGAGTAAGTCCCGTGATGCGGGGACCTGGTTCCTGGTTGCCGTCCTGAATGATGGAGTCATTTGAGAAGGACTTTGGAGTGTGGCCTCCCAGTTGCTTGTCGGGTGCGAGGCGACGGGCCTCTGCCGGCCGAGGGGGCCTGTGGGAGCCGCGGGAGCCCCCTCCTGCCGGCCTGCTCGCTGCTGGGATCCAGCCGCCGCGTGCGCGGCTCTCGCACCACCTCTTCTCCGACAGGGTCCTGTCTTGCAGCTGTTGAGATGGGTCCGACTTGGCACCCAGGGGCGCCATCTGTCTTGGACTGGATTTCCTGGCGACATAAGCTCAGAATGGGTTGTGAGGGTGCAGATGGGGGGGTTCTCCTCTGGGGGCCCATGTGAGGGTCGGCCCTGCGCTCTCACTGGGAGTTGAGAGGAAACCCAGTTGGGGCGAGTCAAGACTGCGGCCTCAGGCCCCAGCACTGCACTGACAACGCTGGTACCCTTGGCGGGAGGCAACAGCTAGTTCTCCTGGGACCCTCTGCCCCTGGGAGGTTGGCCAGTGCAGGTGGGGGTGTGGGTGGGGGTGAAAATAAAGCACCTACACGTCCGTGTGTCTGCACAGTGATGAATGCTTCTCCTGGGTGCTCCTGGAAACGCCTATTGTTCATGGCAGTTTTATAGCAATCTCATTTTAAACTTTTTTCTGTCCTCTGTAAACAACAAAACTAAGTCTTAAGTTTTCTTGGCGCTCTGGCTCAAGGCTGAAGATCACCCAGGCATCCGATTTCACCCTGCCCCCTCCAAACCCCAGAAAATGACTGTAAAGGGGTATCTTGAGAAGGCATAAACCCCCAAGGACAGGGGGAGAGCGCCAGGAACAGTCGGATGGGGGCGCCTAGGTTTAGTGGGAAAGGGAGGCCAAGGATCCTGGCAGCTCTAACCGACCCACCACCTGAGCGTTTGAAAACCTGCGAAGGACCAAGTTTCAATCCTAAAATGTAGTTCCTGGGAGTGCCCGTCGTGGTGCAGCAGAAACGAACCTGCCCAGCAACGGTGAGGGTGCAGGTTCCATCCCTGGCCTCGCTCAGGGGGTTAAGGATCTGGTGTTGCTGTGAGCGGTGGTGTAGGCCAGTAGCAACAGCTCCGATTCGACGCCTAACCTGAAAACTTCCATATGCTGCGGGTGCGCCCCTAAAAAGACCGAACAAAAAGGCACCTAGGAAACGGATACTTGAACGATGGGAGACAAGCTTCCAGATGGAACGAGCCCGCCCAACACAGAGGAGATAAAGATCAACTTAGGACAGTGGAGACGCAGGGCAGACCTGCAGGACACGGAGAGACACACTCCCTGCAGTGGAGCCGGCCACGATGATGGTGCGAGAGCTGCCTTCAAAAAGGGAAGATGGTTCCCATCTGGAATTTTAGACCCAGCCACAAAGTGTCAGGGTAGAGGAATCTAGTCATTTCCAAAGCTACAAGGGCTCAAAACCAGGTAACAACACATATGTTCCTTAGGAAGCGTATCTGTCCATCAAGGAGAGAAAGTAAATTGCAGGAGCTCCCCTTGTGGCTCAGAGAATTAGGAACCCGACTAGTATCCATGGGGACACCGGTTCGATCCCTGGTCTCGTTCAGTGGGTTAAGGATCCAGCGTTGCTGTGCTGTGCTGTAGGCCGGCAGCTGTAGCTCCGATTCGGCCCCTAAGCCTGGGAACCTCCACGTGCCATGGGTGTGGCCCTGAAAGAAAAGTAAAACAGAAAACAAGGATCCCCAAGGTCCCCAAGGTCGGAAAAGAAAGACGAACACGTAAGAGACGCGGTCAGAGGCTCGGAGAGGGCGGGCCGAGGCGGCACGTGATACCCGCAAACATCTCGACAGATTCGCACAGCAGATGCCAAGGTCACCGTTACATCACTGAGGACACAAAACGAAAACGCTCTTAGCCCAAACGAAGCCACCACAGGTGCACAGGAAAGGCCGACTCTGTCACCACAGGGCTCAGCTCAAGTGATGAGGCAGCAACAGTGAGGCCGACACTACACGTCGGGCCCCAACTGTTGCCCTGAAGGGACCAGGGTCCTGGGCTGGGGCTGCCAGGTTTGAATGTCAAAGGTGCCAGTGGGGCAACTGAAACTGGCAATTCCAACCAGAGCCCCCGGGGGCGGGGAGGGGGCTGAAAGTTACATCAGTCGCCAGGGCCAGAGCCTCGGCAAGAGCCCCAGCGCCCGGTCTGGAGAGTGCGCCCTGGGGGGGCCCGGACGCGCCGCCCCCCGCCCCGTACCTCGCCCCCAGTACGTCTGCATCTATGCACGTCTTCTGTCCACGGCTCCCGAGGTGCATCCTTTAATGATGAACCAGTGATCTGGTAAGTGACAGAAAAAAACCAAGCATATGATTTAAACATGGAGACACATATCAAGAATTAGTTAAGGGAGTTCCCGTTGTGGCACAGTGGTTAAGGAATCTGAGGGACCATGAGGTTGCAGGTTCAATGGCTGGCCTCAATCAGTGGGCTAAGGACCCGGCACTGTCGTGAGCTGGGGTGTAGGTAGGTCAAAGACGCGGCTCGGATCCCGCGTTGCTGTGGCTCTGGCGTAGGCCAGCGGCTACAGCTCTGATTAGACCCCCAGCCTGGGAACTTCCATATGCCGCGGGAGCAGCCCTAGAAAAAGATAAAAAAGACCAAAAAAACATTAGCTAAAAGAACTCAGCATAGTTGCCTCTGGGGAGGGTGTGAAGGGGAAAGACTGTTTTTGCAGTAAACCTTTAGATTTGCTTTTTAAAATGCGTATTTATCTTTCGCTTCCAACAAAAACCTTTGAAGCAATGAAAATTTTAGACCGATTCTAACAGGAACCGTTTAGTCAAAGTTCAGGCTCCCCTCTACCAAGCTGCTGGCTCAGGTTCCAACACGTGCACTTTCAGCCCCATATTCTGGCCCCAGAGGCAGACACCCGCCCCCCGCATGGTCTCTCACCAACAGCCAAAAGGTCTGACCCCCCCCCCACCGATCGGGCCCCCACCGCTGCGGGCTCATCCATCTTCTCCCAGGAAACCCGCCGCTTCCCGTCCCCCCAGCATAAAAACACGCACTGAAGGCGTCACCAACAACCCAGGATTTCAGAGCAAGGAGAAGGAACGCACACCAGAAGGCTGCTCACCAAGAACGCAAGTATTACCAGTCTTATGATTCAAGGATTTATTAAGTCGTACATGCAAAACATACTGCTAATTGCATTAGCAAAAGATCAATGTAAAAACACTCCACAATTCTGCAACTGTCAATTTAAAAAATTTTGTTCTAGTGGTTGGAAGGTCCAAGCTCGTATTCTTGCCAGCGGGTAAGCTGCAGAGAACCTGGTTAGCACGAGCACGGGGTTCGGCACCTCGGAGCCCAGGGGGACGTGGGCAGGGCGGGGAGGAGGCCCGCGGGCACGCGGGGGGCCGGGGGGGGGGGGGGGCAGGAGGGTCAGTGTCATTAGTCAGGGTGCGGCGTCAGGGACGAAGAGACAGTGATGGTGAGAAGGTTACCGTCTAAGAAGATCTAAAGTGTCTTAAAAACTGTAAAGCTGCAACACAGGATGTTTACACCCAGGTACTAGAAAACTAAGGAAAGCACTGAGTAGCCGTGAATAAAGTAACATGAGATGAGGAATGCACTTTTACGACCTACCAAAGGATGTTTCTAACGCTCACTCAGAAGGATTTTATAATACAAGGAGGCATATTGCTCGTTAAGAAGGGATTCTATAAGGAAAGCACTAAGTTAGCAACTATGAGAAGGACCAAGTCAAAAAGGGATTCCAACGCCCAATTTCAGGAGGGAAGGGCAGGGTGAAGAAAAAGCAAGAGCTTAAGAAAACACTAACTGATAACACCAGCCTTTCATCATCTACTCACTTGACAGCAATCAACCTTTTAAAACTTGTACCCGTGACACTTTCAATAGTTTCACTATTTCGTGTACAATGTAGTGTAAATTAACCTCCGTATCTTGTCAAAATACTGTCTTCATCCTTCGATCACAGGCGCTCCCCACGCTCCACCCCGCGCACCCACGGCCAGAACACCTCGCCGGAGGGAACACGTGAGCAGGAGTTCAGTTCAAGGTCTCACGAAAGCTAGTACACTCATCGCTTAAAGAAACCCTCACTACGCAATCAGAGCTTGATGCAGAGAGCTGCGCTGTCACCTCCTCGCCAGGACGCACAGTACAACGTCAGGTCATGGGCACGGGCGGATAGACGAGGGTGCGCTCCGTGGCGACGTTTCGCGAAGGAGGCGCTACGCCCGCCCTTCACGGTGGAAAGCCGCCGGCCTCGGAAGGGACGGTCTCGCAGGGAGAGAGGTCTCTGTCAACAGCTTAGTGCTTAGTGTTCTCAGCCCAACAACGCAACTTGGCTCACAAGGGATTTTGGCAACTCTTCATCTGAGCAAGAACAGGGGCTTCTGAAAAATAAGGCTTTAGGAAAGCTTGTCATTTTAGGGCTAAACTTTAATAGAATGTGAAAGTTTAAACTCTTACACTTTAAACAGAGAAAAACCTAGAAATTACTGATTGGTTCAAAACGGTTTTATGGAAAAACTAATCTGTAACAAAAACTTGGCATTGAGTGCGAAGGCTCCACATTTGAGCAAAGCAGACAAAGGTTCGGGGCGGGGCGGGCCCCCGCCCCGGGCCCCAGGCGTTTACAACAGCAGGCACTTCCTCTTCCTCTTCTTGACGGGGGGCGGGCAGAGAACCGCTCGGATGGCTTCGTCGAACACTGTCTTGAGGCCCCGCTGCGTGAGCGCCGAGCACTCCAGGTATTTCACAGCACCTGCCGGACGGAACACGGCCTCTCAGCCTCGGCCTCGCCCCCCCATCCCACCCCCCGGCTCAGCCGGGTCTCTGCAGGGGCGGCCAGACCCGGGTCCACCTCCCCGGGCGGGACTCCGGCCTCTGGCGGGCCAAGCAGACCTGGCGCCGCGGGGTTTCCTACCGATCTCCTTCGCCATGGCCAAGCCCTGCGGGTAGGTGATGGGAGTCAGCTTCTTCTCCTTCAGTTTCTCGATCGTGTCTTTATCATCCCTGAGATCAAGCTTCGTCCCCACCAGGATGATGGGCGTGTTGGGACAATGGTGTCGCACTTCTGGGTACCACTAGGCGCGGGGACAGGAGCAAAGTCACGACTCTGGTGGGAGCCGCCCTCCCGCCGATTACGGCCACACCGGTGCCAAGCTGTGTCAATCCCGAGTCCCTGCGTCGCCACGGAGCCTTCCTGCAGGGGACAGCACGCTGCCCTCGGCCAGGCTCCCCTCCAGAACCACCAACCACTGCACCGTGGGACCGACGAGGCAGCCCCCCGCCCCGCCACTCTGTTTTTGGTTTCTGGTCAAGTTCTTAGGTCATTTCAAAACCCCTCACACATTCGAGGATGAGAACCAAACTAGCAGAACCCAGGACTCAGGACTCAGCTCTACCGTCTCCTCCCCGCCAGACGCATCCCTGACCCACCGCCGTCATCTCCACCAAGCCCACCGGTGCCGCCAGTCCGTCATTTTTATTCACCTGGCTCCCAACTGCCTCGTTATTTTAACAAGGAACCCAGCACTTCTGCATC
This sequence comes from Sus scrofa, assembly GCF_054392235.1. NCBI lineage: Eukaryota > Metazoa > Chordata > Mammalia > Artiodactyla > Suidae > Sus > Sus scrofa. The sequence goes on from NC_139385.1 coordinate 4,715,667, forward strand.
GGCCCTGAAACTTGAGAACTCTGCATACTAAAGTCACCTTGCTGGAGTTCCCGTCGTGGCGCAGTGGAAACGAATCCGACTAGGAACCATGAGGTTGCGGGTTCCATCCCTGGCCTTGCTCAGCGGGTTAATGATACGGCGTTACCGTGAGCTGTGGTGGAGGCTGCAGATGCGGCTCGGTTCCCGCATTGCTGTGGCTGTGGTGTAGGCCAGAGGCTACAGCTCCAATTGGACCCCTAGCCTGGGAACCCTCCATATGCCAAGGGTGCAGCCTTAGAAAAAACAAAAAGACGAAAAAATAAAAAATAAAAATAAAATATCCCACTTACCTTTGCGCGAACATTTTCAAAAGATGCAGGGCTCACAAGAGAAAAGCAAATTAAGAATACGTCCTGTAAAAAGAAACACAGGGAGGCGTTTAGAGAATGGTCTTGGCGTGGCGAAGTCACTTTGCTTCCTAAATGCTGCGGGGAAAGCGCCAGAAGCCCCGGCTCGTCCTGCGCACCAGCAGCTGAGGCGCGAGCCGGCTCCCTGCACCCTCTCTGGTCGAGACGCTCCCAGACCAGAACCAGCACGTGAAGCACAAGTTACTGGTGAGACTGGGAGTGGAGCACAAGACACGCTCTGTTACTGGAGGCCACAGACAGACAGGCCTCTTTCCATCACTCCAGCTCTGCCTGGGAGCTTAATGCTGTTCCTGCCTGGGGACAAAATCCTGTGTCAAGGTGCTACGCCTGCATTTCTTTAAAACCTGGTCTCGGTTCCTCAAAAGTAGAATCCATTTCAAAAACATCATCTACAACGCTACGTTTCTCATTACGTCCCCATCAGAACATTAGGTCCAAACACTTCTAGGGGCTCACGCGGCTCCAACTACACTGCTTTTAGGAAGGACCGGCCGTCAGGGCCCTGGGCCCAAGGTGGGTCTCAGGTCCTCGCTCACCCGCTGGCCCTCGGGAGGGAGGACGGCCTCGTGTGAAAGCGGCGTCTCGCCGGCTGTCAGGGCTTCTCAGGCCCAAGCAGGGCCTCTGGAGAACATGCACTTTATTGTGCAAAAGGTGAGATTTAAACGTTTACACATCCTTTTTAAAAAAAAAAAATAAGCCAAAGTTTCTAAAATGCTAGGTTTATGAACTATTTTCCTGGAAAAGGGCAATGACACTCCTTTGTGAAGTGCACACACTTTCAATCCTCAGCTGACACCCTGTACCTGGAAGGGAGCGACCTCCCACACGACAGCGTTTTGTAAATGACATGAAATTTGAGCGCATGCACAAGGTTGCCCAGGAACCACCACGGCCTCTGGCCCTGGGCTGATCACGCCTCCAAGCGGGGCCGGTGAGCTCAGCAGCGCACAGCCCGCCCGCCGGACAGGCCCGCACCCAACACCGAAGCGGGGGAAGGGCCGCCAGGGTGGTTAGTCCCGCTCCCGCCAAGCCCGTGGCCGGGGCGCCAGGGTGAAGCCTCGCGTCTCCCCAGCAGCCTGGAGAGGGCCCCTTCCACCAAAGCCCCCGTGCCCTGAGAGGAGGGGAGAAAGCAGCTTGGGAACGGCTCTGATTCAGGCCAGCAGGTCGACCATGGGCTCCAGTGAAAGCACGTTTCATCGAGCCGACCTCAACCTTGAGTGAATCAGAGGTCAAACACTCAAGGACCGGGAGGCTCGACGGGAAATCCTAGGAAAACTAAGTGAAACGAGAGAACAGATCAAGCTGGAAACTGAAGTCGATTGAAAGTTTTACATACGGCAAGCGGCTTGTCTTTGCCCCTGGAGGGTCTATCCTTACCATACGTTTCTCCAACCTAGTAATGCACGAGAACTTGGTTTGAGGTTAGTAAAAACTGAGAACAGTCAACATAACCCGTTACTCATTCTTCATCTGGGCGGTGTCTCAACCCTCCCAGGGAGCAAGCGGATGACGATCCAGCAGGTCTACGCCACCCAGGGTCACTGAATCCCTCCGTCACCCTGGCCACGGGGCACGAGGGGCCCTGTGAAGGTCACTGGTGGTGGGGGCACCGGTCGGGCAAGTCCTGGGGAGCAGACGGAGCTCCTTCCTCCCTCAGCCGCCGCAGACGGCTCCTCTCCCGGCAGAATGACAAGGTGCCCTCGAAGGCGGCGGAGGACATGGGAGAGGCAGCCGGCACGGAGCCAAGCTCTCCCGCTAAGCTCGCGGACACGAGGCCCGGAGGCCAAGAGCAAAGGGGCCCATCCACACAGCGGGGCCTGTGGGACGGGGCTGCCCAGGAAGGCGGCCAGGCCAGAGCTGTGACCGTGAGCCTCCGGGGCAGCAAGGCCGGGGCCTGGCCTGAATGTGCCACCGCACCAAGACCCGCAGCACCCCCTCCCCCACCCCCACCGCGTGTGGAGGAGGCCCCCCCAGAGGTGGCAGCATTTCCAGTGTTTATCACAATGCTTCCAATAAAAACTGAAAGACTAGCTCTTCCAACAACAGAGAATCTGGCGTTCTAAGAACCAAGGTGAGACAACTACTTTCATCTCACTCAAGCTTTTCCCCTTTACAAATCAAAGCGAATATTAAAGTCTCTGTAATGATCCTGGTTGCACCTGTAGGCTATTTTTAATATACTTTTAAAAACTAAAGTATAACTGGTTTGCAATAAGCCGATTTGTGCTGTACGGCAAATGACTGTCATATATACATTTTCTAAAATAATTATTTTCCAGAGTTCCCGTCGTGGTGCAGCAGAAACGAATCCGACTAGGAACCATGAGGTTGCAGGTGTGATCCCTGGCCTTGCTGTGGGTTAAGGATCCGGTGTCGCCGTGAGCTGTGGTGAAGGTCGCAGATTTGGCTCCGATCCCATGTGGCTGTTGCTGTGGCTGTGGTGTAGACTGGCAGCAACAGCTCCAGTTGGACCCCTAGCCTGGGAACCTCCATGTGCTGCAGGTGTAGCCCTAAAAAGACAAAAGACCAAATAAATAAATAAATAAATAATTTTAAAAGGAAAAAAATTTTTTTAATTTTTTACTATTTTCCATCCTGGTCTATCCCAGGAGAGGAGCTATAGTTCCCCGTGCTGCAGAGCAGGGCCTCGTGCTTCTCAATTCTCAATGTAACAGTTTGCATCCACTAACCCCGAACTCCCCATCCATCCCATTCCTCCCTCCACCCTGGCAACCGCCAGTCTGTTCTCTACGTCTGCGTATGGTTCTGTTCTGTAGCTAGGTTCATTTATGCCGTATTTTAGATTCCACATACATGTGGTATCAAACGGTATTTGTCTTTCTCTTTATTACTTCACTGATGTGTGATAACAATCTCTAGGTCTATCCATGTTCTGCAAATGGCTTTTTCATGGCTGCGTAGTATTCCATTGTGTGTATCTACCATATCTTTTTTTATAAAAAGGGCTGCACTTGTGGCCTATGGAGGTTCCCAAGCTAGGGGCTGAATAAGAGCTACGGCTGCCAGCCTACACCACAGCCACAGCAACACCAGATCCTTAACCCACTGAGCGAGGCCAGGGATCGAACCTGCAACCTCATGGTTCCTAGTTGGACTCATTTCTGCTGAGCCACAACAGGAACTGCCACTATACCACACCTTCTTAATCCATTCATCCGTTGTTGAACATTCGGGGTGTTTCCATGTCTCAGCTATTGTGCACAGTGCTGCTATGAACACAGAGGTGCATCCATCTTTTTCAGTGAAAGTTTTATCTGGATAGATGCCCAGATCACATGGGTGTTCTATATTTGGTTTCCTGAGGACCCTCCATACTGTTTTCCACAGTGGTTGTGCCAATTTACATTCCCACCAACAGTGTAGGAGGGCTCCCTTTTCTCCACACCCTCTCCAGCATTCGCTATTTGCGGACTTATGAATGACGGCCACTCTGACGGGTATGAGGTGGTGCCTCACGGTAGTGTTGACCGCATTTCTCTAACAATTAGAGATGCTGAGCATCTTTTCACGGGCCTACTGGCCATCCTTACGTATCTGGAGAAACATCTATTCAAGTCTTCTGCCCATTTTTCACCCGGGTTGTTCGCTTTTTTGTTGTTGAGTTGTACGCGTTGTTTGTATATTTTGGAGATTAAGCCCTTGTCGGTTGCATCATTTGCAAATATTTTTTTTTGCGTTCTGTAGGTTGTCTTCTCATTTTGTTTTTTGTTTTTCTCTTTCCTTGGCCACCCATGGCATGCAGAGTTCCCATTCCAGGGAACATATCCAAGCCAGAGTTGCAACCTATACGGCAGCTGCAGCAATGCTGGATCCTTTAACCCACTGTGCCGGGCCAGGGATCGAACCCGCATCCTGGTGCTGCAGAGACACAAGTGATCCCATTTCTCCACAGCAGGAACGCCCTCGTTTTGTTTGCGGTTTCCTTTTCTGTGACCTCCGAGCTATTTTTGAAGTTTGTCCTCTGAAGGCCTTGGCGTAGCACCAAAACTTCATCATGGTACAGGGACTCAGGGGATCAGCCACCAAACGCAGCTGCGAAATAACCACATCTGGTCCCCCTTTGTCCATTTTTAAGAATATCTTTTTTGATGGAGAAGACAGATACTTTCCATCCTCCGTGAACAATCTACCACCTGCCTGTTCCTTCCGCCTTCCTTTTTCTTCCTCAGCCCAAAGGCGGCTCTAAGGAAACCCTTGCACTGCCTCTGACAACGGCTCCTCTCAAGCCTCCCTTCCCCGACCCTTGCTCTCGAGGTGACACCCCCCTGGCACCTGCTGCTGGGTCCGGGTGTCATTCGCATGCTCATGCTGAGAGCCCAGCATGGCCTCTCACTCCACCTCACGGGGTCACGCGTGCATGTCCTGAGCTGTCACCTCGCTCCCGGGTCTGGATGCTGCTGTCCTTCCGTGGGCAGCGCTCTCTCCTCACTCCAGGCACCCATGGAGCCCTGGCCGAAATCCTGTACCCAGGTCCCTCTCTCTGGTCACACACGGACAGTGGCCCTCAGTGCTGCCCCCTGCCTGCCTGTGAGGGGAGCGATCACAGGAGACCCGCCCCAGCCCCGCTGGAACCCCACGACTCCAAAAACTCCATCATTTCGCGTCCTTCCATTTTATTCTCTTCCACCTGCTTTCCAGCTGGTTTTCCCTTTCGGGCTTCAAGTGCCTTTTAATTCTAGCCGTCGATGCACCAGGAAAAGGACCAGGACGCACACACTTGGCAGAGACATGCTGCTGCATCACCACGGCACCGCTGAGAACAAGCGTGACCCCCGGGGGCTGCCTGGCACTCACCTGGCACGCTCCATGGGGCAACCCCAGGACACCAAGCCCCCAAAGTCAGGAAAGACCACTTCAGTCTTGTCTAAACTAAATACAAAGTCCCTGTGCAAACTGCAGACCACCAGGGTCCCCTCGCCCACCCAGGTCAGGTCATGTGATGACGTCTGCACCCATCGCAGCCTGGCCTCCCTTCATGCCCACCTTCCAGGCATGACTTATTACAACACCCATAGAACTACCCTGCTTCCAACCGCATCCAATCCTCAGCAGGTCCCCACTTCCTTGAGCCCTCACCCAATCACCCCACTCAAGCCCAAACCTCACCCCCGGGCCCCCGGGGAGCGGCTCTTTAGCGGGCAGAAATAGCTAGGCCAGTTCTGTGTAACCACGGGTATGTTCCCCTAGCGAGGCTTGCAAGCTTTGGGAAATCAAACAGCCAAGCTAAACGCTGGTTACCCATCTAGGGTCACGCAGGCTGGTCAGAGCACGCCCAGAAGCGACAGTGCTGGCGACACTCTGGGTCCCGGCTGATGGAGCACATGGCCTTTCGCAGACACCGCCACCAACACCACAGTCCTGGGACAAGCAGGCCGACCCAGGGGACCAGACTCAACGCCTGACGCTGGGCCTGAGCACCACCGACCACACCTTGACTCGCAGCCCAGCAACCCAAGACGGGTACACAAAACTTCCAAACGTTTCAGAAACAGAAAATGATTTACTAAAGGACAGAAAAGCCCTAAGAATTATTTAATTTGGAAAAACTAAAACTTGAAGGGGAGTTCCCATTGTGGCTCAGCGGTTAGCGAACCTGACTAGCATCCATAAGGACGTGGGTTCGATCCCTGGCCTCGCTCAGTGGGTTTAAGGATCCAGCGTTACCATGAGCTGTGGCGTAGGTCGCAGATGCGGCTCAGGTATGGCGTTGCTTCGGCTGCGGGTGTGGCATAGGCCAGCCAATTTGCCCCCCAGCCTGGGAATCTCCATATGCCTCAGATATGGCCCTAAAAAGCAAAAAAAAACCCAAAAAACCATAAACAAGTGTCACTCTGGAAACTAACTGCTTTTAAAACTGGTTTGCAAAAACAAGCCGGTACCTATTTCACGTGGCTGTCCCAAAACTGCATCAAAGAAGGTGAAACGCATAGCGCCATAGTCAGTAACTGGTAACGATCAAAAATTACACAAAACTCCGACTGGCATCTAGGGAGAGATTCACTATGGAACCAACTGAATACACTGTTATTTACTGGATGGACATACCCAAAAGACTGAAACAGCAGCAAACTCAAAGGTGATACGAATTAGTCAATCAGGAACTGTCTACTTTTTTTTTTTTCTTTTTTTTTTTGGCTTTTTAGGGCCACATCTGCGGCATGTGGAGGTTCCCAGGCTAGGGGTCTAATGGGAGCTGTAGCCACCGGCCTACACCACAGCAACGCCGGATCCTTAACCCACTGAGCAAGGCCAGGGATCGAACCCACAACCTCGTCATTCCTCGGGATTCGTTTCCACTGCACCGCAACGGGAACTCCAGGAACTGTCTACTTTCAAGGAGGCATTAAAAGGCAGTCATCTCCTTACTGTTTGTGGGTAGGACAGGGGACGTAACCGGTCGTAATCTTCTTGTCCAGCCGTATCCCATAAGCCCAGATTCACCGGTTTTCCATCCACCATAACATTGGCAGAATAGTTGTCAAAGCTGCAGAAGAAAGCACAAACAATGAGTCGTTAGCCCTGCAGCAAGAGCCCAGGCCTGGGCTGCACAGGCAGCGAGGGGCAGCGGGAGCAGACGGAGGCCCGCAGACGCCGGCCCCGAGGAGAGGCCTCCCGAGCGCTGAGAGGCGGAGGCAAAGGGGAGCCGAACAAGGGAAACAAGCGCGCGGAGGTCTGGGCGACAAGGACAAGCTCCCCAGCTGACCCAACAGGCGCTGCCAGCAATAAAAACCTGCAGGGGGAGTTCCCGCTGTGGCTCGGGGGGTTAAGAACCCGACTCATATCCACGAGGATGTGGGTTCGATCCCTGGCCTCGCTCCGTGGGGTAAGGACCCGGCAGCAGCAGCTCGGATTCATCCCCTAGCCTGGGAACTTCCAGACCCTCAGGCGCGGTCCTGAAAAGCAAAGTAAATAAATAAATAAACCTGCCTGCCTCGAGTGAAGAGAACATCAATGTTTTTCTCCCCCGGAATGAAGAAAGCGTAAAATTAGTTCCTCTTTCACACCCCACTTGTAGAGTTTCTGTGTTCATGTGACTCACTCTCCGTAGGGGCAGCCACCAGGGCTGCACGGGCAGTGCCTGTAGAAATCCACTGGCGGGAGGCTGCTGTCAGGGGAGCCTTGGTCAGGGGAGGGGGAGCACAAAGCACACCCGATCCGAGACGCTACAGTGTCACGTTTTCAAAGGGTGTGCAACCAGGTTTCACCAGGCTATAAATTAACCTGAGGTTGCTGCACTCAAACTAGTTCACTGTGAGAAGAGGCTCGGACGCCCACGGCCCACAGGGCAGAAACAAAGCTGACATTAAAAATTACGAGAGAGTTCCCGTCGTGGTGCAGTGGTTGGCGAGTCCGACTGGGAACCATGGGGTTACAGGTTCGGTCCCTGCCCTTGCTCAGTGGGTTGATGATCCGGCGTTGCCGTGAGCTGTGGTGTAGGTTGCAGACGCAGCTCAGATCCCGCGTTGCTGTGGCTCTGGCGTAGACTGGTGGCTATGGCTCCGATTGGACCCCTAGCCTGGGAGCCTCCATACGCCACAGGAGCGGCCCAAAGAAATGGCAAAAAAAAAAAAAAAAAAAAAAAAAAAAAAAAAAAAATTACGAGTAGCAGGGCATGAAAACATTTTCTAAAAAATTACGAGTACCGTGGAGTCATTGATTAAAAAGCCATCTCTCATCACCATTTAAACCAGGGCAACCTGCTGTACAGCACAGGGAACTGTATCTAGTCACTTGTAATGGAACAGGATGGAGGATAAGGTGAGAAAAAGAAGGTACATACATACATATGTATGACTGGGTCACTCTGCTGTTCAGCAGAAAAATGACAGAACGTTGTAAATCAACAACAGGAAAAAATATCAAAACCTAAAAAAGTTGTTAATAAATACACAAACAAACCAGGGCAAGTACTGAGCAGAACACAAAACATAAGCCTTGAAAATAAAATTCCAGAATTAACTTGTCCATACTTAAGGCTAAACCTTAGGATCTTGGTGGCAGCAAAGCCATGGTCTGAGTAGGTTCCAATGTGATTTTTAAGTTAATGACCAAGCCAGCTTTCCTAGGGAAAAGTGCTATACACGTCTGGTTTGGTGGGAAGAGGCTAGATTATTCAATAAACAGTACTGTGACTTTTTTTTTCAGGAGGCTCAGCTACATGGGGCTCCCTGGCAACCCCATCATCAGAAAAGCACTTTTCCATTCCACCCAATTCTGCTGCCAATAGCGAAGCAGCAGCTCAGCACCAGCTCCGTCCTCCCACACACCCCCGCCCTGCACACACGCGCACACGTGCGCACACACACACCCTGGTTTCAATACCGAAGCCCAGTAACTCAACAGTGACAAGCAACCATTGGGTTGCTTGCCAGAAAAGGCCAATTAAAACATAATGGTATTTTGTTCCGGTTCCTTGACCCTTCACACAGAGAGCCCAGAAAGCCAAATTTATCTGAAACGCTCACATTATCCAGTCTCTGGGTTTCACGGTTGGTTTAACTTTCATTTCCTGAATATCTAGAAATCAATTAGGAAAGCTGTTTCATCACTGTGCAGAAACTTTCTATTAGATTAAGTATCTTCTAAAGGCCCAAACACCTTATAATTAGACTCGGTGAATGAAAAGACAATTAATTCTATCTGTTCCCATAAGGATTAAGAAAGACATAGCAGAACAAGTCAATGGAATCCAAAAAAACCCTGTGACAGACAATTCCCGGTGTACCTCGGGATACTTACACCGTGGGGATATATTCTCCGGGAAAGGCATTGGTCGTGTAACTGATCAGGAGGCAAGTTTTACCCACAGCTCTGAAGAGACAGAAAAAAAAAAAAATGGTGTAAATTGCTTCGTCAACATGAATGCAATCCTCGCTGTCATTATGCGGTGAAAATGTTTGATAGGAAAATCAGAAGTATATACAGCATTAAAGAAAACAGGTTCTATACCCTTTTACTTAACACTACACCTATTTTAATCCTGAAACGCAGAATCCCTCAGAAAGGCTGAGTCCGAAGGCTTCACATGCTGTTTCAGTACGAGGTATTAGCACTAGTAGTCAAATAGTTGTTAATCAAAAGCTCAGGTTCAAGAGAAATATTTTTAAGGTGAAAGAATCTTCAATTCCAGCCTCAAGTCATTTTCATGAACACTAATTTGCAAGCACAGCTTTCCTCTCCAAGTCCCATTTTGTTGCTCAGTAATCCATTTCCAGCGTGGAATCCCACCCCCTTCCTAAAGCCTTCCCTCTGGCAATCAGCAAAGACTGTTCTCTTTAGAGGCTTAGTCCCCAACCACCCACAACTGCGCCCACTGTGACCCACCTGCATTCAACCTGCCACCTTCCCATCCTCACTTAATCACCAGAAAGGTTTAGAGCAGCTAACACACTAAATTCCAGACACAGTCACTAACGAATGGCTAAGGGATGCTGCAGTCATTTCCCACCTGGCTGCGAAGATAAGAAAGAGAGAACAGTACAGAAATACTCCAGGGACAGGAGGGCCTCCTATCACAGGCGAAGTGGGTTTGCTGTGCCAGGGTGGTGGCTGAAAAGTCTCCCAATCAAGTTCTTGTGTGGCTCAGTGGGTTAAGGATCCTGTGCTGTCTGTCACTGAAGAGGCCTGGGTCGCTGCTACAGCTGGGGTTCGATCCCTAGCCCAGGAACTTCCAAGTGTCGTAGGCGTGGCAAAAACAAAAACAAACAAAAAACAGAGGTCTCCCAACCACTTGGGAGATAATTTTTCTAAGGGGAATTATCACCTAAAAATTGAGACCATCACGGCATCATTAGCCAAAAGAGTCTCCAAATTTTTCGACAAAGACAGGGCGACTTCCGGGGCTTCTCAGAGTCCCTGGCCTCCCAAGGTTCAGCAAACGTTCCTTAGGGAGCCCACGCCCTGCCATCCTGGGTAGGCTCACCAAAGTCATGTGACACAGCAGAGTTCTTCACTGTAAGATTTTGTTATCTGATCTTAACTGCAGTAAATCAGGACTCACCAGAAAGAAGTTAAGTGCTTTTCTATTTTGCACTCTTAGCTTAAGGCAAAAACCTCTCAACAAGAGCAGATTACAGGCCCCTGCAGTCTTGCCAATCCTTGCTTCACTTCTAGCATTATTAAGGGTTTAACAAAAGTTGGAACTCCCCCACCCCAAAGACCTCACAGAGTCAAACATTACATCAGCAGGAGCTGGCTTCCAACTCCTAAAGGCTTTCTAAACAGAAATGACTCACTGGCCATACATTTTGTTAATGGCTTAGAACGTTAAAAACAAAAACGGGAACCAAAAAAACCCAACTTGCATGAGGAGGTGGCTAAAATCTAAAGTCACTGCCCTGACTACACAACCCACAGTCAGCTCTTCCAATTAAGGCTTCCATTTTTTAAGTTTCAATCAACTTCTTTACGCTTCAGTTCTGTCAACTCTAAGACGGATGCAAAGCTACCACCTCATCACAAAACTACTGTGAGCATTAATTCAACTGCGCCCTAAGCCAGCAAACTGGGTGCTACGCCAGGAAGCACACACACACCAGGTGCTAAAGATACTGCAATGAACAAGAGCTCATGGAACTTAGCAGTTAGTAAACTAAAAAAAGCAGTCATTACACAAAATTATAGGTATGCTAAGTGTGGGGGTGGGGGTGTGCAGGTTGTTTTTTTTGGCCACGGTATGTGTGGGATCTCAGTTCCTGAACCCAGGCTGCAGCAGTGAAAGTACCAGAGCCCTGACCGCTGGACCAGCAGGGAACTCCCGGCGGTATGTCATTACAGGTGCTCTGGAAACACAGCAAGGCGATCTAACCTAGTCTCAGAGGCACGGGAGGCTGCAACGTCGCTTACGAGTCATGGGGACAGGGTACGGAGGAACATTCTAGGCAAAAGCAACAACACACGGGGAGGCTCAGACGAAAAGAAGCCCCGTACAACTGAGGAAAGAAAGAAGGGGGAAGTGGCAGAGGAGAATCTACGGAGTTGCCATCTCTTCTTCTTAAAGGACATGGAACTTGATGTTACTTGGGAAGTAACAGAACATTTTTAGTTGCCAAGAAACCATGAGATTTGCATTTTTAGAAGAAGCCTCTGACAGTGGTGTGGAAAGAAGCTTGAGATGAGGGGCAGAAAACAAGGAAGCAGCTACCGCTGTGTTCCGAGAACAACTGCTGGGGGCCCAGACCACAGAGGGGATTTCAGGGTGCAAAGAAGTGGGACGTTCCAAGAGCCACCAAGACGTGAGGCAGAACGAGCAGAACAAGCCCTGGCTTGGCCACGTGCTGGATGCGGTAGCTGAGGAAGAGTGGATTCTCTTTTCAAAATGTAAAATGTTGTTGTGTAAAAACATTAAGTTATTAGCTCTTTTTTTTTTTTTTTTTTTGGTCTTTCTGACATTTCTTGGGCTGCTCCGGAGGCATATGGAGGTTCCCAAGCTAGGAGTCTCATCGGAGCCGTAGCTGCCAGCCTACACCAGCCTACACCAGAGCCACAGCAATGCGGGATCCGAGCCGCATCTGCGACCTACCTACACCACAGCTCACGGCAACACTGGATCCTTAACCCACTGACAAGGGCCGGGATTGAACCCGCAACCTCAAGGTTCCTAGTCGGATTCGTTAACCACTGAGCCACGATGGGAACTCCAATAGTTACTACCTCTTAATGTCCAAGATAAAGCAGCTATAAAGGTTTAGTTGTTAAAACACCACCATAGCGCTTCGAGCTCTTGTCCTAAGTCTCTCCACGGACAAGGAACCAAGCCATGACTATAAACACCACCAAGGGTGTTTTAAATGCTCTAAAATTTCTTTTCCTGAAATTTCATCTTCAGCTGAGGGGTCATCTTTTGAAAGGTTTAACTTGAGAGGAATTCAAGGTACTGGCATAACCTGGTAGTAACTGAAATTGAAATTTTATTTCCAAGCATCACTAGCCATAAACCATGTTCTAGAAGAATTATGAAGGTATAAAAATTCTGGCTTTTTAAATAAATACACGTCCAACCTTTGATTTGATTTGATTTGATGGATTTACTGCTGTTTAGGGCAGCACCCGTGGCATAGTTCCCAGGCTAGGGGTCGAATCGGAGCGACAGCTGCTGGCCTACACCACAGCCAAAGCAATACGGGATCCTTTAACCCACCAGGTGAGGCCAGGGACTGAACCTGCATCCTCATGGTTTCTAGTTGGGTTCTTAACCCACTGAGCCAAATGGGAATGTCTGTGCTTAATTTTTTAAAACAGGTTTTAAAAGGGGGTTATTGACCTCCCATTAGTGTGTTTATTCACTCCTTTTAAATACACTCCACAAACAAAAGTTAGAGACTGAAGTCAGCATCAGCTCTAGACAGTCACAGCTTTTCCCCACGGGAAGAAAGGGAGCAGGATTTGGTCTGCCTTGATCAATGCTGCTGCAGAACTTCTGGAAATTACTACTTGCTTTGGAATTTCAAATGCTATATGTTTAACTGTTCAGTTCAATCTTTTTAATCTTTAAAAGATGCTATAACTCTGGAAAGTGAACATGAGGAGTTCCTGTTATGGTGCAGCGTAAGCGAATCCGACTAGGAACCGTGAGGTTGCAGGTTCGACCCCTGGCCTCACTTAGTAGGTTAAGGATCTGGTGTTGCCGGGAGCTGTGGTGTAGGTTGCAGACGCGGCTCAGATCCTGCATGGCTGTGGCTGTGGTGTAGACCAGCGGCTGTAGCTCCGACTGGACCCCTAGCCTGGGAACGAACCTCCACGTGCCGCGGGTGCAGCCTGAAAAAGCAAAAAAGAAAACAGAAAGTAAACATGAGTTGACCAGAAGAAAGTTTACACAAGGACATTTTTTAACCTGTTTCTCCTGCCCTATCCCGTAAACTAATCAAGACCAAAAGCTAGCTTCATATGTTTCTACTATGTCCTCTATTTTTCCACCAGGAAAACCTCAAGGAAAGCTTCTCCTTAAAGATTTTTGGGCAAACTTCAGTGTTTCTTCCTAAAATCTATAAACCAAAACTTTAAAGCAAATACATCAATAAATCTAGAAACAATGACAATTTCTTCATGCTAAAGAGACTCAGGAAGCTCAAGAATATTCGGCACTGCCTTTAGAAAGAAAAATAGGATAGGCGTTCCCGTCGTGGCACAGGGGAAACGAGTCCGCCTAGCATCCCTGAAGACACAGGTGTGATCCCCCGCCTTGCTCAGTGGGTTAAGGATCTCGAGATGCCCTGAGCTCTGGTGTAGGTCGCAGACGTGGCTCGGATCCCGTGTGGCTGTGGCTGGCAGCCGTAGCGCCTATTCACCTCTAGCCTGGGAACTTCCATGTGCCATGAGGGAGGCCCTAAAATTAAGAAAGAAGATAAACTGAGAAGCACCAGACCTCTCCAATGCCTAATGCAAACCAAAATAAGGAGCCTGTAACACTGTCTGAAAGTACGTGACCCGCCCCCCGCCAGTTTTGTCGCGGTGTAGCGGACACAGAGCACTGTGTAAGCCTGAGGTGTATCACAGACGAGTAAACGTACACACATCAGGAAGGGACCACCAAGCGTCAGTGAACATCCATCGTCTCATACAGATACACTGAAGCAACAGAAAAAATGTTTTTCCTTGGGAGAGAACCTCTTAGGATTTAGCCCAACTGTCATCCCTAACACACAGCCGTGCTGGTCATCTGTGTCTTGTCCGACCTTCCATCCCTAGTTCGTGTTTATCCTGAAACTGGAAGTTTGTTCCCTTTGACCTCCTTCTAGTTCCCCCTCCCCGAACCCCTGAAAGTAAGTACCTAGGATCTTGAGGACACACGAATAGAACATGGTGGAACAAGAATTCTAAGTCTCAAACACATAGTTACACTTATTGCATTAATGAAAGACCCTGAATGAAAGTCCTCGATTTATGCTGAAAAATGGGGTTTGGGGACACTTAAACACTAGCCCTTCAGAGCAATTCAGTGCCACAAAAACACAAAACCCTGTCCCAAATTCTCCTTTCTATCACTACCAGGGGCCATCACAACCAACTCACAGAAAGCCAGTCGTGGCCACCATCAGCGGCTTCAAAAAGTTCACACTGTGCAGTTGCCGGACACTCAGGGCTGAAGATGCTACGACTTATGACAGAGCGCCACGCTGGAGCAGCCGTTACTCTACCCTGTCCCTCTAGAACCACCGAGCCAAACCCCAGGGTAGCCTACAAGGGTCAGCTGAAGAGGCACGATTCAAAGACAAGAATTTCTATTTAACTGCCTATCACCCGCCTTCACAATCAACCCCTCTATCAAATCCTCCTACAATGTCCCCCAATAACGGGAAGATGTCTGATAAAGTCAATGACAGAATCTCAGGGGTGGGTATGTGAGTATTCACTGCACAATTCTTTCAACTTTCCCATATTTGACATTTTTCATATTAAAATGTTGGAGGAGGGAGTTCCCATCGTGGCTCAGTGGTTAACGAATCCAACTAGGAACCATGAGGTTGCCAGTTCGACCCCTGGCCTCCCTCAATGGGTTAAGGATCTGGTGTTGCTGTGGCTCTGGCGTAGGCCGGTGGCTACAGCTCCGATTAGACCACTAGCCTGGGAACCCCCATATGCCGTGGGTGTGGCCCTAGAAAAGACAAAAAAGAATAAAAATAAAAATAAAAAAATAAAATAAAATGTTGGGAGGGAAAAAATTCCATCTGATGATGTGGGTTATAAGTTAGAGCTACCTTGAGATGCCGAGGAGAAAAAGTACAAAGTACTAAAACATTAGCTGAGTAGCACAAAAGGTAGATTTTACAAGGCGGCTTTAAGGTTTCTAAAAATAGAGACCTGATACTCCTCCAATGAACTCAACCCCAAAGTTTTGGCTGGAATTATCATCTGAAATTTAAAAAAAAAAAAAAAAAAAGCATTATATGTAATTTTACCAACCAAAGTCAGAGCCAAATGGCTAAACCTAAATTTGTAAGCCAGTGTAGAATTCAATCACCTTTACAACAGATCAAAAATATGGAACCCCCTGCCTCGAGACAAAACCACACAAAGACAATTCACGAGGAGCTTCAACTCATGGGTCAGGCCACCAGTGATGGCTCAGTGGAAGTGGGCAGGACCTAGTGGACATTCCTATAAAGATGACATCACGGAAGGCATTTATCACATTCAACTAAATAAAAAATTCCTGGACAGCAATGTCTAAATTAGACACTGGGCTGAGAGGCCATCTGGAGTGAAATGCGGGGGGCTTCAAGTCACTCACCCCAGCCTCACAGTCAAAGAAAGTGGAAACACACGATTAAAAGTGGCTATTCAGGAACACCTGAATGTGAGAGGCTGCCGTACCTACGTAAAACCAAAAGACAAACTTGTGGCAGAGGTCCCGCAAATAAAAGGGGCAGACCCTGTGTTTAAAAAGGATTAAAAGGGGGAGTTCCCGTCGTGGCGCAGTGGTTAACGAATCCGACTAGGAACCATGAGGTTGCGGGTTCGGTCCCTGCCCTTGCTCAGTGGGTTAACGATCCGGCGTGGTGTAGGTCGCAGACGCGGCTCCGATCCCGCGTTGCTGTGGCTCTGGCGTAGGCCGGTGGCTACAGCTCCGATTTCGACCCCTAGCCTGGGAACCTCCATATGCCGCGGGAGCGGCCCAAGAAATAGCAGCAACAACAACAACAACAACAACAAAAAAAGACAAAAAAAAAAAAAAAAAAGGATTAAAAGGGAGGTCCCATTGTGGCCCAGCGGAAATGAATCCAATTAGGAACCATGAGGTTGTGGGTTCGACCCCTGGCTTCATTCAGTGGGTTAAGGATCCGGCATTGCCGTGAGCTGTGGTGTAGGTCACAGACACGGCTCAGATCTGGCATGGCTGTGGCTGTGGCATAGGCCAGCAGCAACAAATCCGATTTGACCCCAAGCCTGGGACCCTTCATGTGCCACGGGTTCAGCCCCAAAAAGACAAAAGACAACCGGGGGAAAAAAAAAAAAAGGACTAAAAGAATCAGGATAAACAGAAAGGATTAACAAAATTTAAAAGTATTAAAAAAAAAAAGTATCAAAATTGACCTCATATTTTTATACTCAATGCTAACTGAATTGCTAATAATTCATTAGAAGAATATAGGATAACTGGGGCCAGTTATAATAGTTATGAAACGGCTTTTAATTAAAGAATCCCCCCCAAAAAATTTTTTTGATTGAGCCTATGGTAGGCTGAAGTTCCCAGACCAGGGATCAAACCCACACCACAGCAGGGATGCCAGATCCTTAACCCACTGAGCCACCAGGGAACTCCTCCTAATAATATTTTTATTTATTTTGGAGTTCCCATTGTGGCACAGCGGAAACGAATCTGACTAGTATCCATGAGGATGCAGGTTCAATCCCTGGCCTGGGACATGGGTCAGGGATCTGGTGTTGCCGTGGCTGTGGTGTTGCCATGGCTGTGATGTAGACTGGCAGCTGTAGTTCCAATTTGACCCCTAGCCTGAGAACTTCCATTGGAGTTCCCGTCGTAGCTCTGTGGTTAACGAATCCAACTAGGAACCATGAGGTTGTGGGTTCGATCCCTGGCCTTGCTCAGTGGGTTAAGGATCCGGCATTGCTGTGAGCTGAGGGGTAGGTCGCAGACACGGCTTGGATCTGGCGTGGCTGTGGTGTAGGCTGGGGGTCACAGTTCTGATTCGACCCCTAGCCTGGGAACCTCCATATGCTGTGGGAGTGGCCCTAGAAAAGGCAAGAAGGAAAAAAAAAAAAAAAAAAAACCAACCAAACAACAACAGAAATGACTGACAGTGCTCAGCCACTATGTTTTATGCTCAATATGCCCTTCACAGAGCCTAGCAGTGCCAAAGAGTAACAGAAACAGAATAAGAACAATACTGGCAGCTGACACTCATAAGCACTCAGTAAGGGCCAGGCACCTGTGAGGCACTTAATAACCAGCATTTTACTCAAGCCTCACAATTTCCTCCTGAGGCACCTCTCTTGAAGGATGAGAGATTTGCTCAGGGTCTCCCTCTAAGTGGTGAGGTGGGGATTTCAAGTAAAGATCCAGACGCCACAGCAGGCATTCAACAGGTATTTGACTACGTAAACAAGCCAACAGAACAGGAGAGTCCATCTGTGAGATCAAGCAAACTGAATCTATCTGCTGGGCTTATGTTTCAGTTTTACAAATTTTCAGATAAGAATATTACATCCTAGAATTAGATAAAACATTATTAGCAATCTGACTTTCTTAAAAAATAGTATTATTTCAAGTTCTAAACATTGCTGATGCAGCATTTTTAGTTTTTAAAGGAAATCCAGACAATTTAAAATGCCAAGACAAAGGGACATGTTTAATTCAGTAGCAAAAGGATCAAAATTTCATTTAAACAAATTTACTAATTTCACCATTCCCCCAGTTAACACCTCCTCCATTAAAGCTTTCTTTCAAAGGGTTAAAAAAAAAAGTTCCATACAGGTTCCTAGGTAGGGGAAACTTACAATTTCTACTGATAAAGCTAGAACTACCAAGCTTCACATCTGTAAGCCTGACAAATCATACAGAGAGCATCTTTAAAAAAAAAAAAAAATCAGTTCTCTAACTGTCCTTCATGGATCGGAATTAGTTATAGGAACAATTTCAAACGTTTTATTGGCAATGATCTAAATAAAACAAAAAACGCACACATTCACCAAGAGGCATAAAAGCAGCACCAGTCCTAACGACGACTTTGGGGTATAGTGAAGCCAGAACTCTTCCTTCTACTCGACAAGACTCGAAATATGTACCAGTTGCATTCGGAGTTTGCTGAAAACTGGCAGTAATTCTTGGAGCTTCCTTGTTAGAAGGCTCCTCTACTTGAGCAAGGCTGAGACACACAATTTTGCTCGGATTACACTGAGATTCTTGTTTCCAGAGGAGAAAAAAAAAAAAAACTGCATAAGACAAGTCTTGTCTTCCTCTAGGGCCTGTAACCACCACAGGCTGTAATGAAAAGAAATGCCTTGAGTCACAGGACAGCTCGGCCCAGGAGCCAGTTCTGCTACATGCCATACCCAACGCAGGAGCGAACGCAGAGCCAGCTTTTTCTTTTCTTTTTTTTCTTTTTGACTACACCACGTTCAGAGAAAAGAACAGTCTTAATCGCACCCAGCTCCTCGCAGCTAGAAATCTGCAAAGTTTCTCCACCTTAATAGCAAACAGCATCACTTAAGAAAATCAGAAAAGTGGCAAAGTACAGGCGGAAGGCACCCCCCAGCAGATCCGCCTAGGGTCCCCAAAGCAGCCCGTGTACACAGTCCTCCAACACGACCGACCTGGGACCGCAGGGACCCACCGAGGTTCTCCCTGCGGCTCGAGAGCTTCATGGAAACACCAAGAAAGGCAACTCCCTAAACCCACCCAATCTACGGGCCACGGAGGGAGGGTGGCGGCGAGGCGCTGGGCGGGTTCGGCCGGGCGGTCAGCCGGCCTGCGAGAAAGCGGGAGGGTGGAGTTCAGTTTTCCCTCCAGCCGCCGCTCGCCGATTCCCTCCCTCCCCCACCCAAAAAAAGCCGGAACCAGGCGCGCGCGCCGCCGGGTCCCGAGAGGGGGCGGCCCGCGACCCCCGCCCCGGAGAGGCCCGGCCAGGCCCCGCGCGAGCCCGCGGCGCCCGCCCGCCCCCGGCCCCCCGGCCCCCCGGCCCCCGGCCCCCGGCCCCGGCCAGGCCCGCGCACTCACCCGTCTCCCACCACCACACACTTGATGGCCTGCATCTGGGCCGCTCGCTGGGCCGCGGCGGCGGCGGCGGCCGGGCACTGAGGCGAGGAGCTCGGAGCTCGGGGCGCGGCGGGCGGGCGGGCGCGCGGCTGCGGGCGGCAGGGCGCGGGGTGCCGGGGCCGCGGTCCACGCCGCCTCGCCCTCCGCCGACGGGAAGCGGGAGCCCAGCAGCAGCCACCACCCAAAGCTGGGGAAAACTGCAGAGAAACAGGAAATGGCCGCTCCACTCACATCCGGCCTCCCCTCCCCCGCCCGGCGCCGCCGCTCCCAGACTCCGGGGCGGGGCCGATCCCACCCGCGCGGCTCCCGAGGTTCCTGTCGGCTTCGGGAACGCTCGGGAGCGCTCGGCTCCGAACGCGGGGCGCGCCGGCCGCCATCTTGGTGCGCCTGGAACGCGGTCCGGGCCCCGCCCTCCCCGCCTGGGTTCCGCCGCGGGAGGGGTTCCGCCGCGGGAGGGGTCTCGGCTTCCCCCACATCGACTCGCGCCCGAGACCGTCCGAGGGCATGAGGGGCATGGGAGCCCCCCTTTTTAGTGACACTTCCAACTTAGGGGATGTTGGCAAGGTCCTTCTAGAAAATTCGGAATTGAAAACTGTAACGAAGAGCGTCGCCGGCACCGTATTCGGAGATAACCAATGTTCATTCAGCCAAAAATGTGTTGAACTTTGTTCCTCTTAGGCATATTCTGATTATTTGTAATTCACTGTTTGTAATGTGTTGACTGTTTGCTAGGTTTTAATGCTTTGCACCAAAGTTCTGGACATAATGCTCTGTTAGCGGACCATTAAAGTGCAAATATTTTGGCGTATTTCAATCTAGTTGCATCTTTTTGTTTTGTTTTGTTTTTTGTCATTTTGCTATTTCTTGGGCCACTCCCGCGGCATATGGAGGTTCTCAGGCTAGGGGTCGAATCGGAGCTGTAGCCGCCGGCCTACGCCAGAGCCACAGCAACGCGGGATCCGAGCCGAGTCTGCAACCTACACCACAGCTCAGGGCAACGCCGGATCGTTAACCCACTGAGCAAGGGCAGGGACCGAACCCGCAACCTCATGGTTCCTAGTCGGATTCGTTAACCACTGCGCCACGACGGGAACTCCTAGTTGCATCTTTATATACGTAATGAACATGACTTAGGCGAAATTGGGAAATGCTACTGAGTCCCTGTTAAAACATTTGTCATCACGGCTTCCTCTTGGTTCCATTAGGCACATATACCTTACTTTATATATAACCAGTGTCTCTATTTTCAGACACAAGGCTGGGATGAACGCGTTTGTCCAAGTATCTTTTTTTTTTTTTTTTTTTGTCTTTTGTCTTTTTTAGGGCCGCTTCCGGGAAATATGGAGGTTCCCAGGCTAGGGGTCTAATCGAAGCTACAGCTGCCGGCCTACACCACAGCCACACGACACCAGATCTGAGCCGCGTTTGCGACCTACACCACAGCTCATGGCAACGTCAGGTCCTTAACCCACTGAGCGAGGCCAGAGATCAAACCCACAACCTCGTGGTTCCTAGTCGGATTCGTTTCCACTGTGCCACAACGGGAACTCCTCCTTTTTAAGCATTTTTAACTTGCAATTATTCCAAAATAAAAATGTGTTTCCAGGAGTTTCTGCGGTGGCACAGTGGGTTAAGAACCCAACTGCAGCGCCTTGGGTTGCTGTGGAGTTGAGGGTTCAATCCCTGGCGCAGCCCAGTGGGTTAAAAGATCTGGCATTACCACAGCTGTGGGGTAGGTCACAGCTGCAGCTCAGATTCAAATCTTGGCCTGGGAACTTCCATATGTCAAGGATGGGACCATAAAAAAAAAAAAAAAAAAAAAAAAAAAAAAAAAAGAAGTGTTTCCAGAGCAAAGGTTCTCTCTTCTTTCTTCAGTAAGGTCCCCCTTGAAGAGAGGTTGACTTTTCAAGGACAGTAGAGCAAGTGTGTCTTCTTTGCTGAGAGAAGTGTCCTGTGAATCTGTGACACATCTCAACGATTCAAGGTTATTACCTTCCTATCTTTAGACCTGGAGCAAGAAAAAGGGTGGAGCCTCAAGTCAGTAATTGAACAGAGTAGACTCTTCAGTAGCTGCTGTGTCCTCCTAATGGACTGATACGAAATGAACCCGAGAGGGACACAGTTGCCCGGATACCAGGCCCTCTTTGCTCAGGGCTGGAAAGGGGGGAACAAACACGGTGCTTATCAGGAGACAAAAAACTACATTCATGCTAATAAAATAAAGAATAAAAGAATAAGCGAAGAGCTTTTCACGGAGAGAACGAAGCCTGGGTAGTTAGAAGCTCAGGGCCATCTTCGGTCGTGGTGCCGAAAGCCAGGAATTTGTGCTGCTCCCGGTTCAGAATCCAGAGAGGTGATTACAGGCTGTACAGACTGCCTTGAGTGTGGACTTTACTCTGATAAGACGTGAGTTTTTGCACAAATACGTGACACAGCCACGTTCAGATCAGTATTTCTCTAGATCGATAAAGTCCACTGTCTGAGAGGTTTGACCATGGCTATAAAATAACAATATGTATAACATAATAAAATTTATGTACAACCAACGCGTGAAAATCAGCTTTAAATTAAAACTGAGTTAAAAACTTTTTTTGGTCTTCTTTGGGCTGCACCTGCGGCATATGGAAGGTCCCCAGCTATGAGCTGCATAGGAGCTGTAGCCGCCAGCGTACACCACAGCCATAGCAACACCAGATCAGAGCCACATCTGTGACCTACACCACAGCTTGTGGCAATGCCAGATCCTTAACCCACTGTGTGAGGCCAGGGATTGAACCTGCGTCCTCATGGATCCTAGTCAGATTCGTTTCTGCTGAGCCACGACGGGACCTCCCCTAAAACTTGATTTGAAACGTCTCCACGTTTGGCCTTGAGGGTCCATTTGCCCTGTTCTGCATGGCAACCAATGGTCCAAAAAAGTGAAAACTAAATAAAAAGAATCTGAAAAGAGTGTATATTATAAATACACTTATATCTAAATCTCTTTGCTGTACACCTTGAAACTGACATCGTAAATCAACGACAATTTAGAAAAATTAAGGAAGCAAATATTAGACCATGTGTGTTTCTGAATGTGCTACTTAGTTATTCCTTGAGCGACTGTTTCGTATGTGATCATATGCCCTACTTAGGGTCCTTCATTCGAGGTCAGTCATTTATTCTGTTCCACTGTCTAGGTGTTGGAAGTGGAAACATGAACAAATGAACCCCTGCCATCAAGGAACCTGCATTCCAGCAGAGGAGATGCTCAACACTAAGGGACACAGAGGACTCATTTCCAGGATGACATGATGGATTCAAGGCAGGTGTCTAATTTCCCTTCTACCCCAAATTCCACTGCAGTTTCAGAAAAGGGATTTAAATTTAAAAAAAAAAGAAAAGAAGAGAAAAAGACACAAAAGGGAGTTCCGGCTGTGGCTCAGTGGGTTACAAATCCGACTCGTATCCATGAGGATGTGGGTTCAATCTGTGGCCTTGCTCAGTGGGTTAAGGATCCAGCATTGCCCTGAGCTGCTGTGTAGGCCAGCAGCCACAGCTCTGAAGCTTTGATGCGAGCTCTAACCTGGGAATGTCCATAGGCCGCAGGTGCAGCCCTAAAAAGAAAAAAAAAGGGCGTAATTCTAGAACAGAAAGTACAGAGAACACAAGAGATAGTGGAAGCTGGACTGAGGGGACAGACTGGTTTAGCCACCTAGACGAGCAGGGCAAGAAGCTGAGCAACAGCAGATTGAAGGCAGAGATTCTCCAAAGGGTTGGGAACTGTAGCCCCAGGTACCTGTGGAGCTGGGGGTGGTGGGGGCAGAGAATACGGAGGATGCGATGAGAGCAGAGAAGCTCTCCTGGAGCCACTATGTGGCTTCTTATCATGCACCAAGCAGGCTGGATCCCTTCGCCGTCCCCTACAAAGGACTGGAGGTCCGTCGTCTCTAAGCGAGGGAGTACTTAGGGCAAATGGGAGGAACTGGAATAGAAAACATAAACATAGGGCCTGGCACTCCCGTTGTGGCTCAGCGGTTAAGAAATCTGACTAGCATCCATGAGGACGTAGGTTCAATCCCTGACTTTGCTCCATGGGTTAAGGATCCGGCAATGAGGCGTACCCCACTGTGGTGCAATGGAATTGGAGGCATCTTGGGAGCACCAGCACATAAGTTCGATCCCCGGCCCGGCCCAGTGGCTTAAGGATCCGGCATTGGTGCGGCTGCAGCCTGGGTTGCAACTGCAGCTGAGATCTGATCCCTGGCCCAGGAACGCCAAATGCCAAGGGGCTGCCAAAAAAAGAAAAATGGGGGCGGAAGCGTTCGAAGTCCAGGCTGAAACTTTCACCTCTCTAACCCCCTCCTTAGCTCCTGCCGGCAGGAGTAGCAGGGTGGAGGGTCGGAGCTCTTTTCTGGGGACCTGTTCAGCCTGGCAGGAAAGACCCAGCAGTTATCAACACGGGAAAGAGTCTCCAGGAAGCCTCCTGCTCCTTTAGAGCTTCCCGCTAACACCACGTTTCCCATCTCTGACCAGCCGCAGACAACCATGGATTAAAAGCGATGAGAAAAACCTCCAGAACGGAAGATAGAAATCAAAATAATCAAAATTTAAAAATTTGGAGAAAATAGGAGTTCCCGTGGTGGCGCAGTGGTTAACGAATCCGACTAGGAACCATGAGGTTGCGGGTTCGGTCCCTGCCCTTGCTCAGTGGGTTAAGGATCCGGCGTAGCTGTGAGCTGTGGTGTAGGTTGCAGACGCGGCTCGGATCCCGTGTTGCTGTGGCTCTGGCGTAGGCTGGTGGCTACGGCTGCGATTCGACCCCTAGCCTGGGAACCTCCATATGCCGCGAGAAAGGCCCAAGAAATGGCAAAAAGACAAAAAAAAAAAAAAAGAAAAAAAAGAAAAAAAAATTTGGAGAAAATAAAAACAGCCAGGAGAAGGAAACTTTTTCCAAAAGCCATCAATCAACATCTTCATAGAATATAATTCATCCATGAATAAGAAGGGAGTGTTCTTTTTTACTTTAAAGGAACATTCAGATGATTAAAACAAAACCCTCAGAAATTAGGAGTTCCCTGGTGGCCTAGTGGTTAATGTTTCAGTATTGTCACTGCTGTGGCTCAGGTTCAGTTCCTGGCCTGGCCGCTTCCACAGGCTCTGGGCTTAACGACAACAACAACAATAGAAAAAGAAAATAATAAATGATGAGAACACCAGGGAACCAGCCCAAGAGGTCCAGCCACCCTAATAACATCCTACAGTGTAAAAGAAAAAACAAAGAAAACGCAAAGAAGGAAAACACCCATGGAATAGGCAAGGAGGAGTTCCCGTTGTGGCTCAGCAGGTTAAGAACCTAATGTAGTGTCCATGAGGATTCAGGCTGTATTCAGTGAGTTAAGGATCCGGTGTGGCTGTGGCTGTGGCGTAGGCCTCAGCTGCAGCTCTGATTTGACCTGTAGCCCTGGAACTTCCATACGCAATGGGTGCAGCTGTTAAAAAATATATATGTATATAGAATATATTCAAGGAAATTTCCCTGATCCGAAGGACAAGAGTTTACAGAGGGAAAGAGGGAAAGCGCCAGCTGAGCAAAGGGAAAGAGCCCCACCCCGGTCCCATCCTTGAGAAACTTCAGAACAATGAGAGCAGAGATGATCCCACAAGCTTCCAAAGAGAAAACACTAGTCAGAAGGAAACAGGAACTAGAACAGCTTCAGGTTTCCCAACAGTTACAGTGGCGGAGCCACGACTCCAAGATTCTGAAGGAACGCACTCTTCCGCCAAGACCTGTACTCATGGCCAAAGGATTGATCCAGTGGGCGGATAAAATAGGAACATTTTCAGACAAGTAAGTTCTTACAAAGTTTTCCCTCCCACGCACAATGTTCCAGGAAGCTACAGGAACATGTGTTCTTCCAGGAGGAGGAAAGAAACCAAAAGAAGTTGCCGAGGCAGACTCGGGAGTTCCCTTGTGGCTCAGAGGGTTAAGGGCCTGGCCTGTCACTGCTGTGGCGTGGGCTTGATCCCTGGCCTGGGAACGTCCACATGCTGCCGACTGGAGAAAAAAGAAAAAAGAAAAAGAACCAGGAGATCCAGCACAGCAGAAGGGAAGGACAACCCCCATCCCATCCCACACCCCCGCCTTCCCCCCAGGGCCTGGTGACTGTGTGATTAGCCCACTGTGGGGCAGGGAAACGGTGTGGCCAGAAACTACGCAGAGTCCTATTTCTGGCCACTTCCCCCAGGGGGAAGAGCTGGAGATAGAGAAAGGCAAACAGTATTTGGGAGGAAGTTATGCCTGCCCTGTCTTTCTTTCTCTGCCCCTCCCCCCACCATACATTTTATTTGAACACACAGAAAAGTTGAAAGTCACATAGAACGCACACCCCGACAGACGTCTAGATGCTACAGTTTGCATTTTACTGCGCTTGCTTTCTGACTTCTGACCACTGACCCATTCAACAATTCATCTCACGTTAGGCATTTCAAAAGAGGTTACAGAAATCAGTACATTTCACCCTTGCACAACTCAGCATTCGTATCACTCATTACCATTGTTTGCAGTTTGCTTTTTTTTTTTTTTTTTTTGCTTTTCCAGACCACACCCGCGGCATATGGAGGTTCCCAGGCTAGGGGTCCAATCGGAGCTACAGCTGCCAGCCTATACCAGAGCCACAGCAACGGGGGATCCAAGCCGCATCTGCAATCTACACCACAGCTCATGGCAAGGCTGGATCCTTAACCCACTGAGCGAGGCCAGGGATTGAACCTGCGACTTCCTGGTTCCTAGTCGCATTTGTTTCTGCTGCGCCACAACGGGAACTCCCAGTTTGCTTTTTTCTACAGTAAAAAGTATATACAAGGAAATGCATAAATCCTGAGTTCGCCTCTCACCGAGTTCTGACACACATACACACCTGTAGGAAGCAAAAACCCTCCGGACATGAAAAAACAGGACCACCACCCCAGGCAATTTCCTCACCCCTCTTCCCAGGCGATTTCTGCCCCAGCTCCCAAAGGCAGCGTGTGTCAGGACCTTTTTTCACAGGTGAAACGAGATTGTTTCTAGAATTTCATTTAAAAGTATGTGACCCCTTGCGCCCTTCCATAGCACAGCTGGTAGAGCAGAGGACTGTAGCGGTGATAAAAGTATGTACCCTTTTGCATCTGAATTCTTCCTCTCGGCATCATGCTTTTGAGATTCATTTGTGGAGTTGCGTCTATCAGAAATGTGTTCCTTTTGACTGCCGAGAAGTAAGCCACTGCAGGTATAGCTTGGCTTATTCAGCGCCTATTGATGGACAGCTAGTACGTTTCCTATTTGGGCTATTAAAATAAAGTTACTAAGAATATTCCGATAATAATCTCTTTAGACACGCACTTTTTTCTCTTTTTGGCCACGTCCATGGCACATGAGAGTTCCCAGACCAGGGATCGAACTCTCGCCACAGAAGCAACTCTAGCTGCAGCCGTGACAATGCCTGATCCTTAACCAGCTGAGCCACAGGGGAACTCTGACCTGCATTTTCACTTATGATGGGTAGGTACTTAGGAGTAGAATTGCTGGCTGATAGGATAGGTGTGTTTTGTTTTATAAGAAACATGAGAGGAGTTTTCGTTGTGACTCAACAGTTAACGAACCTGACTAGGAACCATGAGGTAGCGGGTTTGATCCCTGGCCTTTTTCAGTGGGTTAAAGATCTGGCGTTGCCGTGAGCTGTGGTGTAGGTCGCAGACGCGGCTCGGATCCTGTGTTGCTGTGGCTGTGGTGTAGGCCAGCAGCTGTAGCTCTGATTGGACCCCTAGCCTGGGAACTTCCACATGTCGTGGGTGTGGCCCTAAAAAGCCCAAAAAAAAGGGGGGGGGAGAACATGTCTTCCCTCGCATTTCTATCTAAAAGTACATTAAATGCATTTTTTTTTTTTTTTGTCTTTTTGCTATTTCTTGGGCCACTCCCGCGGCATATCGAGGTTCCCAGGCTAGGGGTCGAATCGGAGCTGTAGCCACTGGCCTACGCCAGAGCCACAGCAACGCGGGATCCGAGCCGCGTCTGCAACCTACACCACAGCTCACGGCAACGCCGGATCGTTAACCCACTGAGCAAGGGCAGGGACCGAACCCGCAACCTCATGGTTCCTAGTCGGATTTGTTAACCACTGCGCCACGACGGGAACTCCCATTAAATGCATTTAAAGCTTCTCCCACAACTGCGGGGGTTTTCAGATCCTGGGCACAGTCTGATCTTATTCCAGGACTGCTTCAGCAGCAGAGAAGTGAGTTGGTTGAGAAACGGCCTGGCTCAGAAGCTCTAGAACGAAAACGAAACCAAAACTGGAAATGACCCTTGCGATGCCCCCAGATCCTTAACCCACTGAGCAGGGCCAGGAATTGAAGCTGTGTCCTCATGGATACTAGTCAGGTTTGTTAACCACTGAGCCACCACAGGAACTCCTCATGAGTCTGTTCTGATGGAAAGACCTTGTCCCTACAACTGTCACAGCCGACTGGTCTTCACCCTAGCAAGGTTGACTAGACATGGACATCCGACCAGTCATAAAATAATAAGGAGGGAGGTGCCCATTGCGGTTCAGCAGGTTAAGACCTGGACATAGTGTCCATGGGAATGGAGGGGGTTTGATCCCTGGCCCCCCCTCACTGGGTTAAGGATCAGGTGTTGCTGCACGCTGCAGCATAGGTCGAAGATGCTGCACGGGTCCGGTGTTGCTATGGCTATGGCATAGGCCTGCAGCTGCAGCTCCAATTCAATGCCTAGCCCAGGAACTTCCATGTGCTACAGATGCAGCCCTTAAAAAAAAAAAAAAAAAAAAAAAGAATGAAAATAATCACTCCCAAATGGGGAAGTCCTTAAAAGCATGCCCAGCTCTGTGTGATGTGTGACCTGTGACCGTGCCCTGGAAAGAAGGCTGTGTGTGCTGTCCCCAGCCCGTCTCCAGGGCGATGGCCTCTAGCCGCTCACACTGGGGACAGTCTCTGGTCATTCAACAAGCTTTATGGAAACACACCTTGCACTGTGTTGAGGTTGGGAAGGCAACTTTGCTACCAGTGGGCTCTGTGGCTTTTCTAAGTCCCCAAGCGTTTGAGCTCGTCCACATAATGAGAATAACCTTATTCTCTCGGTTCTATGGGTCCTCAATTCCAGAAAGGGCTATAAACATGAGGAGAAGGAGCAAGCCACACCAATCACTCATCACTTGATTAATGGAATTTTTTGGTAAATAAAGATGCACATTCTTAAAACAGCAACTAGTATGGCAGAGCTTATACCAAAGACCACCAGTCCTGGGTCTCCCTTTTTGGGTCTCCGACCCCCAAGTCAACCCACAAGGGCCAGCCACTTTTTACAAATTTTATTTAATTTTATTTTAGTCTTTTTAGGGGCGCACCCACGGCATATGGAAGTTCCCAGGCTAGGGGTCAAATCAGAGTTCTAGCTGCCAGCCTGTGCCACGGCCACAGCAACACCAGATCCTTAACCCACTGAGCGGGGCCCAGGGATTAAACCCAGGTCTTCAGGGGTACTAGTCAGGTTCATTACCACTGAGCCACAACAGGAACTGCGCCACTCTTTTTTTTTAAATTGTGAAATGTGACAAATGAAAGAAAAGGGCTTTAAACCTAAATGGACACTTGTCATCGGGTCAGTTTTCCTGCAGTGATTTGCCCTCTCCCCAGATAACAAGGTGATACCACAATTTCTTGCTTGCTCGATTGCTGACGTTATCTCTTGGCTTTCTGCCGTGATGACTGGAGATAAAGCTCACTGCTACCACCATTCTCCGCTTTGTTATATGTATCACCATTTAAGTTCTTCTCTTGGTTACCAATGAAACTTTAGGTAACACACTATCCCTCTCTTTTTTGCTCTACCCACTATCTCAGGATCTTCCGAGGGAAGGTGAGGATAACTCCATAGGCTCACCTGGGCCAGCAGGGGCTGGGTCTGGGCAGTCACAGGGCAGCATCTGACCCAAAGGCAAGGCCTCTGACTCAAGAGCAAGCTGTTTGCTCGGGGCCCAGCCTCCCCCGGGGTTTCAACAATTTGTCCCTGAAGTCTGGACAAGTAGAGGCCTGAGAGCAAGAGTCCTTCCCAGAATTCCATGTAGGAATCACACACCTCCTGGCCCGAAGCCACCTGCCACCTGCTTCTTTGTTTACTAAAGTTTCTGTGTGTGGTGTGTCATCCTGGCTTATCTCCCTAGAAATGTTTTTAAATGCATTAAAAAGAGCAGAAAGAAACAAAGACGACTGATTTAAATTTTTTTTTTTTTTCATTTTTGGCCAACCTGAGACACATGGAGTTCCTGGGGCAGGGTCAGATCAGAGTCACAATAGCAACTTGGGCTGCAGCTGTGACAATGCCAGATCCTTAATCAACTGTACAGGGCCAAGGATTGAACCTGTGTTCCACTGCTCCCAAGACACCACCAATCCTGTTGCACCACAGCAGGAATTGCTAAATTTTTTTTTTTTTGGTCTTTTCTCGGGCTGCACCCGCGGCATATGGAGGTTCCCAGGCTAGGGGTCTAATCAGAGCTGTAGCTGCCGGCCTACGCCACAGCCACAGCAAGGATCCAAGCTGACGCTGTGAACTACATCACAGCTCGTGGCAACACCGGATCCTTAACTCAATGAGCAAGGCCAGGGAGCGAACCCACAACCTCATGGTTCCTAGTCAGATTCGTTAACCACTGAGCCATGACGGGAACTCCTTAAAAATTTTTTTAAATTGAAGTATAATTGATATACAATGTTGTATTAGCTCCAAGTATAAAGGAGCAATTTTTTTGGGGGTGCGGGGGCTTTTTTAGGGCCACAGCTATGGCATATAGAAGTTCCCAGGCTTGGGGTCAAATCGGAGCTGCAGCTGCCAGCCTACACCACAGCCAGAGCAGTGTGGGATCTGAGCCACATCTGCAACCTACACCACAGCTCATGGCAAGGCTGGATCCTTAACCCACTGAGCAAGGCCAGGGATTGAATCCTCGTCCTCATGGATAATAGTCAGATTTGTTACCGCTGAGCCATGATGGGAACTCCAATTTTTTTTTTTTTTTTTTGGCTGTACCACAGCATGTGGAAGTTCCCGGGCCAGGGATCAAACTCGAGCCACGGCAGCAACTCCAGCCATAGCAATGACAACACCAGATCCTTAACCTGCCGAACCACCAGGAAACAGGTTTTTTTGGGGGGTGGGGGGAATATTGTATCTGGAGCATATGGAGGTTCTCAGGCTAGGGGTCGAATCGGAGCTGCAGCTGCCTGCCTACGCCACAGCCACAGCAACTCGGGATCCAAGCCACATCTGTGACCTACACCCCAGCTCACAGCAACACCAGATCCTCTCATCCACTGAAAGAGGCCAGGGATCAAACTTAGAGCCTCATGGATGCTAGTGGCGTTCTTAACCCTATGAGTCACAACGGGAACTCCACCAGCTTTTAAATTTAAACTGAAATAAATTTCCAAAGTTCAATAGCACATGTGGCTGCCATATTGGACAGTGTGGGATAGACAGAGGATGAAGCTAGTGCTGCAGACAGGCCCCATCACACATGCCCATATGAAAATTCCTTCTGGAGTTCCTGTTGTGGCTCAGTGGTTAACGAATTTGACTAGGAACCATGAGGTTTCGGGTTCGATCCCTAGTCTTGTTCACTGGGTTAAGGACCGGCGTTGCTGTGAGCTGTGGTGTGGGTTGCAGACGCAGCTCAGATCCCACATTGCTGTGGCTGTGGCTGTGGTATAGGCTGGCAGCTGTAGCCCCAATTCAACCCCTAGCCTGGGAACTTCCATATGCTGCAGGCGGGGCCCTAAAAAAAGCAAAAAAAAAAAAAAAAAAAAAAAAAATGCAGTATTGCTTATTGTATTAGTCAGAGTTCTTGAGAGAAAGAGAACCAATAGGTGAAATATGGATACAGAGAGAGAAAGAGGTTGAGGGTTTTTTTTTTTTCTTTCTTTTTTCTTTTTTTGGGCACCGCATGGCATATAGAGTTCCCAGGCCAGGGATCAGATGTGAGCCACAGTTGCAACCTACACTGCAGGTGCAGCAACGCCAGATCCTTAACCCACTGTGCTGGGCTGGGATTCGAACCTGCATCCCAGCGCTCCAGAGACACTGCTGATCCTGTTGTGCCACGGTGGGAACTCTGAGGCTGAGGTTTATTATGAGGAAAGGCTCAGGCAATTATGGAGGCGGAGAAGTCCCATGATCTACCATCTGCCCCAAGCTGGAAACTCAGGAGTCCTGGTAGTTCAAGTCCAAGTCCTCAGGCCTGAGGACTAAGAGAGTCGATGGTGTGAGTTGCCATCTGAGTGCGGAAAACCAAGTGTCTCAGCTGGAAAACAGTCAGCACATTCTCCCTTGCCCCGCCTTTTCTAGTCAAGACGCCAGTGGATTCTGCTTTCCTGAATCTCCTCATTCAAAGGTTAATCTCATCCAGAAATACTCTCACAGACACACCCAGAATAATATTTAACCAAATGCCTGGGCGCCCTATGGCTTAGTCAAATTGACACATAAAATGAACCATTGCATTTACTAGTATGGGTACTGAGGGGACGTGTTAGTACCATAGTCAATAATACTAACCATGACACGTAATAGATGTTTAATAACAAGAACAGGAGTTTCCGTCATGGCTCAGTGATAATGAACCTGACTAGATTCCATGAGGACGTAGGTTTGGACTTCCCGTGTGGCTCACAACATGAGGACGGAGGTTCGATCCCTGGCCTCACTCAGTGGGTTAAGGATCTGGCATTGCTGGGAGCTCTGGTGTAGGTTGCAGACACGGCTCAGACTTGGAGCTGCTGTGGCTGTGGTGTAGGCTGGCAGTGGTGATTTGACCCCTAGCCTGGGAACTTCCATATGCCGTGGGTGTGGCCTAAAAAAAAAGGCAAATAAATAACTAAATAAATAAAAGGACGGGTGTTGAAGTTCCCTTATGGTGCAGGAGATTAAGGATCCAGTGTAGTCACTGCTCTGGCTCAGGTCACAGCTGTGGTGTGGGTTCAGGTTCGATCCCTGGCCCAGGAACTTCTGCATGTTGCAGACTTGGCCAAACCCCCCCCCCCAAAACAAAAACTTAAAAGGACAGGTGTTGATTGCGTTTCCCTAGTCATGGCAGGTTATATTTTCCAGTTTGGCCATCAAAGATCTCCTGTGTTACATGCCCTTCCTACAAAGTGGTGGTGACACGTCTACCACTGAGCAATGAGATCTATGGTCCTGCCCCCAAAGCTGGGCAGCATTTTGTCTTTGGCAGAAGGGGTGCCAAGGGTCTCCCTGGGATCTCCTGGAACCTCGCTCTTGGAACCCAGCTGCCATAATGTGAGGACGCCTAGGCCAGGTGAAAAGGCCACAGCCAGGAGTTCCCATGGTGGATCAACAGAAATGAATCTGACTAGTTACCAAGAGACGCAGGTTTGATCCCTGGCCTTGCTTAGTGGGTTAAGGCTCTGGGGTCGTGTGAGCTGTGGTGCAGGTTGGTGGCTACAGCTCTCATTTGACCCCTAGCCTGGGAACCTCCATATGCCTCTATGCCTCGGGTGCAGCCCTAAAAGGCCAAAAAAAAAAAAAAAAAAAAAAAGAAAGAAAAAAAGCTACAGTCAGGGGCTCAGAATGATTGCCTCAGCTGTGGGCCCAGCCCATAGCCAGCATCAGCTGCTGGATTCCTGGGTGAGGAAATGTGATATAACAAAAAATATATGTGGTCTTTGTCCCCAATTCCTGGTACAGAAGTCCTAAGACTTTTGGAATTTCCTGAGAGATAGGAGTGTCTTTTGTGACTCATCAGGAGCCCTTTTCCACTGTACCTGACTTTATGCTAATGAAGTGACTCAGGCCTGGGCCCCCAGATGGCTTCAGGGTAGGGGCTGAGCACCAGGAAATCCTACCACGTGACCAGAGGGTGGAAAACTTGAGCACCACCCAACCTCCAGAGATCAGCCAGGGACCGGAGATTGAGTTCAACCCTGTGATCTTCGTGTGTGTGTGTGTGTGTGTGTGTGTGTGTGTGTGTGTGTGTGTGTGTGTGTGGTAAAAATGTGAAACAGGAGTTCCCGTCAGTGGTTAACGAATCCAAGAACCATGAGGTTGCGGGTTCGATCCCTGGCCTTGCTCAGTGGGTTAAGGATCCTGTGTTGCCGTGGACTGTGGTGTAGGTCGCAGATGCAGCTCGGATCCCTCGTTGCTGTGGCTGTGGAGTAGGCCGGTGGCTATAGCTCCGATTAGACCCCTAACCTGGGAACCTCCATATGCCGCAGGAGTGGCCCTAGAAAAGGCAAAAAGACAAAAAAAAAAAAAAAAAAAAAGTGAAACAATGAGTCTGGGGAGCTTCTTTCTGTGTTGGTGAACACACCCAAATGCTGGGAGGGTAGAGTGTCTAGATTCCGCGAGGCGAGAGCATGGAAGATGTGTGCCTCCCTAACACAGGATCTTGTCCCATTCAACTCTTTTTTTTTTTTTTAACTTTTTTTGGGGGCCACGCCCATGGCATGTGGACGTTCCCAGGCCAGGAATCGAACCTGAGCCACAGCAATGACCTGTGCCTCAGCAACAACCTGAGCCACTCCAATGACAATGCCAGACCCTTAACCTGCTGAGCCACAAGGGAGCTCGTGGCTGTTGTTTTAAGCCTATTATGGGGCTATTTGTTATGGAACAATCGTGACTAAGGAGTGTGGTGGATTCCAGAGGTGAAAGCATGGCAAGCAAAGGACCAGCAGGAGAAAATCAGCAGCGATGGTGCTTGGGCTGAGGGAAACAGAAAGTGATCCTGGATTAAGGAAAAAAAAAAAAAAGATTAATGGGAACAATACTAGGGGAGCCTAGAGCATCACGGAAAAGAGGAGTAACTAGGAAACAGGACACGTTTCAGGGCCACTCTGGGGCCCTCAGGGGTCTTCTTTAGGGGGAAGACGTCACAGTTACTCAAACCCACCTGCCTGAGGACCCTGTGCCCCCCTCCCCTAGATTGTCCTTCCTGGGGGCAGTTTCTGATTGGCCGGTCTGATTACGTGTGTGCCTGCTGGGGCAGAAGGCAGGACGCAGTGACTCAGCCCACCAGAACCAGGGGAGTAAGGGAGAGAAAGTGTCCCCATCCCCAAAGGAAGGGGAAGTTGTGCCTGGGCGGGCAAGACCCAGAGACACCTACTGGATTCACTAGGAGTAGGTTCCCTGCCAGTGACAAGAGACCTAAAGTGACAATGCTTAAACAGATCAAAGTTGATTTCTCTGGTGTGTCAAACCCAGAGGTTAGTAGTTCAGGCTGTCATCTCCCTCTTTTTTGTGATGTCTCAGGGCCGAGCTCCTTCCTCACGGACCAAGAGGGAGACACAGAGCAGAAAGGGAGCAGGGTGAGTGCTCAGGCTGTGCAGCACAAGGTCCTGGGATGACCTCATGCTTCTGACACCCCATTGGCTAGAATGTAGTCACGTGACCACACCAAGCAGCAGTGCAGGCTGGGAAATATAGTCCCTGCTGAAAATTCTTATGTCCCTAAGGAAGAAATCCTTGCCTGGACCCAGGGCAACGACCTGGTCCTGCCACATCCGCCATGTGCCATCTGGCTGCCCAGTACTCACATGCATACATCTTTCCACACATTTCATTTTTCTTTTTTTTTGTTGGTTTTTGTTTTTTGCTTTTTAGGGCCATACCCGCGGTATATGGAGGTTCCCAGGCAAGGGGTCCAACTGGATCTGTAGCCACCAGCCTACACAGAAGCCACAGCCACACGGGATCCGAGCCCAGTCTGTGACCTACGCCACAGCTCACGGCAATGCCGGATCCTTAACCCACTGAGTGAGGCCAGGGATCCAACCCGCCACCTCATGGTTCCTAGTCAGAGTCGTTAACCACTGCGCCACGACGGGAACTCTGCACACACATTTAATATTTATAAAGTCTCCCACCCATCGCAGTGTCACCACCACCATCTCACACTCAAGCAAGAACACACTCCCCGTCCTCAGGTCCAGGTACTGCGGAGCTCCAAGTCCAGCACCTCTGGGGCGTGTCCTCTTCCTTCAATGCCATCTCAGGGTTCTGTAAACTGTAGACCAAACAGCAATTTAACCGGCACCAACTCACATTATATGCAATAATGAGAAAAAGGAGGAGGAAAGAGACATAAACATTTAAAAATAACAGTAGGATGACACAGAATGCAGGCACACCCCATCTCCCACCCCTTTCTACAGTCAGAAGCCTGTAGCTGACATTTATCACTTCCATTTTTCACTACCCTTTCTGAGATCCCCTGGCCTTTGGCCAGCAGCAAAGTTAGTTGGTTCATTTATTGTCTCAAAACTTCGTTCTCAAAAGAATTGAGCCCTTGATGGTCCAGCCCATGTAGGGATTCTGGCATTTATTTCATATGCATGTATGTATGTATGTATTTAGTTACACCCTGCAGCTTAAGAGTGACCAGGCCAGGGATCAAATCTGAGCCAGAATTGTCATCTACAGCACAGCTCTTGCAACACCAGATTCTTAACACACGGCGCTGGGCCAGTGCACCTGTGGCATATGGAGGTTCCCAGGCTAGGGGTGGAACTGGAGCTGCAGCTGCCGGCCTACACCACAGCCACGGCAACATCGGATCCGAGCCTTGTCTGAGTCCTACACCACAGCTCATGGCATGTTGGGATTCTTAACCTGCTGATCCAGGCTAGGGATCTTCCGGTGTCCTCATGGATGCTAGTCAGATTTGTTTCCACTGAGCCATGATGGCAACTCCCTATTTTTACCTTTATTTATTTATTTTGGCCTCGCTTGCAGCATGTGGAAGTTCCCTGGGCCAGGGATGAAGCTTGTGCCATGGCAGCGATCTAAGCTGTTGCAGTGACAATACTTGATCCTTAACCCTTGGGTCACAAGAGAACTCCTTAGCTTTTTTTTTTTTTTTTTCCTTTTTTTTTTTTTGGCCTCTGCAGGAAGCCCCCACCTTCAAGCTGGATCTCAGTTCCCAGACTAGGGATTGAACCTGGGTCACAGCAGTGAAAGGGGGGAATCTTAACCACAAGACCACCAGGGAACTCCCCAGCATTATGCTGAGCTTTTTGTTAAGCTGTAAAACTTTAAGCATTTCGGAGTTCCTGTCATGGTGCAGCGGAAACAAATCTGACTGCTATGGGTCACAAACATTATTACTGTTAATTGATACTGGTAACAACCAAAACCACTTTACAGCTACAGAAAACTTGTGTTACTTTTTGGCTTAACAGAAACATTTTATTTATTGCTTTTGGCTTTTATTTTTATTGAGACTCTATTAAAGATCTATATATATGTATATATATAATTTTTTTTTTTGGTCTTTTTCTAGGGCCACACCTACTCCTAGGCTTTGGTGAATAGAGCTAGGAAACACACACACCCTCCCAAAGCAAACTTGGGTCAGCCCAGTAAAGTCAATCTACTAGCAATGGGCTGTGGTGAAGCAAAGTCCAATCTTTATTGCAAGACCGAGCCGGGATACAGGCAACTAATGTTCAAAGACCCAGACTCCTCAATGAATTTCAGAGAAGGGTTTTTAGAGGCAGGGTGATGCAGAGAGGGTCAAGGGGTGCATGATTCGCTTGTGGACACTCTTCTGATTGGTTGGTGGTGAAGTACTGGGCCTCTGATTCTAAAGGGTCTGTGATCTATGGGCTTGTGGTCAGCAATGCAGTCAGCTTCTACCTGGAAGGGGTTTGAGTGTCTGCAAAATAGCTCAAAGGTATGGCCCAAGATATTATCTATGGCCCTTGAGGAGGAACTGGAAGTCCTTGACTTTGTTGTAGGCTAAAGTATTACTATGTTGTTTTGCTTGACTGTTTTCTTTTGCTTTTGCATCTTCTCACTTCTTGAGTTAAATGTACTCTTTGGAACTCGGGCTAAAGTTTTTCTACAAAAAAGAGGCAGGTGGAAGACATGGGGTGGGGGGAGGCCTGTCCAGGGAAGGCCCTTAGGATCCTGCTCAGTTACAAACACACGTCTTTTTATTTATTTATTTGCTTATTTACTCTCTTTTGGCCATACCTGTAGCATAGAGAGGTTCCCAGGCCAGGGATCAAATTCGAGTCTCCTAACGCACTGTGCCAGCCCAGGGCTTGAACCCACACCTCTGCAGCAATCTGAGCCACTGCAGTTGGATTCTTAACCCAACTGCACCACAGCGGGAATTCCTCTAATGATTATTAATGGACCCACTGATCTTGCATTCTCAGGACTCAAGGGGACCGAGTATGAAAATAGCTACTAGTTTCTGGGTACA
Source organism: Sus scrofa (assembly GCF_054392235.1). Lineage (NCBI taxonomy): Eukaryota > Metazoa > Chordata > Mammalia > Artiodactyla > Suidae > Sus > Sus scrofa. The sequence goes on from NC_139385.1 coordinate 4,753,070, forward strand.
ATCTGTCTGCCTAGGATGTGCCAGGTACTCTGCATCCCTGGTCTCATTTATTTCTCACAGATCCACTTTAGGATGGGTGGGGTTTTTTGGGGGGAAGGGGGGCACACTTGCACGTATGGAAGTTTCCAGGCTAGGGGACATATTGGAGCTGCAGCTGCTAGCCTTCATCACAGTCACAGCAATGCCAGAACCAAGGTGCGTCTGCGACCTACAGCTCAGCTCATGGCTATGCCAGATCCTTAACCAACTGAGCAGGGCCGGGGATTGAACCCACGTCTTCATGGATACTAGTCGGGTTCATTGCCACCAAGCCATGATGGGAACTCCTAGGATGGGTGTCCTTATCCTCACTTTTCAGAATCAAGTTACAGGGCATCAAGAAGTTGCTGAACCTGGAACCCTGCCTCCTCTGTGCTTTTCTCACCAGGTTATATTGAAAAGAAAAATGGCTTTATTATTTCTCTCACCGGAGACTCTGCTCTGAGGACAGAAGGGAAGATTAAAGGCAAATCACATGGATCCTTTGACTGACAATCCAGATTGTTAATAAAATTATTTTCCTATTTGCCTCTGCCTCTTTCCTCCCCTCTCTCCTCTCATAATCCTTTGTACCTCTATGAAAATACTTTTCGCACGGACTTATAATTAGTTTTGTCTGTCTGTTTCTCAAATGATAATTAGCCGAATGTCTCTCCTAGAGATGTAAGAAAATTGGGGCTGAGTTAAATGTTAAGCCATGAGTCTAAACTAACCAGCCTGCTCCAGAGCTTGGAAGTAGTGAATCCTGATATAGAATAAACCTTAAATCTTGTTAGTGTGTCTGTGTGTTCCCTTCCACCTCTCATTATGTCGAATTACAACAGGCTTCTTACCCTGGTAGTTAAGCTTTATGGTAATTTGATTTGCTATTGTTTGTGGCAACCCAAGAGCTTGTTAAAAGTGCCTCGTTGCCTCAATGGCATTTAGAGACAAAGAATGAGTAACCAGGGAGGAGCTATATATATATCTTACATCTCTGAAGCCCATCTGGTCTTTCAACATAGTTCTAATAAACAAGACTGCCAACTCTCCACCCATTAAATCTTTACAGGCCTGAGAATAAATTTAGCTGATCTCCAAATCTGTTTTCACATCGTCAGATGGATTTGGAGTCTTCTGGCAAATTTCCCATCAAAGACCCTCGCCTTTCAAATTTAATTTCCTCAATACTGTATAAAGAAGTGTTCCTTTGGTGTTTGGGAGGGGATGGTTTGAAAAAGAATGAGAATCCAGCAGCATGTGTTCTGCAGTCCTCAAAGATAGCCTCCACGGTGCACTGAAAGGAAATGATGGCTCACTAAAAAAGGGAAGTGAGCTGTTTAACGTTCACGATACACGTAGCAAAAAGCCATGCTGCAAAAAAAAGGGAAACTCAAGGTTTGTGCAAATCCTTCGAAAAAATAATATTTTAACAATAACGGAGTTCCCGTCATGGCGCAGTGCGAATCTGACTAGGTTGCAGGTTCGATCCCTGGCCTCACTCAGTGGGTTAAGGATCTAGCGTTGCTGTGAGCTGTGGTGTAGGTCGAAGATTTGGCTTGGATCCCACGTTGCTGTGGCTGTGGTGTAGGCTGACAGCTGAAGCTCTGATTAGACCCCTAGCCTGGGAAATTCCATATGCCTTGCGTGCGGCCTAAAAAGCAAAATAATAATAATAATAAAACTAGCCAAAAGCTAAGAGCCCTCAAATATCTATTTCTTCGTCTGAAACACAACAGGTAGTGAATATAGTATTATGGACCATCCAAAATTACAATTCTTGGAGTTCCTCCATGACTCAGTGAGTTAAGGACCCAAGGTTGTCACTGCTGAGGCTCTGGTCACTGTTGTGGCGTGGGTTCAATCCCAGTCCCAGGAATGTCCACATGACATAAGAAACGCCTTAAAAAAAAAAAAAAAAAAAGAGTACATTTTTTTTCTTTTTTGGCCACAGAGTTGCACATGGTACTACCAGGCCAGGGATCAGATCTGAGCTGTGGTTTTGACCTACGCTGAAGCTGCCACAATGCCAGATCCTTTAACCCACTGTGCTGGGTTGGGGATCAAACTTTCATCCTGGCACTGCAGAGACACTGCTGATCCCATGACCACCACAGCAGGAACTTCGTAACGACTCTTTTTATATATTAAATACATAAAGAAAAATTATTATTTGCTTTTTAAGGCCATACTGCAGCGTATGGAGGTTCCCAGGCTAGGGGTTCAATCGGAACTACAGCTGCTGGCCTACACCACAGCCACAGCAACGGAGGATCCGAGCCGAGTCTTCGACCTACACACAGCTCACAGCAATGCTGGATCCTTAATCCACTGAATGAGGCCAGGGATTGAACCTGCAACCTCATGGCTCCTAGTCTGATTCGTTTCTGCTGTGCCACAGTGGGAACTCCAAATAAAGAAAAATTAGGAGTTCCCGTCGTGGCGCAGTGGTTAACGAATCCGACTAGGAACCATGAGGTTGCGGGTTCGGTCCCTGCCCTTGCTCAGTGGGTTAACGATCCGGCGTTGCCGTGAGCTGTGGTGTAGGTTGCAGACGCGGCTCGGATCCCACGTTGCTGTGGCTGTGGCGTAGGCCGGTGGCTACAGCTCCGATTCGACCCCTAGCCTGGGAACCTCCATATGCCGCGGGAACGGCCCAAGAAATAGCAACAACAACAACAACAAAACAACAACAAAAAAGACAAAAGACAAAAAAAAAAAAAAGAGAAAAATTATAATGCTAAATAATAGTCAGAATACTAGAAATTCTATGCAGTCTTTTTTTTTTTTTTTTTTTTTTTAAGGGCTGCACCTGCAGCATATAGAAGTTCCCAGGCTAGGGGTTAAATTCGAGGGTCTACACCACAGCAACACTGGATCTGAAACCACATCTGTGGCATACACCACGGCTCACTGCAACACCAGATCCTTAACCCACTGAGCAAGGCCAGTTGGGTTCATTACCTGCTGAGATACAACGGGAACTCCTACTGTCACTTTCTTAAAGGAATTCAGACTTGCCTTTCATTTGACCATGAAACTTTTTTCCCATCTGTATCAAATTCCCAGACTTTCTCTTGGGTGAGCAGAAATAAGGATATATTGGAGTTCCCGTCGTGGCGCAGTGGTTAACGAATCGGACTGAGAACCATGAGGTTGCGGGTTCAGTCCCTGCCCTTGCTCAGTGGGTTAAGGATCCGGCGTTGCCGTGAGCTGTGGTGTAGGTTGCAGATGGGGGCTCGGATCCCGCGTTGCTGTGGCTGTGGCGTAGGCCGGTGGCTACAGCTCCGATTCGACCCCTAGCCTGGGAACCTCCATATGCCACAGGAGAGGTCCAAGAAATGGCAAAAAGACAAAAAGACAAAAAAAAAAAAAAAAGAAAAAGAAATAAGGATATGAAATAGTTGGTCCTCCATGAGAAACAAGGTATCTACCCTCACGCCAGGTAGATCTTTGATAGAATCCTATATGCTTAAGTAGGAATTTATAAATTCACAGTCAAAAAAAAAAAAATCCCCAGAGTTCCTGTCGTGGCACAGTGGAAATGAATCCACCTGTGCCACGACAGGAACCATGAAGACGCAGGTTTGATCCCTACCCTCGTTCAGTGGGTTAAGGACGGAGTTGCTGCTGCTGTGGCTGTGGTGCAGGTTGGGCAGCCACAGCTGGGACTGGACCCTTAGCCTGGAAACATCCATATGCCTCATGTGCGGCCCTTAGAAGCAAACAGCAACTCCTCGAAACCCCAGAACACTTAAAGTTTTGAAAGTTTCAACAGTTTTACTTTTTTTTTTTTTTAATGTTCACTTTATTTTTTGTCTTTTCTAGGGCCGCACCTGCGGCATATGGAGGTTCCCAGGCTAGGGGTCGAATGGGAGCTGTAGTTGCCGGCCTACGCCAGAGCCACAGCAATGCGGGATCCGCGCTTCATCTGTGACCTACACCACAGCTCATGGCAACACCAGATCCTTAACCCACGGAGCGAGGCCAGGGATCGAACCCGCAACCTCATGGTTCCTAGTCGGATTCGTTAACCCCTGAGCCGCGACTGGAACTCCGACAGTTTTACTTTTTACATCAGAGTCTTTAATTAATATCATTATTAAAAGATTAAGTTATATGTACCTTGACACTGTAATCTACAGAGAGAGTAAGTTCTGCCTGTTGGCCCCAAGAAGCTTTCCTTTGCTTCTTTTTTTAAATTGTAGTAAGAACACATAACATTTACTACTCTAACAATTTCAAAGTTGAGCAGCCTTAAGTACAAACACGTTGCTGTGCCATGCTAAACCAACGGTTCAGATCCTCCTTTTGTTTCTATTTTCTTGCTGCCAATAGAGGGCAGGCAGACACAAGGTACCAGCCCGCCTCTCGAGGGGGCCACCTAGCCCACGCATGCGCTTCTTACCTGGGGAAGGTGAATGGGGCGGGGTCTAGGGGCGGGGCCAGGGCACGCAGGCGCGGCGCGGGCATTGTGACGTCAGGCGGCGCGGCCCCGCAGAGACGAGGCGGCTGCTAGCAAAGGCGCTTCCCAGAGCGTGACGCGCGGACTCCCCTCCCCGTGGCCCGCCCGCCGGCCCGCCTCGCCGCCGCCTCCTTCGCTCCCTCAGCGCGGGCCAGCGGCCGGGGCGGAGGCCCGGGGGCGTCGCGGCGCCGAGAGGGCGGGCGGGCTTCGGAGCGCCGGGCGGCCCGGGTCCGCGGCCGGTCGGTGCGCGGCGGGCGGGCGGGCGGGCGGGCGGCGGGCGCTGGTCTATATGGCGGCGGCTCTGTCGGGCCTGGCTGTCCGGCTCTCGCGCTCGGCCGCCGCCCGCTCCTATGGGGTCTTCTGCAAGGGACTGACCCGCACGCTGCTCATCTTCTTCGACCTGGCCTGGCGGTTGCGCATCAACTTCCCCTACCTCTACATCGTGGCTTCCATGATGCTCAACGTCCGTCTGCAGGTGGGTGAGCCGCGCCCCTCCGGCCCCTCTCCCTCGACCCTCCCTAAGTGCAGGTCCTCCCAGCGCGGCCCGGCCCACCTTTCCCAGGACGCTGAAGATGCCGCTGCGAGCTGCTAAGCCGGATGCTGAGCGTGTGCCAAGCACCGTGCGTTTCTCCCGCAACCCCACGGGGCGAAAACCCCGCTGAGGTTATTGTTATCCCTGAGCCGCAAACCAGGCGGGGAGGGGGGCGTGGAGCGGCTGGCCTCGGGTGAGGGCCTGCAGCTGGGGCGTGCGGTCCGCGGCGAGGCGGGTGGATGCTGCCGCCGGCTCGAAAGGCCCTGGCTCTGAAAGAGGACATTTTGCCCATAAAATCAGATTGTTAGGCCTGGAGGTGGGAATGGGTGGTGGTGGGGTTATGGTTGACTTTTCCAGTTCTCAAACTTGACGAAGCTTTGAAGAAAATTATCTCTGATCCTGAAAATAGGTAATTATCGTTAGCCAGTGTTCTGATAGGTTTATCTTATTTATCCTGGTTAGGAAGAGGGTGTGTATATGTGAAAGGCGTGCAGGTGAACGTGGGGGAAAATGAGGTGGAAGAGGAGGGAGGCAAAGGTTCAGAGGCCCAAAACAATTCCGATGTGAAAGAGTACACATCTACGCACCCGGCACCGTGGAGATCATTGTTGCTGGTGGTGACTGACGTTTCTGTATCCCCCCTCCCCAAATTCCAGGTGCCTCTTTTAGTGGAACGAAAGTCATCAGAAGGAGAATTACTTCTTTCTGTGTCTTAGATGGCTAAGGGCTGAGCTCCTCTTGGTTTCCATTTACATGGAGGCTGTTGCCTGCTGTGTGCCAGGCAAACACTGCATGATGGAGGGACGGTCCCCGTCCTGCAGGAACTTACAGTCAGGCAGTACTTCTGTTGCTCCCTGTTGTGCAGAGTGAGGAAGCCTGAGCAGTAGGACCCAAGTTTGATACAGGCAGGACAGGTGTTTTCTTTTTTTTTTTTTCCCTTCAGTTTGGTTGCATGAGAATATAATTGTCTGGGAGTTCCCTGGTGGCCTAGTGGTTAAGGACGTGTCGATGCCGATGCTGTGGCTTGGGTTTGATCCCTAGCCTGGGAACTTCTGCATGCCGTGGGCACAGCCAAAAAAAAAAAAAAAAATAGTAATAATATAATATAATTGTCTCTAAGCTTGGATGGTCAGATTTCAGGTATCCTTCACTGGTGATGGCAGGCCACATAAAACTTCAACCAGCTGTTGAGCACAATTGTGTTAAGGTGAGTTGTGATGAACCTGCCTATTTCAAGGCCCAGGTTTGGACACTTTTATGTGAGCAAGGGCTTACGGCATCCTTAGTGGTACCAGACTAAAGGAGTAGAAAACTCCGTCTTCCCAGTGGTATCCGTGAGTAAAAGGTCTTGGGGTAATGACTGGAATAAACCAGAAAGCTTGTGCTCTAGCCAGTTGTCAGTAGCCAACTGGTCTTCACAAGATCTAGTGATTTCCAAGAGAGATTGGAAATTCTGGTTTTGAAACATCGAAGTAAAGAAAAATTAACCTTATGAGCAAAATAAAATGTGTTTGCAGGCTATATTTGACCCCCACACTCCACTTTGGAAACTCTTGTGCTAGAGTTAAATATTTATAATTTGCAGTCATCTGTAAAAGTCACAAGAATGTAAGAGAAAATCTAGTATGTAGTGTTGAAAACACCCAGCTGTGTACCATTAAAAAAAAAAATCACCTTTCTTGGGCGTTCCCAGTGATCTGGCATTGTCTCTGCAGCAGCGTGGGTTTTGATCCCAGGCCCAGCACAGTTGGTTAAGGATCTGATGTTGCCACAGCTATGGCATGGGTCACAGCTGTGGCTCAGATTTGATCTCTGACCTGGGAATTTCCATGTGCTGCAGGTGCGGCCAAAAAAAGAAGAAAAAAAAAAATCGTCTTTCTCATTTGTCCGTTTACCTGTTTATGACCAGCCAAGTTAACATAATCACACACCAAACTATTGCAGTAGCCTCCATCGATTTGCCACAGGGCTGTTGGTGAAGTCTTTTAAAAATATAAATCATAAGAAAAAAAAAAGATAGAAAAAGAAGACAAAATTGTGTCCCATTGCTTATGGAATGCCGACCTGACTTCTTTCCACCTTTCTCACCTCTTGCCTGGCTTTCTCCTTGCTTGCGCTTCTTTCTCATCTTTTCTTGTCGATTCTCTGCGTGCCCCAAGCCCCTTCCTGCCCCTGGGCATTTGCACTTGCTGTCCTTTCCACCTTGAGTGCTCCTCTCATGCTGGTACATTCTCACACCTGGGTTCTCATTTCAGAGCGGTGTTTGGGGGTCACCATGTCGATATAATCTTGGGCCTACTGTCACCTCTGCAGGAGTGCTGAGGGCTTGTTTCCCGTCAATAAGGGGTGAAGACGTCCCTTGCCGTTACGCAGTTAGTTAGTGTTTCCAAATCCATTGTTTGTAAGGCAGAAAGATAATCTCTGGAAAGTTTATTCAGATGTGAATTTCCTAACAAGGAATTTGCACTGTAATGCTTGAGGGTTAAGTGCCTGTTGGAGGCGGGAAACTGGCTCTGTGATAAGAGTGGTGTGGGCAGTAAGGAGACCTGGACACACTAGGCTAGTGGGTGGCTTGGTGGACTTGATGCCAGGGGATTGTCCAGACACAGCACAGCTTTAGAGACCTGGAAGCTGAATGCTCTGGCTGTAGAGCACAGGCTTTTTGGTCAGTTCAGAGGCGAGTGGGAAGGCACAGACAAGGTGGTCCACCCGGTACCTTGGGGAAGGGCCGTCTAACTGTGTGAGGATTTTAGGTTTGATCTTGGACTTGGGTCAAGTGCAGCAGCAGCCATGTTACATGCTGAGGGGGACCAGGTGGGAGTAGGGGTGTCTCTTTAATAGTTACATCTGCTCCTTTAAACTCCCCCGCTGGTTTAGAGTTTCTGTTCGTTGGTAGAAAGGCATTAACGTCCCTGATTCCAGGGCTTAATTAGTTTGGCCTCTGGTAAAGGGAAGTGCAACAGGAAATAGAATCAGAAAAGGGGGCAGCGCCACTCACCCCACCTGCTTTCTCAGAGCACTCTGTACCTCCTTGTCCTGGCTGGAGTCAGTTTTGTGAGTTACCAGGAGTTTTCCCGCATGTTTACTCAGGACCCCCAGATCATCTGTCAGCAGGGCAGCCAGGCATTTTAGGGAGGTTGATAACCTTTTCTTCAGTTTGAAAGAGAAGACAGATGCAGAGGACCTCGTAAATGAGAAGGGCTAGGATTTAAAAACACCGTTCGCAGGAGTTCTGTTGAGGCTTAGCAGGTTAAGGATCCAGAGTTGTCTTTACAGCAGCTCAGGTTCACTGCCTGGCCTGGGAACTTCCGCATGCTGCGGGTGCGGCCAAAAAGGAAAAAAAAATACTGTTTGCAAACAAGCCTTAATCTCCTAGAGCCCATTCTAGGGAATTAAGCATTAATTAATCTTAACATCCTAATTATTTATGTATAATCTGAATTGTAAGGCAGTTAAAAAAAATAGGAATCCACACCAAATACCAGAGGTGGTAAAAAGAAGATAAAAAGTTATACTGAAACTTACTATAATTGAACAGATTATGCCTATAAGTTTTCAGTTATGTGTCCTCTGGAAGGAGTCAAGTATCTTAGCCCCAGGTCACCTAGATTCTTGTAACTATTAAAGGAGGAGGCCTAGGAGTTCCCATTGTGGCTCAGCAGGTTAAGGATCCAGTGTTGTCTTTATGAGGATGTGGTTCAATCCCTGGCCTGGCTCTGTGAGTTAAGGATCCAGCGTTGCCGTGAGCTGTGATGTAGGCCGCAGATGCAGCTCGGATCCCGCGTTGCTGTGGCTCTGGCGTAGGCTGGCGGCTACAGCTCTGATTAGACTCCTAGCTTGGGAACCTCCATATGCAGCGGGAAGCAGCCCTGGAAAAGGCAACAAGAGAAAAAAAAAAAGAAGAGCAGTTGAAAAAGATGACATCATGAAGGTGGATGACCGTCGTCAAACCACGCCTTGTCCTTAGTTTTCTGTGCCACCAGCCACACCGCCCTGTGTGGATCAGGCCAGGCCGAGAAGCTTTCATGGCGCCTCCTTCTGTGTGGCCCCTCTCCCTGTTTTGTTTCTAACTGCTCTTTCTTAGTCTCCTATCTCTGAATGACTTTCCAAGTCCAGCACTCCAGGCCTTTCCGTGTTGCCCCATCCCTTGCAGATCTATATTTATTCCTTCCAGTTCAGTGGAAAGAGTTCACGAGTGCAGGGAGGGCTGCAGAAACTGGGTGCTGTTCTGAATTTGGAGCAGGCCTCGTCGATGAGCAAGACGGAAGATGAGGGTCTTAGCCATGGAGATGTCAGGGTTAGAAGAGTGTTTTCATTTCATGCAGAGAAACCCTATGGTTGGTGCCAGCCCCCTGTGTCCCACAACGGTGGGAGGCTGGTCAGTGAGGCGGGCGGCACAGGAGATGGGGGCGGAGAGGCTCACGTGTTGTCTTGTAGGCATTGCAAGGACGTGGGCTCCATCTTACGTCCAAACATTTGTCAAGCTAATACCGAGCCCAAGACTGTTCTAAGGGTTAACTGCAGCTTGAAATGAGTTCTATTTTGTTGCTTGATCTACATCAAGCTCCTGGAAGCAAGTTGGAGGAAACGATAGCCTATTAAGAGAACATCATAAACGCTTATGAGCTTTGAAAAATCTTAAGAGGCAAAGTTAAAAGCATGAGCTCAGTTACATGTAGGAGTTTGTTCTGGCTTCTGGAATATTGAACAGCAGCCATAGACTTTGAGATGGAAAATTCCAAACATGTAGGAACGTAAAAATACTGTTACTCTTTCCTGTCTTTCCAGGGAATGTGATAATCATGGCTTTTCATAAACTTCTGAAAACATTTCAACCTACAGAAATGAACCTCCTTCTGGTTCATCGCCAGTGTGGTCTTCCGTGTCCTCACAGGGTTGGAAGGGCTAGGGACTGCTCTGGGGTCGCTCAGAAGAACGTTAATCTCATTCGGCTCCCAGCAGCCCCATCTGTGGAGGTTAGGCTTTCAGCATAAGAATTCTGGGGGGACACAGGCCTTCAGACCGTAGCACCTCCTGAAAGGTTTGTAAGAGCTGATAAGAATGAATTGTTTTTATTTTTTAATTTTTATTTATTTATTTATTTATTTGTCTTTTTTGCCTTTCCTAGGGCCGCTCCCACGGCATATGGAGGTTCCCAGGCTAAGGGTCTAATCGGAGCTGTATCCGATGGCCTACACCACAGCCACACAGGATCTGAGCCGTGTCTGCAACCTACACCGCAGCTCATGACAATGCCGGATCCTTAACTCACTGAGCGAGGCCAGGTATTAAACCCTTGACCTCATGATTCATAGCTGGATTTGTTAACCACTGAGCCACGACGGGTGCTCCAAAAATGAGTTGTTTTTAAACATGAGAACTAGGAGTTCCCGTCGTGGCGCAGTGGTTAACGAATCCGACCAGGAACCATGAGGTTGCAGGTTTGGTCCCTGCTCTTGCTCAGTGGGTTACCGATCCGGCGTTGCCGTGAGCTGTGGTGTAGGTTGCAGACTCGGCTCGGATCCTGCGTTGCTGTGCCTCTGGCGTAGGCGGTGGCTACAGCTCCGATTCGACCCCTAGCCTGGGAACCTCCATATGCCGCGGGAGCGGCCAAAAAAAAAAAAAAAAAAAAAAGCAAAAATCCAAAAAAAAAAAACATGAGATCTAAAACCCTTAGATGAGAGTGTAGAGGAAAATCTTCATGATACCGAGTTTGGCAGTGATTTCTTTTTTTTTTGTTTTGTTTTCTTCCCATTTCTTGGGCCGCTCCCGCGGCATATGGAGGTTCCCAGGCTAGAGGTCCAATCAGAGCTGTAGCCACCGGCCTACGCCAAAGCCACAGCCACGAGGGATCCAAGCCGCATCTTCGACACACATCACAGCTCATGGCAACGCCGGATCGTTAACCCACTGAGCAAGGGCAGGGACCGAACCCGCAACCTCATGGTTCCTAGTCGGATTCGTTAACCACTGCGCCACAACGGGAATTCCTCCAGCAGTGATTTCTTTTGAAAAGCGCAGGCAACAAAAGAAAAGGATAAGGGAGTTCCCACTGAGGCTCAGCAGGTAACAAACCCCCCTAGTATCCATGATTCTATCCTTGGCCTCGCTCAGTGGGTTAAGGGTCTGGTGTTACTGTGAGCTGTCGTGCAGGTCACAGACGGGGCTCAGATCCCCAGTTGCTGTGACTGTGGTGTAGGCTGGCAGCTGCAGCTCCGATCCGATTTGACCCCTAGCCTGGAACCTCCCTGTGCCATGGAGGTGGCCCCTAAAAGGCAAACAAAAAAAGGATAAATTGAATTTTGTGAGTATTAGACTTTGGTGCTTCAAAGGGTACATTCAGGAGAGTGAAGAAGGCAGTTCACAGAAAGGGAGAAAGCATGGCTGACCCTTGAAGAACATGGCTTTGAATTGCATGGATCCTCTTGTAAATGCTAACACTGCATGACCCGAGGTGGCTGGAATCCTCCGATGTAGGAAAAAACCCAGTCCAAAACTGGCAAAGGACTTGAATAGACACAGCTGTACTCGCACCATTTCTCCAGAGAAGATACACCAACAGCCAGTAAACCCATGAAAAGCTGGGCAATTGGAGCTTGTTTGTGGGTGGCCAGGCCACCAGCTGTGGTGAGGCCCTGATGCATCATTCGGATGAACTCTTTTTTTTTTTTTTTGTCTTTTTAGAGCCGCACCCTTGACACATGGAGGTTCCCAGCCTAGGGGTTGAATCGGAGCCATAACTGCTGGCCTACACTACAGCCACAGCCACGCCAGATGCGAGCTGCACCTGCCACCTACACCACAGCTCAAGGCAACGCCAGATCCTTAATCCACTGAGTGAGGCCAGGGATCGAACCCACGTTCTCATGGATACTAGTTGGGTTCGTTTCCACTGAGCCACGACAGGAACTCCTAGGATGAATTCGGAGCTCCAGGCACCAGCTTGCCCACTTCAGCCTCGTGGCCCTGGTGACCAGGCTCCCTCCCCATACTGGCCCTGGGGGGTACAGACGCAGTGTCTGCCTTGCCTCTGGCCTCTCCCAGACCCCACCCCACCCAACCCCCACCCCAGGTCAACCTGTCTCCCTGAGAGACTCGGGGCCCCTCCCGACTCTTCCTGTCCTGTCCCAGGGAAACCTGTAGACCTGAAGGATGAGTCACCACTCTTTTCTCACTGGCACAATTTCCCTTCCCAGACTCAGGGTCTCCCAGGCCAGGCTTAGTCTCCAGTAGCCACCACTGACTAACTGCTCCAGCTCCAAATCTGAGTGCAGCTGGGCAGGCTGAGAAACATTCCCCTGCCTAGCCCTTGCCTGACCTGGCACTGCCCCCAGGACGCTTCTCTGCTAGGGAGGCAGTAAAACCCAGAGCTGGGGGGTGGAAGTGAGGGAACTGCAAATCAAAGCTGCAATGAGGCAGTTCCTGTAGGGGCTCCGCAGTAATGAACCCATCTGGTGTCCGTGAGGACGCAGGTTTGATCCCTGGCCTCGCTCAGTGGGTTAAGGATCTGGCGTTGAGATGAGCTGTTGTGTAGGTTGCTGATGCAGCTCCGACCCCAAGTTGCTGTGGCCGTGACGTAGGCTGGGAACCCCTAGCCTGGGAATTTCCATATGCCTTTGGTGCGGCCCTTAAAAAAAGCTGCAGTGAGATACCACGTCACACCCGTTAGGATGGCTGTGGGCGGGGGATCGGGGATGTGGAGGAATTAGAAGGCTTGTGCACTGTTGGTGGAAATATGTGAAATAGTGCAGTGGCTGTGGAAGACAGTTTGGCAGGTTCTCAAAAAGTTAAACATGAAATCACTGTATGATTCAGCAGTTTCCCTTGTAGGTATAGACAAGTGAAAGTTTTGAAAACAGATTCAGGCATCATGCCCCAGTGTTCATAGCAGCACTTTTGACAGCCTCGAAAAGGTAGCCCCAACCCAGGTGTCCATCAGCAGATGAGTGGATAAACAACATGTGGTCCCTGATACAGCGGACTGTTACTCAGCTTTATAAAGGAATCTCATTCTGACACCTGCTAAAACTCGGCTGAATCTTGAGGACGTCATTCATAGAGACAGAGTGTGGAAGGTGGTTGCCAGGGGCTGGAGGAGAGGGAATGGGAATTGTTCAACGGAAACAGAGTTTTAGTTTGGGATGATGAAAAGTTCTGGAGATGGGTGATGGTGATGGATGGTAGACTTTGTGCATATTTTACTGCAATTTGTTTGTTTGTTTTTGTTTTTTAGGGTTGCCCCCGAAAGTTCCCAGGCTAGGGGTGATTCAGAGCTACAGCTGCCAGCTTACACCACAGCCATAGCAACTCGGGATCCGAGCTGTGTCTGCACCCTACACCACAGCACATGGCAATGCCGGATCCTTAACCCACTGAGCAAGGCCAGGGATTGAACCCGCATCCTCATGGTTGCTAGTTGGATTTGTTTCCCCTGCGCCACAACGGGAACTCCCTTTTACTGCAGTTTTTTAAAAAGTTCTTGAAAAGTGATTAGGCTCTTGGTGATTGCGGCAGTGTTAAGTTGCCATAGAAGTTTCTAAGTGCCTGTTCTTAATTTTGTTCTTCCACGGTCACAGTAGCAAATTGGGGAGGGGGGATAGGAGCTAGTGCCTTACATCCCTTTCAGGATTTTAGCTTACTCTGGGTGACACGGGAAAACGTTTCACTGAGATGTGACCTAACCTGATGTGGACATCATCGGGGATCGTTGTTTAAACACCTTTATTGTGGAGTTCCCGTCGTGGCGCAGTGGTTAACGAATCCGACTAGGAACCATGAAGTTGCGGGTTCTGTCCCTGCCCTTGCTCGGTGGGTTAACGATCCGGCGTTGCCGTGAGCTGTGGTGTGGGTTGCAGATGTGGCTTGGATCCTGCATTGCTGTGGCTCTGGTGTAGGTCGGCAGCTACAGCTCCGATTGGACCCCTAGCCTGGGAACCTCCATATGCCACGGGAGCGGCCCAAGAAATGGCAAAAAGACAAAAAACAAAACAAAAACAAAAACCTTTATTGTGAGAATATTCAAATATACACAGAAGCGGAGTACATTTATCCCTTAGAATCCACAAGAGGCTGGTCCCAGGCCCCCGTGGATACCAAGATTCATCACTCGCGTCCCGTGTCTAAAGTGGTGTAGCGTTTGCATCTCACCTGTGTACACTTGCCCTTAGATTTATAATCATCTCCAGATTACTTTTGTTACCTAATACAGTGTAGATGTTGTGTAAACAGTTGTTAATACAACATAGGTGCTGTGTTGCCAGCACACAGCAGATTCACGTTGTGCTCACTGGAACTTTCCGGAAAACTTTTTTTCAAAAATTTCTGTTCCTTTTTGTTTTTGTTTTATTCTTTTTTTTTTTTTTGTCTTTTTTTTTTTGCTATTTCTTTGGGCCGCTCCCGTGGCATGTGGAGGTTCCCAGGCTAGGAGTCGAATCGGAGCTGTAGCCACCAGCCTACTCCAGAGCCACAGCAACGCGGGATCCGAGCCGCGTCTGCAACCTACACCACAGCTCACGGCAACGCCGGATCGTTAACCCACTGAGCAAGGGCAGGGACCGAACCCGCAACCTCATGGTTACTAGTCGGATTCGTTAACCACTGCGCCACAACGGGAACTCCTGTTTTATTCTTTTTTGACCACCTGCAGCATATGGAGGTCCTGGGCCAGGGATCAGATCCAAGCTGCAGTGGCAACCTATGCTGCAGCAACGCCGGATCCTTAACCCACTGTGCCTGCCTGGGGATTGAACCTGCATCCTGGTGCTGCAGAGATGCTGCCGGTCCTTTTGTGCCACAGCAGGAACTCCTCAAACTGTTTCTGATTCCCTCTTACTTGAATCCTCAGATACGGAACTCACAGATAGGGAGGGCCAACTGTAGTATAAAGAACTGCACGTATCCATCACTCCTGTTCAACTCGTTGCCAACCTTGTTTTATCTCTTCCCCCCAGTCCTGCACTGTGTCCATCTGACCACCCCCATGCTGGAGTATTTGAAGTAAATCCCAGCCAGAATGGGTCACTTTTTTGGTTTGTTTAATTTTTGCTTTGAAGTAATTTGACTTACAGAAAAGTAGTCAAAATAGTGCCAAGGGAGTTCATGTTGTGGCTCAGTGGGTTAAGGACCTGATGTTGTCTCTGTGAGGATGCGGGTTCGCTCAATGGGTTAAAGAGCCAGTGTTGCCACAGCTGTGGTGTAGGCCAGCAGCTGCAGCTTTGACTTGACCCCTGGCCCCGGAACTTGCATGTGCCTTAGGTGTAGCCTTTGGGGGAAAAAAGAAAAAGGGAACCTTCTCCCAGCTTCCTCCTGTGCTTAGTAACCTAACCTCTTCCCTATCAGAGTGTGGTTATCAGAGCTAAGAAATTAGCAAGGGTGCATACTGTTTGGATTTCACTAGTTTCTTGCACCAGTGCATTTTTTTCTGCCCCCAAACCCCACAGGGCATTTAGTTGCCATGTCTTAGTCTTGTGCAGTCTGTAATTTCCTTAGCCTTGTCTTGTCTTTGATGGCCATCGGGCATTTGGTGGCTCGCCCTCTTGGCTGCTGTGAGTTCGGTTGTGCACATTGACGGAGAGGCACAGCTTAGGTACCTACCACGCCTTCAGTTCCAGAACACCACGGTGCAGCGAATGCTGCCGTAAAGGGAGTCGCACAAGCCTTTTCATTTCCCAGGGCATATAAAAGCTCGGTTTAGGAGGTCTCTGCTCGGCAGGTTCAGGTTCTGGCGTTGTCCCTGCTGTGGTGTGTGGGTTTAGTCCCTGCCCCTGGAACTTTTACATGCTATGGGCATGGCCAAAAATAAAAATAAAAGCTATGTTTTTACTGTAGTTTGTAGTTTACTGTAAAAGTGCACTAGGATTATGTCTCAAAAATATACATGCCTTAATTAAAAAATGCTTTATTGCTATAAAATCCTGTCATCTAGCCTCCAGTGAGTCATAACCATTTTTGCAATAGTAACGCTAAGGAGCACGGATCGTGGATCACCAGTACAAACATAATAGTAATGAAAACGTTTAAAATAGTGCGAGAATCACCAAAATGTGACACAGAGACACGAGGTGAGTAAATGCTGTTGCAAAAATGGTACTTGATCAATGCATGTTTGCTCTGACCTTCAATTTGTAAAAAACACGATACTTGGGAAACAATAAAGCAAGATGTGGAGTTCCTGTCGTGGCTCAGTGGTTAACGAATCCGACTAGGAACCATGAGGTTGCGGGTTGGATCCCTGCCCTTGCTCAGTGGGTTAAGGATCCAGCGATGCCGTGAGCTGTGGTGTAGGTTGCAGACGCGGCTCGGATCCCGCGTTGCTGTGGCTCTTGTGTAGGCCAATGGCTACAGCTCCGATTAGGTCCCTAGCCTGGGAACCTCCATATGCCACAGGAAGTGTCCCAAGAAAAGGCAAAAAGAAAAAGAAAAAAAAAAAAAAGCAAGATATGCCTGTATAGGTTTTGCGTGGACATATATTTTCATTTCTCTTGGTTATGTACCTAGTGGTGGAATTGCTGGGTCATATGTTAACTCTGCATTTAACCATTTGAAAAAAATCACTCTGACTTCGTGGTAAGAGCGGGGATGGGGGGTGGGGTTGAGGGGTTTAGCGGGGGGGGGGGGGCAAACCTTAGAGAAACAGGAGAAAAGTGCTGTTCATCAGACAGCAGCAGGATTGCATTGAGGGTGTATTTTGGTGTTGGAGCCAGCAGGCTTGCCTGCCTGCTTGCGTTAAAGGACAAGGTGGTATGAGAAAAAGACTCATTTGCATCTCTTTTTTGGTGAACTGTACATGTTCTTTGCCCATTTTTCCAGTGGGTTTCTTAGAGCTTTCTGTCTATTAGGTAAGAGTTGTCTTGGTGTTCCCTTGTGGTGAAGCGGGCTAAGGATCCGGAGTTGTCACTTTTTGGGTACAGCTGAAAAGAAACAGAAAAGACGGTATTGTCTGAGACAAGTTGACGTTTTTTTCCAGTTAGTATATTTTTGACTTTGTTTATGATGTATTTTTGCCATACTGAAGTTTACGGAGTCGCATTTAATAGTCTTTTTTGACTTATGGGTTTTGTCATAGAAAGGCCTTCCCAACTCTGAAGATCTAAGGAATTCGCGTGTAACGTATTCTGGTGCTAATATATCATGTTTTACTTTTAACTGTAAAGTGTTGGAGTTTATCTGGTATTTGGTGTACAATATTGATCCAAAACGACCTTTCTACAGACAATACTGCCATGGAAAACCGTGTGTGTCCTTGTACATACGTTCACTCAAAGGTGTGCTTCAAGGGAGTTCCCGTGGTGGCACAGTGGTTAACGAATCCGACTAGGAACCGTGAGGTTGTGGGTTCGATCCCTGGCCTTGCTCAGTGGGTTAAGGATCCGGCGTTGCTGTGAGCTGTGGTATAGGTTGCAGACTCGGCTTGGATCTGGCGTGGCCATGGCTGTGGTATAGGCCGGCGGCTACAGCTCTGATTTGACCCCTAACCTGGGAACCTCCATATGCTGCGGGAGCGGCCCTAGAAATGGCAGAAAGACCAAAAAAAAAAAAAAAAAAAAAAGTGTGCTTCAAGCAGACAGCCCTTTGCTTGGTACACGTTCTGATGCTAATGCCCAGACTGGGGCAGGACCTCAGCAAACACTTGCTGATTCAGTCTGCAGCAAAAAGTTGTAGGTGTAGAGTCCCAAAGGAAAGATTATACTCATTTGTAAATAATTTGTGAAGTTATTGCCCACTTTCTCTCCACTGAGGTTGTTGAACTGTGTGCTTCCTCCAGCAGTGGGGGGTGCCTGGGGGTTCCCTCCCCTTCAGCCGTTCCAGTCTGGGCCTCTGCCTCTGCCCCCCCACCACGAAGCCTGCGGTGGTCAGGCCACTTCCACGTTGCCATCCAGTGGTTCCTTTGTCCTCAGCAGCCTTTTGTCCTGGTTCCCTAAAACGCTCTTGCTGGCAGTGGTACTAACAGCTGTTTATTGGATGTGAGGGATGCTGGTCAGAGAGGGCTCGGTGCTTTTGCACGTTGAGGTCTCACAACAGCCTGAGGAAAGAGGACACAGCCAGCTCGGCCCACCCTCGCCCCTCGGACCTGTGAGTGCATCTTGGAGCATCTTGGTGGCGGAAGGAGGCGACAGGGCGGTGACCTGCAGGAGCTGCGGAGCCGGTTAGCGCGCAGGTGTGATTTGACTTCGCCGAGTGGTCCGTGGCAGGAACTCAGTACGTGTGTCTGCTTCCTGTGGTTATGATTCACTTTAACGCAGAGATGACCAGCTCTTCCTCTTTCTCATCCTCTACGCTGTGAAGCAACTTGAGGAATTTGTTTCAGCCACCTCCTCAGTCTGGTGGTTTTAGTTGTGAGCTCAGTGACCTCAGTGACGGTAAGTCCACTAAGATTAACACCTGAAAGCTGAGAGGCTGTGATGCTTACATGTGGAATCTAAAACATAATTAAAATGAATGTATGTGCAAAACAGAAACAGACTCACAGACATTGAAAACAGAATGTGTACATGTATGTGTAACTGGGTCACCATGCTGTACAGGAGAAAAACATTGTATTGGGAAAATAACTATAAAGAAAGAAAGAACGAAAACCAGTGGTTACGGGAGGGGGAGGAGGGAGGGGCAGATTAGGGTTTGGGATTAACAGATGCAAACTACTGTGTATAAAACAGATAAGCAACAAGGTATTTTGTACAGTCTAGGAAATAAGAGCCATCATCTTGGAATAACTTTTAGGGGAGTCTGTGAAAATACTGAATCACTCTGCTGTACACCTGAAATTAATACAATGTTGTAAATCAACTATACTTGAATTAAAAAAAAAAACAAAAACCGTGAAGGTGGCCTTGGAGCATGTTGGTGAGCCCTCCTCAGGCAGGACCACGCTCCAGGCCCATTGTCCACCCTGGCCGAGCAGCACCTGCTCCTTTCCCCACCCCCACACAGCCCCTCTGGGAATAGCCTTGCCAGCTGGCTTTCAGGGCATAGAGGCTGGGTTATTTTTAGTTTCTAGAGCGTTGGTATCCAGACCGTCAGGTCCCTGAGGCCATTAATAGCTCTGGTTGGGGAAGGGACGGTGACAGCAGCCCAGGAGGGCAGCCGCCGCCTAACTGGGTCAGACCCACTGTCACGCAGCAGGCCCGCTGTCTGCAGCCGCGGGACTCTTGCGGAGGACCCTGGACAGGCCCACCCTCTGGCCTCTGATTGTGTTCTCAACCTTTGTCACCTTTTTTTGGGGGGGGGGGGGCGGGGGGGAGGTAAGGAGTGAGTAAGCTCAGAAACGTCTCCCAGTCCTGCGCTTCCCTTTTCCTGATTTATACTGTCTTGAACTTCACAACAGACTTCCTCATTCTGGGGGGCAGGTCTCCGCTTTTGTGGGTATACTGTTTTGCGATCACTCATGCTGCTTAGTAGTTTGTAGACTTAACCTGGAGGGTTAGGAGTGGGCGATGACGGGCCAGCTGCGGCCAAGGACAGTTGGCCGTGTCGTCGCGCGTGCTTTGGCACTCTGGTGTAGTAGAATGTATGCAGTACCGTGAGAGTAAACCACAGCATCTGTTTCACCACAGTGGCGTGTGCATGTTCAGAAAGTATTTGAAAGTTATTTTGGGCTCTCAAAATATAAGTAAAGTGTGTAACAGTCTAATGGGGGAGAGTTGGCCAGTTGAGGGCTTAGAGCCAAAAGGTTTCACCAACCTACTGTAGTTGTTAAGAGAATTAAATAAATACATAGTTTATTACTGGACATACTTAAGAACTACAAGGCCTTATTCTGTCATTATTAAGTGCAGTGATTATTATTACAGATTGTATGATTACACTAATGATATCTAATATAAGACATATTAATATGATTCTGGCAATACGTCATCTTTCTGAATGGTACTAAATCCTTGTACAAGGACATAGTAAAAGTGTTAGAAATTAATTTTCCTGAGAGTTGGCCCTTATTAAATGACCTGTTTTTTTTTCAGACTTCAAAAATACATATTTAGGAGTATTTCCATTTCAGGAAAATACTCATCCTTAGTACATCTCAGATCAGTAAAATAAATGTAAGGTTTAAAATAATATGTTTTGCACAGTTCATTTGCAAGAACTGTCGAGAGAAGTTAATTAGATTTGACTTGGTGAACTTTGAAAGTGTTTATTTTGATTCGTAGCCAGAATTGCATCTCTTAAAAGGACAGGTGTAACAATGCGTGGTGATAGATGTCCTACTGTGATCATTTTGCAATATATACAGATATCAAACCATGTTGCACACCTGAAACTAATCTAATGTTATGACAATTATATCTAAATTAAAAAAGAATTGCACCTTATGTTTGTATAGGGCTTTTTTTACTGCTCAAATATATTTGTATCTGTTGTTACGTAGTGTAATGGTCACTTGTGTAGATACAAAGTTTTGAGCATGCCCCGTGGAGAGATGTATCTACCCACATGATGTAAATAAGCATATATATATACGTACACTTATTTATAAACCATGTATTTTGCACTACCAAAATATGGTATGTATTATAAAACACAGAAAAAGTGACAAGATAAGAATGAACTAGGCAAAAATGTTCTGGTGTCTTCTCCCATACTCCTTGAGGTGGGGTCACTCCGTTTTAAAGGCAGCTGGGCTGGTGGATCGTGTGGGGAGTTCTTCCTTCGGAGTTTACCTGCCACTGACTTAGTTGTTGATGCAGGAAACATTTCTAACTGCTGTCTCATTGAAGCGTGCAGTGCTGTCGGGCCTGCGACCCTGCGTTTTCCCCGGGGGCTCTTGCGTCTTCCTCCTTGGCGCCTCTGCTGGGCCCCTGGCCGTCTGGTCAGTGGATCTTGGAGATCCTGGCTTTCTTTATCTCCTCTCTGGATGTGTTGCAATAGGGCCGTCATTCTTCTGCCTCCCCAGAGCTGGCGACTGAACCTGGGCCCCAGCTCTGAGGTAGAGTGTTCACTGATGCAGCAGCTTGCCAGAGCCCCAGGGTCCAGCACTGCTGCCCAACCCCAGCGGCCCCCACCCTCCGCACTGCTGTTCTCCCCTCTGGGTGCATAACCCCTTCCCTTCCCAGGAGCGAAGGCCAGGAAACCTGCATCTCGCCAGTCACATCAGAGGGAGGAGACTGCAGGGTCTCTCTCCTTTCACAGGCTCACTTCTTCCTTTCTCTGCTCTATCCGAATAGCCTCCTCCTGGGCGAGATTCCTTTCCATTCTCGCCACCACACTGCAATCGAGGACTTGATCTAAAATTTCCAGGCTGAAGAGCCCTCAAGTGGCGGCTTGTCACCTGCTGGGTGAACTCCAGCTCTCGGCCAGTGCCTCCCGCTGCTGGCCCCTGGTTGGCTCCACAGCCCCATTCCTTAGCCCTCTTTGCTTTCTCCTTCAGCCTCCAATAATACTTGCTTTATTTTCTTCCCAGGGTACTCTTTAAATTTCCAAATAATTTATACAGTCGTATAGCTCAACAGTCTCTCGGTTCCACGGGACGGGTTAAGAGAAACAGCAGTTTCCTGCCTCAGGTTTCTCCATCCAGCCACCAGCTGACTCTCAGTGTTTCCTTCTCTGTCTCGAAATTGCACGCTTGCAGTGCCTGACTTTTCATTTTTGAGTTAATCTTTGTCCTACTGTGGGAGACGAGCTGTCAGCTTTTACCTGAAGCTGCACTTCCATCTTTCCTCCTCCCGAAAAGAGTGACTGCACTTGAGTTAGATTACTTTTCCTTAGGCTAGCCTCTTAGAAAAATTACTGAATACAATTTGTGTATGGTTAAAATTTCCATTTATCAGTGTTCTAGGGATATGCTGTTTTTTAAAGGAATATGTGCCAAAGACTTGTTTTTTAAAGTCATCGATTAATGAGGGAACTAGTAAGATGTTATAATCTGTTTAAAGGAGAATTTATTTATTTATTTTTGTCTTTTTAGGGCAGTACCCATGGCATATGGAGGTTCCCAGGCTAGAGGTCAAACCGGAGCCATAGCACTGCCAGCCTATGCCACAACCACAGCAACGCAAAATCCGAGCCACATCTTCGACCTGCACCACAGCTCACAGCAACACCGGATCGGGCCGGGGATCGAACCCTTGTCCTCATGGATACTAGTCGGGTTCATTACCACTGAGCCATGTGGGGAACTCCTAAAGAAGAATTTAGGTAAAACCCACGCGTGTAATCAAGAGTGCTCCAGTGAATGTGAACATGGGTGTGAAACTGGTCAGCGTGCTCCGGGCAGTGAGCCCATTGTATTCCTCTGGATAGGATTCATTTCCAGCATTTCCATGTCTTTGGAGAGGAAGCCACTTGCCTTCCTCTCCGATTTTCTACAACTGTAAGCAAGTTGTCAAGCCGCGAAGACAAAGTTGTGGAGCCCGTAAAATTGGGTAACTCAAAGAATGCTCTAGACAGCACACCCAGTAATGTTGGTTTTTTGTCCATTTCAAAGCCTTTCACAGTTTTGCCCCAGTTGGGGCATAATGTCACAGAAAGATTATTCTTGGTCACAGAAGAAAGGCTGGTCTCAGTATGTTTGCAGGTGCCTCAAGAGTGCTGACCAGACAGGCCGCCTCGAGTTCGCTCTTGAGCAACTGGTAAAGTCACAAATCAGCTTCTGTGTAGAACTTCTGTGCAGAATGTCTCATGCGGAATTTCAGACAAGCTTTGAAAACCTCTGTTTGCTAGTCTTAGAGTGGGCAACTAAGCCCATGAAGCTTTCTGGGCCATGTTTTTACCTTAGTGTGTAGAAATATGGGTGAATTCTTCTTTTAGAGAAGCTCCATAATTTGCTGAGATTCCTGACAAGCCAGTGAGTGATCTGAGGCTGGAATCTTGGATGCCAAGACCCCTCCATGCTGGTTTTCCTGGGAGGGCCTTGTAGACATCAGATCCAAGTAAAGTCATCCTTGATTCCTTCAGAGTGGCTTGTCATGCCTGTGTCCCTGAGAAGCATTCTCAAATAGGACACTTTGAATAAGGCCTTGGTCACCCAGTTGAGTCATCAACTGGTTAAGGGGAGGACAGATTTTTGTTTGTTTTGTGGCGTTTAAAAAATTTTATTGGGAGTTCCCGTCGTGGCTCAGTGGTTAATGATTCCGACTAGGAACGATGAGGGTGTGGGCTTGATCCCTGGCCTCGCTCAGTGGGTTAAAGATCCGGTGTTGCCGTGAGCTGTGGTGTAGGTCGCAGACGCAGCTCGGATCCCACGTTGCTGTGGCTGTGGTGTAGGCTGGGGGCTACAGCTTCTATTAGACTCCTAGCCTGGGAACCTCCATATGCTGCGGGTGCGGCCCTAGAAAAGAAAAAAAACTAAAATTAAAAAAATAAAAAATTTTATTGGAATATAGTTGACTTAAGTTGTTAATTTCAGGCGTATGGCAAAGTTGAAATCAGTTATACTTAATACACATCTTCAGTCCTTTTCAGATTCTTTTCCCATGTAGGCTATTCCCAGTATTGAGTAAATTGCCCTGTGCTGTACAGTAGGTCTTGTTACCTATCTGTTGTTTTTTCCTATTTCAGTTTATTCTTGTTAGAGTATAGTTGACTTACAGTGTTGTGTTAATTTCTGCTGTACAGCAAAGCGACCCAGACACACGCACATTGTTTTTCTCACACTGTCTTCCATCACGCGCTAGCCCAGGAGATTGGGTACAATTCCCTGTGCCCATCTCTTTTATGTACAGTAGGGTGTATATGTCAGTCCCAACCCCCTAATTTATTCCTCCCTGCCCACGTTTCCCCTTTGGTAAACATAAGCCTGGTTTCCAGATGTTCGAGTCTGTTTCTCTTGTGTAAGGTTTTAGTACCCTTTTTATTAGATTCCACGTATTAGTGATCTCCTATGATATTTCTCTTTCTCTGGCTTCACTTGGTATGGTAATTAATTTTTTTTTTTGCCTTTTTTTTTTTTTTTTAGGCCGTATGTGTGGCATATGGAAGTTCCCAGGCTAGGGGTCTGATCCGACCTGCAGCTGCCGACCTACACCACAGCCACAGCCACAGCCATGCCAGATCCGAGCCTGTCTTCAGCCTACGCCACAGCTCACGGCCATGCCAGGTTCTTAACCCACTGAGCGAGGCCAAGGATCGAACCCGAATCCTCATGGATACTAGTTGGGTTCGTTATTGCTGAGCCACAGCGGGAACTCCAGAATGATAATTTCTAGGCATACACACACACACACTGCTGCAAATGGCATTATTTCATGCTTTTATGGCCGAGCAGTGTTCCATGGTGCGTGTGTACCACGTCTTTAATGCATTCCTCTGGTGATGGACATTTAGGTTGTTTCCATGTCTGGGCTGTTGTGAATAGACAGTACTTCAGTGAACATTGGGGTACATGTGTCTTTTCGATTAGAGTTTTCTCCAGATCTATGCCCAGGAGTGGGGTTGCTGGATCATACGGTAGTCCTATGTTTAGTTTCTAGGGGAATTTCCATACTGTTCTCCGTAGTGGTTCTACCAGTTTGCATTACAACCAAACCCCGTCCACATGGATACTAGTGAGTTCCTCACCTCTGAGCCACAGCAGGAACTCCAGGAAACTGCAAAGTACTGTTTTTTTTTTTTTTTTTTTTTTTTTTTTTGTCTTTTGTCTTTGTTGTTGTTGTTGTTGTTGCTATTTCTTGGGCCGCTCCCACGGCATATGGAGGTTCCCAGGCTAGGGGTTGAATCGGAGCTGTAGCCACCGGCCTACACTAGAGCCACAGCAACGCGGGATCCGAGCCGCGTCTGCAACCTACACCACAGCTCACGGCAACGCCGGATCGTTAACCCATAGAGCAAGGGCAGGGACCGAACCCGCAACCTCATGGTTCCTAGTCGGATTCGTTAACCACTGCGCCACGACGGGAACTCCCCAGTACTGTGCTTTTTGTTGTGATTTCTTCTTCTTTTTTAGCTTTTTAGGACTTCACCTGTGGCATATAGAGCATATAGAAGTTCCCGGGCGAGGGGTCGAATTGGAGCTGCAGCTGCCAGCCTACCCCACAGCCACAGCAGAGCCAGATCTGAGGCCAGATCCGAGCTGCACCTGCAAGCTACACCACAGCTCACGGAACACCGGGTCTTCAACCCACTGAGTGAGGCCAGGGATCGAACCCCCGTCCTGACGGATATTAGTTGGGTGCGTAACCCGCTGAGCCACAACGGGAGCTCCTTCGTTGTGATTTCTAAGTCATAGGCTGATATCCTGTTTTCTGTCAAAATGTAGGAATTCCTGGTACCGAAGAGTGTTGAAAAGATCTTCGTACCGGGCAGTGTCTGGTGGGCGTGGACTCTCTTTGGCTCCCGTCTTCATTGTAACACTTTAATTTGATGGTCTTTTCCAGGTTCACATTGAGATCCATTGAACCTTCCTCGGACTGGCAGGTGTGTCCCGGGGCTCAGGGCACCAGCGAACACACAGCATGAGGGACGGAAGGGGGACTCTTGGTGCCCGCCTCACAGCGGAGAAGGGAGCGGGCGGTGATTCAGACAGACTACTGTGTGGACTTGAGCCAACGCAGGAGAGCCCTGGGCCATCCGGTACAACTTCCAGGGTGAGTAAGCCTGCGGTTGCTGCAGATGGAAGTTCACAGAATGGGGAGATATCACTGGAAATGGAGACGGATCTGAGTGCGGGCAGCCTTCTGCTTCGCAGTGGCAGCAGAGCACTTCCACGTGGGCACAAACCAACAAGGGGAAATTCAGCTTCAGCAGCTGCTCAGCGTGAGACTGTGGGTTTGCTCTTTGCTCCTCTGGAGGAGTGTTTTGCTGGGGTGTCCTGTGGTGCCGGGGACGCCCAGATGAAGGACCGCCTGCGAGGAGGGCCCCGGGCCTCCGACAGCTGCAGAGCTCCGAGCCGCCGAGGGGAGCCTCGGGAGTCAGGACTACCGTGCCACCCGAAGCCGTCAGAACCCAGCGTTTCTGAGGATGAGCCACCAAGGGCTCTGCTGGAGAGGCCGGGCTCGGAGTTGCAGCCGCCTTGCCTGCGTTCCGTCCTGTCTGCGCTGCCACACGCACATCCTCACGTGTTCTTGAATGATGAGAAAAAATGCGTTTCCCCTGGCCATGCAAAGCCCATGTTTTCGGAGCCAACAGTAGAATACAAGAGAATGCTTTCATGTGTAATAAGTACCTCAGATGGTCTGCAGATAACACTGGCCTTACTGGCTCCACAAGCCTTTGAATTAGTGAATCTGTTATGCCACAGTTAAGGTACAGGCAGAACAATAAAAATAGATTAATTTTAAAAGTTGTCCTAGAATGATTTCTTTCGCATTAAGTCTGGATGCAAACAGTGCAGCCGTGAAGCTCCTGCTTTGGTTTGTATGTCCAGACAGACTTAAAGTAAGTAGAATTTAAACTCGTGGGAAGTGTAGGGAAGGAGATCGTTGAGTTTTAAATTGTGCATGAAAGACACTGAGGATTGGGCAGCCGTTCAAGGAGAATCTTGATATATCCTGTATAAACACCAGGTTAGAACTGAAAGACAGAACCAAGTTTTTAATATTCTTTGAACACCCATATTCTCAAGGGCTACTGTTCCCGATCCTGTCTCTCCGACCGTCTCCGACCAGCTAATGGAAATAGATGTTTTTAAAGTCCTCTCCTCGGCACTTGCTCTGAGCCAGGCTGAGTTGATGGTAAGCTGTTACCACTTCTGAATTTTGTCAAATAATTTTGGTCAGCAAAATCTGATTGCTCTTCTCACATCCCTTTCCTTCCACTGGAAATGCAATTTAAACGGAGGCCCTATGGTGAAAGTTGCAATATTAACCTAACTTTAGATAACCCTTTCTCAAACCGGGACCCTAGCAGTGTTACTCGAAGTGAAAATGAGCTTGAGCCCATCTGCCAGAGCTCAGTTCCAGAGAGGCCAATCAAGGACTTCCCTTCCAGAAGGATTCCGGTTTCTAGGAGTCAAGGTCTCTCTTACACTGAGGTTTTTCTGAGATAACTCCTTTTGTTGTTAGTTGCTACCTTTGATAAAAGGCACTTAAGAGTGTAAGTTTTTAAGGAATCCCAAAGTAAGACTTAACCATTTTCGGAATTATCGATTGCATATATATATATATATCAGTTTATATTGTGTGCTATAGTACCATGCTGTGTGCTATTTTATTGTTTTGGCAAAATGAAAAATAAATCCTGTTCTTTAGCATAATAAATGTCTTATTTTATCTGTGTAGTCTTGGTTCTTTCTGTCTTAATTATGAATGCTGCTGTCCTAGTACCTAAGCCTTTTAGCACCAAGCGGTTTGCTGATTTAGAAGACTGGAAGCAAAGGACAGAAAACAAAATGTAGGAGTTCCCGTCGTGGTGCAGTGGTTAGCGAATCCGACTAGGAACCATGAGGTGGCGGGTTCGATCCCTGCCCTTGCTCAGTGGGTTGGGGATCCAGCGTTGCCCTGAGCTGTGGTGCAGGTTGCAGATGCGGCTCGGATCCCATGTTGCTGTGGCTGAGGTGTAGGCTGGTGGCTACAGCTCCAATTAGACCCCTAGCCTGGGAACCTCCATATGCTGCGGGAGCAGCCCTAGAAATGGCAAAAGGACAAAAAAAAAAAAAGAAAACAAAATGTAGTTACCTTGGAACTCAACTCTCACTGTCCTCCCGCTCTGTAATGAAATAGTGTATCCTGGTCCTTAGAGGGAGTTCCCGTCGAGCCCCCAGATAAGAGTCCTTATGAAAAAGCTGTCTCTGGCTTGTCTAAAAGACACCGTCTTGGTCAAATGAGTAGAGCTCTGGTTAGGGGACAATGTTTGGGGTTCACAGTGGGTGGTGAGATGAGATGACACATTTCAGTGTTTTAGCATGGGAACTGTCTCCCCCCCCCCCTTTTAGGGTGGAACACTCAATGCATGACTCACCGTTTCATTTCCTTTGTTTTGTAAATTGCAAGCATGTAAATTTTTAACCATTTGTAAAGAATAAATACAGCATTTCCTATTTAGCATCAAATGCTAAACTGAAGTGTGTTCACGTAGTTATATCAGAATAAGTTGTGGTTTGCTAAAAATTTGTAGAAAAGCTCACAACTTTCTTCTTCACATGAACTTTTTTTTTTTTTTTTGCTTTTTAGGGCCTCACCCAAGGCACATGGAGGTTCCCAGGCTAGGGGTCCAATTCGGAGCTACAGCTGCCAGTCTACACCACAGCCACAGCCACAGCCACGTGGGATCCGAGCCGTGTCTGCGACCTACACCACAGCTCACGGCAATGCCGGATCCTTCACCCACTGATCGAGACCAGGGATCGAACCCTCCACCTCATGGTTCCTAGTCGGATTTGTTTCCGCTGCATTATGACGGGAACTCCCTCCCACATTAATTTTTTAGTACACGTATACCATGCCAAATGTTTTCCCTTTGGTGCTTTATTGGTTCCGGTTCTGTCTGAAGTTGACCTTCCGTGGAAAGTTCTAGGTGTGGAGAGGTGATAAATAAAAGGATGAAGTTTCATGCCTGTGGAAGGAGGCCTTTGGTAAACACTTATTTTTGAAGCAATTGGTACATAAATGAGATATTCTTTTGATTGAATGATGAAAGTGTTCACATATTTGAAATATTTTAAGGTGTGTCACTTTGGCAATGAAAACTAAGGGAAACCTGTTTTGAAAGTTCTTTTTTTTCGGGGGGGGGGGTGGTGCACATGGAGGTTCCCAGGCTAGGGGTTGAATTGGAGCTGTAGCCATCAGCCTACGCCACAGCCACGCCGGATCCGAGCCTCATCTGCGACCTCTATACCGCAGCTCGAAGCAACGTTGGATCCTTAACCCACTGAGCGAGGCCGGGAATCTAACCTGTGTCCTCAGGGATGCTAATCAGACTTGTTTCTGCTGAGCCACAAGAGGAACTCCTGTTTTAAAAGTGCTGACACAGGTGTGCATTTTCTTCTCTTTTGCTTTTATGGATTCTACTCTTAAGGGCTGAACTGTGCATGGTCACTTTATTTTTCATTTATTTTTTTAGGGCTGCCACCCGCAGCATGTGGAAGTTCCTGGGCTAGGAGACAATTGGAACTACAGCTGCCGACCCTTCACCACAGCGACGCCAGATGCCAGCCTTGTCTGAGATGTGCATCACTGCTCACAGCAATGCCGGATCCTTGACCCCCTGAGCAAGGCCAGGAATCAAACCCTCATCCTCATGGACACTAGTCAGGTTCGTATCTGCTGAACCACAATGGGAACTCCCTGCACAATCACTTAAGAAACGCATATAGCACAAAATCTTGGACTCGGTCCTTTGCATTTGGAAATCATACAGTCTTTTTTTTAAATAACATTGGAATGAATGTTAAGGTCTTGAGATGACTGAAGTGGCAAGCCTGTGGTGAATAAAAAATTAAACTTTTGAATTTAAATCAGTCATTACATGGCTTGATTTTATAAGTAGGAAGTAAAATATAGATTTTGGTGCTTGGTGTGTGTATTCTAAAACGCATATAGACTATTTGCTGTAATTTCACACAGAATAAGAATGCGTTATAAGATTTTCTTTGCATTTTCCCATAGGTAAATTTAAAGTTCTTTTTAAACCTTTCAAGGAGAGGAAATGGAATTAAGAGAGAGTTCCCTGGTGGTGCAGTGGGTAAAGGATCTGGCGTCACTGCTGTGGCACAGGTTCAATTCCTGGACCGTGGAACTTTTGAATGCCATGGGTGCAGCAAAGAAAAAGAAAGGAAGAAAGAAAGAGAAACCGAGAAAGAAAGGAAAGAATGAATTGAGTTCATCACGGGTGAAGGATCCAGTGTTGCCACCGCTGTGGCCTAGGTCACAGCTGCTGCTCAGATTCGGTCCCTGGCCTAGTAACTGCCATGTGCTTTGGGTGTAGCCAAAAAGAAAACAGAAGAAAGAAACCTCTAGTTCTTTGCAGGACATCTAAAGGGATTCACAGCTAGGACCCTTGTCACCACCACCACCCCCGCCCCCTCCCATGACTTGATAAAGACTCAGATCTTTAGAAATGCCTACGACTGTTAGGGGGATCGGAGAAAAGAAGAATTGGCTTATTTTCCTTGCAGGTACTTTGCTCCCCCTGGGGAACATACACTTGTCTGAACTCACCTAGACACCGAGACTGCAGCAGTATTGGAAACAAACTCACTTTCTGGCCTTGTGGTGCCTTTGAGAGAGTAAATCGAGCCAGATTCTGGTCCCTGCCTTCAGATGAGTGGCCTGCAGCCTTAATTCCTTGTTGAGTCCTTGCTAACGCTCACATGTCCTGTCCCACTGTGTAAAGTCAAGTTTGGATGAATACATGAATTTTAAAACATTTAAACACTAAAAGTGTTAAAATCAGCTTCTCCCCCTCCTCTGTTAAGGATCCTTAACAAAAATATCTAGACACCTCACTTTGCTTCCACGCAAATACTGATTTGGATCGGACGTGGTCTGCTCTCTGATACTGCTCTTCGTTGCCTGTAGTTGTCACACAGTCTCTAAAAAGGGTCTTGGAGGAGTTCCTGATGTGGCACAGTAGGTTAAGGATCCAGCGGTGCTGCAGTTGTGGTGTGGCTTCTAGTTGCAGCTCAGATTTGATCCCTGGCCCAGGAACTTCCATATGTCTCGGGTGTGGCCATTAAGAAAAAAAGAATTAGGGGAGTTCCCGTCGTGGTGCAGTGGCAAATGAATCTGACTAGGAACCATGAGGTTGGGGGTTCGGTCCCTGCCCTTGCTCAGTGGGTTAAGGATCCAGTGTTGCCGTGAACTGTGGTGAATGTTGCAGACGTGGCTTGGATCCTGCGTTGCTGTGGCTCTGGTATAGGCTAGCAGCTACAGCTCCGATTGGACCCCTAGCCTGGGAACCTCCATATGCCGCGGGAGCGGTCCTAGAAAAGGCAAAAAAGAGACAAAAAAAAAAAGCCAAAAAGAATTAGGGAGTTCCTATTGTGGCTCAGAGGTAACAAACTGGACTAGTAGCCATGAGGATGAGGGTTTGACCCCTGGACTCGCTCAGTGGTTAAGGATCCAGCATTGCTATGAGCTGTGGTGTAGGTCACAGATGTGGTTCGAATGTGGTGTTGCTTTGGCTGTGGTGTAGGCTGGCTGCTGTAGCTTCAATTTGACCGCTAGCCTGGGAACCTCCATATGCTGTAGGTCCAGACCTTGAAATAATAAATAAGTAAATTTTTATCAGGGTCCAGGAATGTCGGAATTAGCCATCTTAAAAAAATTTACATCATGTAAGATGATGACACCAAAAAAACAACTAAATTTTCCTGTCGCTGCCTCTAGGGAGCAACAACTTTGTCCTCAGCTTTTAGAGGTGACCTCGCTGCTGTGTGACTGCTGCCCGCCCTGCTCACATCCATAACCACGGTGGGTCTGGCCTCCGCTGGGAGAAGAGGAGGGATCTGGAACAAGGGAGGGAAGGGCCTGGTTGGTTCAGGATGAGAATCGTTTAGGCCAAGGGACCTGCCAGGTGGGGAGGAGAGGGTGGGCCTCTCCCGGAAACCGCCTTCTCTCTCAGTGGGAAAAATCAACGTTTTCCTAGTTTAAACACTTTGATGTGGCTCTTGGAGGGACTGAAGAAACCTGGTTTTTCCTTAAAAAAGAAAAAATCTATTTATCAGTACAGGGCATACCTTGAAGGTTATTTTATTTTTTGGTAATGCTTATTTTTAAAGGACAGATGCATATTGCGTGTTAAGTTAGCAGGTGAGGTCGAAATTAGGGTGAGAAGGTCAAGTTGCCTTCATTACTCTGGGCAGATTTACTTTTTTTTTGGTCTTTTTAGGGCCTCACTTGTGGCATACGGAGGTTCCCAGGCTGGGGTCCAATCAGAGCTACAGCTGCCAGCCTACACCACAGCCACAGCAATTCGGGCTCTGAACTCTGCGACCTATACTACAGCTCACGGCAATGCTGGATCCTTAACCCACTCACTGATTGAGGCCAGGGATCGAACCTTCAACCTTGTGGTTCCTAGTCGGATTGTTTCCACTGTGCCACAATGGGAACTCCTGGGCAGATTTCAATAGAACATTCTTGTCTCCCACTGGTCCAGCCGCAGTGGATGGGATGCGAGGGCCCCGACTGTGTGTATTTAGTCACTTTAGGAATTCAGGGTAATTTCAAGGAGCTGCCTAATTTGAGAGGCATGAATGGGTGGGGTGTGAAGCAAGCCCTGTGGTTGGCCTGTGAGATCCATTTTTGCCACTAGAGGGAGCCATGTGTTCACTTAGAGTGTGTCCCTTCAGGGAAGTTTTTGTGTGTTTTTTTTGGTTTTTTTTCCCAGTTACATTGTTTATCCAAATTCTTAAGCAAAAAAAGAACGTAAAAATGCTGGCGTTAGTCCATTTCATTGTGGTTTGTTAAGCTCAGCCAGAGTGATAAGATTGTAACTCATTGTAACTCTTTAGTGGATGCCGGTGCAGCAAGAAGGTCCATGTGTTAGAGAAATTAATTTGGTGGTTTTGTCTTTAGGGAGCATCTGAAACCACATTTTCACACGTACCAACAAGAACGGGTGGTTTTGTCAGCATGTTCACTTCTGCCCAGAGCAGCTGAGCCCTGACAGGCCCCTTTAATAGGGTCTGGGTGTGTGCTCATCCAGCATGGGCCTCAGTGAGCTTGTTGGGAGCCTACTCTGTTCCGTGTGTGAGCGCCTCTGGGAGACTCTTAAAGGGAAATTTGCCACAAGAACAAGCCAATTTTTCACAACAGAAATCACAACTGTAGATTTCTTTGATGTCCTGTCGAGAAATGTTCTTCAAACATCAGAATCCGTTGAAATATTGAGAACTGCTGTTGTTCTAATGTTAACGAATGGTTGCTCTTTCCGGTGCATTTTGGTCAAAGATCTATAGGGGTTTTTTTTAACGATAAATTGCGATAATAACGTATATATAGATAGCTTACAAGCTATTGAATTTCTTGGAAATGTTCTGAGTACCACTTATGACTTATTAAAATTAAAGCAGTTTGTTTGAATAAATTCCAGGCTTCCTCTTTGTGAGATGTTTCCGTTTGAGTCTCTTGGGAGAAAAATTGCTGGGCTGTGGCTCTCTCTCTCCTGCTTGATTCAGACACATAATATTCAAAGCTCTGTAGAGATATTTTGCAAGATGCCCAAACCTGGCCTGAGTTTCTTATAAAACGTACGTCTTTAATGTTACAAAGGGTTTTAAGCTCATACCCTTATGCACGTGATTTGCCCCACATTTACTGTTGTCTTAAGATGTCTCAGGGTGAGGCTGTTTTATTGAAAGAAAAACTAACAGTAATGTTCAAGTTTCTAAGAACATTTCAGCCGCCATCAGGCAACAGCCCGTTTCACTAGCTAATAGGATCCATACGTGGACCCCCCCACCCCTGCAGCGTGAAGAGGCAGTGACTCTGACCACTGGAATATTTCTTAGTCTTCAGGATGATGGTTCTCATCTCAGCCCAGACAGCATCGCTGGTAATGGGCAGAGACGTGATTTAAACAGTTGCCGAACATTGTTCATTCTTCATGTTATTTTGTTTTTTTTCTTGTCACTTCTTTCCAAGATACCTATTCAACATCCAGCAAATGCTGATTGGGCGCCTACTGTAAACCAAGCATCCTAGTAGGTGCTGGGAACAGTGAGATAATGAAATCAGGCCCCTGCCCTACAGAGCCCTGCCCTTCAGCTTGGTTCCTCATTAAGTAACTGAAGTGTAGGGCTCGAGGCACGAGGGGCATGCGTGGGGAAAGAACTGATAATTGACTTTTTGCTTGTGAAAATGACAAGTATTATGTCACAGAATCAAACCTTTGAAATTCCTGCTGTGGTGTAGTGGAATCAGCAGTGTCTCTGGAGCACTGGGATGCAGGTTCAGTCCCTGGCCCAACAGTGTAGGTTAAGGATCCGGCATTGCCGCAGCTGTGGCATAGATTGCAACTGTGGTTAAGATCTGATCCCTGGCCTGGGAACTCTATATGCTGAAGGGCGGGCAAAAAATATCAAAGCCTTGTCTGGGAGTTCCTGTTGTGGCCCAGGGGGTTAAGAACCAGACATGGTGTCTGTGAGGCTGCAATCCCTGGCCTCCCTCAGTGGGCTAAGGATTGGGCTCAGATCCATTGTGGCTGTGGCTGTGGCATAAGCCAGCAACTGCAGCTCTGACTCAATCCCTATCCTGGAAGCTTCCATTTGCCACAGACGCAGTCCTAAAAAGAAAAAAAAAAAAAACAACTTTTGTCTGGAGAGGAGGATGCTGTTTAGTTTTTGGTGGTTGATGGGGATCTTCCAGGACGAAAATCATGCCTCCACTTCACATTCAAATCTCCACTAACCTCAGGCTGCACTGGCTGTGCCAGCCTCAGACTTTAATTCATTGTCCAAAACCAGTAATAATAATACTTACCTTGCCTGTACTATCCAATAGAGTAGCTTCTACCACATATGACTGCTTACATTGTAATTGAATAAAATCTGGACGTTTCTGTCATGATTCAGAGGAACTGAGTCAGACGAGCATCCATGAAGATGCAGGTTTGATCCCTGGCCTTGCTCAGTGGGTTAAGGATCCAGCCTTGCCGAGAGCTGCGGCGTAGGCTGCAGACTCGGCTCAGATCCCTTGTGGCTGTGACCGGTAGCTGCAGCTCCGACTCGATGCTTAGCCTGGGAACTTCCATATGCCGCAGGTGGGGCCCTAAAAAAAAAAAAAGATAAGAAGATTTTTAATAAAGTAAGTGTGTGATTTTTTTTTTTTTTTTAACTTTCAACACGCATCAATATTAGACAAAAACCCCATTCTCTTGAAGGGGAGGGAAAAAACCTCATGAGTTTGCACATGGTTTTCTGTGAGCATTTGCTCTACAAAAAGGGATTGTCTTAGTGTCTCACTTGTAATCTTACTCACGCGTGTATAAGTCAGGCTTCTCCAGAGAGACAGAACCAGTACGATGCACATGAAATCAGAAGAGCGAAGTTACTTTGGGCAGTTATGGAGGCTGAGAGGCACCAGCTGGAAAACTGGGAAGTTGCATGGCTTAACCCTCCAGGACCAGGGGAGTTCCTGTGGTGGCACAGTGGAAACGAATCCGACTAGGAACCATGAGGTGGCCAGTTTGATCCCTGGCTTCCCTCCGTGGGTTAAGGATCCGGCGTTGCCGTGAGCTGTGGTGTAGGTTGCAGACATGGCTCGGATCCTGCGTTGCTGTGGCTCTGACGTAGGCTGGCGGCTACAGCTCCGATTAGACCCCTAGCCTGGGGACCTCCATATGCCATGGGTGCGGCCCTAAAAAAACCCCAAACAAACAAAAACCCTCCAGGACCAGAAGCTAGAGCTCCAGTGTCAAGGGCAGGACAAGGTGGACGTCCCAGCTCAAGAAGGGGCAGAAGCGGTCCTTCTGCCCTTCTCATCGTATCCAGACCCTCAGAGTCTTGGATGATAGCACCCCAGGTTGGTTTGAACCAGTTTTCACTCAGCCTACTGATTCCAATGCTAATCCCTTTCAGAAACGCCCTCACGGGCACACCCAGAAATAATGTCTCACCAGCCATCTGGGCGTCCCTGGGCCCAGTCCTGGTGACACATAACATTGACCTTCACAGCAAGGCCTTCCTCTCTGGATGGAAGATGTGGGAGTGGAACAGGGGCCATGGGCACAGAAGGCCTTCCCTCTCTTGCCTTTATTTTACATGATTTCGAATCTTTAAAGCCACATTTTGTTCTAGTTTTTTCAATTAAAAGTTGTTTTCTTGCACTGTAAACCCGCTATAATGGAAAAAACAAAAATCATTATAAAATAAATTGTTTTATTGAAGTATAGTTGATTTACAATGTGTTCGTTTCTGGCATACAACAAAGTCATTCAGTTATTTATGTACATATACAGGTATTCTTTATTTTCTTTAACTTTTTGGGGGCTTTTTTTGGCCACAGTCATGGCATGTGGAAGTTCCCAGGGCAGGGATCCAACCTGCACCACAGCAGTCACCCAGCTGTTGCAGTGACAACACTCCAGGTCTTTGTTTTAAAATGTAGTTTTAGGGAGTTCCCTTGGTGGTGCAGTGGTTAATGAATCCGGCTAGGAACCATGAGGTTTCGGGTTCGATCCCTGGCCCCACTCAGTGGGTTGAGGATCCGGCGGTGCCGTGACCTGTGGTGTAGGTTGCAGACACGGCTCAGATCACACATTGCTGTGGCTGTGGTGTAGGCCGGAGGCTACAGCTCCAATTATGCCTCGGGAAGCGGCCCCAGAAAAGGCAAAAAGACCAAAAAAAAAAAAGTAGTTTTTACTCTAATTCAAAAAGATATATGCCGGAGCTCTTGCTGTAGCTCACTGGTAACGAACCCAACTAGTGTCTGTGAGGACGTGGGTTCAATCCCTGGCCCTGCTCAATGGGTTAAGGATCTGGTGTTGCTGTGAGCTGTGGTGTAGGTTGCAGACGCGACTTAGATCCCGAGTTGCTTGTGGTAGCTGTGGTGTAGGCCGGCAGTTGCAGCTCCCATTCAATCCCTAGCTTGGGAACATCCATTTGTGTGGCCCTACGGAAGACAAAAACCACCAACAATGAGCCCTTGGCCTTTTTTTCGTTGAATTCTAAGCATTTTTATTGTCCAAGAGCAGTGGGCTTTAGAGTCTCTTTCAATCTTGCACTTTTGGGAACACGTCATCCTCTCTTAGGCTGTCCCCAGACCCGGCTTATAGGAAGGGGCGTGCGCTACCCTTCAGCACAGCCCAAGGGAAATATAGACTCAGGTTTACAGCTTGACCTTGGCTCTGGTGACAGGACAGTTCGCTGGACTTGAGAGGCTGCCTGGGAACATCCTCTGCTGCCCCCTGTGAGGCCACGAGGCGACTCAGGATGTGCACGAGGTCGGCGTGAGAAACTGAGGTGGTCTTGGAAGCTGTGGCCCCCTGGACCTTCGGGCTCAGGGAAGAACCCTTGGGCTGCTTCCCACGCGAAGCCGGACTTGGCTTCCTCCTCATCACCTCTAAAAATAGGACTTGGAAGTCATGGCCCCTGTGATGTAATGCATCTCAGTCATGGGCAGGAAGTGATGCTTTCCTGCCAGGCCCGCAGTGTCCTCAGGAGATGAGCTGGGAAGGACATTCCTTCTCCTGTTTCACGATAGGAACGTCAGAGCGCTTAGGGCTGCTTTTTGCAGCCAGAGAGGTCAGACTGGCTATATTTGGGTGACGCTGGATGTGTGTGCCTCACAAAGTCTGGTGTTGGTAACCTCGCCCTCCATCCGCGTGAACTGTCCTGGGCTCCGTGAGGCTCATAAAAGCGGTGGCACGTCCTCATTAGGGAAATACACGCATAGCCTTCTAAGGATGAGAGCAGACTGCAGAATTTGGCTCCCTGGCCCTACTCGGGGATTGAGAATTTTGTGCAACAGACCGAGGACCAGCGGACCAGGGCTCGAAGCATTTGGCAAGAGTAATTTTTTGTTTTCCAGGATTTGCAGTGAGAATCCAATGTCTTGGAATTCCCTGGTGGCTCATCGGGTTAAGGATCTGATGTCAGTTTGACCCCTGGCCCGGGAACCTCTGCTTGCTGTGGGCGAGGCCAAGATAAAAACTTGCCTTCATTTCATTGCAATTGTGTGTCAGACTCTAAGCATAAACAGCTAAGTAAGACAGAAGTCAACCTGGGACGTCCATGGTCTGGGGAGAAAAGTGACAAACCAGACTGCCGAGGAGTGCCAAGAAGTCACCCTGGAAGGTGCTGGAAGGGGTGCTCAGACTCTTGCTCACTACACTGCCGGCTCCTTGGAGAGATGCTGCTTCCACAGGAGCCCCTCCAGCCCCGGCAAACGGGTCCACCGAGGGTTGCCAAGCCCTGCGGGTGCTGTCAGCCTGTTCCTGGAGCTGCTCTTTACAGCATACAGTTCCTGGCTCGGAGGAGCAGGATTTCACCTCCCAGCCCTGGACAGAGACCTGAGCGCCCCTGAACCCCTCGTCCTTCCCACTTGCAAGATCCAAAGCCCTCCAGTCTCAGGCGAACCCAGCCATTCACTATCGCTGCCCTATAAAACCAGACAGACTGAATGTCTCCTTCCTGCCCAGTGGCTCTGCTCCCTCACCGAGTCGTCCAAGGCTGCGTCCTCTCCTTGGTGGCCGACGGCCAGCTCCCACTGCAGCCCGTAGCACCAGCGCCAGCCCTGTCCTCCTCGGTTCTTTACCCAAGAAACACCCTCATCTCTGTGACATGATTGTTCAAAACAAACCAGCTGTAATGGGAGTTCCCATGTGGCGCAGTGGAGATGAATCCGGCTGGGATCCATGAGGATAAGAGGATGCAGGTTCGATCCCTGGCCTCATGCGGTGGGTTAAGGATCTGGCATTGCCATGAGCCGTGGTGTAGGCTGGCAGCTGCAGCTCCGATTTGACCCCTAGCCTGGGAATGTCCATATGCCTCGGGTGCAGCCCTAAAAAACCAAAGCAAAAAACCAAACTGAAAAACTGAGAACCAGGAATGAGAGTGAAATTTGGCTTCCTTGCTTTGAGTAATTCGTTATAAGCTCTAATGTATGAAAAACCCACTTCCTTAAGGTAACAAATGGGGAGAAGCCACAGTAATTGGATTTGCTATTAAGTGGGTGTATTGCTACCAAATTGAACAGAAAATTACTGGGAACATTTGGAGTGAGAATGAAAGTGTCTCAGATGTGGTGATGGGGACCAGCCAGCCCTCCTGCTCCCGTTCCCTGGGCGGCTGCAGCGCTGATGCTTCCCTGAGCTTCTTGGTCCTGCGGCCTGTCTGGCCCCCAGGGGCACCCGGACCTCCCACTGGCTGCGGGCTGACCCCTTTTTTCTACTCTCTTCCAGGCTTCGTGGGATCCGGCCTGCTGTCCTTTCCCTTCCTAGCTGCCAGCAAGGACTCTGGTTTCTTACAATTCCCTGTCTTCAGATCAGGCCCCGTCTCCCACTTCCTGGTCATCCCCCCAAACACAAGAGCTGATCGGCTTAAAGACTTCAGTGCAGTTACCCTAAGGAAAGAAGAACGTAAGGCAGCAAGCAAGAGGAACTGGGGGAGTTCCCGTCGTGGCTCAGTGGTTAACGAACCCGACTAGCATCCATGAGGACGTGGGTTCCATCCCTGGCCTCGCTCCGTGGGTTCGGGATCTGGCATTGCCATGAGCTGTGCTGTAGGTCGCAGATGGAGCTCGGATCCTGTGTTGCTGCGGCTGTGGTGTAGGCCGGTGGCTACAGCTCCAATTGGACCCCTAGCCTGGGAACCTCCATATGTCTCGGGTGTGGCCCTAAAAAGACAAAAGACAAAAAAAAGGGGGGGGGGACCAGGGGTTGGTGGAGGGGGAGTTACTCTTTAATGGGGATAGAGTCTTGGGAAGGTGAACAGGTTCTGGAGGAGATGGCGGTGATGGTTGTACAACAGCGTGAATGCGCTTAGCGCCCCTGAGTCGTACACGCAAACGTGGTTGATTTCATGGTACGTATTTTACCACTATAAAAACTAACAAAGAAATTTTTTTATTTGAATAACAAAGTTTCTTGGATTTTTTTTTAAATTTTTTATTTTATTTATTTTTTAGTTTTTTGTCTTTTTTTTGCTATTTCTTTGGGCCGCTTCCGCGGCATATGGAGGTTCCCAGGCTAGGGGTCGAATCGGAGCTGTAGCTGCCAGCCTACGCCAGAGCCACAGCAACTCGGGATCTGAGCCGCATCTGCAACCTACATCACAGCTCACGGCAACGCCGGATCGTTAACCCACTGAGCAAGGGCAGGGACCGAACCCGCAACCTCATGGTTCCTAGTCGGATTCGTTAACCACTGCGCCACGACGGGAACTCCGGATTTTTTTTTTTTTTTCTTTGTACAGCCACACATTTGTGGCATATGAAAGTTCCCAGGCTAGGGTTTGAATCCGCACCACAGCAGTGGCCACAGCCACAGCCACAGCAATACCGGATCTGAGCCTCGTCTGTGACCTATACCACAGCTTTTGGCAATGCCAGATCCTTCACCCACAGAGCAAAGCTGGAGACAACATCAGTCCTTAACCTGCTGAGCCAAATGGGAACTCCATAGGCTTCCTTTCTTACTTGGTCATGAGAAGACTTCTGAGCCGTCTCTGCTGCTTCTCTGTCGCTGTCTTTCTCGTAGTCTCTTGCTTGCATTGCCTCCGAAGCCTTCCCACCCTCTGATTCCCCAGCCACAAACCCGGACCCTCTGTTATGGACTGAATTCGGTGTCCCCTCCCCAAACCTGTATGTTGAAGCCCTAACCCCCATTGTCACACTGGAAGGTGAGTCCTTCGGGCGGTAACGAGGCTTAGATGAGGTCTGGGGGGTGCAGCCCCCGTGACAGGATTAGCGTCTTTACAAGAGAGGAAGAAGGGAGTTCCCTGGGCGCTCAGCCTGTTAAGGATCTGGGTTGTCACTGCTATGGCTCAGGTCACTGCTGTGGTGCCGTTTTGATCCCTGGCCTGGGGAATTGCTTCATGCCACAGGCATGGCAAAAGAAACAACAAAAGGGAGAAATTGAAGCTCACTCTCTTTCTCCCTCTCTGCGTCTTTTGCTGACAAGGGAGTACACAGCAAGAAGGTGGCCGTCTGTAGGCTGGGGAGAGAGCCCTCACCAAGAACTGAATCTTTGGACTTTGCACCTCCAGAGCCGTGAGTCAAATGTCTGTTGTTCCAGCCGCCCAGGCTTTTGTATTTTGTTGTAACAGCTGAGACACTGCAGGCACCCTCAGACCCAACAGGCCGTTCACCTGCAGGGCTGTCTGCACACCTGGGGCCCTGTTTCCGAGCCCTCTGTGTCTCAGAGGGAAGAGTGTCTCAAAGGATTGTTCTGTGCTCCCCAGAGACGGTGCCACAAAAAGGGCCAAGACTGTCACCTCCCGCTCTGTTGCCACCAAGGCCCATGAGGAGGATCGCAGGGAAAACGGGCACCTATGCAGAGACGTGGCTTGAGTTTGCGCTCACCAGTCAACCAGAGATGCTGGGATTATCTGCCCTTATTTTTTTGTTTTTTGTTTTTTTGGCCACACCCTCCGCATGCGGACGTTCCCAGGCTAGGGATCCAACCCCTGCTGCAGCTGTGACTTGAGCCACAGTGGTGACAACACTGGATCCTTAACCCCTAGGTCACTAGGGACCTGCTGCCCTTGGTTTTCTTACTTGCAAAAGCCAGGCCACCTCCCACCCAGACTCGTTGGGCAGATTGTGACAGCTTCAGATGACATCTATGCATGGAGGCCAGGCCCCTTGGGCCTCTCTCATTTGTAAGCTGAGGGCCAAGACAACATTTTTGAGCTCATATGAGTGAAAAACCACTCGGGGACGTGCGGGCTAGTGCACGCATCGACTCTTGCAGTGAGATTGAGGAAGAACAAACCAGTCAAAGACACAGCCGTGAAAAGACACTCAGGACTTGCTGGTGCCTCAGCCGGTTAAGGATCTGGCATAGTCACTGCTATGGCCCCGGTTCAGTTCCCGGCCCGGGAACTTCCACATGCCATGGGCACCACCAAAAAAGAAAAGAAAAGATACTCAGCATTCCTAGCTGTCCAGGAAATGCAAACCATACCCACTAAATCATTAAAAACATTGAGTGACATGTGACCCAGGAGCTGCACTCCTAGGTATAGACCCAAGAGAATTGAAAACCCTGTGTCTACACAAAAACTCGCAAATGAATGTCCATAGAGTCATTATTCCTAATAGCCAAAAAGCGGATGGAGTTCCCTGGTGGCTCAGTGGGTTAAGGATCTAATGTCATCACTGTGGTGGCTTTGGTTGCAGCTCTGGTAGAGGTCAGATCCCTGGCCCGGGGGCTTCTGCATGCCGTGGATGCAGCCAAATATGTGTGTGTGTATCAAATATATATTATAAACGTGAGAACATTTAAGTTCTCGTCTCTTAGCAAATTTCAATTATCTAATGCAGTGTTAGCAATTGCAGTCACTAGGTTTACGTTAGATCCTCAGAATGTTTTTGTTGTTGCTGCACTCACGGCATATGGAGGTTCCCAGGCTAGGGGTCAAAAGGGAGCTGTAGCCACCAGCCTTCACTACAGCCATAGCAACGTGGGATCGTTAACCCACGGAGTGAGGCCAGGGATCGAACCTGCAACCTCATGGTTCCTATCAGATTCCTTTCCCCTGAGCCACAACAGGAGCTCCAGAACTTGTTCATCTTATACTTGAAACTTTGTACCCTTTTACCAGCCTCTGCCTGTTTTCCCCACACCCCAATCGCTGGCAACCACTTCTACTTTCTGTTTCTGCAAGTTTGACTTTTTTTTATTTTTTTATTTCTTTTAGAATTCACATGCAAGCGATAGCGTGCCATATTTGTCTTCCTCTGTCGAGCTCAGTTCACTCAACACAGTGCCCTCCAGGCCCATCTAGGTTGTCACAAATGACAGGATTTCCTTCTTTTCTCCTGGCTGAATAATATTCCATTGTTTACCTATATCACATCTTTATCCATTCATCTGTTGATGGACGGGTAAGTGGTTTCCATATCTCGGCTATTGTGAATAATGCTGCTATGAACCTGGGACTGAAGGTATCTGGGTTTTTTTTTTTTTTAAATATCCTGTTTAAATGTCCTTTGGATACACACCCAGAAGTGGGCTTGCTGGATCCTATGGTAGTTCTATTTTAAAATTCTTTTGGGGAACTTCCACACTGTTTTCCGTAACAGCTACGCCAGTTGACATTCCCACCAACAGATGTAGGGTTTCCCCCACCTCTTTGACAACTCTTGTTATCGCTTGTCTCTTTTTTTTCAACTTTTTAATCT
Organism: Sus scrofa; assembly: GCF_054392235.1. Classification (NCBI taxonomy): domain Eukaryota; kingdom Metazoa; phylum Chordata; class Mammalia; order Artiodactyla; family Suidae; genus Sus; species Sus scrofa. Next base: position 4,795,740 of record NC_139385.1, read on the forward strand.
ATTGATTTTTATCTTTTTTTTTTTGTCTTTTTGCTATTTCTTTGGGCCACTCCCGCGGCATATGGAGGTTCCCAGGCTAGGGGTCGAATCGGAGCTGTAGTCCCCGGCCTACGCCAGAGGCACAGCAACGCAGGATCCGAGCCGCGTCTGCGACCTACACCACAGCTCATGGCAACGCAGGATCCTTAACCCACTGAGCAAGGGCAGGGATCGAACCCGCAACCTCATGGTTCCTAGTCGGATTCCTTAACCACTGCGCCACGACGGGAACTCCTATTGATTTTTATCTTAAAGACAAAATACAATACCTGGCTGGGGCTTTCCATACAGATAAACAATTTAAACAGGCTGCGGTTAGGTAGGACATTCTTCAAAGATCCCCAAATCACCGCAGGAGAGATTTCTTATCTTTTTGATGCGAGGTGGTATCCCCTCGTGGTTGGGGTTGGCATTTGCCTGCGGATTGGCAAGGCTGATCACCTTTCAAGTACTTGTTGTCATTTGTCTGTCTTCTTTATTCAGTTCTGCTCAGTTTTAAATCAGATTTTTGTTTGTTTTTACTCTGTAGAGGTGTTCTCTCCTCTGGCTTTTAACCCGTCATCAGATGGGTGATTGCACACCCTTTCTTCCGTGTCGCAGTGTGCCTTTTCATCTCGTGGGTGGTGTCCCTGGCAGTGCAGAAGCTTTTGAGCTGCATGCATGTGGCCTGTTTGTCTACTCTCGCTGTGGTCGCCTGGGTCTTTAGTGTCCTGCCCCAGTCTTTGACCTTTGCCCCAGACCAAACTAAGCCAAGAGCTGGTCGGTCCATCAGCCTCATGTCTGATGGCCCCTTTGGCCCTGGTTCTTCTTCTACGGGGCTTCTTCCAGGTTTTGTTGTTGGTTTTGAGGTTATTTTTAGCCGGCTGGATGAGATTTGAGGTAAATCTTTTGGGTACTTACGCAGCATTATTTTTTTAACTGATCACGACTATTTTCAACTGAGTATAAGTTCTAAGGCAGAAACATTTCCTTTTTAAGGCGCCGTTTCTCTGGCAGTTAGAAAGACTAATCTGAAAGATTAGCAAAAATAGCTGCTTGTTGAATAGCTTGAAATCTGGGAAAGGCAGGCGCTGCTTCTGTTGGATGAACCTCTCTGGGGTGAAAAGGGAAGAAGAAAAACCGAGAATTGCTGTGGACATCCATGAAGAGTGAATTTGTTTCAGGAACCAAGATTTTTTTTTTTTTTTTTGCAACTAGAATGTTTACCTTGGAGTTCCCACTGTGACAGTGGAAACGAATCTGACTAGGAACCAGGAGGTTGCGGGTTCGATCCCTGGCCTCGCTCAGTGGGTTAAGGATATGGCATTGCTGTGAGCTGTGGTGTAGGTTGCAGATGTGGCTCAGATCCTGTGTTTGGCTGTGGCTGTGGTGTAGGTCACAGACACGGCTTGGATCCCCAGTTGCTGTGGCTGTGGTGTAGGCCGGCAGCTGTCGCTCTGATTGGACCTCAAGCCTGGGGACTTCCATATGCTGCAGGTGCGGCCCTAAAAAGCGCGTGTGTGCGCACACACACACACACACAGAGAAAGAAAGAAAGCTTACCTTCATCAATAATTTACAGCATACGTCTGACCCAGAAAGGCGTCCTATCAAAATTTAGGTTAAAGAAAGAGTCCACTAACCTCTTTAGAATCAACTCTGTATATCTGTTGGCTTAGCCCAGTGGATCTGATTTATTTCTGTTTCTTTGGGAATCACCCAGTTTGGGGGCTCACCTTGGAATTTTAGGGGTTCAGGTGTCCGCCTCCTACGACCCCTCAACCCCTTGACAGATCCAGATTCAGACTTTGTCTTCCAAGGTTGCATGCATCTAAACAGAGTATTTTCCTTTGGCAAGCACCTGAAATAGCTTTTTTTGGGGTCACACCCACAGTGTGTGGAAGTTCCCGGGCTGGGGATTGAACCCTCGCTGCTGCAGAGATAACTCGGGATCCTTAACCCACAGCAGGAACTTCTGAAGTTGCTTTAAACTCATATATGCTCTTGAAAAAAATGATGCTAAGTGAAATAAGCTCAACCCAAAAGGACAACATCTGTACGACTCCACTTAGATTGTGGTACCTACCGCAGAGAGAGTCGGGGCGATGGAACGGAGAAGGGGGGGTGCCGGCGGCAGTGATGAGGATGGACAGAGGTTCAGTTTGGGAAGATGAGAAAGTTCTGGAGATGGATGGTGGTACTGGTCGCACAACGTGAATACTCTTAGTGCCACGGAACTGCCTGCTTTAAAATCGGGAAAAATTTTGTGTTGTGTATTTTGTCACCGTTTTTAACAAGTTCAGTAGTTCCCTGGTGGCTCAGTAGGTTAAGGATCCAGCGTTGTCGCTGCTGTGGCTAGGATCACTGTTGTGGCATGGATTTGATTCCTGGCCTGGAAACTTCTACATACTGTGGGTGCGGCCAAAAAAAAAGTTCATACACGCAGAGACACACAGACACACACACCCCATTAGCCAATATGAAGCTCCATGGACAGCAGCCTCTGCAGGACGACTGGGGGATAATTCGGATCAGGATTTGAATTCTTCCTCTACCACTTACTCCCGTGTGATCCTGGCGAGGCACTTGGCTTCTGACCCCCACCCTCAGCTGCTTCCTTATCAGATGGTGTGGGGAATGTGCGTGTCACTAGGGCTCTTGAGGGGGTCTTGGGTACTGAGGCGTGCAAAGTACTTTGTCTTGTGCTTGGCCCATGGTGGACACCCAACAGACAGCCGGTACAATGGGGAGTAGCGTCATGTCTACCTGGGAGCTTAAAATCATTTAAGTGCTAGGAAGCCATAGTTTTAAAAGAATAACCAGGGCATTCCCATGGCGGCACCACAGAAACAAATCCGACTAGTAACCATGAGGATGCAGGTTCGATTCCTGGCCTCGCTCAGTGGGTTAAGGATCTGTCTTTGCCGTGAGCTGTGGTGTAGGTGGCAGACGCAGCTCGGATCCCATGTTGCTGGGGCTGTGGTGTAGGCCGGCAGCTGCAGCTCCAAATCAACCCCTAGCCCGGGTACCTCCATATGCTGCAGGTACCTCCATATGCTGAAAAGCAAAAATAATAATAATAATAAGAAGAACTAGCTATAACCATAAAACTTTTTTAAAAGGAGTTCCCATTATGACTTAGTGGTTAAAAACCTGCCATAAGATTTCCCGTTGTGGCTCAGTGGTTAATGAATCCGACTAAGAGCCATGACGTAGCAGGTTCGATCCCTGGCCTTGCTCAGTGGGTTAAGGATCCGGCATTGCCATGAGCTGTGGTGTAGGTCGCAGATGCAGCTCAGCTTGGATCCTGGATCCTGTGTTGCTGTGGCTCTGGTGTAGGCCGGCGGCTACAGCTCCGATTGGACCCCCAGCCTGGGAACCTCCATATGCCGTGGAAGCGGCCCAAGAAATGGCAAAAAGATTAAAAAAAAAAAAAAAAAAAGAGAGAGAGAGAACCTTGCATAGTGTCCCTGAGGATGTGGGTTTGATCCCTGGTCTCGATCAGCGGGTTAAAGATCACTGGGTTGGTTGTGAGGTGTAGGTCGCAGATGCAGCTTGGATCTAGCGTTGCCATGGCTGTGGTGTAGCCCAGCAGCTGCAGCTCCCATTCAAGCCCTAGCCTGGGAACGTCCACATGTCACAGGTACGGCCAAATTAAAAAAGAAAAAGAAAAAAAAGACTCAAAAAAAAAAAAAAAAAACTTTCCACTAGCAGACCCCTTAAATTAGTTTCAAAAGTAATTTTCAGCCTCCTAGTTGCTATGTGTGTGCACTGGGGGCGCCAGGAAGCATCATGTTCTGGCTCAAGTTCAGATCCCTTACGTTGGCATGATCCTTGGGGATGAAAGAGAAAAATACTCAGAAGGGTAGGTTCATGCTATATATTCAAAGATGAGAATCAGAAGTATGTGAGATAAGTAAATTCTGTTAGAAGCATTTGGAAGGTCAAAATAAAAAGGTTGTGTAGTCGCTCCGTCAGCAGTGCCTGGGTGCGTACCAGCCCAAGTGTGTGGGTTCTCACGGCAGGCCGCCAGGTGGGTGGCCCAGCCCCATCCCTTCCCAGCCGTGGTCATCCGTGGTGCTGGACATCGAGGACTGTTCATGAATGGTCTTGAAGAAAGTCTGCTGAATTTATCTGGACAGTAACTTTGAGGCCTGCTGGGAAAGGTGAAAATGACTTGAAATGGCATTTGTGTTTTTGGCCAAGTTTTAATGTCCTTGATTTCTGCCTGCTAGAATTTGGGCTCCTCAGCTGACTTGATTTGACCAGCTACCTTAGGCAACAGACCTCACCTTGTAATAAACTATCCTTTGGGTCAGCCTGTCACTATTTCTGTTTTGTGTTTCCAATAAGATTAGAAGATGTTGGAAGAAATTAAGCTGAGCTTTAATGTCTGATCTAATTACTTAGGGCTAAAGGCATGTGTTTAATTTTGGTTTGGGAGGATTAAGGCATGAGCACATGCCTTTCTTAAACAATTTTTTTCCCTGCCTATAAAGCATCCTTTTCTCTTTTCTTTTTTTTCCCTTTCCCTTTCTTTTCTTTTGGCTGTACCCATAGCATGAGGAAGTTCCTGGGCCAGGGATAGAATCCATGACACATCAGTGACCTGAGCCACAGCAGTGACAATGTCAGATCCTTAACCCTCTGAGCCACCAGGGCACTCTTGCATTCTTTTTCTGTGATTTACTGATGCTGGTTATTTCATACAAACGAGATCTTATAATCTGTGATGTTTTGTGATTGGCAGCATCCTATTTTCAAGGTTTATGTGTATTGTAGCACTTATCAGTACCCCATTCTTTTTATGGCTGAATAATATTCCATTGCATAGACATACCACAATTTGTTGTCCTGTTCATTAGTTGATGCACATTTGGGCTGTTTTCAGCCAGCCTGATGGAACATATTGGCCCTTGGGGCTATGCTGTGATGGCAGGCATCAGCCCAAGTGCCTCCCCACCCCCATTTTACAACTTTTTCTTCTTCTTCTTCTTCTTTTTTCGTCTTTTTGTCATTTCTTGGGCCGCTCCCATGGCATATGGAGGTTCCCAGGCTAGGGGTCCAATCGGAGCTGTAGCCACCTGCCTACACCAGAGCCACAGCAACATGGGATCTGAGTCACATCTGCGACCTACACCACAGCTCATGGCAATGCCGGATACTTAACCCACTGAGCAAGGCCAGGGATCGAACCCGCAACCTCATGGTTCCTAGTTGGGTTCTTTAACCACTGAGCCACAACGGGAACTCCCAGCATTTTCTTCTTTACATGGCAGAAGAGTTGTCATACATGAAATTTAATAAATGAAAATTAATTTTGCTGACATTCCTAGATCTGGAGATTGCAAATGATTACTCTTTGGAGACTTTTATTCTTCTAGGATTCATTTTTGCACTTGACATTTGGAAGACTTTGTGTCGTTTTTAATGTTAGAACGTCATATAAGGTCATTGTCACTTTAGTTAGATCTCTAGTAGCTTATTCTAAAACCATGCAAAGTGTCTGTTTTATTTGGAGCATTCTCTCACTTCTGTTGCATAAACTGTACCAGTGGCTCTCAAGTTTGACTGGTCATAAGAACCCCTGAGAATACTTAATAGAAGTGCAGAGAGCCCAGCTGAGAAGGGATGGGAAGGCCCCAGAATCTATATCTTTTTGTGCATCCCAGGTGGTTCATAGACCATGCTTTGCAGAACATTGGTAAATAACAGATGTCGGAGTTATCCAATACAAATCCATCAGACTGGACGATGGAATTTTTTTTTTTTTTTGTCGTTTTGCCATTTCTAGGGCTGTTCCTGCGGCATATGGAGGTTCCCAGGATAGGGGTCGAATCGGAGCTGTAGCCACCAGCCTACGCCAGAGCCACAGCAACGCAGGATCCGAGCCGCGTCTGCAACCTACACCACAGCTCACGGCAACGCCGGATTCCTAACCCACTGAGCGAGGGCAGGGACCAAACCCGCAACCTCATGGTTCCTAGTCGGATTTGTTAACCACTGCGCCATGACGGGAACTCCAAGGGAATTTTTTTGACATAACAATTTGAAAGATATGTTTAGGAGTTCCCGTGCAGCTCAGCAAGTTAAGGGTCTGGTGTTGTCACTGCAGTGGCTCAAGTCCTTGCTGAGCATGGGTTTGCTTCCTGGCCCAGGAACTTCTGTGTGTGGTAAGTATCACCAAAAAAAGAGATAGGTACGTTTCACATAATTTATTAAAGTCCCAAAGAATTCGTCACCATAAAATATATGTTAAATGAAATAGAAGAAACAGTTAAAATTTTTGATGAAAGTAGGTTTTGTTAATCCAGGGGAACTATATTTGCTCCCATATTTCTATTCTTTTCTTTTTTTTTTTTTTTTTTTGCTTTTTAGGGCCACACCTGCAGCATATGTAAGTTCCCATGTTAGGGGTGGAATCAGAGCTCCAGCTGCTGGCCTACACCACAGCCACAGCCATGCAGGATCCAAGCTGCATCTTCGACCTATGCCGCAGCTTGTGGCAGCTATGGATCCTTAAACCACCGAGTGAGGCCAGGGATAGATGCTAGTTGGGCTCGTAACCCACTGAGCCACATGGAAACTCCTGCATTAAAAAAATCTTTATCTTTTCGGATTTCAGAGGTAATGCATGCTCATTATTTTAAATTTCCAGCACTTCTAAATTATATACTATAGAATGTAAATGTTCTCTGCCATTCCAGCACAGATATAACCATATTAACTGATATTAGAGGAATTTTTTTCCTTTTGTATGTACTGTAAATGTATTCATGTAAATAATTTTGGGGGGGTTCTTTTTATTGCAAATATTTTATTTTTGTAAAATTTTTTAAACCAAAATGAGATGAATGCAAACTTTTTTTTTTTTTTTTTTTTTTTGCTTTTTAAGGCCGCACTTGCGGCATATGGAAATTCCCAGGCTAGGGGTCGCATCGGAGCTGCAGCTGCCAGCCTCCACCACTGCCCCAGCAACACAGGATCTGAGCCACGTCTCTGACCTACACCACAGCTCACGGTGACACCAGATCCTTAACCCACTGAACGAGGCCAGGGATCGAACCCTCATCCTCATGGATACTAGTCGGGTTTGTGAACTCCTGAGCCACAATGGGAACTCCTAGCTCATGCTTTAAACTGAGATTAGTCACGTGGATTTCATGGCCTGTTAAGTTTTTATCACATTTTTTTAAAAATAGACTGCAACCCTCCTGTCTCCTGCTTTTCTTCTAGGCACCTCTGATTCCGGTGTGAATTAAGCAGCAGGAAAAAACAGCTCTGGGTGTCAAGGTACCACCAGCCCTGGGATCCGTGCTTTGGGAGCTTTCCTTTGTAGCGTGGTGGATATTGATCCGATGTTTTGCAGAAAAGCTCCTTCCTGTCCTTCTGATTTAGATTAAAAGGCATCGTCCCAGCAGTGCCTCCCAGGCCCCATGTCACCTAGTCGGATTCATTTCCGCTGCGCCAGGATGGGAACTCCCCCGTTTACATTTAGTGCCAACAGAAAGATTTGGGAAAATGTTTCAGCGGCGTCAGGCATGGTTCCCGAATACCCAGAGTCCTCACCTTCCTTTATTCTGGATCGCGGCAGATTATAAATTAAGCGATCTTTGCGCACACGTTCTCCCCTCAAGGGTTTGTAACATCCTCCTGTCTCTCAAGACCAGCTACAAGTCCTCTTCTCCGCTGAGTAAGAACAGAACCTGCCTGCCCTCGTTAAAAGGGTAATCTCATTCGCAACTTTGCTTTCTCTACAGCTCTTCTTATTATCATAATGTTTTCACTTGTGGTCAAGTACACCTAATGTAAAATCGACCACTGAAACCAGTTTTTTTTTTTTGTTTTTGTTTTTTTGTCTTTTTGCCATTTCTTGGGCCGCTCCTGTGGCATATGGAGGTTCCCAGGATAGGGGTCGAATCAGAGCTGTAGCCGCCAGCCTACGCCAGAGCCACAGCAACTTGGGATCTGAGCTGCATCTGCGACCTACACCACAGCTCACGGCAACGCTGGATCCTTAACCCACTGAGCAAGGGCAGGGATCGAACCCGCAACCTCATGGTTCCTAGTCGGATTCGTTAACCACTGTGCCACGACAGGAACCCCTACACCCACATTCTTGTGCACCCATCACCACCATCTACTTCCAGAACTTGTTTCATCATCCCAGACCAAACTCTGTCCCTGTGGAACTAACTCCCCAGCCCCTGGTACCCACTCTTCTCCTTCCTGTCTCCAGGAATCTGACTCCTCCAGGTGCCTGACACATAAGTGGAGTCCGACAGCATTTGTCCCGTGTGTCTGGTTTATTTCACTGAGCGTCGTGTCCTCAAGGTTCATCCATGTTGCTGCAGGGATCAGAATTTCCTTCCTTTCTAAGGCCGAATAGCGTTCTGTCATGTGGACGGACACTGTGCTCATCCCTTCATCCATCCACGAATACTTGGGTCCCTTCCATTTTTTGGCTGTTGTGGGTGATGCCTTGTTTTTTCACCAAGTGTCAAGTTACATTCCACGAGTACAGGGACTGTTGTCTGTTTTGATCGTCAAGGTATTCACATGCTTAAAGCAAAAGCCTGGGAGTTCCCACTATGGTGCAGTGGTAACAAATCCGACTGGTATTCATGAAAATTCAGGTTTGATCCCCAGCCTGGCTCCGTGGGTTAAGGATCCCGCATTGCCATGAGCTGTGATATAGCTCACAGATGCGGCTGGGATCCTGCGTTGCTGCGGCTGTGGTGTAGACCCCTAGCCTGGGAACCTCCATATGCTGGGAGTGCAGCCCTAAAAAGCAAAAAAAAATAAGTCTGGTACACAGTAGGTGCTCAATAAATGCACACTGAAGGAAGGAAGGACTGTGCTCCTCTTTGCCTGCGGCTCTTGTTGGGGAGGGCTCTCCAGCTCTCCTACTTTAGAAGTTCTAGGTCCTTTTGGCCAGCACTTACCAGGTATCTGCTCTCTGCTGGCGCTGCTCCTGCTCTTCATTCATTCGTCTTTCTTCTGCTTCTGCTGTGTGCTGGGCCCTGGGCCAGACATGGGACACAGGGTGAACAAAACCAGGCCCAGGCCCTGATTTTCTGGGCTCTCCTTGGGGACACACACACAGACACCAGTCAGATAACCGTACAGACTTCTGGTTGAAGAGAGCTGTGGAAAGGCATTTCCCTCCACTCTCTTTTCAGGGGATCCAAGGGGCCCACCTCCCCCTTTTTTTAAACTGTTGAGTTTTGAACGTTCTTTATATAGTTTAGACATGGGTCCTCTGTTGGCTACGTGATTTCCAAATAATTTCTCCCACTCACGGTGTGTCTTTTCATTCCCTTTCTTTTTTTTTTTTTTTGGTCTTTTTGCCATTTCTTGGGCCGCTCCTGCAGCATATGGAGGTTCCCAGGCTAGGGGTCAAATCGGAGCTGTAGCCACCGGCCTACGCCAGAGCCAGAGCAACATGGGATCCGAGCCGCATCTGCAACCTACACCACAGCTCACGGCAACGCCGGATCGTTAACCCACTGAGCCAGGGTGGGGACCGAACCCGCAACCTCATGGTTCCTAGTCGGATTCGTTAACCACTGCGCCACGACGGGAACTCCCTTTTTTTTTTTTTTGCAGAGCAAATCTTTTTAGGCTTAATGAGGTCCAGTTTATCAATTTTTCCCTTTATAGATATGGGATGATAGTTGTGTTTTTTTTTTTTTTTTTTTTTTTTTTTTTTTTTTTTTTTTGTCTTTTGTCTTTTGTCTTTGTTGTTGTTGTTGTTGTTGTTGTTGCTATTTCTTGGGCCGCTCCCGTGGCATATGGAGGTTCCCGGGCTAGGGGTCGAATCGGAGCTGTAGCCGCCGGCCTACGCCAGAGCCACAGCAACGCGGGATCCGAGCCGTGTCTGCAACCTACACCACAGCTCACGGCAATGCTGGATCCTTAACCCACTGAGCAAGGGCAGGGACCAAACCCGCAACCTCATGGTTCCTAGTCGGATTTGTTAACCACTGCGCCACGACGGGAACTCCTGTTTTTTTTTTTTTTTAATTGTTGTAAAACCTGACATAAAATTCGCCACATTCATGGCTGTTTAGGACATTCAGAATGTTGTGCCACTCTCACTACTGCTTGGTTCCAGACATTTTCCCCAGCCCAGAAGGAAGCCCTCTGCTCGTCGCCGCCCTCCCCGCCCCTGCTTTCTGTCTCTATGGCTTTCCCACTCTGGACCTGTCAGAGCGAAGTGGAATCAGATGATACGTGGCCCGTGGGCCTGGCTTCTTTCACTTGGCATGATATTCTCAGATGATAGGTTTTGGGGTCAGACTCATGGCTCTACAACCACATGCTGTGTTCCTCCTGGTGCCCCATCAGCCCAGCTCCCATCATCTCAGGGCTTCTGGCCTCAGTCTCTCTTCTTATTTATTTTTTGACTGTTTTATTATAAGGGCCACACCCATACCATATGGACATTCCCAGGCTAGGAGTCGAATCAGAGTTGCAGTGGCCGACCTATGCCTGTGCAGCCACAACAACTCGAGATCCAAGCCTCGTCTTCACACTACACCAGAGCTCACGGCAATGCCAGATCCTTAACCCGCTGATCAAGGCCAGGGATGGAACCCACAGCCTCATGGATACCAGTCGGGTTTGTTCCCACTGAGCCAGGACGGGAACTCCCTCAGTCTGATCCAGCTGCCTATCCCCACCCAGGGCCCTGTCCTCCCGAATCCCCCAGGGAACTGCCTGGTGTCCACCCCGCTTCAGTGCTTAGTGCTCCTCGCCTTCCTGCACACCCTGCACACCCCTTTCCTAAGTGATATTCTGTCCCTGCTCTCTGGGCACTTCTGGTCCAGACGCTGGCTCCATCCTGGGCATCTCTGCAGGGTTCCAGCACTCGCCTCACCTCGGTACCTCCTGCCACCACGAAAGCCTGTCTCCCTCTTCATCACCTGATGTACTATCTCTGACCTCTTTCTTTTTCTTTTTTAGACCCATACCTGAAGTATGTGGAAGTTCCCAGGTAAGGGGTCGAATCAGAGCTACAGCTGCCAGCCTATACCATAGCCACAGCCACGTGGGATCCAAGCCATGTCTGCGACCTACACCACAGCTCACGGCAACGCCAGATCCTTAACTCACTGAGCAAGGCCAGGAATCGAACCCACATCCTCATGGATACTAGTTGGGTTCGTTTCCACTGTACCACAACGGGAACTCCCCTGACCTCTTTTTTTCCATTGTCAACCCCCAGCAATCAGCTACAACTGGAGAATGGGTAAGAAAAGGGGCTTTGGAGTCAGACCACCTGGGTTTGGGTCTTTCATTCATTGGCCTAACATACTTGGGAGCATCACCTAACCTCACTGAGCCCTGGTTTCCTCACCTGTGAAGTGAAACGCTAACACCTGTCTCACGTTCACTGTGGGCATTACCCGGGATGGCACTCACTCTTTGCAGAGAATAGGGTGGATGATCACGGCAGATTGTATTTAACAAAGACGGCCACAACAGTGGCTCCTGCCCCCTGCTCTTCTCGAACCTCGTCACCCCGGTAAGAGATGGAGTGTTAATTTCTCCCACCTTGAGTCTGGGCAAATTTATGACTCACTCGTAGCCAAAGTGGCATAAAGGACCCTAAATGATCTTCAAGGCTGGGTCATACGAGGCTATGCAGCTCTGGCTTTGTTGACTGGAACGCTTGTGCTTGGAGCCCTGATTTGATATCAGGTCAAAGAACTGACACGAGGCCACCATACTGTGCGGAAGCCCAGACCACACGGGGAAGCTGTATGTAGGTACTCTGGCTGACAGCCGAAAACTAGTGTCAGTCGCCAAACTGTGAGTGAAGATGCCTCCGCATGATCCTAGACCTCAGCCATCTGGTTGCCCCCCGACTTCTCCCAGCCTTCCAGTCTTCCCAGCCGAAGCCTCAGACATCAAGGAGCAGGGTCAAGCCATCCTTGCTGTGCCCCAGGGTCATTCCTCACCCGCAGAATCATCAAGGTAACTGTGGGGTTCCTTTGTGCCTCTAGGTTTGGGTCTGGTTTTTTTTTTTCTTTCTGTTTTTTTAGGGCTGTGCCCATGGCATATAGAAGTACCCAGGCTAGGGGTCGCTATGGAGCCGCAGCTGCTGGCCTACACCACAGCCACAGCAACACAGGATCTGAGTCACATCTGCGACCTACACCACAGCTCATGGCAATGCCAGATCCTTAACCCACTGAGCAGGGTCAGGGACTGAACGCATGTCCTCATGGACACCAGTTGGGTTCATCACTGCTGAGTCGTGAAGGGAACTCTGGAGCTGGTTTGTTATACAGAAGTCGTTAACTAAAACGAGGATAAAGATGTCTTGTCAATTCTGTTTCCTTTTATTTCTCAATCTGGCCACTTCTCCCTATCCATCTGCACTTCCACCATCTGAGCCTGGGCCTCCATCACATTCCAAACTTGACTTTCTGCCTCCAGACTTGATCCTCCAAACCTCCCTTCTCCCACACACACATCCTTCTAACATGCACACATGGCCCCGTCACCTCACCCAATCCTTGCACAGGTCACGCCCCCCTAGTCATCGCTAATTAAAGTCTGGGAGCTTGATCACAACATGAAAAACTTCATAGTGGAGGGAAATGTAACTCCAGTCGGATCCAGCCTGGGGAGAAAAAGATACAGTGCATGATGATGCTCAGAGCATTTGATATTTTAGGAAACAGAAAGTAGGTTCTTTACTTAGGAAACATGTAAGTATTCCCAGTCCACCCGTCCATGAAAAGTTACCTTAAAACCCTTCAGGCTCTGAGAATTCCAAGTAGAAAGGCAAAAAAAAAAAAAAAAAAAAAAAAAAGATGTAGTCTTGAGTTAGTCATTTCATTGCATCCGGAAAAATGAAGCATAATTGAGTCCTATGTGTGTTGCAACCACACAGGGGCTCTTAGGTGGGTCAATAATGAAAACAAGGATTTGACTGAGGTGGTTGGGTGTGTGAAGGCCGGGGCAGCAGACCGGGCGTTCAGGGTTCTAAATGATAAATAAACTGCCTCCCTCCCCACCCCCCAGGACTTGCCAACCCCACATCTCCCCAAAATTCACTTTTCGAGTGTTGGCACATGGAACAGATAAAACTTTGAACTTAAAATTGGATGCTTGCTTTTGTGTGAATGCATTTTATTTATTTATTTATTTAAAAAAATTTTTTTGGAGTTCCTGTTGTGGCTCAGCAGAAACAACTCTAACTAGAAAACATGAGGTTGCGGGTTCGATCCCTGGCCATGCTCAGTGGGTCTAGGATCTGGTGTTGCCGTGAGCTGTGGTATAGGTCGCAGATGTGGGTTGGATCCTATATGGTTGTGGCTGTGGTGTAGGCCGGCAGCTGTAGCTCCCATTCGACCCCTAGCCTGGGAACCTCCATATGCGGCAGGTGCGGCCCTAAAAAGACAAAAAAATTTTTATTTTTGGGCCATGCCCACAGTATGTAAAAGTTCCCGGGCCGGGGATTGAACTTGTGCCACAGCTGTGATCTATGCCACAGCAGTGGCAACGCCTAGTCCCCAATCACCAGGTCACCAGGGAACTCCTGAGAAAATACATGCTAAAGGCTTTTGCTCTTCTGAGGTGGTTTCTCACTGATCTTTTGGAAGCTGAGGCTGTGTTAGGTGTACCTTCCAATCGTAGCTCTTTGAAAGGGGGAGCCTTCCCTTCTTGTTCCTCATGCAGGATCATTTGGGCAATGCAGTAGCATTTCATAGTCGACGGAGCCAATGCAAAAAGCGTCTCAGAATGGGAAAGTGGAAATAACTTTTCAAAATGCCCTTTGTCTTTTGGCCATCACGTTTTGCCTGGCCTGTGGCTCCTTGCCCATGTCATTTTTAGAGCCACGGTCTCTTGGCTAAAGCCTAAAATTCTTCTGTTGAAAGGCCCTTTCCTTCTGCTGTTTTATCACCTTCCTGGTTTTGTCCAATCTCACCCAGATTACGGTCATATTTCTTGGCATTTTTAATATGCACATTAAAATTTCAAACACAGAGTCTTTGTTCCACAGGCCTGACTTTTCGTGCACCCTGCGACATATTTGGAGACTCTTACAAAGAAGCATGTTTTGCTGGAAATAATCTTATGTCTTTAAACCTACTCTGTCATGTTCACCTTCTAAAATTTGCCTGCATTCTGATGAGGTATTCTATTTAGAGAGTATTTTGTTTTAATGAAGCCCATCTTAAGAGACATTTGGTTTTTGCCAAGAATGTGCTTTCTCCCTTACAAATCAGTTATATTTATAACATTCATAAGCTAAGTTATTAGCAAAGGCAGAATTTTAGCTACGCTGTGGCTGGGTCTTCTAAGTTCCTGGGGAATTAGGGAGAATGAGACCAGGCTAAGCCAAAACTTGATGACACACCAGGACACCAAACATACATGGACTTTATTTTCGAGAATTTTTTTTTTTTTTCTGAAATGCTGGGTTTTAAGATTGTGTTCTAGAACAATTTCTCCTCTCTGAAAAGCATGCAGAGGGTGGGTTGCTATATTTGTGAGCAAATTATGGAGAAAAGCAATGTTGGAAACTCCAGTTCTCCCTTTGTTCAATAGGCTGCATTTAAAGATTCAAGTTCTGGGAGTTTCCGTTGTGGCTCAGTGGAAACAAATCCGACTAGTAGCCATGAAGACTAAGGTTCAATCCCGGGCCTCACTCCGTGGGTCAGGGATCTGGCATTGCCCTGAGCTGTGGTGGAGATTGTAGACCTGAATCGTAATGCCTGTTGCTGTGGCGTAGGCTGGGGGCTACAGCTCCGACTGGAGCCCTAGCCCAGGGAACTTCCATACCCTGCAGGTGTGGCCCTAGAAAGCAAAAATAAATAAATAAATATTCAAGTTTATCGTTTTTTTTTTTTTTTTTGTCTTTTGTCTTTTTAGGGCCACACCCGAGACATATGGAGGTTCCCAGGCTAGGGGTCTAATTGGAGCTACAGCTGCCGGGCTACTATACCACAGTCACAGCCACGCCAGATCTGAGCCATGTCTGTGACCTACACCACAGCTCGTGGCAACGGTGGATCCTGAACCCACTGAGCGAGGCTAGTGATCGAACCCTCAACCTCATGGTTCCTAGTCAGATTCGTTTCTGCTGTGCCACAATGGGAACTCAAGTTTATCTTTTTCTGACTATTACAACATATATCCACATGAGAGAATATATAGAAAATACAGAAAAATAGAGACATGAAATTAAAGTACCCTGTGTCTTGTTAGAAAGCCCCCAATATTATTTTTTTGGTCTATTTTGTTGGTAATTTTTTTTCAGTTTATGTGGTTAAGATCATATCGTGTATGCAATTTTTTTTTGGCCACACTCACAGCATGTGGAAGTTCCCAGGCCAGGGCTTGAACCTGTGCCACAGCAGTGGCCCTGGTTACTGCAATGACAATGCCAGATCCTTAACCCACTGTACCACAATGGGAACTCCCTGTAATATTTTTACTTTGCTTTTTTATTGTGGTTTAAATACACATGACATAAAATCTACCATTTTAACCATTTTATTTATTTATTTATTTTTCCTGTCTTTTAGGGCCGCACCTGCAACATACGGAGGAGGTACCCAGGCTAGGGGTCGAATCTGAGCTGTAGCTGCCAGCCTATGCCACAGATCACGGCAACACCGGATCCTTAACCCACTGAGCAAGGCCAGGGATTGAACTTGCGTCCTCATGGATGCTAGTCAGATTCGTTTCCGCTGAGCCACAGTGAAAACTCCTTAACCATTTTAAAGCATACCGCTCATTCGGCATTAAGTACATTCCCATTTTTGTGCAGCCATCACCACCATCCGTCCCCAGAACTTGTTCATCTTCCCAAACCAGAACTTTGTACGAGCTGCATCTGTGACCTACACCACAGCTCATGGCAATGCCAGATCCTTAACCCACTGAGCGAGGCCAGGGATCGAACCCGCAACCTCAAGTTTCCTAGGTGGATTCATTTCTGATGCACCACAAAGCGAACTGCAGTGGTAGCCTACTTTTTTAAATTTTTAAAAATTTTTCCCACTGTACAGCAAGGGGATCAAGTTACACTTACATGTATACATTTTTCCCCCCACCCTTTGTTCTGTTGCAAAATGAGTATCTAGACATAGTTCTCAATGCTACTCAGCAGGATCTCCTTGTAAATCTATTCCAAGTTGTATCTGATAACCCCAAGCTCCCGATCTCTCCCACTCCCTCCCTCTCCCGTCGGCAGCCACAAGTCTATTTTCCAAGTCCATGATTTTCTTTTCTGTGGAGATGTTCATTTGTGCTGGATATTAGATTCCAGTTATAAGTGATATCATATGGTATTTGTCTTTGTCTTTCTGACTCATTTCACTCAGTATGAGAGTCTCTAGTTACATCCATGTTGTTGCAAATGGCATTATGTCATTCTTTTTTATGGCTGAGTAGTATTCCATTGTATATATATATAATCACATCTTCCTAATCCAATCATCTGTCGATGGACATTTAGGTTGTTTCCATGTCCTGGCTATTGTGAATAGTGCTGCAATGAACATGTGGGTGCATGTGTCTCTCTCTCTTTTTTTGTCTTTTTGTCTTTTTTTTTTTTGTTGTTGTTGTTGTTGCTATTTCTTGGGCCGCTACCACGGCATATGGAGGTTCCCAGGCTAGGGGTTGAATCGGAGCTGTAGCCACCGGCCTACGCCAGAGCCATAGCAATGCGGGATCCGAGCCGCGTCTTCAACCTACACCACAGCTCACGGCAACGCCGGATCGTTAACCCACTGAGCAAGGGCAGGGACCGAACCCGCAACCTCATGGTTCCTAGTCAGATTCGTTAACCACTGCGCCACGACGGGAACTCCCATGTGTCTCTTTTAAGTAGAGTTTTGTCGGGATATGTGCCCATGAGTGGGATTGCAGGGTCATATGGAAGTTCTATGTGTAGATTTCTAAGGTATTTCCAAACTGTTCTCCATAGTGGCTGTACCAGTTTACATTCCCACCAGCAGTGCAGGAGGGTTCCCTTTTCTCAACAGCCCCTCCAGCACTTGTTATTTGTGGACTTATTAATGATGGCCATTCTGACTGGTGTGAGGTGATATCTCATGGTAGTTTTGATTTGCATTTCTCTTATAATCAGCGATGTTGAGCATTTTTTCATGTGTTTGCTAGCCATCTGTATATCTTCTTTGGAGAAATGTCTATTCATGTCTTTTGCCCATTTTTCCATTGATTGATTGGTTTTTTTGCTGTTGAGTTGTATAAGTTGTTTATATATTCTAGAGATTAAGCCCTTGTCCATTGCATCATTTGAAACTATTTTCTCCCATTCTTTTTTGTTTTGTTTTGTTTTATTTATTTATTTATTTTTTAATTTTATTTTCCCACTGTACAGCAAGGGGGTCAGGTTATCCTTACATGTATACATTGCAATTACAGTTTTTCCCCCACCCTTTCTTCTGTTGCAACATGAGTATCTAGACATAGTTCTCAATGCTATTCAGCGGGATCTCCTTGTAAATCTATTCTAGGTTGTGTCTGGTGAGCCCAAGCTCCCGATCCCTCCCACTCCCTCCCCCTCCCATCAGGCAGCCACAAGTCTCTTCTCCAAGTCCATGATTTTCTTTTCTGTGGAGATGTTCATTTGTGCTGGTATTAGATTCCAGTTATAAGCGATATCATATGGTATTTGTCTTTGTCTTTCTGGCTCATTTCACTCAGTATGAGATTCTCTAGTTCCATCCATGTTGCTACAAATGGCATTATGTCATCCTTTTTTATGGCTGAGTAGTATTCCATTGTGTATATATACCACATCTTCCGAATCCAATCCTCTGTCCATGGACATTTGGATTGTTTCCATGTCCTGTCTATTGTGAATAGTGCTGCAATGAACATGCGGGTGCAAGTGTCTCTTTTAAGTAGAGCTTTGTCCGGATAGATGCCCAAGAGTGGGATTGTGGGGTCATATGGAAGTTCTATGTATAGGTTTCTAAGGTATCTCCAAACTGTTCTCCATAGTGGCTGTACCAGTTTACATTCCCACCAGCAGTGCAGGAGGGTTCCCTTTTCTCCACAGCCCCTCCAGCACTTGTTATTTGTGGATTTATTGATGATGGCCATTCTGACTGGTGTGAGGTGATATCTCATGGTAGTTTTGATTTGCATTTCTCTTATAATCAGCGATGTTGAGCATTTTTTCATGTGTTTGTTGGCCATCTGTATATCTTCTTTGGAGAAATGTCTATTCATGTCTTTTGCCCATTTTTCCATTGATTGATTAGTTTTTTTGCTGTTGAATTGTATAAGTTGCTTATATATTCTAGAGATTAAGCCCTTGTCCATTGCATCATTTGAAACTATTTTCTCCCATTCTGTAAGTTGTCTTTTTGTTTTCTTTTTGGTTTCCTTTGTTGTGCAAAAGCTTTTCAGTTTGATGAGGTCCCATTGGTTTATTCTTGCTCTTATTTCTATTGCTTCTCAGGTCAGGAGACTGACCTGAGAAGGTAGCCTACTTTTTAAAGAAGATTATCTCGCAAATATGTTTCTATACTCTTAGGATCATTTTATGATGGCTTGATATTCCAGTGTATGGCCTGCGTCGTGTTTTACTGAGCTGTAGCCCTATTGTTGGTGTTTTCCTACTTTTCCCTTGTAGATAAAGCTTTGAGTAGTGGTTGGGACATAAAACACTATCTGTCCTTCTCTATTTTTTTGTTTGTTTGTTTGTTTGTTTTTTTCTTTTTGGCTACTCCTGGGGCGTGTGGAAGTTCCTGGGCCAAGGATCGAACATGCACCACAGCAGCCTCTGGAGTGACAATGCCAGATCTTTAACCTGCTGAGTCACGAGGGAACTCTCAGGTTTTGGTTTGTTTGTCATCATTGGTTTTGATAACCTCCACTACCATTTTCCTCCTTGAGTCACCTGATGGAATGTTGGCTGAAGAGCAGCTGTTGTGGTCTGGGAATGACCTTCAACTCTGTTAACCTGAGAATTCACACAGTCCGAAGAGTTGGAAGGGACTTTGGAAGAAATGCAGTTCAGATGTATTATCTCTTTTTGCTACTTGAATGCTTCCTGTGATGGGGTGCTCACCCCACCACCGGGTCGACAATTCCATCACTCGACAGTGGTCTTGAGCGTGTTGAGGTGACCAGGGGAAGACGCAGGAAAGTACGTTTCTGGGAGAGGAACAGTCACGGCCACATTTTCCAGCTTCGTCCTGTGTGCATCATCGGGGGCCTTGCTGGGCCGGCCTCTCGGTGGGTGATCCTGTTTCTGTCACCCCATGCAGCCCCTCCCTGCTTCATCACTGGTCCATTTCTTTTTTCTGTTTTTTTTTTTTTATGAATGATTTTTATCTTTTCCATTATAGTTGGTTTACAGTGTTCTGTCAATTTCTGCTATACAGCAAAGTGACCCAGTCACACATACACACACATTTTTTTCCTCACGTTATCCTCCATCATGTTCCATTTCTTTCTCTTTTTTGGGCTGCACCTATGGCATATGGAAGTTCCAGGGCCAGGGATGGAATCCATGCCTCAGTGGCAACCCGAGCTCTGGCAGTCACAATGCTGGATCCTTAACCCACTGAGCCAACAGGGAACTCCACTGGTCCATTTCTATCTTTTTTGTTTGTTTTTCTTTTGTCTTTTTAGGGCCACACCCCTCCACCCTATGCAGGTTCCCAGGCTGGGGGTCAAATAGGAGCAGCAGCTGCCAGCCCACACCACAGCCACAGCAACGCAGGATCTGAGCTGCGTCTGTGACCTACACCACAGCTCGTGGCAAGGCTGGATCCTTAACCCACTGAGCAAGGGCAGGGATCGAAGCTGTGTCGTCATGGATACTTGTTGGGTTCATCACAGCAGGAACTCCTGGTCCATTTCTCAAACATACATTTCTTTTCTTGGCATATGAGCCCGAACCTGTTCCTTGTTCTTTGTCTTGAGTTTTCTAGGAGATATTCTGTTTTCAACCCTCCAGGACAGGCAAAGGCAATGTCTATAATTAAGTGTGTCTGTTCTTAAATTCCACACACCTTAATGGATCATTCCTGCTGAGGGACATGGAAGACAAGGTGAGGAAGTAAAACCTGTCTCCAACATCCTAGACATCCGGCCTGCCCGGTGGGAGGCAGGTGAAAAAAATCCCCCATCCACTGAGCTACAACGTACGTCTTTGCCCCAGAACCTCCTGATCTGCCCCTTCTTGCTTCCAAGGAAGAGCACCTGGGATTTAAACTGATACAGAAGTCACTATCGGTTGTCACCGATGGCCAAGGACAAGGGTGATGCAGAGACCAACAGGTAACTTTCACCTTGCGTTTTATCTACTCTCATAATTATGTCTTCGCCTCTCAAGTTTTCCCTAAGTAGTAAAATGGGACTATTTGGAAGGTGGTTCTTTTTTTCCTTCTTTTTTCTTCTGTCTTTTTTTTAGGGCTACAGCCACAGTATTTGGGAGTTCCCAGCCTAGGGGGTCCAATCAGAGCTGCAGCTGCCGACCTACACCACAGCCCCAGCAATGCATGTAGGTTGAGCCATGTTTTGCGACCTACACCGCAGCTCATGGCAGTGCCGGATCCTTAACCCACCGAGCGAGGCCAGGAATCGAACCCACATCCTCTTGGATGCCAGTCAGCTTCTTAACCCACTGAGCCACAGTTTTTCCTTCTATTTTTTTTTTTCCTTCCTTCCTGATCCCTCAGGACCGGGTACTCATTGCATGGGGTACCATCCAAGGGCTGGGTACTCATTTCCCAAGTAAGAAGTAGCTGCAAGTTCCCGTTGTGGCTCAGTGGAAATGAATCTGAGTAGTATCCATGAGGATGCGGGTTCCAATCCTGACCTCGCTCGGTGGGTTAAGGATCCAGCGTTGCTGTGGCTATGGTGTAGGCCAGCGACTGCAGCTGTGATTCAACCTCTAGCCTGGGAACCTCTATATGCCGAGGGTGCGGCCCTAAAAAGACAAAAAAAAGAAAAAAAAAAAAAAAGGAGAAGTAGCTACAGAAATGTTAGATGGCGCGCTTATAAGAGAAAAATGGTTACAAATTAAATAGGAGGTGTCGCGTGCTGGTTTTGGAGAGCTCACGTTCAATTTGATTTCAGGATGAAGCCCCTGGTCCTTTGATCCCAGGTTCTAAGGTTTCCTGGGGGAAGGCAGCTTTCTGCTGTTTCACTTGCAGAATCAGCACCCCATCCGCTCCCTACACGTTGGGTGGACGACTCAGTGGGCGGCTCCCCCGGTTTCTGGCTGGGCACGTCCAGGTGGGGCCAGGGACCGGAGGGCTTTCTGGCCAACCTTCTCGCTCATGTCATCCCCCGCGCTCTCCCTCTTCTGCTTTATTAATAATTAATTTTCCTTTTAATTTTCCGTGCTCTGGCTGTTCTCTGGGACCAGGCCAAAGCACACTTTGCTCTTTTCTATTTCCTTTTATTCTCATCGCAACATCCCTCCAGGCCAAAGCTTCTTCTCAGAAACCTGGCAATTAGAAGAGGCAGCCAGTCGCCTTCTAGCGCTGCATTTGGAGCGCCCCGTCATCAATAATTCACCTGAAGTTACGCTCAGCACACAAATGGACAGGGTGCGATTGGCGATGGTGTGGGCGCCTTCTCTCCTGGGTTTTTTACCCGGTGCACGAAATCCAGGAGGCGGATGCAGCCCTTTCCATTAGCAGGAATAAGCTGTCCGCTCTGGAACACTTAGACAGGAAACCGCGGCCGAGGCACTTTCCTCATGCACTTAAACTTGAGAGTTGCCCACGAAGCCAGAGGCTGAGGCCCAGGGCTGCCCTGTCTCCCACCAGCATCTCTCAGGCCCCCGGAGGCTGCACCTGCCCCTCACACATTTTATTTTCACCTTCTGCCAGTTCGGTCTTGTCCCCGAGGGTGACAGTGCAGGATGAAGGGTAGATTCAGAAGGGGCTGTGGTCACCTTGACCCAGATCCAGCCTGTGGCTGAGCACAGAGTTTCCTGGTGGCCTAGCGGTGAAGGACCCAGAGGTATTGTCGCCGCTGTGGTGAGAGCTCAGACCCTGGCCCGGGAACTTCTGTATGGCACAGGTGCAGACAAGAAAACCAGTAAAACCAAACCAAAAAAACCAGTCACAGTGAAGAGATGGCTAAGATAGGTGGACTGGTTTCCTTCCTCCCTCCCTCCCCTAATGACGTTTGCGTAACATAAAATTAGCCCTTTGAATCACAGAAGGGCAACTCTTGTGTGGTTCCACTTATATGAGGTCCCTGGGGCTGTCAGATTCCTAGAGCCAGGAGGGGACATAGAAGGGGAATTGACAAGAGCTGACGGAGGGAGAAGGGGGAGTTAGTGTTTAACGGGCACAGAGTTTCGGTTTGGAAAGAGGCTGAACTTCTGGAGATGGAGGCGATGCTGGTTGCACGACCCCCTGAATGTACTCAATGCCTCTGAACTGTACTCTTAAAGAGAGCTAGGAAGCTCCCGCGTGGCGCAGTGGGTTAAGGCTCATACGGGTTGTGACTGTGGCATGGATTTGATGCCCAGCCGCAGGACTGCCACATGCCTCGGGTGTGGCCAAAGAAAAAAAGGGTGGTTAAAATGGTAAATTTTATGTTGTGTGGACTTTACACAAACATGTATATATGTGTGTGTGTATATATATATATATATATATATTTATTTATTTTGGTCTTTTTGCCTTTTCTAGGGCCACTCCCGAGGCATATGAAGGTTCCCAGGCTAGGGGTCCAATCAGAGCTGTAGCCACCTGCCTACGCCACAGCCACAGCAACGCGGGATCCGAGCCACGTCTGCGACCTACACCACAGCTCACGGCAATGCCAGATCCTTAACCCACTGAGCAAGGGCGGGGACCGAACCCGCAACCTCATGGTTCCTAGTCGGATTCGTTAACCACTGCGCCACGACGGGAACTCCTATATATATATATATTTTCAATTAACCATTGAAGAGGCAAAGGCCAGTGGCATTTGGCACATGTGCAGTGTTGTGCAGCCACCACCTCTGACTGGTTCCAGAACGTGTCCGACACCCGCAAGGGGAAGCTCGTACCCAGGAAGTAGCCAGTCTTCAGCAGCTGCAGCCCCCTATCCCTGGCAACCACCAGTTTCCTTTCTGTCTCTGTGAACTTACTGATTCTAGATATTTCGCATCAAGGGGATCACGGAGCACGTGGTCTTTGGTATCAGGCTTCTTTCGCAGAGTTCCTCCACAGGCTTGGGTTTCAAGGTTCATCCACAGGGTAGTGTGTGTCAGGGTTTTCTTCCTTTTTTATTTTATTTTTTTGCTTTTTAGGGTCACACCCATGGCATATGGAGGTTCCCACGCCAGGGGCTGAATCGGAGCTCAGCTGCCGGCCTACACCACAGCCACGGCAACGCGGGATCCTTAATCCACGGAGCGAGGCCAGGGATTGAACCTGCGTCCTCATGGATGCTAGTCGGGTTTGTTAACCACTGAGCCATGACGGGAACTCCAGGGCTTCCTTCCTTTTCAAGAAATATGATGGATATTTTGCCAGCATATGGATCTGCTGCTATTTGTTAAGCCATCATCCGTTCATGGTTTATGGACACTCAGGCCGTTTCCACCTTTGGTTTTTGTGACTCCTGTGGCTCATGAATGTGTGTGGCCCCGGGTTCGCTTGGGTACCTCTTCTGGGATTATTTGGTGGCTCTTTGCTCTCCATTTCTTTCTTTCCTTGTCAGCAAGGCTGGAAGCTCCCTTTCTCACCTGTGGCCAGGCTGATCCTGCCGGGGCCTCCTGCAGGGCCTCTTGGAGAACCTGCTGGGTGACATGTCTCAGAGGGTCACAGCCTTCAGAGGCCACCCAGCAATTAGGCAGCCGCCTCCTCATGCTCCTTGTGAAGGTGCTCAGTGCTGTGGGCTGGTCGTTCTGTCTGTCATCGGTGTTCTAGAAGTGCCACCGAAGGGGAAATCACAGCTCCGCGGGGCAGGCGCGTGGAGACTCCATCTCCTTGGGTCACCTTTCGGCAAACCCTATGTTCAAGTCCTGGGATGTCCTGTCTCACCGCAAGCTCAGGACAGGATGTGCAAGACAGGGACACCCAAGTGAAAGGGGAGGACAGTGTGACCGAAACTGTGCCCCAGCTCGGCTCCCCTCGCGACTTGCCGACCCCGGGACTGTCCTGGGGTGTGGCTGCTGCCTGAAGGCATCCGTCTGTGTGGTGCCAGCAAAGAAAGAGGCAGGATAGGCTTGCAGGCTGTGACAGCGTTAAAACAAATCAGCCACGGCGTCCTCTGTCCTGTGAAAACCAAACCTTTTAAATTTATCAAGGGGAGATTCACATCACATAAAAGGAACCTTTTTTTTTTTTTGGCCATGCCCACAGCATGTGGAAATTCCCGGGCCCGGAATTGAACCTGCATCACAGCGGTGACAATGCCGGTCCTTTAACCTGCTGAGCCACCAGGAAACTCCAAAATTAACCATTTTAAGTGACTCACTCAGAGGTCTTTCGTACATTCACAATGTTGTGTCACTGCCACCTCCATCTCGTTCCAGAGCGTTGGCCCCACCCCCAAAGTCACCTGGTACCCAGAGATGGGTGGCCAGATCATGAGGGAGGGGCTCAACAAAGATGTGATAGAAGATGGGCAAAGAAGCGGGACCGATGAGAATATCGGTCACGTCCAGGCACCCGGCTGGGGGCTCCCCAGATGTGTGCTATTCCAAGAGCAATGGAAGGCTTCCCTCTTTCGGTGTCTCTGAGGCTGGATAGTGTCTTGAATGGTTAGCGACAGTGGACGCAGAATGAGTCCATTTCTACTTGTGTGGCGTCAGGCACGTTAGTTTAGGTCACTGGGCATCCTTGCCTCTAAGGGGGCCTGACGATACCTACCTGGGAGGCACTTGGTCCCGAGGCTGGCACACAGCAGGTGCTTGAAAGTCATCCTATAATATTGTACTTATTCTGAGATGAAGATGGTGATGATGCTGGTGACAGTAGTGAGGCTGAGGCTGCTGTTGTCATGGAGATGTGGGGGTGGGGGCGGGGCGGGGGGCGGGAAGCCACGCATCCTTGTTGCCTGTTCTGGTCCTAAGTCCAGAAGAACCCACAGGAGGTGGAAAGGTCAAGAACGAGGGAGAGATGGGAGAGGACTCTGCCTGCACTCAGGAGATGTCGAAAAAACTTGAAAACCTTTTAAGAAATTAGAAGAGTGTCTCACCCTGACTCACCTGTTGTGGCAGGGTGTCTCCCTGAGATGGTCCAGAAGGCCTGGTTCCTTCTCAGCTTTGAACTTGGACGCTGTGGAGGAGGGCTTGCAGAGCCGTGAGTAAGCTCCCGGCCGGATGACCTGCAGTCTTCGCTGAGCAAGCAGGCGCCGGGCAAAGGCGCCCCGGGCAGTGCGTGCACGTGGCGGTACAAGAATGTGATTTTTATTTGCTGGGTTTCCAGCTCCTCTTGTACACATGGAAAAATGCTGCGTGCTCGAGGGTGTGTGCCTTTTTTTCTTGGGTAGGAGATACATCCTCGGTTCCCAAATAGGATCTGGAAGTCATGCTCCTGGTGAAGAAGCCAGGCGGATTGCCCAGGAATTTCCACCCCCCGCCCCCGTCCCCCACCCGCTAGGCATTCGTAGCCAGATGCCACTTATTCTAGGTCCCCAGAAAGGCAGAATCAGACTGTATTAGTTTCCCAGCATTGCAGGAAATGGCCACAAACTGGGTGCCTTAAAAACAGCAGAAGTGTCGGAGTTCCCACGGTGGTGCCACAGGATCGGCAATGTCTCTTGCATGAGGATGCAGGTTTGGTCCAGCACAGTGGGTTAAGGATCTGGCCTTGCCTCCACTGTGGCACAGACTGTGGCTCTCAGATCTGATCCCTGGCCTGGGAACTTCATATGCTGTGGGGCAGCCAAAAAAGAAAGGAAAAAAAAAAAAAAAAAAAAGAGAGAGAGAGAGGAGTTCCCGTCGTGACGCAGTGGTTAACAAATCCGACTAGGAACCATGAGGTTGCGGGTTCAGTCCCTGCCCTTGCTCAGTGGGTTAACGATCTGGCGTTGCCGTGAGCTGTGGTGTAGGTTGCAGACGCGGCTCGGATCCTGCGTTGCTGTGGCTCTGGCGTAAGCCGGTGGCTACAGCTCCGATTCAACCCCTAGCCTGGGAACCTCCATATGCCGCGGGAGCGGCCCAAGAAATAGCAACAACAACAACAACAAAAGACAAAAAGACAAAAGACAAAAAAAAAAAAAAAAAAAAGAGAGAGAGAGAGAGAGAGAGAGAGAGAGAGAAACGTATTGTCTGTCAGTCCAGAGGCCAGAAGTCTGAAATCAGGGTGTCAGGAGGGCCAGCCTGTGTTTCTCCTAGCTTTGGGGGTCTCCTGCAATCCTGAGGTTTCCTTACATAGAGCTGCTTTCCTTCAGGCTTTGCCTCTGTCACATGGCCACCTCCCCTGCAGGTGTCCTCTCGTCTTAAACCAGTTCCTGATTCATAGCCCACCCTAATCCAGGACGGCTTCATCTTAACTGGTTACATCTGTAACACATATTCAAAGTCAGACCACCTCTCGTGTGTGTGTGTGTGTGTGTGTGTGTGTGTGTGTGTGTGTGTGTGTGTGTGTGTGTGTGTGTGTGTGTGTGTTTTGAGATAAACTTCCATAGCTCCCCTGTGCCCCTTCCCAGGAAACACCGCCCTGTCCCATGTAGCTGCCATGCAGTTGGGGCCCTCCGAGGAGCAATTAGAGATACAAGGACCACACTGGGGGCACTGCAGTGAGGGAACTTCTACCTGTTCATTGCTAATATATAGAAATACAGTTGATTTTTTTTTTTGTTTTTGTCTTTTGTCTTTTTAGGGCCGCACCCACGGCATATGGAGGTTCCCAGGCTAGGTGTCCAATCGGAGCTACAGCTGCCAGCCTACACCACAGTGCCAGTGCTAAGTTGAGTGACCTATACCACAGCTCATGGCAACGCCAGATCCTTAACCCACTGAGCAGGGCCTGGGATCAAACCTGCAACCTCATGGTTCCTAGTCAGATTTGTTTCCGCTGCACCACGAAGGGAACTCCGAGTTGATTTTTTTTTACGTTGATCTTGCATCCCGTGACCTTACTGAACTTCCTTACCTGTAAGTCCTAGGAGGTTTTTTAAAATAGATTCTTCGAAATTTTCTGTGTGGATAAGCTCGTCACCTGGAAATAGGAGCACTTTTGTTTTTTCCTTTGCCTTTTCTCTCTTTTCTTGCTTTGTTGTTCTGGTTAGAACTTCCAGTGCTAAGTTGAGTGGCAGTGGTGGAAGTGAAATACTGGCTTTGCGTCCTATCTTAGGGGAAAAGCATCAGTCTTTCAAAATTAAGCATGGTGTTACCTATAGGGTTTTGTTTTTGTTTTTGTTTTTTGGCTGTGCCCATGGATTGAACCTGTGCCACAGCAGCAACCATACCAGAGCCTGAACTCATTGAGCCAACAGGGAACTCCTCTTTTTTAGAAATTTTAAAATTAGGATTCCAGTTGCCTTGTTACAGGCTTTTTAAATAACCTCTTTTATTTTGAGTGAGCTGTGACAGCTTTTGCTTTTTGAGGAAACGGCCCATTTCATCTCAGTTGTCAAATTTATGGGTGTATCGTTTTCATGGTATGCCTGTATTACCCTGTTTCTTTTGTCTTTTGTCTTTTTAGGGCTGCACCTGCAGCATATGGAGGTTCCCAGGCTAGGGGTCCAGTCGGAGCTACAGCTGCCGGCCTACACCACAGCCACAGCCACAGCCACAGCCACACCAGATCCAAGCCACGTCTGCAACCTACACCACGGCTCATGGCAACACTGGATCCTTAACCCACTCAGCAGGTCTGGGGGTCGAATCCGCAACCTCATCGTTCCTAGGCGGATTCGTTTCCGCTGCGTCCTGACAGGAACTCCCTTTATGAACCTTTTAACCGCTGCAGACACTGTTTCATTCCTGATACTGGTGATGTGTGTTTTCTCTCTCATTCTTCTTTGTCAGTCTTGCTAGAAGTTTGCCAATTTTATAGATCTTTTCAAAGAACTAGCTTTTAAACATTAGTTAAACAATCAATTTTTTTGTGTTAAAATATACAGAACACAGGGTGTTGTGTCTCTCTCACTGCTTTCAAGATTTTTTTTTTTCCATTTCTGTATTTTCAAAGTTTTCCTGTGGTATGTCTTGGAATGGACTTCTTTGGGTTCCTCCTCTTTGGTATTTACTCAGTTTCTTGAATCTCTAAGTTATTTGCCAAATTGGAGATGTTTTAAGCCATTATTTTTTTCAAATACTTTTTTAACTCCATCCTCTTTCTTCTCTCTTTCCCGAATTCTGATGGCAAGAGTGGTGGGTGTTTTGTTATTGTCCCACAGATGCCTGAGGCTCTGTTCCTTTTTTTTTACTTCTTCTTCTTCTTTTCTATGGTCACACCTGCGGCATATGCGAAGTTCCCAGGCTACGGGTTGAATGGGTGCTGCAGCTGCCGGCTTACACCACAGCCACAGCAATACCAGATCCTTAACCCACTGAGTGAGGCTAGGGATAGATTCCATGTCCTCCCAGATACTAGTTGGGTTTGTAACCCACTGAGCTATAGCAAGAAGGCCCGTTCCTTTGTGTGTGTGTGTGTGTGTGTGTGTGTGTGTGTGTGTGTGTAGCCTATTTTCTCTCTGTTGTTCAGATTACATAGTTTCTGTAGCTCTGCTTTCAAGTTCACAGATTCTTTCTTCTATCCATTCCATTCTGCTGTGAGCCCATCATTGATTTTGCTTGTTGAATTTGATTATTTTCTTCAGTTTTAAAATTTCCATTTGGTTCTTCTCTGTATCTTCCATTCCTTGGTTGAGATTTTCTATTTCTTTGCTGAGACTTTGTATTTTTTCATTTGTTTCAAATGTGTTCATAATTGCTTTTTGAACATTTTTCTGATAGCTGCTTCAAAATCTTTTTTTTTTGTCTTTTTATCTTTTTGTCTTTTTGCCTTTTCTAGGGCTGCTTCCCGTGGCATATGGAGGTTCCCAGGCTAGGGGGTGAATCGGAGCTGTAGCTGCCAGCTTACACCACAGCCACAGGAATGCAGGATCCAAGCCTTGTCTGCAACCTACACCACAGTTCATGGAAATGCTGGATTCTTAACCCACTGAGCGAGGCCAGGGATCAAACCTGCAACCTCATGGTTCCTAGTTGGATTTGTTTCCACTGTGCCACGATGGGAACTCCTGCTTCAAAATCTTACAGTATTCTGATATCTTTATCATCTTGGTATTGGCACCTCTCCATTGTTTTTTCTCATCCAACTTGCATTTTCCTGGTTCTTGGTGTGATGCGTAATTTTCAACTGTTTTCTGGATTTTTTTGGTATTGTCATGAGACTCTGGTCTTAGATTAATATTCTTATTATGTCTGCCCCCACTGACACCTCCAGCAAAGGAAGGGGGATTTCCTCCTCCTTACGACCAGGTGTGGGTGGAAGTTCAAGTTCTCCACTTGGCCGCTACGGACATCCTGGGTTGGGGGGAAGGCTGCTTTGTTGCTGCTGAGTGGACATGGAAGCTCAGGCTCCTCCTAGGCCTCTGCTGATACTGCCTTGGTGGAGGGGCTGGGGTTCTTTATCACTGCAAAGAGTGGTCCCACACCTTCTCTGATGCCACTCCTGTGGGGGTGCAGGAGAGCCTCCTTCCTGCCTGGCTGGCATGAAAACCCAGGTTCCCCACTGGACCTTGTCCAATACCATCCTCTGGCTGAAAGGACACCTCCTTTCAGCCAGAGGAGGGTGGAGAACTAGGCTCCTCACTCAGCCTTTTGCTGATTCTGGTGGAGGTGGGGCTGGATGGAGTGGAGGAGATCCTTACTGTCTAAAAGTTTTCTGTCTTGGCGTTCCTGTTGTGGCTCAGCAGAAACAAACCCACCTAGTATCCATGAGGTTGTGGGTTCGATCCCTGGTCTCACTCAGTGTGTTAAAGGATCCAGCATTGTGCAATCTGTGGTATATGTCGCAGATGCAGCTCAGATCTGGTGTTGCTGGGCTGTAGGGTAGGCCAGCAGCTGTAGCTCCAATTTGACCCCTAGCCTGGGAACATTCCTATGCTGAAGGTGCAGCACTAAAAAAAAAAAAAAAAAAAAAAAAAAGTTTTCTGTC
The DNA here is from genome assembly GCF_054392235.1 of Sus scrofa. Taxonomy (NCBI): domain Eukaryota; kingdom Metazoa; phylum Chordata; class Mammalia; order Artiodactyla; family Suidae; genus Sus; species Sus scrofa. The sequence goes on from NC_139385.1 coordinate 4,825,841, forward strand.
TTGCTAGGCTGCACCTTTCCTGATCCTTTGGCCAGAGACAGGAGGCTTTTGTGGTAGCTTTTCTTTCTGTGTCTGCACCAGGTAGTGTATCTGGGTTTCTGGCTTCTCCAGCATCAAATCTGGGATCTCTGAGGCAAAAAGGAAACTCAGGGAACTCATGCCATGTTGTTCCTGGGTTCCCGAGGTCCCTCATCCTCTGTCTTCATTTTCAGAGTCTTCTTGCATTTGGTTCATATATAATGTTCATGGATTTTTAATGGTACTTAGCAGGAAAATAGGAAAAAGTATGTCCACTCCATTTTTCTGGAATCAAAAGTCTATCTAAGCTACATTATTATTATTATTTAAAAAATTTTTGGCATGCAGAAGTTTCTGGGCCAGGGATCCAACCTGAGCCACAAAAGTGACAATGCCAGATCCTTAACCCACTAGGCCACCAGGGAGCTCCTAAGCTACATTATTTTTAACAACAAAGATGATCAGAATGTTCAGAACCTGCTTTGTATGTTTTCTTGTGGGGTTTTTTTTTGGGGGGGCGCTACTCCCATGGCATGTGGAAGTTCCTGGGCCAGGGATCAAATCTGAGCTGCAGCTGTGACCTACATCACAGCTGCGGCAACACCTGATCCTTAACCCATTGCACCAGAGCAGGAACTCCTGCCCTGTATGTTTTCAAAGGAGGGGAAGTAAGATTTAATACTGTTTCACTGGGCAACGTCATTGGAAGAGATACAGTCTCTTGCATGTTTATCGCAATCAATAGGGGTCCTCGATAGTGTGTTTACGTATTTGAAATGTCAGTGATAAATATTAATAACATTTATTAAATGTGAAAAATGTATTGACCAACGATCGCTAAAAATTAAGCTTGTATGATTAATTTATTATTGAAGGAGGAGTGTTCGAATGGGGTCTGCACACCAGATCTTTCCCTTCTTTCTTTTTCCCCCTAAGAAAATGCACCTCATCAGCTACAAGGGGGTGTAGTGAAGGTTTCTGTTTTAGTGGCTTTTTATTTTTTATTTATTTTTTTGTCTTTTTGTCCTTCGAGGGCAGCACCCACAGCACATGGAGTTTCTCAGGCTAGGAGTCGATACAGAGCTGTAGCCGCCACAGCCACAGCAACACCAGATCTGAGCTGTGTCTGCAACCTACACCACAGCTCACGCAACGCCAGATCCTTAACCCGCTGAGTGAGGCCAGGGATCGAACCCACATCCTGAGGGATGCTAGCTGGGTTCATTAACTGCTGAGCCACGGCGAGAACTCCTTAGCGGCTATTTTCATCACTCTGGATGCTGAGGTCTGCCGCGGCAGCATTAAACATTGCTGACTGCTGGCGCTTGTTGGGTCCCCAGGGCCTGGGTTGTTGAATGAATAAAGTAACACTGAGGAAGGGCCCGGAGTTCCCAGGTTCCCTCATGGAACTGCACCCGCGTGAACCCAATTCTTTAGAGGCCTGATGAGGTACGAAGTGTGGGACAGCTGACAAGCAGCGGGCATGGAGTGTGGCAGGGTGTGTTCCAGAAGGCAGACTTAGAGGAAGACACAGCAGCTCGAAGGCAGCGGCGAAGGCAAGATTCCGCTTTGCCTCCCTCCCAGTCTTGTCACATGGATCTTGTCTGGCTTGAAAATGAGGGCAGAGTTGCTGTTGGTTCCATTTCAGATGCAGAAACTAGGGCACAGATAGGTGAAGCCACTTGCCCAAGGTCACACAGCCAAGAACTGAAAGTGACTGGGCCATCTTTATTTATTTATTTTTTTGGGTTGCACCTGTGGCATGTGGAAGTTCCGGGGCCAAGGCTCAAACCTACACCACAGCAGCAACCTGACCCACAGCCATGACAACGCCTGATACTTCACCCCTAGGCCACCGGGGAACTCCTCCCTCTGACTTTAGAGCCTGTGTTATCTGGGTAGCAGAGGTGATATGCTGTGATGCATTATGGCTGGGACCTAGTGAGCCTGCTGGGCATCGTGGGTCCTCTTTGCAAAGTCAGCGAGCGACCAGAAGTCACGGCTGGCTTTCGCCATCCCATGAGCCAGACGAAAGACTCGCATTTGCTCACGACCGTTAGGCTCTCTGGGTCACCCACCACGCTATGGTGGGTGTTGTTCTGTCACTTCCTTGTTGGCTAAGAGCACAGTTTCTATTCAAAGGACCAGGATCACAGACAGATGCCCTGTGTCCTGATGTTTGTCATTTTCACATGTTTTTCCTTTTGAATTGCCTGTCCCATAGTCCACTCTGCACCCCAGGATGGGTTTTCCGGATGACTTTAAGCTGCACCCAGCAGACTCCGACTGACTTCTGAAGAGGATCTTTAGAAATTAAAAAAAAAAAATTTTTTTTTTTGGGTTTTGGTTTGTTTTTGCTTTTAGTAGGTCAGGGTCGTACTATAAAAATGAAGAACGAGATAAAAATAACATAGCGTTTTCTTACTACAGAAGACACTGTGCATTTGCTAACTCGTAACTTCCAGGCTGCCTTGCATGCGTGCGTGTGTGTGTGTGTGTGTGTGTATGTGTGTGTAAATGCCTTTCTTCCAAAGACAAACAGCTCTAAACGGGGGCCACGTTATTTTTTTCCAAGTTTACCGTGACTGCGAAATCTGACCGCCTTTGTTCCTGCAAAAAAATGCGACCGGCGAATCAATCCAAAAGGAATTAAGCTGCCCTTGGTAACAGGAGGCCAGAGGACTGAGGTCAGTTGTGCGGGTTCCAGCGGGACGAGAGCAAGGTGAAGGAAGGTAGACGGCAGGGAACGATCGGAAAGGGAGACCGGATCCTACGGAGGATGTGATGTCCGGGCTTTTGAAAATTTAATGAGGCTGTGACTTGACGCTCAGAGCCCTGGGCCGCGTGGCGAAGTGCTCGTCCGCACCAGAGCGGATTGGGTCCAACGAGATGCTTTCTTTCCGAGATGAAATTAGATTTGGGACAGCCTGGCTTTGCTCTCGTGACTGTGAGCCTGCGGTGCGCTGGCCACTGTGTGCGCCTTCCTCACTCCCCCTGGGCCAGACCCCTGAGCAGATGCCCCCGGATTAGCGGAGGTTTCCATCTGCTGATGGCCACTGCCGTCGCTGCCTGTTGTGACTGGCAGCAGAGGCGCTGTGCAGGCGGCGTGGGCGGCCTTGTTCTGGCTGAGCCCGAAGAAAGCGGCCTTGGCAAGGTCTGGGCTATTGTGACCTTAGTGCTGGGCGAGGACACGTCTGTCCCATGTCATAGACTTTCACTTGGAGGATGGAGATGAATGTACAAAGGAGAAGTCCCCTGACCTTTCCGGAATGTGCACATTCTTGATGTCTTAACTCTTTCTGCAATGGTCAAAGGGCTGATAAATGGCTTTCAACATATTTTCAAGATGCCTGCCACTTTTGATTGCCCTGCTCATCCAGCAGCCACACCAAATCCCACTGCTTTCTTCTCTGCTTTGAAGTGGCCCAGGACCTGCAGTGGATCCTGGAGACAAAATAAGTACAGACTACGGTCTTTGTTTTTTTTGTTTTTTTTGTTTTTTGTCTTTTTGCCTTTTCTAGGGCCACTCCCGCGGCATATGGAGGTTCCCAGGTTAGGGGTCGAATCGGAGCTGTAGCCACCGGCCCACGCCAGAGCCACAGCAACGCGGGATCCGAGCCGCGTCTGCAACCTACACCGCAGCTCACGGCAACGCCAGATCGTTAACCCACTGAGCAAGGGCAGGGACCGAACCCGCAACCTCCTGGTTCCTAGTCGGATTCGTTAACCACTGCGCCACGACGGGAACTCCCAGACTACGGTCTTGGTCTGAAGGTGTTTCCAGGCTGCAAAGCCAATACGCTGGAAGCAGCCAACACTGTGAGATAAATCTATATATAGGGTAGGACAGCAGATTTTCAATTAAGTAATGATGTGTGTAATTATTTGCTTAATGGCTGTGTTCCTGCTAGGCCATAAGTCCCTTGAGGACAGGAACCAACTCTGTCTTTTTCAGCGTCATAGTCCCAGCATCTGGGACAGGGCCTGAAACACAGCAGGGGCCTAAATATGTGTTGTCTGATGGAATGATGGCAGTAAGGTTTTGGGTTTAATACCGATTACCTTGGTGTCTGCTGCATGAATTGTTTTCCTTATAGATTCACTTATAAAGCTTTCTCTATCTGAGCAACACACACATAAGCTAGGCTTTTCGTGAGTGTCTATCCTAGTGGGTTCCTAGGGTGCGTAATATTTCTGTGTCGGGGCAAATTGTACGTGAGCAGTTTTGTTAACTCTTATTTTGGTGGGATTTAAGAGATCCTGGCGAGCAGCTCTTTTCCAAAACTACTTTTTCAATTAAGTACTAATTCCTTTGCATACCGAAGGTTTTAAAGTTTCCCAATTTCCCCATTCGAGTGCAGAAATAAAGGCCTACACCCTAAGCCTTTATTCTCCCAGCACTTTTTGCAGTCAAAATTGAGGCCATGGCTAAGCTGTGGGGATAATACAAGAGCATGCTTACAAATAACTGGGCAATGCTTGATTCCGATAGAAATGAGCTTAGGTGGGGATCAGAGAAGCAATTTTCAGACTCAGGCTTTGCAAGAAGCACCTTTGGGTCACACTAAGAAACCTAAAGAATTAGGAGTTGACATTGAAAAGCATTTACAATTGATAGGATCGTTGAGTTCAAAGCTCCCTATGTCATGGTATCAAGTTCAAAGCATGCTGTCATTTTTCTCAGTATCTACCATGTTATCTCCAAGATAACCCAGCCGACAGGAACAGGATCAGGAAGCCAAGTCTGTGGGCTGGGACGCAAACCTACGTCCTCTGATGCCTGGACCCTTTTTCTGCTATTTGTCACGTAAGCTGCCAAACATCTTATCTGTACCCAGAAGTGTGCCAGGAGGCTTGAGAAGCACCAGAATGCTGGGTGTCTTAATTCTTGAGATTATTGCGTGATCGAACTCTTTGGCATCATCGAACGACCTTGAACCAAAAAGCCAAAACTGTCCATTTTGATAAATAACAGCAGAAAGTTCCTTCAACTCAAGGGGCCATTTGTAAATATAAAACAGTTGCTGGAAAATTATATTAGCTATGAATTATCTCCTCCATGACAAGTTTCTTTTCCTTTAATGGAATTTAGTTCAAGCAAATTGAACAGAAAAACTTGGGAGGGGCCACATTCAGTGGTTCAAGAGGAGTTACTGGAAGCAAGATGTGGGTTGGAGGAGTTCCCACTGCTGCTCAGCCGTGAGGATGAGGGTTAGATCCCCTGCCTCCCTCAGTAGGTTAGGGATCCTGCATTGCTGTGAGCTGAGGCTGCTCAGATCTGGTGTTGCTGTGGCTGTGGTGTAGGCCGGCAGCTACAGCTCAGATTTGATCCCTAGCCTGGGAACTTGCATATGCTGCGGGTGTGGCCCTACAAAGAAAAAAGAAAAAAAAAAAAAAAAAAGGCTGTGGTGTGGGTAAGGAGAGCCACAGAAGATCTGGAGCAGGGGCAAGCTGAGGCCATCTGCCCAGGAGGCCTGTGCTTGGGACCCTGGCTGTGCCCACGGGAAATTGAATTCAGAGCTCCTTCTGCATCCTAAATCCAGGGCAGCTGGCAGCTTTCCAAGGGAGACTGGAGCGAAAAGTGCCAGCGCATCTGAGGCCAGACTGGCCAATCCCTACGTAGCCCGCTGAGGGTGGGTCCCAGGTGTGCCTGCGTGGGCTTCGGGTCCGACCTCAAGATAACGTTTATTTATAAGCTTTACACTGTGTTAATTTTAAAGTACACTCATCGCCAGGAAGGAGAGCCTCCATTATACATCAGAAAGCGGAAAGGCTGGAATTACTCTGAAATTTCTCCAGCCGAAGGGGGAAGGCTTGACTTTGAAATCCGTTTCTCGATCTTTTCTCCTGAGTGCACGTGCGAGGACCCTCTCCCACCGGCGCCGCTGGGTTTTGCAGAGTGGGCATTCCGGTGCCCCGGACCCCACGTCAGTCCCGAGACTGCTCGAAGGCGGGGGCGGGGCGGTCGGGGCGGGGCGGGGCCGGGTGGTTCACACGCAGGTCGCCCACGAGGGTCGCGTCTCAGCCGCGCGGGGTCCCGGGCGGGGCCGCGCGCGTTCCCGTGGGGTCTGGGCGGGTTCCCGCGGGCGGGGCCGCGCGGCCTCGGGCCCCGCCCACCGGGGAGGGGCGGGGCCTGCGGCCCACGTGACGGCGGCGCTGAGCGGCGAGCGCCCCGCCCGGCGGGAGGAGGCCCGGGCCGCGACCCGGCCCGCGCGCTGCTGGAGCCTCCCGGCTGTCCGCGCGCTCCGCACCCGCGGCCCCTCGCCCGCCGGCCCCGGGCTCGCCGGCAGCGGGAGCGGCCTCAAGATGGACGAAGACGGCGGCGGCGGCGAGGGCGGCGGCGGTGAGTGTCGGAGGTGTGGTCGGCCCGGCTGGCGGCCTGGGGCGGGGGTCGCGGACACGCCGGACGGGAATGGGGAGGGCGGGTCCGGGGTCGGGGTCTAGTCCTCCGGGGGAGACCGGGTCCTGCAGCGCCGGTGCAGGCTGGTGACCGCCGAGGCCCGCGGCGCGCCGGGCCCCGGGGCCCGAGGCGGGGGTCCGGGGGCCCCGAGGCGGGGGCCGACGGGGTCGTCGCGGAGCCCGAGTCGGGGTCCGGGGGGAGCCCGGGTCTGCCCTCCGGCTGGGGTCGCCCGGAGGCTCGAGTCGGGGCTCGGGGGTCTCTCTTCCCGGGCGGGGGACCTTGGGGGCGACCTTCCCCGCCTCTTGTCGCCAAGGGCGTCCACGCCCTCCGGAGTCCAACCGCCCGTGATGACCGTCTCGGTGTCTTGTCTCCGGTGGTGGCAAGGGGAGAAGCCACGGGAAACCGGGAGTGGAAAGTTGTGAATTGGGGTTCCTCCGGGTCCAAGAAGGGCGGCTGGGGCGGGGGAGAGGGTTGAAAATCGTGACCGTTTTTTGGCTTTAGGGCAGAAGTGGTCAGTGGATCGTTTCCGTGGGGAGGGGGCAGCTAGAGCTCACGCATTTAATGAAGTAAACGTTATGGAGTGAGCCAAAAAAAAAAAAAGAGGAGCCGAGGGTCGGAGTCGGGCACTGCAGGAGCTCAGAGGTGCGACCAGAAAACCAGGCTGTCTCTCCGACGCTCAGTTACCTCTTGCTGGAAGATTGGCGTTTGTTGTCCATTATTGAGTGAAGTACACATTACTGTTGTGTCATGCTGCGAATTACGCCTTTAAAACCGAATAACGTGTCTGTATGGTGCCGTGGATGGAGTGGGTCGTTGGCTTGGGAAGCGAAGGGTTAATGCCCCTGTTTTCCAGGACCGTCCTAAGTTAAGGATTTCCCTGCTTTTGCTAAATATCTCCTTTATGCTGACAGACGGACTCATCAGAACTCCTTGTAATAAGGGAGTGTTTGTGGGGGGGGGGAGAGAAATCTTAATTACAGGCTGCTGGAGCAGCTGCCTTTAAGAATCAGCAGTATTGAATGCTTCAGGATGAAGTGGTTAATCAAGGTGCCTTCTAGAATTGAAGGGCCGCTCTGGGGGAGGATGTGGGTACCCCAAGAAGCAGTGCGTGCGCTGTGAGGGTGGGACGTCGGCCCAGGTCCTGGCATTTGTGGAGTTCAGTTCTCGCGGTTGAAGCTAGGGGTAGCCCTGTGGCACGGCGAGGGTGTGTTGTTTATGATGGAAAGTTCCGTGGCAAGAAGGAGCCCACGTGCACACACCCTCCTCGAGCGAGGCTGCTGTCTGGAGTCTGTAAGGGATGGATTCTCCGTGACTGCGGTGCTTCCTGCCTGTCACCGTTGGGGCAGGGCCCCGGGCATCGGCAGGGAAGTGGCTCCTTTTTAGAAGACGAAGACCCACCAGCTGTAGTACTTAAACGTTTGACAAGGGAGTCGAGGGAGCCGGCTGGCTCTGCGACTCACTGGCAAGGCGTTTTGGACTCAGTGAGTTGAGAAATGTAGAAAACTTAAAGGTAAGAGCAGGTAGAAGGACGGTGGAAAAAAAGCCAGCCACTGTTAGGTCTTGAGTGCAGTAGCAAAGGATAGTATTAAGGCGCAAACGTCTGAAGACGTTCTTTGGGCTGTTAATAGCTCTTCTGGGAATACAGTCTTGAGATTTCAAAAGGAAAAAAAATCTCATGCACAGGAGATGGGCATTTGCCGTTTAAATTAGTAGAAAATTGGAATCCGCAGTGCCTAACCGGAGACTGGTGAGGTAAATTATGGGGCCTTTATTGGATGAAATACTTACAGCCCTTAAAACGAAGCAGATTTATACATTGGGATCTAAAGGAATATAAAAGCTGCTCCTACTAGGGATGCTTCATTTTTTTCACTTTCTATACTTTCCAAGTTTCTGGAATGATGTCTATTTCAAATTTTGAAAAAAAAAAAAAGACTTATTAAAAATTTTACCCTGCAGTGGGAAAAGGGGTGTGATTGTTTTTCATGTGTGTATCATTTAATTCACTTCACTGGACCGGTCAGCAGTGACCAGATATTTGTTGATTGTCTACTAAAATGCCCCTGCAGCATTAAGCTTTATTAATATGCTTTATTAATAAATATGCTTCATTAATATGCTTTATTCATATGGTTTATTGATCTTTATTAATATGGTAACCTTTCTTCCTTGCCCGATGAAAGACCCTTACATGTGTTTGGCATTCTTAGAGTATGTTTTTGGATAAGGGCAAAGTGTAGAGTTTTGAAGTAAGAGTCCTTCTATAGTGATTATGATATAAATTTGATGTGCTTCTATTTAGCTCTTTTTTTTTTTTTTTTTTTTGTCTTTTTGCCATTTCTTGGGCCACTCCTGCAACATATGGAGGTTCCCAGGCTAGGGGCCGAATCGGAGCTGTAGCTGCCAGCCTACGCCAGAGCCACAGCAACGCGGGATCCGAGCCGCGTCTGCGACCCACACCACAGCTCACGGCAACGCCGGATCGTTAACCCACGGAGCAAGGGCAGGGACCGAACCCGCAACCTCATGGTTCCTAGTCGGATTCGCTAACCACTGCGCCACCACGGGAACTCCTATTTAGCTCTTGATGGAGGTTTCGAAGTGACCAATCCTCTTTGCAGCTGATTCATTTTCACTACCATTTAGATTTCTTAAAAAACGCTTTAAAATTCCTGTTGTTCAAAATAAAGGTCAGCCCTTCGAAAGAGAATCGCTTCAGTTGCCAGTCATTTGGCAGATGTCACCTTTTTCGAGTATTTTCAGAGTATAGTACAGAACTTTGGCCCGGACGTGGGGAAGTCGGGTTCAGCTTGTTTACAGCATAGAGTAAATAATTTATGCAAACAGTAGCTACGCCAGGGGCAGAAACATTGAAAAGATCTTTTTTTTTTTTTTTTTTTTGCCTATGCGTCGGTCAATTTCGACGACTTTAAAAACGACTCCTGCTTGCTGTTTGGATCATTGAAGTTTTTGTCCAGGGTGCTCGTATTGGTTCTTTAAATGCAGGATGAGGAGAGAGGCAGGGGATGGGAATGATGGAAGGTGGTTCTAAGGAGGAACCCGGGGTGGTGCTGGGATCACACGTCCACGTGGTTATTTATAATGTGGAGTGAAGGTATTTTTAATTCCTCTGGGGGGGGGGGGCTTGTGGCCGTCCCCGTTTTTCTAGAATAGCTGTTGATTTAGGTCTCTGCTTGGAAGGTAACTGGCCAGTTTGGCTCCTGGCCGCCCTCTTCATGCTCAGTGAGGGGCTCTGTCTGATGGGATTCCTGAGGCCACCATCTGTGGCCACTGAGGAGACTCACTTGACTGGTTGGCCCCTCCCCAGTCCTGACCTCCAGGCTGTGTGAGGTCTGTGCTTCCCACGAGAAGGGGCTCCACCTCGCTCAGTAGAATGAGTGTCGGTGCAGACGAGGTTGAGATCCCACATTTCACCTGCCAGGTTAGGACACCTGTTGGCCATAGGGGTGTAAATTAGTTACCACGCTTAAGGAGGCAGCACCAGGCTGCGTTCTGTTGGCTCAGATCCATTGCTTGCCCTTCCCCTGCCCAGGAACTCACACTGGCCGACGGCGGTTCCCGCTCCGGCCTCGGGCTCGGGGCTAGGTTTTGGCCAATGGGAGCCGCTGGTGGGAGGTTGGAGGCAGGAGGAAAGGAGACACCGGATTCTGGTCTCTCCTTCTGCAGCCGTGTCTGGCAGTTGGTCTCCTCCTGGCTCCAGCTCCTGCCCGTTGGCCGAGCCCTGGAGCTTTGGGGGCTCTCTCCCCCTTTGGCCCCAGAGGTGGTGGGTTGTTCGTGGTGCTGCTCTCTGCCTTGTCTTACCGTTCTTTCCCTTGATGACGTCTCAGCTTTCCTGTCCTATGTGCAGCCAGTTCTTTGTTTTACATTCCCTCTGTTCCAGCTCCTTGGAGGGACTTGTGTTCCTTGGGGTGGACCCCAGTAGATACAGGTGCATTGGGCAGCAGTGTGTAAAGCTACAAGTGTGAACACCCTTTGACCTAGCAATACCAGTTCTAGGAATGTAACCTGCAGGTATATTTGTACACCTGTGGGGGTGTTCATTGCACTGTGTGTCATGAAAGCTGGAGACTCTCCCGAGTGTTCCTTGCGGTACATACCCACACGGTGATTGAGGTCGGGAGGTTGTGGAAAGGAATGAGAAGGCTCCTGACAAATGGATTGGCAGGGATTTCCAAAATACTTGACTAAGTTACAGAATCCAAGTATAGGGAAATGTGCATTATTTATTACCATTTCTGCTAAAAAGGAGAAACTGCTTTCCTGTGCTTGAACATTCTCGGCCCGGCTGAGCAAGGAACTAAGAACAATGGTTACCTGTTCGGGAGGGTGATGGCACCGAGCAAATGGGAAACGGAGGTGCCAAGGAAAACTTCCTTATGAGCCTGTTTGTTTTGAAATGCTCGAAAGTGTGTCTGTCCCCAGACTGGAAGCCAGTTTCACGGAAAAATGCTATGCTGATAAGAAAACACCCTTTTTGATAGCATGTTTAGAGTTGAAGTCTAGTTGGTTCACAATGTTATGTCGGTTTCAGATATTGCAACAGTGATTCGCTTTTTGGAGAGTTTTTATATATGAAAAAAATCAATTATAACGTGTACCAGGCGATTAAATGCCTTTTCAGTCTTTGCACAGGAAACTAACTGCTTTCCTCTGAATGCTTGAAGAGTGGCCTGGTCGGTGCTCGTAGGGAGTGCTTAGAGCATCTTCTTTGCCAGAACATTTATTTATTCAGCAAATATTGATAGAGTCCCTGCCAAAAGCCAGGTCCTGTGCTTGGTGCGAGGGTGAATGTGGTGAGTGGAGCGGATGAAGTTCCTGCATTCCTGGAGCTTTTGTTTAGATGGGAGATGGAAATGTAAACAATGCAAATAGATGTATAATTGCCGATGATGCTGATGCGTAAAAGGAAATGACCAGGGGTGGTGGGGTGGTGGGGGGGTTCAGGCGAGAAGAGGGTACACAGAGCAGGTAGCCAGGGGGAAGCCTCTTGGAGGAGAAACTCTGAGGTGTGACCTGAGGGGTTGAGGACCCTGCAGGAGACCGCAGGGGGCCGGTGGAAGCGAGCGCCTCCTGGGGCGAGAGCAGCCTTGTGTGGTCCGAGCCGGCAGTGAACTGGGCCGCACAGGGCAGTGTCCTAGGTAAGGAATTCGCATTTTCTTCTCCGTGCGTGCATGAAGCCAGCGAAGGGTTTTAACCCGGGGAATGCCGTGTGATTTATGCTGAAATAATTGCAGCTCGTGTTTACACAGTGCTCTCTGAGTCCGGTTTTGGCCTCCCTGCCTCACCGATGGTAACCTGTTTGCTCTGTGCCGTAACCCTGTTGGGTGCAGAACAGTAGCGCCGGTTCCCGGGGGAAGCAGAGGGTGGAGGCGCAGGGGAGCCGAGTCACGTGGTTCAAGTTCCACAGCTAGGAAGGGGGGAGCCGAGCTTTGAACCAGGAGTTCTGGCCTCAGGGGCCATGTTCTTAGCCATAGGCCACCCTGCTTTTGAGGAAGAGGGTGCTTGGCTCCGAGTGGGGAGCAGAGAAGACTCGGGGACCAGTGGCGGAGGGGGGTCAGGTGGGAGTTACAGGGGGTGCAGTGGCCTGGGTGGCAGAAGCAAAGGGACTAGGACAAATGTGAAGGGAAGGCGTAGGACGGATGTATAGAAAACCACGTGGAGAAGTGCAGGAAGCCGTGAACAAACCCTTGTGTTCCCTCTACTCACACGTCCCAGCCGATCTGTGAATGTTCCGTCACGCGGTTTTGGTATTAAAAAGAGAAAGGATTGCCGCGTTTCAGGTGCATGCCCGGGTCCTGGCCTGCGGTGGCATCAGCATCCTTGAGGCTGTCGGGCAGGCCGGGATTTTGGTGCCTACGTCCTCCGCTCTCGCCGTAGCCAGCTGACATCCTCCCCACCACCAGCCTTGTGTCTACACTGCAGCTGGAGCAGCCCTTGAGATCACGGGTCGTGCCGCTCCTCCCTCGCAGTCCGCACCGTCCTGGGCTCCCTCGGGGTCCCCTGCCTGCGTCTGGGCCGTGGGGCGGGGGCTGCCGCTTTTCCAGCCGCGTGGGCCCCTCCCGGCCTCGCGAGACTCTTCTTCTTGATTAAGAACGTAAAACCCTTCTCGCCTGGACGCTGCCCTGCCCCTGCCCTCACCCCCTGCTGTTTCGGACATGCCGTGTCATCGTGGTCACCACGGCGGCCTCCTTGCAGGTCCAGGTCCGGCCAAGCGCTCCCCAGCCTCGGGGCCTCTGACTTGCTCTTCCCCCAGTGCCTCCCCTTCCTATCGGCGTGTGGCGTTGGCTTCCTCCCCCAGGTTTGTGTGTCCCCTCACTGCAGACTCTTCCTCCACCAGCCCGGGGGTGCTGGTCCCCAGCCCAGCCTTGCTGTCCTCACCCGCTGCAGAGCTGCTCAGTCTCCTCTCTTGGGATGCCTGTCGCCGCCGCCGTCGGAGAGCAGGACCGCGCTCGGCCGTGCCGGCCCGTCCAGGAGCCGGATGGTGGTGTGGCGGAGCCTTCAGTCAGGGCTTGTGCCTGGACGCCGCCGAGGGCAGCGGCAGTCGCTTCTGTCCGGCCGTTCCTGGTCCTCTGCCCTTCCTCCCTTTTGCTTTTCCCGAAAGGCAGCCGTCATGACCTCGACGTGGGCCCTCCGGTGTAGTTTTCATACTTTAACGTGTTTGTGTGTGTGTGTGTGTGTGTCCCACAGCAATAGACGGATCTCTTCCTGGTTTGTCTGAAGAATAATAAAAGTGGCATCATACTGTGTCGCACCGTGCAGCTTGTTTGAGGCTATGCGCCCCTTGTTACACGTAGACCCTGTTTCTTCTCACCCACCTAAGACTTTATTTCCCTGGTCCTGCTTGGACTTGTCATGTCGGTTGCACCTCATTCGAGCCAGTGCAGAGGTGAGCTCCTCGGGCCTGTCTCCCTTCCTCAGGTGTCTCTCCAGAATGGCAGGTGTGGTGACAGGTGGGCTTGCTGCTTCCCCAGAGGCCGGCAGACTGCTTTCTCCCTAGGTCTGGTCTTAGCGCTCAGAGAAATGGTGTATTGTTTGAATTCGCCTTGCTTTACTAGGCATATTTTAGAGAATCAGATGGGTGTACTGACAGCTCGGAGGTGAAAGGTGAAGGAGCTGCAGGGATCCAAAGTGACTCCTAGGTTTCTGGCTCCTGTGACTCTGGGGGGTGGTACTGCTGTTTCAGGAAAGGGGGAAGGATTCATTTGTTTTTTGTCGAAGACGTCATCATTCTGCCCTCCCTTCTGAAGGACATTTTTCAGGTATCCAAGTGTAGGCTGTCTGGTTAATTCCTTGCGGGGTGTTGAAACGCCTTATCCTTGCCTTCTGGCTTCCACTGCTTCGGCTGAGAAATGAGTTGTGCTTTTGTTGTTCTTTTGAGGATACTGTGTTTCCCCTCCCATTGGGCTGCTTTTAAGATTTTTTTCTTTGCTTTTCGTTTTTCAGCTGTGTTATATGCTGAATGTGTCGTTAATGGGATTGGTTGCTCTTTTTTTTTGGTGGTGCTGTGACAAGGTCTTACTCTTGAATTAGATATGGAGACATCTTCGTCGTTCTCCATTTATTACTTTGGCTGCGTTTCCTGTGTCGTCTTCTCAGGGACACTGATTACCTTTTTATCATGTCCTGTGTCTCTTAGACTTTTTTTCTATTCTTCATCCCTCTCACCTTTCCATGCTTCACTCTGTGTATTTTCTCCTGACCTGTCTTCCAGTGCCTTAGTCCCTTCTTCGTCTCTGTCTAATATCCATCTTCCCTCCCTCCGTCCATCCCTTCCCTGCCCCCTGGCGTGTGTAGTTCTCATGCTAGGAGTCAGATCTAAGCTACATTCGAGACCTAAGCCACGGCTGCTGCAATGCTGGATCCTTCACCCGCTGTGCCGGGCTGGGGATTGAACCTGAGTCCCAGTGCTCCCAAGATGCTCCTGAGCCTGTTGCACCACAGCGGGAATGCCTGTCTCATCTGCTTTTAAACGTATCTGTTGGGTTCTTAATTTCAGTTATTGCCTTTTCCAGTTTTCTTGGTTCTTTCTTTAGATCCTGGTTTTCTGATACATTTTTTTCACCTTGTCACCGAATTTTGTTATTATATTGATTACAGTTAAGTTTGTGTCTGATAATTTCCATGCTTGGACATCTGGTGAATATATTCTGTTGTCTGTTTTACCCTCAGTTTCTGTCATTCGGTATTGATTCTAGATTACCCGTGAAGCTTTAATTAAATTCTAGACTCCGTGTATGAAGAATGGTAGAGACTCTGGTTCTTTTCCTGCCTTACGAGAGGCTTCTGGCAGGCCCTTAGGGTCAGGAAACAGCACTTTAAAATCCTGAGGGCCGCTCTCCTGCTTCTCCTTTCTCCTAGAGTACTGGTCTTCAGCGTTCCCAGCCGGAAGACTGGTGTCTTTACCAGGTGTTGGCAGCCCCCGAGCTCTTGGTCTTGTCCCCCCCGGTTCCCTGACCCTGCCTGCGATTCTGACGACCTCAGGTTCTCAGCTGCTTGACTCTGCTTAGCTTCTTGGTCTCCCACGTTCTGCTGCAAAGAGGCGAGTGGCTCAGGCAGTTGGGCTCCCCTCTCCGCACCTTCTCGCTGGGATCCTGGTCTCCTAAGTCCTCCCTGCTCTTGATACCTTCAGACACTTGTGTCTTAGAGTTTGCTCAGCTTTTGTAGTTGTTCTTGGCAGAAGGGTTGGCCTGCAGCAAGCTGGTCGGCTTTGACTGGAAACCGAATCTCCTGTTTACAGCTGGCCTTGTTTGTGAGAGGTCTTGGTAGCGATGGTGGGAAGATGTTTAGCTTTGTGATCTGCTCCTTGGAAGACTGGACTGGTTAGGAGATAAACACGGGGAAGATTTATTTATTTTTATTTAAAATTTTTTTTGTCTTTTGAGGGCTGTACCCACGGCATGTGGAGGTTCCCAGGCTAGGGGTCGAATCGGAGCTGTAGCCGCCGGCCTACGCCAGAGCCACAGCAATGCTGGATCTGAGCCGCGTCTGCAGCCTACACAACAGCTCATGGCAACGCCGGATCCTCAGCCCACTGAGCAAGGCGAGGGATCGAACCTGCATCCTCATGGTTCCTTGTCAGGTTCGTTTCTGCACCACGACGGGAACTCCTGGGGAAAATTTAAAGTGATGTCATGGGATGGGTGAGTGAGACACCCTAGGGGAGAGAGTTGAGAGAGGGGAGAAAAGTGCCAGGACTGAGGACTCCCCGGTCCACCCCGAGCTGGGGAACCTGGCGGGTCGTGTGGAATTGCCGGAGGAGAAGGGCTTTAAGGAGAGGGCAGGGTCGGCCGTGCTGAGGGCGAGGGTGGTAGGCGTCTGCTGGATTGGGTGACTTTAAAAAAAGAGTTTGGTGGAACATGGGGCGCAGTCTTACTGGAGCGGGCTCAGGGGTGACCGGGAGGGATTTTGCCTTGCTGAAGGAGAAGCGTGGGCCATGGCCTTGCCGGGGCTTTGCTGTGTGAGAGTGGAGGGCAAGCCGGGGGGCGGGATGTTTTGCATCTCGGAGTTTCTCAGGTGAACCGTCGTGACAGCGGACCTACGACAGGTCATCCGATGAGCAGAGCAACGCCGTTTGCACTTTCACACTCTAAGTCACTGTGGGAGCGAGAAAGTATTTTTAAAAAGTTACTGGCACATCCTTTAGGAAGCTGGTTTACCCATTTGTAAGGCAGGATCATTGAAACTTGTGCAATGAAAGGAAAAAATAGGTCTTACCAAAGTATCCTGCAAGCTGCTTAAAATGTATTCAGTATTTTGAGGAGTTTCCGTCGTGGCACAGTGGTTAACGAATCCGACTAGGAACCATGAGGTTGAGGGTTCGGTCCCCAGCCTTGCTCAGTGGGTTAAGGATCTGGTGTTGCTGTGAGCTGTGGTGTGGGTCACAGACATGGCTTGGATCCTGAGTTGCTGTGGCTGGGGTGTAGGCCGGCGGCTACAGCTCCCATTAGACCCCTGGCCTGGGAACCTCCATATGTGGTGGGTGTGGCTCTAAAAAGACCAAAAAAAAAGTATTAAGTATTTTGAATTTGTGGGAAAATAGTAAAACCTTTAATTGGGAGTAGAAAACACATGACTCTCCATCCTGATTTTTGAAGTTGATCAAACTTAAAAACGTTTCTATAGCTCATGTCCTTCCCCCATGGGCACGATGGGATAGACGTGAGATTCTCGACTGTGTTAGAACAGGAGACCCTTCCGCAAGCACTTGCTTGGGGTCGGTGTCTTCCAGTGTGGTTTAAATAGTAGAAGGCACTCACCTGAGTCCATTCAGTTGGCTAAGAATATTTTGTAATTTACTTGGATAGAGCAGATTTGCTCTTTGCTGACTCAGTGTCACCAGGAGCCCTGTTCAAATAAGGGCCAGTAAGTTCCTGTCCTAAACTTGCAGCAGGGCTATTTTTAATCACTGAGCTCTTCTTTTGAACAACGTATTCCTGTAATTAATAAATAAAACCGGCAGTTGGCTGTAAAACCGAGCATTTTAATGATGATGGAAAAGGGTTTCTTCGTGTCTAGGTAGTCAGTGATCTTTTAAATTCTGGCTTCATCCAGATGTTTGGCAGCACGTCGACACAGCCTGACGGCAGTTTTCTCCTTCACTTTCATGGGAACATATAATACTCTCCGTTTATTTTGGACGGCAGAATTTCCTTTTTCTGTGGACAGATGCGTATGAGACACATGCTCTTCCAGTGGAGTTTGTGGCCCCCTGAGGATTCTCTGCAGGAGGAAATGGCTTGACCTGTTTGGTTGCTATGAAGTAAAAACAATCTTGTTTTCTTTTTTTTTTTTTTTTTTGGGTGAACATCTGGCTTGCGTTTATCATCTTACATTCTGGAGGTTCTTTAAGACTACAGTTTGATCATACGAAGGTCCTTTCGAGCAGTCACCATTGAGCCGTTTCTATGGTTGGTTTAGTGCTAGGGTGGCCTGATAGACTTTTAAAAATACGAATAATATTTTTTTCCCTTTCTATAAAGTGTAGGCGTTCCGTGGCGGCCCAGAGGTTTTAGGATCTGGCATTGTCTGTCACTGCTGTGGTGTGGGTTCCACCCAACCCGGGAATTTTCACCTGCCTTGGGCGTGCCCCCCCCCCAAATATATAACTTTTCAGAAACTGTCGATTTTTTTTTTAAGTTCATTTATTTAGATTTTAATTTTTTTCTGGCCACACCCACAGCATGTACAAGTTCCTAGGCACCAACAGCTCTTGATTTTTAAGCCACCAGATGGGATGGAGCTGGAGTTCCCCTTGTGGCTCAGTGGTTAACGAACCCCACGGGCACCCACGAGGATGTGGGTTCGATCCCTGGCCTCGCTCAATGGGTTAAGGATCTGATGTTGCCCTGAGCTGTGGTGTGGCTCGCAGACCTGGTGTTGCCGTGGCTGTGGTGTAGGCCGGCAGCTGTAGCGCCAATTGGACCCCTAGCCTGGGACCTCCATGGGATAGAGCTCATTTGGGGGCAGCAGGGGAAGCTCTGGTGGCCAGTGTGTCTGGGGTGCCTTGCCCGCCGCCGCCATGCAGCGTGTAGCCCCGGTTGGGCTGAGTTCCAGTCTGCGTAGCAACCAGGCCGCTTTGCTCCCCTGCCCCCTCTCCCTGGCGAAGGCACCTTGATTTGTTCAGGTGTCTGCCCGTTGGGAAGGGGCCCTCATCACCACTAGGAGAGGCTCCTGAGGGCTCTAAAGCAGCGAGTAACCCCATTGTCCTCCTGGAGAAGGAGGGACACGTGAGCCAGGTCTGGCCAGCTTTCTCCTACTTGGAATAAAATGAAGTCTCTTTCCACCTGCTTATAAATCCCTTAACAGCTTCCTTTGGCACATCCTTATGACCCCGTTTATTTTAACACAGAAATATCTTTGAAAATGCAGTCATCAGACGTGGCAGGCATGGGCCATTCAGTGTTCTGGAGAAGACAGGGCTTCCTTTTAGCTCTTCGCGGAGAGGAAATAAAATGATCAAGAATGGCCTTTTCCAAGTTGCGGTAATTAGATTAAAATTTTTTTGAATCGAGACAGCCAGATGAATTCGTTGTTGTTTGTGTTAGAGTATGGGAAACGGGGAGGATTTCGGTGACTTTCCAGTGTGAGGCCTGTTCACACGCAGAGGCTGGATTTCCCAAGTGTGGGAGGACGAGCAATTGCAGACTTTGACTCAGTAGGAGAGGCCCTTCTGAGAGCCAGAACCGTCTAGAGAGTAAAACGATGCCTCTCATTGCCCGCGTAACAAGGCAGAGTGCTCTTGGGAAATGCCGCGTTTCCCCAGGAATCACCGAGTGTCTGCTGTGGCTTCCCCAGAGCGACCTGTTTCTAAAGCTTAGCCTTTTCGTTGAAAATAGTGGCTAAGCACCCCATGAGTCGGATGGCTCCTGCCATGTTTCTCTTTGCAGAAAGCAAAGTCCCGGGCAGGCTCCCCTCCTTGCTCCGGACTGGAGTGGCCTTCAGGTGCTCAGACCAGGGAGCGGCGTCTGGAGGGCGCGTGTGGCCCCCGCTCGCCTGGCGGCCCCCGTGCTGCCTCTGCCTCTCAGATGCCCGGTAACTTGGCCGGACCTGCAGGACCTGAGTATTTTTTTAATGTGGAAAGAACAGAAGCCGAGCTACTTCCCCGGGGCTCTGCTGCTGTCGGTCCGTTGCCGTGCGGTTTTAGGTTTTAAGTCTCTGGGTACAGCCCTGGGTGCGGCCTCCATCCTTTGTCCCTGCCTGGAGGGGCGTCTCTCTCTGCCCGCGTCCCTCCGCGGTCACCGTCCTGGCGGAGAGCAGGCTGTCCTGCGCGCAGAGGTGATAAGACTTGAGGAAGCGTCGGGCTGGTTGGACGTCGGAAACACTAGCTCCCTTTTCTGCTTTCCCTGTGCAAAGTTGAGGTTGGGTGCAAAGAATTTCGCTCTTGAGAGAGTCCCCTGCTAACCTTGTCCTTCCAGCCCCGGGCCTGAGACGGCGCAGGCCAGTCACCGGAGCCGCCCCAGCTGTCTCCCCTCGGAGAGAACGTCCAGAGGCTCTGTAATCACATGAGCTCGGCCTGAATGATTTAATCTTGGTTTTCGAGATCGATCGGTGACTGGGAGTCTCGGGAACACATTTGACAGCAGGGCCATTTCCTTAATTAAAGAATTGCAGACGGCCCGTCAGGGCTGTTCAGCTGTCACTAGCTGGGGAGGAAAGGCCAAGGTCAGGTGGTAAAACTAACCTGGGCATCTCCCCCAATGCCAGAGACGGGGAGTTTTGTAGTGTTAAACCCTTCATTCTTCATTCTATGAGACTGCTTCTACTTTTTTTTTTTTTTTTCTTTTTGCTTTTTAGGGCTGCACCTGCAGCATATGGAGGTTCCTAGGCTAAGGGTCAAATCAGAGCTATAGCTGCCAGTCTACACCACAGCCACAGCCACTCGGGATCTGAGCCTCATCTTTGACCTACACCACAGCTCACGGCAGTGTGGGATCCTTAACCCCCTGAGCGAGGCCAGGGATCAAACCCACAACCTCCTGGTCACTAGTTGGATTCATTTCCGCTGCACCACGAGGGGAACTCCTGTTTCCTACATATTCTGTTGAAGCTCTTTTTCCCTGATGTCCAAGTGTGTCCTGCCCCACCCCCGCCTCTCCCAGAGACTCTTCCGTTCATCCATTTACTGGAACCAGGACCCCCAGGCTGGTCCAGCGCTGTGGTGGACAGCCTGCCGTGGCCCCTGCCTCCTGGTGGGCTTTGTTGGGGTGAATCACGCTGGAGAGAACCGTGCAGCTCCTCCTTCCCAGGGAGCCTCAGGCCTGTGGGGTCAGAGAGGCCCCCTCCCCCGTGTGATCTGTGGGAATTAAGATTTCAGAATCTCTGCCTGTTTGCTCTCCCAGGTCAGCCACTGAAGGATGTTTCAGACAGTTTCGCCAGCTCAAGGCAGAAAACAGCTGTGAGGTTAATGGTTTGTTCTGAGAATCCCAGTGTCTGCTTTCGGTACACTTAGGTTTGTTGAAACACTGGAACTGGTCATTGTTGCTGACATATTTTTAAGCACATGTATACAGCTCTGCTACCTCTAGCCTTGGGGCTCTGTGTCAGTCTCCTTACGCTTCAGTCATATATGGAAAATGGACATTGGAAGAACCCAGGTGAAGTTGTTTAGCCAAGAGTTTATCAGTCCCAAACAGGGAGTTCCCCTGTGGTGCAGTGGGTTAAGGATCTGGCGTTGTCACTGCGGTGGCCAGGTTTGCTGCTGTGATTTGGGTTCGATCCCTGGCCCTGGGTCTTCCGACGCCCTCCACCTGCCCCCCGAACACTCACACAGTCAGGAGACATTGCAGACTGTCCGTCATCAGCAGTCAGCCCCTTGCCCACAGGCGCATGCTAAGCAGAGTGACCCGGCAGGTCTTTGGGGTTTGGGTTTAGGAACAGCCGATGATGGGCCGTATGATTATTGCGTCTTGTCTCCTCCAACGTGGCATTTTGAACATTTCGAATCTATAGAAAAGTTGAAGTAGTGCAGTGAATACTCACCTATCTTTAACCTATTTGCTGGCATTTGGCCACATTTACGTTATTTCTAATATGCCGTACTTTGTAGTTTATCTTTTTTTGGCTGAAGTGCGTGAAGGTGAGTTACGTGTCGTGGAACATGTGTCCCTAGATAACGCCGCGCATTCATCTCCCGTGGACCTGACCCTCCTCGGCGCCCACCCCTGCGATGCTGAAGAGAACGAACAGTAATTCCACGGCGTCATCTCACAGGCAGTCCAGGTTCTGCTCTCCCCAGCTTGTTCTCAACATGTCCTTTGTGGTTATTTTTCTTACCTGTTGTAGCTTCTCGTCAAGGTTCACCCCATGTCTTTAGTCATGTCTCCTCCGTCTTAAAAAAATTTCTTTTTGGTGACAGTGACTTCTTCAAAGAGTCCAGGCTGGTTGCCTAATATCATTATTTGTATCCTACAGTCTAGATTACGTGTTTAAAGAGAAGAGAGGTGTGCTTTGGTTTGGTTTTGTTTTTTAATGTCTTTTTTGCTATCTCAAATAAATACGTTAAAATCACCGACTCCATTCATGGTCAAGGTCACAGTCATTTTTCTTGTTCTTTGGTAAATGCGGATGAGATCGGTAACCAGAAGGAGTTACTAAACGGCTCAGATGTCAGCGGAGTATGTGCGTGGGCGAACTTGGAACAAGTACTCACTGTGGCTTGTTAGACCTACCCCCATATGGAGGTGATTAGTTATCTGGCTCCACATAGCAAAGATTTTATTGTAATATTTGGCCGCGGTTTTACAAAGAGATGCACTTTAGAATGGGAAAACTTAGTGAGACACACTGTTTCCATGCTACGGAAGAGATGCTTTGGCTGCCAGGACGTTGGAGGAAGCAGAGACCCTTTACCTCTCAGGAAGGCGTCTGTGTCGTCTTCCCTCCCTCAGCACTTTGCTATTGGCCCTTACACATTTTTGAACTTGGAGCTGCAGCCGAGACTAATACAGGATCCAGCTGGAAGCTCTTTGTTGTTGTGAATGTGTCCGGCGCTGGTCACAGCACACTCAGTGTTTGAAAATTCGGGGAAGGAAAGGGCAGGCTGGGGAGAAAACGGGGCTCTGAGCAAGTGTCCAGAACGGCGACCGGATTGGGGGGTCTCCCTTC
Source organism: Sus scrofa (assembly GCF_054392235.1). NCBI lineage: Eukaryota > Metazoa > Chordata > Mammalia > Artiodactyla > Suidae > Sus > Sus scrofa. The sequence continues at coordinate 4,847,883 of NC_139385.1, forward strand.
CAGATGCTGGCTGCGAACCCCCCCCAGAGGCTTGGTTTCGCTGGTAGCCGGCCTGGTCCTGGGCGGCGGCTCGGTTTCTCCCTTCGAGCCACGTGCGTCTGCAGCCGTGTAACCCGAGAGCGTGCTGAGGCCGCCGTGGTCTTTTCCTAGGGAGGCAGAGCACGGCACCTGCGAGAACACAGAGGACCAGAGCCGCCGCATGGGCAGCGGGGCCAGGACTCCTCCACGGTCCGATCCCGCTCTGGCGAGGGGACCGCGGTCTGTGCCAGGGGGGCGGCTCTCTCGCCTCCGATCTGTTCCGGAGAACTCACGTTTACGCACCCACCAGAGAGCCAGCACGCACAGAAGCAGCCGTCCAGTAAAAGCAGCCGTGGCCGTGGCGTGTCCGCCTCGAGGTCGTTCCTCTGGAAGCTCTGCATCTCTGACCAGCTCTGTCCTCCGAGGACCGAGGACACGTGGCCACCCTGTGGCTGAAGATGGACCGTGTCTGTGGTGTTGGTGATAAATGGAGCTGTCCTAAGGCTCGTATTTTCACATACGCGTGTGTCTCGAACATTGCGTTTTTCCTTTTTTTGTGTTCAGGAGGTCCGGTGGCTCCGATTTCTTCTAATTGCAGCCAGACATCCTGTCTGGGGGCCGTTCGAGACCCCGCGCTGCCTGCGAAGGAGCCGCACCGTTCTGCAGGGTCGTCCAAGTGGTTCTTTTTGGATTCGGTCTTTATGGACAGGTTTCCTGGAAATTCTATTTTCAGGTGATCTCTTTACACGTTTCCGTGGTTCAGGGCCTTAGCAGTAAACATATTTACTATTCAGCACAAAAGTATGGTTCAGAGTCTTAAGGCTGTACGGACTTTGTCGGAAAAAACCAAGCCCGTGACACCGTAGGGCATAGAAGAGCCGGGGGCTGCTTAACACACTGAAGGGAGCTTCGCGCCGCTGCCCAGGTGCCCGCTCAGTCTGTGCCAGCAGGAGCAGTGTTTAGAAGGAGCCTCACCTATTTTGCACGAGGACACTTCAGTCTCCTGGGTTCTCACACGTTGCTATTTTCTGCCTCCTCCTGAAAGGGACGTTTTTGTAACCCTTCTAGAAACGTCGAGTCTCCTCTACCTCTCTCCTGTCCCAATTTTACTCACAGTCTTTGGGTTTTTTTTTTTTTTTTTTTAAACTTAAGAATAATCTGGAGGAGTTCCCGTCGTGGCGCAGTGGTTAACGAATCCGACTAGGAACCATGAGGTTGCGGGTTCGGTCCCTGGCCTTGCTCCGTGGGTTAAGGATCCGGCGTTGCTGTGAGCTGTGGTATAGGTCGCAGACGTGGGTTGGATCTGTCATTGCTGTGGCTCTGGCGTAGGCCAGCGGTACAGCTCCGATTTGACCCCTAGCCTGGGAACCTCCACATGCCGCGGGAGTGGCCCAAGAAATGGCAAAAAGACAAAAAAAAAAAGAAAAGAATAATCTGGAAAAAAAGAGAATCATGTGGCAGCTTCGTAGCTTTGTAAAGGATTGTTTGCCTCTCAGGAGAGCATGAGGCCCCGAGGTGCTGTTTGAGCTCATGTGAGGAGGCGACCCCTGAACCCGGCGGGATGAGCAGGTGGCTCTTCTTTCTGTGGAAGGAGCCGTCCTTCACGTGACCCAGCAGACTCCCTCTCAGAGTGGACGGTTCCGTGCCGTGGGGAGAGTCACAAAAGGGTCCATCACCTCACTTTGGCGCGTTTCTGCCGCCTCGGAAAGAACCGGGCGTCCTTAGCAGGTTCTGCCCGGCAGCCCCCGGCAGCCTCGGTCTCTGTGGCTTTGCCCGTGGCGGCCGCGACGTGCGACGTGCGTGGGAATCAGCGTCTGGGTTCCTTCGCGCAGCAGGCCGGTCCGTGTCGTCACGTGATCCGTTTCCAGCCTCGTCCCCGTCCTGCCGTGACTCCGCGTGCGGTTCCTGAACCTTCCCTGTGCGGGGGTGGAGGCCGGCTTTGGTTTGGGCCGGGTGGTTGGAGAGATGGTCACGCACCTGTCAGCCGGCGGATCCCTGGTTCGTAACCTGTCGTGAAGGTTTTTAGGTTTGCGTGTGGTTGGTTTCTTCCCCCCGTGGAGAAAGTTGATTTTCAACCTTTTTGTTTGAGGAAGGACTACGCTGAATCCATGTTTTGGGCATGGATCCTTTCCTCTCTAAAAGTGCATGGCTTCAGGGCATGGGTTCAAGAGCCTGAACTTTGCCGGGAGCAGTGCTGAGCTCTGTTAGCAGAAGCAGGGGGTCTGCTCGTCCGGGACTCAGAGCGGCTTTGCTGGTGGTGGACACGTGAGACTGGACTTGGATCCTGAAATTCCAGCAAATGGTAAAAAAAAAAAAAAAAAAAAAGCAAGTGGTAGGAAACTGCGAGCCGTAGAAAGACCGGGCCAGGGACACTTGCCTGGTGCGAGGGGTGCGCTCTGCTGCCCCCCGCCCCGGCAGGCGCCCCCTCTCCTCTCTCCCTTGCTGTTTGAGGCGGGCAGTTGGTCGCATTTGAGCATCAGGCAGACCTTTAGCTACAGAGGCTGAAATCTCTGTGAGGAAAATTGGGGCTCCCTGGGGAGGTATCAGCACCCCAAGCGAAGCTGGGTTTTTTTTTTTTTTTCTTTTTTCCCTTCTGTCTTACAGGGGCTTTTCAGCCTGAAGGCTGCTGCCCTGACTCTTCTCCTGACGTGAAGCCTGCCAGGGATGGAGCTCCACGAACCTTCCCGCCCGGGATGGAGGGATGGAGGGATGGAGGGATGGAGGGATGAGGGGTGGAGGGGATGGAGGGATGGAGGGGGTGGAGGTGATGGAGGGGTGGAGGTCTAGCCAGAGCAGGACGACATTCGGCGCTGGGCCGTCGCGAAGCTGCATCCGACCCGTAAGTGGGTGTGGACGGCGAGAACTTCCGGACAGGTGGAAAACCCAACCACACGCAAGAGAATTTTTCGTACAGAATCTTTGTAGCGGGAAGAGCTGACCCCCAAAGAAAGAGAATCCGGAAGATGGAAGAGCTCTGGAAAGATGGTCGAAGGCCTGAGGGAAGCTGTGCCGTGAGCGCTAGCGTTGGTCTCACTTCCTGCCTCCCTCCGTCCTTGAATCATCCATCGGATGCTGGTGGAAGTGACTGAGGGAAGAAAGGGTGAAAAACCCGATCGTGAGAATTGGGGTCCGGGAGAAGAAACACCAAGGGCTGCCTGGTGACTGGTCCCTGAGAGCTCAGGGCGGGGTTAGGAGGAGCGTAGGAGACCGTGCCAGTGGCTCTGCTGATTTGGGGGTGCGGAGGCCCAGTTTGGCCAGGCGGCCGCAGGCAGCGGGGTGGGTTTGCTCCTGCGCGGCAGCTGGACTCGGAGGCCCGGGGCCACACGTGGCTTCAACGTGCTCGAGACTAGCGCGGCGTCCTCACCTCCGCCATCCCCCCCGCAGCCGTCCTCCCCGGTGCGGTGGGCAGCACCCGTCTATCTGGAGCAGAAGCCAGGCCAGATGGAGAATTACGTGCAGAAACTAGATCACAGAACCAGCAGGACGGATTCCCAGAGAAGCTGGACCACCCGTGAACGGCTGATGCAACTTACATGCGCCTCAGCCCTTCAGCTTACAGACTTGGAGCTGGGAAGAAAGCCCACCAAACCCAGCAGCCTAAGGAGCTCCAGCCGTTGCTTGGGGGGCACACTGGGTCACAGTATTGCTGTTCAGTGATAAATGAAAAGAAAACGTGACATGTTGCCAAAACACAGTGAGGGAGGCAGGTATGCTCTTTGAGGCAAAGTGTCATTTTGGAAAAAAAAAATTATAAAAACTAGAAGTACGTTTCAGGCTGAGTGTGCTTTGTGCTGTTAATAAAATTCAGGGAAGACTCGGAGATAAGTGATTGAAAGACGAGATCAGGCAGATAAAGCGGAACGACTGAGCGGAGAGCAGGAAACGGTAATGACACTGAAGGCATTTGTAGGAAGAGCGTCGTTGCGGGTGCAGCAAGTTAAAGTAGGGCTGTGACCTGAATTAGTTGCTGCTACCAAAACACCGACAGCACAAGCAGGAATCAGAGGTACGACGGGAAAACGTGTCTTTGAGCCGAGAAAACAACAGCTGCCTCTGTGTGTTAAAAGGGCTCACTCGGCTTGGATGGAATGAGTGGAAACAGCAAGTGCGTGCTGGGGAAGTTTTTAAATTTCAAAGATAAAATATCTTACAGACAGCGGGTCGGAAGAGGTGGGGAAAAAGAAAGACAGGGTACACGAAGGAAATAAGGACGATTGTGGGCTTTCCCTGCGGTGTTGCCGGAAGGTAGCAGGGCAGAGGCTGAAAGACCGTAACCAAGAATTAGCTCATTACGCTAATGGTGTTCATTTGCGAAGGCAGCAAACAGACATTCTAAGGTACTGAGACGCCAGGCCAGCACCCCGCCTTTGCTCTTAAGAAGTAGGAGAGCCAGAGTGTTTCCCCCTTCTCTAAGGCCATTTGAGGAGTTCCCGTTGTGGCTCAGTGTTAACGAACCTGACTGGTATCCATGCGGCTGCAGGTTCAATCCCTGCCCTCGCCCCGTGGGTGAAGGCTCTGGTGTTGCTGTGAACTGTGTTGTAGGTTGCACGTGTGGCTCGGATCCCTCATTGTTGTGGCTGTGCCATAGGCAGGCAGCTGTAGCTCCAGTTTGACCCCTAGCCTGAGAACTTGGATATGCTGAGGGCGCAGCTGTGAAAGAGGAAAAAAAAAAATGACTCTTTGCACCTTTTTCTGCTGCCTGTACCTAAAGCTTCCCTGATATTCATCTGTGATTTTTTTTTTCTTGAAAAAAACTTTTTCAAAGATGTACATTCCAGTCCACTAAGAGAGAAATTAAAATAACTCAGGATGGGGAAAGCTGGGACATAAAATAAAACCGACCTTGAATTGAAATCATTTAAACGTCAACTTAAGTCTAAATAATTATAAATTTGGTTACAAGTCAAAATTCAAATGTCATAAATAATTCTTTTTTTTTTTTTTTTTTTTGTCTTTTGCATTTCTAGGGCCGCTCTGGCGGCATATGGAGGTTCCCAGGCTAGGGGTCTAATCAGAGCTGTAGCCACCAGCCTTTGCCAGAGCCACAGCAACGCGGGATCCGAGCCGCGTCTGCGACCCACACCACAGCTCATGGCAACACTGGATCCTTAACCCACTGAGCAAGGCCAGGGATCGAACCCCCAACCTCATGGTTCCTAGTCGGATTCATTAACCACTGAGCCACGACGGGAACTCCAAATGTCATAAATAATTCTTGAAAGAGAAGATATGTAATGAAAAGACCCCCCCCCAATAATTCAGTAATCATGGCAGTAATAATAAAAGTGGATCCAAGTTATTCTAACAGAGGTGGTAGGTTGGGCAAAGGAAAGACCCTGCCTGTTCTTCTTACAAAGGGGACATCAGAAGTTCCCGTTGTGGTTCAGTGGTAATGAACCTGACTGGGATCCCTGAGGACGCGGCTTTGATCCCTGCCCTCATTCAGTGGTTTAAGGACCTGGCATTGCCATGAGCTGTGGTGTAGGCCGGCAGCTGCAGCTCTGATCCGACCCCTAGTCCGGGAACTTCCATGTGCTCCAGGTTCGGCCCTAAAAAAGCAAAAAAAAAAAAAAAAAAAAAAAGCAGGGCGGGGGGATATCAGTGGATTGATTGGCTGCACCCGAGGCATGTGGAAGTTCTTGAGCCAGGGAGCGAACCTGAACCACAGCCCTGACCTGGGGTTTTGTGCATTTCACATCACTGAGGGCAGAAAAACGTAAAGCAGTCTGATCTCGGATAAGGTCCTGTCAGATGGAAGCATGGACCGTGGTCCCGTTTAGTTTTTGTCACTGGGGTTTTTTGTTTTTTTTTTTTGTTTTTTTTTTTTGTCTTTTGTCTTTTTGTCTTTTGTTGTTGTTGTTGTTGCTATTTCTTGGGCCGCTCCCGTGGCATATGGAGGTTCCCAGGCTAGGGGTCGAATCGGAGCTGTAGCCACCGGCCTACGCCAGAGCCACAGCAATGCAGGATCCGAGCCGCGTCTGCAACCTACACCACAGCTCACGGCAACGCCGGATCGTTAACCCACTGAGCAAGGGCAGGGACCGAACCCGCCACCTCATGGTTCCTAGTCGGATTCGTTAACCACTGCGCCACGACGGGAACTCCGTCACTGGGTTTTTGAATTTATTTAGATGATTACCTCTGATAATAAGATAAAGATAATTAAAAGATACTTTGCAGAATCTTGAAGAAGACGCAAACGCCTCGTTGGGGGGGAAGGGCTTCGTGGGAGCTGATCCGTTTTGTGAAATGTTTTTCTTAGAAATTGAGGTCCCCAAACCACTGGGAGATAGGTTTGCACAGATCTTCTGGAACGTCTGAGAGGCAGGAGGGCCTGAGGAGGAGAGCAGGTGGGAGGGGAGGGAGGAGACCAGGGTCTGGCGGGGTCTCGCACAGGTGCACCGTGTGAGGGCGGGGGGACCGAGCATCAGTGGCCCTCGGGGAGGAGCCAGCTTGGGCGGGACCCGAAACTTAGCATCTGGAACACCTTCTTTAAGAAGCATCATACAACATTGAGGCGAAAACTTGTTTAGAATGAAAAAGAGGTCACCACTTTGACGTTTTTAAAAAGCTTATAAAACCACAGATAAGTCAAAACCCCGAAAGCCCCCACCATTCATTTCTCTCCTTGGCACAATTTCCTTTCATTTTTGGTTGCCCACCCTAGCTGATGGAGAGCCTCTTCACGGGACAGTAATTTTGTATTTTGCTGTAAAAGGAATGGAAAGATGATCCAGTCTGTCCTCTAGAATGGCTGGATGAACATTTTAAATGATTGATAATTTGGGAACGTTTTTTCCCAAGATTTTGACCATCAGAGTTTTAAGTTTGTATTGTAATATATGATTTTTTTTTTGCCACTTTAAAGCTTTTACTAATCACCTTTCTTTCAGTTTTTGGTTTTAAATTTGACCAGGATACTTTGTTCACATCATATTTGAATTTTTGAACGATAACATGTTCTGAAAAAATATATACAAGATTATTTTAAAAGTAGTACCCCTGAAGTTCCCTTGTGGGGCAGTAAGTTAAGTCTCTGGCATTGTCACTACGGTGGCTCGGAGCCACTTCTGTGGCAAGGGTTCACTCCCTGGCCCGGGAACGTGCTTGTGCTGTGGGTGTGACCGAAAAATAAATAAAAAAATGAAAGTAATGCACCTGCACGTGCAGTTGAAATGCCGAAAACAGTTGTCACTACCAGGTTGCGTCGAGTTACATAGTTGAATCGTGACTTGTCGACGAGCAGGTTTGGGATTTTGTCACCCTGCAGCCGTTGTGAGTGCCGTCTTAGCTGTCAGGTCTGACGCTGCCACACTGCATCCGGACGAGATGCACCGGTTACGGCGTGACGCCCTGGGCTGCATCAGACACGCAGCTTCCCCGCAGACCCACCTGCTCGCTCGGGACTGCAGGTTTAGAACCTCTACACAGAGGCATTCTCATGCATCCCATTTTTCACCGTTAACGCCAAAGGGGAGAAAAAAAAGAAAACGGGGTGTATTTATAGGCTTACATAGTGTGGTCATCAAGCTTATGCCTAACGGAGAGCATTTCCATTCTGATTAGACTTCCGGGAGAATCCAGCCTTCTCTTTAAAAATTTATATATCCGACGGGAACCCTTTTCCACAGATGGCCCTTCAGTTCAAACCTCATTTCTCCTCCCCTAACTAAGCTCACCTTTGAGGTGTTGGGCCCTGGAAGACCTCGTCCTAGTAAAATAGCACCTCTGCCGTCCACCGCGGGCAGGTTGCCCTCGGGTGAGGCGCTGCAGGGCGCCTGGAGTCACTGGTCCATGCGCTCAGATGTATTCGGCAGAAGTGGCTGAAAGCCACATAAGTACATCCCACGGAACCCGAGCGAAACACGTCTTGGACTCAGGCTCCCCCTGCGGGTCCCTGATGCCTGCCCCTTAGACCCCAGCCTGCCAGGAGGGGAGGGGAGCAGCAGAGCCGTGTCTCGGCCCAGCCCGCCTGCGCCACTGCCACCGCCACCGTGCTCCTGTCCCGCGCTCCAGCTCCTGCGCTCCTTCGCTTCCTGGTCACTGCTGGCCGGGCCTCGGTCCAGGGGCAGCCTTTCAAGGTGTCTCCTCATCCCTGCTCTTCTCGCCATCAGCAGGTGCTTTCACGCCCAGAGCAGAGAATCCTGAACGTGCTCTAGTTCTCTGTTCCTTCTCAGGCCACACCGAGGGCCCAGGCTTGCTGGCTGGGCACGTCAGGAGGAGAAGCGACTTTTGAGCACCTCGAGTTGGGCCCTGGGGCGTCCCCGGGAGGCTCGGGGATCACCTCCGGGCCTGCAGGGACGGGGCCGAGGGAGGGCGAAGGTGGCTCCCACCTGGGTCCGGCTTGGTTCTTCCCGTGGCAGCCCCAGGGCGGTGCCCTCTGTCCACGCGGGATCCACAGCAGAGCAGGAGGGTGTCTGTTGAGCCTGCCCGAGAATTCCTCCTCCCTCTTTTTCTTTCTTTCGTTGGTTCTCTTTCTTTCCCTTCCTTTCTCTCTCTCTCTGGCCGCACCTGCAGCATGTGGACGTTCCTGGGCCAGAGAGGATCCCAGTCCCAGCTGCGCCCTAAAGCACAGCTGCCAGATCCTTCAACCCCCTGTGACGGGCCAGGGATCGAACACGCAGCGACCCGAGCCCGGGCGTTGCTGTAGTTGGGTTCTTCACCCACTGTGCCACAGCAGGAACTCCCAGAATTCCTTCTCTTCAGAGCTGCTGGCTCCGTTGCCGAGCTCACCGCCTGGGGCTGTCCTCGAACACCCGGAAGCCTGGGCCGGGCAGCTTCCTGTGCTCACGGGAAGGTAGCTTTCCTCCGTCCTCCTTCCTTTGGGGGAAGACATGTTTGGCGTGTCAGGGCACACACACGAGCCTGTCCTGCTTCTTAGAAATACTTCTTTTTTTTTTTTTTTTTTTTTTTGTCTTTTTGCTATTTCTTTGGGCCGCTCCCGTGGCATATGGAGGTTCCCAGGCTAGGGGTCGAATTGGAGCCGTAGCCACCGGCCTACGCCAGAGCCACAGCAACACAGGATCCGAGCCGCGTCTGCAACCTACCCCACAGCTCACGGCAACGCCGGATCCTTAACCCCCTGAGTGAGGCCAGGGATCGAACCCGCAACCTCATGGTTCCTAGTTGGATTCGTTAACCACTGCGCCACGACGGGAACTCCTTAGAAATATTTCTTTTGGTTTCTTGTTATGCTTACAATATTGATTCATGCAGTTAAAATGGAAAATGTAAGTTGTTATCACTGCTTTTTCTTACACTTTGGCCTTTTCGTTTAATTTCCCGGAAGTCACTCCATGGTGGTACACCCACACGCATGTTGGAACTCCTCCTCACTTGTTAAAAACAGCTGCATAGTATTTCCTTGTGTGGTTGTCCCGGTTTATTTAACCAGCACCTAATCTTTTGATATGTTGCAGTGAATATGCCCATTTTTGCAGATTTCTCTGAGAGAGAAATTTCTGGACGTGGGAGTCCAGATCCAAAAGAAATGTTGGTGACATGACCAGACTTCCCTCCACACCCATGTGCTGTTTCTGACTCCTGCCAGCCAGGTGGCAGAGAGCCTGGTCCCTGCAGCCTCATCGGCAGGATGCTGGCTGGCCATCTCGGGGGTTGTGACAGCCTGGTGGTGCAGAGGTGGCATCTTGGTGTGGTTTTGCTTTGCTTTCCTGTCCTTGTGCCCATGTGTCTGTTGGGTTACGAACTGGCCTTTTCCTCTTCAACTTCGAAGGTCCTTCTTTGTTAAGGGGGTTCGTGCCTACGAATTGCAGATGATACCTCTTTGCCATTTCGCCTGTGATTTTGCTTCTGACTGTTTGTTTGTTTTGTCTTGTTGCCCTGAAGATCTGTTTTCTGAATGCAGCCAGAGGCATTTGTTTTTTCTTTTGTGGCGTCTGCGTTTTGAGTCATACTTGGAGATGACTTCTCCATTCCACGATTATAAAAGAATGTTGTCTGTTTTATTTTACGGGTTCCCTTTCTATTCTTAAGCCTTTGAACTCCTTGGAGTTGGTTTTGATGCATGGGGTGAGGTATACATACAGCTTTATCTTTTTTTTTTCCCAAGAGACTCTATTGTTCCAACACCGTTGATTAAAAAGTTCATCTTTCCCTTGCTGCCTTTGTCATAGACTAAATTTTCACCTGATTTGACCCTTTCTGGACATTCTCTTCTGTTCCATGAGACTCTTATGTAGATACTGCTTGGTTTTCCTTCCTCAGAGGCCATGCTACTTGAATGTTGCTTAGAGTTAGTTTCCTCCCCCTTCTTCTTTTTTTTTTTTTTTTTTTTGGTCTTTTTGCTATTTCTTTGGGCCGCTCCCGCGGCATATGGAGGTTCCCAGACTAGGGGTCTAAACGGAGCTGTAGCCGCCGGCCTACGCCAGAGCCACAGCAACGCGGGATCGTTAACCCACTGAGCAAGGGCAGGGACCAAACCCGCAACCTCATGGTTCCTAGTCGGATTCGTTAACCGCTGCGCCACGACGGGAACTCCTCCCTTCTTATTTTTCTTTTCAGAGTTTTCCCGGCCAATTTTGTTTGTTTTTCCTTATGATCTTTACTTCGTGGTAGCTTTGATTTGCATTTCTCTGATAATCAGGGATGTTGAGCGTTTTTCACGCGCTTATTGGCCTTCTGTCTACTTTGGAGAAATGTCTATTCAGGTCTTTTGCCCATTTTTCCATTGGATTGTTGGCTTTTTTGCTGTTGAGTTGTATACATTGTTTGTATATTTTAGGGATGAAGCCCTTGCCAGTTGCATCATTGGAAACTATTTTCTCCCATTCTCTAAGTTGTCTTTTTTTTTTTTTTTTTTTTTAAATGGTTGCCTTTGTGCTGTTCCATTGCAATTGAGGTATTTTTTCCATTTTATTTCCATTTTATTATCTAGTTATTGTTTGGATTTATGAAAGCTGTTGATTTCTGTATGGTTGCATCTCACTAGCTTACCAGATTATCTTACTGATTTTAGAAACGTAGCTTTTTGGTTGGGTCTCTTGGATTTTCTACTTCTGCAGTCATTTCTTTGGCAAGTGATAATTTTATCTCCTCCTTTCCAGTTTTTATTCTTGAGATTTTAGTCTCTTGTCCATTTGCATTGGCCCCGAGTTCTGTTGGAAAGTGTTCATTTTGAGACACTAGGGAGCCCTCCATATGGAGACAGTTTTGAAGCTTAGGAAAGAGAACAGGGCTGGGAATCACATTTGCAAGTCATGAACGGAGATGAGAGTTGAGACAGTGGGAGCCTGTGTATTTGCTGAAGGAGAACGTGCAGTGGGGGCAGGAAACAGAGCAGGGGACAGATCGGTGGCCGCTTGTGGGTGTTGATGGGCAGAGACCACAGAGGACAGGAAGGAAAGGCTGGCTGGCGTTCTGTCTTTCTTTTTTCTCCTTTTAAATAGATGTGATCTGGGGAGCGGTCTTAGATTCACAGCAGAATTGAGCAGGAGGTTCAGGGGTTGTTTGTATACCTGCCGCCTCCCCCCTCTGCTCTGGACAGCCCTCAGGGATGGTCCACCTGTTACTGCTCTTAAAACCGCCTGTCGACACATCACCCACTGGCCCCAGTTTACGTTCGGGTTTGCTCCCCGTGTCAGATCTTCTGTGCGTTGGGACAGATGTGTAATGAATGAGGTGGATCCATCCTAGTACCATACAAGATCGTTTCACCAAAGGGCTTTTCTTTTTAAATTTACTTTTGCTTGCTCAGTATGCTTGGCCATGTTGTAGGCTATTTACATTATGCTGCTGTTGGTATTTCTTTACAAAGCACAGCTGCCTCCATTAGCCTCTGCTGAACTGCATCTTGTCCATTAGCAGTCATTTCTTTAATCTTTCAGTATTTTTCCCTCAGCCCTTTTACTTGTTTTAAAACAGCGGTAAAGAGATTCTTTTGGTGGAAATTGTTTAAACAATTACCTGCAGGAAGGAATTATGCTTGAATGGGAGCCCGAGGGTGGTTTCTTTTGGTTACAAATGAAGCAGTTAAAATAGATATTAAGATTCACAGTGTTTCTCTGATTTTCTTGGAAGTGAATTTAAAAAGAAATTCTTTTAAAAAGAATACAACTAGGAGTTCCCTCTGTGGTGCAGCGGTTTAAGGATCTGGCATTGCTGCAGCTGTGGTGTAGGTGGCAGCTCCAGCTTGGATTCCATCCCTGGCCTGGGAGCTTCCATATGCCATGGGTGTGGCCAAAAATGAAGGAAAAAAAAATACAACTAACTCTTAAAACATTAATAGCCCACTCTTCCGGTTGGAACAAGGTTCTTAGCCATTTTCCTGGGTTCGAATGATGCTCAACCTCAGAAGGTTGTCTGAGATATTTAAGATGTATTGTCTTCTTTTTTTTTTTTTGGTTACACCCATGGCACATGAAAGTTCCTGGGCCAGGGATTGAACCTGTGCCGCCATAGAGACAGTGCTGGATCCTTAAACCACTGTGCCACATCGAGAAGTCCAAAAATGTATTTTCTTTTGTTAGAATGTTAGAATGAGTGAAAGCCTTGCTGTCTTTGCCTGAAGCCACCTGTATACCCACTGCTAATCTCAGCCAAACTGACGCCACCCTTAGACTCTTGCAGCGCCAGGTGAAGGCTTCTGTGCACGTAGCTAGACTCATGTTCTCTCTGGGGTTTGCCTCTCTTGCCACCCCCGGAAGTTGGCTGACTTTTGAGATTTAGGAAGAAATAAAGATAAGCTTATAAGTAGTCAGATTCCTGTGCACTGCTTGGACACATGAGTGGAAGCTTTTTTTGGGGGGGTGGTGCTTTTTAGGGCCACACCTGTGGCATATGGAGGTTCCCAGGCTAGGGGTTGAATCGGAGCTGCAGCTGCTGGTCTACGCCACAGCCACAGCAATGAGGCATCCAAGCCCCATCTACGACCTACACCACAGCTCACAGCAACACTGGATCCTTAACCCACTGAGCTGGGCCAAGGATTGAACCCATGTCCTCATGGATACTAGTCAAGTTTGTTAACCACTAAGCCACGATGGAAACTCCCCATGGGTGGAACTTTCTCACTGGCAGAAATTCTTGTGGGAATAAAAAGTGTGTTTTTGTTTTTATTTATTTATTTTGTCTTTTTGCTATTTCTTTGGGCCGCCCCTGCGGCATCTGGAGGTTCCCAGGCTAGGGGTCGAATCGGAGCTGTAGCCACCGGCCTACGCCAGAGCCACAGCAACGCGGGGTCCGAGCCGCATCTGCAGCCTACACCCCAGCTCACGGCAACGCCGGATGGTTAACCCACTGAGCAAGGGCAGGGACCGAAGCCGCAACCTCATGGTTCCTAGTCGGATTCGTTAACCACTGCGCCACGACAGGAACTCCTGTTTTTATGTTTTTTAATAGAAATCAGAGAACCATGTAGGTGAGAGGTGGGTGCTGCCTCTGCTCAGCTCATTTCATCAACAGATGTGGGTCATGTGTTTTCTGAGCCTCTGTTGCTGGGGACATGGGCTGTCCTGGGAAGAGCAGGCCCCCGGGGTTCTGCTGCACAGTGGAGGAGGGCACAGGGCACTCGGATCCTGAAGGAGCCTCCCGGCCTGGGGGCTTCACCACACGCTCTGTGTCAGAGGGGAAGTGACCGAGTTGGCGGTGGCAGGACGCCGCTCGCTGTCCTGTTCCTTGACTGCCGGCGGCGTCTGAGTTTTCATCTGTCAGGTGACCACGTGTGAGGCAGGGTGGCAGGCTGTGGGCGTGGCCGGCGTGGGGCGGAGCCAGGACACGTGGTGGCGGAGGCCCTTGGGCAGAAAGCGTCCTGACGGCGCGGGCACCAGCGCAGACGTGATGGGGTGCGTGGTAACCGAGCCTCGAGAAACGTGTAGCTTGTCCCCGGTGTGGCGAGGGACACCCCCGAGCTCAGCAGAGCCGCGTGGTGGGCTGGGAGCAAGGCGAGGCGAGGGGCCTGGGGGGCCATGGGCTGGGACGCGTCCCTTGGGACCAGATTAGAGGCACTCAGACGAGGCACGGGGGGCTCTCGCTCCTGCGCTGAGGGTGGGAAGGGCCCGTGGAAACGGAAGGCCTTCTTCACTGGCTTGGGCCGCGTCCCTTATTTTTCCAGCGCGTCCCTTGAGCCCTGTGATCGCCCATCTCGAGGAGGCCCGCCCTCTCCTGTGTGACGACCTCTTTGAGCCAGGGGTTCCTTGGTCCCGCCCTGCTCTGTTAGTTTGCACCGAACTCTCAGCTCTTCTTCGCTGAGCACAGCTGCTTGGCGGGGTCGCCAGGTCCCGCGCCCCCAGGGGGTTCCAGTCTTAAGTACAAGTTGTGCTGAAACCAGCCCCCCTCCTTGAGCGTCCGGGCCTTGAGGTTGAGCCTGAGTCATGCTTGCGTGTTGTCCTCCGCTTTGGGGCTTTTGGTGTCCTCTCCTGCCCCAGACCCGGGACACCCAGGGCGTCCTCTAACAGCGAGGCCCCGGGGCCTCTCTCCTCCTCCTCCTCCGAGAGGCTCCTTGGCCCGGCTGCAGATGGGACCAGGGGAATGTGAGTTCCTGGAAAGGCAGACCTTGCTCAGCACCCAGAAGGTACTTTGATTCTTCTCCCAGGGCCGCGAGTGTCCATGCTTGTCTGACGTTTGCATAGCTGGGAGGCTGACTCACGGAGCTGCGCGGCGGCTCTCCAAGGCGCGAAGGTTGGCCCTGCCCGGCTCCCGCTGCACGTAGCGCTGCACGTAGCGTGGTCAGGGCCCCTGAGTCGGGGCTGCAGGCGGGATGGTAACTCTGATCAGCTCGGTGATTCAGAAGGAGGACTGCGTAGTGCAAAGTCGAGGTCGGTAAGAAGGCCTTGAAATAGGGTAGGAACTGGGACCAGAGACGAAGAGGCGGGTGGACTACCTCAAACGGAAACTGGTTCCTGAGGTAGTGACAGGTTCTAGGATCTGGTGACCCCTTGGATATGGGCCAGAGTAACTCCAAGCGTGTCTAACTTGACCCAGAGTGAGGACTTGAATCCGGGCGGGGAATGGGACCGACAGGAGGGGTAGAGGTCAAGAGGATGGGTTCGTTTCTGGACACGGGCTGTTTCTGTAGGGTTTCCTGGAGCAGGGGTCTGGCAGCCAGTTGAATACAGTGCAGAAAGTAGCACCTCGGAGACAGTTGAGGTCGTGAAGGCGTTGAGGTGTCCAGAGAAGCTGGGGTGTGGCGGAGCACGTGGGTGCCTGGGGGACGGGGTTTTAGGAGCAGCACCACTGAAGGAGCTTGGCCAGAAAGGTCTGGGCTGCCTGGAGGCTGCAGTGGACGGAGAAGTGAGGGTGGAGGCGGTGACAAGTGGCTTCGGGTGACCAGAGGGAATCTTTGGGAAGACCCCGGGGAGGTGACCGGACCTGCAGGAAGTCTAGGAGCCACGCCCAGAAAGCTGAGGGCAGCGACAGGAAGCTGGGCCGGGGGAGCTGTCCTGGGGGAGCTGTGCCCCAGGCGGGCGGCCTGCTCAGGTTGCCCTCTGGCTGCTGCGGCGACTGTCACCACCGGGTCCTGGTGGCCGCTGGCACCGGTGAGGCGATCTCTACACGGTCCTTTTTTTTGGCAGGCCCTGCGCTCTTTCTTGGTGGTCTTAGAGGAAGATGAAATGGAGAGGGGGAGGCAGGGCTGCCAGGAGAGACCCGGGCCCCAGGCTGGGCAGCGAGAATCCGAGCGCTGGATCCCGGGCCTCTGGCCCCTCCTGCAGCTGCAGCTCCCGAGGCCTGCCTGCCTCTGGCTGCTGTTCTCCCAAGATCCGAGAACTGATTTGCCTCCGGTTTGTTTTAATTGTCAGGAATGTGCTTATGTCTGGGTTGGATTAAAGGGCGGTTGAGTTTATCCAGGATTGGCTCTGGCAGCGAGTCTGGAAGGGCTGGAAAGCAAGGGAAGGTTGGAAACAGTGCATCTCGAGGCAGGTCGGGGAGGTGAAACCTCGGGGGTGTGGAGAGACCAGGAGACAGGCAAGTTTTAGCCGCGGGTGCAGGCGGGGGCGAGAAAGCCCAGCGGCCAGATGGTTCCCGGTTAGGCTCAGAGGAACCTGAGGGTTAGGAGTCTGGAGCGGGACCGTGTTTTGAGGCTTTTCGGGGACAGCAGTGAGGTGTCCTCGCAGTGTTTGAACAGGGAGGTGATTCCTACCTTAGGCTCATAGCCTGTAAAGCCAGCACCGTCTCCCCCTCCGAAGGCCACAGATGGCTGGCTGTGCAGCAGCAGAGGGAAGGATGGCTGTGTCCCCGCCGGGCCGGAGGCAGAGCTGCCCCGCGGTCCGGCTCGGTGAAGACCCCGTGTGCAGCAGGTGTTAGCGGTGGACTTGGTGTGGGTGCGGTGTTTCTGTGGAGCGGCGAGGGCATCTGGGCAGGACCGTGACGCCCTTGAACTGTCCCGCCCGCCGTTCAGTCGCCTGCCCACACTTGGAGGTGGGAGAGGATGTGATGATGTGTTAGTTGCCGGTACCGGTTCCCTGGGGTAGGTTCCTGTTTGTCTCTGAATTGATGGGTCAGCATTGAAAGCAAAGAGCGTGTGCTCAAGGCAGTTGTATTTCTTACTGCAAATGGATAACCAGGCTGATTTGAAACATACATTTTTTGAGTGTGACTGTTGCGTACAAGGACCTGGGAGGTGGGCCGACTCCTGGCGCACAGACAGACCCCATCTCGATGTCATGTGAGCCGTGAGACGTTTCTCTCGTGCTGCAGAGCCCTCGAGTCTCTGCTCGGACCGTGTCCTTGCCTGGAAGCAGCTTCTCGTCAGCGCCCTGCGCCTCACCTGCCTGGCTCCGTGTCCAGGTCACCTCCTCCGCCCTCCCTGACCCTCAACCCGAGTTTCCTATCGTTCTGCCTTTCCCCTCTGCACCTTACTGAGGTTTTGTGATATGAATCATGTGTGTATGAGGGTGGGGTGGGGTGGGAGTTGGCGCTTTTCCTTACCGGCCGGGAAGGGTAAGCTGGGCAGCGGCTGTGGCTTTGTCGCTGTGCGTGGCCCCTGCTGCAGGCACAGCCCCTGCTCCAGAGCAGGTGTTGAGTAGGATTTGCTAAATGAATGGAAGCTAAGAAGAGGCCTAGAGAAGGGCCCCCAGGACCGGGCCTGGCACCCCGAGGGGCGAGGGGCAGCCCTGCCGAGGGCTGAGAGCAGCTGTCTGTGACCCGTGGCATGCCACATGTGACCTGCTCAGCCGCGGAGTAACGTCTTATTTTAAGGTGGAAATAGCGTTATCGATTTTCTTTTTCTTTTTTTTTCTGATCGTGAAAGTACAAGCTCCTAAAAGTTTTCAGAAAATTGCAAAGAAGAGACTGAAAAATCATCTCTCATTCTGTCATGATCACCATTTTGGTGTGTTCAACTTGACTTTTCTGTGAGTGAATATGTATATTTTTCAAAACGGGAGCCAAATTCTCTGTACCTAGGGTTTCCTCCCAGCCCTTCTCGTGTCATTACATGGCAGACATCCGTCAGCGTCGGCGAGAGCCACACTGTCATTGGTTGGCCGTGTGGCGTTGTCGTTGGCGTGCCAGCCGTGGCTCCTCTTGTGAACACAGGGTTTTTCGCCGTGGAAATTGCACGGTGAGAAACAGTCTTCAGATGGGGCTTGCAGGCCTCCGGGACTGCACTTCCCTTGAGCCTAGTGGCTGGTAGACTAGAATGCAGATTGGGATGGCGGGTGTTTATTTTTGACTGGGTCTGTCTCCTTGGGGTTTGCATTCGTCATCGATGCCCTCTGCAGATCCAGACACCACCAAGAAAGTACCCCCTGGCCCCCCAGTAGAATGGGAGTAGGTATTGTTAGTTTTAGGTGCCTGAGGCTCTGCTTTAAGGGGGAGAAACTCCTTGTAAGTGTCTAGGTGAAAGGTGTTAATAGTAGTTAATACAATAGTAGCAGCAGCAGCAAGAGTGCCACTGGTCAGTGGTTAATTGCGGCGTGCCAGCCGCTGCCCTAGCACTTGGAGGGGGCATCGTAGCTCCTTGCCGGTTCTCACAGCAGTCCTCGAGATAGGCCTGCCAGCCCCTCCGTGCAGACGAGGAATCTGAGACTTAACCAGATGCAGTAACTCGCACAGGCTCACACGGGAGGAGCTGAGCTGTGGCCCCTGGCCTGCCCGCGGCTGGGCTCCGCTTGGTGACCACGTGCGCCCCGCTCCGCGCGCCTCCCAGGAAAACGAGTGCTCCATGGCGGTAGCGAGGTACAGTTTCTTTATAAGCTAAACGAGGCATCATATTTTTAAAAATAGAAGCAGGCATGCTGTAACGTTTGGGGGAGTGTGTGTAAAATTAAGACGTGGCCGCTCTTACCGCCTTGGCGGCAGATGGTAG
Organism: Sus scrofa; assembly: GCF_054392235.1. Taxonomy (NCBI): domain Eukaryota; kingdom Metazoa; phylum Chordata; class Mammalia; order Artiodactyla; family Suidae; genus Sus; species Sus scrofa. The sequence goes on from NC_139385.1 coordinate 4,866,163, forward strand.
CACCCGGCTGAGACAGGTCGGTCAGGGCGCCCTGGTGCCCGGCTGCCTTCAGCCGGGTGTTTCCTCCTTGCACTCCCGCCTCTCTTTTTCTCTGGCTCCGTCAAGTTTCACCTCCTGTTCCTCCAGCCTGCACTCTTGCTGGACAGCTGCTAAACATCTGTTGCTCGGCGCTGAGACGTGCGGTGGGCGTGTGTACACGGTGGCTCCGTCTCCTGCTGGAATCCGCTCCCGGAGCCTTCAGAGCGAAGGGGCCGCGTGGCCCTGGGCAGCGTCTTGTGTCCTCGCTGTCCCCACAGCCGCAGGGGCTCTGCATGACCCATAAAGACGCCTCTCAGAACTGAGGGACCTTTTGCCGTCACAGGAGTAAGGAAAAGACCAAGACGAGGCGACGGAGGAGGAGGAAATCTATTTAAAAGGGCGGGTTTGACTCTCTGACGGCGCCTCCGGTGTTGGGCGTGAGGGGACCGTCTGTGGTCTGGGCCGAGGGGGTGGAGTGGGAGGCAGGTCTCGGGACAGCCCGGATCTCCAGCAGCTAAAATGTTAAGGTCGAGCCTGGCTCGGAGGCAGATAAAAGTTCCTTTGCCTCCTCTCCTTGCTTTAAAACTGTTCATTTTTAATTTTTAAGGTCATGTGCCGGGGGCGTTGGGGGACACACACTCACACACACACACACACACACACTCTTTGCTACCAGCCTGGCTCTTTCAGCCTAGCCTGACCCCTGAATCCTGCCTCCCACACAGCTTGCGAACTCGAGTCTTTGCTCACAAAGACTGCTCTCCAGCCCTTCTCCTCCCTCCGAAGTGCTCCGTGTTTGGCCCGAGCGTTTGGAACAGAGCTGGGCTATGGGGCATGTTCGTGAGTGTGCGCTGCTGTCCTGCGGGGCTGGAGCGTGAGCTCCAGAGCAGATGCGTGTGACCGCGGAGCTGCCCTCGAAGCCGTTCCCAGTGTGCCCTGTGATCTGTTGACGGTGCCTCTTTGGCACGGGGAAGAGGTGGCGGGCAGTGGTTCAAGAGAGGGAGAGGAACGGAGGCTCAGGAAGGCAGGTCCTTAGGCCTTTCCTCTGTGAGCCGGGGTGCGGCCCCGCCAAACCCTAAATCAGGCTGGAAAACAAGGGGAAGCTTCACGTGTCCCCAGTCATCGTTAATACATTTTTGTTTAAATAGGAGACGCTGAGTCAGAGTGAGCCCGAGCACCGATCCGCTCGTTGAAGTCTCCCACATTTTCCTGATTAAAGAAACAGACCCCGAAGCAAATCGGAGGCTCTTGTTTGCCGCAAAGTTAGCGTTTTTATATCCTGGTTCAGCCGAGGTCCCACTTGTTCACATTCACGGTGGAATTTTCTGCTGGGGGATCCTAACATTTTGAGGAACGTTTTCAATAAAGTTTATGAGATGTTTTCGTCTTGGAAGATGTGCAGAGACCCTGACAGCCCCCTCGGGTGGAGAACTACAGATTTACTGCTTACGGAGAACTTAGTTGATGGACATGCTTCCCTTTGCAAGCCCTGGGAAAACCTCCCCAGGCGCCTTTTTTTTTTTTTTTTTTTTAAATGGCTGTACTTGTGACATACAGAACGTTCTGGGGCCAGAGATTAAATCTGAGACGCAGCTACCAGCTACACCACAGCTACAGCAGCGCTAGATCCATGCTTGGACCTGAGGATTGAATGTAGTGACTTGAGCTGTTGCAGTCAGATTTTTTTTTTTTTTTTTGTCTTTTCAGAGCTACACCCACCGCATATGGAGGTTCCCAGGCTAGGGGTCCAGTCGGAGCTGCAGCTGTTGGCCTGCACCACAGCCACAGCCACGCCAGATCTGAGCCACGTCTGCGACCTACACCACAGCTCATGACAGCGCCCCCCCACTGAGCGAGGCCAGGGATCGAACCTGCCTCCTCACGGATGCTAGTCATGTTCATTAACTGCTGAGCCACGACGGGAACTCCTGCGGTCTGATTCTTAACCCGATGCGCCCCAGCGGCAATCGCGAACCTCCCCAGCCTTGTGCTTTGGAGGCAGCTGTCCGTGTGGGTGGCACCCGTCCTTGGTCCGTCTTTACTGGGAACGTTTCCAAGTCTAATGATTGTTGTAGGTTTCTGCCACAGACCCTTTGCTGAGGTTAAGAACTCTTTTATTTTTAGTTTACCACATTTTTTTTTTTTTTTTTTTTTTTTTTTAATCAGAAAGGGCTGTTGAATTTCACCAAACGCTGTTTTCCCCTATTTGAGACAGTCTTGTGTTTTTCATTAGGAGCCTTTCGGTACTATTGGACTTTTATTTTTAAAAAAGCTGTTTGCAGGAGTTCCCATCGTGGCTCAGCGGAAACGAATCCAACTAGGAACCATGAGGTGGAGGGTTTGATCCCTGGCCTTGCTCAGTGGGTTAAGGATCCGGCGTTGCCGTGAGCTGTGGTGTGGGTTACAGATGCGGCTCAGATCTGGCGTGGCTGTGGCTGTGGTGTAGGCCGGTGGCTACAGCTCCGATTCGACCCCTAGCCTGGGAACCTCCATGTCCCGAGGGTGTGGCCCTGAAAAGCAAAAAAAAAAAAAAAAAAAAAAAAACAAAAAAACCCAAAGAAACAAACAAAAAAACGAAACCACAGCCATTTGCACAGTGTATCTTCTCACCCGAGGCTTAGAGCTGCTTTGAAAAGCGGACTTCGTAGCTGTGTCACTACCTGAGTTTTTCCTTGAATTTGATTTCTCCTTCCCTCGGTGCCTGTCTCCTTTCCTGCGGTCCATTTTGAGGGGATTTCAGCACTTAGAGGCCAGTGCCTTCTTCTTTTCTCAGAAGCCTCGCCTCTCATTTCCTGGGTTTAAAGGCCGGGAGCATCACGCCTCTGCCAGGCTGCCCCTTGACCAGCCTCGGGGACTTGGAGAAGCCGCCCTCCTCGCCCAAGTTGTGCTCGCCCGTCAGGGACCTGAAGCCGGCGCGGTCCTGCCCGGCCCCTGGGAGACCCTGACTCTCAGTCAGAGCTTGGAATCGCGTCAGGAAACCCAGCAGCTCCGGCTGAGGTTTCAGGAGGTGACTGGAAAGTTCGCAGGACCTCCGCCACAGAGGAGCTGGAAGCATCTCTGGGCTTTCCGACCTCACCTTCCCTCCGGGACTGTGAGATAAAACCACATGCATTCCACCCCACTGGGCTGCTTTGCCCTAAAATAGCATGCCCCCCCCCCCATTAAACCCCTCGAGCATCCTGCCCTTTAGAAGTGTGTGAACGGGAAGTCGTCTGCCCGCGACTGCGCTGTGGTCCGGGCTTCCCGGCAGGGAGCGCTGGGGACCGTTGCAAGAGGGCTGGGGGTGTGGTGGGCGTGGGGGGATCTTCGGGTGGAGGCCTGTCCGCTCCTGCAGCCCCGAAGGCGGGAGCCAGTCACAGATCTGCTGCCTTTGACAACACACACCCTCTTGGGCGTTCCCTCGGGGCCTCCTGGTTGGTGGTTAGCGCTTTGGCCGCCGTGGCCAGGGTTTGGTCCCTGGCTGGGAACGGAGATCCCATGTCGAGCTGCTGCACGCTGTGGCCACACAAGTTTAAAAACAGAGGGAGGGACGGAGGGACAAGAACCAGCAGGACAGGAGGAACACCCCCTCTGCCGGAGGTGCAGTCTGTCAGCCAGTGACTCCGTGGACGATCTGAGCCACCTAGCGATGAACGTTTCAAAGGGACTTTTGTTTGGAGACAGATTCCTTTTTTTTTTTTTTTTTTTTTTTCTTTTTTACAAAGTGTTTTCAGCATGAATTTTCTCTGCCTTGAGTTTTTTGCAAGGTTCTTAGTGATGTGGGCCTACGTTTGGACAGTGTTTCTCACAGGGCGATTTCTGCAGGCAGTTCATTGGACTCATCTTGTTGGACACCATGGCATAAATAATACTAAATTGTCCTGCTTTCTCTTAAAATGCAAACTTTATGTATTTGTTTTGGCCGCACCTGTGGCATGTGGAAGTTCCTGTGCCAGGGATCGAATCTGAGCCACTGCATTAACAATGCCAGATGCTTGAGCTGTTGTGCCACAAGAGAACTCCAAATTCAGACCTTTCTTTCTTTCTTTTTTTTTTTAAGGGCCACACTCAAGGCATATGGAAATTCCCAGGCTAGGGCTCTAATCGGAGCTACAGCTGCCAGCCTACACCACAGCCACAGCAACATGGGATCCGAGCCTCGTCTGCGACCTGCACCACAGCTCACGGCAGCACCAGATCCTTCACCCACTGAGCGAGGCCAGGGATCGAACCTGCAACCTCATGGTTCCTAGTCAGATTTGTTTCCACTGCGCCATGACGGGAACTCCAAATTCAGACTTTCTTAGTATTAGACACTTTATTCCGTATAGGACAGGCTAATGGTTGCTTTGGAAAAAGTGCAGGAGTCACCGTTGTATGCCACACGTTGTGGTTTTTTCTGGTTCGTGTGGGGATACTAAGGGCAAATGAAAAACAGGCACGCGATGGCAGAGTAGACTCCAAATCAAAAGAGGCTGACTGAAAAACGTATGTTTATTGAGGTCCAGTTTATATCCCATAACATTCACCCACCTGAGGTGTACAATTCAGTGACTTTTCAGGAGACTCAGAGTCGTGCGGCCACCGCCCAGTCACTTGTAGAAGGTACGTCTCCATCGCTCAGACGAGGTCCCTCCGTCCTGTTTGCAGTCGGTCCTTGCTCCAGCCCTGCCACCGCGAGTCTGCTTTCCGGCTCCATGGATTGGCCTTTTTTTGGACATTGAACAGAAATGGAACGCTGCCGTTTGTGGTCCTTTGGAGCTGCCTTCTTCTGCCTAGCATTTCACGTTTCCCGTGTCCCTCTGTGTGGTGGCAGGTATTGGTACTGGTTTTCTTTTTGCGTTTTTTTTTTTTTTTTTTTTTCCTGAATGACATTCCATTTTGCGGCTGTACCACAGCCGCATCATCCTTGTGTTGGTTGATGGCCACTTGGACCCGTGAATAGTGCTCCCTGGACGCTCGCGTACAGGTGTCTGTTTGGCTACCTGCGGACGTTCTCCTGGGCTGGCTCCAGGGTGATTCTGTGTTCCACCGTCGGGAAACCGCTCGAGCCTGTTGCAGAGCGGCTGAGCTCGTGTACGTTCCCAGCCGCAACGTGCGAGCGTTGCAGTGTCTCCGCCTCCTTCCAACGCTTGTCACGAGCACCCTTGAAACATGTCGTCATAACCATCCTCCGTGGCATGAAGTACAGCCTCACCGTGGTTCGTCGTTGCGTGTCCTAGTGACTCACGTGTGGTTTGGGGTATTTGTGTATCTTCTTAGAGAAATGTCCCCTCCAGTCCTGTGTGTTTTTCACTTGGGCCGTCTTTGGGTTGCCGGCTCTTTACGTCTTCCTTAGACAGGTGATGTGCAGATACTTCCTCCCGCGCTGTGGGTCGTCTCCTCACTGTCTGGGTAACGTCCTCTAATACACGAAAGCTCTTGTTCGACCAAGTCCACTTTACCTTTTTCCTTTTGTTGCTTGTTCTCAGGTGGCCTCACCAAGAAGGTGTAGCAGCTACATCTGGGGTCATGACGAGTCACCCTTTCCTACTCTTGAGTTGAAAGGCTTTAGCTCTTGGATTTAGCGTATTCATCCTGCTTTGTTTTGTTTGAGGGCTGCACCGGCGGTATATGGAAGTTCCCAGGCTAGGGGTCCAGTTGGAGCTGTAGCTGCCGGCCGACACCACAGCCACAGAAACGCCAGATCCGAGCTGTGTCTGCCACCTACACCACAGCTCACGGCAACACCGGATCCTTAACCCACTGAGCGAGGCCAGGGATCGAACCTGCATCCTCATGGTTCCCAGTCGGATCCGTTAACCACTGCGCCATGACGGGAACTCCCCATTGATCTTTTTTGCCTGTTTTTGTACCAATACCGCACTGTTGTTATTTGAGCTTCAGTGACTCAAGCTTATTAATAATTTTCAGATAATCTCTGTCTTTAAGAAGCAGAGAGAACGTGCAGACTACTCTCTGTGTGATTTATGGGAGGAGAAGAGCGACGGCGTGATGGCTCTGAAGGAAGGTAGTTGTTGGAAGGGGATGGGGTTGGAGAGAGGCGGACACGTTTCCCGACTGATGGGAAGGGGTGGGTAGGAAGGACAAAGGTGAAAGGTGAAAGAGGGCGTGGCTCAGGGAGCAGGGAGGTGAATTGAAGTCAAGGGCATTGCCCTCTCATGTTCCGGAAGGTGCCCGCCTTTATCTGACTTGACACTGACTGTTTACTCCCCCGGGACTGTGAAACAGCGCTGGCTCATGGTGGTTTTTGTAATTTAAGTGTGGGGGTTTGAAAATTGAGGTAAATTTAAGCATCTGAGATTAAGTGGATGTGTGAAAGCCAGTCGTTCTTTCTCTGTTAGATCTCGCTGTTAGAACAGTTTTTGCTTTAATGGGTGCAGTGCAGTCTTTTGGGAGTGAGTTTTCCGTCTGTCTGTCTGTCTTTTTAGGGCCGCACCTGCGGCATACAGAGGTTCTCAGGCTAGGGGTCATAGGGGTCAAATCAGAGCTGCAGCTGCTGGTCTACGCCACAGCCACCACACCGCGGGAACCGAGCCACATCTGCAACCTACAGCACAGCTCAAGGCCAGGGATCAAACCTGCGTTTTCATGGTTCCTAGTCGGGTTTGTTACTGCTGAGCCAGGACAGGAACTCCCGAGTTTTCATTTTAAATAAGCTAAGAAGAATGGAGTTCCTGTCCTGGCTCAGTGGTTAACCAATCCGAATAGGAACCATGAGGTTGCGGGTTTAATCCCTAGCCTTGCTCAGTGGGTTAAGGATCTGGCGTTGCCGTGAGCTGTGGTGTAGGTTGCAGATGCGGCTCGGATCTGGCGTTGCTATGGCTCTGGCGTAGGCCAGCAGCTGTAGCTCCGATTCGACCCCTAGCCTGGGAACCTCCACAAGCCTAGAACTCAGCCCTAAAAAGCCAAAAAAAAAAAAAAACACAAAAAAACAAAACCAAAACTAAGGACTGAGATATATCGTGACTTAAGAAACTTTGTTTGGATATGAAAGGCATGTCTTGGTCCTATGATAGGAGATTTGATTTTGTCTTTATTGATCATGTCTTTACACAGTTTTTTTGAAAGGGCAGCATGGCGTTTTACCAGGTGCTAGATCGTGGGGTCAAGAGAAGTCGTACAGTGAGCTGAGACTTGTGAGAAAGTAAGTGGCACTGAAAATGGACCAGGCCACACGTGTGCAACCTGGATTCCAAGCTGCCTGTGCCGTCAGCGTCTGTAACGTGAATATTAATATCATCCCATTGAAATTCTTCGATGTTTCCTTTGCTCTGTCTGTGTCTTGGTGCACAGACATGTCCTGTGTCCTGGAAAGAAGAACCTGAAATGTTAACTGTGGTTACCTCTGTGGTTGTAACTGCTTTTTCTGTTGCTTCCTCTTTGCGTCTTCTGCATGAACGTGTGTTTTGGCTTTTAGTGTGTTAGAAAAATCATTTAAAAATGAGGGCCTGGGGGCAGAGTTGTTAATGAATGAGACTTACCTGCGTGGAAACTGAAAAGACAGTATTTGCCCCATTCACAGGTTTCGATGACTTGACTGCTGCTGTTATATGCCCGAGCCGCCCTTGCAGTTCCGGAGAATGAATTTGTGTATTCGTACCTCATCTCCGTATAAGTGGGGAAGTGAAATATCCCCACTTACTTTTGTTTGCTTCAAATCACAAGGGAGAAAATTACATGCGTATCAGAAAAGGCCACCAGCAAATGTTTGGTTCATGCTAACTTACTGATTCATGGACTGTTTTGAGCAGGCCAGCCTGCGTGGTGTGCAGAACTACTTTACAAAATGTGCCTTTCTCATATTCGCCGTGTTGTCGAATAAAAATTAACCATCACCCCCAAATGTGAAACATTTCTTTGCTATAATGAATTATCATGGTATATTGTGGAGTGGTCCGGATTAAGAGCTTGATAGTAACTCATGTCTGGGCTGCGTCTCCCCTAGATGGTAGCAGGTTGACGCGGCCTCCAGGTGGGTGGATACCGTCCCTGACGGGGAAGTGGGTGGGGGAGCCAGGCCCCGGCGTCACGCTGCACAGAGGGGATGCTTAGGTGTTAGCTGCGCGCTCCCGTCTGGGGGCACGTCTTTAGAATGAGCGAGCCCTGATGTTCCTTCCATGACTGTGGACCTTGGCAGTTCTGCCCTTGAAAGTCTGGCTGGTGTTTCACTGGTGCTCTGACCCCACCTCGTTCAGGGGCTGTGATGAGCCCTCCCAGTCCTCTGCTCTGGAGCCAAAGGCTCTTCTCCGTCCCCCTGCCAGTCTTCTGGGATGGCTCGCAGGACCCGTGTGCCAGGAGATCAGGGCTGTACCAGTTCCTTCTCTCTGGTCCCAAGGATATGGAAAATGCCTTGGTTTTCCCCTTAGGTTATGTCACTTTAAAAAAAACTTTTACTTTTGGGAGTTCCCACCGTGGCTCAGCAGTTAATGAACCTGACTAGCATCAACAAGGACGCAGGTTTGATTCCTGGCCTTGCTCAGTGGGTTGGGGATCCGGTGTTGCCGTGAGCTGTGGTGTAGGTCGCAGATGGGGCTCAGAACCCTCGTGGCTGTGGCTGTGGCATAGGTCAGTGGCTGCAGCTCTGATTCAGCCCCTAACCTGGGAACCTCCACATGCCGCGGGTGCAGCCCTAAAAAGACAAAAAACAAAAAAAACAAAAAAACCCCCTTTTACTTTTGGAGTAATTGTGAATTCACAGAAGGTTGTAGAAAGATGTCTCAGGCTCTCCCCCCATTTCCTCTGCTTGGCTGCATCTCACCTACCCGTAGGGTGCGGTGTCAGAAGCAGGCGATTGACGCGGGTACCACGTCTGCATCGTCTTATCATGGGTGCAGACTCCTGTCCCTCCTGCTGCAATCAGGATACAGAACTGTTCTGCCACCGCGAGCTCTCTCCTGCTACCCTTTTGTAATCAAGCTGCTGTTCACCCACAACCATCCTGCAGGCTTATGACTCTTCTGTCTTCCATCTCTATTATATTGTTATTTCAAAAGTGTTACAGAAATGAAATGATCCCGTATGTAACCTTTTGAGTTTGGCCTTTTTTTTTTTTTTTTTTTTTAAACCCACTCAGCATAATGCTCTTAAGATCCGTCCAGAGTCGTGTTATGAGTCGTTGATTGGTGTTTATTTCTAAGTCATATTCCATGGTAGGGATGAACCACAGTTTATTCCTCCGCCTCTTATAGGACCCTGGTGGTTCCCAGTTTTTAGGTATTACAGCTAAAGTTGCTCTGAACATTTGTGTACAAGTTTTTGTGTGGACGTAAATTTTCATTTCTTTGGGGGTAGTGCTGGGTCATATGGTAAGAGATTGCCAGACTTTTCCAGATGGCTGTGACAGTTTACATTCCCACTAGCCATGTAGGAGAGATCCAGATTCTCTACCCTGACTGGCCTTTGGTATGGTCACTTTTTTTTTCTTTTTTGGCCACCTCATGGCCTGTGGGCCAAGGATCAGATCCAAGCCACAGTTGCCACCTATACCACAGCTGCAGCAATGCCAGATCCATAACCCACTGTGCTGGGCAGGGGATGGAACCTGCCTCCCACCACCGGCCCCATTGGGCCACGTTAGGAACTCCTTGTCACTATTTCTTTGTCCTTTTTTTTTTTTTTTTTGATTTTCTAGGGCCACACCTGCGGCACATGGAGGATCCCAGGCTAGGGGTCTAATTGGGGCTGCAGCCACTGGCCTTCGCCACAGCCACAGAAAGGTGGGATCCGAGCCGCGTCTGCAACCTACACCACAGCTCATGGCAACGCCAGATCCTTAACCCACTGAGCGAGGCCAGGGATCGAACCCACAACCTCATGGTTCCTCGTTGGATGCATTAACCACTGAGCCATGATGGGAACTCCACTGTTTTTCATTTTAGCTTGTTTAGTATATATTTTTAATGCTGTTGACTGTCTCTTCTACTTACTTGCTATCTGTATATCCTCTTTGGTGAAATGTTTTTTTCATGTGTTTTCCCATTTTCTTTTTTCTTTTCTTTCTTTCTCTCTCTCTCTCTTTTTTTTTTTTTGGTCATGCCTGCAGCTTGTAGAAGTTCCCAGGCCAGGGATCTAACCTGAGCCACAGTGACAACCAGATCAGTTAACCCACTGAGCCATACAGGAACTCCTGTTGTGCCCATTTTCTTTTTTCTTTTTTAAAAAAGATTTTTATTTTTCTATTATAGTTGATTAACAGTGTTCTCTCAGTTTCTGCTCTACAGCAAAGTGACCCAGTCATTCATATATATATATATATATATAGACACACACACACATTCTTTTTCTCACATTTTCTAATTGGTTTGTTTGCTTTATACTGTTGACTTTTGGGAGTTCTTTGTAAATTCTAGGTATGAGTCTCTTATCAGACATGTGGCTTACAGGTATTTTCTCCCAGTCTGTAGCTTACCTTTTATCCTCTTTTTTTTTTTTTTTTGTCTTTTTGCATTTCTAGGGCCGCTCTGGCGGCATATGGAGGTTCCCAGGCTAGGGGTTGAATTGGAGCTGTAGCTGCCAGCCTACGCCAGAGCCACAGCCATGAAGGATCCGAGCCGCATCTGCGACCTACACCACAGCTTACGGCAATGCCAGATCCTTAACCCACTAAGCACAGCCAGGGACCGAACCTGCCACCTCATGGTTCCTAGTCGGATTCGTTAACCACTGCACCATGACGGGAACTCCCCTTTTATCCTCTTATCAGAGCTTTCTGCAGAGCAAAAGTTTTTAGTGATGATGAAGTTCAGTTTTTAAAAAATCATTTAAAAATGATTTTTAAAAAATGGTTATTGCTTTTGTTATCATGTCTAAGAACTTTTTATTAAGCCCTAGCTCCCAAAGCTTTTCTCTTACATTGTCTTCTAAAAGTCTTGTTGTTAAAAAAAAAAAAAATGCATATGTATATATATACACACACATATGTATGACTGAATCACTTTATAGCAGAAATTGGCACGACATTGTAAATCAACAATAGGCTAATAAAAAATTTTTAGTTTTACATTTGATATTTAAATCTATGATTCATTTGAACTAAATTTTTTTTTCTTTTGTCTTTTCAGGGCCATACCCATGGCATATGAGGTTCCCAGGCTAGGGGTCGAATCAGAGCTGTAGCCGCCGGCCTCCACCACGGCCATAGCCACACGGGGCCCTAGCCATGTCTGTGACCTCCACCACAGCTCACGGCAACCCTGGATCCTTAACCCGCTGAGCGAGGCCAAGGATCGAATCCACAACCTCACGGGTGCTATTCGGGGTCGTTAAACCGCTGAGCCACAATGGGAACCCCTGGACTTAATTTTTATGTAAAGTGTAAAGGTTAGGTCAAAGTTCATTATCTTGCATGTGGACATCAGTTATTCTAGACTGTTTATCAGAAAGACTGTCGTCCTCTGCCGAATTGCTGTTGTTCTTGTCCCAGATCAGTTGGGCTGCATGAGTGTAGGCTCTTCGGACATCTATGTTCTGAGTGATTCCTCCAACTTAAGCCTTTTTCCAGATTATTCCAGTTCCTTCGATTTGCCATATAAGGTTGAGAATAATCTTCGTCATACATATCTGTGAGAACTTCGCTGGGATTTTTGGTAGGAATCACATTAAACTTGTTCACTAATTTGAGGAGAAACGGCATCTTTGCTATGGTGAGTCTTCCAATCCATGAACATGGTATGTCTGCTTATTTCGCTTTTAAGTTTCATTCGTTAGTTTTTTGTATCTTTCAGTGTGCAAGTCCTGTACATGTTTTATTAGATTTATACCCAGGCAGTTTTTCTGTTTGTTTTTTGTCGTTGGTTTGGGGGTTTTTGGTTTGTGGTGTTTTTTTTTTTTTTTTTTTTTTTTTTGAGGGATGGTGTTACATTTTAAACTTTGGTCTTTGGGTGTTCACTGCTCGTATACAGAAACAATGACTTTTTTTATTCTGATCTTGTATTCTGCCGTTGTGTTGAACTCACTTGTGAGTGTTGGGGGGGGTGTTCTGTTATGTTTCGTAAGATTTTTCTATGTAAGTTACCATGTAGCCTGCAAATAGGGGTACTTTTATTTCTTCCTTGAGATCTCTGTGTAACAATTTTTAGACCAATAGTCATGAGAGATACTGAGTAGTAATTTACTTTGTACTGTCGTTGTCTCATTTTGGTATTAGGATAAAACTGACTTCATGACGTGAGATGGGAAATGCTCCCCCTTCTATTTTCTGGAAGAGTTAATGTAGAATTGGTGTTAATTCTTCTTCAAATGTTTAGTACAGTCCTTCAGTGAAAAAGTGTATATGCCTTTGGGAGTTTTAACTTGCAAATTCAATTTCCTTAGTTGTTATATGTTTATGAATTATCTGCATCATTCTGGGTGAGTGGTAGTAGTTTTGCCCTTAAAGGAATTGGTGCGTTTTATCTTAGTTGTTTGCAGTATTCTGTTGATGTTGTGGTCTCGTTTCATTCATCATATTGGTAACTTTTCTTTTCTCTTTTTATCATGTTAGAGGGTAGTCCTTTTTCTTTTGAAAGAACCAACTTTTTGTTTCATGGATATTTCTCTCTCTTTCTGGAAGTCTGGTGGACGGTGCAGCTATTTGAACTCTTCGTCATTGTTTTCAATGTCATTGATTCTGCCGTTTAATTTCTTCTTTCTGCTTGCTTTAGGTTTATTTTACTCTTCTTTAAAGTTTTTGAGAGGAAAACTTAGATTATTTAATTGATGCCTTTCCTCCTTTCTAATATAAACCATTTAGTGCTCTAAATTTCCCTTTTAGAACTGCCTTAGTGCCCTGCAAGTTTTGATATGCCGTATTTTCATTTTCACTCAGTTCAGTGAATGTTTTTGCATTTCCCTTGGGACCTTCCTATTTATCCTGTGGCTTCATTAGAAACGTGTTTAGTTTTTTGGTGTTGGGTGACTTTCCTGTTATCTTTCTGTTACTGACTTATTCTGCATCTGTGGCTCTGCACAGTTTGAAAATACGTCACCTGTGCTGGTGCCGCCAGAGGCTCGCAGGTGTAGCCGAGGGAGGGAAAGGAAGGGAGCGGGCGCAGCAGTCGCTGCCTCCAGGCAACTTCAGAGTCCGGCCAAGCAAGGAAGGCGTTTGAGTTTCAGGGCCTGGGAGGAATCCTCTGTGGCTCAGCGCTCCGTCCACACAGGCCTCGTTCCTTTTTCTCGAGGTTAGCACGTGTTTGCAGCCAAGTTTTATCAGCCTCTTTTCCTGTCTGTAGAATTGTTGGAGCCTGACAGCTTTCTTTCCTTTTATTCTCTCTTTTTCATACCCAGCTGGCTGTGTTTCTCCTGGTATAACCTTCTCAGAAACCTGTGGTCTATTTTGTTTGTTTTTTTCTTTTTTGGCTGTTCCCACAGCACGCAGAAGTTCCCAGGCCCAGGAATCGAACTGGTACCTCAGCGATGACCTGAGCCACAGCAGTGACGACCATGCTGGTCCTTAACCTGCTGCCCTGCCGGAGAACTCCTGTCTCTCTTGCAGGGATCCACGCTGCTAGCCAAGAGAGGCCTTCATAGGTCCTTCCTGTGTCGTCTCATCTCTATTCCTGGCTCCTGCTGAGGTGGTTGAAGAGATTAATGCGTGACAGGCTTAATGGCTTCAAAGAACCTTCTGTGTGAATACATACACTGTTCTTTAATTTCTTCCAAAGCATCAGTAAGACTTCAGCCAACCTCACCTTGGCTTTCTCTGTAGAGCACATGTTGCTTATTGTCTTTAGCAGTCTGCTTAAGCAGAGAATTTTCCACATCATGAAGTCCTGATTCCTTCCCAGAAGACAGAAAGAAAAAGAGTTCCCGTCATGGCGCAGCAGAAACTAATCCGACTAGGAACCATGAGGGTGCGGGTTCAATCCCTGGCCTCACCCCATGAGTTAAGGATCTGGCGTTGCCGTGAGTTGAGGTGTATAGGTCGCAGACGCAGCTCGGATCTGGCGTTGCTTTGGCTGTGGTGTAGACTGGCAGCTGGCGTTGCCGTGAGCTGAGGTGTAAGTCGCAGACGCGGCTCGGATCTGGCGTTGCTTTGGCTGTGGTGTAGACCGGCAGCTGTAGCTCTGATTTGACCCCTAGCCTGGGAACCTCCACATACCACAGGTGTGGCCCTAAAAAGACAAAAGACCAAAAAAAAAAACCCCAAAACACTCCACCAAGAAGAAGTCCTGCCTGCTTTTTGTGAAAGCATTTTTCCTTCCGTTTATCTTTCTTCTCTCGCTTTTTACCTGAGCAGCACGAAACCGGCTGCACCTTCACCACATGGCTTGGAAATCGCGTCATATTCGCATGTTGACGTTCATTCTTTCCACGTGGCGCTTTCCGGCCGATTGTAGGAGGCAGTCCAGCTGCCCTTCCTACCAGCGAGTGAGATTTCCAACCCCAGGTACCCCGTCTTTCTGAGCCGTCGCCGAGGCTTCCGCGAGGTCCACCCTTGAGTGTGGTTCGGGTGCACACACCGCGGCGAAGGCCCTGGCGGCTCAGCTCCTCGGCGCTGCCGGGTCGTCAGAGGCAGGGTCTCCAAGGCCCACATCCCTCCCAGCAGTCTGTCTGTCGGTCCAAGGCCGTCTTGACCTCTTCCGTCCTTCAGTTCCAAGGTCACCCCCACCCGTTGGGGACCAGAACCTGTGTGTGTCTCCTGTGGCTGCTGTAACGCAGTGCCCCAGACTTTGTGGCTTGAAACAACACACATCGATTGGCGTCGGGCTCTGGAGGGCAGGTGTCTGGAATCGGTTTCACGGAGCCAGACAGTAGCGGTGGCTGGGCCGTGCTCCCTCCAAGCTCTGGGGGAGACTCTGTCCCCCGTTTCTAGAGCATCATCGCGGCCTCACGACTTCTCCTCTGCTCCACCTTCGGGGCCAGGAGCCTGGCATCTCGCTGTCCTAATTCTGCGTCAGGTCTCCCCTGCCCCCCTTTCAGGACACTTTCCTGGCATCTGGTGCCCCCATCCCGACGGCCCAATGTAAGCGTGCCGTCTCAAAATCCGTAATCATACAGACAGGCCCCTCGTGTCGTAAAAGGTGACGTTGGCACGTCCTGGGGTTGGGACGTGATGCCTTTGGGGCCGGATTCAGCCTTGTGCAGCGTTCTGTGGGCCTGGCAGAGGGGGTTTCTGTGTTCCTGCCGTAACGTGCACGTCGGCTCTTGGTGGCTGATGATGCCGGAGAGCTCGTCTCAGCCTCGCTGACGTCTGGCTGGCTGTCCCCTTGCTGACAGAAGGGCATTATGTTCTCCAGCTCGAGTTGCTGAATTACCTGTCCTTTTCGTTCTCGTGTTGTAGCCACGTTATTTGGCATGTTTTGTGCATAGATATCCAGGGTCGTTGGGTTTTCTGGATGGATCGGCCCTTTTATGTAACGTGTCTGGGTAGGATCGTTTTCTTTGCTCTGAAGCCCATGACACAGGTTCGTCGTGTAGCCCATTTGTGCTTTCTTGTGATGCATGTTTGCATAATACGTCTTTTTCCAGTCTTTATTTTCACCCTGCATATACCGTTGCGTTTATTTTGGCTGAGCCCAGAGCACGCGGCAGTCCCCAGGGCAGGGCTTCAGCCTGCGCCACAGCGGTGACACCACCAAATCCCTAGCTACTAGGTCAGCAAAGAACCCTGTGCTGTTGTATTTGAAGTGAGTTTCTTGCAGATAGCATGTAGTTGGGTCATTAAAAAAACTTGGTATATAAGAAATCACTGATATTTTAGGGCTTACGTTTGCCTTTTCATTTTGTTTTGTTTGTTCTGCTTTTCATTTTTCTTACTTTTTCCTGTGAGTTACTTGAACATTTAAAATTTTTCGTCTCCTTTTTAAAAACTATTTTGATTTTTTCCGTCATGGTTGGTCTGCAGGGTTCTGTCAGCTTCTGCCGGACGGCGAAGGGACCCAGTCACGCGAATATGTACGTTCTTTTTCTCACCGTGTCCTGCATCATCTTGCGTCACAAGTGACGAGATACAGTTCCCGGTGCTGTACAGCAGGTCTCACTGCTCCTGCACTCCAGATGCCACGGTTTGCCACTCTTAACCCCAGACGCCAGCCCATCCCACCTGAACATTTGTTGGAACTTGGCTTTGACACGGCCGTATTGTCCTTGACTGGGTCCTCTAGCGTAGCTTTTGAGTGGTCGCTCCGGGGGAGCGTGTGGACGTGGGTGCGTGTAGGGACTTGTTTTACGCAGGAAAAATGTGGAATTACGTCCGCCGGTGTCATCGTTTTACCCATTCGAAGACATCCTCCCCAAAGAAACACAGAAACCTTAGCTCTCTTTATGTCCCTCGCCTTCCCCGGTTTATAATGTCATTTTCTTAACTCTTTCCTCTACATCCGCTGCGAACTGCATCAGGGTTCCCATCGTGTCTCCACAACCAAACGGAATTTAGAAAACCCAAGAGAAGGAAGGTGCATAGGGCTTAACCACATTTTCAACCTCTCTGTCGCTCTTTCTTTTCTCAGGCAGGCAGACCTTGTTTTATTGTCCGTTATTCACTCTATTATACTTTGCAGATTCTGCGTTTTTTACAAAATGAGTTCTGAGGAAACCCAAAAGCTAGGCCTCTCGCGCCACAGTCAGCCAAACCGTGAATGTGGAGGGAAGGTTCTAGAAGGGCATGACAAGCGCGGCTCCAGTGAGCACGCGAATGATGAGGTGAGACAGCCGTACTGCTGAGACGGAGAAAGTGTAGTTGTCTGGACAGAAGAGCAAACCGGCCAGGACATCCCCTTCAGCCCGATTCGGAGTGAGGCCCCCTCCCCGTTCAGTTCTGTAGGGGCTGAGAGAGGCGAGGAAGCTGCGGAAGAAAAGTGTGACGCTAGCAGACGAGATCCCACATCACATCAAGTCGGTGCCCCAAGGGGGGAAAAAGAGAAGTGAGAAAGGGAGCTCCCTGGTGGTCTAGTGGTTAGGATTCAGTGCTTTCACCACTGTGGCGCAGGTTCAGTGCTTGGTCTGGGAACCGAGGCCGGCAGAGGTTGGTTCACGAGGTTGAAGGGAAGCAAATTCTCCATCGCATGAAAGTGCAGGGTGGAGCAGGAAGTGCTGAGGGAGAAGCCGAAGCCGGTTGCTTAGAAGATGTGGCTCCGACAGGGAAGCGGGCTGATGGTCAGGGCAGACAGAACAGCCTCATGTCGGAAGAAGATGCCGTCTAGAACTTTCATGGCCAAACAGGAGAGGTCAACGCCCGGCTTCAAAGGACAGACGGACCTTCTCGTTGGGGCGAATTCAGCTGCTGACTTTAAGCTGAAGCTGGTGCTTGTTTATTTATTTGCCATCGGAAAATCCTGGGTCCCTTAAGAGTTGGGCTGAGTCTACTCTGCCTGTGCTCTGTTAGTGGCCACCAGAGCTGGATGGACAGCACGTGCATGGACAGCATGGCTTACTGAGCATTCGAAGCTTGTCTGGTCCCTCACGAGTCCGGCGGAGACGGACAAGGAGTTTAACGTGTTCACGCTGCTCACAGAACATCCATTAGCAGCCCGTGGATCAGGGAGTCATTTCAAGTCTTACTATTTAAGAAATAGATTTTTTTAAAGTTTGTAGTTGCCGTAGATAGTGATTCCTCTAATGGATCTGAGCAAAGTCCATTGAGAACCTTCTGGAAAGGCTTCACCCTTCTAGATGCCATCAGAAATGTTCATGGAGGGAGTTCCCGTCGTGGCACAGTGGTTAACGAATTCGACTAGGAACCATGAGGTTGCCCTTGCTCAGTGGGTTAACGATCCGGCGTTGCCCTGAGCTGTGGTGTGGGTTGCAGACGCGGCTCGGATCCCGTGTTGCTGTGGCTCTGGTGTAGGCCGGTGGCTACAGCTCCGATTCAACCCCTAGCCTGGGAACCTCCATATGCCGCGGGAGTGGCCCAAGAAATAGCAACAACAAAAAAGACAAAAGAAAAAAAAAAAAAAAAAAGAAATGGTCATGGAGTTTCCATTGTGGGCCAGTGGATGGAGAACCTGATGAGTACCTGTGATGCTGTGGGTGGGATCCCTAGGCTTGCTCAGTGGCATACGTGGAGGATGTGGCTCGCATCCGGCGTGGCTGTGGCTGTGATGGAGGCTGGCAGTTGTAGCTCTGATTCAGCACCTAGCCCGGGAACTTCCATATGCCACAGGTGTGACCCTATAAAGAAAAACAAACAAACAAACAAACAAAAAACCAAAACGGCAAGGACATTCGTGATTCACGGGAAGGGGTGAGAATATCAACACTAAGGGAATTGGAAGGCGCTGGTTCTAACCCACACGGCGAGCTTCAGTGCTGGAAGTAACTCAGATGTGAGGCATCCGCAAGAGAACTGGAAGTGAACCCTGAAGACGCATGTGACCGAAGGGCTGCAATCTCATGATAAAACCAGGGCGGATGAGGGAGGTGCTTTTTTGGTCTGCGGTCTGGGAAGTTCCTGGGCCAGGGATCCCACCTGCGCCACAGCAGTGACCCGAGCTGCTGTTCGGACGGACAACGCCGGATCCTTAACTCACTGCCACGAAAGACGTCCAGGAGTCGCTTCTTCTAGGTGAGCATAGCAAGTGGTTTCTTGAAGTGGAGTCTCCTCCTGGTGAAGATGCTGTGAAGATTGTTGAAGTGACAACAACCAAGGATTTAGAATGTCGCATAAACTTAGTTGATGAGGCCGCAGCAGGATTTGGGAGGATCGGAGCCAGTTTTTGGAAGAAGTTCTGCAATAAGATGCTATCAAACAGCCTGGCCTGCTGCAGAGAAACTGTGAAAGGACGCGTCCGCCACTGCAGCAAACGTCCTCACTGTCTCATTTGAGGAACGTGCCGCAGCCTCCGTGACCTCCTCCCTCGGGATCCGTGGGCAGCCCTCAGCGTCAGCCGAGACCCTCCACCCGCACGGAGACTGCAGCTCGCCGTGGGCTCGGATGGTGGTTAGCATTTCTCAGCAAGAAAGTATTTTTTAATTCACAATTCCTTTTTTTTTTTTTTTTAAGGAATAACGCTGTTGCACGCTTAATAGACTGTGGTACAGCGTAAACCTAACTGCTGTGTGCTCCAGTGACCAGAACAACTCGTGTGCCTTTGCTCGTGGCGGTGCACGCTCTGCTGAATGGCCTGCCGACAAGCCTGCAGCGTCTCCGAGGTCTGCCTGTCTTCCAAGAGTCCTTCGTTTGTCAGCTCTTTTTAAAGAACTTGGGCTTTGAAGTTCTTTGGCTGTTCTTTTAGGGTAGGTTTGCTGATGACAGATTCTTCGCGTTCCTTCATCCGAGAACCTCTTAATTTTCCTTTTGTTCTTGGCGGATAATTTCACCAGATCCAGAAATTCAGGGTTGACTTTGTTTCCCCCTTCCCTTGAGAGAGGTCGTGCTTTCCCCCCGCCGGCTGTGAGAAACGAGGGTTTCTGATGAGAAGTCCGGTTATTGGAATTGGAATTGTTTCTCTCCAGTAGGTGAGCTGTCAGCATCTCTGGCTGATTTCAAACTTCTTTCTCTTTCAAAAGCGTAGATATGTTTTGGGATAGATCTCTGGGTTTATCCTTTGGAGTGTGCTCAGCTTCTTGAATTTCATAGGTTTATGATTTTTCACAAATTTGGGAAGTTTTCAGTCATTAAAAAAAAAAAAAGGAGTCCTCTTTGTGGCACAGCAGGATACCGACTAGTATCCTTGAGGTTGTGGCTTGGATCCCTGGCCTCGCCCACTGGGTCGGGGACCCAGTGTTGCCGTGAGCTGTGGCCTAGGTCACAGAGGTGGCTCGAATCCCGCGTGGCTCTGGCTGTGGTGCAGGCCGGCAGCTGAAGCTCTGATTCGACCCCCAGCCTGGGAACTTCCTCATGCCTCCGGTGTGGCCCTCAAAAAGCCAAAACAAAAAACAAAAAACCCCCCCAAAGTCAGCAGTTTTTTCCGCCCTCCCTCTTTGTCCTTGTTTGTTTCAGGGACATTCTCTGTGTCCTTTGTGGCTGTCTGGTGCCTCTGTCAACTGTGGGTCGGCGTCTCCGCTTGGCTCGTTGGAGCTCAGGCATTCCGGCCCTGCCCATCTGTCTGGAATTGTCTTTGTTGACTCGGGTGTCCTGGATCGGGAAGCCGGGTCCTACCATCCCGTCCTTACTCTTTCAAAAGAGTGAAGTAGCAGGTATGCTTCCGCTCAAAGGAGTAGGGGGTGTCCCATCCCATTCTCTTCACACGCAAAGTACCTCTGTAATTTTTTTCTGTCGGCTGGGTTTTGTTTAAATTTTTGTCTGTCGTTATTTACCAAGAGACCTTTGCTCTTTTGTCCAAAGCTGATTAACATCGAAAGAAAGTCCTGCAGTCTGTGTGCTGATCCTGCGACCAGGCAGCCCCTTGCCTGCGGTGGCACGGGCGCAGGGCCCTCGCAGGGACACGGTAAGGGCTGGCTCTTGCCAGCCTGACGTCTGTTCGCTGTGTGGGCGGGAAGGAGCTGTCCCTGTGGGCCATCTGGTCACCCTTGGGCGTCTGCAGAGAGGAGGGAAGCAGTAGGTGTGTGGGTTCTCCTTGTTTCTTGAGCTAGCAAGTTATCCTTGCTCCATATTTGTTAATCTGAAAAAATTGCTTTCCTGTGATGGTTTTTGTCAGGGTGTGCCTCAGTTCTTGGCTCCCGAGGTCACACCTCGGCCCTGGCGCCGTAGTACCAGCTCCCAAGGGGGAGTCCAGGGCTGAAAATTCGTGCTGGTTTTGGAGATGACCCCAGACTCTCTGGTTTTCACGAGCAGATACAGTGCAGGTTATCTGGAAATACTTAGTAATATTTCAGGAGATAATGAGAGGGATTGTTTTTTTGGGGGGTAAAGCATTCCTTACACAGGAAGTTGGGGAGAATTTAAAACGGTGTAGAAGTCTGTAGCGTTGTCCAGTAGTCCAAGCTTTTGTTTTATTCTTTGGGGGGATTGTATCCTCGGCATGTGGACGTTCGCAGGCCGGGGATTGAACCTGCGCCACAGCAGTGACAGCAGTAGGTCTTTGACCTGCTGAGCCAGCAGGGAACTCCTAAAGTTTTTTTTCTAAATACTTCAAATGTTCAAAAATCTTTTCAATATTTTATTATGAAACATTTTGAGTATACAGCAAAGAATTAGTTACACAGCAGCTGCACGTAGGCCCGCCTCCTTCATTCTGTCATCCGTGCTTTGCTGTGTGTCCTCCATCACGTGTGTCCATTTGTCTCGTATCCGTCAACCCATCTTCTTTTGTGTGTGTTTCAGAGTCGTAGGTATCAGTACACATCACGCCTTTGACAGGTTCCCCTTATTTGTATGGTCCGGGATGGGTCCTCCAGAAACTTAGAATCCAAACACCTGTCTTGGAAGAAGTCCCAGTTATTACTTAAGGTGAGGGGGGCCTGCCCCTCGGCCCCCTCTGATCTGTAAGCCTTCCTGAAAGCCTGCCTGGAAGCACTCCCTCCAGACTCAAGTTTGTGAGGCTCAGAAGGGCCTCTCCTCAGGGTGGGTTCTTGCTTTGCTGATGCGTAAGGAGCGATGGCTCTTCTGCTGGGGACTCATCCTGAGTTAACTGAGGAATCTGGGAAGAGTGGACAGGACGGTATGTGCAGGGCCCCAAGGGGAAGAGAGCAGAGCCGGCGATGGGTCACACTTGGGAACAGCACCTTCAAGGCCATGGGCTTCAAAGCCCCCTGGGGTTGAGGGCCGAGGAGGTTAAATTTTTTTTCAGTGGAGCAGTGAAAGACAACGACAAAAAAAGGTAGGGACGCTTCACCGGGATTGACGTTGTATTGAAAAAAGTGGGATCAGGGGTTCCTTTTGGGGATCAGCAGAGACGAAACCGACTAGCATCCATGAGGATGTGGGTTTGATCCTTAGCCTCGCTCAGCGGGTTAAGGATCTGGTGTTATCATGAGCTGTGGTGTAGGTCGTAGACGCGGCTTGCATCTGGTGTTGCTGTGGCCATGGTGTAGGCCGGTGGTGGACCCCTAGCCAGGGAAACTCCATATGCCACCGGTGTGGCCCTAAAAAAAAAAAAAAGAGTGGGATCAGACTGCGTCATGTGTAGACTGCTGACACCCATGTCATTGAAGCCTCGGTGTGAAAGTTATTTGACGCAAAATTATGGAAACCTTCTAAAAATGCTCTCTCCCCCCCCCAAACTTTGTTTTCTTTGCTGCCCGACGGGGGCTGGCGCTGGACCATATTTTCAAGAATCCACCAAGTCCATGAAATTGTATGAACTAGTTTTTTTAACTGCAAAGAATTAACAAGTAAGCAAACATTTGTCATTCCTGGAGCAACTTTTGTGAAAAACCTGTATTCTGATGACTGAGATAAGGCACATATTTTTGAGCGCCTCCTGTGTGCCAGTCACACTTCTTCGTGGTGGGAATCCAGTGACGAATAAGATAGACAGGAACCCTATCCGTGCGAGTCGGTGTTCTTGTAGGAGGAGAAAAGCTAAATAATGCATCAGTGAGTCGATGATATCAACGCACAGCAGTCTCACCACGTGTTTACTGTTATCCCATTTAAAGGTGAGAAAAGCCAGGTAGAAATTGCAGCCCTTGTGCACTGCTGGTGGGAATGGAAATGGTACGACCATCGTGTGAAACAGTCGGAGGTTCCTTTTCTTTTCCCGCCACATCTGTGGCATGTGGAAGTTGCCAAGCCAGTGATCGAACCTGTGCCACGGTAGTGACCACACCAGATTTTAGCCCGCCGAGCCACCAGGGGACTCTGTGTAAGGAGGTTTTTTAAAAAATAAGATTACCATGTGACCCAGCAGTTCCACCTCAGTGTGTGTATCTAAAAGAAGAGAAAACCGAGCCTCGGGCAGATGTCGGCGCAGTCAGGTTCACTGCAGTATTATTCACAAGAGGTGAGAGAGAGGAGCAGCCCCGGTGTCCGTGGACAGATGACTGGATGGAGCAGGTGTGGTATAGACATCCGTGGAGTCTTTCTACCTGAGACGGGAAACCGTCACGTGCTATCGCATGGAGGGACCTTGAGGAAGTTGCAAAAAAAAGACGAGTATTGTTAGGATTTTTTTTTTTTTTTTTTTGCTTTTTTTTAGGGCCGCACCTGTGGCATATGCAGGTTCCCAGGCTAGGGGTCAAATTGGAGCTGCAGCTGCCGGTCTACACCACAGCCACCATGGGAACTCCTGTTATGAGTCTTTTTATACACGGTATCTAAAGTGGACAGATTCAGGAGTTCCTGTTTTGGCTCAGTGGGTTAAGAACTCAGCTAGTATCCATGAGGACGCAGGTTCGATCCCTGGCCTTGCTCAGTGGGTTAAAGGATCCGGCGTTGCCATGAGCTGTGGTGTAGGTTGAAGACATGGCTCAGAGCCTGCATTGCTGTGGCTGTGGTGTAGACCGGCAGCTGCAGCTCCGATTCGACCCATTGCCTGGGAACCTCCATGTGCTTTGGGTGTGGCCCTAAAAAGACCAGAAATTAAAAAGGTGGACAGATTGATAGAAACTCATAGAAGTTGGTAGAAACGGAATGGCAGTTCCCAGGGTGTGCGGGAGGGGATTAAGGAGTTGGTGTTCCTTGGGTACAGAGCTCTGGCTTTACGAGAAGAAAACGTTCTGGAGTGTGAATATATGTAACACTGTTCAGCTGTGCGCCTCGCGACGGTTAAGTGGTAAATTTTATGTTTTTTTTTTTTCTAAACCACAATTAAAAATTAAAATTTTTCGGAGTTCCCGTCGTGGCACAGTGGTTAACGAATCCGACTTGGAACCATGAGGTCGCGGGTTCGGTCCCTGCCCTTGCTCAGTGGGTTAAGGATCCGGCGTTGCCGTGAGCTGTGGTGTAGGTCGCAGATGCGGCTCGGGTCCCGCGTTGCTGTGGCTCTGGCGTAGGCCAGTGGCTACAGCTCCGATTCGACCCCTAGCCTGGGAACCTCCATATGCCGCGGGAGCGGCCCAAGAAATAGCAGCAACAACAACAAAAAGACCAAAAAAAAAAAAAAAAAAATTAAAATTTTTCAAATGAGAAGAGTGAAGCACAGGAGTCCAGCATCACACAGCTCACGAAGAGCCGGAGCCGGGAGCCCCGGCCAGCGGAGGTGGCCTCTACAGAGCTCCTGCTTTAAGGGGCCCTGCCAGCCACCTCTCACACTCCTGATGCAGCCGAGTGGCACGTGAAACCCTGAAGTCTTAGAGAAAGCGGTTTGCAGGGCGCTGGGGGTCCTTCAGACGCGGCAATGGGAAGGGCCGCCTCTGTGCCGAGGTCCGAGGACGAGGGACTCTGCGTGGCTGGGGACGGCCGCTCAGGTGCGGGAGGAGGTTGGGCTCTCTTCTGAGGACAGTGGGAAGCGGCTCATGTGGGAAGCGGGGAGGAGGCCTGATGGGCTCGTTTTAGTGATCGCTCCCACATCTGCAGTTGGAAGGGAAGTCGAGGAGAGATTCCGGAACATTTAATTGGCCATTTTGTCATCAGACATCCGATTCAAGATTCCCTCGAAGATACTGCAGTTCAAGATGGATGAGATGAGATGACATCATTCTCCCCCCCCCTTTTTGGCTCTTTAAGCATGTTTAAGTGTGATGAATCTACCAATTAAGGCAGCCTACCGATGACAGCCCTCCCGAACATCCATTTCTTTTTGAAAGATAGTTAAGGGGGTTCCTTGGCCAGGCGGTTAAGGATTGGGCATTGTCACTGCAGTGGCTCGAGTTTGATCCCTGGCCCGGAAGCTTCTGCATGCTGTGGGCACAGCCAAAAAACAAAAAAAAGGAGGTAGTGAAAGATGTATCTCAGAAGGAGACATGCTGCTTTTCTTAAGCCTCGGGACCACTACTCAGGCTGATGGCTGAGGTGGTGTCCCTATTCGTCAGCACTAGTGAAATGAGTCGGAAAAAAGATGGACAAAGGCACTGAGGATTTCTTTGGGGAACAGGCTCACCGATGCCGATTGTGTGCCTTTTTGGCCAGGACTCTCCTGCGGCTTCAGCAAACAGGTTGTAAAACTGTTTTCATCTTCCTAACTTAATGAAGCTTTCAAAGGCAGAGTGTTTTGAAAATAATTTAAATGAAAAGAAGAACATCGAATCTTAAATTTGAGGTGACGTTTTTCTGACATCGTGGTTGAAAATCTCGTTGGAAATCTGATAGACAGCCTCTTTCATCTTGCGCGTGATCTTCAGAAGAACTTGTTGGAAGGTAGGGCGGATGAAGTTGCCAGAGTTGACGTTCATAAAGTTGTTGGAAGAAAATTATTTGGACGCTTTGGATGTCCTTTCCTCTTTTTAGAAATAGAATTAATAGATTTACTTTTAGGGCATTTTAGATTTGCATAAAAACCGAGCGGATAGTAGAGTTGCCGTGTGGTCCCCTCCAGAGCAGGTTTCTCTTGTTAACACCCGATACTTCGGGGTGTGTGTGTAAGTTTGATCATCTCAGGTCCACAGGGGACAGTAAGGCGCATGCCTTGCAGTTCCGTGGGTGCTGACACATGCGTGATGCCACTGTCCACTGTCACGGTGTCACACACAACCGATCGGCCGCCCGCGCAATCCCTGGGCTCAGCTCTTCCTCCCTCCCCTCCCCCTGAACCTCTGGCGACCCCCCCCCATCCTTTTTTTTGGGGGGGGGGAGGCTCTTTAAAGTCATAGAAGAGAGCCAAGTACAGAGTAATGGGAAATGATTATATGGATGGATGGATTGATTTTGAAGATTTTCACTTTTCATTGGCGTTGATTTCCAGTGTTCTCTCAGTTTCTGCTGTACAGCCAGGGGTCCCGGTCGTACACGGACACACATCCTTTTTCTCACCTCATCCTCCCTCGTACGCGACCGGGGGGAGCTCCCCGTGCTGTGCAGCGGGACACCCCTCCTCTTCCCGTCCTGCCTCCCGATTGCAGAGCGTCCTGCGGCTGGGGTCGCACTGGCTGCTTTCACCGGGTGGCGTGTTTGGGGCTCCTCCCCGGCTCTTCTCGGCTCGACCCTCGCTTCCTTCTGACTCTGAGAAGGCGCCCTCCAGTGCGTCTGTGCATCTCTCGAAGGAGGTCTTAGCTGCTGCCAGGTTGGGGGCAGTTACGGGTAAAGCTGCCGTCAGCAGCCGTGTGCAGGTTTTCACCAGGACTGACGCGGGGGGCTCAGCGGGGCGCAGGCCTGGGAGCGCGAGGGCCGCCTCGGGTCTCGGGTCTCGGGTCTCGAGGCCGCCTTCATCAGCCTCGGCAGGGCTGCCGGCCGGACGGCCTCGCACGGTTTTCGTTCGTGTGCGCTTGTGAAGCTGCTCGCGCTCCTCCCTCCACCCCCAGCCACAGCGTCTGCCCGTGAAGAGCGTCGCTTAGCCAGGCTGGATGTCAGAAGCTGTTTACGCTGCTGGTGCAGTGATCCAGGGTAGAAGCGGTGTCCTTGATCATGACTGAGGGGAAATTGTGTCTTTCAAGATCTTTAAATCCTTCTTGCCTTGATTTGCTTTAAGATGCGATATTTATTTTGGAATTTCCAGCAAAATTCAGGAAGAGCGTTAAAGTTGATGAGCGTTTTGACATATAGCGGTGTGGATGCAGATACTGTCCTATTGCAGGGACAGCACCGAGGTACAGAGAGGGCAGGTGAGTCGCTCAAGGTCACACAGCTGGTGGTCAGCAGCAGAGACAGCTGGTAAGCATGGTCTGGCTGCAGGTCTTAGCTCCTAACTCCTGTGTCACATGGCCTCTGCACTTACTGCGTTCATGATTCGAGGTAAGGGCTTACACGTGCATGGCTGCATCTTAGCAGTGTTCAATAAAATCATTGGGAAGCTTGTTAAAATGCAGAGGCCTAGGCCTCACGCCCAGAGGTGCTGGTGTGATAGGCGAGAGGTAGGGCTGAGGAGCCCTGTTCGAGGCAAATACCTTCCAGCATCGCCAGTGGAGAATCCCCGTAGACCAGGCGGAGAGGATGAGCCGGAACCATGGGTTCAGCCGGGACACTGCCGACAAGGCTTCGGGGCTGGCCAGGCCCTCGGCTCTCGGGTGTGCTCCTGCTGGGTGATAAAGCGGTGCCCTTCCCCGCTTCCTTCAGGAAAACAGACGCCAACAGGAGCAGTGACAGTTGTGGTTGGCACATGAGTCATCGAGAGGGGGTTTGTATGTGAGTCAAAGGCTGATGGGGGGGTGCAGCCCCGCATCAGGGTGAAAGCGAAGCCGGTACTAGAAAAACGTGCAGGCGGCTCTCGCTCTCAGTTATGGCTGCTTTTACCTGTCATCTCTCTGTCGGGCTGAATTCTTTTTTTTTTTTTTTTTTTTGTCTTTTTAGGGCAGCACAGAGGTTCCCAGGCTAGGCGTCGAATTGGAGCTACACCACAGCTCACAGCAACTCTGGATCCTTAACCCACTGAGCGAGGCCAGGGACCTGACCCAAATCCTCATGGGTCCTAGTCGGGTTCATTCATCGCTGAGCCATGAAAGGAACTCTGCCTTTTTAAAATGAATTTCTCTTCTGTGTTATTTCCTCTTTTGGGTTTGAAACTGTTGTAACTTTTGTAATTTTTGTTTAAGGCGAATGCTTAGCTTATTTTCAACGTAATTCTTTTCTAAGATAAGCGTTCTAAGTTGTGAGTTTCTATGGCTCCCTCGAGCTGGCGCATACGAGTGGTGGTACGTGGTTTTCTGATCATCATTCTCTTAGAATTTTCTCATTTACATCATGTCTTCTTTGACCAAGGCCTTGTTTAGAACTGTTCCTTAGTTTCCCAATGGGTTTTTCTAGTCACTGGTTTGGTGTTGATTTCTGACTTCGTTACTCTCTGGTCGGGAAGGTGGCCTTTCTCTTAGCAGCCTGTGTTTGGGGTCGTTTGCAGCCCGTGTTGGGGGCAGGGCGGGCTGATGTCAGGGAGAACGGGGCTGCTCGCCACAGCCCTGGAGTGGGGGGCTGGAGGACCCGGCTCCTGCCTGGTCTCCAGGACGGAGTCACCCGTGGAACCCCTCGTCGGTGACCTCTGGACCCACGGAGAACCGCGTGTCTCCCTGTGACGATGGGGTCCCAAGCCAGAGCCAGAAGCCCCTCCGCTGCAGGTGCGCCTCGGTTCCCAGGAGGCCGGAGACCGAGCCCGGGAGGCTGTTGAAGGGATCCTCCCCTCCCACGTCCTGGCTGGCACGAGGCGGCGCAGGGACCCTGGATCGCTTCCCTCTTTGGATCTCGTGGGACGCCTCCCTCAGCCAGAGCCTCAGTCGTTTCGCCGTCTGCCTGTGACAGAGTCTGGGGATGCAGTTTTGCGCCTTGGTGCAGCAGGGCCACCTCGCTGTGTCCACCACACCAGTCCTGGGACATTTAGTCAGGCTGGGTTGGTGGCCGGTGTGCGGTCAGTTCGCATAAATGCCTCCCGTGCCTCCCAAGAGGAATGTCTCCTGTGCAGCTGCAGTGACCTGGTTGAATCTGTGTCTGCGTTACTTGTAAGACACATCTTCATTTTATGTCCCTCCAAGGGAAAAAAAACTACCCATTAAACCAGGCTGAGTGACTTCTTCTCACTTAGAATTTTGTATTTATACTGATGGAAAGAGTTATTTAAACTTTAGGCATTGATTTTTTAACGTGACCTTTACTGACTGCATACGTACAGAACGTAAAACATGAGCAAGGTAAGTCGGTCAGGGTGTTCCTGAAACTTAGAATCCCAGCCTCTCTCCGTGGGGAGGAGGCGTTTGTGTTTTTGGCAGAAGCGGCGTGAACAGCAGTGTCCTCTCTGCCGCTCAAGGCACAGGTGACCCAGTGACACACTCTTTCCTCAAAGGGTGCTCCTGGATTGTCTCGGGGTCTTCAAATTCTGCAGGTTCTTATGGTGAGACTTTATCGATCTTAACCGGAAGGTATCAGTGAAAGATTTGAAGCGATAACCAGCCCGTAATTTCTTCATCAGATGATTCTCAAGTTGTGTTTTCAGCAGAACCATCACGGGGCAGCACTTCGTTGGGTTCCCGTCGTGGCTCAGCAGTTAACGAACCTGAACTGGCCTAGCATCTGTGAGAATGCGGGGTTTGATCCCTGGCCTCACTCAGTGGGTTAAGGATCCCGCATCGCCATGAGCTGTGACGTAGGCCGGCGGCTACAGCTCCGATTCGACCCCTAGCCTGGGACCCTCCATATGCCTCTGGTGTGGCCCTAAAAAGACAAACAAAAAAAGGAGCAGCACTTGAGTAGTGCCCGTGGCACTGACGGGCGTCTTCACAGATACGAAGGCAGTGGCCTATATACGTCACATTAGATTTCAGAGATGTTAAAACGTGCCTTCTTAAAACCGATGAAGCATATTGTGTCTGTTAGTGCAGCTCGTTAAGCAGCTTAGTTAAATCTATAGCTTTTTCTCTTGTTTTGACCTTTGGGAAAATTCCCCTTGTCGTGTGTACCCCTGTCAGTGTTTGCTTTCTATTCTGAAGCTGTTTTGCTTGCTGCTTATATATTCAGCCTTACTAGTTGTTTGGTTAATGCCGTTCTGTAGGCGCTTCAGTTTATCGGGCCGCCGTCAGTGTAGCTTTCCTTTGCTGAGGCTTTGTCTTGTCTATCACGCTATAGCTCTACCTTCAACTGTTGCGTAGTCTTGGTTTTTTTGTTTGTTTGTTTGTTTTTGGCCACACCTGCAGCATGAGGAAGTTCCTGAGTTTTTGTGTGTCTAAAAAGGGTATTTCCCTTAATACAAGGAAGGGCAGAGCACGGGTGTCTGGGGACAAAAAAGGACCCCAAGGAGGACGAAGGGGAATGACAGGAGGTGACTGAGTGGTCGCTCAGGGCAGCGTCTTCCTGTAGAAC
The DNA here is from genome assembly GCF_054392235.1 of Sus scrofa. Taxonomy (NCBI): domain Eukaryota; kingdom Metazoa; phylum Chordata; class Mammalia; order Artiodactyla; family Suidae; genus Sus; species Sus scrofa. The sequence continues at coordinate 4,895,795 of NC_139385.1, forward strand.
CCGGCCTCTCAGCATCTCTCTCCCCTCAGGCACTTGTTCTCCCTCGTGCCTGGCAGGAAGGCCACCACTGCAGCTTGCTGATCGTACCTAGTGATCTGGAACCTTCCCCTGACCCAGCCCCGGTGTGGTTGACTACAACTGGCCCTGTTCACCCCTTGGACTCCTGCTGTCACCCCCCTGAGGTCAGATAGTCCTGGGGGTGGCGTGACAAGCCCAGAGCACAGCTGCCAGTGGCCCACAGCCCTCCTCTCCGGTCTTTTGGTAGCCAGGTCCTGAGTAGGAGTAGGAGCTCACTCTGCCTTTATAGTTGAAATCACCGGCTTTTTGAGTTCCCATCATGGCTCAAATGGAAATGAACCTGACCAGTATCCACGAGGCTGCGGGTTCGATCCCTGGCCTCACTCAGTGGGTGAAGGATCTGGGGTCGCCATGAGCTGTGGTATAGGTCGCAGACTTGTCTCAGATGTGGCATTGTTGTGGCTGTGGTGCAGGCCGGCAGCTGCAGCTCCTATTAGATCCCTAGCCTGGAAGGAGCTATATGCCACAGGTGCAGCCCAAAAAAGAAAAAAAAAAAAAACACTGGCTTATGTGGTGTTAGAAGTAGGTATTACTCGTTGGGGTTAAACCCCATGCCACTACGGCTTTGACCCACTTAAGGAATGAACGGGGCTAGAGGCCGAGCCCCGGCTTTGTGAGCAGTCTTCGTGTCCTGCGGCACTGCCCCAAACTGAGAAAGAGCGTATCCTAGCAGAAGAGTGGGCATGGACTCGTAATCAAGGTGAAATTAAAGACAGGTGACATCAGTTTCCACTAAGACCGGGTGCCGAAAACAGGCAGTTGTGAGTCACCCACGTGTGATTGTCTGAAGTGTCTTATCAGCTGTTACCCAATTTGTTCAAGTATCACACTTGACAGCACACGAGTCACTAAAACCAAGTGAGGGTTTCTCGCCACAGGTCACATCTGCGGGACACGAGCTTCCTGTAGGAGAACTTCTGGTTGACTCTATGGAAGATCGTGTGTGTGTGTGTGTGTGTGTGTGTGTAAGTGTAAAATTTGTGAGGGAGTCATTAACTATTTATAGCAACGAACCAAATTGCAGCTTCTTGGTAGGTGGGACTGTTAGGTAAACACATTATCGGCATAGTTTGAACATTAGCAAGTGCTCGGAGGGGCCACGTGCTCCTGCTTTGAGGTCGGAAGGTGGGATCATCTCCTTCTCCCCGTGGAGTCTCATGGGAAACAGTTGCCACGTTTTGACGCGGCTGAAACGGAGACCCCATCTTATGCTTGCTGGGAGCTTAGGTCTTACCAAACGTCACGGAGGAATGATTCCGGGCGTTCCCATCGTGGCTCGGTGGATTAAGGACCCCGTGTCACCCTGTGAGGATTCAGGGTGGATCCCTGGCCTCGCTTAGCGGGTTAGGCAGCTCTGATTCCGTCCCTGCCCCTGGCCCGGGAACTTCCATGTGCTGCAGGTGCAGCTCCAAAAAGAAAGGAAAAAAAAAAAAGATTCTGAATTTTTTATTCATATATTACTCTGCCTGCTTTACCTTCGTGGTTTCTTTTAGTTTTTAAATAGTGGTGGTTTTTTAGATATCATGCACCTTTAAGTTATCAGGATCTACCGTCAGCGCCTGTTCCGAGGTGCTCCCACGTCCAGGGCGAGACCCTTCTAACAGTGGACTTTCATCTCCCCCCTCCCAGCCTTTGTGCCGTCTTACTTTGGCGTGTTGTCAGCCCAACACACTTTGTTATTTTTACTGAAAACAGTAGCAGTAAATCTTGTAAAGAGATTCTCATCACGCAGGGAAAATGTTGCCTCGCGTAGTTGCTACCACTTTCAGTCTTTGCCCTTCTTTTGGGTGGATGCAGATTTCACCTGGTGTCTCCCCCACCCCCGTCCTGTCAGAAGGGTTTATGTTTCTTTTTTTGTCTTTTGTCTTTCTAGGGCCTTAGCCACGGCATGTGGAGGTTCCCAGGGTTGGGGCTGAATCGGAGCTACAGCTGCCGGCCTACCCTACAGCTCGGGGCAATGCCAGATCCTTAACCCGCATCCTCATGGATCCTAGTCGGGTTCGTTAACCACCACGCCGCAGTGCGAACTCCTCTGTTTCTTAAAACCTTTCTTATAGTGCACGATCTACCAGTGATGAATTCTTTCAAATTCTGATTTTATTTATTTATTGTTGTGTTTTGGGGGCTGCACCTGCAGCATATGGAAGTTCCCAGGCTAGGAGCTGCAGCTGCCGGCCCACACCCCAGCCACAGCAACCAGATCCTTAACCCCGTGAGCGAGGCCACAGATGAAACCTCCATCCTCACAGACATTGTGTTGGGTTCTTAACTTGCTGAGCCACAGTGGGAACTCCCTCTCTGTGATTTTTTTTATTTTTTTTATTTTTTATTTTTTATTTATTTTATTTTATTATTATTATTATTTTTTGTCTTTTAGCTGTTTCTTGGGCCGCTCCCCGTGGCATATGGAGGTTCCCAGGCTAGGGGTTGAATCGGAGCTGCAGCCACCGGCCTACACCAGAGCTACAGCAACTCAGAATCCGAGCCGCGTCTGCAACCTACACCACAGCTCACGGCAACGCCGGATCGTTAGCCCACTGAGCAAGGGCAGGGATTGAACCCGCAACCTCATGGTTCCTAGTCGGATTCGTTAACCACTGCGCCAAGACAGGAACTCCTCTGATTTTTTAAAAGATATTTTGCAGGGTGTAGAATTGTGTCTTCGGATGTTTTCATCGTTTCAGACGGGAGGATAAATCTGTTCCCAGTTACTCTATCTTGCCTGGAAGCAGAAGTTCCCACTTAAGTACTTGGATTAAATTCAAACAAATCCTGAACCCCCAACACAGACCCCACACCTGCAAGCCCCCACGATTTTGCAGCCCTCCCTTTGTGGGAATCTAATGCCCCTCAAAAAAGACGGCGGCCTGGGCTAGATGACACGAATGCACTCCTGGAGCTTCGTCTGAAGCTCCACCAGCCCCCCCTTATACTGAAATGGGAACTGTCTCGCCACCTTCTCACGTTGTTTCTCCCTTGTGAAGACGTGTGTATTTGTGCTGTGTTGCATCCTGACTAACAGACGAGCTTGAGGTGACGTTGAGAAAGAATCTAGTGTCCCCAGCCTCCCCCATCACTTTTCCTTTTTTTTTTCTTTCTTTTTTATTTTTTAAGGCCGCACCCTCAGCATGCGGACATTCCCAGGCTGGGGGTCAGAGCGGCAGCCACCAGCCTGTGCCACAGCCGCATGGGATCCGAGCCACACCTGTGACCTACACCACAGCTCAGGCAACGCTGGATCCTTAACCCACTGAATGAGGCCGGGGCTCGAACCTGCAGCTTGATAGATGCTAGTCAGGTTTGTTAACCTCTGAGCCACGATGGGACTCCCTTCTCATCACTTGTCAGTGAATAAACAGGCCCCGAGGGGTGAGGCTGCAGCGAGGTCCTTATCTCTGAAGAACCAGGAAGACCAGGATGGGAACTTGCAGCTGCAGTGAGTCACCGAATCTCACCAGCAGTTTCCAGTGGATTTGCTTACTGGCTTATTTATTTATTTGTCTGTCTGTCTTTTTAGGGCCACACCCACGGCATATGGAGGTTCCTAGGCTAGGGGTCGAATTGGAGCTGTAGCCCCCGGCCTACACCACAGCCACAGCCACGCCAGATCCAAGCCGAGTCTGCAACCTGCACGACAGCCACATCCTTAACCCACTGAGCGAGGCTAGGGATCGAACCCGCAACCTCGTGGTTCCTAGTCGGATTCATTTCCACTGTGCCGCGATGGGAGCTCCTGAATTTGCTTTTTTAAAAGAGCTTTTATTGTGGTTGGTAGGAAAATTTTCACTGTACACCTTTTTCTGTGTTCACTGTGCGTGTGTGTAACAATATCCATGTATAACTTTTTCAGTTAAAAAAATAAAGCACGGAGTTCCTGTCATGGCTCAGTGGTTAACGAATCCGACTAGGAGCCATGAGGTTGCGGGTTTGATCCCTGGCCTTGCTCAGTGGGTTCAGGATCCGGTGTTGCCGTGAACTGTGGTGTAGGTCGCAGACGTGGCTCGGATCCCACGTTGCTGTGGTGTAGGCTGGCGGCTACAGCTCTGATTCGACCCTTAGCCTGGGAACCTCCATATGCCGCAGGTGTGGCCCCAGAAAAGAACAAAAATAAAGAAAGAAATAAGTAAATAAATAAATAAATAAAGCACTAGGAGTTCCCGTCATGGCGGAGTGGTTAACGAATCCGACTAGGAACCATGAGGTTGCGGGTTCGATCCCTGGCCTTGCCGTGAGCTGTGGTGTAGGTTGCAGACGCAGCTTGGAGCCTGCATTGCTATGCCTGTGGTGTAGGCCGGCGGCTACAGCTCCAATTCGACCCCTAGCTTGGGACCCTCCATATGCCACGGGAAGGTCTCCAGAAATGGCAAAAAGCCAAAACAAACAAAGCACTAGATTTCTTAGCAGAAAAAAATTAATCAACTGTAGACTTGTCTTTGATCTTACCTAACAACGTCACATGTGAATGATGAGCACACCAAACCTTATTTTTGCCTTTATTAGGAGAAGACGAGTGAATTGTTGGGGGAAATTAAAGACACCTCCTCTAAACTTGGCTTATCTTCCCCTTTTTGCTGTGACACTTGCTTGTGTGAAAACCATCTGTGTGAGCAGACTGCGTGCCTGCAAAGTTGTTTGGGATTCAGGGACCCACTCATAGAACGTCCCTGAATACCCGGTAGACCCGCTAAATGATGCACCGTACCCTCCGGGTGGTGCCCCTGGGTCTGGCCCTGCACGGTGGGTTAGGGATTCGGAGTTGCTGCCGCTGCAGCGTGGGTTGCAACTGTGGCACAGATCTAATTCCTGGCAGCCAAAAAAGGGGGAAAAAAGAAAGGACTTACCTGGAAGGTTCAAGAGCTGTACACCTGGTGCTGGCTGTGCTGTCCTTCGTCTCTCGGTGGCACTCGCCGTTGTTGGTTTTCTTCCTCTCGGCTCGGGAGGCCGCCGCCTCGGCTGCTTCTCATGTTTTCTCTCACTCTGAGGCTCTATTTGGTACACCTTCCCTGAGGCGTTAAGTGGGGGGGCTCTTGGTTCCAGCCTGGCTGATGAGTAGAAGCTGATCATACTGACCCCAGGCCCGTGCCTGGTTGGACCAGGGAGGATTGAGGAGAGACTTGACGGAATGAAGCCTTCTCATGCCGTGCCCCCCGCCCCGCAGGAATAAGAAGATGCAGCCTCAGAGGCCGCTGGAAGCCGCTAGCGGCAGCTTTAGGATGAAGCTGACACTTTGGGCAACGAAATGGGAAGACCGGCTCCCTGGGGACGCTCTTGAGCTGCCGGGTTTGCCCAGTAGCATACTCTTGGACTCTGGATCTCCTTGGGTTCATCCTACTTGGAGCTGGAGCAGCTTGGTTATGTATATTCGTGTATTTGATCAAAGTCAGACCGTTTTACCGTTACCTCGTCAAATTCTCTTTCTCTCTCTCTTCCAGGAAATCCTTGGACCTCTTTTGCCTCCGTTTCCTCGGTTATAAAGTTAGGGCAATAGTGGCTCTGCTCTCGGAGTTATTTGGCAGGCGTCGGGGGGTGCAGGGGTGTGTGATACAATTTGCTAAAGCATGTATCCCAGTGTAGTTGCTCATGATAAATAAAATGTTAGGCGTTCCCATCATGGCTCAGCAGTAAAGAGCCCGACTAGTATCCACGAGGCTGCGGGTTCGATCCCTGGCCTCGCTCAGTGGGTCAAGGATCAGGGGTTGCCGTGAGCTGTGGTGTAGGTCGCAGATGAGGCTTGGATCCTGCATTGCTGTGGCTGTGGTGTAGGCCGGCAGCTCTAGCTCCAATTTGACCCCTAGCCTGGGAACATCCATGTGCCACGGTGCGGCCCTTAAAAGCAAAATGAAATAAAATAAAAATTTTTTAAATGTTAGTAAATGATAGTTCCTTCCTCATTAGTTGCTTGGCCAAGAGGAGTGCTTAGAAAAATTGCTGATGTGAGAATGGCAGTGTAGATCTGATGCTATAACCAGGAAATTAGAAATCTTGTATTAATTGTATGTAGTACCCAGGTCTTTGTTGAGCACATTTCATTTTTTCCTGTTGGCGGCCAAAAAAAACATGTTAAGAATGATCTGAAGAAAATTGGCATCTTCTTCAAAAGTTCTCTTTTTGGAGTTCCCGTCGTGGCTCAGTGGTTAATGAATCCGACTAGGAACCATGAGGTTTCGGGTTCGCTCCCTGGCTTTGCTCAGTGGGTTAAGGATCTGGCGTTGCTATGAGCTGTGGTGTAGGTCGCAGATGCAGTTTGGATCTGGCACGGCTGTGGCTGTGGTGTAGGCTGGCAGCTGTGGCTCTGATTAGACCCCTAGCCTGGGAACCTCCATATGCCGCAGGTGCGGCTCTAGCAAAAGGCAGAAAGACAACAACAACGACAAATGTCTCTTTCGCTTTGCCATGCACGTTGTTTTTTCATGAGCATTAATTAGTTCATGTCTTCCTGAACGAACGTTTACCTGGTTGGCACCCTGACGTGGTACCCGCGTGCCCATGGGGACGTTACATGTTCCTCTTTTGTTGGGCATGACCATTGCCAGCAAGATGTTATTTTCCTGGTGAAACAACTTTTCAGCATCAGATGACCACTGAAAATAAGAAATCTCTTTGACTGACTTGGAAGGGATATGGCCACCTTTTTTCCTTCTTTTCATTTGACTTCTGGTTTTAGGTGCTAAATTAGTGTATTTTAGGAGTGGAAATATACTAGATGCCGTAATGTACTGAAAAAGATCTCTCTCTGCTTCGTCTAAGTTCCCACACGTGTAAATTCCTAGAGTTCCGTAGCTAATTTGTGTAAGGATTTTTGAAACTTCATGATTAAGAGTTCTTGCTCAGTTTTTAACGTTTGTGTTAAAATTGAAGGATTTTAAAATTAAATTTGTATCAGAGGAGTTCCTGTCGTGGCTCAGCAGAAGCACATCCACCTAGCGTCCTTGAGGATGCAGGTTCCATCCCTGGCCTCGCTCAGTGGGTTAAGGATCCGGTGTTGCTATGAGCTGTGGTGGAGGTCACAGGTGTGGCTTGAATCTGGCGTGGCTGTGGCTGTGGTGTAGGCTGGTGGCTCCAGTTCTGATTTGACGCTAGCTTGGGAACCTCCATATGCCTCAGGAGCGGTCCTAAAAAAATAAAAAAATTAATTTGTGTTAGATAGAAAGAGTAATGATGCTTGTTAGGAAAAGCCCATTGGCATGACTTTTGAAGTATCCTGTGCTCCCTTCCTGATCCCATTCTCTTCCTTCAATCCTAAAAGTAAGTATTATTTCAAATTCCGTATTTATTATTCCAATTACTTTTCTTTATTTTACCACAGGAAATCCTTATCTACTCTAAACTTATAAAACACATTGTCTTCTAAGAAAATTGTGTAGTGTTGCCTTTTGACTGTAAGCCCTTATTCTACTCGGAATTGATTAGAAATATGTGCGCTTGAATCCAGTTTCATTATTTCCATACAGATCACTGAGACGGTACATAGCACACATGGAAGAGTCCGCCCTGACTCTGAGCTGCAGTGTCAGCTCTGCTGTAAATAGAGTGTCCGTGAGCCTGTGTATTTTTCTGGCTATTGGCTTCTGGTTCACGGGTCAGTTTGCGGGCCCCTGCACCATCCTGTTATCTTAATAATTTGTTTGTAGAAGCTCTACATGTTCTCCTACTGTTTACCCAGATCCTTCGTCTTTTGTTTCTTTAAACAGCTTAATGAAGTAAAAATTAGAACCACAATAGGGGATTATTAAAGTCAAAAGCTGTCTCTTTGAAAAGCTTAATGAGATAAGCCAATTCTAGCAGAAAGAAAAGAGACTGTAGACATAGTAGGGAATGGAAAATACTGCAGAGGTTGAGCATTCATACGAAGATATCATTGACAACTCTGTCAGTTAAAAAAAAATTAAATAATCTCCGTGCCAGGCAACCTTCACCCATTGCATTGATGCTCCCTAATGTCCTTCTGGAATTTATTTCTTCCCACCCCAACCTTCTCAGAAGAAACCACTCTCAGGAGTGTTGCTCAAAGACCCAGAATAGCCAGTGCCATCCTGAGAAAGAAATGGAGCTAGAGGATTAGGCTCCCTGACTTCAGACTATACTAGAGAGCTACAGTCATCAAAACTGTATGGTACTGGCACAAAGACAGAAAAATAGATCAGTGGAAGAGGATAGAAAGCCCAGAATTAAACCCATGCACCTACCATCAACTAATCTATGACAAAGGAGACAAGAACATACAATGGAGAAAAGACAGCCCCTTCAATAAGTGGTGCTGGGAAAACTGGCAACCACATGGACAAGAATGAAATTAGAACCCTTCCTAACACCATACATAAAAAATAAACTCAGAATGGATTAAAGACCTAAATAGAAGACCAGATACTGTAAAACTCTTAGAGGAAAACATAGGCTGAACATTCTCCGACATAAACCACAGCAGCATCTTCTCAGATCCACCTCCTAGAATAATGACAATAAAAACAAAAATAAAGAAATGGGCTTAATTAAACTTAAAAGGTTCTGCACAGCAAAGGAAACCCTAAACAAAATGAGGCAACAACCCACAGAATGGGAGAAAATATTTGCAAATGAAGCGACTGACAAGGGATGAATCTTCAAAATTTATAAACACCTTCTGCACCTCTATACCAAAAACACAAACAATCCCATCAAAAAAATGGGCAGAAGATCCAAACAGACAATTCTCCAAAGAAGATGTATGGATGGCCAAAAAAACCATGAAAAGATGTTCAACATCACTCATTATTAGAGACATGCAAATCAAAACTCCTGTGAGGTACCACCTTACACCAGCCAGAATGGCCATCATCCAAAAGTCTATAAACAATAAGTGCTGGAGAGGGTGTGGAGAAAAAGGAACCCTATTACACTGTTGGTGGGAGTGTAAATTGGTGTAAATATGGAAAACAGTATGGATATGCCTCAAAAAACTAAAAATAGAACTCCCATTTGATCCAGCAATCCTGCTCCTGGGCATTCAGAGAAAACCATGACTCGCAAAGACACATGTACTCCGATGTTCACTGCAGCACTATTCGCAATAGCCAAGACATGGAAACAACCTCAATGTCCATTGACAGAGGAGTGGATCAAGAAGACGTGATACATATACACAATGGAATATTACTCAGCCATTAAAAGGAATGAAATAACGGCATTTGCAGCAGCATGGTTGGACCTAGAAATTATCATACTAGGTGAAGTTAGACAATGAGACACCAACATCAAATGCTCTAACTTACGAGTGGAATCTAAAAAAAGGACTCAATGAACTTCTTTGCAGAACAGATACTGACTCCCAGACTTTGAAAAACTTAATGGTTTCCAAAGGAGACTGGGCAGGGAGTTGGGGGATGCACTGAGGGTTTGGGATGGAAATGCTGTAAAATTTGGTTTTGATGATCGTTGTACAACAATAAATGTAATAAAATCCATTGAGTAATTAAAAAAAAAAGTATTTGGCGTTGCTTAGCCTGTGTGTTTATTTATGCTCTGCTGCACACATGTCACCTTCTGTGGACGGTTTCCTCTGAAGTATATGTCAACCTGCTTTTATTTTTAATTAAAATTTTTAATTAATTATCTTTTGTCTTTTTTCCTATTGGGGCCGCACCTACAGCACATGCAGGTTCCCTGGCTAGGGGTCCAGTTGAGCTGTAGCCTCCAGGCTACACCACAGCCACGGCAACACAGTATCTGAGCCAGTTCTGCAACCTTCACCGCAGCTCACAGCATCACTGGATCCTTAACCCACCGAGTGAGGCCAGGGATTGAACCTGCATCCTCACGGAAGCTTGTCGGGTTTGTTAACCATTGAGTCACGATGGAAACTCCTAGCCTGCTTTTATCTTCTTTTCGTTTGGAGGTTCGTCTGTGTTGGTAGGCTGAGTTCAGTCACTTTTTAATTGTGTGGAATTCCTTTTTATAAATGTACCACCAAAAATTACTCATTTTCTTGTTAGTGGAAACTTAGGTTGTTTTTCCGTTAAAATAGTGCCGCTCCGAGTATACACCTGGTCCCTAAGTTAAGGGTTCCTGGAATAAATACCTCTGCGCAGGATTGCTGGTTCTTCACTCCGCGTCTTCAGCCTTGTTAGATGTTCTCCGGAGTAGCTTCTGTGTAATCGTTTAACTGGATTTTCCCTCCCTTTTAGTGCCTGAAGACCTCTCATTAGAAGAGAGAGAAGAACTTTCAGACATTCGTCGAAGAAAAAAGGAACTTATCGATGACATCGAGGTAAAAAAAGCTTTTGGTTTTTACTCTTAAATAAAACCGTAAATCAAGTAGCTTTGTGAACATGTAAAAAAAGCAGGTGTCGAGGGTATCTAGTTGGCGTGTGTCCACCCTGCACGGAGAGACAGAGCCTACGAGTCACCCAGGGCGGGGAGTTCCCATCCCGGGTCGCTGGTAACGAACCCGACTGGTATCCACGAGGATGCGGGTTCGGTCCCTGGCCTTGCGCAGTGGGATAAGGGTCCAGTGTGGCCGTGAGAACTGTTGTGTGGGTCGCAGACGTGGCTCGGATCCTCCCTGGCTCTGGCCGTGGCTGTGGTGTAGGCCAGCCGTTCCGATTGGACCCCTGGCCTGGGAACTTGCATGTGCCTTGGGTGCGGGCCCAAGATGCCAGGGGAAAAGAAAAAAAAGGTCACCCGGGTCTGGAAGGCGGTGCCGCCTCGGGGATGGGAGCCAGGACGTTGCGGAACTGGAGTGGGCGGTCGTGGCGTGTGACCCCGAGTCACAGAGGAATCTTCCCACGGAGGCACCCACACGCGTGCTGCTCTGGGAGATCACGTGATGAGGCTGTTTTGTTCACCAGTGGCCCCAACACCTAAAACATTGCCTGTCCCGTTGGCGGCGCTCAGACGTCTTTTGCGTGGATGGATAAGCACCTCCCGAGTTCCAGCTCCGCGCCAGGTGCCCGCTGGCTGGGGGGAGTGAGGTAGACGTTGTGCTTCGGGCCTTCATGTGCTCAGAGGTCGGGGTGGAGAGGGGCCCCGGAGGAGCCGCGCGGTAAAGCCGCGGCCCCAGAGTCGGAGCCTCTGTAGTTGTTGCAGGAATGACTCCGATCGCGGCCCCTGGGGGAGCCGAGCATCGTGGGGCTGCTCCCCGAGAAGCTTCCGAACCACTGTCACACCGCGGTCGGTGTGGCCTCCGCGGGCACGTGCCGCAGAACCGGGCCACGCCCAGCTGTGAGCTCCTTCTTGGGGCGCCGAGTGAGGGTCCAGGTTCTTGGCACATAAGGAGAGGGTGTGAATCAGATTGTGTGTTTGGAAAATGAGTGGTGAGATTGGTCCTTCTCGGGTTACCCGTCATTCTTGGACAAATCGGGTCACCTGGAATGGGCGCTTTGGGTGCGCGATAGGGACGTATTTGAAGGTTAACGTTGCTGTTGGCACCTTAGTCCTAGCAGTGCCCGGGGAGCCCCGTGGCGCTCTAGCGACCGCGCTTCTGAGTTGAGGGCGCTGAGGGTCGGGGAGGCGGAAGCTGCCCCAGCCTGCACGGAGTGGGGCCCCGGGGAGGGATGGGGAGTCCGCCCTCCTCGTGTCCTTGGCCCGAGGGCCACAGGCAGGTTCTTGTCACCTCCTGGGCTCTGTCCACGGTGCTTCATCTCACGGAAGTGTTAGAAATCACCGGGGAGTCCCCTGGCGGCTCAGCGGGCTAAGGAGCTGGTGCTGTCACTGCCATGGCGCAGGTTCAGTCCCTGGCCCCGGAACTTCCACACTGTGGGCCTGAGACGCTCCTGAGCCGGGGGTGGGGACCCGATGCTGATCTTGGTGCTCAGGCCCCGCCCCTCGCCCGCTCTGCCCAGGAACTCGGGTGCTGAGGACGGCCCAGCCGGGGCCGGGGCGGGGTGGTGGTTAATCGGTTGCTCTCCTCTTTCTGTTTTTATCTTAACACCCGTGATGTTCTCCCCAGGGTCCCTTCTGACGGTACACGCAGACATTCTAGAACCTTCCCATGGACCTCTGCTCTCGTTCTCGTGGGAGGGGGACAGACAGGGATTTTGTTTTCCCCTGAGTCGGGGTGGCTCTGAAGAGGAGACTCTGTTTCCCGTACCTGGGATGTTGAGCTGGGACCTGAGGGGCTGACGTGTCCCCAGGAGTGGCGCTGGGGGCGCAGAGACCTCCGCTGCCACCCGCACCCCCTCTCTTCCGGCAGAGGCTGAAGTATGAAATCGCGGAGGTGATGACGGAGATCGACAACCTGACGTCCGTGGAGGAGAGGTCGGCGGCCGCAGGGCGCCCTCCGGGTCCCCCTCCCTGTGCCCCCCTCCGCCCTCCCCACCCCGCCCCGGGCTCCCCCTCCCCCTCGGTCGCCCTCGCGGTCTGGCCTTGGGGCTGAGGAGGCAGCACAGATGGGACCTTGCTGCGTCGCGAGGAGCTGGGCCTTTTCTGAAGACATTCTCCGCCGGGACAGAGGACAGCCCCGCAGCCGTGCCAGCGCTGCCTCCCCCTGGGCGGGGGGCGCCCGTGTCCTCCCCTTCCCCGAGAGGTCCCGTCGGGAGGGGCCGTGCACGGTGCCTGTGCTTCGTGCAAACGTCCGGTAACACCGTCTCCATCCCTTCGAACGCACAGCAAGACAACCCAGAGGAACAAGCAGATAGCCATGGGAAGGAAGAAGTTCAACATGGATCCCAAGAAGGTAGGAGGAGGTCGTCGTGCCCCGCCCGCAGCGGAGGGGGGGATGGGTGGGTGGATTTGGGCAGCGCTCCGTCCCCCTCTTGGACCAGGGTGGGCACCTCGCCTCAGAAGCGCACTGAGTCGATGGTAAAGTTTTGCCACAAAGGGGCCGCTGATGGGGTGGGGGAGCAGAGGGCCTTCCTTTGGGACAGTCCCCGTGGGGAGGGGCTGGCCTCCCCGGAGCTCACTCGGGCCCTTGGTGCCCCCGGGCCGGACTCTGCTGCTGCTCAGGAGCCCCAGAGCCCAGGGGCCACGTGGTCCCCCCGGGGCAGAGGTGGTAGATTCTAATGTCTAAGGGGTTCAGAGGGTTGAGGGAGAGGGCTTCCTTGCTGCCCCTTTCCTTAAGGGGGAGACGTCTCGGAAAGCCTGGACCTCGATTGATGCCAGTGCCTTGCTCTAGCCTCAAGTGGCTTCACTAGGAAAACACCCCCAGACAAACCCCGCGGCAAGTTTATCTGGAGACTGAGTGGAAGGACGTAGCAGAACCCATAAAGCTTTGTGGACAGAACACGTGGCTCAGTTGTGGCACCGTTTGCGTTGGAGGCGCGCGGGCCTGAGCCAGCCGCGAGGATCCCGGTCCAGGAGAGGACAGACGCGTCCGTGGGGAGGTCGCCGCGCCTCCTCGCTGGTCTTTCGTCGGTATTCACGTCTAATGTCTTCCTTGGTTTTTTCTGGCATTGAGCCTGCGCACTGATTACTTCATTATTTGTTCATTCAGTCAGTGTCTGCTGATGGCTGGACTCACACCGTGCGGGGTCTCCGATCCCTAACCTGAGATGTATAGGTGCGAGCACAGTTGCAAATGTTAGGATTTTTTTGGATCGAAGTCTAGTTCATTTACAGTGTTGTGTTGGTGTCTGGAGGACAGCAAAGCAGTTCCGATCTGTATACATATATGTCTTTTTATTTTTTTTTTCAGATTCTTTTCTAAGTTATTACAGAATACTGAGTGTAGTTCCCCGTAGGTCTTTGTTGGTTATGTGTTGGAAATGTGACTTAAAGATATCCATACCATTCTTCTTGAAACTGATACGTAAGTGCCCTGCGTGGTGTTGCCCCTCCGCCTCTGCAGTCCCCTGGTCAGGGTCTTGCCTGTCTTCTTTCTCACACAGCGTGTGTCACATTCTCACCAGCGAGGGCTAGCGCCGGGCGGGAGCCGTGCTGAGGAAGCACATGCATATGTATGTATGTATAATAGTTGACTTACGCTGTTCTGTCAATTTCTTTCTTTTTTTTTTGTCTTTTTAGGGCCATACCTGTAGCATATGGAGGTTCCCAGGCTAGGGGTCGAATTGGAGCTACAGCCACCAGCCTACACCCCAGCCAGAGCAACATGGGATCCTTGACCCACTGAGCGAGGCCAGGGATCGAACCCATGTCCTCATGGATACTCATTGGGTTTGTTAACCGCTGAGCCACGAGGGGAACTCCTGTCTGTTTCTGCTTTACAGCACAGTGACCCATTACACACACACACACACACACACACATATACATTCTTTTCCTCGTATGATCGTCCGTCATGTTCCGCCGCAAGTGATTGGCTATAGTTCCCTGTGCTGTGCAGCAGGACCTCGTTGCTGATCCAGTCCAGGTGCAGCAGTTTGCATCTACTAACCCCCAGCTCCCAGTGCGTCCCTCTCCCTCCCTCTCAGCAACCGCAGGTCTATTCTCTGTGTCCATGAGGTGGTTTCTTTGCTGTGGGTAGGTTCATTTGTGCCATATTTTAGAGTCACATGTAAGTGATGGCATTTGATATTTGTCTTTCTCTATGCACTTCGCTTAGTATGAGAATCTCTAGGGGAAGTGTTTTGACACACTTTAATCCCACAGCAACCCCTGGAGGTGGGTCCCCGGTTCATCCCTGGGTCACAGTTGGGGACAGTGAGGCAGGGAGCAGCCCAGGAGCTCACCTGGATGTCCTGAGATGCATGCATGTCTGGAACTGCTGTGCCTGCCAGCCGCCGGCAGACTCTGGGCTTGGTCTGCCGGCACCCCCGAGCCCAGCCCAGCCCTCCCTCTGGCCCTGTGGTGTCTGCCGACACCCTAAGGGCACTGGTGCTGGGGCCGCCGTGCCCGGGCTGCAGTAAATTGCTCTGCAGGCTTTGTTTTGTGTTACTCTTCATCTAAAAGATTTTTTTTTAATATTAGTGATTGGCTTCATTTGACAACTTATTTGTAATGATGTCTGTCGTGTGATAAAAGCAGGTGGCACAGTGAGGCTGCATGTTTGCTTTTGCCGGGAAAAATTACCAGCATTCTCTGGTTTGGTAGACTTGGTGTTTGCACTCCTTAGAGTCGGCCTGGGCCGCCGTAACAAAATACCATATGCTGGGTGGCTTAGACCACAGGGATTAATTTTTCTCCCTGTCCTGGAGGCCGGATATCTGAGATCAGGGTCAGGTTGCGGCAGGACCCTCCTCTTGGCTTGCAGATGACTGCGCTCTTGCTGTGTCCGCACGTGGTGGGGAGGGAGCCAGCTCTCCAGCATCTGTTCCTATGAGGGTGCTGGTCCCGCCAGGCCAGAGCTCGGCCCGCGTGACTCCTCGGTCCCTGAGCACCTCCCGGAGGCCCGCCTCCTGCCCTCGTCACATTGGGGGTTAGGCTGAGCGTGCGGATTCTGAGGGCACAGGCATCCAGGCGATAACAGCACGGACACGGGCAGGCCTGCTTCTCCCCGGCCACCCCTGCCCGTAAGCCTTGGGACATCGTGGCGCATAAGGCTCTTGTCTGTGAATTCGTTCTCTCATGGTGGGAAGGGGTTCAAGCCCCAGAACGATAGCGCATCGAGCAGGGAGCTTTGTGTTTGGGTAAGTGGATGCCCAGGAGTAGCGCTTGGGCTTGTGTATCGATCAGAGAGGTGGTTGCTTAGGTCAAGGGAGCGGAAAGCACTTGGCAGCCTCTCCCTTTTATTCCCAGTTACCTAGAAATGCCTTAAAAATACCATCTATGAGCCTGTAACAAGCCGGGGTCCACTCGGTGGCCTAGAAATGGAGGAACCCCTGAAAGACACAGGGTGAATGATAAATCATTAGCCCAGAGCACAGGCTCCAGACGGGGGGCCAGGTCCGGGTCCCCCCCCAGAGGCAAGACGTGGCCACAGGACTGCAGTGGGGGGACATCTAGACCTTTGACCCTTCGCTGAGCTTATGCCAAGCAGTGACGATGGGCCCCCAGTGTGGGAGCAGTGAGAAGGGGACCTGGTACATGAAAAGGGGCTGCCGTCACTGGAGAAGCAGCAGCAGCCCCTGCTGCCGGCTGTGTAGCCCACTCCTCGCCAAAGCCCGGGGGCAGCTGCAGTGAGAACCGGAGCAGAATGCATTCCAGCTCCCAGAGCATCTGAGGTGCAAAGGTGAGTACCTGCCAGGAGCCAGCACAGGAGGGGGAAACTGACTCCAGGAAAGAGCCGTAGAGCCACAAACGGCTGAACTGACTCTGGAGGAAGCACACCTAGTGGAAACAATAGAAGGAAGCATTTGAAGTAGGATATTTATGGAGTCCCCCTGTGGTGTAGTGAGTTAGGGATCTGACGCTGCTGCAGCTGTGGTGTAGGTCACAGCTCCAGCTCGGATTCGATCCCTGGCCTGGGACCCTCCATATGCCACAGGTGCGGCTGAAAAAGAAAAAAAAAGTAGGGAGTTCCCGTTGTGGCTCATCGGTAATGAACCCAGCTCGCATCCATGAAGGTGCAGGTTGGGTCCCTGGCCTTGCTCAGTGGGTTAAAGGATCCCGCATTGGCCGTGAGCTGTGGTGTAGGTCGCAGGTGTGGCTCGGATCTGGCGTTGCTGTGGCTCTGGCGTAGGCCTGCAGCTGCAGTTCCCATTTGACCCCTGGCCTGGGAACTTCCATATGCTATGGGTGCAGCCCTAAAGAGACCCCCCACCCCCCAAAAAGTAGAATGTTTATATACATATGTTTAATTTTTAATTTTATTTTGTATTGGGGTACAGTTTTTTTGTTGGGGAGTTTTCTGGGTCTTTTTAGGGCCGCACCCATGGCATATGGAGGTTCCCAAGCTGGGGCTCAAATCAGAGCTTGAAGCTGCCAGCCTGTGCCACCGCCATATCATTGTGGGATCTGCGCTGCATCTACAACCTACACCACAGCTCACGGCAGCGCTGGATCTTTAAGCCACTGAGCAAGGCCAGGGATCGAACCTGCTTCCTCGTGGGTGCTAGTCAGATTTGGACGGGAACTCCTTTTTGTCTTTTGTCTTTTTTTTTTTTTTTCCAGATTTTTTTCCCATTTAGTTATTACAGAATATTGAGTAGATTGCCCTGTGCTAACAGCAAGTCCTTGGTGATTGTTTTACATATGGTAGTGTGGATAGGTTAATCCCAAATTCCTCATTTAGCCTCCCCAACATTTATATTTCATATAAATCTCATCAAAGAGAGGATAAGATGTTGCTTACCCATGATGCAGAAACAGGGAGTTGCCGGAAAGATTCTTGGAAGTAAAAACCGAGTCATGTAAAAACCTAAGGGGGTGGCTTGGAACCCACGGAGGACCTGGCTGCAGACGGATTCAGGCGCTGGAAGGTAGAGGTGGAGGGTTCTTGCCGTGGTTTTGTGCAGAACTTCAAGAGGTCGTGGCACCAGACCCAGCAGCTCAAATGTCACCTAATACAAGTCCCCAGAGGAGAGGAGAGGGGAGTGGAGTGGAGGAAGCATGTCACAGAAATGTTGGACTATTTTAGAACCAGATTGATAGCAGATGCTCAGATTCAGAGGGCTCGCCAGATGCCAGGCAGGATACGTTCTTAAAAGCCCCACAGGCATGGATATATTGAGTCAAAATATCAGGAACTTTGTGGGTAAGAGAAATTTATGAAAGTTCCGGGAGAGAAAGGCCAGATTCTCGAAGGAAAAAACCCAAAATCACAGCAAGCTGATGATGAGCAGTGCCGCATCCAGGACAGCAGACAAAAGAAAAATCAAAAAAGGACAGTCGGAAAGGGGTGTTTCCCAGACCTGGAGGAGCAGGGATTGAGGTCCCCTGCTGAGAGCGTCATCGTCCTTGCTGTCTGACCCGACGTGAACCCAAGGGCAAGAGGCAGGATGCAAAGAAGGGAAGCTGTGCAAAGAGACCCGTAGAACTTAGAGTTGAGTCGCTGTGATTGTTGAAAGAATGCTTTTAAAATTCAAGTCGCAGAACCTCTCAGTATGTAAGTAGCGGCAAGGCAAGGACAGAAAGTAAAAGTTGGCATAGGTTTTCTAGGTGTTGGTACATGAATGGAAGTTTACATGTTTGTTAAAACTGGAGCTCCCTAGTGGCACAGTGGGTTAAGGATCCGGCTGTGTCACGTCTGTGGCTCCAATCACTGCTGTGGCTTGGGTTCAATCCCCAGCCCAGGAATTCCCACATGCTGCAGGCACAGCCTCCCCCAAATTTGTTCAAATTAAGACTCACCACTGAAAATAACCATGAAATAGGATTTGTGAATTATTAGCGTATGCATTTTCTAGGGCTGCCTAACAGATTACCACAAATGTGGTGGCTTCGATCAGCAGAAATTGGCTCTCTTTCAATTCAGGAGCCCAGAAGCCCCATGTGCAGGTGGGGGCGCGGCCTGTTCCTTCCACGCAGCCTCCCCCCTGCGAGCATCCTTGGCCTGGGGCTGCATCCCTCTGGTCCCTGCCTCCCTGACACCTGGAGTGTGACGCCGCCTCTTCTGTCTCCGACAGACCGTGTCTGCAGCCCTGCCTCTGTGTCTGTCCTCTCGCCCTGCTCCTGCGTCTCGCTTCGCCTCTCCGGCGCTGCCAGTCCTTTCTCCTTCCCGCTGCCCCCTCTGCCTCTGGCCATTTGGCTCTGCTTTCTCTTCCGGTCCCTGACCCGGGCTCCCCGGTGGCTCCCTGTGTGCCAGGACCAGGGCTTCAGTCTCTTGCAAAGGAACCCGAGTTTCCCATGGGGCCTCCTTTCCCTTCCTTGTGTGACACTGAAGCATAGAAAGGACTCCCTGTTCCAAGCTCGTTTTCTTTTCTCTGCTCCCGAGAGGCCGTCAGCCCTCTCAACGGAGATTCCGAGGCTTCGGGGAGCGTTGCTGGAGAGAGAGAGTGCGAGCATGGGCGCAAGGGAGCAAGCGAGCAGGGCTAGAAGGAGGCAAGACCCCCTGTAGCCGTGGCCTTGCTGTGGCGCACAGCACAGCAGCATCCGCCTGGCGCGGGCTTCAGGAGCCGGGCTCCCACCCTCGCCTGTACCCCAGCCAAGGGGTCACGACAGTCCAGGCCAGCGCCGGTGCCCCAGCGCGAGCCTGCACCCCCCAGGGAGCCTCTGCTGCTGCGGTCCCTTTGTCCCAGGACCTGGGGGTCCTCGGACGTCCCCTCTTTCCCCTTGCAGTGTTGGGGGCTGCCAGGGTGTGGGTCCTCAGGACGAGGACTCCAGTGAGGCAGCCGGGGGCCGCTTTGCCTCTGACCTCTTGGCAGGGCTTTGGGGTCAGACTGTGACCCTCCGCCCGGACCGCTGAGTGGCCCCAGCCCTGCTGCTCCCCCGGCCTCCCCCCATCCCTCACTCTGGGCTCCTGGGCCTTGCACCCTGTGAATAAACAGCATCAGCACCACCGCTTGTGCCCCGGGCTTGTTTTCCGGGAATTTGGCCGAGCACAGGTGCACACCTATGATCAGGACGCTCGGGTCCAGCACGTGCACAGCTTCACATTTGGAAGCGGAGGCCAGGTGCCTGGACCCACTTAAGCTCCCACCAGACATGTAGGGCAGTTAATTTAGAATTGTCAGACTTACAGTTTTTTTGGTAAACGCATTTTAAACGTACAGCTTGAGGAATTTTTCCAAATTCACATACTCATGGAACCTCAACGCAGAACAAGCTGCAGCTGCGGAGCGTGACCGGCCCCTTCCGCCGGCCCCTCCGAGGGGGCGACTCCTGGGATATCCGATCCTCATAGGCTAGTGGAGCCTTTTTAAGTTTGCATAGGTGGCATTAAACTACGCTGAGTCCTTGGACTCCTTGTCATGTCTGTGGGTCCGTGCGTGTGGGTCACTGCATCTTGGTCGGCAGACGTCTGTCGTGTGAATATGCTAGAGTGTGTTTGTCAGCTCCCTTGCTGACTGTTGGGTTGTTTCCAGTTTTTAGAACTTCTGAAATAAGGCTGCTGTGGATGTGCCTGTGTCCAAAAAATGAATAGACTCCTTGGATGGATCTCGGGGCATGAGGGAGCCCTGGTCTTGGCCCCTTAGGGCTTTAGCTGGAAGCTCCTCCGTGCATCTGTAGAAACAGCCTCTGGGCGTACAGAGGGCAGAATTCCCTATTCCCACACAAGCTTTGCCAGCCTATACTTTGAAGCAACTCAGAAGCTCTGTCAGTGGTGAATTGTTGCTCTTCCTCTGAGACCGAGCACAGCTGGTGTGGGCCAGGGAGCCCCCCCTGCAGCTGTTTGTCGGCTTCCTCTCTGTGGGTCCCTCGCGTGGGCGGGGTTGGGTCCGCCTTGAGCTCAGGGGTACAGTGACCAGGTCCCGTGTTCGCCCACAGGTAGCAGCACGTCGGTAAGGGTAGTTTACACAGCGGGCCGTCTGCTCACAGCAGAGGTGGCCTCCCCGCACGTGGCAGGACCGAGGTCACGAGTTATCCTCGGCCTTTTCCTTGCAGGCTGGCTGCTAGGGCTCCTGCCGTCACATCTGCGTTCAGGATCAGGAGGAGGGAAGGAGCTGTGCTGCTCATGGGTCGTCCTCTCCGTCTGTCTGACCCGATCTGTTCACAGGGTCGTTTCTAGCTGTGCGGGAGGTGGGCAAGTGGCTGACCGGTGAAGGACGCCAGGAGAGGCGGGCTTGGCCAACCACACGTGACCCGTTCCTCTCAGACACGGGGGAGCTCCTGTGCTGAGCTGCGCACGTTTGGTGTCCTCGTTCCCCTGCCTTTGTCACCTCTGCTGACGCTGAGACGGTTTGGTCGGTAGCCTGCTTGTCGGGTACCCCAGTCACTTGCCGGGAGGAGTGGCAGCGCTTCCCTTGGACGGCGCTGTGCGGTTCGTGATCCTTGCTGTGTCCCAGCCACTGGGGCCGCGACGCTGTAGGTGGATTTGTCTTTGAAATAGAGTCTGGTGACCCTCCTAACCAGTGCCTCCTCCCCGCCCTCCTCCTCCTCAGGGAATTCAGTTTCTAATCGAGAATGACCTGCTGCAGAGCTCCCCCGAGGACGTGGCCCAGTTCCTGTATAAAGGCGAAGGCCTGAATAAGACGGTGATCGGGGACTATCTGGGCGAAAGGTGAGTTCAAGGGCAGTGAGCCGCCTGGCAGGCAGGCCAGCCCGCGCCACGTCGGGGGCTGTCATGTGGGCTCTGGGGGCAGAGGGGCGGGGTGTGCTGGGGCCCCGGGGGAGCGGGCCGAGTCTGTGCTCCTCTGGAACCCTCTGCTCACCCAGGGAATCGTGAGAAAACCGAAAATGCCCCCCTGCCTCTGGCTCCTTGCCTCAGAAAGCATCTTACCCTTCTGTGGATATTTGCCCAGAAATGCCCGGCTCTCTCCCTGTTAGTGGGGGTATGAGGCAAGGGGAAAAGTTTCTGATTTTTTTAAATTTTAACTTTAAGTTTTTAATTGAAGTACAGTTGATTTACAGCGTTTCAGATGTACCGAAGAATGATTCAGTTATACAGACACACACATCTACTATTTATTTATTTAATTTTTTTGTCTTTTTGCTATTTCTTGGGCCGCTCCTGCGGCATATGGAGGTTCCCAGGCTAGGGGTCCAATCGGAGCTGTAGCCACCGGCCTACACCAGAGCCACGGCAACGCAGGATCCGAGCCACGTCTGCAACCTACACCACAGCTCACAGCAACGCCGGATCGTTAACCCACTGAGTAAGGGCAGGGACCGAACCCGCAACCTCATGGTTCCTAGTCAGATTCGTTAACCACTGCGCCACGACGGGAACTCCACATCTACTTTTTAGATTCTTCTCCCTTCAGGGTTCTTACAAAGCAAGGTATTAGTTTTGTAAACAGGGTGCGGCCCGTCAGATTTACTTTCTCAAGCGTCTCCAGTTAAAAGTCCATTTACGCCGCTTTGCAGAGCGCCGGGCAGGGGTCCTCGGTTGCCACACTCCCCGAGTGCCGCTCGGGGAACAGACAGCGGTGTCGCTAACACAAGCCCCGCAGTTGCCAACCAGGGTGGTTTCTGTTTCATTAAAAATACTTAGAGTGCTTCCGGGCCAGGGGTCAAATTGGAGCTGCAGCTGCCGTCCTCTGCCACAGGCACAGCAGTGCAGGATCTGCTCTGGATCCTGAACCGACTAAGCAAGGCCAGGGATCCACCCGTCTCCTTTGGACACCAGTCGGGTTAGTGACCGCTGAGCCACAACAGGACCTCCAAAGAGGAATTCTGGAAGTGAAAGTGCATAGTGGCATGTTCTCTCCTTTTTCACCCAGGATAAAGCTGTTTTTTTCAGAGGTTACTAATTGACAGAACTTGTCACCTGTTATATCCAAGATATGTTTTGACGTTTCTACGTCTGGTTCATCATCTTCATAATTTTCACGTGTCCATAAACTCATAGCTTCATCGTCATAGTGGTCAGGAGAAGAGAAACCATCTATTCTAACCGCTCCATTTTTACTAAATGGTAATCTGAAGCATTAAAACATGAAAGTATTAGATACAAAGACAAAAGTCCAGGTTTTTTAAGTTCAAAATTTGTAATTTTTATGTTACATTATAGATATATAAATTATAATTTAAAAACATGAAAATATGGTAGTCCTTTATATATACAAAATTTATTAATTTAACCAATTAAAAAAAACTTAGTGTTCCCATTGTGGCTTAACAGAAACAAGCCCAGCTAGTTAGTATCCATGGAGATGCAGGTTCGATCCCTGGCCTCGCTCAGTGGGTTAAGGGTCTGGTGTTGCCGTGAGCTGTGGGGTAGGTCACACATGTAGCTTGGCTCCTGTGTTGCTGTGGCTACAGCGCAGGCTAGCAGCTGTAGCTCCAGTTCAGCCCCTAGCCTGGGAACTTCCATATGCCATGGGTGCAGCCCTAAAAAAGCAAAAACAAAACAAAACAAAACAAACAGCAACAAAAACCTTGATCAAAAATGAAAAACAGCACACTTCCCAATGCCTTCTGTGAAGTCAGTGCTACCTGATACCCAAAACCAAACAGAGACATCACAGTAATAAAAGATAGCCACAGACCAATATCTCTTAGGACTACAGAAGCAAAAATCCTTAACTTAATACTGGCAGATCACATCCAGCAACACAGAGCCGGGATTATTCACCAGTATATTGACCCTTGATCAACACAGGTTTGAACTATACACGGATTCTCCTCAGTGCTAAGTACTACGTTTTTCCCGGTCCGTAGTTGGTTAAATGTGCAGACGCAGAACCGTGGAGATGGAGGAGCCCCTAGAGGGCTGTGTGAGATACACACAGACTTTCAGTGGTGAAGGGTCAGTGCCCCCACCCCCCCCACATGGGTCAAGGGTCAGCTGTATTTGCATTATTGGAATGCACAGTTGGTGCAACCTACACAGATCAGCTAAAGTGATGACGCTGTATCCACAGACTAAAGAGCAAAACCAACAGGTCATCCCAATAGATTGAGGAAGGTCCTATGACAAAATTCACTGCTTCGCGGTAAAAACACTTAAACTAGGAAAAGAAGGGCACGTGGTCAGCATGATGGGAGGGGAGGGCGCCTGTGAAAAGCCCGCAGCTTGATGCTTTCCCTTTGAGATGAAGGCTGTGACAGGGATGACTCCTGTTGCCAAAGCTTTCTGTTCACTTCTGGCCAACACAGTTGGGCAAGAAAATGAAATTAAAGACGTCTAGTTTGGAAAGGAAGAAATAAAACCATCTCGGAGTTCCCGTTGTGGCTCAGCGGTAACAAACCCGACTAGGATCCTTGAGGACGCAGGTTCGATCCCTGGCCTCGCTCAGTGGGTCGAGGATCTGGCGTTACTGTGAGCCACGGTGTAGGTCGCAGTCATGGCTCCGGTCCCAAGTTGGTGTGGCTGTGGTGTAGGCTGGTGGCTGTAGCTCCAGTTAGACCCCGAGCCGTGAACTTCCACATGCCACGAGTGTCGTCCTAAAAATCGAAGGAAGGAAGAAAGGAAGGAAGGAAGGAAAGAAAGGATGGAGAGAGGAAGGAAAGAAAAAGAAAAGGACTCTTTTTGTAGATAACATAATCTGGTGTATAGAAAATCCTGCGAAATCACTATGAAACTGTTAGAACTGATAATTTCAGTAAGATGGCAGAATTCAAGATCAATATGCAAATTCACTCATGTCTATACAGTCAGCAATGAAAATGCTAAAAAGGAAAAGCCCCATTTACAGTAGCATTAACAAGGATAAAAATACCAGAGTCACTGATGGCTGCTCGGTGGCTTAAGGGTCTGACATTGTCATGACTGTAGCTCCAGTTTAATCCCTGGCCCAGGAACTTCACATACCCAAGGTGTGGCAAAAAAAAAAAAAAAAAAGCAAAAGAATACCTAGGAATAAATTTTAACAACAAACTTTTTTACTTTGAAAACCATAACATACTGTTTAAAAAATAAATAAAAAGACCCAAATAAATGGAAAGACAGCCCATGTTCATGGATTGGAAGATTTAATATTGCAGAAATGACAGTACCCTCCACAGTGGTAAACGGGTTTAACATACTCCCTACCAAAATCTGAGCTAACTTCTTTGTAGACGTTGACAAGCCCCTCCTACAATTCACACAGAAATTTAAGGGAGCCGGAATGGCCACAACAGTTTTGGAAAAAGAAGAACAACCTCAGAAAACTTATACTTCTTAGTTTAAAGACAGGCTAAAGCTACACTGATTAAGACAGTGTGACGTTGGCATGAGAACAGATGTACAGGTGGTGGAATAGAGCTGAGAACTGAGAAATAAACACTCAATGTTTACCATCAGATGAGGTGCCAAGACAGTACAGTGTGGGAAAGAATTACCTTTGCAGCAGATGGTGCTGGGACCCCTGGATGTCCACGTGCAGAGGTGCGAAAAGCAAAATGGATCAAAGCCCTAAATGTGAGCACCACAAGTATAACATGCTTAGAAAACGACAAAGGGCGTCATTAAGGAAGTGAGAAGACGGCCCACAGAATAGGAGAAAATATTTGCAGGTCATATGTAAGTCTGATAAGGACTCGTTTCTAGAACATGAAAAGAATTTCTACAGACCGGTCGCAAAAAAGACAGATAATTAGGAAGTGGGCAAAGGACCTGAATAGACATCTCTCCAAAGAGGGTTTCCATACATCGGCGTATGGTGAGGCCGAAATACACACACGTAGGATGCTAAGCACCACTAGTCAGCAGGAAACGACACATCAAAACCATAGCCAGGAGTTCCCGTCATGGCTCCGTGGTGAATGAATCTGACTAGGAACCATGAGGTTGCGGGCTCGATCCCTGGCCTTGCTTAGTGGGTTAAGGATCCAGCGTTGCTGTGAGCTGTGGTGTAGGTTGCAGATGTGGCTCGGATCCCACGTTGTTCTGGCTCTGGCCCTGGCATGGGCTGGTGGCTACAGCTCCGATGAGACCCCTAGCCTGGGAGCCTCCATATGTTGCGGGTGCGGCCCTAAAAGGACAAAAAAAAAAAAAAAAAAAAAAAAAGATAAAAGAAAAAAGTGAAGTATTGATATGTGCTGCAACATGAATTTCAAACATTAAAAACATTATTTGAGAGTCCCCATGGTGGTTCAGCGGGTTAAGAACCCAGCGCAGTCTCTGAGAGAACGCTGGTTCGATCCCTGGCCTCACCCAGTGGGTTAAGGATCCGGCATTGCCGTGGCTGTGGTGTAGGCTGGCAGCTGCAGCTCCTATTTGGCCCCTAGCCCAGGAACGTCCTTATGCTGTAGGCGCAACTGTAAGAATAGGAAACAAAAAACCACGATGATGGCAAAAGAGGCCACAGCAGGCCACAGGTTGTACTGCCCCATTTTCTGTGACGTGCTCAGAACAGGCGCACTTCCAGAGCCAGAGAAGGCAGAGCGGTGGCCTGGCGCTGGGGAGCGCGGGGATTGGGAGATGCTGCCTGCGTGAGGGGAGCTCTTTTGGGGTCCCGAATCTGATCCAGAATTGCTCGCCATGATGGCCGCACAGGTGTGGGGCCTGCTAAATATACAAAACCCGTGGAATTGTGTGCTTGAAACAGGTGAATGCTCTAGAATGCAAGTTGTGTTTCAACAAAGCTTATTTAAAAAAAAAAAAGAACGGAAGGGTCCCCCGGGTGTTCCAACACCAAAGCTTAACAGGACAGCGTGCCAGGAGGGTCCGCGTGATTGGCTGTCACCCTCTGGCGGGGGTGGGACAGTGGAGATTGTTGACACCACAGCATCCGTACCCCGTGCAGACCGAGTCCAAAAGCAGGACGTCCTGACCCCGTGCCAGGCGCTGTTGTAGGCACTTGGGTGGTGTTGGCGCCTCTGCTCATGGAACTGTTCTGGAGCAATACAGACAGTGTGCCACCCGCAGATTAAATAAGAAAACCCTGTCATTTGTCAGAAGGTGATCGGGGCAAAGGGACGGTGGCGGGGGCGTTGGCGGAGCTGGGGAGCGGGCTTGCAGCAGTTGTGACGGGCTGGTCATTTGTGTGAGGCTGCAGGGGCAGGCGGGGGAGCGGTGTCCAGGGTGGGGAGGGACATGGGGGCGAGGGGGGCTCTCGGGGGAGGGAGGACGTGGACTGATGGCTCCTGCAGCACATGGTCCACGGCGCAGGGTGAACAGAGCAGCACAGTGGTCTCGGGGGCCGGAGAGGGTGGCTCCAGCCAGGCTGGTGGCCGCCAGGAGGCGAAAGGCGCTCGGACTCTGGGTCTGGGGTCTAGGTGAGCCGAGGGAAGTTCTGGCAGGTTGGGGGCGGTGGTGAGAGGCTCAAGGCCTTGGAATCGCCTGGAAGGTGGATCTGCAGGCAGCAGAGACAGGAAGCTGGGGGGCAGCGGGTCCGAGGGGCAGCCAGCCAGGCTGGTGGGCTTGCGAGACCTAGTGGCCGTGCAGGTGGAGCACTTGGGGTGAGGTGTGGCTGCAGACGGAGCCCTGGTTGGGCACATGGGCGGCGAGGACCTGGAGGGGGAAGGGCTGGGGCAGGGGGTTCACAGCAGCGGGACCAGAGCAGCCTGTGAGCCCCGAGCCACTCCTTTCCGGGTGGGGCGTGACGGACGACCTCCATGCACCCCAGGGCCTCGGAGTCCTCCCAGCCCAGCTCCCTGCGATGGGACCAGCCGCCTGGGGACTGCAGTGCTTTGCCCTCAGCGCCAACTTCAGAACAGCCCACTGCGCTGGGTCACCAGGCTGCCCTTGCCACGCACATCTGTAACCTGGTCCACCAGGTCACCGCCACCCCCACCCCCAGTGTTCCCTCTGCCAACCTCGCTCCGCCTTTTCAGCAGGACATGAGCTGATGGACACGGTGTGGGACAAACCAGGGCCCAAGGCACCGCACCGTCGTTCCAGCGGGCTGTGTGCTCGCTGTTCCCCGGGAGGGACTTCTGCACAGACAGGGCTGGAGCCCTCTGACAGCGGCCTGACGCCTGCCACCAGCTCAACCCAAGGGTGGGGGTGCAGGGGGAGGCGAGGTTGGAGCACCCACTTGGTGCAGGGGCGTCTTGCCACCTCCAGTTCTGTCATCAGCCCTCGGGGTGGGTGACCTCCCTGATGTCTGCTCCTGTGGAGGTGAGCACGCTTGTCTTCAGGTGAGGCCTGCTCTGCCCTCCAGGTCAGTCCCCAGGGCCTGTGGGAGCAGCTTGGAGTTAAAATTCCAGTGAGTTGAGTTGTCGCTGTTGTGTCATTTCAGTTTTGTTGTCACAAATTTTGACCCTTTTTACTGAATCCTCACACTCAGTTTAGTTTTTAAAAGCTCGTTGTTGGAGTTCCCATTGTGGCTCAGTGGGTAACGAATCCAACCAGGAACCATGAGGTTGTGGGTTCGATTCCTGGCCTTGCCCAGTGGGTCGGGGATCCAGTGTTGCCGTGAGCTGTGGTGTAGATCACAGATGTGGCTCGGATCCCGCATTGCTGTGGCTGGGGTGTAGATTGCAGCTGTAGCTCTGATTCAACCCCTGGCCTGGGAACCTCCGTATGCCGCAGGTGTGGCCCTAGAAAAAGACCAAAAGACAAAAAAAAAAAAAAAAAGCTAGTTGTTAGTATAAGGCATCACTTCTCTTCCAAACGTTCCTCTCTGAGCCCCATACTCTCTGGCTTCCCAACTGGGCGAGCTGCTTCCCCTTCTGAGCTTCCTGACCCACCTGCGAGGTGGGGATGAGCTTGGCGCCTGCCCTGTGATGATTTCGAAGGTCGAGGCTGTGCACCAAGCAGCTGGGTTGGTGCCTCACAGCTCAACTCGGGGTGGTGAGGGGTTCGGAACTCCTCTGGCCGCTGGGCTCTAATTTGGGGTCTTACTCTGGCTCCACCGGTTGCGAAGTACTCTTAGTATCTTGCCTTAGTATCTTTGCGCTAAGGCTGAAAACAAACACAGAATGAACAAGGCCTGAGGTTTGAGTCATACATTAAAAACCAGGAAAACTTGCTTTAGGAATTGTCTTTTAAAATGATGGGCGCAGGGAATGATACAGCACAGGAACTGTATCTAGTCACTCGTGCTGGAACATGATGGAGGGTAATATGAGAGAAAGAATGTATATACAGATATATATGCTGACTGGGTCCCTTTGCTGTGTAGCAGAAACTGACAACATTGTAACACATCGCTAACGTCAAAAATTGAAGTAACACGCGGTGAGGCTGTGCAATACATTTTTTTTTCCTAGGGATGAATTTAATATTAAAGTTCTTCAGGCGTTCGTGGAGCTCCATGAGTTTGCCGATCTCAACCTCGTCCAAGCCTTAAGGTGAGTGTTTCATCACGTGCTGGGAGGACCCGCCAGGGAACCGGGGTGCGGCCGGCCGGGCCTCTGCGGGAGCATCTGCTGCCCCACATAGAAGTCAGGCCACGGGTGCCCTGTGGCCGCTGGTCCTGCGTAGAGTTCGTAGTTGCTTTGGGGTCTTAGACGTTTCATGATACTTGGCAGTTGTGCGTGAGCTGCCTCCCCACTCTGCACGGGCTCTCGGTGCTGCCCCGGCACCGGCCCCCTGAACCCCACATTCGGTCTGGAACACCAGCCGCGCATGCGCCCGGGAGGGTGCGGGTTTCCTGCGGTCAGAGGCCGCTCTGGTCCCGGTGTGTCGGCAGCATTGTCCGGCCCTGGTCGGCCCTTCTCCTCTGCGCTCTGCCCCAGCCTCCGGTTCCTGGCACCGGGGGAGGTGGCAGACTGACCTCGTCGCCCTGTGCTCAGCGTGGCGGCCCCGGCCCAGCAAGGCGCGGATGACTGACGGGTCGGCGTACCGCAGCCGGGGTGGAGGCGCTCTAGATGCAGTTTTTTGCAAACAGTGTCTCAGGGACGTGCAGGCCTGGAGAGCCTGGGGGTTCCGTTCCGGTCACCCACCTGCCTCTGGCCCAGAGCCGCGGGGGTTCCGCCACGCTGCTGCAGGTGGCGGGTGAAGCGCAGATGGGCCCTGCCCTCGCCCCGCTGCCTTCCCTCGGCCGCCCGCGGGTCTGCCTGGCGCCCGGCAGGGGGAGCGCGCGGTGCTCTCGGGGCGGCGGGGGGACCCCGAGGCGCCCGGCCTCCCTCCCGCCGGGCGGGGGCGGGGGGCGGCGGCGCCACCTCCTGGCTCGCGTTTCCCCGCAGGCAGTTCCTGTGGAGCTTCAGACTCCCCGGCGAGGCGCAGAAAATCGACCGCATGATGGAGGCGTTCGCGTCCCGCTACTGCCTCTGCAACCCGGGCGTCTTCCAGTCCACAGGTCGGTGCGGGGGGCCGGGGGGTTGGCGCCCAGGGCACCCTTCCGGGCGCGGCTGACGCCCCTCTGCCTGACTCCTTCCAGACACGTGCTACGTGCTGTCCTTCGCCATCATCATGCTCAACACCAGCCTGCACAACCACAACGTGCGCGACAAGCCCACGGCCGAGCGCTTTGTCACCATGAACCGCGGCATCAACGAGGGCGGGGACCTCCCCGAGGAGCTGCTGCGGGTGAGGCCCCGACCCCCGCGCCCCCCCGCCCGCCCTGGCAGCGGCAGCCTCTGCCCGCGGCGCCAGCTCCTGGCCCCCGCGCGTCCTGAGCGGGTCCCCCCCACCCCGGCCTCCGCCCACCGGGCGCCTTCCCTCCTCGCAGAACCTGTACGAGAGCATCAAGAACGAGCCGTTCAAGATCCCGGAGGACGACGGCAACGACCTGACGCACACGTTCTTCAACCCCGACCGGGAGGGCTGGCTCCTGAAGCTGGGTGAGCGGCGCCGGCGGGACCCGAGCCGTGGCCCCTGCGCCCGCGGCAGCAGCCCCCGCGCGGTGCCTTCCGAGCGCCTCCCCGACCAAAGGCGGAGCATCCCAGGCCCCGCCCGCCGCTGCCGCCCGGTCCCTGCGCGGCCACCGAGGCCATCCTGCCGTGTCCGCAGAGTAGCGCCCGGCTGCACGCAATGCACGTCCCAGAAAACGGCCCCCTTAGCGTCCGGATCAGCCCGAGGCAGTTTTCTGTACAAGCGCAGGCGCCTCGACCTCCGCGAACCTGCGGCCTCGCTTGGTTTGGTGTGGCTGATTTTTGATGCGTGGTTTAAATGTGCCTTCTTGTTGTTTTCCTTCTGCCTGTGGCTCCCACCTTTCTGTTCTGTGACGGGCTGTCCCTGCTTGTTCTGCGTTAGGAGGTACGTACCCAGTGGCTTCCTGCCCCTCTACCAGCTGCTCCTTCCTCTCGCTTTCTCTCCCTGTCCGTCTGTGTGAAGCTCTGGCTCGGCTGCCATCCACCCGGCCCTCGTGGCTTCCAGCGTGCTGGGGTCAGCTCCTCCTCCGCTGCAAGGCCAGCCCGGGCTGGATGGGGAGTGAGGACCCGGAGGCGTTGTGGGACACCCCCAGGGAGCAGGCTAGCCCCTGATGTCCCTTGGGTCTGAGCGGTAAGACACCTGACAGCCAGCTCCACCGCTGCAGCGTCGCCGTCCTGCTGGCCAGGCAGTGCACGTGGGATGCCTGTGCAGAGCCCAGAAACCTTTGAAGGGCTTCCACCACTGACGAAAAAGTAGGGTGCCCTTTCTATTTGGGGGCAGTTTTAGGAATTGGTAGTGGTTTTTACTGGTGGGGGTGGGATTTCTGCTTTCCTGCGACATCAGAGCCTGAGAGATCTGACAGCTGCGGGTCACCCGGGCACCTTGCAGGCGGATCAAAGACACAGGCCTGTGGGAGTTGTGGAGGTTCTGTCTCTGAGAGAGGATAACCACGCGGCAGGTATAGGGGTGTGCAGCGAGGCGAGGCTCTTCTGAGTTAGGGTCTTCCTCTGACCTTTTTCTGGCTCTCCCCAAAAATGTGGAACCCGGGAGTTCCCGTCGTGGCTCAGTGGTTAATGAATCCGACTAGGGACCATGAGGTTGCGGGTTCCATCGCTGGCCTCACTCCGTGGGTTAAGGATCCGGCGTTGCCGTGAGCTGTGGTGTAGGTCGCAGACGCGGCTCGGATCCCGCGTGGCTGTGGCTGTGGCTGTGGCGTAGGCCAGCGGCTACAGCTCCGATTCGACCTCTAGCCTGGGAGCCTCCACATGCTGCGGGCGCGGCCCTAAAAAGATAAAAGACCAGAAAGAAGAAATCTGGAACCATAGCCCTGGACGTGAATGCCTGAGTAACCTCCCAGACACTGCAGGTCTGCATCCTCGTCCAGCCTGTGGCCCCGGGGTGAGGGTGCGAGCAATGTGCCCAGAAGAGCAATGGCCCCTTCCCATTGCTGTGTCGCCAGCTGGCGCCCTTTGTGGTGACAGCACAAGCCTGCCTGGCAGCTAGTGTGCCCTCAGTGCCAGCAGGGATGCGGCAGGCTCTAAATATGTGAAACAGAGGCACAGGGCTTGTTTCCAGCCTGTTTTCTGGTTGAGCAGACAAGCGGGCCACAGCGTCGGAGCACAGAGCGCTGTCGGGAGCTGGGGGCTGGTGGGGCCGAGTGGCCTGGGGTCTGCTGCTCCCTCGGCCTCACGCTCCCGTCTGAAGGGAAGGCGTGGTGCGGCTGACCTCGTTAGGGCCACAGAGCCAGTGATGGTGCAGTGAGAGCTGTTAGGGCCCTGAGGTTGCAGTCTAGACACTCGTCAGGCTGCTCAGGAGGGTCCCTGGGCGTCGGTCCAAGGGCCGTGGAGGCGGCACAGGAGAGGGAAGCTGACGTGGAGGGGGTGTTGGGTTGGTCCCGGGTTCGGCACCTGGACAGGGGGCGGACATGTGACCCCGGGCCCCCCAACAGGGCGCACCGCCTGGACACGGGCAGAGGAGCCAGAATGGTGGCCACGCACGGGCTCGGATCGGAGCCCAGGCCACAGCATGACCTTGCTTGGTTGTTGCTCAGCATGAATTTAGTCCTGGGGTGGAAGGCACTTCACAGAGCGGGTGCTGCTGCTTCTCGGCAGCTCGGTAGACTCATGAGGCCACTGTGCTTGGAGAGTTTGGGGGCCGTGTGTGCAGACAGGAGCGAGGTCAGAGCCGGGCTGTGGAGGAGGGACCCCGGCTGCAGGTGAGCAGCCAGGCCGCGCCGTGTGCAGGGCGTCTGCCTGGTCACAGCTATGAAAGCAGCGGGTCGTTTACAGAGAGAAAGTGGGTGCCTGCATGGTCAGAAGACATCAGGCTTCTTCCCGCAGGCATGGGTGTGTGTGTGTCCCCGGGCCCTAAAGCCCAGCCACGAACACGTGTACGAGCAGAGTCTCCCAGCAGCGAAACCTGCGGGGGCTCGGAGACCAAGGGCATCGCCCTGGCCCTGCCAGGCCGGCCACCGCCTGCCCTGAAAGGGCGCGGGGGCGGGGGAAGCTCAGGCCATCCCGGATGTCACAGCTCCGTCTCAGTGCCTGGGGCCCCAGCCTGCAAGGCTTTCTCCCTTGTGTCCAGAACCGGACCAAGGATTGTGCTTCTGCCACGCTGCCACTGCACTTGGGAGCAGTGAGGCAGGAGCCTCGGTGCAAAGAGCCAAGAGGCCTTCCTGGCAGCTGGTGATGCAGGATCAGTAACAGATAGGGGCCCCGGGGGTGACAGCACACGCAGGTACCTCATGACCCACGTGGACAGATGGCCAGTCCAGGGCTCCTGGAAGATTCTGAGAACCTTCTTGTGGGGCTTAGTGGTGAGAAGTTCCCAGGAGGAGCCTGGCCGGGGGCTGGCGAGTCAAGCCGGCGAGTCCAGGGCGCCGATTGAGGGTTTGGGTCTTAGGCTGAGAGCAGTGGGAGCCGTGGGGGCTTCAGGCTTGAGAGTGGGGTCAATTTCTTTTTTCCATAGAGGCCCCGGGCTGCTGTCTGGGGGCAGCTGGAAAAAGGCCTGGCCTGGTGGCTGACTCCTTCATGGCCTCAGGCTTGGGCAGGTGCCGCCTGCCCTCCCTGGAGGGCTTGGGGCTGAGGCACGTGCCCCGCAGTTCTCCTGGGCTCCCTCCCCGTGCACTTGGGGCTGCTCCATGCCCGGCCCAGTGCTGGGTCGTAGAGGCCCCGGCCGGTGGGGAGCAGGAGCCCAGCCCGGGGTCAGGAAGACGGGCTGTGGGATGGAGACCTTGGGGAGACGGAGGCCTGAGGGGGGCTCAGAGTCCTAGGGGATCTTGGGAGGGGCGTGGGTAGTGAAGTGGGGGAGCTGGGTTGTGTGGGTGGGGGCCTTCCTTCATGGCCTGGCTGAGATCACTGTCCCCTGCCCACCCCGCCCTCCGCAGCCTGGCCTGCTTGTGGCAGATGTCTCGTCAGTGACACAGGGATGAAGACCCCTCCAGTGGCAGTGAATCCCCAGCGGGGGCTCCCTCCGTGCAGCGGGGTGTTCTCGTGTCTCCTCCTCCCAGACCTCTGAGAGCCTCGGCCCCCAAGGCTGACCTTCATGTCCCCCCCATGTCCCTGTCCTGGTTCCCCAAGCGCACCTCGAAGTAGGGAGCAGGTCTGTGTCCTCGGCCCCGAGGGTCCTGCCTGCCCGCCCGGCACAGAGGAAGGGGGGCTGGACGCTGGGGCGCCGCTTACCTCGTGCCATTGATCCGGGCATCTGTCGGCAGGCGGGTTTTGTCTTTTAATTGCTGTTAATTTTTGTTTTTAAACCTCACGTTAGGAGCAAGGACTAGAAATTGAAGCCAGTTTGTTTCTGCCGAATATCTAAGGGTAAAAGATTTTCCTTTCCATGGTGTAAGGAGAGTAGCTGCAGATGAGCCGTGTGTGTGTCTGTGTGAGTGTGTGTGTGTTGTCTGTGTGTGTCCTAGATCTTGTTAAGAGATTAATTCAACCTAATAGTCCCCTGGGCCCAGGAGTCATGGATTTTGATGGATCCCAGGGCCACCCCAAGCCCTCAGTAATGCGAGATTAAGCCCTGGGCAGACCTGCAGCCGCGCTGACTTCATCCTGTGGTCATTTCCATGTGGGGAAGTGAAGGCCATTCATCTGGACCAACTGCAGGAGGCAGATCCGGGAAGCCTTGGGTCTGCTGGGCGCCGCGCAGGCGGTGGGGTGCATGCGGGCGGCAGCCAGGTGCCCCTTGTCCCCGGGTGGGCAGGGGGGCGAGGCCGCACAGCCTGGCCGGCATCCGGCTGACAAGGTGGGGCCGAGTGTCTGGCGCTTTCGCGAGGAAGGACACTGCACCCCCAGCTCGGCCCCAGGGGCGTTCCTGAGAAGAGCACTAGCTTGGGGAGGCCGGGCACCAGCGCTGCGCTGACTCACGGGGTCCCCCTGCTTTTAGGGGGGCGCGTGAAGACCTGGAAGCGGCGCTGGTTCATCCTCACGGACAACTGCCTCTATTACTTCGAATACACGACGGTAAGTGCCTGCGGCCGCTTCCCCGCCTCCGGGCTTGGGGCGCCGGCGCGGCTGGCTGAGCGCCTTTGTCCCCCAGGATAAGGAGCCCCGGGGCATCATCCCGCTGGAGAACCTGAGCATCAGGGAGGTGGACGACCCCCGGAAACCCGTAAGCCGCCCGCCCCCGCCCCCACCCCGCCCCGCTGGGACCCTCCGCGGCGGCCCGGTGACGCCGTCTGTCTCCTGCAGAACTGCTTCGAGCTTTACAACCCGAGCCACAAAGGGCAGGTGATCAAAGCCTGCAAGACGGAGGCCGACGGCCGGGTGGTGGAGGGCAACCACGTGGTGTACCGCATCTCGGCGCCCAGCCCCGAGGAGAAGGACGAGTGGATGAAGTCCATCAGGTGCGGCCCGGGGCGGCCGGGCGGCGGGGCGGCCGGACCGCGGGCCCCGGGCCCCGGGCGCCGCCTCACGCGCTTCCCGTTCCTCTGTCCCCAGAGCCAGTATCAGTAGGGATCCTTTCTATGACATGCTGGCCACGAGGAAAAGGAGGATTGCCAATAAGAAGTAGCGCTGGCCTGGCCCCAGCAGGTAATCGGAGAGCCAGACCCCACCGCACAGCGGGCCGGGCGCCTCCCGCCACACCCCGGACCCGCGCCCGCCGCCCTGCCGCCCCGCGGACGGCGGCCCCCGCTGCTCTCGAGGGTCCTGGCGCCTCGTGTCGTCCCTTCTGCCGACCGCCCAGCGCTCCCCCGCAGCGGAAGGTGCCCGAGCGCGTCCTTCTCCAAGTTTCGTCCAGCGGCCGCCCCGGTGGTTCCGCCCGAGCATCCGCGCGGCAGAGGCAGGGCCGCACGTGCTCCTTCGCGGCGTGTCTGTTGTTCCGAAAGCCGCTGTTTTGTATCATAACAGGAAAGGAAAAGCAACCACTTTTTTATTGAGTTTTTTTTTTTTCTCAGATATATGGTATTATAGCTTTTATATGCCTTTTTATATTCTGAAATTATAATGAAAGACCCTTTCTAACAGTAGTATTTTTAGAATGGCAGCTATAAATTTAACTCCTGGACACAAGTATATACTGTGCACTGAGAACAAGCTACATAGCCGCGTATGCAGCCCGTGGTGGGGGCCGCTAGGCTGGGGGCGCCCTGGGGGACCTCCTGGCGGAGGGAGGCGAGGCAGCGCTAAGGCCAGGCACTGGGCAGGGCTGCAGGTGTCCCGTCCTCTGGGACCCTTCCGCTCAGACGGTGTGGTCCCAGTGACACTCTCTAAAGAGGCAAATGATCACGTTGCAGCTTCGGCCTTTTATCTTGTAACCGCTGAATCCACCGCAGCCCCGACGTCTGTGTCGAACCACAGGGAACTGCTCGCGTCTGTGTCCGACGCCCCGGAAGAGCAGGGCCGTGTGGGTCCCTGAACTGGTTCGGGCGCGCCGTGGCCACTGTCCTCACTGTTTAAAACCTGTTGGCGAAACAAACGCTTGTAAGAATGTGACCACATTTCTTACTGTGATGAGTAGACGCACAGGTGAGGGGAGGTGATGGATCTGACTCTGTTTTCAGAGATTGACTCTCCCGTCACGAGGAGGGCGAGACCAGGCCGGGCACTTAGGCTTTTCTGTAAATAGTTTCAAACTCCACATGCGCCCTGGTGGTGGGACTGGCGAAGCGCCGCGGCCGGGTAGGGGCGGGTGGCACTGACCGAAGGACAGGTGCTCAGCCCGCGTGGGGGGAGCAGCCTGGAGTGTGGCCCCGGCACGTCGCCCAGCTGGCCCGGGTGTACAGGTGGGCGGGCGAGAGGCGGTGTGCTGGGCCATTCGGGGAGGGGTGGGTGACAGCTTTTTATTGGGAGCTTTATTTCTGCTGCCGGGACCCCCTCTTGCGCTTGTGGGCCCTTCCGGTGGCGGGTCTCTTCTCCACAGGACCTCCTTCCCTTCCCCTCCCCCACGCGGGCACACCTCAGTTTGCACACCTGCGAGGTCATCCCCTGGAAGCCAGGTCCGCACAGCCCTCGGTCTGTCCGCACTCACACGGAAGTCTAAAGAGCAGAGGGGACCGTTGCTGAGAGCTGCCGCCACGCTGGGGCTGAGCGGCTGTGGGCCCCCGGCCTGGCCTCGTGCGGCTGACCTGGCCGTAGCTTTAAGTCACAGTAGACTCGGGGCGGGGGTGGGGGGGGGGACGGACCACTCTCCAACATGCATCAAACTGATCTTTTCCGGTCGTTCCCAAGCTCTTAGCCGTTGCTACTGTACTGATACCTCACATTGGAAACTCTGGCTTTGAGAAAGACAGGTCGGCAGGTGTCAGAACTCGGGCTGCGTCAACGGATGCTGGCCAGACCGCAGGCCACCCTGCCGGTGGCGACCCCTCGGGCTGGCCCCGCCCCCGGCACTGGGGGTGGCCCTGGCGCCAGCTAGATGGGTGTTTTGCGGGAAGCACCTTCTCGCCTTTGTCTGACCCAGGTAGGACCCGGGGGATGCTGGGCTTTCTGTCTTGCAGGTTTGCCCCAGGGTGGGGTTGGGAGAAGTGAGTTAAACCCCCCCCCGCCCCGTGAGAAATCTGACCCGAGGGGAGCTTCCCAGAAAGACGCAGACGACTGCGTGCTCAGGATCTTTGTTGTCACTTGCCATCGGAGTGTTGGTGACATCCTAATTCCAGGTTCTGTGGCGACAGTGTTAACCTGAGAGGCCTAAGCTGTCACCTGCCGGGGCAGGGCTGTGTGGGCGGGTCGTGGCCAGCGGCCGCCCACCCGGACCTCACCGAGCTGGCCTGTCCTCCTCCTCCCCCGCGCCGGTCTGCACTCAGTGCTTGAATGACCTGCCCCCGCTCTGGCCAAAGAGTTTTCCTCCAGAGACCAGGGGCAGGAGGCGGGGAAGGGGGTCCCTGCCCGGGAGACCCGGCTTCCAGGGCCCGCCCGCCCGCCACCCTTAACCCAAGGTTTACTTGGCCGACCCTGGACCCAGACAAGCCAGTGTCGTCAGGATGTGGAACATATTTGAGCAGTTTAATGTGGTACCAAACGGAGTCCGAACAGGAGCTGTTCATGGGTGAAGCAGCATTTAATGCTGCATATAAAGCAATGCATATTTTTCGAGTTAAAATGCATATATCTACATAGATGTGCTTTGCTAAGAAGTTAGGTCTGTTGTAGACCAGAAACCACACATTGTGATTTCTTGTTTTATTTTTTTCTTAGAGAACATTTCTATTGACAGTAAATATAGTTAATATGTAAATAATGTACATATAGATTGATTTCTGGAGTGCTTGTTCTTCATTGTATAGACTCCCACAAGGCGCATGAAGAAATAGCCTATATTGACATTTTGCTGTAAAGTGAGCAGTAACGTTGCAGGGTGTGTGGCTGTCAGACTGCAAATAGTGTGTTCATTAAATAAAAACACGCTGTTAAAACAACACGGCCTATGACTGGCTTCTTTAAAATAAGGAGACTCCCCGCACCCGTCTGGGGTCTGTCTGTACCTCCAGTCTGGGGCCGAGAGCCCGTGGCTTGTGCCCTGGAGATGTTGAGACAGTGAACGCAGAGGAAGAAGCCCATGAGCAGCGTCGGTGAGTAAATGGGGAAAAGAGCGGGAAAAAATAAATGAAAAAGACACAAAAAAGGTTTAATTTGCTGCCATTTATATACTATATAAATTTTCCATGCTGTATATTTACAGTGGGGCAAGTGCTTTTTTAATCTTTAAAAAAACAAAGATCAAACTTCTTTAGACATCTCTGAACAACACAAACTGTATAAACCATACAGATTATTCAGATACGAACTGTATCAAATACAGTTTTCCCCACTCCATCTCCTGATGCAGGACCAGTGAATTATAAGTGTATCACAGTTTGATAGCATATCCATATTAAAAATAAAATCACAGTATGATTTTGTCTGTAACTAGAAACTTTAAGGGACCAAGCCGACAACTCAGACTCCAATATCATAGTCAAGACAAGAGACACTGTATAAAAAAGTTAGGTAATAAAAACATACTGTAGGCCTTACAAATAATGTTTGGATTATACATTCATAATGTAAATACGCATCATAACTGGTAAATTGATTGGAATAGTTCCACGAAGTTCAAAAACAGAACTTGTCTATAAAATACATCTTCAAATCTTGAATACAACTAAAATATGAAGCAAATTAGTTTCTAGTATCAGACATTACAGAAAACAGACTGCTCTCAAAAGTCTCATTGAGAGCGTGTGAATCTTTAAATAAGTTTTTAAATTAAATATACACACTGTCAGTTTGTACTTTTAATAATTCCATGGTGTCCCGGCTGGTCTTGCACCGGCTAGCTAACTCGGAGGAGCGTTACATGGAATACGAGTGATCAACCTGAGTCTGTGATTAAGCAGCATTTGAGATGTTCTAGTCCAGGGCGTTATTTCAATGTGATTTATATACACAGTATTTTACAGTGGTCAGCAGTTGTAGAAAGTGTTCGTCCATTTGGAATAAGGGTAATTAAGAAAAGGTAAAAACTAAAAAAAAAAGTCCTCCATGGTAAAATCTGTACAGTATTTACTAAAGAAGCACCACGCAGATTTGAACAAAGTTATTTTCTCTATTTATAATTTAAGCTGGGTTGGGGATGGCTTCTGTTGAACACGTTGAATCTGAAAGACAGCAGGCAACAGGCGTTAGTTAGTCGGCCAGAGGCAGGAAGTTGGAACAAAGGGCCCAGGGAGGTCCCCCCCACCCCCACCCCGGCACCCACCCGGGGCGGGGGGTGCTGGGGGGGGCACTCCTCTTCCTTAGGCAACCGCCCTCCTGAAGGGCAGGCCAGGAACCAGGCGGTTCTAAACGCAGGAGCCCAGGCAGCTGGTGCCGCTCCCTCGAGGAGGGCGCCACCTGCTGGGCGCGGGTCCCGCCCGCCGGGCCCCCGCCGCGCTCGTCCCGCCCTCTCCTCATTCCTGACTCGGGCGTAGACCTGGCCCAGAGCACGCACAGGCCACGCGCGTGAATCAGCTGCGAATTAATCTGCAGACGGTTCCGGACATCCATTTAACCCCCCCTTTGCTGAAGTTACCCGTCTGGACGAAACTGCCTTCCCAGAGCCCAGGGGCTGGCTGGCCGCCCCCGCGCCCCAGCACGTCAGGGCTCAAGCCACCAGGTCCTGCCTCCCAGGGCCGCCGAATGAAACCAGTGGAAAATGACACCCCACGCCTGATGTGCTCCCCCAAAGCGCCCGAACCTCAAAGCCAAGTCCTAGTTGTCTGAAGCAGGCCTGAGATCTAGCGAGGCTAGGGCTCCAGGCTGGGCACTGTACCCGCAGCTGGGGGAGGCTGGGGGTGCCCAGAGCTCAAGGACGGGTGGGCAGGGGAGGGATCTCCTCGCTCAGGCCAACTGGGAGCTGCGTCTGGGTTGAGGCGATGGCTTCTCCAGCTTTCAAATGTTTACCAAGTGACTGTTGATTCTGAAGCTTCAACCTTCCCTCCTTTTCTTACCAGGAGGAGGGAAGGGAGCGACTGAGTTCAGGGACCCAACCCTCTCCCCCGCCCGGGTAGCGGCTCCGTCTCCCTCTGCTCCCAGCGCCGCCCGCGGCCCAGCGCTCCTCTCTGGGGCCCCCTGGTGGCTCCCCGAACGACTAGGCAAACAGACGTAGGCCGACAGCTTACCGTAACTAGTGAATTCTTTGCTTTGAGGCCAAGTTTTCAATCACCTAAAAAGCAAAGATTGGGAAACAGATTTTAATGATGGTTTTACAATACGTTTAGGGCCTATGCTCTGTGTGCATTAGGTAATCACACTTAGGACCAGTTCTCAGTAGCTCGTTGCCTGAAATCAGTCCTACATGAGGAGGAGCACGGATGAGCTGCAGCTCTGAGTTTTACTGAAAACAGTTCATGTGATGCCTGAGGGCCGCATCCCCACGGAAACAGCCCACTCTCACCCCAGCAGAAGGCATTTGGGCGTCAGGCAAGAACAGCTCTTAGGCCAAAGACACTGAGTTCAAAGGTGCCAGAGAACAGGAGTCTGAAAGAGGTAAATGGTCAAGGGACCAGGACAGCAGACACACAGGCAGGCAGAGTTCCGTCCTCCGCCCCCCCCAGAGATGCTCGGCCTGGGGGCCCTCGGTCAGCTCACAGCACAGGTGCCATCACGTCCAGGACAGGAACAGGGCCACCACCTGACCGCAGACACGCAGCCGGACTACCAAGTGTCCGCTGCTGGGGTTCGCCTGCCACTCTCCCTCCCCTGGGGCCGGCTCTGTGGGCGAGCTGGTGGCCTCAAGCGGTGCTCCTTGCAGGAGACCCGCAGGGGGAAGGGATGATTCTGGCCAAAGCGCAGAATCCCTGCAGGCCCACTGCGCACACAGAGCCCTCGCTGCTTCACCCCAGAGGCCAGGCCCCTCCCCCAAATCACTGAGCCGTTCGTGGGAACCAGTGTGCAAAGGCAACAGTGCGCAGAAAACACACAGCACGCAGCCTCTCAGCTTCCTTTTCCTGCTCGACTCTTCCCACTGGCTCCCAATGCCGCCAGCAGGGCCCCCCCACCAGGACACCCACCCTGCACGCTCTGCTCCTCTCACACCAGTGTGCTGCGGGCCACCTGTGCCTCCAGCGACAATCGAGTGACTGTGGCCGAGGGGCGGGCCTGCCCCCTGAACACCTGGTGCCTCACCCAGGTCCCTCACAGAGGGGAACCTGGGGACCTTGGGCATCCAGGGCTAGGTCAAGGTCCCGAGGGTGCACCCCAGCGTCAGGGCGGGGGTCGGCAAACCCATCCCCGGACGACTCCGACGCTGGCACAGGGGCCGGGCGGGCCGAGCTCCAGCAGCTCTACTGACGGTTCAGTTTCAGGTGAAAGGAGACCTTCTCTGTACTTTTCCAGCCTCACGGGTGGGCTACGCAAGGGTGGGCTACGCAAGGGCGGCCACAGGCTGCAGTCTGCTGACCCCCGTTCTTGGGTCCCACCCCCAAGGCCCGGACACATCCTCCCTGTCCCCCTCCCCCACCCATCCTTCCAGGGTCAAGGGTCACTGGATCAGCCAAGAAAGTTGGGAGGTGGGGGGGGCACTGCTTTAAGTGCACAGGGGAGAAAAAACTAGGAAATTACGAAGGAAGACAATGCTTCGCAAAGCAGACAAGAACCCCGGATGCCAGCGGCCTGTGCTGACCCAGCGCTTGGAGCCCAGGCCCCATGGCACAGTTGCCTGGCCTGGCAGGAGGCCCACCGTGGCCGCCCAGGGAGCTGGCCACCCAACTGTGACCATGGGTTCTACGCAGATGCTGGAGGCGCAAGGATTCGGGAGAGAAGGAACGTAACCACAGAAACATTTCTATCAAAAATGACTTAAAACCAAAAGTTCTGGTCCACAGATGCCCAGAGCCACAAAATCCAGAGGTTCCCTGCCAGAGGATCTGCTGGGCCCAGCTGCACGGAACGCAGGGGCACGTGAACCAGCCCGACGGCCCGGGCGGGCGCGCCGGGCAGGGGCCCTAGGTCTCTTCCGCCCCCTGAGCCGCCTGCGCCTTCTCCAAAGAGTTTCTAGCTCCTGCCTGCAAGGGTGCCCGCTTACCCTGGCCACACTCAGACAGATGACACCTGTCAGCCCTGCTTTCCATCCGTAAATGTTTTGTTTTCTCGCGGAAAGGTCCAGCCCCTTCCAGAGGCAGGCCGTCCGGGAGCGGAAAGGCGCCGGCCGCCCTCCGGAACCGGTCCACAGTCTGGCAGCTGGCGGCCTTGGGCAGGGGCGCGTCCGCAGCTCTGACAAAGTCCGCCGATTTCCGTGAGTGTCTCTTCTTCTTCTTCTTCTTCTTCTTGTGTCTGTGGAGGTCGGCCTCAGAATGTGCTCCCGAGAGGTCGGAATCCGGCTGGTGCCTGCGGGAGAGGAAGCCAGAGCTCAAGCCCCAAGAGCGACAGACCTCCTCGCAGAGACCCGACGGCTCCGGCTCTGAGCCGGACCCGCCCCCGAGTTCGTCCTTGGGCCACCCAGGGGACGCGCGCGCCCCCAAATGCGTTGTTTCCCCTGCCAGCATTTCTCCAAGGCTGGGGCCACACATGTGCCCACGTCCACCTTGCCCCCCGCCGCCCTCAGCTTTGTCAGGAGGTGAGCGAGCTGTGGGCAAACCACCCCAGGGAGTATTTGGCCGCCTCTTCCCGGGGCCAGCGGCCGAGAAGGAGGGTTTCTGCCAGGTGTCGTCTCAGGCACAGAGGGAAAGAGAGCTCTGGTGTCCGCTTCCCTCACCACTTACCCACGGCCTCTGCTAACCTCCTCCAGGGGCGCCGTGCAGCGCGCTCGGCCATCTCTTCATGGAGAAGGGGGTTTCAAGACCACTAAGGACCAACTCAACTTTTTTTTTTTTTTTTTTTGCTTTTTAGGGCCACACCCGGGGCATGTGGAGGTTCCCAGGCTAGGGGTTGAATTGGAGCGATAGCTGCTGGCCTACACCACAGGCACAGCAACACGGGATCCGAGCCGCATCTGCAACCTACACCACAGCTCATGGCAACGCCAGATCCTTAATCCACTGAGCGAGGCCAGGGACTGAGCCCATAACCTCCTGGTTCCTAGGTGGGTTCGTTTCCACTGAACCACAATGAGAAGTCCCAATTTAACTTTTTAAAAAACAAACTTCCCAATTAGATTTCAAACAGCAATGGAGACCAGAAAAGAGACAAAGGCAACAGACGGCGTGTCCCAGCCCTCTGGGCCACAGGCATGTTCTCAAGGGGGTAGCGTCCCGTTTTCTGCCACCTGCCAGTCACTGAAATATTAACAGACGTCAAGATACACCTACATCTGTGAACAAAAATATCAACAATTGTGAAGTCAGAAAATCCCAAGTTTTACTCACAGAACAGTGCGCACTTACTCCTGAAAGTTACAAAGTACTAACTGGAAACAGCAGTATCATTTTGAAAAATGAGGTTTCCAGGCTTTTTACAACACCGTGAAATAAGACACCGTTTAAAACAGCTAAGGTTGGAGTTCCCGACACAGCTCTGTGGTTAACAAATCTGACTAGGAACCATGAGGTTGTGGGTTCGATCCCTGGCCTCGATCAGTGGGTTAAGGATGCAGTGTTGCGGTGAGCTGTGGTGCGCAGTCGCAGACGCGGCTCGGATCTGGCATTGCTCTGGCTCTGGCTCTGGCGTAGGCAGGTGGCTACAGCTCTGATTGGACTCCTAGCCTGGGAACCTCCATATGCCAAGGGAGCATTCAGAAACGGCAAAAAGACAACAAACAAAAAACCACAACAGAGCTAAGGGGCGAAGTGGGAAAAGAAAATAAAGCTAAGTTCTAGGAACCTATGATGGGAGTGAAATCCAGAACGCGCAGGGAGGAAAGCTAGGACTCAGAGTAACAAGCACGACACCCCTTTCCCTGCTTGTCACCAAGCCAGGAAGAGCCGGCGCCACCGGCAGCACGCGCACGCGCACTCTCACCTGGAATCCCGGTCTCGGTGTTTGTCTTTGGATTTCTTTTTCTTCTTTGACTTCTTGTGCTTCTTCACTTTAGGTTCTTCCAAAGGGCCCTTCTGGAAGCTTCTCCAGGCCTTCTTTTCCACGTGCCCGTCAGCGTTTTCCAGGCTCTCGTATCTCCGTTTCCGTGACTTGACATTTTCATGTTCATGGAACCGACCGGCGAGGTGACAGCCACTGTCCTCGGCTCCAAGGGCGGCCTTCTCGGGGCCGAACCTCTCTGGGTGCG
Source organism: Sus scrofa (assembly GCF_054392235.1). NCBI lineage: Eukaryota > Metazoa > Chordata > Mammalia > Artiodactyla > Suidae > Sus > Sus scrofa. Next base: position 4,939,971 of record NC_139385.1, read on the forward strand.
GGTGCGGGTGCGGGTGGGGGGGCGGGGGCGGGGGCAGGGCGTGGGAGGGGCCCGCCCGGGGCCCGGGGAAGCGGTGCCGCTCCTTGTCCTTGGCGGCCAGCTCGTAGCCCTTCCTGCTCCGGTAGTGGTCCTTGTAGGGCCGGCTGCCGTAGGGCCCCGCGCGCTCGTACTCGCGGTCGGCGTGGAAAGGCTTCCAGTCGCGCAGCTCCCGCGCCGGGTACGGGGCGTACCTGTCGTGGTGGTGCCGGCACTTGGCCCAGCGCGTCCGGTCGGGGTAGTACTTCTCCCGGGCCCAGGCGTGCTCGCTCTCGGCGTGGTGGTACCGGCCCCACTCCTGCTCGGAGCCGCCCCTGCTGCGGGAGTGGTGGTGGCCGTAGCGGGCCAGGCTGAGCCGCTCGCCGCCGTGCGCGGGGTGGTGCGGGGCCGGGCCGCAGGGGTCGGGCCGGGGCCGCTCGGGCCGCTCGGGCCGCTCGGGCCGGGGCCGCTTGCGGCGATGCTGCTCCTCCGTCCTGCTCCTGCTGCCCCGCGCGCGCTCGCCGCTGGACGAGCGGTCTCTGCGGCTGCGATAATGGCCCCGGTCGACTTTTCTGAGGCTGCTGATTTTCTCCGGAACCGGAGCCGGAACCGGCGACGGAGCCTGCGCCTTCGGGCTGGCCGCGCTCTCCGCTGCTCGGTCCCCGCCGCTCTGCTCGGGGCCCGCCTCCGCGAGGTGCTCTGCCCGCGGGTCTGAGGGCTGCGGAGGCGGAGGCGGCGCCTCGCCCGCGGGCAGCCCGGCGCTTGCAGGCGCCTCGGCGGCCGCGCCCCCCTCTCGGCTGAGAGCCGACAGCTCGGGCTCCCGGGGGTCCTCGGACCGCTCCGAGGGGCTGGGGCTCAACCTCCCCGCCGCTTCCGCAGCTGCCGAGTCCGGCGGTCGCTCTGTCACCAGCCCTTCGGCGTCCCGGGAAGGTTTGCTGGGACCGTGCGTGGAGGAGCTCGCAGGGTCAGCGAGCTGAGCGCGCGCATCGTCCCCGCCGGGGCTCTTGCTGACGGTGCAAAGGCTGCTGCTGCTGCTCGGCAAAGGCGCCTCGGGCTTTGCCGCACTGTTTTCAGAGGCTTCTTTGGTAGAGTTGATGCTGGGCTCCGACGGCGGCGAAGCCTTCTTCGACGTGCTGCTAAGACTCGCCACGGTCTCGGGGTTCTCCGGGGCATCCGGGGCAGGGCTACCAGCCGCCAGCTCGGCGGCGGGCTCCTCCGCAGGGCTCTCCTCCGCCCCCGGCGAACTGCAGCCCCAGCAAAAGAGAAAAATCAACCCTTTACCGCTTGGCTCTCTGGGTTTTTGTCAATGGCTTACAAACACTTCAGATCATTTACTAAACACTGTACGGCGTTACCATATCAAATTTAAACCTAATACTGGACTTACCATTTTTGCAAACTTCAAAATTTCTCATTAAATAAAAATACCAAAAACTCACATCGAGTCTATTCCATTTTTCAGCAATAGTAATTCTGTAGTTCTAAGCGCCTTCTGTTTTCAGATCTACTTCTTTTTGGGGCGTGGCGGGGGGGGGGGTGATGAAGGAGAAAAAGAGTAGCTTTACCGCCTTGCCAGGCAAAGTGGGACACAGCAGGCTCATGGCTTCAGTTGTTAACTTCTTCTTAATAACTAAGTCTGAACCATCAAAGAGTCAAACAATGATGGGCCTCTTGCTTTTCCTCTGGATCCCTTTTCTATGCATTTTCTCAGAACCTCGAAAGTAGAGGAGCCTCCAAACAGAGCCAGTAGCTCCCTGAATTATCTATTAACTGTGAGGGGGTCACTGAGGCTTTAGAAAAACTTTCTGGGAGTTCCTATTGCGGCTCAGCAGGTTACAAACCGGAATAGTATGCATGAGGAGGCAGGTTCGATCCCTGGCCCTGCTCAGTGGGTTAAGGATCCGACATTGCCGTGAGCTCTGGCAGACTCAGCTCGGATCCCAAGCTGCTACTGCTGTGGCTGTGGTGTAAGCCAGCAGCTCCGATTCGACCCCTAGCCTGGGAACTTCCATATGCTGCAGGTATGACTGTTAAAAGCAAAAAAAGAAAAACTTTGTAGTAAAAGAACCGGCTCAGTGGTTAATGAATCCAACTAGGAACCATGAGGTTGCAGGTTCGATCCCTGGCCTTGCTCAGTGGGTTAAGGATCTGGCGTTGCCGTGAGCTGTGGTGTAGGCTGCAGACATGGCTCGGATCCCATGTTGCTGTGGCTCTGGTGTAGGCCGACTGGACCCCTAGCCTGGGAATCTCCATATGCCGAGGGAGCGGCCCTAGAAAAGGCAACAAGACAAAAAAAAAAGTGCCTTCTATTTTCAGATCTACCTGTTTTTGGGGGGTGGCGGAGGGGATGAGGAGAAAAAGAGTAGCCTTGCTTTTTTGGGGTGGGGGGCGCATGCCTGTGGCATGTGGAAGTTCCTGGGCCAGGAACTGAACCTGTGCCATAGGAGCGACCCAAGCCATGGCAGTGACAATGCCAGATTCTTAACCCACTGCGCCACAAAACTTCTAACTCTGCCTTGTTTTCAAAGGATTCTCGGGATTAATTCAAGCTGCCAGAAAACAAGAAAAACCCTAGCAGCCCCCCTTTTCAGCAGGTGACTATCTGAGAGAGAGAAGACCTGTGAAGGCAACACAGACAGGTGGCCTAGAGCATGGCACCACATGACGTTAGGACGCAGGCCCAGCTGGGTCTGCGTGTTTACAGCCCTCAGCAGTGATGCCCTCGCGAGTTACATCTGCAGACGAGCTAAGCGGGACTAGCAGGGGCACGGGGGGCACCACCGTGCAAGCCACAGGGGCTCCAGCTGGTCCATCTTTAGGTCTATGGGGGATGCATGCCCTCTGCCTCAGGACTCACTCTGCTCCGCTCTCCCAGGCGAGCACTCCTAACAGCAGCTCTTGGTCAGGGCACGCCCGCCCACAGGGGCCCTTCTGAGATGCGGGGTGCATTTTTGGTTGCCCCCATGATGGGGGAGCCCCACTAGCACGAGTCAGGGGGCAGGGCAGGCAGCCCCACGTAGCAAAGCATCTCTCACCCCATCTCCCGATGTTCACGGGGTTTTTGAAAACCCCAGTTCTACTGCGGGCTGTTTCATGGACACAACTACAATGTCATCTAAAGACGGTCAGAACTTGGCCAAAAGCTGCCCACCAGGAGCAATAACTGCGCAGCTGTCCACGGTGGCCTGTGCGCCCCAGCTGTATCCTGCAGCAGTGCTGTCCCGGAGCTGCTGGCGTGCGGATGGGCCACTGCCTTAGAAGCCCTTCCTTCTGCTCTCATTCTAGTACACTGAGGTCAATATACTGACTCCTTTTTCTTTTTAAGTGTGGTGTTGGACTGTCTTAACTACAAATTCCAGAATTCTTGAGGAAGCATCATCAAGTCTTTGCTACCGGCTGGCAGTGAGAAGCCCTGCCCTGTCACCTTCACCCATCTACAGATGCTTGACTGAGTCAAGTTCAGATGTGTGCTAAGAACACCCCCCAGCCGAGAGGCGAGCTCTGCGAGGGAAGGAGACGTGACCCGGAGGACAGCAGGCTCCCATGGACTAACAGCCCCAGATAAATTTTACTTTCCTAAAAGGAAAATCAGTAAATTCTGCAGATCATTATTCAAATCATTCGAGGATCCAAAAGGATCATGGTAAGACTTCCACTGAGGAGTTCCCGTCATGGCTCAGGAGTTAACGAACCCAACTAGCATCCATGAGGACGTGAGTTTGAATCCTGGCCTCGCTCAGTGGGTTAAGGATCCGGCGGTGCCATTAGCTGTGGTGTAGGTTGCAGACACGGCTCGGATCTGGTGTAGCTGTGGCTGTGGTGTAGGCCGGCAGCTACAGCTCCAATTCGAACCCTAGCCTGGGAACCTCCATATGCCGCAGGTGCGGCCCTAAGAAGACAAAGACAGAAAGAATTCCACTGAGCTGACACAGGGACACATCCAGAGTCCACCGTGCCCTCCAGTCCCGCTGTCCCATTCCCTCGGGAGGGTCGTCTTACCTCATCTCATCTGCGGAGCCTTGCGTTCTGGTGCTGAGTTTGAAGGTCTCTAAGACTCTGTCTTCTGGGAGAGGTGGCAGAGGAGCAGGCATCAGCTACAATAAAAAACACACTCAGCTCTAGGTGCCTTCGGAAACGCAGCCACGTGGAAACCCACCACCAGCCGGAGAGGAGGCGCCCCCACCCCGCCCGCCCTGCGCTCACCTTCGCGGGGAGACCGTTTGCCTTGGAGAAGGGGTTTTCTGGGTGCAGAGCCGGCTGGACCGGGCAGCCCGCCCCATCGGAAGGCAGGCCGTTCTCTTTCGGGTCACTGTCTGTACTAGGAGCACCATTGAGGGCCACGGGCAGCTCGAGCAGCTCGTGCGGAGGGGCCTCGGCGGCGGTGGCATCGGGAGGAGCAGGAGAGCGCGCGCTCTCGGCGGGGCCCAGGCCGTTCTCCTTGCCCAGGCCCTTGGCCTCCTCGTCAGACTCTTCCGACGACTCGGCGCCGTAGGGCACCAGCAGGCTGGAGCTCAGCCTGGACTTGCCGTTCATCACGGGCTTGGAGCAGGCCTCGGGCGGGCCGAGCTGCTTGGCTGCCCTGCCGGCGGCGGGCGGCGGGGCTGCGCGCGAGGTAGACTGCAGAGCGGAGGGCGCGGTGGCGGTGGCGGCGGGCGCGGGCTTGGCGGGGCCCTCCGGGGAGCCGCCGTGCGGGTCGGGCTGAGGCGGGCCCTGGCGCACAGGCAGCTTGTTGTGGATGCTGATGGTGATCTTCTGCTTCTTGGGATGGTCCGGAAGAACGGAGGGCCTGCCGACGGACCAGTTCGGGACGGGCGTCGAGGCGGTCACGGGCGCAGCCCGGTTAGCCGCGGCGCTCCCATGAGGGCCGGACATGGAGCTGCTCGGCGTCTCTTTCAACGGCCCTGGTCCCGTGCCGTTCAGGTGAGGGGGGTTCTGGAAACGAGGAGACCAGGGTCAGGGGAGAGCTCCCGAGACAGCCACTTACTCGGGGGCCGCTCCCCCTTTGGGGATGTTTTTCTTTTTAGGAACAAGTTTCATGCACCTAGAAACACCGCCGCCTCTGGCGGGGGCCTGCCTCCCACCAAACTTGCACCGGCCACGGTTTTCTGGTAATTTCTTTCTGACAAAAAGGGGTAACCATTTTTTTTTTTTTTTTGGTCAGAAAACCAACATCACACCAAATCCTTTCCGCTCCAATCTGACAGAAACAAGCAGGCCCGTGGGCACGGAGTCACACAGCTTCTTGGATGGCTGCCTGGGGGCCCGCCGCTGTCCGGGCAGAAGGCAGTGCCGGCCAGCATGCCCGCGGGAAGGTCTACAGGCCAAGGGAGCAAGGGAGCTGGTCACGCGGGCGGATACCCTCGCTAAGCCTTCCCTGCCCCCGTGATCCCCGACTCCTGCTCACAGTGATTTTGCTCCCAATTCAGATTTCAACTTTTGCGGCTATAACCTAAAGCTTGCAAACTGGTGGTTGTGGGTAAAATCTGATTCATAGATGATTTGTTTGGCCTTCAAAACGTTGTTCTTTGCTTTTGTTTTTTTAGGGCCGCACCCGCAGCATATGGACGTTTCCAGGCTAGGGGTCACATCAGAGCTATGGCTGCCAGCCTACACAACAGCCACAGCAACGCCAGATCCGAGCTGCGTCTGCGACCTACATACACCACAGATCACGGCAACACTGGATGCCTAACCCACCGAGCGAGGCCAGGAATCAAACCCGCATCCTCATGGATACTAGTCGGATTCACTTCCACTGTGCCACAAAGGGAACTCCCCAAAATGTTTTTTTAGATATCTGAATGAGCTGCTATCTTAATACTGGAAGGCTTCATAGTTAAAAACAAAAAAAAAAAACCTCTTGGAAAATCAATAGCCGTCACCCCTCCACACAGGGCACGTGCTCTCCCGTTGGCCAGCGTCCCGCTGTCACAGTCAAGCAAAGCTCAGTGCAGGAGCCTGTGGCCTGTCCAGCTCCCTAAGGCACTGAATTTGTGACTGCGGCTATATTCCAAAGGCTGCCCAAGGTCCATAAAAGACAGCATACATGGACAACTTGTTTGCCAATTCAAAACAGACTCAAACTGGAAGGCTGTTAGGACACTGCAGCCGAGACGACAGGAATTATTCCAAAATGCACACAGATAGTCCAACACATCCAACACATCTGCAATCTCAACACCAAAGTGCAGCGAGAGTGAGGCCTCCACGAAGGCCTTGGAGCGTCACATGAAGCGGGCACCCGCCCATTCTCCCCGAGAAGCCAGCAGGGAGTGTGGACAGATCCAGTCGGACAGCGGACAGAAATGCCACAGGAAGAGCTGAATGGATACAACGCAAGTGTTCCTTCTGTCAAAGCAGCACTCACTCTCCTGGAAACCAGCATCACCCAAGAACCCCCGGTATTTAACCCACGAGGTGAATGAAATCCAAACCAAGAGCTGACACCATCTCCAACGTTTCACCGACTTTCTTCTTGATCACGACGTTCACCCCGGGATTTTCTGCATCTCCGAATAGCTTCTGACAAACGGCTTGAAGAGACGTCTTCGACAAGCAATGCAGCTGGAAGTCTGCGACGCTGGCCGGAGGCTGAGGGACAAAGGCCAGGACGCGCGTCTGCCCGAGGAACGTACCTTTATCATGTGAGAGGGAAGCTGTGGTCCGATAAACCCTGAGGCTGCCTGCTTGCTGCTGACAACCCGCTGACTGAGGACGGGCCGGGGAGAGGACTGGCCAGGGCTGTGGGCGGAATGAGTAAGGTCGCCTCCGTTCTTCACATCGTGGGACCTAGGACGGAGAGGACAGCGCTCAGGGGGGCCTGGGACCTCTCCCCAGACAGACCCAGTACACCCTGATCAGGCAGCACGCTGGGAAGCCAGGAGGTGTAGACCACAGGCAGGGTCCCCGTGAGGTCAAGGCCGGCTTCAGGGGCTCAGATCAGGAGACAGCAGGATAAATGGGCAGATGGTATTTTTTTTTCTTTTTTTTTTTCTTTTTTTTTTTTTGGTCTTTTTGCTATTTCTTTGGGCCGCTTCCGCGGCATATGGAGATTCCCAGGCTAGGGGTCGAATCGGAGCTGTAGCCGCCGGCCTACGCCAGAGCCACAGCAACGCGAGATCCGAGCCACGTCTGCAACCTACACCACAGCTCACGGCAACGCCTGATCGTTAACCCACTGAGCAAGCGCAGGGACCGAACCCGCAACCTCATGGTTCCTAGTCGGATTCGTTAACCACTGCGCTATGATGGGAACTCCTCATTTTTTAAACTTTTATAGTAGTTAATTTATAATGTGATCATTTCTGTTGAACAACAAGGCGACTCAGTTATACACCTATCTATTTTTAGATTTTTTTTATCCGAACCTTTTTTCTTTTTCTTTTTAGGGCCGCAGCCGCAGCATATGGAGGTTCCCAGGCTAGGGGTCAAATGAGAGCTACAGCTGCCGGCCTACACCACAGCTCACGGCAACACCGGATCCTTAACCCACGGAGTGGGGCCAGGGATTGAATCCGTGTCCTCATGGATCCTAGTAGGGTTTGTTACCACTGAGCCACAACGGGAACTTCCAATTTAACTTTTTAAATAACAAACTTCTTCATCAGATTTCAAACGGAAATGGAGGCCAGAAACGAGACAAAGGCAAAGGCAACAAGTGATGCGTCTCAGCCCTCCGGAGTCCAGCATCCTCAAGGATACTAGTCGGGTTCAAAACCCACCGGGCCGCAGTGGGAACTCCTGAGCCTTTCGAAGCTGACCGCAAAATACTCGGGAGAGCCCCCTGTGCTGTACAGCGGGTCCCCGTTCCACCTATGGTAGCGAGCACAGGGCAAATGGTACTTCTAACCGTGTGTTCTGAGGATGCCCCTATCTGGAAGCTATCTTCCTTCTGTTTATTTATGTTTTTCTAATTATAAACACGTATTATCGTAGAAAACTCTGTACTATCCTAAAAAGTCATGAACAAACACACCGTGCCTGACATCACCCCTTCGAGGCACCTACTCTTCCGGTTTAGCGGATCATCCTGCAGGCTCTGGCCTATACGGATGTCTACGTGCCAACGTGGCAAATTTCAAACCACTTTTCCTCCATACATAGAGCACTGTGTCATATCATCTTTTAAAAGTTTTTAGTAAAAATCATTTTTTTTCTTTTTTGCTTCTTTTTTTTCCCCCTTAGGGCCACACCCACGGCATATGGAAGTCCCCGGGCTAGGGGGGGAATTGGCGCTACAGCTGCCAGCCTACGCGACAGCCACAGCCACGCTGGATCTGAGCTGAGTCTGCGACCCACACCACAGCTCATGGCAACGCCGGCTCCTTAACCCACTGAGTGAGGTCAGGGATTGACCACGTCCTCATGGACACTAGTTGGGTTCGTTAATGCTGAGCCACAATGGGAGCTCCTAAAAAGCACTTTCAATAGCTGCACTGTATTTCAACATGGATGGGCTCCAATTTATATGCTCTTCTGCTGTTGTTGGAAATTTCAGGATGTTTTAATTTCCAGCTACTGCAAACAAACACCCTGGAGCACACTATTCCAGGCCATACATTTCTGGAAATGGACTTAGCGAGTCAGAGCTGCAGCAACAGCGGGGTTGCTGGTGCTGGCCCAAGCCTGGCCCGGGAAGGGGACTGGCTGCCTGTGCTCAATGGCAGAGAGATGACTGCACCCAGGTTCTCAAGAGTCCCCTTCCCAGGGCCTCTACTCACTGGCCCCCTGGCCCGCAGGCCCCCCGGCCCCCGGTCTGCTGCCAGCAGCAGAAGCTTGCCCCCTCGGCTACCACATTCTGCACGTTTCTTTGTTAATCTGCCAAAGAGCTGGGGAGCTAAATCAAACTCATGGTCTACACTCAAGAACTGCCTTCCTACCCCTCCCTGCATCATTAAGGTGCTATTTAGACAAATGACGCTGAATTTAAATACGCTGAGGAGATGAAGAGAAATGACGTAACAGAAACGGTGAAAACTGGCTTTCCTGACAATACCTGATGTAAAAGAGAACATAGGCTTGTTGGCTGAGTACCGATCTAATGTCACTGGTGGATACGATGGAGTCATTCATTTGGTACCAGAGGCCATTGCTAGCCTGCAAGAGAGCCAATAAAAGAGACGTCAGATACAACCGGGTAAACAGGGAGTAGCCATCCAGCAACCCAGAGAAATGTAAGAAAAACGGACTTCTGGAGTTCCCTGGTAGCCTAACGGTTAAGGATTCGGTATTGTCACCGCTATGTCTCAGGTTTGATGCCTGGCCCAGAAACTTCCACGTGCCACAAGCACAGCCAGAAAAGAAAAGAAAAGAAAAATAAGCTTTCATGTGTTTTGTTTTGTTTGGCTGCACCCAGAGCATATGGAAGTTCCCGGGCCCGGGATCAAACCTGCAACACGGTAGTGACCAGAGTCACAGCAGTGAGGCCAGATCCTTAACCTGCTGAGCCACATAGGAAGTCCAAGGGCTCTCACATTTTAACTGCGAGAGCCCCACTCTTCCTCGCTGGAACACCAGGGCTATCTTACTTTACTTAATGTAACAACGATAGTTATTAGCAAAATCCACACGGCTTACTTTTATGTAGCAGAAGTAATGGCCAGCATGGCAATTAAAACCAGTGTGCACCAGCACTGCATACAAGACGTAGACAATCGGTTCGCCATTCGGCTGAGACATGTATGGTCGGATATCGAGATACTCCGGGTATTTCACATCCTACACAGACAGGAATGGAGAGAGGAACAAGGAGTATCATTTCCGAAGGCAAATCATCCTACACAGGCAGGTGCAAGGCAGGGGACGGACCCACAGAGCACCATACCCCACGATGTTCCAGCAGAAACCTAACAGGCCAAAGACAGAATACACCCAGAGCATACCTGCATCTAAGTGTCTTTTTAATGCAATCCCACTCATTTCTTTCTCTCTTTTAAACAATAAGGATCCACGTTAAGTGAATTCTCCCAATCCATCAGAGGAGACACTAACAAGCATAACTCTGGACTTGAGTCACTTCTTTTTAAGAATTCAGCAAGGACTGTTTCTTGGGCATGCTACTGAATTTCTGACCACTTTCAATCTTCAGAAAGTAGAAAGATAATGGGAAAATTCAGCGTACTACCAACCAGAAAACAAACTTTGACGAAATAACAGCAAGATCTGGCAGGAAAACCCTTTTTGGATTTGAAATGACACGAGCCCTCCCTGCATCCACGCATGGCCGTCACCGACCATGAAGCCCACATGCAGACCAGCTGCATCTTCAGAAAGGCTAACCAGCTAAATGATATAGAAAAAAACACATACGCTCATAAACACACCTGTCAAACTCCTAGCTCAATTCTCTGACATTTTTTTCCATGACCAAGTGCTGGAAGATCTTAGAAAACCCGGTAATAAAACTGTTCGATTTAGCTGCTGACACTTAAGCCGTGAAGGGCTTGACAGAAACAGTTATTAATAATGTTATCTACTTACCTTAGCAATTTTTCCACCAGTAAAATTTGCAAAACGTTTCAGAGAAAGTGTGAGAACATTAGAGGATCTGTGTATAGTGAACCTCTTTGAAGCTGGAACCATCTTTTTACATCTTGGAAAAAAACAGAAACAGAGGATTAAAATGATGAATTTTTTTTGAATGTGGTTTTTTAGTCTTTCCCTTGTTATTTCCCTGAAACATTCCAAATGCAGTTGCTCAAAGAAGGCTACTAGATGAGAAACACCACAGCTTTTAATCAACAGAGAAAATACTAAAAATTACAATACAGGGGAAATCGCTCAACAAGCACGAAAGAAAAAAGGACAGTTCTGAAATGCCATGTAATACAGGTCACTGATAATGTAAGTCGGGCCGAACTAAGTTTCTCTCAATTCAAAGCAAAGCGAAAAACCAGCTGGTACAATTCTGTGAAAACAGAGCCCAGATACCAAAGGAAGAAAGTAAAGGCTAGAAAAGTCCATGGAGCTTAAACAAAGGAGACGTCCCCACGGTCCTGAGAGCAAGGGCGCCTTCTGCACCACAAAATGAACCCAGGCGCTCACACTCCCATTCTGGCATTTTTGTTAACAATAAGTTTTTTTAATTTATTATGATTATTATATATATTTCTTGGCTGCACTCACCCACACGGAAGTTCCTGGGCCAGAGATCAAATCCGAGCCGCAGCTGCAACCTACACCACAGCTGAGACAATGCTAGATCCTTGACCCACAGCGGTGGGCCAGTAAGTACACTGTTTTTTTAGACACGATGCTATGACACACTTAACAGGTTACAGTGAAGTGCAGACAGAGCTTTTTTATGTGCTAGGAAATGAAAAAAATCCACTTCACTAGCTTTGAGGTTCGCTTTATTGTGTTTGTTTGGAAACCAAACCCTCACTCTCCCCAAGATTTATCTGTACCCTATAACAATGATTTTTATCTGTATTTCCTAACTTAAAAATGAAAATCTGGAATTCCTGTCGTGGCTGAGCAGAATCTAACATCCATGAGGACGCAGTTTCGATCCCTGGCCTCGCTCAGTGGGTTAAGGATCTGGCATTGCCATGAGCTGTGGTGTGGGTCACAGACATGGCTCGAATCCAGCGTTGCTGTGGCTGTGCTGTAGGCTGTCGGCTACAGTTCTGATATGACCCCTAGCCTGGGAACTTCCATATGCTGCAGGTGTGGTCCTTAAAAAAGAAAAAAAGAAAAAAAAAAAAAAAAAAAGACTACTTAAAACATATGAAGCAAGGCTTTTTAAAAATAAGCTGTCTTGGGAGTTTCCGTCATGGCACAGCGGAAACGAATCTGACTAGGAACCATAAGGTTGCAGGTTCGATCCCTGGCCTCCCTCAGTGGGTTAAGGATCTGGCGTTGCCGTGAGCTGTGGTGTAGGTCGCAGACGTGGCCTGGATCCCCAGTTGCTGTGGCTATGGCACAGGCCGGCAGCTGTAGCTCTGATTTGACCCCTAGCCTGGGAACCTCCATATGCCGTGGGTGCGACCCTAAAAAACAAGCAAAAAAAGAAAACAGGCTCTCTTGACTTTATGGGGATACAATACAGGATAATTAAAAGTCAAGGTTTCTAGAAGAAACTACCCCAACTCCTGGGAAACAACCACATTAAAGAGAGATCCTTAACCACTCCGGGAGAAAAGTGATGCCCCCCTCACTCACCCCAACCTGTCATACTGTGCCCCCAGCCACACCTCACAGGCTACAGCCCTCACCAGGGGCAAGTGGCTACCTTCCCTCTCCCTCCCACCAGCCTCCCCGGGCCCCTGAGGGCACAAGGGTGCACACCTCTAACCAGTGTAAACATTGAGATGCTATGTGCTCTGGCCCTGAAGGAATAGAGACCCAGTGTCTCCACAAACTGGAAGCTACAGGGACTCTCAGTGGGCTGGTCACACACCAAACTTTCTTAAACCAAGCGATCCACAGCAACTGCCACCCACACGCGCCGTGCCCCCCCAACCCCCCTGCAGCGGCCACCTGTACCACCCTCCGTACTTGCTGCACTTGTAGGAGTTTTCTCCATCAAGCTGTTCCGGCTTCACAAACTGCTCCAATGCCTTGGTGACGCTCTGAGCAGCCTGGGACAGAAAAGCATCAACACCATGTTATCACTGTCACTTGTTGGGGGAAAAAACAAGACAACTAGAAAGTATAAAAGCAAATATGGGAGTTCCTGTCGTGGCTCAGTGGTTGGCAGATCCGACTGGGAACCATGAGGTGGCAGGTTCGATCCCTGGCCTTGCTCAGTGGGTTGGGGGTCCGGCATTGCCGTGAGCTGTGGTGTGGGTTGCAGACGCGGCTCGGATCCCGCGTTGCTGTGGCTCTGGCGTAGGCTGGTGGCTACAGCTCTGATTAGACCTCTAGCCTGGGAACCTCCATATGCCGCGGGAGCAGCCCTGGAAAAAAAAGGATGAAAAAAAAAAAAAAAAAGCAAATGCGAATTTTTACCAAAAAAGAAAATTTACTTTTATTATGATGCTCACTGTTATGCATGTACACACCAAATTATTTCCCTCCCATTAAAAAAAGGAGCAAGGGAACCCTCCTACACTGTCGGTGGGAATATAAGTTGGTACCACCGCTATGGAAAACAGATCAACTACCATATGATCCAGCAATCCCACTCCTGGGCGTATAATATCCACACAAAACTACAATACAAAAAGATGCATGCACCTCTATGTTCATAGCAGCACTATGCACAAATGCCACGATACGGAAACAACTTAAATGTCCACTGATAGACAATAGGTTAAAAAGATGTGGTGCATATACAAAGTGGAATACTACTCAGCCATAACAAAAGAACGAAATAATGCCGTTTGCAGCAACATGGATGCAACTACAGATTCTCATTCTAAGAGAATAAGTCAGAAAGAAGACAGGAATTCCCGTCATGGCTTAGTGGTTAACGAACCCGACTAGGATCCATGAGGACACAGTTTTGATTCCTGGCCTCGCTTAGTGGGTTAGGGATTCCGCATTGCGGGGAGCTGTGGTGTAGGTCACAGATGCGGCTTGGATCCTCCGTGGCTGTGGCTGTGGCTGTGGCCAGCAGCTGTAGCTCCTATTCAACCCCTAGCCTGGGGACTTCCATATGCCGAGGGTGCAGCCTTAAAAAGCCAAAAAAAAAAAAAAAAAAAAAGAAAAGAAAAGAATTAGGGGAGTTCCCGTCGTGGCGCAGTGGTTAACGAATCCGACTAGGAACCATGAGGTTGCGGGTTTGGTCCCTGCCCTTGCTCAGTGGGTTAACGATCCGGCGTTGCCGTGAGCTGCAGTGTAGGTTGCAGACGCGGCTCGGATCCCGCGTTGCTGTGGCTCTGGCGTAGGCCGGTGGCTACAGCTCCAATTCAACCCCTAGCCTGGGAACCTCCATATGCCGCGGGAGCGGCCCAAGAAATAGCAAAAAAAAAGAAAAGAAAGACAAATACCGTATGATACCACTTATATGTGGAATCTAAAATGTGGCACATGGCGTTCCGTCATGGCTCAGTGGTTAACGAATCCGACTAGGAACCATGAGGTTTCGGGTTCGATCCCTGGACTCACTCAGTGGGTTAAGGATCTGGAATTGCTGTGAGCTGTGGTGTAGGTTGCAGATGTGGCTCGTGGCTCGGATCCTGCGTTGCTGTGGCTCCGGCATAGGCTAGCAGCTACAGCTCCAATCCGACCCCTAGCCTGGGAACCTCCATAGGCCAAGGGAGCAGCCCAAGAAAATGGCAAAAAGAAAAAAAAAAAAAAAGAAAAAAAAAAAGTGGCACAAATGAACCTACCTACAGAACAGAAACAGACTCACATAGACAAACAGACTTGTGGTTACCTCAGGGGAGGGGACGGGGAGGGAGAGGAATGGACTGAGAGTCTGGGGTCAGTAGATGCAAACTACTGTAATTAGAAAGGCTAAGCAATGAGGTCCTACTACACAGCACAGGGAACTATACCCAATCTCTTGTGACAGAACATGATAGAAGGTAACGTAAGAACAAGAACGTGCATATGTATGACTGGGTCACTCTGCTGAAGAGCAGAAATCGACACAACACTGTAATCAACTGCACTTTAATTTTAAAACTTTTTTAAAAAAAGAGCAGATTTTTTTCTTTTCTTTTTGTCTTTTTAGGGCTGCACCTGCGGCATATGGAAGTTCCCAGGCTAGGGGTAGAATCAGAGCTACAGCTGCCAGCCTACACCACAGCCACAGCAACGCCAGATCTGAGCCACTTCTGTGACCTACGCCACAGCAGCTCATAGCAACGCCAGATCCTTAACCCACTGAACAAGGCCAGAGATCAAACCTGGATACTAGTCAGGTTCATTACCACTGAGCCACGACAGGAACTCCAAAAAAGAACAGATTAAAGTTAACATAAATACGTGAAGAGGTTGCCTGCTGCAGCATTATTTAAATAGCATAAAAGTGGAAACAAGCCAAGCATCTACCAGAGAGGATCTCCATACACAGAAGGAGGCCCAGGCAAAACGAAATGGACACAGCAAGTGGCCAAATAGACCAAAGGTGTGATCCCATTCCTATAAACAGTAAGTAAGTGCTCTGGGACAGTTTACATCAAACTCTTATCAAGAGTTCATTCTGAGGGGCTGGGTCTTACACATCTCTGCACTGTTTCTCACTTTTCTCATCAGCATGTATTATGCTTGTACTCAGGAAAACAAAAGCTTAAGAACAACAAAAAACCAGAAGTTTAGAAAATGCAGAAGCAAACAGTTTCTAAAGAATAACAACCCTCTAGGAGTTCCCACTGTGGCACAGCAGAAACAAATCCAACTAGGAACCATAAGGTTTTGGGTTCGATCCCTGGCCTCGCTCAGTGGGTTAGGGATCCAGCGTTGTTGTGAGCTGTGTGGTGTAGTCGCAGACAAGGCTCAGATCCCAAGTTGCTGTGGCTGTGATGTAGGCTGGCAGCTGTGGCTTCGACTGGACCCCTAGCCTGGGAACCTCCATGTGCTGCCTGCCGGTACAGCCCTAAAAACACAAAAGACAAAAGACAAAAAAAAAAAAAAAAGAATAACCGTCTAAATTTGGCTAATATAGGCATCAGAATCTGGTTTTTATTAAGTGAAAACTCAAAGGGTAATAAAATTATTCAACGTTGTAAGTTTTTATGATGCTTAATACAAAGCTTAAATAATGTCCTCTAAAGTCTTAGCATGTTAAGTTTTTCTATTCATATTCTCTAACAGTTTTAGTCTAAATTATAAATGAAGGAGTTCCCATCATGGTGCAGCGGAAACGAATCCGACTAGAAACCATGAGGTTTCAGGTTTGATCCCTGGCCTCACTCAGTGGGTTAAGGATCCAGCGTTGCTGTGAGATACTGTATAAGGTCGCAGACGTGACTCAGATTTGGCGTTGCTGTGCCTCTGGCGTAGGTCGGTGGCTACAGCTCCGATTCAGCCCCTAGCCTGGGAACCTCCATATGCCTTGGGTGCAGCCCTAAAAAGACGAAAAATAAATAAACTAAATTATAAGTGAAATATAAATACATAAAGTTACATAAAGTATGACTGATTTTTTTTTTTTTTTTTTTTTTTTTGGCCACACTGACAGCATGCGGAAGTTCCACGGATCCAACCCGTGCCAGAGCAGCAACCTGAGCCACAGTAATGACAACGCTGGATCCCTACCCTGCTAAGCCACCAAGGAGCTCCTGATTTTTTTTTTTTTATCTTAACCAACACCCACAAACATTATTAAACTTACCTTAATTTCCAATGTTATATCGAGATATGGATCAAAAGTATCTGAAACACCTTTGCAATTTAAACATTTGACTGAAATAGAAATAAAATGCAAAGTATAAGCAAAATTATGCGAAGGATAATTATCACGGCAGCACCAACTACTGAAATGACAGAACAGAAATACTACCACATGGTAAAAAATTAACACAGTGGACTTGTTTCTTCTAATAGATTGGGGGAAAAAAGTTAATGGTACACAGTGAGAGTCACTAACTTGGGCCACACACACTGCTGGTTGGAGGTGTAAACTGGTACTACCTCTTGAAAGAAAAAGGGAGAATCCAATCTTTTTTTTTTTTTTTTCTTTTAGGGCCGCTCCCATGGCATATGGACGTTCCCAGGGTAGGGGTCAAACTGGAGCTGCAATGGCTGGCCTAGGCTACAGTCATGGCAATGCCAGATCTGACCCCTGTCTGTGACCTACAGGCCAACACAATGCCGGATCCTTAACCTACGGAGTGGGGCTAGGGGTCGAACCTGCATCCTCATGGATACTAGTAGGTTCGTTACTGCTGAGCCACAAAGGGAACTCTGAGAATCAAAATTTAAAACACATGCACCCTCTGATAAGGAAATTGTAACAATTTATCCTACATATGGACACTTGTACATGGACATAAAGGCATGCACATCCAAGGATGTTCAATGAAGCACTGATGGTAATAACAGCGACAAAAATTAGAAACAACCTAAATATCCATTGATAGGGAACTAAAATAATGGAATACTATGCAACCCTGAAAAACTATGTTAGACCTGCGTGTACTGAAATGTAAGAAGGTTTCCAATGTGAAAAGAAACGTCAAAGGAATGTACCTAATATGCTCCAGTCTGTTCATGCCTAGACAACTACTGGAAAGATAAACCACACACTGGGAGAGGGGCTGCCTCCAAGGATGGGGGAGGGGAGACTGGGCGGAAGGGAGACATGCTTCCATGATTAACGCTTTCGAACTGCTGGCATTTTTTAAACAACATGCTGTATCAGATCAACTTTTAAACAAAAGTTTACCTCTAGATCTTAGGTATCCTCCAAATATCTGACAAACGAGTGTGGTAGCCTGGGTATGTCTGTCTAATCTGAAAAAAGTCAAACAGTAAAATGAGCTAAGAGTTCTACAAAGATTACAAATGCCATGACCAGATTTTAAAAGCATGTATATCTATAAAAGGACCAGAACTCAAACAGGGGAGCCCCGCAGTATGTGTGGTAGCCGGGAAACAGCCTTGCCTGACCACACACAGAGAGGGTCTGGGGTGAGACAGGAAAAGAGGTACGATTGTATTAAGAGGGACTTTGCAATTACGGCATGAATGTGGCCCTGAAGCAAGTCCCAAGAGGAAACTGCCCTAAGCAGGGCTGTCATACAGGGCATGAGGACCCCGGAGAAGGCAGGGACCAGAGCACGCTCTGTTCTGCAGCCCACCAGCCAGACGACGGTAGCCTGGCCGAGGCCGTGCTGGCAGCAGCGGGAATGCAAGGGCTATTCAGGCAACAACAAGTGGGTTAGGACTTGGTTTCTAATGGTTTCTCCAATCTTCCTCTTGAGCCCAAACTTAGACTTTAAAGGAGAAACTGCAGAAATTGGTAACCGACCAGAGTGCGAAAGATACAGGGAACAAATACAGATTTTGAAGGCTAGAGATGAACCGAGAAAACGTCGGCACACCAAGGAGAAGCGGTTAGTTTTCATCTGCAGAGGGAGGCAGACATTAAAATAATGGCAGGACCAATATTCACTTCCTGACATTTATAATTAAATCTAAATTATTATAGTAAGCCACCTTTTAAATTTTCAACCGTTTGGAAATAATGCAAATCGCTTGTGGACAGGCAGTGCACCGTCAAAGGTGGAGCAGACAGAGAGCTCGGCACACCCACGTGAGAAAGGTGCGACGGAGCTCGGGCGAGGGGCGGGCGGGCGGGGCGGAGGGACCGACGCTGTGCTGTACTTACTTATTGCTGCCGTTCAAGCACGCTTTCTGCATAGCATCAACAGTGTACTGAAGGAATTCATGGGCATCTTCTTGGTTTCCAAAGCGGAAGTGCCTGGCGATACCTACAAAGTTCGAGGAAAGACAAAGCTGTATCACCACATAGGATATGCCCGGGCTGCACTCCCCGCCCAAGTTTTATCTGATGGCAATATGCTGGTTTCAAAACACCTGATAATTATTTTATGAAGAAACAGCATTCACACGCTCCCCGAGAACAGCGAGGACCAGGCCCTTGAGACCCTTGGAAGCTCACGTGGACAAGGCGTTCTGGAGCGCCCAGAGACGCTGTGTCTCCTGCAGTAAAAGTACACTTGAATAGACTCAACCTTGGCTGTACCGTCTCAAAAACTTGTCCCAAATATCATGTGAGTGCACACACCTTAAATTTGGTGCTGAGACCTCCCAGAGAATCCACGTGAAACATCGACGTGTGAACTTACCTAAAGTCTACCCCCAAACCTACAGAATAGAGTCTCGATGGCACGGTGACAGCTCAGTTCCCCTTTTCTTTCTTTTTTTTAGGGCTGCGCCTGAGGCATATGGAAGTTCCCAGGCTAGGGGTCTAATCGGTGCTACAGCTGCCAGCCTACACCCCAGCCACAGCCACGCTGGATCCGAGCCGCGACTGCGACCTACACCACGGCTCACGGCAACACCGGATCCTTAACCCACTGAGCGAGGCCAGGGATCGAACATGCATCCTCATGGATGCCAGTCAGGTTCGTTAACTGCTGAGCCACAACAAGAACGCCTCAGTCCTATTTCCAACTGACACAAAATTACATGATGATGAAAAACAACACAAAAGTATAAAGAATATACAGAGAATCTTATACGTTTGCATATATATAAATATATATTAACTTGAATCATACGCAAGTCCCAATATTCCACCAGTTCTGACCTACAAAAAGGACAATGTCATTATTGAATCATACATGTATTTGGAGTTGGGGATGGGGTGGAGTGTTATTTTCACGCATGTACATATACACAACAGTGACATTCTCTGTTTTTTTAATGGTCAACCCTGCGACATATCGAAGTTCCTAGGCTAGGGGTCGAATCCGAGCTGCAGCCGCCGACCTACGCTGCAGCCACAGCAATGCCAGACCCAACCTGTATCTGCAACCTAGGCCCTAGTTTGTGACAATGCTGGATCCTTAACTCACTGAGCTTGGCCAGGGATCCAACCTGTATCCTCAAAGACATTATGTCAGGTTCTTGACTCACTGAGCCACAAGAGGACCTCCTGGGCCACAAACCCCTGCTGCAGTGACCTAAGCCGCTGCAGTGACCTAAGCCCCTGCAGTGAGAATGCTGCATCCTTAACCCATAAGAAAACTCCAACAGGGAGTTCCTTTGTGGCTCAGTGGTAACGAATCTGACTAGGATCCATGAGGATGCGGGCTCAATCCCTGGCCTCACTCAGTGGGTTAAGGATCTGCTGTTGCCATGAGCTGTACTGTGGGTCGTAGATGTGGCTCAGATCCTGCACTGCTGTGGCTCTGTCGTAGGCCAGCAGCTGTAGCTCCGATGAGACCCCTAGCCTGGGAACTTCCACATGCCATGGGTATGGACCTAAAAAGCAAAAAAAGAAAAGGAAAAGAAAATTCCAACCAATGACATTCTCTTAAAGACTAGGTTTAAAAATATTAATCATGCCTGCTATGTGTGTGTAATACATAACATAAACATATAACAAACAAAATCACCACTGACTAAAATTTTGTCAGGATCCGACAATGTTTAAAAATTTTCTGCACTGATTCCTCTGGACTGTTAATAATACAAAGGGCCAATATAACACCTCTTAATCTTTAGGAGCTTTTTAGGCAAAAGGATTATAGATTGTCACTGTGTAATTATCTACCAGTATAATTTACCCAGCTAGAACCAGATTAAGAGTGAGGTTTTTGTAGAGTTCCTTTGTGGTGCAGCAGGTTAAGGATCTGGTGTTGCCACTGCAGAGGCTCAGGTCAGTGCTGTGGCTTGGGTTCGATACCTGGCCCAGGACACCGTGGACAGAGCCAAAAAGAAAAAAAAATTAAAGAGAAAAGGTGAGGACGGAGGAGTTATAGTCGTGGCTTAGCGGAAATGAATCTGACTAGCATTCATGAGGACGTAGGTTCGATCCCTGGCCTCACTCAGTGGGTTAAGGATCCGGTGTTGCCATGAGCTGTGGTGTAGGCTGCAGACTTGGCTTAGATCCTGTGTTCCTATATCTGTGGTTTAGGCCGGCAGCTACAGCTCTGATTCGACCCCTAGCCTGGGAACTTCTCTATACTGCAGGTCTGGCCATAAAAAAAAAAAAAAAAGAAAAGAAAGTAAAAAAAGGCAAAATTTATGCGTAAGTTATAAGTATAAAACTTTATTTAAGAGTATATTAACCATTTTGATAATTCCTATCACTTCGTATAGTATAGTATAATACCCATTCATTTAATTAAAACTTACTGAAAACTATTTTCAAAAACCTGTGGGATAATACCAGAGTTGGTATTACTCAGCATAAAAATCCAAATATCTAGGAAAACACTGGAAAACTTATCAATGATTTAATTAACAAATTGAATCTATAGGAGTTCCCATGGTGGCACAGTGGGTTAAGGACCGCTGTTGCCACAGTTGCGGTGTAGGTTGCAGCTGTGGCTCAGATTCGATCCCTCGGCCTGGGACTGTCCATATGCCATAGGTGTGGCCAAAAAAAAAAAAATTGAGCTGTTTAAAAATTTTGTTTATATTAAACTAAATACCATCTTTAGGAGTTCCCGTCATGGCTCAGTGGTTAACGAATCCAACTAGGAACCATGAGGTTGCGGGTTCGATCCCGGGCCTTGCTCAGTAGGTTAAGGATCCGGCGTTGCCGTGAGCTGTGGTGTAGGTCACAGACGTGGCTTGGATCCCGCGCTGCTGTGGCACAGGCCAGCAGCTACAGCTCCAATTAGACCCCTAGCCTGGGAACCTCCACATGCCACGGGAGCAACCCTAGAAAAGGCAAAAAGACAAAAAAATAAAATAAAATAATAAAAAAATAAATAAATACCATCTTTACTATATTATCATCTTGCTTTAGGTTTCAAAATGTGTTTATGTGGTAAGCGGTTTGCTAAAAATTTGTCATTCATTAAAGGTGCATTCATATACGATAAAATGTTCGTTTGATGTAATACACAAGGAGCTCACCACACACCAGTGAGGTCGGTCAGACCAGTAAGCTAACAAATACCAACAAAAACTGCTATAGAAGATACTTACGCCGCATCTCATTAATGACAAACATCGGTTTAATGACATCCCCAGGATTGCTGAGTGCCTGGGTGATATGTGCTTGCATGGTACACATCATACAAAATCCTTCTGCATGACCTGAAAGATAACAGATGAGAAGCCTCCAAATCAGCAAAAAATGACAGTATACACATTAAGGGCTATTATAAGTAAGGGCCACATCCTAAAATAAGAATAAGAGCTTCTGTGTGTCATGTATTGAGCTATACACTTTTACTCATTTTCATTTAATTTTCTATTGAACCAAAGTGCTAAGTATATATTGCTTCTATTTCACAAGAAAAGAAACTGAGGCTCAGAGAGTTAAAAACTTGCCTACTATCAAGCAGTTATTAAGGGGCAGACACATAATTATACCTTTCCAAAAGGTATTCAAATCATACCTTTCTAATTTCAAACCCTGTGCTCTTAACTATTGTCTCTATGTCTAAAATAAGGATTTTTCTCCTCATATTACATTTGTCTCAAACAGTAAAAGATTGTCTCCTGTACAAGACGTTCAAAATCTCTCTTTAAATAGTCTGGCTTTGGAGTTCCCTGGTGGTCTAGTAGTCAAGGATGTGGTGTTGTCACCGCTGTGGTGTGGGTTCAGTCCCTGGCTTGGGAACTTCCACGTGCCGCAGGTGCAGCTGAAAAACAAAATAAGCAATAATAAAAACAATTTAAATATATGTTCTGGCTTTGTTGGCTACCTAGAGTGATCTCTACTGCATATTCTTCTTCTACGATTTAAAAAAATAGGAAAACCACTCCTAGCTCACGACTTCATGGTGCTACTGGCATCCAGGGGGTAGGGCCACAAGGGCTGCTCGACATCCTAAAGAAAGCACACGACAGTCCCCACAATCGAAAATCACCTGCTCCCAAATGCGAACCACACAAGACATGACACACTGCCTAAAACTAAAGGCTGCACAGATCCTTGCCTAATGAAGCTTTAAAAGCCTCCAAAGGTCCAAACTATTTCCAATTAATTTAACAGTGTCCCAGAATAAAATTCAAAAACATTTGTAGGAATAAAAAGAAAACCCAGCACCCAACAACATGAAATTCTAATCAAAGCGTACAAGGCATGCAGAAATGACCAATAAAGAGCAAATGAACAGAAACAAACTCAGAAATAACATAGACATTAGACTCAAAAAACAAAGACATTAAAAAATACATTACAGCATGGGGTTCCCTTGTGATGCAGTAGGTTAAGGATCCAGCACGGTAAAGCTATGGCATGAGTTCAATCCCTGGCCCAGGAACTTCCACATGCTGCAGGTGTAGCCAAAAAAAAAAAAAAAAAAAAAAGGCATTTATACACACACACACACACACACACACACACACACACACACACACACACTCCTATGTTCGGGGAGACAGAAAAGAGCAAGCGCATACGAAGGAGAAAGATGGAAATAGTCAATCTACTTCAGAAATGAGAAGCAGGATCTCCAAGATGAAACACATACCAGGCAGAATAAATACTAAATTAGAAATAAAAGACGAAAAGATGAGTGGACTAGAAAACTTAGCCACAGAAGTTATCTAGAATGAAAAACACACACACAAACAGACCTAAAAAAAAAACAGCAACAGAACAACAACAACGAAAGCCTATCCGTGAGCTCTGGGACTACTTCGCGTTGTCCCTAACATCCATGTAACTGGAATCTGAAGGTGAAGGCAAAGACCAAGCACCGTAAGATGCAGCGTCCGTCTACAAAGGGAGAGCACGCCGGGGACTTTACAGTGAGGGAGTCTGGTCTTTCTTCCGCTTGGTGTGTGTTTCATCGCGGAGATGCTACGCTTCCCTATTCCTCCCACACGCACAACAGAAAAATCCTGGACATTATATATAAAGCGAACACAAGAAAGCTGTGAAAGGTAGAGAGACAAAGAACAGCCAGCAAATTCAGAAGCCAAGGGACGACATGGCAGTGAGTTCCCTGGGTTTTCTTTGTGCCACATCTATTTCAGACGTGGAGCTGAAGAGGTGAGCAACCTGGAGACACCAACAAATGGAGGGAACAAAGCAGCAACGAAAGCCTGCTTTCTCGGGCCAGAGGACCAGCAAAGAGACAGCCTCGCAAGGCAGAAAACATGCAGACAAACACTGTTTCACCCGAGTCAAATGCCACAGAAAAACTGAGGCGCCCACCCCTGCCCACGGCGGCAAAAGCCCAGTGAGGAGCCTCGCGGTCCATCTCCCAGGCTGTCACGAAGCATCCCAACCGACCCGCTAGTGCAGCGTGTACAAGGAACAGCAGGAATGGAAACTTCCACCCGCACCGAGTGAAAAAGACCACACTTCATCCCACAGTGTCCGTGAGGAACAAATGGGCAAAGTCCGGACTTCGGCCCCCAAACCCAGTCATCAGGAGACAGCCCTGCACGTTATGTTACGTCAAGTAAATCAAACACTGCCTGATGCGAAATCTAAAAAAATGCAGCAAGCCAGGGAACATGACAAAAAGGAACGCACTCACAGATACAGAGGATAAATTATTGGTCCCCCGTGGGGAGAGAGAGGAGGGAAGAGCCGTTTAGGACAGGAGACAAGGAGATACACACGGCGGTGCACCAAACACGCTGCGAGGACGCGGCGTCACAACCCTGGGAGTAGACGCGATACCGGATCATCCAAAGAGACGGAGAGAAGCTGTGAGAGCACAGTCTCGACTTCTACGCCCTGCAACGCTGCGCAGCAACACCGGAAGGACGGACGGAAGGACGGACGGACGGAAGAAGGAAAGAGGCAGAGAAGGAGGGCGCAAAGGCAGGAAGAGGTGAAGGGAGGAAGCAGGCCTCCAACCCCCCGCCGAGGAGGGTCAGAATCGGGACCTTCGCCAGCACTCGGTGGTAAAGAGCCACTGCAGTGTCAGTGGGGAGCAGGGACGCCCACTCCCACCCAGCGGGAGCACGGAGCTCCAGTCCCCCCTTAACTGTCAACACAGCCTGAGTGAGGAACCTGCACCTCTACCTCCACCCAGTATCACTCCCTTTGCCAGAATGGTGTCAGAAAAAGCCGGGTAGAACACACGTCAGGTAACACCCAATATCTTATAACATGACACAAAAACGTTCAAGCAAAAATCACTTACCATGCTAACAAACCAAGAATTTCTCAAACTGAGTGAAAAAAGACAATGAATGAATTGATGCCCACACTAAGATAACAGAGACGTTAGAATTATCTAGCAAAGGATTTAAGTAGCTATGATAAGAAGGCCTCTAGTTATGAAAACATTAGCAACAATAAAAAACATATAGAAAAGGGAGTTCCCATTGTGGCTCAGGAGGTTAAGAACCTGACTAGCATCCATGAGATTAGGGTTCGATCCCCAGCCTTGCTCAGTGGGTTAAGGATCTGGTGTTGCCTTGAGCTGCACTGTAGGTCAAAGACACAGTTGGGATCCAGAGTACCTGTGGTGCAGGCTGGCAGCTACAGCTCCGATTTGGCCCCTAGTCTGGAAACTTCCATATGCCGCAGGTGTGGCCCTAAAAAAAGGGTAAAAAGAAAAGAAAGACTCAACAAAGAAATAAAAGATACAAGGGGAGTTCCCATCGTGGCACAGCAGTTAACGAATCCAACTAGGAACCATGAGGTTTCGGGTTCAATCCCTGGTCTTGCTCAGTGGGTTAAGGATCCAGCGTTGCCGTGAGCTGTGGCGTAGGTCGAAGATGCAGCTCGGATCCCGTGTTGCTGTGGCTCTGGCGTAGGCCAGTGGCTACGACTCCAATTCGACCCCTAGCCTGGGAACCTCCATATCCACGGGAGTGGCCCAAGAAATGGCAAAAAGACAAAAAAATAAAAAAATAAAAGACACAGGGAGTTCCCCTCATGGTGCAGCAGAAACAAATCCAACTCGTATCCATGAGAATATGGGTTTGATCCCTGCCTCGCTCAGGGGGTCGGGGATCCAGCGCTGCTGTAGGCTATGGTGTAGGTCGCAGACACGGCTTGGATCCTGAATCGCTGTGGCTGTGGTGTAGGTCAGCATCGACAGCTCCCGACTGTACCCTAGCCTGGGAACCTCCATATGCCACAGGAGTAGCCCTAAAAAGACAAAAAACAAACTAATAAAAGAATACATGGAGGGGAGTTTCCTTTGTGACTCAGCAGAAATGAATCTGGCTAGTACCGATGAGGACGCAAGTTCAATCCCTGGCCTCGGTGAAGGGGTTAAGGATCTGGCTTTTCCATGAGCTGTGATGTACATGGCAGATGCAACTTGGATCTGGTGTTGCCGTGGCTGTGACATAGGCCCTGGGTGCAGCTCCAATTTGACCCTGACCTGGGAACTTCCGTGTGCCACAGGTGTGGCCATAAAGAGACAATAAATAAACAAAAATAAAATAAAATAAACACATGGACTATTCAACAAGCTAGACCACGTTCTGGCAGATAAAATAAGTCTCAAGTTTCAAAGGATTCACACAATACAAATATCTTCCCTGACCACAACGGAATTAAATTAGTCATCGGTAACATGACAATTTCCGAAAAATCCCCAAACGTTTAGCAACTAACCTACACACCTCTAACTAATCACAAGGATAATTAGAAAGCATTCTGAACTGAATAAAAATATATGACATATCAAAATGTTTGGGATGCAACTAAAACAGCACTTAAAAGGAAATTAATAGCATTAAACACTCATTCGAAAAGAAGAAAGATTTCCAATCAAAGGACCACCTTAAGTTTCTTAAGTTTCCACCTTAAGAAACTAGAACACAGCACATAAAATCCAAAGTAAGCAAGAGAAAGGAATAATAAAAATAATAACAAACGTAAGTGAAATAGGAAAGAGAGGAAGGAAGCCAGGAGAAGATCAGTAGGATGAATAAAGCTCTAGTCAGACTGATCGGAGAAAAAAGAGACACAAATTAACATCAGAAGTGAAACAAAGAAAATCATTATAGCGGAGTTCCCTGGTGGCACAGCAGGTTAAGGATCCAGCATTGTCGCTGTTGTGGTTCAGGCTGCTGCTGTGGTGGGGGTTTGATGTCTGGCCCAGGAACTTCCACATGCTGTGGGCACAGCAAAAAAAAAAAAAAAAAAGAAAACATTACGAACAATTTTACATCAACGCTTTCAACAACTAAGGCAAATTCCTTAAAAAAGAAAATACAGGAGTTCCCGTCGTGGCTCAGTGGTTAACAAATCCGACTAGGAACCATGAGGGTGCAGGTTCGATCCCTGGCTGTGCTCAGTAGGTTAACGATCCGGCGTTGCCGTGAGCTGTGGTGTAGGTTGCAGACGCGGCTTGGATCCCGTGTTGCTGTGGCTCTGGCATAGGCTAGTGGCTACAGCTCCGATTCGACCCCTAGCCTGGGAACCTCCATATGCCGCGGGAGCGGCCCAAGAAATAGCAAAAAGACAAAAAAAAAAGAACCCAACTAGGGAGTTCCCATTATGGCTCAGTGGTTAACAAACCCAACTAGCATCCAAGAGGACCTGGGTTCGATCCCTGTCCTTACTCAGTGGGTTAGGGATCCAGCATTGCCGTGAGCTGTGGTGTAGGTTGCAGATGTGGCTCAGATCCCGTGCTGCTGTAGCTGTGGTGTAGGCCTGCAGCTACGGATCCAATTTGACCCCTAGCCTGGGAGCCTCCATATGCCGTGGGTGCGGCCCTAAAAAGACAAGAAAAAAAAAAAAAAAAAAAAAGAACTCAACCAGGACCCATGAGGATGCGGGTTTGATTCCTGGCCTCGTTCAGTGGGTTAAAGGCTCCAGCATTGCTGTGAGCTGTAGTATAGGTTGCAGACGCAGCTCAGATCCCAAGGTTGCTCTGGCTGTGGCGTAGGACCACAGCTTTAGCTCCGATTCAACCCCTCGCCCAAAACTTCCAAATGCCTCAGGTGTGGCCCTAAAAAGAAAACAAACAGACAAACCCACCCATAGGAAAATTCAAAAGCCCAGACAGCTTCACTGCTGAAATCTACCAAACATTTAAGGAAGAAATAACACCAATTCTACCCAAACTCTTCCAAGAAATAGAAGAGCATATTTCAACATACTCCACGATGTCAAAACCAGACAAAGGCATTATGAGAAACCACTGTAGACTAATATCCCTCGTGAATATAAAATTAAAACATCTTCAGCAAATCTAAGGATACATGGAAAAGAAAATACATCAAGACTGATCAGGCAGGGTTCATCTCAGGAATGAAAGTTTGGCTTAGCAGTCAAGCCAACGCTTATTGACTGCGGTCAAGGGCAGATGCGAAACACCTAGAGCTGACATCATCTTGAAGGCGAAAGACCAAGTACTTTCCCCTCAGGTCGAGAAGGAAGAACACGGGTCTCTGCTCGCATCACATCTACTCAACGCTGAAACGGAGGACCCGGCCAGTGCCTTACAGCGAGAGTGAGAAAGAGAGAGTACACAGAATGAAAACGAAGAGGTGGCATTTTCCTATTCACAGATCACATGACTGTCTTCATACAAAATCTTAAGGAATCTCTTTTAAAAACACTACTGGAAGTAATAATGAGTTTAACAAAGTTGTAGGATACAAGATCAATATACAGAAATCAAATGCATTTCTATAGTCGAGCAACAAACAATCTAATTGAAATTCAAAAAAAATTACCATTTAGGAGTTCCTGACGTGACTCAGCGGTTAACCAACCCAACTAGCATCCGTGAGGACTCGGGTTTGATTCCTGGCCTTGCTCAGTGGGTTAAGGATCCGGCATTGCTGTGGTGCAGGTTGCAGACACAGCTTAGAGCCTGTGCTGCTGTGGCTGTGGTGTAGGCTGCTGGCTGTAGCTCTGATTCGACTCCTAGCCTCAGAATCTCCATATGCCGTGCGGCCCTTAAAAGATGACAACAATAAAAAATTACCATTTATAATAGCCTTCAAAAATGTGAAATACTTAGGGATAAATGAGATAAAAATATGCACATTATACTTGTATACTGAAAACAATGCAATCACTGCTATGAAGCATTAGAGAGACTCTAAATAAATGGAGAGGTAGGAGTTCCCATTGTGGCACAGCAGAAACAAATCAGACTAGGAACCATGAGGTTGCGGGTTCAATCTCTGGCCTCGCTCAGTGGGTTAAGGCTCCGGCACTGCCATGAGCTGTGCTGTAGGTCGCAGACTTGGCTCAGATCCTGCACTCCTGTGGCTGTGGTGTAGGCCAGCAGCTACAGCTCCGATTAGACCAAAAGACCAAAAAACTAAAAACATGCTTATTGAAAGACCATATGAAGAGACTATTTTCTCCAGACTGGGAACCAATACTTGCAAATTACTTAGCTGATGAAAGACTTCTATCCAGAATACAGAAAGAACTCTCAAAACTCAATGATACGGAAACTACCCAATTTTCGGTCAGGCAAAAGAGGAGTTCCCATGGTGGTGCAACAGTAACAAACCTGACTAGTATCCATAAGGACATGGGTTCCACCCCTGGCCTTGCTCAGTGGGTTAAGGATCTGGCGTTGCTGGGGCTGTGGTGTAGGCCGGCAGCTACAGCTCCAATTCGACCCCTAGCCTGGGAACTTCCATATGCTGTGAATGCAGCCCTAAATCAGGCAAAAGATATGAGCAGGCTTGTGAGCAAAGCAAATACACAGGTGGCAGATAACCCTATGGAAAGACGGTTATCATTATTAATCAGGGGAATGCAAATTACAACCACAGTAAGACACTATGACACTACACACCTATTAGGGTGGCTAAAATTGGAAAGACTGACCACACCAAGTATCAGGGAGACATGGAGCGAATGGAACTTCCATTCACTGAGAATGAGAACGTAAAACATGACAATCCTTTTGGGAGACAGTTTGAAAGTTTCTTAAACACACATACTATAGGCCCAGGCCATCCCTCTCCTAGAGATCTACCCATGAGAAACGCAAACATGTCCTTACAGAGACTTCACAGTAGTTTCATCTCCGATGGCCCAAAACGGGAAACGACCCAAATGCCCAGCAGTGGGTGAATGGAGAAACAAGTAAACTGTGGTACATCCATTCACACAATGGAACACTACTCAGCAATAAGAATCAACTATTGATACATGCAACATCATGGAATAATGTTTAAACAACTGTGCTGGGTGAAGGAAACCAAGCAATATAAAAATATATACTGTGTACTGCAGCACTATTCACAATAGCCAAGCCATGGAATCAACCCAAATGTCCACTGATGGATGACTG
Source organism: Sus scrofa (assembly GCF_054392235.1). Classification (NCBI taxonomy): domain Eukaryota; kingdom Metazoa; phylum Chordata; class Mammalia; order Artiodactyla; family Suidae; genus Sus; species Sus scrofa. The sequence goes on from NC_139385.1 coordinate 4,969,724, forward strand.
GATTAGGAAGATGTAGTATACATACACAATGGAACACTATTCGGCCATAAAGAAGAACAAAATAATGCCATTTGCAGCACCATGGATGGAACTAGAGACTCACACTGAGTGAAGTAAGTCAGAAAGAGAAAGACAAATACCATATGATATCACTTATATCTGGAATCTAATGTACGGCACAAAGGAACCTTTCCAAAGAAAAGAAAATCATGGACTTGGAAAATAGACTTGTGGTTGCCAAGGGGGAAGAGGAGCGAGTGGGAGGGAGCGGGAGTGGGAGCTTGGGGTAAATAGATGCAGAATGTAGCCTTCGAGATGGACTAGCAGTGGGATCCTGCTGTGTAGCACTGGAACTCTTTCTAGTCACTTACGGTGGACTGCTCAATGTTAGAAAAAAGAATGTATACATGCATGTGTAACTGGGTCACCATGCTGTACAGGAGAAAAAACATATATGTGTACTGTGTAATCGCACTTACATGACAGTCTAGAAAATACAGACTACTCTATGGTGAAGCGAAAGTGTGTCGGTGGTTGCCTGGGGTAGAGGGGCTGAGGGACAGGAAGAGCTGGAGGGGTCTGATTAAAAGGGGCGCTGGGTGATGAATATGTTAATGGGACGACTGTTTCGCGGGGGCATACAAAGGTCAAGGCATCAAACTGCGTATTTTATTTTATTTTATTTATTTATTTCTTTTTGTCTTTTTTTGTCTTTTTTTTGTTGTTGTTGTTGCTATTTCTTGGGCCGCTCCCGCGGCATATGGAGGTTCCCAGGCTAGGGGTTGAATCGGAGCTGTAGCCAACGGCCTACGCCAGAGCCACAGCAATGCAGGATCCGAGCCGAGTCTGCAACCTACACCACAGCTCACGGCAACGCCGGATCGTTAACCCACTGAGCAAGGGCAGGGACCGAACCCGCAACCTCATGGTTCCTAGTCGGATTCGTTAACCACTGCGCCACGACGGGAACTCCAAACTGCGTATTTTAAATGTGTTAAATTTATCATTTATCAATAATACTGCAATAAAGCTGGGAAATCAGAGACAACGAGGAAACAACCAATAACACAAACGACAGAGACCTAACCCTGGACACGCAGAGCATCTGCGCCTTTGTCTCCGCCCTCTCTCCCGCTGTGCAGGTGCCACTGCCGGGACTTCCTCCCCACCCTGCTTTGATTAAGTGCAAAAGCGAGAGGAAAGCTGTCTGTGGGGAATGGCTTATGGACTCAGAAAGAAGAACATGAGGACAATCACTCTTCATTCTAGGATTTAAAGCCACCAGCATGAGGCGTATCTCTAAGTGGGGAGACTCTAGGTGATTTTCCTTTGATTTCTTTAAATTTTTCTGTACTTTTCAAAATCTTCACAAGCACTGTTTTGCTCTTTGGTGGCAGGAAAAAAGTTTTTTTAAAAGAACTAGTCTAAACTCTCCATTAAGTAGTTTTCAAAAAGAAACCAAGGGGCTATTTTTTTTTTGCACCCTAATAATAAAGAATTAGCACCTGAACACACACACATATATTAATGTAGATCAAAGAACAGGGAGATCTCATTTACAAAGGGTTAAGGGTATTTACAATATATGCAGAAGGTCAGAACTTCAAAAAACACATGTTCTAAATTTTGAATTTCTCTCGTCAACCAGAGTTGGCTCTCACCTCATTAAAGACATAAACATGTTTTTAACCAATGCCTAAACCTGCCCTTTAGGCTGAAAACTGAGCTCTCACATGCTAAAGGAAAAGTCCCGTATGAATTTCCCGGAGGTTAAGGGCAGTGTCAAGAGATTCTTCTCCACTAAGACTTAAAGCCTATAAATGAATCAAGCCTCCCGCCACAGAATGGAAGCCAGAAGTGGGATTCTTTAACTCTGCTTGTTCCAAGGTGGTGGCAGTAGACATGCCACATTTTTGAGCAAGTGTGGAAAGCCAGCAGGGGGTTCAGAAAGGCCAAATGCTGGTAAAATATGCCTCTTTTAAAATAATTTCCCATGTCAAACTACGCGCAAAATGTTTTTTATGCAACCTGAATGCAAATCTTTAAGAGTCTTCCTTCGCGGTTTCCTAAAGAAGAAATCAACTTGTTAGTGATGATAAAATTCTTGGCTTAATTCTTCACTTTCATTTCCCAGGAGAAAAACAAAAGTACACACACAGCATAACACAGAACACTTACATGTCTTGGAGTGTTCGTGTGATAGCATGTAATTGGCGAGAGGTGGCGTGTACGTTAAACACTGCAGTGCTGCGTTGGCAAAACAGGTATTGCCCAGATTCTGGAGCCCAGCTCCTACTCTATGAGTTTGCTGCCACTTAAGACAAATCTTCTCAGATGGAAAAAGAACTTTCTGTGGAGGAGCAATGCCATCACCTAGAGCTAGAAAAATAAACACGTGTTTTAGAAGAAATCTTTGCACACTTCGAAAGCTAAACCAATAGCAACACATCAAATCTGAATATGATCGAGATTTTTACTTCCAGCTAACCAGAAATACAGAGGGGAAAGCGACATTTTAAAAGAAAGACCCCAGAATGTGGGAGACTTTAAATGATTTGGTTTCCTTGACAAATAAACTGCAAGGACAAAAAGGGGGGTGGAGGGAGCACTTAATAGATTAAAAAACAAACAAACAAACTTAGACGACAATCCACCAAATGCAAAGTGTAGACCTTGTTTGGAGGTTATTTCAACAGCCAACTGTTAAATTATATGACAACCAGGGCAATCTAAACATTGACTGTATTTTAAATATAAAGACATTTTAATTTTTAGAAAATAATTATTTAGACATACACCCTAGAATATTTATAGATAAAATATAAACTCCGATATTTGCTTTAAAATGATGGGGAGTGGGGAGACGAGTGAGTCCAGACGGCCGTGAGTTGATACACATCGAAGCTGTACCTGAGACTTTTTTACAATCAGAATTATCCTCTCTTTTATAGCTACTTAAAATTTCCCATTTAAAGTTTTAGGGAGTTCCAGCTGTGGCTCAGTCAGGTTAGGAACCTGACTAGTATGTATGAGGATGTGGGTTCGATCCTTGGCCTCGCTCAGTGGGTTAAGGATCCAGCACTGTCACAAGCTGCAGGCTAGGTCAAAGACGTGCCTTGGCTCTGGCATGGCTGTGGTGTGGGCTGGCAGCTGTAGACTCGATTCGACTCGTCTGGGAACTTCCATATGCTTCACGTGCGGTCCTTAAAAAATAGATAATTTTTTTTAAAATAAATAAACTACGCCATAATCAATAGAAAGTGCAGCAAAATCCATCCTCTGGAACTCACCGTTATGGACGGTCCTATTCTGTACCCCTGCCAGCACGGGCATCCTCACCTTCACCTCACGCACTGAGTTCTTACCAGCTGGCAGATAAGCTCCATTCTGAAGGCTGGGAGTCATGTCATCCCAGGTTCACCAGTAAAGAAACAGACTGGTGGGCACCACTACACACACTCACAGGTACACTGCACATGGACTAAGAATGTTTTTACCTATTTTTAAGACTTATAAACAGAATGCCAACCACAATTATGCTAATAAAATTCAGGTGAGGCTTAAAAACAACTTATTTAGAAAAGGTGACAATCATTCATAGCAAGACTTCTTTTTTCCCCAAAAGTTTGCAAGTTCCTTGGTGCTATCAAAGATTGAGATGCCCCATGAGGACGCAAGTTCGAACCTTGGCCTTACTCAGTGGGTTAAAGATCTGGTGTTGCTGTGAGCTGTGGTGTAGGTAGCAGGCATGGCTCAGGTCCCTCGTTGCTGTGGCTGTGGTGCAGGTCAGTAGCTATAGCTCCAATTCTATAGTATCTGGCATTGCTGTGGCTGTGGTGCAAGCCGGCAGCTGTAGCTCCGATTAGACCCCCTAGCCTGGGAACCTCCATATGCCATGTGGGCGGCCCTAAAAAGACAAAAAAAAAAAAAGATTGAAATGCCCAAAAGAAGGTTCTCCATTTTAACAGAGATATTAGTGTTTTAGTATGCAAAAAAGGCAGCCTTCAGCTTGGTGAAGAATGGAGAGCAAACTTAGGAAGAGAAAGGAATCTTTTTTTTTTTTTTTCAATTTTGCCCCACCCTCAACATATGGAGGTTCCCAGGCTAAGGGGTCTAATCAGAGCTACAGCTGCCAGTCTACACCACAGCCACAGCAACGCTGGATCCTTAACCCACTGAGCGACTCCAGGGATCGAACCCACAACCTCATGGTTCCTAGACAGGTGTGTTTCCACTGTGCCACAACAGGAACTCCAAAGAAAGGAATCTTAAGAGTGCACACCAAGGACCTAAAAAAGGGCCGGTGGGGTGATGCAAGCTAAATGCCAAAGGAGACAGGAGCCGCAGCAAGGGGGCAGGAGGCGGGTGGCAGAGTCTGTGAGAAGATATCCTGCGGCAAAGTCTTGCTTATAAAGGTCTTTAAATCTCTTTGTATAGCATTCAGTTAAATTGGAGTTTATTTGTGAAATATACTTCCCCCCACCCAAAACACCTTCAACAAATCATACCACCCACCCCCACAGCATAATGTCACACTTACTAAGAGGACTCAAGACAACATAAGGGCCAAATTATTTTAAGGCATACCATGTTCTGAGTAGGAACTAAACTCTTTTCTTAGGACTTGCAAGCTTCCAAATCCAAAAGTCTTATGAGTACCAACTAAAGTATCAATGCCTTACTGACCTGGAGGAGTTTTAACAAATGTAATCACATTTATATTGTTTTAACAAATGTAACATTTATGTGATCTGCTCTCTTTCAAAGAGCTTTATTACTACAAATGATTTTAACTGGCAAAAGAACACACAAACAAAAGACAAAGTTGGGTAGAGCCCACGTGTCCAAAGGCAACCATTTCTTAAAATATCCTTCAAGTTTTTAAAAGGTAGTCATTTACTTGGGCAACTATAGTTAATTGATCAATTAATGAAATGCTTGCCCATCTCAAGTCTCACCAATAGAAAGTTTATCCTTCAAAAAATTAGGAATTAAAGAAACTACAGCTATGGGAGAGTTCTCTGGTGGTCCAGTGGTTAGGACCCGGCGCTTTCACCGCTGCAGCCCGGATCCAATCACTGGTCTGGGAATTGAGACCCCACATCAAGCCACTGTACACCTCGGCCAAAAAAAAAAAAGAAAGAACAAAGAAAGAAACTACAAGTAAATTCATAGTAACTACAAAGAAATCTTACCCTATTGTGATACATATGTTAATCCTGCATCATCAGCAGAGGAAAATGAAGCCGTTCAAACAATGGAACTCTGCTGGCCACTGAGGTGGCAACGTATCTTGCACAATAAGCCCCTCTCTGAAACTCTCAACCACTGACAGCAGTTACACGGGAGTTTCTTAGTGATTCTGTCTTTTAAAAAGTAGTACCTTGATCCTTTTGTGGTGATGGCTTTGATTTTTCAGGAACAGTTGAACTTGAATAAACTACAGCACCAGGTACTGGTCCTAAAGAAAGCGTGTGATTTGAAACATCATTTAACGAAGACACAGCACCCCAGCTGGCAGAACCTGCATCCATGTCTCCAGGTGAGACTGCCTCAGAGCTGCCAGGCTGATTCTGATAGGTTGATGGGTCTGAAGATTCAGAAGCTTTGTCAACTATGGTCATTGTTCAACTCTGTAAAAGATGAAAAGCACACATTCGTTTCATAAGGTGAGAAAAGGCAAGGTACTTATTCTGCCACTGGATCTTGGAAAATAATTAAAAGTGGCTGGGGTAATTTTCCAACAAATCACCTCAACATAAAAGCAGCAGCATTTTTCAGTAACTTCCTTGGGATATTTACCGCCGTGCCAATCTGAACATGCCAACAATTTTTAATTACAAACTCTTCAAGGACGTATCTTATCATCCTATTTCATGCCCTCTAAAAATCTGATCTTTCAGTTAATAGTCAGGTACCTCAATTTCCAATTCTATACATTTACAAAATACCTATATTTTTCTCTCTATTGCTTAAACCTAAAATGTGAAATGCAGTAATACATTTGGCTCAATTTTCAATTCATATATAACTCCTCACGGAGAAGTATCAACTACATGAAAAGAAAATCTAGCTTTAATTTTTCACTTAAAAGTCCAAAATGACACTGTTTGAAATACACTACTTTTGTTTAATATATGGGGGTCTCACCTTCGAAATACACATTTTGCTGAAGAGGGTTGGAATATAAGACTTTTTAAAATGAAGCCCATAAGGCATGGGTGACATCAAACTTGAACACAAATATGTTTTAAAAGTTCTTAATTATAATCTTCTCTCTGAACCCTATTCAAATCTTAGGGCTACCACTAATTGAGCATTTTCTACGGGCTGGGCAGTGTTTTAGTCACTGAACAGACATTAACTTACTTAATTTTCATAATGACCCATGAGAGATTGGACAAAATCACATGGTCTATGAAATGGAGCAACTATAACTCAAATCAACCAGCAACTAGTAACAGGCAGCAAGTCCAACATTCCCAGCTAGGGTTCCTTCTGGTCCGACCAACCTCCTCCACACGGCATTTTAAGAATGTTTCTGAAATAGCCCAGCAACAACCAAATCTAGTACACCACTCCTCTGCAGATAACCTTTCGGGTGTGCCCGAGGCCCCAGCACAACATCCTGAACCTGGACTTCGAAGTCGGCCCCAGGAGCCTCTCCAGGCACGTTCCTTTCTTGCCTGCTCTTGCCGGGCTCCGCACATGCTGTTCTTTTTCACCTAAGTCTCTTCCACCTCCAGCCAGTTCACGCTCCACTTCTCCGGACAGAACTCAATTCCTCTGGGACACACGCTTTCCCTGACAACCCCCTCCCCCAAGACTGGCTTAGCCCCCCTCCTGTAAGCACCCAGGGCAGGCCAGGCAGCCGGGGCTCATTTCTACGGCGGCACTCGGGCACTTACTCCACAGCTGGTCGGCCCGCTTCTCTCCACCACGTTCTTGTTTACATGCCCTGACATGGCACGAGGAAAGCCGTGCATGCACGTGTGGAACAAATGAATGAATTCTCAAGACAGGAAGGAACTAGTGCCTGCTTTTGGCATCAGTTTGGGCTGTTTTGTATAAGTATCTCATTTAATCCTTAAAAATGAAGAAGGAGGAACAGCCTTTCAAACTTGTTTTTAAAAAAATATTCAATACGGTAAAATAAATACCCATGTATCGGCCACCTCAATAAATATTAGGATGTACTGTCTACCCACAGTAAAGGTTTCTTAACACCTTCGATGTGGTGGTGATTTTAAATTAATGCAAGATGATCCCCCCCCACTCCCACAAAAGCACTACAAAATTTTTTAGAATCTTAAGTAGAAATTTAGGTCAATCTAAGTAATTAAAACTTTTATTCAAGAAGAAAGCTTAAGCCATATTATCCAAATAAAGTTTACACTTTCCTCAGCTAACAGTCAAAAGAAATTATGAAACAGGGTGGAGACAAGAGTAAGAAAACAAGACAGGAAGAGGGAGAGGAGGAGGAAAAGGAAGAACAAAGCCAAAACAGTAAGAAGGAAAGATTAATCTAGCCTTCTTTATAATAATGTTAAATAGCAAAAACCTTGATTTTCTGGGACAAACATCTCTTCAGAGCAATCATTAACAAATGACCAAATACAACCATTTTACTTGCTCCAGGTGCCTTTGGGGAGGGGGGGGGACCCAACTATGAAACTTCAAAAAAAAATTAGAAAAACATACAAAACAGTCATCAATAACAATCTATCAAGTACGATGATTTGGAAAAACCAAAACCATCCATTCTTCTTCCTATGTATTCAGCCAATGAACTCTTCCCCCCGAAACCATCAGGTATTAAACTAAACTCCATCTGCTAGGGAGAAAACCTTTCTGGAAGCCTAACAACGTTGTGTGGGGCTCAGGATTCAGACGGTTACAAATTCTTGACTCTCAGTAAAGTCACTAAACATGACTGTTAGGAACCGCAGGACTTTTTAAGTAACTACTTCAATGAAAAGTTTAAATGTCTCTCATTATCTTCTGATGATGGATATACAAAAAGTTACAAAAGCATGTTTGCAGAAAACTGAGCGCAAGAATCAAGGATGGATGAACTGGCACCACACTGTAAATCAACGACACTTTAAAAGCAATTTCTTAAAAAGAATCAAGGTAGGATGTGTGCGAAGGAATGCGACTAATCGACTTCACATGTGCGTCCTTTAAGTATACTTGTTCAGTGTTTTACGTGAAAATCTTATAATTCTGTCCTTTCATGGTATCTCTCCCTTGTGGTGGCCAAACGCTAGAATGCATGCTTCTCTCTTGTTTTAAAACTATTTAAACATTGTGGCATTTCACATACATTGCAGTACTAATATCAATACACAGAAAAAGAAACTGTTACACTCTTCTTAATAGACAATGTAATCCACATTCACGATGCATTTCCATTCCGGAGGTTTAAAAAGACCCAACGTGGATTTTAATTATTTTCACGTAAACAAATCAATTACCTTTAAACTTTTACCAACCAAGCTCTGTAGAGTTAATTCAATGATACAGAAAAGAAAGTGAAACTGACCCTAAATAAAAACAAACAAGTGAAAACGATTATTCATATCACCTAAGCACTTTGAATGAATAATCAAGTCGAAAGAGTAGAATTACGTTTAAAACGTACAACTAAAATTTGAGACGCCACTAAAACGGCTAAGAACCCAAAATACTGCTGCTACCTCGGAAAAGAGGCGTTAACTAGTTTTTCAAGCAGTTTTACTGTTATTTGAGCGTATTTACTTTAAATAACCAACGTGTGCGCCTACAAACAAGTAAGCCCTAAGGCTTCCCTGAATATAAAAGAGCTATTCAACAAAAGTAATCTCAATTGCATTCATTATAGCGAGGTTAAAGTCCTAGACTGTAAAACTTCTGTCCCGTCAAACCTTCACCTCTCACATCTGAAACTCATCTCCCTCTCCCCCCAACCCCCGCCAGGTAAGTTGGCTCCCCCTGCCCCGAAAATAAAGAACAGGACCAGGGCAGCGCAGCTCTGGGGGACGCGCCGCCGGGCCACCCGGCCCGCCCCTTCGCTCCCCCCGAGGGTGCCCGCTCCGCCCGGCGGCCGGCGTGGGGAACTCGGACACTCCGCGGAGGAGCCGGGGGGACGGCCCCGCGCGGGGGCACCGGCACCGCGGGCGGGCCGGCGGGCATCCGGGTGGGAAAGTTTGTCTCTCTGGGGGGTCGGGGAGGCGAGCCCCGGGCTCCGAGCGGCGCCCCGGGGCGGGAGGTGGCAGCCACGCGGGGGGCGGCGGGCGGCCCGGGGACGCCGGGCTCCGCGGTCGGCGGCCGGCACACGCCCACCCCTGGCCGCCCCGTGCCGGCCTGGCCGCCCCGGAGCCGCCCGCCGGGCCCGACCCACGGGCCGAGGGGGCGGGCTGGGCCCGGCGGGGGCGGGAGGGCAGTGTCCATGGCAACCAGGGGGGTCCGGCCTCCCCGCGCAGCCCCGCTCGCCCGGCGCCCCGCCGCCGCCGCGGCCGCCGCCCCCTCCCCAGCGGCCTGGCCCGACCGGCGGGGGCGGCGCTGCCACCGGCGCGGCGGGGTCCCGGGCGGCCCGCCGCTGCGGAGGGGGCGGCGGGCGAGGGGCCGCGCCAGCCCCCGGCGGGCCGCGCCGGCTGAGAGGCGGCCGGGCCAGCTGCGGCCGAAGCGAGCGGGGCGCCGCGCGGGCCCCACGCCGGCCAGCGGCGGGCGGGAAGGAGGCGGGAGCTTACCTGACCCGGCTCGGCGCTCGCTCCATCCCCCTCGGCCGCCGCCGCCGCCGCCGCCACCGCCGCCGCACACAGCCCAGCCGCCCGGCGGGGGACAATGACGTGCCTCCATCCGGGCACCGCCGCCGCCGCCTCCGGGTCAGCGCCGCGCCCGCAGATCCCCGCCGGGCCGCCAGGGGGCGCGCCAAGGCCGCGCCCGCACGCGCCGCCGCCCAGGGGCCGTCGCACAAGAGGCGCGGCGCGCAGCTAACGGGCCGGGCGGGCGCGGGAGGGGCCGTCGCCAAAGCGCCGCGGGCGCAGGCTGGCGCGCGCGTCACTGGAGCGCCGGCCGGCCGCGGAAGGAGCGCGCTGATTGGCGGAGCCGAGCCGCGCGGCGCGGGCCGGTGAGGTCCTTCCCGAGCGGCGGGAGGCAGCAGACGGCGCGGCGCTCCGCTGCCGCGGGGCCGGAGGAGACGCGGGAGGGCCGAGACGACGCCGCTGCTTCCGCGCTCGGCCGGGCCCGCGCGGGTGAACTGCCCACGTGGGACACCTGGGTGCTCCCAACGGACGCGGCTCCGGGAGACGTCCCTCGGCCTAGCGACCCGGCATTTGAGAACGCCGGACCCAGCGCTGCGCTAGCGCGCCCTCGGACTTCACTCACTGCGCCATTGGAAGCGAGTTTTAAACCCGGCTCCAGAAAAAGCACGGTTTCATCTCACATCGCAGCGCTGCGCGTTCTTTGGGAGCAGCTTGACCAGCGCTTGCTCCCAAGAGCCAGGTGCACACTTGCAGCCGCTTACTGGCGGTCTCCACCGCGAGGTCGAACAGAGGAGTTGATTGATCGTGGCCATCTCCCCTGCCCAGGCTCCTGCTCCTCCCTGTTCGGTTCCCTGCTTGGGTTCAGGACGTGCCACTCCCCTGCACTGACCTGGGTCCTCGCTCCCTCCTCAACCGATCTGACTCCTTAGACCAGGTCACAGCCAGCCTACCCAGGGGCTATAACCCCCACCCTCCTCAAAGCAACCTGCCCTCTCGCCACTCGCATCCTTCCCACAGGCTCCTTTCTGGTGCTCCCCTGCAGTCACTTCACTCCCTCTAAACCTTCACACTGTGGCCAGGACGATATTTCAAAAACACAAGTCAGATGTTGTTCCCCTCCTAAGAGCCTTTAGCCACTTTCTTGGCCCACAGAAAAGTCTCAGCAACTTCGCCTGGCACTGAGGGCCCCCAGTCCTCTTTGCTCTTTTGTGTCCCAGCCATAATACCTTCAAACAACCCACTCTTACATCTGCTTATGGAAATCCCACTCCTGCCTCTTCTTCCACGAAGCCCTCATCAGAATCTTATTACTCGCCTTAAAGGTTGCATGTCTTTTAAAATAGCACTGGAGTTCCCGGGACTCAGTGGAAAGGATCTGACTAGGACCCACCAGGATGCAGGTGCCATCCCTGCTCTCGCTCAGTGGGTTAAGGATCCTGCATTGCTGTAACCTGTGGTGTAGGTCGCACATGCAGCTCAGATGTGACATTGCTGTGGCTGTGGTATAGGCTGACAGCTACAGCTCCAATTCCACCACCAGCCTGGGAACCTCCATATGCCATGGGTAAGGCCCTAAAAAAAGACAAAAAAGAAAAAGAAATTACTGAAGTGATTGATAAGATATCAGTTGTATGTTTGGAACAGAACACTGAAGTGGTTTGAGAAAACAAAAAGGGGAAAGGTGAATTCCACACCTCCAAAGTTCAGTACCCACTTTGGGAATTAACACTGCAATTTACTTTCTGATGAAGAATGGCTGTGAAATTTCACCTCCGAGGGTCCTGGCAGCACTAATAAGAGATTCGCAAGAACGGAAGAGTCATAGGGATGGACCCAGTCATTTGCTTGCTGTTTCCAAATGACTTTCAGGTGATTGCAGATTGAGAAGGAATTGAAGAGCCAACGGCCTAATATGCACCTGAGCTTTGTGGTTATTTTAAAATGCTTCCTTTGGAAGTCACATTAGAAGTTTGGCTTCTAACTTCATTTTCCATTTCACATTCTACTGATAAGCTGCCTCTGCAGTCAGCCTCTTAACACGGTAGAGTACGAAGGGTTTTAAAAAACCCCCTTGGCAGTCTCTACGTAGAACAGATTTTTGGGGGGAGAAAGTGTCGTTACACAGCCCTCTTCTAACTCCGTGCCTTGAGAGCAAACTGAGGCCCTTTTCCTCCAAATAATTTCAGTGCCACTTAACGCTAGCAAACACATCACGTGACTGGAGAGGTTAACAATGGATATTAGGATCTCCCTGCCTTCAAACAGCTGGGTCTTCGGCTTTTGCCCCAGAAACTTGTTTTCCTCGAGACCAGAGCTTAATTGAAAGTTAATGCTGTTTGGAGATCTCAGCAAAGCTGTCTTATAGTTCCTTGTAAGACAGCAGGTTAAGAATCCCACGCTGTCACTGATATAGCTCGGGTCACTGCTGTGGCATGGGTTCAGTCCCTGGGCTGGAAGCGTCCATGAGCCGTGGGCACAGCCAAGTGAAACAAAACTGCCTAGGCTAGCGGTAAACTGACACCAAGTGCCTCACCTCCCAATCTGGGTAACAACATGATTAAAGAGCAAAAGATGTCAAAGAGGGATAAATTAGATTTTCCAAGGGCCTCCAGCTACTGAGGGAGCCCATGATGAGGCGCCCTTAATGCCCCATTTAGATCCCCTTTCCTGGCTAAGGGCCCATTCCCATCCCAGCTGCTCTGCGTGTTAGCCTCTAGTCACCCACAGCTGCCCCCTTCTGACAGCTGTTCTTGGCTGATGGGGAGCTGACTCATAGAGAAGATTAAGCACACCTATGTCCCGCTTTGAGCCTACACCAAGGACTCACTCCTGCTGGGGTTGAGAAAGATGTTGCCTCAAGCAGTGACCAGTCTGGTTGCCTCAAGCAGTGACCAGTCTGGCGAGGCAGCTCACACACCGTCCAGAGCCAGTGGGATCAGAAGGAAGTTCATCTCCCCCTATGGCTACCTCCCTGCTTAGCTCCTTTCCCTGCTCTTTCCCTTTCTCCCCAGAGCTCTTCCTCCATGTAGCCCATGCATCTTAATTCTGCGCTGCTTCTCAGAGTTCCCTGGGGGTCTAGCAGCTAAGGATTTGGCGTTGTCTCTGCTATAGGGCAGTTTTGATCCCTGGCCCTGGGAAATTTCACATTCTGCTCATGTCCCTCTCAAAAAATACAATAATAAAATAAAATAGGAGTTCCCGTTGTGGCGCAGTGGTTAACTTAACGAATCCGACTAGGAACCATGAGGTTGCGGCTTTCGGTCCCTGCCCCTTGCTCAGTGGGTTAACGATCCGGCGTTGCCGTGAGCTGTGGTGTAGGTTGCAGATGCGGCTCAGATCCCTCGTTGCTGTGGCTCTGGCGTAGACTGGTGGCTACAGCTCCTATTAGACCCCTATCCTGGGAACCTCCATATGCCATGGGAGCGGCCCAAGAAATGGCAAAAAAGACAAAAATAAAATAAAATAAAACCTCATGCTTCTAGGTAGCCTAGCTTAAGAGAGTCCACATCAAGAGTGGTCCTAAGAGGCAGACTCTAAGGATAGGATTCCAGGTGGTAAGTGGGATGCTCATAGCTGTGTGATGGTGTGCGGCTCCCTCCCACCTGGGGCAGCTGGATGGGGGTCCATTGGCTTATGCAGCCTCTCTGGTGGTTGAGGGTGTGGGGGAAATGGTAATTGTCAGAACTGTGAAATCGGGTGGCCACTGATGGTTTCGAGAGGGAAAACAGCTGCCTCCAGGCAATCAGTCATCAACACAAAGCAAGGCTGGAGGGGCTGCTTAGCCTGCTGGAACCATCAGCTGCAGTCAGAGGGCAGACCGTTCCGAGGACTAAGCTCAGGTTCACTTAAAAGGAGCTGAGGAGTTCTCTTGTGGCGCCGTGGGTTAAGGATCCAGCGTTATCACTGCAGCGGCTTAGAACTTTAGCAGTGGCCACCTGCTCGGCTATGGGCAGTCTCCAACACCAAGCACCATGGGCAGGGCTCTGATATGAAAGAGGTGGGGCCCTGGGACTAGGGATGAGAACCGAACAGGTTTGTAGATACGGGAGTGCTCTCCCATAAGTTAGATGCAACACTTTGTCAAGGGCCCTGAGTGGGCTGGTTCTGCTGCTCTGCGGGGATGGTCCTTGGCAAGAGAACTGAGCCACATTAAAGGAAGTCAAGACGCTGTGACGTCCATGGCAGATAGAGAAGGGGTCAGTAGGCTCAGGGAAGTGAACCTGTTGGAATGGATGCTCCCAGCTGAATATATTCCATGAGAAGTCCCAGAAGACACTGTCTACTGAAGCCGTGGGAGCTGAGGGTGCCACCAGCTTTGCTGAGAAATTCAGTGACGCCCAGTCCTGGTTGTCGTCTGTAGGCCAGGGCCCACAATAGAGTATGCTGTTACAGAAATGGGCTTTCTAGCCATGGCAGGGATGGTGGTGGTGACAGGGTCCTGGAGTGACAGAGGCTGGGTGGCAACATGTATCCATTAACGCAAGGTGGGCATGACTGCTGTAAGAGGAAGCAGGGGCAGAAAGACAGATGGGGCCCCTGACTTGCAGGGACCCAAGGAGATGGCTAATAAGACATAGGACAAGATAGATGGGCTGTCAACAAAGGGGTAGTCTATAGAGTCAAAGGACATCTACGGATACATATCAAATCTAGATGCGCAGAAAACTGACGCAGCTGTCCCAGTGGAAAGTCACAATCTCCTGCCTGGTGCCCCCACTAAGCCAGTTCTCAGACCCCAAACACCTATTCAGTAAAAGAGAAGCCAGATCCACAGCCAACGTACACAGCAGTGATTCTCCAAATTCCTCCCTAAGGAGACCTCTGGCCATTTGGTTGACTTGAGTAACCACACACTGGGTTACAAAGAGGAATACTGGGGTATTTCCAGGCTATGGGTTACAGAGTCCAAGTTAGTGCAAGTGATGGAGATTTAAAGCACCCCAGGGATCCTCTTTTGCTAAGAGAGCAAGAATACATGGGGTCAAACAATAGAGTGAGTCCTGCCCCAGATCCCTCTGAGAGTCCATGGAAGCCTCAGTGGTCCTTTCCCTGCTTTTCTGAATGAAATAACCAAACGGTCATACTCAGTAGTTGAAAGAACCCCTCGAGTTCCCGTCGTGGCACAGTGGTTAACGAATCCGACTAGGAACCATGAGGTTGTGGGTTTGATCCCTGGCCTTGCTCAGTGGGTTAAGGATCCGGTGTTGCCATGAGCTGTGGTGTGGGTCGCAGACGTGGCTCAGATCCCGAGTTGCTGTGGTTATGGTGTAGGCTGGTGACTACAGCTCTGATTAGACCCCTAGCCTGGGAACCTCCATATGCCATGGGAGCAGCCCTAGAAAAGGCAAAAAGACAAAAGAAAAAAGAAAAAAAAGAAAGAACCCCTCACATTTGTTCTTTCACTTGCAGAGTTAGAGCTAGCGCAGCAAAAAAAAAAAAAAAAAAAAAGCCAGGTGGCTGCCCCAAAACTGCCCTCTCTGGCCAAGAGAGCAACTCTTGGGGGAATGGGTGGGAATAGTGCCACCCTCAGAGCAGCCAGGATGCAGGGCTAATCATCTCCATCATGCTCCATTTAGTCACCAACCTGGCCTCTGCAAAAACTGGGTAGATCATGGAGGGTGACCATGGACTACCGGGAACTTGGCCAACAAAGGCTCATCCAGCGCTGGCTTAATTCCACCTCTACCCACTCCACCCTTCGGCGTTCTTTTTCTTTTTCTTTTCACAGCCACACCTGTAGCATCTGGAAGTTCCCAGGCTAGGGAATCAGAGCTGCAGCTGCAGGCTACTCCATAGCTTGTGGCAATGCTAGATCCTTAACCCACCGAGGGAGGGCAGAACTCGAACCTGCATCCTCGCAGGGACAATATCAGGTCCTTAACGCACTGAGCCACAACAGGAACGCCGTGTGGTGTTCCTTTGGACCAGCAACAACGTAGAGGAGTGCTTCAAATCAGTCAATCCTTAGCTCGGAGCTCCTCTGAGCAAACATGAACCAGGCCCTTTACCTTGTAGAGATTTTACTCATGATTACGGTGAGCAAAGAAATAATATAAACACACAAAAGAATGGATTGGTTATGAAGCATATTCCAGAGAAGTACCTGACATATTTTCATGCACACACACACACACACACACACACACACACACAAAGAACGAAGACAAAAGAAAAGAGAAAGCGCAACCCTACCTACCTTTAACTATCAGGATGCTCAGATGACACCGTCAACAGACTTGTCCCTGCTGCCTGGACGGGGATGCAGTTGTCACAAAGTCCTGTTTGGAGACACACAGACTTAAGTGTCAATTCCAGCTCCAGTCTTTGTTTATTCAGTTCTTTCAGTCTTGCTTTGGACTCTCAAATGAAAGTAATCAAAGTTACCAGAGCCAACTTTATCCTAATGGGTAATTGGCACTCTTTCCCCCAACCCAAGACACTAAAGCCCAAAGGTTTTCAAGGAAGGGTATTTTGGATTGAAATACAGTTGATTTACAAGGTTTCAAGTGAGCTCTATTGGATTTTCTGGGGACCACCGTCTCCCATGAAGGAAATCTGAGACCATGGCTCCCCAAATCTTACACCTAGTTTATTTTTAGGGGACGGACCCCAAGTCATTCCTTTATGTATTACTAAAATATTAATTTAGAACCCAGACTGCATTAGAGGTACTGTACCTCATTTCCGGAGACCGGTTTGTTTGGAATACACTTAGCCATCGTTAGTCACCCCACACTGTGACAGTGCTACAGATGAGGAAGGGAATGTATGACCTGAGGTAGATGCAGTTCAGGAAACGTTGGAGCTCCCGTTGTGGCTCAGTGGTTAAGAACCCAACATAGTGTCCATGAGGATTTGGGTTCAATCCCTGGCCTCACTCAGTGGGTTAAGGATCCAGAATTGCCGTGAGCTGTGGTGTAGGCTGGCAGCTGTAGCTCCGATTAGACCCCTAGCCTGGGAACATCCATGTGCCGTGAGTGCGGCCCTAAAAAAGCAAAAAGAAAGAAAGAAAGAAAGAGAGAGAGAAAAGAAAGGAAAATTAAACTCCTTAAGGATTACAAAATATTTTCCACAACAATAAGGGATGGGAAGAGATGTCAGGATTTCAAAAACAAATTCCATTTGGAAACAATCTTTCCCATCCTTAGAACTGTGCTGCCTTTGGAAATGTGCAAAAATAAAGATTAATAATACAGTTGATAACAAGGAGCAGGTTCAGTGTGTTGTTTGATTCAGTAGACTTGGGGTTTCAAAGGAGAAACTCCAAGTGGTATAACTGGCTGGATGAAATTACAAGGAAAAATATCACTTCCTAGATTTAAAACATGAAAACACATACCTATCCCCTTCATGCATAAGAATGCATGCTATCCTAAACAATGATTAAACACGATCCTGGAAGCTTGCCCCCCTCCCACCATTAAAACAAAATATTTCTATTAGAATGGAGACAAATTTATCTTCATTTGCACATTATATATCTCTTTGGAAAAAAAGAGAAAATACCTAAGACCCATTTAAGAGTTTTCCAGAAAGTGACTAAGACGACTATTTAAAAAGTCCATTGGGGAGTTCTCATTGTGACTCAATGGTAACAAACCCGACCGGTATCCAATGAGGATGAGGGTTCGATCCCTGGCCTTGCTCAGTGGGTTAAGGACCTGGCGTTGCAATGAGCTACGGTGCAGACAAGGTTCAGATCCTGCGTTGCTGTGACCATGGCATAGGCCGGCAGCTGCAGCTTTGATTTGGTCCCCAGCCTGGGAATTTCCATATGCCACAGGTGCGGCCCTAGGGAAAAAAAAAATTTAGAAAAAAAAGGCAATCAAATGTGCATTTGCTTAATGCCACTGAACTATACACTTGAAAATGGTTAAAATGGTTATATTTCTTTTTTTGTTTTTGCTTTTGTTTCGGCCTCACCCATGGCACGCGGAAGTTCCCTGGGCAGGGGTCAAACCCCCACCACAGCTGTAACCGAGCCAAAAGCATCGGCAATGCCAGATCCTTAACCTGCAGAGCCAAGCGGGATCTCTGAAAATCCGAGAAATTTCACCAAAATAAAAAAACATCAATTGAGGGAGTTCCCTGGTGGCTTGGCAGGTTTAGGATCCAGTATTGTCACGGCTGTGGCTCAGATTTGATCCCTGGCCCAGGAACTTCGCATACTATTAGCAGGGGGAAAAAAATATGACACAGGAGTTCCTGCTGTGGGGTAATGGGTTAAGAATCCGGCTGCAGCTGCTCAGGTCTCTGTGGAGGTGTGATGGGTTAAAGAATTAAGCATTTCTTCAGCTACAGCTGTGGCTTGGGTTCAGTCCCCAGCTTGGGATGTTCCAGGGTGTAGCCATTAAAAAAATACACATGACCCAAATGAACATATTTATGAAACAGAAACTATATAGAGAACAGATTTGTGGTTGCCAGGGGGAAGGGGAGGACTGGGAGTTTGGGATCAGCAGATGCAAACTGTTATATACAAGATGGATAAACAACAAGGCCCTACCGTACAGCACAGGGAACTCTGTTCAATATCCTGTGATCAACCACAACGGAAGAGAATATGAAAAAGCATACATAGGAGTTCCCGTTGTGGCCCAGTGGTTAATGAATCCGACTAGGAGCCATGAGGTGGTGGGTTTGATCCCTGGCCTTGCTCCGTAGGTTAAGGATCTGGCGTTGCTGTGAGCTGTGATGTAGATTGCAGACACTGCTTGGATCCCGTGTTGCTGTGGCTCTGGCGTAGGCCGGTGGCTACAGCTCCGATTCGACCCCTAGCCTGGGAGCCTCCATATGCTGCGGGTGTGGCCCTAAGAGACAAAAAATAAAATAAAATAAAATAAAATAAAATAAAATACAGTGTTCTGCTCAGAGAGGTACATTCACAGTATGTGGAACCATCAACACTGTCTAGTTCCAGAGCTTTTTTTTTTTTTTTTTTTTTTTTTGTCTTTTTGCCATTTCTTGGGCCGCTCCTGCGGCATATGGAGGTTCCCAGGCTAGGGGTCCAATCGGAGCTGTAGCCACCAGCCTACGCCAGAGCCACAGCAACGCGGGATCTGAGCCGCGTCTGCAACCTACACCACAGCTCACGACAACGCCAGATCCGTAACCCACGGAGCAAGGCCAGGGATCGAACCCGCAACCTCATGGTTCCTAGTCGGATTCGTTAACCACTGCGCCACGACAGGAACTCCTAGTTCCAGAGGTTTTTCCTCCACCCCAACGTCCAGTGAGCGGTCACTCCCCCGTTGCCCTCCCACCAGGCCCCAACAAGCATTCATCTGCTGCCTGTCTCTATGGATTCACCTCTTCATATAAATAGAATCACACATTATGGGATCTTCTAAGTCTGGCTTCTTTCACATGCCATGTTTTCAAGATTCACCCACATTGTAGGATATATTGCTACTTTATTCCTTACGATTGATATTTCATGGTATGACTAGATGATATTTTCTTTCTTTCTTTTTTGTCTTTTTAGGGTCGTACCCGCGCATATGGGGGTTCCCAGGCTAGAGGTCGAATGGGAGCTGTTGCCGCCGGCCTACACTCCAGCCACAGCAACGCCGGATCCAAGCCGCATCTTCGAACTACACCACAACTCATGGCAACGCCGGATCCCTAACCCACTAAGCGGGGCCAGGGATCGAACCCACAACCTCATGGTTCCTAGTCAGATTCGTTTCCGCTGCGCCACGACGGGAACTCCTGGACAATATCTTCTTTATCCACTCATCTGCTGATAGACGTGGGTCAGTCCCACCTTTTGAATAGTGCGAGTAGGGCAGCTGTGAATATTTGTGTGCAAGTGTTTGTCGGAACACCTGTTTTCAAATATTTTGGATGTCTACCCAGGAGTCGAATTGCCGGTCCTTAGGGTAATTCTATGTTTAACGTATTGAGGAACCACGACGTGCACCTTTGGACATTCCCGCCAGCGATGTGTGACCATTTCACATTCTTGCCGGCACCTTTTAATCTTTTTTCTGTTTGAAAAATCCTGCCCGTCTTACTGAGTGTGAGGTGGTATCTCTCTCAGGCTTTGATTTACATTCCCCTGACGCCGAATGATGCTGAGCATCTTTTCATATGCTTATTAGCCATTTGTGTATCCTCTTTGGAGCAACGTCTCCTGAAGTTGTTTGCCCATTTTTAAATTGGATGTTTATCTTTTTATTGTTGAGTTGTAGGACTCCTTTATACACGTTACTAGACTCTGATTGGATATATGATTTGAACATTTTTTTTCTCTCATTTCTCTCAGTCTTTCGATAACATTTTTTTTCAGCCCCGCGGGGCATGTGGAGGTTCCCCAGGCCAAGGATCAAATCCGCGCCACAGCAAGCATTGATTTGAGCCACCATGGTGACCATGCCAGATCCTTAACCCCTGGGCCACAAGGGAACTCTTTGAGAGTGTCCTTTGATGCACAGATTTTTTTTTTTTAATTTTTAAAACATTTATTGGAGTTCCCATTGTGGCTCAGCAAAAATGAACCTGACCGGTACCCATGAGGACACAGACTCAATCCCTGGCCTTGTTCAGTGGGTTAAAGATTCGATGTTGCTGTGAGCTGTGGTGTAGTTCAAAGACAAGGCTCGGATCTGGCCTTGCTGTGGCTGTGGCACAGGCCAGCGACTGCAGCTCCGATTGGACCCCTAGCCTGGGAACCTCCATATGCTGTGGGTGTGGCCCCAAAAAGACAAAAAAATTTTTTTTAGATTTCTTTTTTCCTTTTTCAGCTGCCCCCTCGGCCATATGGAAGTTCCCAGGCCAGGGATTGATCTGAGCCACAGCTGGATCACGGCTTCAGCTCATCGGATCCTTAACCCCCTGTGCTGGGCTGGGGATCGAACGGGCATCTCCACAGAGACAGGCTGGATCCTTAACCTACTGTGCCACACGGGGAACTCCCTTTTTTGCATTTTAAAATGACGTCCTATTTACCTAACTTTTCTTTGGTTATTTGTGCTTTTGGTGTGGGGTGGCTTTTTTATAGATTACCTCGGTAGGATTAAGGATGTTTTCTTCTATGACTAGCTGATTGAGTGTTTTTATTATGACAAAGTGTTAGATTTTGTCAAAAGCTTTTTCTCTACGACTTGAGATGATCATGAGGCTGGGGTTTTTTTCCCCTTCATCCTCTTACATGCATTTTGTTTGGTTTGGTTTTGTAGGTTGAATCACTCTTGAATTCCTTTTTTTTGGGGGGGGGGCACACCCACATCATATGGGGGTTCCCAGGCTAGGGGTCTAATCAGATCTGTAGCCACCGGCCTCCACCACAGCCACAGCCACAGCCACACGGCATCTGAGCTGTGTCTGAGACCTACACCACAGCTCATGGCATCGCCAGATCCTTAACCCACTGAGCGAGGGCAGGGGTCGAACCCTCATTCTCATGCACTCGTTAACCCCTGAGCCACGGAGGGAACTCCCACCCCTGCCCTCTTGAGATAAATCCCACTTGGTCATGATATATAATCATTGTAACATGCTGCTAGTGTTTTGTGGAGGATTTTTGCACTTATAGTCATATATGGATGTTGGTATGTAGTTTTCTTGTGATGTTTTTGTCTGGCTTTGTGTCAGGATGATGTTGGCCTCAGAGTGAGACAAAGCATTCCCTTCTTTTTTATTTTTTCAAGGATTCTGAGAAGGCTTGGTATTAATCCCTCTATAAATATTGGATAGAATTTGGCAGTAAAGCCATCCAGTCCTGGGCTTTTCTTTGTTGGTAGGTTTTTGATTCTTGATTCCATCTCTTTATGGGTTATATACCACGTTGGTACCTAATGTGAACGAGGGGGAAAAAACCCAATCACATGATCATCTCAGTTGATGTAGGTAAAGCCTTCGACAAAATCCAACACTCTCTCGTGATGAAAAACATTCAACTCAGATTTTCTATTTCATTTTGAGTCAGTTTGGGGAGTTTGTGTGCTTCTACTGGTTTGTCCACTTCTAGGTTCTATCATTTGTCAGCATATAATTGTTCAAAGCACTCTCTTATAATATTTGTTAAAAAATCAGTAACGAGGTCCCTGTTTTCATTTCTGATGTTATTAATTGGAGCCTTCTCACTTTTTCTTAACCTAGATAAAGGTTTGTCGATTTTATTAACATTTTCAAATAAGTAACTCTTGGTTTCATTGACTTTCTTTATCATTGTATTCTCTATAACGTTTATCTATAATCTAAATTTTCCCCCTCCCTTTGCTAACTTCAGGTTTACTTTGTTCTTCTTTTCCTAGATTCTTAAGGTATAAAGTTACTGATTTGAGATCTTTCCTTTTAAGATCTAAAAATTCAGCTCTATTTTCACTGCATAATTTGTCTCTTTGGCCATGCTCATGGTATACAGAAATTCCTGGGCAAGGGATCAAACTATCACCACATCAGTCACCCAAGCCACTGCAGTGACAATGTTGGATCCTTAACCTACCGAGCCACGTGGGAACTCCTCATTGCATCACTTTTGATAATTATTTTTGGTTTTGTTCACCTCACAGTATTTTCTAATTTATTTTGTGATTTCTTCTTCGACCAATTTGTGCTTTAAGAATGTACGATTTAATTTACACATTTTGTGAGTTTTCTAGTTTTTATTCTACATTTCTCGTTTCATTCTATTGTGATAAGAGGAGATACTTTGTATGATTTCAGTCTTTTTAAATTTATTGAGACTTGTGCTGTGGCTTAACAAAGGCTCTGGTTTAGGCAAAACAAAGGCAGGCACTTATATCTTTTAGGCAACCCATAGGCAAGTCAAAACAGGCTAAGTGAATTCCTTCTGATCAAAAGCTTCTCCACTCCTAGACTAGATGCCCACACACGGGCAACCATCTTCAAGATCGCTGCTACCCTGGGAAGGGGTAGTTAAATGGGGGTAAGACTAAGTTAAAAAGCCAGAACCTTGGGGAGTTCCCATCCTGGTGCAGCGGAAATGAATCTGACTAGGAACCATGAGGTTGCTGGTTCGATCCCTGACCTCCCTCAGTGGGTTAGGATCTGGCGTTGCCCTGAGCTGTGGTGTAGGTTGCAGACTCAGTTCAGATCTGGCATTGCTGTGGCTCTGGCGTAGACTGGCGGCTACAGCTCCGATGAGACCCTAGCCTGGGAACCTCCATATGCCGCAGGTGCAGCCCTAAAAAGACAAGGAAAAAAAAGAAAAAAGCCACAGCCTTCTCCCAGCTGGTTTCAGTGACATTTTTCATGGCTCAGTATTTGCTGAGTTGCTGAAAACCTTTGATTACCTTCTGGAGTCTTGATAAGGGTGGTTTTTTTTTTTTTTTTTTTTTTGGTTGCACCCTTGGCATGCAGCAGTGACAATGCCAAATCCTTAACTGCTAGGCCACCAGGGATTTCCTTGATAAGGGTGATTCTGACAGTTTTGCTGGGATTTTCAGTGTTAGAGTCAGCCCCTTGGGGTTCCTACTCTACCACTTTTGCTGACAGCATTCTTAAGAGATTTTCTCCCCCCCTTTGGTCGCACCCACAGTGCATGAAAGTTCCTGGGCCAGGGATTGAATGCAAGCCACAGCTGTGACCCACCCTGCCGCTGCAGCAATATCAGATCCTTTAATCCGATGTGCTGGGCTGGGGGTTGAACCCGCCCCTCTGCAGCAACCCAGACGGGTGCAGTTGGATTCTTTTTTGTTTTGTTTTGTTTTAGGGCCGCACCCACGACATATGGAGGTTCCCAAGCTAAGGGCAGAATCAGAGCTGTAGCTCCCGGCCGATACCACAGCCAGAAACTTCAGAACCAAGCCGCATGTGCGACCTACACCACAGCTCACGGCCAATGCTAGATCTTTAACCCACTGAACAACGCCAGGGATAGAACCCGCAACCTCATGGTGCCTAGTCGGACTCATTTCCACTGCGCCGCGACAGGAACTCGGAATTCCGGGATTCTTAGCTCACTGTGCCCCAGCAGGATTTTTTTTTTTTTTTAATGCCAGTTTTGTTTGGGTATAATATAGAAAAAGTCTTACATACGGAAAAATACAAGAAACATGATCCCCGGGGGGACCTTCAGAGAGTTCAAAGAGCATCAGTCATAGGTTCTTCTCTGTTTTTCCCACTTTTCTTTGAAAAATGGTGCATAAGTTCCCATTATGGCTCAGCTAGTTAAGAACCCGACTAGTATCCATGAGGATGCTGGTTCGATCCCTGCCCTTGCTCAGTGGGTTAAGGATCCAGCTTTGCCATGAGCTGCAGCGTAGGTCGAAGATGCAGTTCAGGTGCCACCGTGCTGTGGCTGTGGTGTAGGCTGATTTGACCCTTGGCCCGGGAACTTCCATATGCCTTGGGTTTGGCCCTAAAAAGACCAAAAGAAAAAAAAATGGTGCAAACAATATATCAAGGTGACTTTATCATCCATAGAGATGTTGTGATTGAGAGTAATAATCCTAATTGAGGAGAATGACTAAAACAGAGGCAGGAACTACAGCCCTCCCATGAACACAAGGGAGTGACATGAAAATCAGAAGACAAAGGCAGAGAACAGGGCAGTGATGTACAACGACCTAAGGTTTCACATGAAGGTGGAGAAATAGTTGTGAAAACATGTTTGCTAAGAGAAAAGGATTTAGCTGGCTGCTTGATCAGACAAAGATATAACATCTTAAGTTTAAGCTTTTTTTTTTTTTTTCTGTCTTTTTTGCTTTTTCTAGGGCCGCTCCCACGACACATGGAGGTTCCCAGGCTAGGGGTCTAATTGGAGCTGTTGCCGCTAGCCTACAGCACAGCCACAGCAACACGGGATCCGAGCCACGTCTGCAACCTACGCCACAGCTCACAGCAACGCCAGATCCTTAACCCACTGAGCAAGGCCAGGGATCGAACCTGCAACCTTATGGTTCCTAGTCGGATTTGTTAACCACTGAGCCACGACGGGAACTCCATAACATCTTAAGTTTAAAACAATTTCTACCTATTTAGGAACAAAACCACAGGGCTTGTTATGACTGTAATAATTCATATGGTTCTTGTTTTTTGGAGCAATGTAAAAAAAGGGATAAAAATAAGATGAGAGAGAGAGAATCGATATAATCAATGGAAACCCAATTAGAGTATGAAAAGCTTGCTGGTTAAATGAGATAGGTATGTCAGGTCAATTGGTCTCTAAGTATTAACAGTAACTACTTAGAAACGGTTACACGCAGTGCTCTCAGCACAGTAGATGAAACAAAAGAATAATAATAAACAGAAATACCTTGTAGGCTTTATATGAAGAACACGATCAAATATAACTGAGGATCTGCTGTATAGCACAGGGAATTATATCTAGTCACTTGTGATGGAACGGGATGGAAGATAATGTGAGACAAAGAATATACGTGTGTGTGTGTGAGACTGGGTTGCTTTGCGATACAGCAGAAATTGACAGGACATTGTAAATCAACTGTAATAGAAAAAATAAAAATCTTACCAACAAAGGGAAAAAATAAAAAATAAAATTCAGAATGAAAACATCCAAAATAAATAAATAAATACATTTCCTTCCTATATATAGATAGATAGATAGATAGATAGACAGATGTAGATATGAAACCAAGAGATACGGGTTTAATGCAGCTAGAATGAAATACTGAAGAGGTATTATATGCTCCCAAATTAGTTGCAATTGTGATGAAACCAATTGCAAGGGAATTCTCTCCAGAACATGATACATTGCTGACAAGGTAAATGCATAATACCTTTTAATTAAGTTACTAGCATCATGTGATGAATCCTAAGAGAATCCCTTCTGGAAATTAGTAAAAATGTCTTCAATGCTCTCTAGGCGATAAACTCATTGTTATAACTGTGTCCACTGGCCATTTCCCCTTCACACAGTTCACTTTTTCATTCATCCCTTCAGGTGTCCATTGAGGGTCCACTGAGCATCGGAGGGTGTGCATGACATAGAAAAATTAACGAGACATATAAATAGTGCTTGTGCTAATGTGATGTCCACTGTGTATATATGACAAAGGGATTTGCAGGGAGGAAGAGAAAGAGGCTTCAAAACAGGAGCATTGGAGTTCCCATGATGGCTCAGTGGGTTAAAAACCTGAAACAGTATCCATGAGTATATTGGTTAGATCCCTGGCCTTGCTCAGGAGGTTAAAGATCCGGCATTGCTGCCAGTTGCAGCACAGATCACAGATGTGGCTTGGATCTAGTGTGGCTGTGGCTGTGGCTGTGGCTGTGGCTGTGGTGTAGGCTGGCAACTGCAGCTCCGATTCAACCCCTGGCCCGGGGAACTTCCAAATGCTGCAGATGCGGCCCTAAAAAGAAAAAACAAAGGAATATCTACAGGAAAGTGTGCAAAATGCTACGGGGGGGGGGGGTGTGCTGTGTGGTGCAGTGGATGCAAGCTCTATGAAGTGCACGATGGGAGGCACTAATGTAGTGGGATGAAGAGAAAGCTGTATGTGTGTGCTGGGGGGGTGTTCTGGGTTAAATTGTGTCCTCTCCAAATGTGTCATCACTTCCATTACCTGAGTATGTGACCTTACTGGGAGACAAAGTCTCTATAGAAGTAGTCTAGTTGGGAGTTCCCGTCGTGGCACAGTGATTAACGAATCCGACTAGGAACCATGAGGTTGCGGGTTCGGTCCCTGCCCTTGCTCAGTGGGTTAACGATCCGGCGTTGCCGTGAGCTGTGGTGTAGGTTGCAGACGCGGCTCGGATCCTGCGTTGCTGTGGCTCTGGCGTAGGCTGGCGGCCACAGCTCCAATTCGACCCCTAGCCTGGGAACCTCCATATGCCACGGGAGCGGCCCAAGAAATGGCAACAACAACAAAAGACAAAAAGACAAAAAAAAAAAAAAAAAAAAAAAAAAAAAAGAAGAAGTAGTCTAGTTAACATGAGGTCCTTAAATTTGGCTATAATCCAACAACAACTGTCTTTATACAAAGGAGGAATCTGAACACAGACACACACGCGTGCACACACACACACACAGGGAGAAGATGAAGGCAGCGGTTGGGTGATGCTTCTACAAGCCACAGAACACCCGAGATTGCTAACAAACCACCAGGAGACAGGACAGAGGATGGAACAGATTCTCTCTCTCAGCCTCAGAAGAGAACTCATCCTGCTGACACCTTGATCTTGGACATTCAGCCTCCAGAACTGTGACAGAATCAATTTCTGTTGTTGAAGCTACCCAGTTTATGGTACTTTGTTATAGTAGCTCTAGCAAACTAACAAAGGGAGGGAGATAGTGTGTCATGTATAAACGCAACAAGTCATATTTGACTACAGACCTGAGCAATAAGAAACAGGAAGTCAGGTGAAGTGGGGGCTGGGCAGAGGAATACTCTGGGCAGAAGAAACCAGATCTGCATGTATTAGACATGTGTTTTTCTTTTCTGTATTTTATGTTGTTTTGACATCTTAAAAAGGTTGCTATCCCTCCCAGGGCTAGAAAATTCTCAAAGATAGCAAAGAGTTCAATCAACCCACGCAAAGGAACCAATCCCAAATCTAAAGACCCTGCCTGCTCCTTATCTGACTCGCACAGGCGTCAATACTTCCTCTGCCCTAAATCATCCCGGGGCAGCTACCAGGCAACTAGAGATGCCCCTGTGGCCCAAAGCCTACTGGAATTATTCCAACTAGCCAGTTTTCCCCCCATGGCGTGCAGCAGCCTGATGTAGGATCTCAGTTCCCAGACCAGGGATCAAACATTGGTGAAAGCACCAAGTCCTAACCACTAGACCACCAGGGAACTCTCCAAGCAGCCAAGCCTAAGCTGCTCACTGTGCCATGCCTTGCCTTTCCCATGGAAATCCAAGTTCAAGCTCTAGCTCGGGGTTTTCCCCTCACCCCTGTCTTGTGCCATCTGATCAAAACCTGATGCTTTCTTTGTGGCTTTGTGTGGCATATAGTGACCCCTTCTTTGGGACCTGTGAGTATAATAAACTTCTTCCTTCCACACCTCATGCTTGCTTCTTCCTGTGGCTGTACCAACTTGACCACATGTCCCTAATCTTTACATTCTTAGGACAGTGTAGGTTTCAAGGAGAGGGGCAGCAGGCAGAAATAGAGAGAAAGGAAACACAATGTCTAACTCACCTGGATGAGTGTTGAAGATACAAAATGACACACTTTCGGAAGAAATCTTTCTGCTTAGAGAGATTCTGATAATGAAAGGCTAACAAGCCGACACCACCACCAGGGTCTGAATGTTTGACCTGAGGGATGTCGGTCAGTGCTGGCAGGAAGAATCAGCCTCCTAGGAGCAAAGAGGAAGGATCATCATTAAGCAAAGGTATTAATACCAACTAATAGTTGAGAGGTTCCTATGCAAAAAACCACAAACCCCAAATGAATAATATGTATTTTCTGTGGGATATGTATTTGTGTATAAATATAAATATTTTAAAAAATATGTACAGGATTTCTCTGCGGCACAGCAGGTTAAGGATCTGGCATTGTCGCTGTAGCAGCTTGGGCTGCTGCTGTGGCTGGGGTTCTATCCCAGGAACTTCCACATGTCTTGAGCAAGGTCAAAATATAAAAAGAGATAAATGAAATATATGTAGATATATATGTAAACATGCATATAAATATTTATGTATTTATATAAATGTATGTATTGGGGTTTGTGTGTATTATATGTATATATAACTACAGGTATGCATATATACATACATTTATATGTATATGTATACATATTTTATATGTGTATATGTGGTTATATATATGTGCCTACAGAAAATACATATTATTACTTGGAGTTTGTGCTTTTATTTTCTTATTGTACGCTATCTTACATATTGGTCTGCAACTTGCAGATATGTGAGCGTGTGTGTCTTAATAAATATAAATCAGAAGGTCACTCAACAAACTGCTTACTCCTGGGGACAGAAGAAGGACCTAGGTGGGGTGTTGCGAGTCGGCCAGGACTTTAGGCCTTCTCCAGGACAGCTAGGAGGGGCCGCCGGGACCCAGGCTGGGAAAGGCCAGGTAAGGGGTCCAGCACCGCCCAGCCCCGCCGGCCACCCCTGACGACCAGGCCACCCCTCCACCTGCGCGCGAAGCGCACCCGCGCTGGACCCGCCCAGCCTTCCAGACCAGAAGGTGGAAGGGGCGGGGCCTGGGGCAGAGCCCGCCCCCAACAGCGCCGCGCGGGATGATGGGGCGGGTCTTCCGCCTTGCGAGGGGCCACTTCCGGATCCGGTGGCGATCTCCGGGTTCGGAATAGGGCGGCCTTGGGCTGGAGGGCGGTTGGAGTTCCTGCCGGCGCGCGGCCGGGGATGCCGGGGGCAGCGCTAGGCGGAGGGCGACGGGGCGGGGGGTGTGCCCGTGCCGCCTGCCCTCGACTTTCCAGAGGAGGGCTCGTAGCCCAGGCGTGATGGTGAGGGACCGGGCTGGGCATCGAGGTGGAGGGAACAGCTCGAGCTCGTGGGTGCTGAGACTGTGTGTCCAGCCCACCCGGTTCACCGTCGAAAAGAAAAGCCACCACAACCGTCAGAACCTTGGCTTACCTTCAAGCCGGAGAATAAGAGGTGTCGGAGGAAGACTCTCCCACCAGGCTCAGAGTTACTCTGATTTGAGGAATGACGCTCAGCGCACGGCAGCTGGAATGTCTCCCAGGAGCCAAGACGAAAAGAGCTAACCGAAGAAAATAACGGTATTGGGTAACAGTTAAGAAGAACTGCCCGTAAACATGTCAATTTCTTTGACTCATGCAACCCTGTAAGGTTAGGCCGGTGGTAGTAGAATCTTCTTTCCCCAGGAGTTCCCGTTGTGGCTCAGCGGAAACCAACGTGGCTCTCCATCCATGAGGACGCAGGCTCCATCCCTGGCCTGGGTCAGTGGGTTAAGGATCCGGCGGTGCCTTGCGAGCTGCGGTGTAATGAGTGGCAGAGGCGGCTCAGATCTGGCGTTGCTGTGACCGTGGCGTAGGCCGGTGGCTACAGCTCTGATTCCACCGGTAGCCTGGGAACTTCCATATGCCGCGGGTGCGGCTCTAAAAAGACCAAAAAAGAAAAAAAGACAAGAATTGTTAAAAAACAAAAACTTAAAATCTCCGACACTGGGGTGGAGACCCCAAAATTGAAAGAAATAAGTCAAGGGATTGACACGGGAGTGATGCCTCCTACAACAACAGCCACTTGAAATTACCATTTAAAAGGTGTCTGTGATAAGGAGTATCACGAAACGATTTTGTTTGAGGGCCCCTGAATCATTCACCTTAGGTAGGAGAGTAAAGAGGGAAGTAGTAGTGTGCTCACCTGAAGAGTCTCTTTTCATCTGAGGCTTGCCCTCACCTGGCTGGCAAGACCCCCACTCAGTGAGGGTTCTAACGGTGACATCACAACTGTTGCCTGGGAGCCAGTCAGATCAGCAGAATTTTTGCAGGGCGTTGGCCGAGGCCATTCCTCACCCTAAGAGGCTTGAAATCTGGTTGGCCATGTGTATTCATTATTGCTGTGTAACAAATTACCCCCACGCAAGCATTTATTTTCTGTTTCTGAGGGTCAGGAATCCGAGTGCAGCTTGCTTACGGCTGCTGTCCAGCAGTTATCCCGGGCCCCAGTCATTTCAGGGTGCTGCTGGGGAAGAGTCTGCTCCAAGCACACCTCTCCAGTGTTGGCAGGCTCCCGTTCTCATCACCTGGGCTTTGCCTCTGCTCACAACGTGGCAGCTTGTTTCTCCCAGAGCGAGAGGGAGAGAGAGCAAGGTGGAAGCCATAGTGTGTTTTAAGCTAAGCTTGGAAGCCTCATACCGTCGATTCTCCATAGGCTAATGGTCATCTAAACCAGCTCTAGTCCAATGTGAGTGGGAACTGAACATGGCATGAAGAGCAGGAAGCAGAGATTGCTGGGGCCATCTTGAGGGCCAGATACCAAGGTGTGGTACCCTCTCCCAAACTCCTGCTCGTTACCAGATACTCATCATTCCCAGATACTTCCAGGTGGCTGGAGCCGTTGTAAAAATAAAGGAATTCGAATTCTCTTGCCTGAGATTTCACATGCTGCGGGCGTGGCCAAAAAGCAAAACAAAACAACATACACAACCCCCAGTTTCATATACTATGCTCAGTACCTTAGTAGTTATACTTAAACATCTGTTTATTGACCCATCCGAGACAGTATCTTCTAAGGAGAAATTCCATTTCTCACTTCATGACTTCCAAACATGTCCAGATAGGTCATGAGTTGTATCCTGTTAAGGTTTATAGCACTCAGCTTCTAATGGGATGATAGGTGAAGGTGGCTACTGGGGACATCCTCTGATGTTACTGATCTCTCCTTAAGGGAGAGCAGACTTAGAAGTCCATGTGGATATTGATTGGAAGGCTACACATTAGGGGGCTTAGTGACGGAGGAGGTGAGAGAGAAACTGGGTAGGCGTCTGTATACACACACGCACACAGACACGTGCCTGCACTGCCCCAAAGAAGCAGCTCCCACTTTGAGAGCCCCACCCCTGCCATGAAGAGATTCCTGTCTCTTTAGGAAGTTTGCCTTTGCTTCACCATGAGGAAAAACTACACTGTCCATGCAGTGTATATGTGGAGGAGGTGGGTGGAGGCCAGCCGTGCAGTCAATGGCCACCGATTATTCCATCACCAAAATTTCTGTCCTGCTTCTTGTGTGACTCTGTCCCTGCCCTGTCCCCGAGAATCTGTGACCTCAAGAACAATCCCTGCTCTGGCCCTCTCTCATGAAGCCTGAAGTCCTGTGTCTTAGTCCTCAGCGTGACCCCCTGAGAGTGGCATAAGTGAACACAGCGTAAGGAAGGCTCAGCAGCTCTTGAAAGGGCCTGCAGGCCTTATGGAGGAGTCTGAATTTTGTTCTAAGTGCAGAAAGCCCGACCCATCACAAGACCTCATTGGCTGTCCTGCCACTCCTGCTTGCTTGCTTCTCTTCCTGGCATCTTTCTTTGAAATATACTAAGTTCATCCCTACCCTAGGACCTTTGTACTTTCTTCCTGTCTTGGAATATCATCTCCCTTTCAAAACAATGTTTTTATTAAATCTTATTTTTTTTTGTCTTTTTTTTTTTTTTTTTTTTTTTAGGACCGCACCTGTGGCATATGGGAGCTCCCAGGCTAGGGGTCAAATCGGAGCTGTAGCTACAGCCACAGCAACTCGGGATCCAAGCTGCGTCTGTGAACTGCAGTGCTGGACCCTGAGCGAGGCCAGGATCTCCAATCCTGGATGGGAATGCTGATTTTATTAAATCTTATTTTTGCCCATTGTGTGCAGCGGCTTCAAGTGGGATCTTAGTTCCGAGACCAGGGATTGAACCCAGGGCGCAGCGGAGCAAGTGCCCAATTCTAACCACTACATGGCCAGGGAACTCCCTCCTAGGTCTTAATATGGATGTCGCCTTCTCCTAATTCAGGTGACAGCCCAGAAGAAGCCTCTTCAAGTTTTCCTCTGGTGGAAAAATCTGCTATGCCTCCTCACCCCCTCCTCTAGGCCACTCCCATCCTGTCTCAGCGTCTCTCTGGGAAGGTTAATTTCATGTGTCAGCTTGTCTGGCCCATGGTGCCAGGTGATTGGTCAAACATTATTCTGGATGTTTCCATGAGGGTGTTTTGGGCTGAGACTGACATGTGAGTCAGTGGACTTTGAATCAAGCAGATGGGCCCCCCATAATCGAAGCGGGTCCCTTCTAAGCAAACGGAGGGGAGTTCCCATTGTGGCTCAGAGAAAACACATCTCACCAGTATCCATGAGGATGCGGGTTCGATCCCCGGCCTTGCTCAGTGGGTTAAGGATCCAGTGTTGCCATGAGCTGTGGTGTAGATCACAGATGTGGCTTGGATCCCACACTGCTGTGGCTGTGGTACAGGCCAGCAGCTATAACTCCGATTCAACCCCTAGCCTGGGGACTTTAAAATGCCGTGGGTGAGGCCTAAAAAAAGCACAAAACAACAGCAAATAAATGGAGGCCTGAATAGAACAAAAAGACTGACTTGAACCTCAGCATCAATTCTCTAGGCTGCCAACCAACCCCGAAAATTTTTGAGTTGAGTTGCCAATCTCCATAACTGCATGAGATAATTCCTTAAAATAAATCTCTGGGCGTTCCCGTCATGGCTCAATGGGTTAAGAAACTGACTAGTATCCATGAGGATGCGAGTTTGATCCCTGGCCTCACTCAGCAGGTTAAGGATCCAGCATTGCTGTGAGCTGTGGTGTAGATCGCAGATGCAGCTCGGATCTGGTGTGGCTGTGGCTGTGGCTGTGGCCGGCAGCTGTAGCTCTGATTCAACCCCTAGCCTGGGAACTTCCATATGCTGCAGATGTGGCCCTAAAAAGGAAAAAAAAAATTAGAAGCCTGACTTAATGTTGTATCAAAAACTTCAGTGGACAGAGAATCTACTTTTTTTTTTTTTTTTTTTTTTGTCTTTTTGCCATTTCTTGGGCTGCTCCTGCGGCATATGGAGGTTCCCAGGCTGGGGGTCTAATCAGAGCTGTAGGGCCGGCCTACTCCAGAGCCACAGCAACATGGGATCCAAGCCATGTCTGTGACCTACACCACAGCTCACAGCAATGCCAGATCCTTAACCCACTGAGCAAGGGCAGGGATCGAACCCGCAACCTCATGGTTCCTAGTCGGATTCGTTAACCACTAAGCCATGACGGGAATTCCCAGAGAATCTACTTAAAAAATAAAATTAAAAAGTAAATCTCTAGATACACGCACCCCACTGGTTCTTTTTCTCTGGAGAACCCAGACTGGCCAGACTTAGATGCCAGGAGTTGTCCTAGAGGAGCAGAAACGAAAGGGTGAGTTTTCAGAGTTGGCTCTGGGGTTTCTGGGATTGGCTCGCTAATTAAATTCCATTGAAAGACTAGTGACTATTTCTAGAAGTAAAAAGGACACTCAGAATCCACAGCATGATGTGGCAGTCGAGCTACACAAAATATCATCACTGGATACTCCTAACCGATCACTTATAAGAAGCAAGGATCTGGATGATCTTATATCTGAGCCCTTTGAACAGTTTGCTAAATTAACACGTGTATTGGGATTGACTGGTTACTCCTAACGTCACTGGA
Organism: Sus scrofa; assembly: GCF_054392235.1. Classification (NCBI taxonomy): domain Eukaryota; kingdom Metazoa; phylum Chordata; class Mammalia; order Artiodactyla; family Suidae; genus Sus; species Sus scrofa. Next base: position 5,003,496 of record NC_139385.1, read on the forward strand.
CGTAGTGGGGAAAGAAAAGGATGAGCTTAGGGATTTGATTTTAACTGACCTGGAAGCGCTGTGTCTGCCTCAAAGATGTGCCCCTTATCTGCTATAGCAGAGCTCTGTGATGGCTGAAAACCAAACCAGAACCTCATTCTGCGTGTGACTGAGTTACAAGGCAAATTGAACTCCCAGCCTACTGGGGTGCTTACTGCTAAAGAGGGTGTGTGAATGGGATCCTGGAAGTTAGATCCTCTGAGGCAGTTGTCTTGAAAGTCATTGCTGACTTTTTTCAGGATCCACCCTCACTACCGACTAGACTGGAGTTCCAACAGGCGCTTGTAGGTGAATTACAGCACAGGCCCTGAGGGTTTTGGAGCAAAGCCCAGCCATTCTCTGCAGATAACTACTTTCCTTTCGAGAAAAGCTTTTGGCCTGCTACTGGGCCTTAGTTGAGACTGAATGCTTGGAGTTCCCGCTTCGGCTCAGTGGGTAAAGAACATGGCTAGTATCCATGAGGATGCAGGTTTGATCCCTGGCCTTGCTCAGTGGGTTAAGAATCTGGAGTTGCCATTAGCTGGAAGACCAGTAAAATAGAGAAAAACTAGAATTGTGTGATGATATGGAAGCCAAGGGAAGGACTGCCCCTTTCCCCCTAATTTTTGTAATTCCTGCATAGGGTTTCATTGCATGGATGTACCCTAACTGTGCTTCTATTTGTAATTTGGATTTATTTCCATGTTTTTCTATTATAAACCTCCCCTTACCAATATTTCCAATGGTTACAAAGTTTGCCATTTTATTGGTTTTCATAACTTATTTAACCAATTATATTGTCTTCTTGTTTTTGGTATTGTAAATAGCATTGCGATTGGAGTTCCCATTGTGACTCAGTGGAAAGGAATCTGCCTAGTATCCATGAGGACACAGGTTTGATCCTTGGCCTTGCTCAGAGGGTTAAGGATCTGGCATTGCTGCTAGCTGTGGTATAGGTCACAGATGAAGCTTGGATCTGGCATTGCTGTGGCTGTGGCGAAGTCCAGCGGCTACAGCTCTGATTGGACCTCTAGCCTGGGAACACCCATATGCTGTGGGTGTGGCCCTAAAAAGACAATAAATAAATAAATAAACAGAGTTGCAATTAGTAATTATTTTAAGGTAAATCTTTTTGCTCATTCTTAACCTGTTCCTTAGAATACATTCCTGAGAGTGGAACTGTGGCGTTAAAAGTACTCGGAGTTCCCCATGTGGTACAAGGGGATGTTGGCATGTCTGCGGTGCTGGGATGCAGGTTCAATCTCTGGCCTGGCCCAGTGAGGTAAGGATCTGGCCTCGCTATGCAGCTGCAGCCCTGGAACTCTGTGTGCCTGGGTCAGCCAAAGAAGAAAAAAAAAGTATTTTGCGTTTTTATAGCTATGGCTATATATAGATAAATCACCTTCAAGAAAAGCTGTGCCCATCCCATGGGCAGGGCATGGAAAGGGGCGTTCTTAACCTTGGTGAGTTATTTGCTTCTATCAGGCTGAATGAATACCGTAGGACTTTATATGGAAGCTATGCTCAAACACACACACACACACACACACACACACACACACACACACACACACACATATCTATTTTTGCTTTTTTAGGGTTGCACCTACTGCATATGGAAGTTCCCAGGCTAAGGGCTGAATTGGAGCTGCAGCAGCTGGCCTACACCACAGCCACAGCGATGCAGGATCTGAGCTGCTTCTGTGACCTATATCACAGCTCACCCCAGCAACAGATCCTTAACCCACTGGGCGAGGCCAGGGATCAAACCGGCATCGTCATAGATAATAATCAGGTTCATTACTGCTGAGCCACAACAGGAACTCTGTATGCTCAAATATAATTCTTAAACAATACCACTTTTGCACACTGCACTGGGGTTGAGGCCCCAAATCTGAAAAGCCTTTTATTCCAGCCCTGTTATCTGATCTGCACTGAGAATTACTTCCAAAAGGAGAGTGTTGGTGATCAAGTCTGATGACTTGGTTATCCAGAGGGCAAAGGTCATCCAATGGCTTCAAACCACAGTTGATCCAGTATGGCCATTGGTTCACTTGGAAAAGGCTGTCTCAAGTTTAAAATCACTTCAGTTGAAAGTTGTTTCAAAACCAGTGGAATTTTTAATAGGTTGAATTCACTCTGGAATCTAGTTGGCATTTTCCATTTTGTTCTGGTCTAACAGTTCACCAAAATAGGTTCACGTTGAGAGGAGTGTTGCATATGCTGTGGATTGGTGTTTGTTTTGTTTTGTTTTGCTTTTTAGGGAAAAAGCAGCATATGGAGCTTCCCAGACGAGGGGTCCAATAGGAGCTGCAGCTGCTGGCCTACACCACAGCCACAGCAATGTGGGATCCGAGCCGCGTCTGCGACCTACACCACAGCTCATGGCAATGTCGGATCCTTAACCCACTGAGCAAGGGCAGGGACCGAACCTTCGTCCTCATGGATGCTCTTCAGATTCGCTAACCATTTAGCCACAACAGGAACTCCCTGTGTTTTTATTTATTTATTTTTAAACCAATGACAAATGAACAGTCACCGCTGTATCCTCAAAAAGTAAACACTTGGATTAGCATGAGACGTAAGAGCGCTGACTCGTCGGGTATTCGGGTCTCGAGGTCAGTGGGGCGGGGCCGCAGGGAGCGCTGGGGAGACTCCGCCAGGGCGAGCAGGTCCCCCGATTCCGCCGCCGACTCCCGCCGCCGCCCACCAGGCGACCGCGTCCGGGGTGCACCCGCGCGGGAACAGCCCATCCTTCCCTCCCCGAGCGGGCGCGGGGGGCGGAGCCTGTGGCCGGGCCCGCCCCCTACAGCTCCTCCCAGGGGCGGGGACGGGGGCGAGGGCGGGGCAGGTCGTCCTCCTCGCGAGCAGCTACTTCCGGATCCGGTGGCGGTCGCTGGGAGTGCAGAGGGCAGCGCTCGGCTGGCCGGCGGGCAGTGCGGCGGCCCGCGCGCGGCGGGCGATGCTGGGGGGCGTCTCCGGGGCCCGGGAGCGCGAGGCGGAGGGCGACGGAGCCGGGGCTGTGCCTGCGCCGCCTGCCATCGACTTCCCGGCCGAGGGCTCGGACCCCAAGTACGATGGTGAGGGACCCAGAAGGCCGCGGGGGCCCTCCCCCTTCGCCGTCCGCCTTCATTCCTGGCCGGGCAGGCAGCTGCGAAGTTCGCCCCAGGACCTGGACCGGTTCGGCTGGATCCGGGCTTGAACCCAGCGGTGCAGTGTGTGGGGCGGCGGGTGGGCGGTCTGGGCTAGGTCCACTCGTATTGAAGCGGGGGTCTGCAACCCGCTCGCTCGTTTGCTGTTCTCTTCCTTGGATTCCTCGCTGCGGACTCGGGGCTGCGGACGTGCTAGAACTCCCCTCAGGCTCTTTCCAGCTCCGAGCCCCCGCGTTTTGTCCGGCGAGGAGCTTGAACTTTGCAAACTGGTCGAATGGGACTCTGCAGACCCTGTGCGCTCTACAGTTTGGGTTGAGTTTTAATTTGTAGCTTCTCTTGTCGTTTGCTTTACTAATCGGGTAGCTAAAGGCGTCTCATAGTGAGGCGGTGTGGACATCACCCTCTTCAGTTAAAAAAAATGCTCACGTTTCCGTGAGGCTTTTGGTTACCAGGGAATATGATATGTCAGTCAAGTTGTTCATAAAACGAGAGATACTTAAAATATTGAGTGTAACCAGTTCAAAGTATCGAGTATTTAATGGAATAGGCCCTTTATTTGCAGCCAATTGTTTTGGCTTTTTTTTTTTTCTTTTCTTTTCTTTTTCCTTCTGTCTTTCTAGGGCTGCACCCACGGCTTGTGGAGGTTCCCAGGCTACGGGTCGAATGGGAACTGTGGCCACTGGCATATGCCACAGCCACAGCACACCAGATCTGGACCGTGTCTGCCACCTACACCACAGCTCACGGCAGCAGCGGATCCTTAACCTACTGAGCGAGGCCAGGGATCAAATCTCCGTCCTCATGGATGCTATGTCAGATTTGTTTCCGCCCAGCCAGAAGGGGAACTCCTGTTTTGGCAATTTTTAAAATTAAATTTTGCCATCAAAGATGACTGCATCCATTCAGGGACATTTTTACCCTGTGGTAGTTTGAATAGAATGATTACAGGCATTAAGTTGAAGCAGGAGACAAATATTAACATGTTGCAGTGGATTTCAAGGTGCAAGCCTCGTTGAAAAGGTCCTCATTTATTCCTTAAATGCTTCTAGTATCATCCTTATTACTACCTACAATTCTTGCTCGTAAAGAGAAACAAAAGCAGAGTGGCAATTTACGTAGGCCATTAACAGGATAATTGGAAGATAACTATTGTTTAATGGACAAACTGATTTTTTCTGTGGGTCATATTGTTGCGGCTCCATATTACGTAAAGTGTTAGGTCATGTAAGTCGCAGCTGTCAACAGGCAAGTCTGTCTGTTCTGTAACTTTGCGATAAGGTTTTCTGCAGACTGAAGATTATTTTGGAAGGGAGTGATCTTAGATAAGCTTCTAAAAGTTGCGTTCTCTGTAGGTTACTAATAACACTTCTGTGTTTACATATGGCTCAGAGAAGCCCAGAATGTCCGGACATACTTTATCGACGTGAGAAACGTCGTTTCATTTTTTAGGTGTAAAAACACCAGGTAAATGATTTCTTCAAGGTTGTTTGTGTGGGGTGAGGAGGTCACTGTGGCAGTCAGGGGTAGCATTGGAAGATTCAAAACCTAGGTGTGGAGGGCCCTTGTGACTCAGCTGGTTAAGGATCCAGCATTGTCACTGCGGCGGCTCCGGTGGCTGGTGTGTGCAGGTTCGATTCCGGGCCCAGGAACATCTGGATGCGGCAGGCGCGGCCAAACGGACAAAGCCAACCTAGATGGAATTAACAGCTGTGTTTTTCAGCACCTCTGTGTAGGGGTTCTCCAAGAGCCAACATCAGCCATTGATCAAAATTTCTGTATTTTTTTTTTTTTCCCCTGTGGAGCAGAATGCTTTAGAAGGAGGGCTGACAGTACGCCCATTGTCAGACTTTTATTAATTTTTCTTCTTTCATATAACTTGTAAGTTTTTCAGAATTTGTACTTCAGATCAAATCTTCCAAGTTCTTTAATAATTTGGATCATACTTTCCTGAGGAAATTGAATTAGGTGAACCCTTTCCTGTTTGTCTTCTCCCTTCCTGCTTGGCAGAATTCTAGAACTCTTAACTCATCTCCGGTCTGTATCTTATTTTATTTTTTTATTTTTAATTTTTTTTTGGTCTTTTTGCCATTTTCTTGGGCTGCTCCCGCGGCATATGGAGGTTCCCAGGCTAGGGGTCCAATCGGAGCTGTAGCTGCCGGCCTGCGCCAGAGCCACAGCAACGCGAGATCCGAGACGCGTCTGCAACCTACACCACAGCTCACGGCAACACCAGATCCTTAACCCGCTGAACAAGGCCAGGGATCGAACCCGCAACCTCATGGTTCCTAGTCGGATTTGTTAACCACTGCGCCACGACGGGAACTCCATCTTATTTCTTACTCTTATAAGAGAATTTGGGAATTTCCTGGTGGCCTAGTGGTTAAGGATCCAGCACTGTCACTGCTGTGGCGTGAGTTCCATCCCTGGCCTGGGAAATTCCAAATGCTGAGGGAGCACCCCTCTTGCGAAAAAGAGAGAACTTGACTTCACTTTTCCATTTAGCCACTTAACCTCTTCTCTTTCTCTCTCTCTCTCTTTTTTTTTTTCTTTTTTAGGGCTGCACCTGTGTCATCTGGACGTTCCCAGGCTAGGGATCAAATCGGAGCTACAGTTGCCAGCCTATACCACAGCCACAGCAACGCCAAATCCAAGCCTCATCTGTGACCTACACCACAGCTCAGGGCAACGCTGGATCCTTAACTCACTGATGAGGTCAGGGATGGAACCCTCGTCCTCATGGATACTAGTCAGGTTCATTTGCCCCTGAGCCAAGATGGGAACTCCGAGACTGCTTTTTTGATTGATTTTGCATTTAAAACATTTGTCAGAGTTCCCAGGTGGCCTAGTGGTTAAGGATCTGGTGTCACTGCTGTGGCTTGATCCCTGGCCCAGGAACTTCTGTATGCTGCAGGCACAGCCAAAAAAAAAAACCCCCCAAAACAACAACAACAAAGTATCTTTATCAAAGAAAGATATCATGGATGGATTAAAGACTCCTCATTTTGTCCAAATAAGAAAAAAATTTAGAGAAACCACAAAATTAATTAATTATTTGTTATGGCTGCACCTGTGACATATGGCAGTTCCTGGGCCAGGGACTGGATCTGAGTTGTAACTTCGACCTATGGCACAGCTGTGGCAACCCCAGATCCTTTAACCCTCTGTGCTGGGCTGGGATTGAACCTGCACCTTTGCAGCAACCTGAGTCCCTGCATTCGGATTCTTAACCCACTGTACCAGAGGGGGAACGCCTACATTATTATTATTATTTGCTTTTTTTAGGGCCACAAGGCACCATATGGAAGTTCCCGGGCTAGGGGTTGAATCAGGCTATAACTTCGGGCCACAGCCACAGCAACTCAGGATCCAAACCCTATCTTCGACCTACACTCCAGCTCACGGCAACGCTGGATCCCTAACCCACTGAAGGGGGCCAGGGATTGAACCTGAATCCTCATGGATACTAGTTGGATTAGTTTCCACTTTGCCATAATGGAAACTCCCTATATATATATTTTTAAATGTGAAATTATGTTAACATTTTCTTGTCATAGACTAGCCTTTAAGAGCATTATTTTAAGAAGTTCCCGTTGTGGCTCATTGGTGACAAATCCGACTAGTATCCATGAGAATGAGAGTTCAATCCCTGGCCTCACTCAGTGGGTTAAGGACCTGGCGTTGCTCTGGCTGTGGCGTAGGCTGACAGATGCAGCCCTGATTTGACCCCTAGCCTGTGAACATCCATATGCCGCATGTGTGGCCCTAAAAAGCAAAAAGCAAAAGGAAAAAAACCCATTATTTTAAGACCATTACATTCTGTACTATTGTTTATTTAGTCTTTGCTATATTGTTGGAAAATAGATTGGGCTTTTTTCATTTTTTACCGTTAGAAATAATAATGGTTTTGGCATCTGTATACATCCATCTTTGTTAATATATGATTATTTCTTTAGGATAGATCGAGAAGTAGGATTTGTTGGGTTAAGAAAAACATTAAAAAATTATTCTGGGGCGTTCCCATCATGGCTCACTGCTTAACCTGACCAGTATCCATGAGGACTCGGGTTCGATCCCCGGCCTTGCTCAGTGGGTGAAGGATCCAGCGTTACCGTGAACTGTGGTGTAGGTTGCAGACTCGACTCAGATCTCCAGTGGCTGTGGCTGTGGTGTAGGCCGGCAGCTGCAGCTTCTATTTGACCGCTAGCCTGGGAACGTCCATATCCTGTAGGTGCTGCCCTAAAAAGTAAAAAAAAAAAAAAAAAAAAAAAAAAAAATTGTTTTGATGCATTTTGTGAAAATAATAATAATGACGAGAAAGATTGTGTTGGTTTGAATGAAACTCTCTTGCCTCACCTTCATTAGTATTCCTATTGAATATTTATGGCCTGCTTCTTTGACTTGATACTGGACTAGTCTTTGATTATCTTTCTATTTTTTTTTGTTGGTCTTTTTGCTTTTTCCAGGGCCGCTCCTGCGGCATATGGAGGTTCCCAGGCTAGGGGTCCAGTCGGAGCTGTAGTGTCTTCTGTTGTTCTCACCTCTCTAAAGGGTGACACTGACCATCTTGTACATATATGTTTGTTGTGCTTTGTTTCTTTCCTTGGTTTGTATTTCCGAAAGTACCGTTGCTGGGTAAAGGTCGAAACTGCAATTCTCCGCAATTGACAGTCTGCAGTGTGTTGCCACAGGTTGTAAACACCCCTTGTGTTTGAAAGTTTTCTGTGCCCTTAACAATACCCAGCATCCGGAGTTTAAATAGTTACCAATCTGATGGGAAATTCAGGTTCCGTAGTTATTTTAACATGTATGTTATAATTACTAGTTACGTTAAAGCCTGCTGGAACTTTGATTGTGCTTCATTTTCTTACTCGGTTGCAAGATCTCTATATGCATTTTATTGCCTATTTCTTGTCATACACAGAGCAGGTATATGTACTGTATCTGATTTTGTGATTCGTATTTTAACTTCAAGGTGTATTTATGTACAGAAGTTTTTATGTAGCCACATTTTCCATTCTTTTTCTTTCCCATATTCAGACAATATGTATTCCTTTAAAACAAAATCACATCCCAGCGGAAACGAATCTAACTCGTATCCATGAGGACGCAGGTTCGATCATTGGCCTCGCTCAGTGGGTTAAGGATCCAGCGCTGCCGAGAGCTGTGGTGTAGGCCGCAGACACGGCTTGGATCCCGTGTTGCTGTGGCTGTGGTGCAGGCCGGCAGCTGTAGCTCTGATTCCACCCCTAGCCTGGGAACTTCCATATACCCTGGGTGTGGCCCTAAAAAGACAAACAAAATAAAACAAAACAAAACAAAAAAACAAAAAGCACGTCTTCATACAGGCCAGTCTTTTTGGGCCACCTACAGGTCAGAGAGGAAATTGGTGAACGCAGTCTCGATTTGAAAGTCTTGGCTCTTCCAGGAACTTGAGTGTTTACAGAGGAGAGTGAAACAGCATTTGAAATGGGAGTGGTTTTCGAAGGTGTCGGCTCCACGGGCCCTGTTTCTGCAAGTCCCTTCCGGTGGAGTGGGTCAGCAGCCCTGGAGAGTTTCCTCCAACAGCCCCGATTAGACTTTCACTCTCGTTAGCATCTCCACCCTCCCCTTCCTAGTGTTTTCCGTCCTGATCAGGCCGCTTCTCTCTGGGTATCCAAGAGACCTGTGCTTTCCTCCCCGTTTCTGCCCCTCTCCTCCTTTTCTAGGCTCCTCCTGGCCTGAGGGCTGTTGCAGGCTTCCTTCCCGGCTGCCCATCACCCGTTTCCTGAATACTTGCCTCAAACATGTTTCCTTCTTTGTGGCTTTTTTTTTTTTTTTTTGGCTTGTTAAATACCGTGTTGAAGACGTGCTGCGTGAGGCCGTATGACCGTCACCTTTAAGTGCCAGCTCACCTGTCTGCCTGGTCTTGTTTAGTGGAAGGAGGACGGGCTTGGGAGCCAGTCTGATCTCTCCGCTTACTTTTCCTCGACGTCTCTCTGAGGACAGTGGCCACGTGCGTCGAACGTCGAACGGGGGTGGTAACGGAGGGTGTTTGTGAGGATAATACGAGATCGTGTGTACAGAACACCTGGTCCTTACACGTGTAACACCTGCCCAGCGTAACGCTTCCATCCATCCGCCCTTTCCTTTTGTTTGCTGCCAGACTTTTTTTTTTTTTTTTTTTTGTCTTTTTGTCTTTTTTTTTTTTGTTGTTGTTGTTGTTGCTATTTCTTGGGCCGCGCCCGCGGCATATGGAGGTTCCCAGGCCAGGGGTCGAATTGGAGCTGTAGCCACCGGCCTACACCAGAGCCACAGCAACGCGGGATCTGAGCCGAGTCTGCAACCTACACCACAGCTCACGGCAACGCCGGATCCTTAACCCACTGAGCAAGGGCAGGGACCGAACCCGCAACCTCATGGTTCCTAGTTGGATTCGATAACCACTGCGCCACGACGGGAGCTCCACTGCCAGACTTCTTTATGCCTCTCAAAGGAAGGAGGCCATCCTGTTCGTACTGCTTGCTCGTGTGCTTAAATGTATACTTTTCATTTATTTGTTTCTGTCTTTGCACAGATTGTTACTGCCAAAACTTCCTCCTTTCCCCCGGGCCATCTTTCTGCCAGTCCTCGAAAAGTCCAGACTTTAACTCAAAACTCAATTCCGGGAGTTCCTGGTGACTCATGGTTATGGATCCAGCATTGTCACTGCTGTGACGTGGGTTTGATCCCTGGCCCGGGAACTTCTGCTTCGCCGAAGGCGCTGCCTGCAAAAAGCAAACCTCCCCCCCACCGTCTTCAATTTCAGAAAATCTATCTTGATTAATCCCACTCACCTTACCTGCTGTTTTGCTTTTTATTTCCTTAAATTGAAAGTGTTTCATTAATTAGAAAATGCTTAGTCATAAGGAGATATGTTTACCGTTTCTTAAAAATTTGTTTTCCCTTTTAATTTGCAGAATCTGACGTGCCAGCAGAACTCCAGGTGCTGAAAGGGCCTCTGCAGCAGCCGACCTTCCCTTTTGCAGTTGCAAACCAGCTCTTGCTGGTTTCTTTGCTGGAACACTTGAGCCATGTGCACGAGCCCAACCCACTTCGCTCAAGACAGGTGTTTAAATGTTAGTAAATTAGTCTTGCTAAATAAAACTTGTAAGACTGCTATGTTGTTTAATGCTGTGGATCTGAGAAGCAGCTGATATGTAAACATTTGAAATAAGCTTTAGTGGTTTGTTTTGTAAATTTATATTTTCCTTTGGGTAATTCCATATGAACATCATTGCTGGGTTCTCCCAAAAGATTGATCACCATAAAATTGTGTGTATTTAAATAAATTAAAGGTAGGTTGTTTTTTTTTTTTTTCTCTTTTTAGGGCCACACCCATGGCATATGGAGCCTCCTAGGCTAGGGGTCTAACCGGAGCTGTAGCCGCCGGCCTACACCACAGCCATGGCAATGCAGAATCTGAGCCGCATCTTCGACCTGCACCACAGCTCCTGGCAACGCCAGATCCTCAATCCACTGAGCGAGGCCAGGGATTGAACCTGTGTCCTCTTGGATCTTAGTCAGGTTTGTTAACTGCCGAGCCTCGATGGGAACTCCAAAAGGTACTTATTTTTTACTTATAAGGTGATAATTCATATAATTTTTGAAAATCTGTTATGCTTTAGTTAGTGAGCGGGTAAATGAAAATCACAGTTATATATTTTCAACCTGTTATTGACCAGAGCCCAGAAACAGTTGTGTTTTGTGTTCTTTAATAGAGAACTGTTTTTTTTTTTTGGTCTTTTTGCCTCTTCTAGAGCTGCTCCCGAGGCATATGGAGGTTCCCAGGCGAGGGGTCTAACTGGAGCTGCAGCTGCCGGCCTACCCCACAGCCACAGCAACGCCAGATCCAAGCCACATCTGCCACCTACACCACAGCTCACGGCAATGCTGCAATCCTTAACCCACTGAGCAAGGCCAGGGATCGAACCCGCAGCCTCATGGTTCCTAGTCGGCTTCGTTAACCACTGTCCCATGACGGGAACTCCTAGAAAACTTTTCCTCTAGACACAGAATACGTCTGACACCAGATGTGTAGGGTTTTCCTCCCACACTGACCAAGTCTCCGCCGCCAGCTGCGTGTCTCACACGAGTCACCGGGTCTCCCTGGAGTGAGAGTGGAGCCCGCAGGCTAAGAGCCCAGTCCCTCAGGACTGCCCTCCTTTGGGATGCTCGTCGCAAGGAGTAGGTCCCCAGGTTCTCAGGTCACCCGCACTTGTGTCTGACTTGGCCCCAGTTGGGGGTTGCCTTTGCCCCCCTCTCTCTGATGCTTTGCTCCGTCAGCTCATAGTGCTCAGGGACATGCACCTGTGCTTTCCCGTTTATCAGAATAAAGGATACGCTGAAGGGTACTGAGGAGGAGCCAGACGGAGAGGGGTGTCCATGGAGGACCGGAGGGTCCAGAGTGCTGGACCTTCTGTGCCCATAGGGCTCAGGGTCACCTACCTCCTGGCAGGCGGATGTGTTCACTGACCCTGTGCTTGAGAGGTTTTCATGGCAAGCCCCGTCCCGATTATTAACTTAGTCTCCACTCCTTCTCCCCTTCCTGGAGGATGGGGGTGGGGTGGGGAGGAAAGTTCTAAGCTTATAATCATGACTTGGTCTTTGGGGTGACCAGCTCTCACGTCCTCAAGAGGTCTAGGGCACTGCTGCCACCAGTCATGTCATTAGCATATAAAAGACTCATCACTGGGGAGTCCAAGGCTCTCCGAAGCTCTAATGTCACGAATTGAAGTCAGAGACCAGATATTAAAACCAAAGATGCTCCCAGCCTCCCTGTTGCTTAGGAAATTAATTATACGAGTTTTGTAACCACGTGGAGCTGTGTGCCGGGACCCTCAAAGACCAAATCTCGCACAGTTGTTGAAAATGTTTGTTTTCATTCCTGCCCTGGGTCACTTGAGCACAGAAATGAGCAGTGTTACAGTTCATGGCATTTCTTTATTATTATTATTATTATTATTATTTAGTCTTTTGTCTTTTTATGGCCACATCCACGGCATAGGGAGGTTCCCAAGCTAGGGGTCGAATCAGAACTGTAGCTGCCAGCCTGCACCACAACCATAGCCACAGCCGCACCAAATCCGAGCTGCATCTGCGACCTACACCACAGCTCACGACAGTGCCGGATCCTTAGCCCACTGATTGAGGCCAGGGATTGAACCTGCAACCTCATGGATCCTAGTCGGATTCGTTTCTGCTGCGCCACGACAAGAACTCCAGATCGTGGCATTTTTGGTTCAGCTCATTGCCTGAGGCCTCGAATAAGCCCAACCACAGATTTCAAGGGTCTTTTCAATCAAAAGTCTTTCCAAGTCTTGTTAACATCAGGTATCTAAATTTATCAGTACTTTTACGTGACCTTAGAATGTTTTATTTTTAGTTAAAGGTAATTAACATTTTGATAAGCTTCATGGGACAAGAAAAGTGGTTAAAATATGATTGGTCCAGTGTGCCCTTATTTTTTTGAATATGTGCTTGGGGAGCTGGGTTGTACATAAGGGGGTGTCCTGTAGGTTCCAATGCATTGGTTCCTGGGGATGCTGTATTGGGCTTACTGTATAGAGAAGCAGATTATAACGATTTTAATATAATAATCTTGTTTCTGATGAAAGCAAGTCTATAAAACTTGCTGATTTTAATTTTTTTTTTTCGTCTTTTTAGGGTCACACCTGTGGCATATGGAGGTTCCCAGGCTAGTGGTCCAACTGGAGCTAGAGCCGCTGGCCTACGCCACAGCCACAGCAATGTGGGATCTGAGCTGCGTCTGACCTACACCACAGCTCATGCAACTCTGGATCCTTAACCCACTGAATAAGGCCAGGGATCGAACCCGTGTCCTCATGGATACTAGTCGGGTTCCTTAACCACTGAGCCACAGTGGGCATCTGTATTCTTAACTGACTAAAAACTAAGTGCTTCTGTAGAGGCTTCTTTTTCTGAGCAGCTTGGCCTTGTGGCTTCAGATTTGACTTCTCCCTGGTGTTAGGTCTGTACACACACCTCATATGTGCCCTTTGTGTGTTGGTTACAGATATTCCATAATTGAGAACAACAATTCATACTTGCTTTTGTTGTAAGTTCTCATCATTTGTTTCCACTCCTGCCTTTTAAATTTTTATTTATTTGTATCCCCCCCTTTTTTCCCTCCTTCCTTTTTAAAAGACAGAGGTTAGTGCTTTACTGACAGACCAAGCATGGTAAACAAGTGACTGTGGAATCAGAGCATCAGATAAGAAATGATAGTTGAGCTGCTGATCAGTGATTGTACCAATCATTTTGCTTCTTTTAGAGAATCAGCCCCCAAGGTGTAATGTGTATTTAAACACAACTTTCTGGAGTTCCCATCATGGCGCAGTGGTTAACGAATCCGACTAGGAACCATGAGGTTTTGATGTTCGATCCCTGGCCTTGCACAGTGGGTTAAGGATCCAGCGTTGCTGTGAGCTGTGGTGTAGGTCGCAGACATGGCTCAGATCCCTGGTTGCTGTGGCTCTGGCGTAGGCCGGTGGCTACAGCTCTGATTTGACCCCTAGCCTGGGAACCTTCATGTACTGCGGGTGCAGCCCTAGAAAAGGCAAAAAGACAAAACAAACAAAAAAAACCCCAACTTTTTTCTTACAGAGGTTTTTTTCTTGCAGAGGCTGTTGTAACTCTTTTTTTCTGTGTGTTTTGAAAATTGCTGTTTTATTGATGGCCTTTCTGGTAATCGTTTTCCCTATTCTTTTCGTAGTACTTTGTCAGACCTTTATCAAAATGGGGCTGCTGTCGTCCTTCACTTGTAGTGATGAGTTTAGCTCATTGCGGCTACATCACAACAGAGCTATTACGCACTTAATGAGGTCAGCCAGGGAGAGAGTCCGTCAGGTAAGCAATGAAAAATGTACCTTGTGTGTGATAAAAATATCCTAACTTCAAATGAACTGTATTTTTAAGCGTTATGAAATCCTCATTATAACAGAGATTTAATGTTAAGTTTAATAGGTTTATTCAACAAATATTTACTGAATGCCCACTCTGTGTTAGGCTGTCTTATAGAAGCTGGGGTTCATGCAGTGGACAAAATAAAAGCCCCCATCCTCAGGGAGCTTATATTTTGGTGAGGGGGTATGTGGACAATGGAAAAATAAAAATAAATGGAGTGGTAGATGGTGCTAAGGGTCAAGGGGAGACATAAAGCAGGGAAGGGCTTAGAAAACGTTGGGCGGGGCTGTGTGAGTTACACGAAGCATAGCCGGGGAGGGCCTTGGTGAGACCAGTGTCAGGAGGTGCAGTTGAGGGTCTGAGCCGGGCAGAGGGAAAGCATTCAGGCAGAGGAGCAGCAGTCGCTGAGGTAGCTGTGTGCCCACGTTGGCGAAGCTGACAGGCAGCCATGTGGCTGGCGTAGGGTAAGCCCGGTAGGGGTGAGGCCAGGGAGGGGAACACGTGGAGCCAGATCTTGAGGCTGTTTTAATGTTTTTGGTTTTTATCAGGAAAGTGAAAAGTGTTGCAGGATTCTGAGTGGGCCGGGGTGGGGGTGGGGTGACATAATCTGACTTAGATTTTATTTATTTATTTTTTTTGTCTTTTTGCCATTTCTTGGGCTGCTCCCACAGCATATGGAAGTTCCCAGGCTGGGGGTTGAATCGGAGCTGTAGCCACTGGCCTATACCACAGCCATAGCAACGCGGGATCTGAGCTTCGTCTGCAACCACAGCTCACGGCAATGCGGATCGTTAACCCGCTGAGCAAAGGCAGGGATCGAACCTGCAACCTCATGGTTCCTAGTCGGATTTGTTAACCACTGAGCCACGACGGGAACTCTGAATCTGACTTAGATTTTAGTGGGATCTCCCCAGCTGCTGTGTTGAGACTTCAGTGAGTGGGGTGAGGGCAGAAGCAGGGGCAGACGTAAGGTGCTGGGGGCCTGGGTGGGTGGGAGCAGGGGAGATGTGAGCAGTGGTTAGTTTCTGTATTTATGTGACAGTAAAGCCAGTGTTATTTGCTGATGGCGCTCCTTGGTAAATCTCAATTTTGTCCTTGGATCTAAGAATAGAGCTTTTTCACTAGTGATCTTTTAGTTAAAAGAGAAATTTGTTCAATTGCAGGCTTTTAAGTAATATTGAAAAAGGCATCAAGTGGGTTTTTTTTTTTTTTAAAAGAATGTATGCATGTATGTGTGACTGGGTCACCTTGCTGTACAGTAGAAAATTGACAGAATACTGTAAACCAGCTATAATGGAAAAAAATGAAAATCATTACAAAAAATTGGTTTCAACATTTGGGACTATTAATATAATACTGAGTTTTGATAGACTCCTAATTCCATGACATTTTCAAAATGCTTTTTAAAAATAACTTTGTGATTTTAGGGTCCTTGTGAGGATAATTCTCATATCCAGAAGACCAGGTATGTGTTGAATACTTTTTTGACTATGCAAGGAGTAAACTGTCCAAAAGAAATCAGGGTTAAGAATTAATCTCGCAGGAGTTCACGTCGTGGCTCAGTGGTTAACGAACCCAATTAGTATCCGTGAGGACGTGGGTTCGATCCCTGGTCTTGGTCAGTGGGTTAAGGATCCAGCGTTGCCGTGAGCTGCGGTGTAGGTCGCAGATGTGGCTCAGATCCCCTGTTGCTGTGGCTGTGGTGTAGGCTGGCAGCTCTAGCTCCTATTTAACCCCCGGCTTGGGAACCTCGATATGCCACAGGTGCAGCCCTAAAAAGACAAAAGACAGAAAAAAAACCAAGAATGAATCCTGAATTAATCAGAAATTAGTATTGGGATTAAAAAAATAATGTAGCTAGGCTATTTTATGAAAATTTAAAAACTTTTTTTTTTTTTTTTTTGTCTTTTTCTAGGGCTGTACCTGTGGCATATGAAGGTTCCCAGGCTAGGGGTCCAATCGGAGCTACAGCTGCCGGCCTACACCACAGCCACGGCAACGCCAGATCCTTAACCCACTGAGCGAGGCCAGGGATTGAACCCACGTCCTCATGGGTACTAGTTGGATTCCTTTCTGCCGCGCCACGACGGGAACTCCATGAAAATTAAAAACTTTTGTGAGATTTACAGTACTTCTCATTCTCTCGTCTTTGACCCCGCTCCCCCACTTCTGCGTGGATTCTCTAAGGCCCCTTATTCAGAGCACTGACATCCAGTCTCTGTCGGGGAATCGCACTGAATTTCGGCTGTGTGTAGGAAATGCTAGTTTACAGTCTGTAACTGGAGTTCCCATTGCGGCTCCGTGGATTAAGAACCCAACTAGTATCCATGAGGATGCAGGTTCGATCCCTGGTCTCGATCAGTGGGTTAGGGGATACGGCATTGCTGTGAGCTGTGGGGCAGGTCAAAGACGAGGATCAGGTCTGGCATTGCTGTGGCTGTGCTGTGGGCTGGCAGTTGTAGCTCCACTTCGACCCTTAGCCTGGGAACCTCCATATGCTTCCCCTGCGGGTCCCCCCCCCAATCCGTAACTGGTGGGATCATTAAGAAATTTAACTAGAGTTTATCACTGAGCTCAGCTAATCAACTGCTGCCTTAGTCATCCTTAGCATCCCTGCTTTAAAATAATACCTTGTAATTGGAATACTAATTCCAGGTAAAATGCTTAAAATTAGATGAATGAACCCCTTGCTGTCCTTATTACATTATCCATATGCTTATTCTCAGATGTTTTCTTCGTAGAGAATGGAAATTTTCATTTTATCTTAGCCTTTCCAAATTATCACAGTTTGGTGATCCACGAGGTTTGCCAGATGGACGAATAGAGTGACCACAACATGTCTTGGGATGTTTTGGTTCTCCTGTGTTTTGGTAGTGACTGATTGTTTGTATTTAACTTTCAGATCAAGGGAAGTAAGCTTTGAAGCACAAACTTCCCGCTACTTAAATGAATTTGAAGAACTTGCCACCTTAGGAAAAGGTGGATATGGCAGAGTATACAAGGTGATTCTCCATGTATCCGCTTTGACCTTCTACTCTTAACAGGTGTTTTTGGAGAAGTTGTTTTCTTTATTATTGTTTAAAATGCTTAAAGGAAAATTCCTAGAAATCACGTAAATTTACTTCTTCTTAAGGTTGTCATTTATAGGGAAGTGGGCTGGATTTAATTTGTCCCTAATTGATTTAGGTGGATTCTGGAAACTTTTGAGTTTTGTCCTAGTTTTTTTTTTTTTTTTTTTTTTCGTCTATGTCTGGGCACATGCAAGTTCCCAGGCCATGGATTGAACGTATGCCACAGCAGTGACAATGATGAGTCCTTAACCCACTGGGCTACCAGGGAACTCCTATAGTTAAATTTTATTTATTTATTTTTTTAAATGTATTACTGAAGGGAGTTCCTGCTGTGGTTCTGTGGGTTCATGATCTGGCTTATCTCTGTGGCCTTCCTGGTTTGATCCCTGGCTCGGTGCAGTGGGTTAAGGATCTCATATTGCTGCAGCTGGAGTGTAGGTCACAGGTGCAGCTTGGCTTTGATCCCTGGGTTGGGAACTTCCATATGCCTTGAGTGTGGCTGAAAAAGGAAAAAGAAATATATTCCTGAACAAAGTTTTACTGCTTTGTTTTGCACAGAGTCTTTTGGCTCACATTCTCATTCTTGAGACCTATAGCTTCCAGGAGCTGGACTCCCAGTGCAGTTTGAAAAACTTTTAGTCCATGGAGTTCCCGTCGTGGCGCAGTGGTTAACGAATCCGACTAGGAACCATGAGGTTGCGGGTTCGATCCCTGCCCTTGCTCAGTGGGTTAACGATCCGGCGTTGCCGTGAGCTGTGGTGTAGGTTGCAGACGCGGCTCGGATCCAGCGTTGCTGTGGCTCTGGCGTAGGCCGGTGGCTACAGCTCCGATTCAACCCCTAGCCTGGGAACCTCCACATGCCGCGGGAGTGGCCCAAGAAATAGCAACAACAGCAACAAAAAAGACAAAAGACAAAAAAAAAAAACAAAAACTTTTAGTCCAGCTGACTCTCCTGAAGATAGGAAAGAGGACGCATGTGTTTAGCTTACTTTTTTATCACTTTGGCCAGTTTGGATTATCTAATCTCAGGTTAATAGAACTTTCATTCATTTGTAATTTAATGGCACAGTATACCTTGTTTTTTCTGTTTTTTAGGTCAGGAATAAATTAGATGGTCAATACTATGCAATTAAAAAAATCCTGATAAAGGGGGCAACTAAAACAGATTGCATGAAGGTATGATTTTCAAAATTTATTTATTTTGAATCATTGAATATTTAGGTCCTTTTGAAAGAGATATGTCTGTGTGTGTGTGAGTTGGCAGGTCCCAGGTAGTATGGATTGCAGTTTACTAAGAACGGGTTACAGTAAAGTAAACATCAAGTCCAAATTTTTTTTTGACATAATGTTTTTGTAAACACTGCAGACTAACCACATTTCAGGGTTATTGCTGGGGAAGTTAATTTTTCAAGTAAACTCTTCATGCACAGTACATAACAAGCTTGTTATGAAAAACACAGGCACTCAGGTCGGGTCCCAGGCTCCTCCCTGACATGCTTCATGGTCCGGGGCCTCTGAGCCACTTCTGTCTTCCGACCTTGAAATTGCAGTCACGAGAATGGTTTTATTTGTCTTGGAGGTCTTGACTGACGTGTCGGAATCCAGTGGGCGAATGATTACATAGGAGCTGTGACAAGTGTCAAGTATTTACTGGAACAGTTGCCTTTGTTTCTTGTAAAAATATTCCCCCCCCCTTTAATATAGTTTAGATCTCTTTTAGAGAGAAGACAAGTGGTATTTGATACCACGAACATGTAACACATTTGTCAGGAAAAGCCAGCTCTAAGTCCATTTCTTTTTTAGGTGCTACGGGAAGTTAAGGTGCTGGCTGGTCTCCAGCATCCTAATATTGTGGGCTATCACA
Source organism: Sus scrofa (assembly GCF_054392235.1). NCBI lineage: Eukaryota > Metazoa > Chordata > Mammalia > Artiodactyla > Suidae > Sus > Sus scrofa. The sequence continues at coordinate 5,022,542 of NC_139385.1, forward strand.
CTGCCTGGATAGAACATGTGCACGTGGCCCAGAGGCAAGGTGAGTGGTTTTATTTATTTATGTTTTTTTATGACCGCACCTGCGGCATCTGGAAGTTCCCAGGCTAGGGGTCGAATCGGAGCTACAGCTGCGGGCCTACGTCACAGCCACAGCAATGCTGTGTCTCCGACCCACACCACAGCTGATGGCAGCACCGCAGCCTTAACCCACTGAGCAAGGCCAGGGATAGACCTCACATCGTCATGGATACTGTCAGGTTCATTACCACCGAGCCACAGTGGGAACTCCCAAGGAGAGTGGATTAAGTTGAAGCGGTGGCAGATTTTGACCTGTGGGCCACATCCGGCCTGCCTCTGTTTTTTGTACATCCTGCAAACTGAGGATGTTTTTTGTACATTTGTAAAGAGTTAAAAGAAGAATTATTTTGCATAGATTGTATGAAATTCAAATTTCAGTGTCAGTAAGTAACGTTTGCTAGAACATAGGCTCATTCATTTGTGTTACCTGCAGCTGCTGGTGCACGTCAGCAGCGGGGTTGAGTAATGGCAGCGGAGTCCCCTAGGTCCCGCAAAACCTGAAATATTTGTTGTCGGGTCCTGTACAGAAAGTTTGCTGCGCCCCCATGTAGTTGAACAGCTCTGTTTTTATCACTACTAAAATCTGCCAGTCATTTGAATAAGCTCGTTGCATTGCCGGAAGGTCGTGACATTTTTAAATACATGTGTAGGCTCCTTTGGTGTTATTGATCTATTTTAGCTCTGCCTTTGACCGTAACCTAGAAAACTGGGGGGGTTGAAGATTTTCTTTTGTTTCTGTTCAGCAGATAGAATTTCTGTTCAGTTGCCATCTCTGAAAGTGATCGACCAGGACAACCACAGGTATGCGGGCCGGGGTGTCCCTTTTACACACCGGACGTCACGTCCTGTCCCCTGCATCGGATTGCCTTTGCCTTTTGCTCCTAGGAGCTCAGAAGTGTTTTCAGACTTTCTTTTCCTTATTTTCACTACAAAATGTTGAATTACTTTCTCTTCTCAGATACCTATTTCCCGTCAGTAATTTTTTTTTCTCTTTTTTGGCCATCCCACGGCATAGTTTCCAGGCCAGGAATCAGACCTGAGCTGCAGTTGTGACCCTATGCTGCCGCTGTGGCAACACCAGCTCCTTAAACTACTGCGCCGGGCTGGGGATCGAACCTGTGTCCCAGCTGATCCCATTGCGCCACAGCGGGAACTCTTCCTACGAGTATTTTTAAGTAAATGTTCCACTTAGACACCTTGGCTGTTTTTTTTTTTTTTTTTTTTTTTTTTTCGTGAGTTTACTAGTAAGATGCACATGGGCTTGAAGGAACAGTCGAGGTACTCAATGTTTTTTTTTTTTTCACATTGATTTTTATCTTTACGGCTTTTTCTTCTCTCCAGAGATGGATATGATGTTAAAAGTGATGAAAGTAACAGCTCATCTATTGTCTTTGCCGAATTCACCCCGGAGGAAGAAAAATCCTTCGTTGAATCGGGTGTGGACAGTGACAAGAACAGAGTGGTGGCCTGCACCGCCGGTTTAGTCCCGAGAAATGCCAGTGAATTTGAATCGTCCCTTGATTGCCAAGAAAAAGGCTTGTCTGATGGGTCTTCCACTTCGATCGGTGGCCCTCACCTGCCACTTCAGCATCATTCCAACCTGGAAGAGAATTTCACCTCCACCGAGGAATCTTCGGAAGAACACTTAGACTTGCTGGGGCACACAGAGGTAGATGGCTTTCGCAGAACCTGCCGATTTGCTCTTTTCCCGTGATGACGGTGTGCGGGCTGTGATCAGATACGGCCGCCCCCCGTCCTCTCTCTCTCCGCTAGCTCGTCTGCCTCCTGGGCGGTCTCTTCTCTCCGAGTTTCCTCCTGACATCTGGTCCCCGTATTTGGTCTTCCCTCCTGTCCTCCTTTCCCTGCTCACTCTTTTCTGACCTCTCTGATGGGCCTTTTCTTCCTCTAGACGTTTCATATACGTTCCTGCAGGTTCTATAAAACATGCATCATGCTATAAAAGTGTATTTCTGCAGAAGGGCTTTCTGTATGTTAGCACATGGCTTTAGGAGCGCATCCTAGGGGGATCGCCAGGTCAGCTTCCAGGATACTGAGTACCCTAACTAGGGTTACACCGATGTGCCGGTGAGGCTCCCACGTACCCTCGCCGTTCCTGAATATTAGAGGTAAAACAGCGCGGGCCTTAGCAGGCTCTACACAGAATCTGTCATGTTGGGGTCACAGAACGTCTGTATACTCACACGCAGAGGTAATTGTGGCTGTTTGGGAGTCTGTGGCTCTGTGTGTGTGTGTGTGTTTAATGATTTTTATTTTTTTGCATCATCGTTGGTTTTGTGTATGTGCTTTTTATGAAACACAAAACTCTGAGCGGGTTCCTCTGAGTATAAAGGAATTGAATTTGAGGGACCTTTCATCGGCATTGTTCCATTGCTCTAATACATTTGGACATTTTTCCTGCATGGGCTACAGTGCGCTTAACTTTACTGACTTTTTTCTTGAACTAGTTATTAGTTACGTGCAGCGTGAAGCCAGACAAAGTGTGGATTTACTCTGGGGTCTCCTCAGTAGTAGAGTACCGTATGGCCAGTCCGAGGCTGTGTCTTAGCTTTGAAAACTGTTTATTTTGAGTGCAGTCTAAACAGTTTTGGGCCCACAGCCTCTTGTCATGTTCAGGAGCCTCTTCTGGTTTTTTTTTTTTTTTTTTGTCTTTTTGCCTTTTGCCTTTTCCCGCGGCATATGGAGATTCCCAGGCTAGGGGTCGAATCGGAGCCGTAGCCACCAGCCTATGCCAGAGCCACAGCAACTCAGGATCCGAGCTGCGTCTGCAACCTACACCACAGCTCACGGCAACGCTGGCTCCTTAACCCACTGAGCAAGGCCAGGGATTGAACGCGCAACCTCATAGTTCCTAGTCGGGTTCGTTAACCACTGCGCCACGACGGGAACTCCAGGAGCCTCTTCTGTTTGAAGCCTGCCCGACTGCAGCCATCCTGCCTCTGCCCACTCAGGTCACGATGCCCCGGTTTAAGCATTGCTTTACTCCTCCACCTCCTCTTTGCTAGCCTTTGGGCTTCTTGGGCAGGCTGGGGCCTGTGCTCTCTGCCGCAGGGCTCAGCCGAGTGCTTGGCCCAGAGTAGTTAGTAATAGTAAGCAAGGGAGCTTTTGTCCACTGAGTCACGTGGGCGAATCGGGACCGACGGGAGCTGCGGTGTGTCGCCCCCTAGGTGCAGTACCGCCTGATGCTGCACATCCAGATGCAGCTGTGCGAGCTCTCGCTGTGGGACTGGATCGCGGACAGGAACCAGCGGGGCCGGGAGAACGTGGACGAGTCCGCCTGTGAGTATCGCGGGGCTTCAGCGGCTGGGCTGGGGAATACAGACAGGGCAGAGGGGCCCCCTTCTGCCTCCAGTTGCTTTCGGTTGGGGAAAAAAATCACCTTTTTAAAACCCCCAAAACAGTTATGCTTATTTCAACATTTTAAAAAACAAATAGGTATTTGGAAGTTCATATTCTTCTCTGTGGTATATATATATATATAGTTTGTTTATGTAATCAGTATATGGTAGAATTTAGGGTCATAATTTTGGGTAGAAAAGATCTTTTAAAAAATTTAAGGAAGAATTTATTAAGTTTTTTTTTTTTTAACCTGAAACTGTACTTTTACCAAAAAAAAAGTGCTTTTTTTTTTTTTTTTTTGGCTTTTTGCCATTTTTTGGGCTGCTCCCACGGCATATGGAGGTTCCCAGGCTAGGGGTCAAATTGGTGCTGTAGCCATCGGCCTACGCCAGAGCCACAGCAACGCAGGATCTGAGCTGCATCTGCAACCTACACCACAGCTCATGGCAATGCCAGATCTCTAACCCACTGAGAAAGGCCAGGGATTGAACCCGCAACCTCATGGTTCTCAGTCTGATTTGTTAACCACTGAGCCACGACAGGAACTCCAAAAAAACAAGAAAAGCCTTTAAAGAAACTCTTGGGAATTTCTATTGTGGCCCAGCAGAAACAAATCTCTGTTTATTTGTGTATTTTTCATTTTTTCAAGTTTTATTGAAGTATAGTTGATTTACAATGAAATATTTTTAAATTAAGGTATGTACTTGTTTTTTAGACTAGTGCTATTGCATACTAAATACTAAATAGACTGCAGTACAGTGTAACAGAACTTTTACATGCACTGGGAAACCAAAAGCCTTTAAAAAAACCTCTTAGGAGTTTCCATTGTGGCCCAGCAGAAATGAATCTGACTAGGATCCATGAGGACACAGGTTTAATCCCTGGCCTTGCTCAGTGGGTTAAGGATCTGGCGTTGCTGTGAGCTGTGATGTAGATTGCAGACACTGCTTGGATCCGGTGTTGCTGTGGCGTAGGCCGGCAGCTACAGCTCCGATTCGACCCCTAGCCTGGGAACCTCCGTATGCCACGGGAGTGGCCCTAGAAAAAAAGGCAAAAAGACAAAAATAAATAAATAAATAAATAAAATAAAATATAACTTTACCCTGGACGAAAGCTGACAACCCCCCCCCCCCCAGCTAGTGAGCAGGGCCACTGTCCTCGGTGATCCCTCTTGCTGCCAGTACGGGCCCTTGATAGGAGGCGGTGAGAAGGGCATGCTGTCTCTGTGGCCCTCCTCCCCAAAAGCCATAACCCCACGTCTAACGCTGAGAAGAACACCAGGCAAATCCCAGTCAAGGGACGTTCTGCAAAACACCTGACCAGTACTTCTCAAAACTGTCAAGGGCCTCACATACAGGAACAGTCTGAGAAACTGTCCCAGACCAGAGGGACCTCAAGAGGCCTGACAACTAAATGTAATGTGGTGACCTGGATGGAAGCCTGGAGCAGAAAGAGGACATTAGGTAAAAACGAGGGTCAAGTCTGAGTAACCTGTTGACCTGGAGCAGGGTTGGTGCCTTGCTTTGGACAGAGGTGCTGTGCTGATGTGAGCGGCTGATGACAGGGAAGCTGGGTGTGGATACGGCTGCTACCTTCATCCTTAACCCACTGAGCGAGGCCAGGGATGGAACCCGAGTCCTCATGGATACTAGTCAGATTGTTTCCGCTGTGCCACTAAAGGAACGCCTAAAAAAAAAAAGTTTTTCTTTTTTATGTAATTCAGCTTGCTTGGCTTGAGAATGCCAGGATTTTTTTCTTCATCAGTTTTTGTTTCAGTCTTACAGAACCTCTCTACCCTCTAAACGCCTATATTATGTCATAATATTAATAGTTAATCGATGCATTTACTTGTCCCCCCTTGTACTTCCCTTGTCAGTCATTTCTGGAAAATGCAGCCTCCCCATCTCCCAGGTGATGGGGGCTCACCCCTCGGCCTGACGCCGTTCCTGTTATTTGTAATAGTGTCTTTAATCCACAGTGGGCCAGGACACCGGATTTATTGGCATTTCCCCTCAGGATGTCAGGGGTTGAAGGGGACACAGACGTAGTTTAACGTGGACACCTACCTGGTGTCTGAGAATGGTTTTCGAAGCAGTGAAGTTAATATAGGGGCTCTCGGTGACATGAGAGGCCCTCTCTTTCGGGTAACGTGAAGTCCATCAACTGTTGGGAGCTAGTTCTTGACGTCATCTTTGTTAGCTGAGGCGCTCTCCCTGCCAATTTCTAGGTTTGAAACCATTTTGGACAGTTGACAGTGTTGGAAATCTGAATGAGGAGTTCCCGTCGTGGCGCAGTGGTTAACAAATCCAACTAGGAACCATGAGGTTTCGGGTTCGATCCCTGGCCTTGTTCAGTGGGTTAAGGATCCGGTGTTGCCGTGAGCTGTGGTGTAGCTCGCAGATGTGGCTCGGATCTGGCGTTGCTGTGGCTCTGGCGTAGGCCGGCGGCTACAGCTCCGATTCGACCCCTAGCCTGGGAACCTCCATATGCCGTGGGAGCGGCCCAAGAAATGGCAAAAAGACAAAAAAAAAAAAATCTGAATGTGATACAGGTGTCAGATGTTAGTGTATTTATGGCATTCATTACATTTTGGTGTTAATGAGTGAAAAATGGTTAGAGGAATAAATTTTTTTTTTTTTTTTTAACTTCAAGGTCCTTATGTTATGGCCAGTGTTGCAACAAAAATTTTTCAAGAATTGGTGGAAGGTGTGTTTTACATACACAACATGGGAATTGTACATAGAGATCTAAAGGTGAGTGGGGGAGATTAAATCATTCACAGCTGCTTATCAGGGATGACTTGGTAGTGGTTCATTGATTTAAATGAGATTATGGGGAGCTCCCTGGTGGTCAAGGTGTTAGGATTTGGTGCTTTCACCACTGAGGCCCAGGTTCAGTCCCTGGTTTGGGAACTGAGATCCCACATCAAGTTGCTGCCTATCGTTGCCAAAAATTAAAAAATAACAAACAAGTGAGGTTGTCTACTCTAGTTCATTTACGTCAGAGGTTATCATTACTTTTATATTATATAAATCACTGGGAGTTCCCTGGTGGCTCAGTGGGTTAAGGATCTGGCAGTGTCACTGTTGTGGCACCCATTCAATCCCTGGTCGCGGGACTTCCACATGCTACAGATATAGCAAAAAAAAAACAAACAAACAAACCCAAACGAAAAAGAATATTTAGGAAGAAACGTGCAAATAATTTTATTTTTTTGAAATAGGTTTAAGAACCAGTAGTTTGTACATTTGGGACGTATTAGGTGCGATGGGTTCGGTATTTTATGGGTCCACGTCTAGCCAGAAGGTGCGACTTGAGTTACTGAAATTCCGTGGCCGCGTGAACGTCTGTGATCTTATTTCAAGAGGTGCGCCAAGTCATGATAACCATATACAGAATTCCAGATCTTCAGCGGGAGAAGCTGCTTCAAGCGCTGTTTGTTTTTCTCCCCGTAGAGGTTTCTGATGTTTCTCTTGCAGATGTCCTCTAGGGATAAGGGTTTTTGGGATAACTTTATTAGGGTTTCCCTTAGGAGCTGGAATTCTGGGAGCATGATGCCTGCAGGTAGAATTCTTTGGCGGTTGGTCAGTCGCAGAGGGTAGGAGCGGTACAGTAACGTGGCGAGAAGTGCCGTGTCTCTGATGTTGGAGCTGCGCTGAAGGTACTTGTATATCGGAGACTCCCCATTTCTTGTCAGTATGTTAACACTGGCTTCGAATTCCAGCAAGAGATTGATTATTGCCTCTCTGCCTCCAAAACATGCCTCGTGGATCGCGGTTCGGCCCTCGTGGTCCTGGGCGTTCACCTTGGCTCCGTGCACGAGCAGCAGCCGGATGCAGCTCACGCCCGCGGCCAGCAGCCGGCCGGCCTTGCTGGACGCGGTGCGCACCGCCAGCTTCAGGGCCGTGTTCCCCGTGGAGGAGACGGCGCAGTTGACGTTGGCCCCGCAGGCGATCAGCGTCTCCATCGTCTCCTTGTTCAGGGTGTCCGCAGCCATGTGCAGGGGTGTCATGCTGGACCCGTTGGTAGCGTTGACCTGGGCGCCGTTTTGGGCCAGGATGGAGAGAGCCGGGTGGGTCCCGCACGTGATGGCCAGGTGGAGCGGGGAGTGCCTGTTGCTGTTGTCCACGCGTGCGTTCACCTGAGCCCCGTGTGCGCACAGGATGCGGAGGCACAGGACAGCGTTATTCTGGATGTCGGTCAGGATCCTTTGGATTCTGTTCCCCGGCTTTGTCCACGTGGCGGACGTGATGGGCCAGTGCAGCAGCAGCAGGTGCAGTGTGGTCAGGCCTCGTGTGTCCCTGCAAGAGGCAGCCATCTCGAATTACACTCAGCTCACAGGGCGGATGGCTCACAGAGCGCTAACGCTCCGTTTAGCTAAGGTACCCTCCCCTCGCCCCCAGTTGCCCTGAGGAAGCATTTGTGAATTTATGATGGTGTTTCATTTCTTGGGGTTTCCCTCCTTTGGGGGACAGGGTGGTATGTATCACAGCATGGAGGGGCCCAGTTGGTGTCTCCCGCCGGGACGGCGGCCTCTTCAAGGCTGTCTCTCAGTTGTGTCTGTGTCCCCCCCGCCACTCACACGGCTGTGCTGAGTTAGCAGCCGTTCAGTAGACGTGTGGTCCGGGATCCCGTGGACGTGAGCCTCGAAGGGCCGGCGGGCCCGCCGACTCAGTTCCTGGTGGCCCCGCGCCTGCTCCTGCCTGACAGTTCCCTTCGTGGGTGTGGATGACAGGGGCTGGATCTGGGGTTAGCGAGGCCACTCTCTCAGTCCCCCTTCCAGCCCAGGTGGAATGGGTGTCTACAACTGGGCCCTCGTTTCCTGTGCTGAAATCTACCAGGATTGCCTCCCAATTCCTTGACTTTGGCAGAGAAGAGGGAGAGGTTATTATGAGCATCTAACTGCTCCACTGGAATTAGAAGATGACTCTCCGTTCGCATGTGTTTCTTTAGCGTAAGGCTCTGTGCCAGGCGTCCGGTGAAACAGCAGGGAGTCCCCAGCCTGCAGAGCGCACAGTGCAGTGTGGATGCTTTAAACAGCCAGAGCCGGTGGGCACAGTTCTCAAGAGGCGTGTGCAGCCCTCAGCCAGGGCGCCTGCGGTTTGGAGAGTGGAAGCGGGTGGGCTCCTGGGGGAGGCAGGTGGTGGGCCAGTCACGGGGAGTGTGGGAGGGTCTGCAGATCTGGGGGCGGGGGGGGGGGAAAGGGGGCTCGTGGGGGAGGGGAGAGCGAGGCAGGTCAGGTGGGGGCTTCTGGCGGCCAGGCTCTGGGGCTTGGCTTTGTTCTACTCTGATTCTTCCAGTCACTCGGATGGCATTTGTTGGGCCCTTAGGAAGTGTCAGCCTTGGTTCGGGTGGAGAAGGGAGTTTGGGAAGCAGGAACTTCTTTCATTGAATCTTACCTTCTAGTGAAGGGTAGTAAACAAGAAAATCCATTGCCTATCTCCATTTTCTTATTTTTCATATCTCATTTAGGTTGTTAAACTCCCTGAGGGCTGTGACCAGGACTTTCTTTCTCTCTCTCTCTCTCTTTTTTTTTTTTTTGTCTTTTTTCAGGGCTGTACCTGCGGCACATGGAGGTTCCCAGGCTAGGGGTCAAATCAGAGCTGCAGCTGCTGACCTGCACTACAGCCACAACAACGCAGGATCCTAGCCGCGTCTGCCACCCACACCACAGCTCATGGCGACGCCAGATCCTTAACCCACTGAGCGAGGCCAGGGATTGAACCTGTGTCCTCTTCTGCTGAGCCACGACGGGAACTCCCAGGACTTAATTTTCTACTACCCCCTAGCTGAGCGCTTCATAATACTCTCAGTGCTTTAGGGGACTCACTGATTTGTGCTCTTGTGTTATTTCTGGTTTTTCGGAGGCTCTCATCTAGGCAGCAGAGAAATTAGTGTATTTAGAACATGAGCAGCCCGTGACCCCGGAGAAGGGATGAGCCCAGACGTGACCCGGAAAAGGAGTACCTGAGTCACGGCCGCCTGTCGCGTGAACAGCCTACCTTACTTCTGGGTCTGCGCCGTGTTCTAACAGACAGAGCAAACTCTGTGCCTTGCGGTGTTCGGCGGCCAGGTGGACGGGGATGACGGACTGCGTCTGCTTTGGGGGAAAAAAATCGAAATACATTACACGTAGCCCGGTGTAGTTAGAAATAATTGTTGCGTTAGCTTGCCATTTCAAAGGAAATAGTGCTATGTAGTAGCTCCCTCGTTCAGTATTTTCCTGGTACGTCGTGGAAACTCTGCTTTTCTTTTGTTCTGTTTTAAATGACCCTGAAACAGTCAATTTTATAAAATCTGGGTTTTACATAAATGCGCATTTACCAAAGTTGACTCTTTTTTTTTGGTCTTTTTGCCATTTTCTTGGGCCACTCCCTCGGCATATGGAGGTTCCCAGGCTAGGGGTCCAATCGGAGCTGTAGCCGCCAGCCTACGTCAGAGCCATAGCAACACGGGATCCTTAACCCACTGAACAAGGCCATGGATCGAACCCAAAACCTCTTCGTCCCTAGTCGTATTTCGTTAACCACTGAGCCACGACGGGAACTCCCCAGAGTTGACTCTCATGAAGAGCTCATTGTGTAAAATTAATGATAATTGCCATTAAGTCCGTTAGTACTTAAATTAACCCACATGGTCATTGACAAAGTAGGTTTTGTGTTTTTTAAGGCTTTGCCGAAGTCGTCGTATCAGTAGTAAAACCTGCATCTTCAGGGTTTCAGAGTTAATGCTGCTTCTGCCCTGTGCTCAGCTGAGCTGTTGATGAGAGTTCTTAAAATGTACAACTGGAGGCCTTCACAGCATGACTGCAAGGGAAGGGCAGAGGGTGACTTTTTGAAAAATTGTAAATTACGAAGGTAAATACTCATTGTACAAACATTTAGAAAAGGAAAACGTATACTTAAAAAAAAGGGACAAAAATCATTCTAGCCTGCAGACAGAACCAGCATCGGGGCGTCGGTGTTCTCCCAGCCAAGCGAGCCCTCGTCTCCGCTCCCATCAGTGCCCGCGTGACCCCTGGAAGGGGGCATCGCAGACTCAGAAGAGCCCGGCTCTGTGCTGGGGTGGCCTGTGCGGCCTCGGGCACGGCGCGGGCAGCCGGGAAGCGTGGCGGGTTCTCAGGAGTTAAGTGGCGTTCCTTCTGAAGCATCGCGTCTTTTTTTTTTTTCCCCTAAGTGACGGAGCAGGGACGGAGGCTACCTGGTTCGGAAGCAATCTGTAGCTGGCGGAGTCGGCCGGAAGGGTCATGGGCTGGTTGACGGGGTGGCTTCTCAGGAGAGCCTGGAGCGCGGCACGGTCCTCTCTCATGATGGCCTCGTAGAGCCGCGTGGGAAGAGCTGCCGACGGGCCCCCTTCCGGGGCCTGGGCCCGGGCAGCCGCCAGCTCCCTGCCGCCTCTCTTGGTTATGTTTCCCATGAGGGAAAGGTCGAGGGAGCACCCGGGAGTTCAGGGGAAACGTGCTGTGGAATTGGTCGCTTTCAGGCCCTTTATGATTCTTCCAGTTCAGTTCTAGAACTGCCCCAGAATCGTTGAGCCTCGTGTCTGTGAACGCGGTTCCTTTTTCTCGCAGGGCCAGGCTGTCTCCGGTGTCGTTTCCTCTGTCCTAGAGGACCCGATGGAAGCAGTTTTCAGGACTGTCTGCCCAGGGACAAAGCCATACCTAAATTACTCCTCTTCCACCTAAGGTTGTTTCTATTTTCCCTTCCCATTCAGTGACAGTTTGAAAAGTGGGCAGCTAGGGCAGCGAATCTGACTAGCATCCATGAGGGCGCAGGTTCGATCCCTAGCCTTGCCCCGTGGGTTAAGGATCCGGCGTGGCTGTGGCCGGTGCAGAGCTCTCTGAGTAGCGGTGCCTTTCCCCCCTGGTCTGGGAGTAGTTGCATCGCGAGATGTTTGGGGTCTGCAGTAGCTTAGAGAGAGTGAAGTGTGTACCTTCTCCCTTTAGAGTGTGACGTGGTTGTTCCCAGCCCTGCCTAACACATAAGCATCATCTGAGAGATGGGAAAAAATAGCATTTTTTCCATTAACAAAGAAAAAAAAAAAAATCAGAGTCTTTGACTCTTTGAGAGGATAGCAGCTTTTAAAAGCTCCATGGGTGATTCTCAGGTCAGGTCAGGGCTGAGACGTACTTGTGTTCAGGCGTGCGCTGTGTTGGTGGGACTAAGCTGGGGATTTTGACATAATGCTGACACCTGTGTCCACCCCTGGGAACAAGGATTTAATTGGTCTGGGGAGTGGCTTGGATGCCGAGGCTTTTTTTAAAGCTCCTCTGGTGATGCTGAGGTGCAGCGGGGCTTGAGAACCACGGCTCTCGTTTTGAATTTGTGAGGGGCTCCTTGCTCCTAAACTGGAGACTCGGCATCCACCCATTGTTACTGTCTGTCTCAGAACCCCCAGGACTTGACCTCTTGTGTTTGTTTACAGCCCAGAAATATTTTTCTTCATGGCCCCGATCAGCAAGTGAAAATTGGAGACTTTGGCCTGGCCTGCACAGACATCATACAGAAGAACACAGACTGGGCCAACGGAAATGGGAAGAGTAAGTTTATTTTAGCTGTTGTTTGCTTGGTGGGTTGTTTTTTTTTTTGTACATTGAAAAAGAAGTGGGGGAGTTCCCCGGTGGTCTAGTGGTTATGATTTGGCGCTTTCACCGCTGCGGCCTGGGTTCAATCCCTGGTCTGAAAACTTGAGATCCCATATTAAGCTGCTACACACCTCGGCCAAAAACAAAAAACAAAAAACAAACCAAAAAAACGGGCATGGGAGTTCTCATTGTAGCTCAGTGGAATCTGACTAGCATCCATGAGAATGCAGGTTTGATCCCTGGCCTCGCTCACCCGGCATTGCCGTGCACTGTGGTGTAGGTCACAGACGTGGCTTGGATCCTGTGTTGCTGTGGCTGTGGTGTAGGCTGGTAGCTACAGCTTCGATTCGACCCCCAGCCTGGGAACCTCCATATGCAGAGGGTAGGGTCCTAAAAAGAAAAAAACAAAACAAAACATAAAGATTCATAGCAAAGGTGAGATTTAAAGAAGTACCTATCCTTGCCTTGACAGGAGCTGCAATGCCCTGCTCAGAGTCAGGGGTCTTTGTTTCTTTTTTGGGCTGTGCCTGTGGCATGTGGCAGCAGCGTAAACCACTGCGGTGACAGCGCCGGATCCTTAACCCGCTGTGCCACAGGAGAACCCCTCGGGTCTTTACTGGCAGTATTAGCCCTGCCCTGCTTCATCTTTGGGTTTTCAAATTACAGGAACGCCAACACACACCTCCAGAGTGGGCACTTGTCTGTATGCGTCACCTGAGCAGTTGGAAGGCTCCGAGTATGATGCCAAGGTAGCCTTTGTTCCCTCTCACCCCTTCAGTGGCCTTCCCTGCAGGCGGCAGTCACAGAACCCACGGGAAGTCAGGTGGTTTGGGAGATAAGGGATCTCGGTAGGTTCTCTCTTACATCAAACCGCCCGTTAAAGTTGAGCCTCCCCTTTCAACTGAATCTGCTGCTTTACTATTTTTCGTTGTTTTTGTTTTGTTTGTGTCTTTTTGTCTTTTTCCAGGGCCGCACATGCAGCATGTGGAGGTTCCCAGGCTAGGGGTCGAATCGGAGCTGTAGCCGCTGGCCTGCACCGCAGCCACAGCAACACCAGATCCGAGCTGCATCTGCGACCTACACCCCAGCTCACGGCAACGCCAGATCCTTAACCCACTGAGCAAGGCCAGGGATCGAACCCGCAACCTCATGGTTCCTAGTCGGATTTGTTAACCACTGAGCCACGACGGGAACTCCTGCTTTGCTATTTCTAAATCCACACGTGTCATCGATAATTTTTGAAATGAGCTTTCCCTTTAAAATGTCACCTTCCCCTCGGGAAGCTAGGGTTCCCAGAAATCCATTTTCATCCCTTCCTTCTGCTTTCCGGCTTAGGTAAGTAAGTGCCCCAGGCCAGTGTGACACTTGACTCCCTTTGAGGTAGAAGATGCCGGAAGAGTTTTAAATCTGCCTGAAGGACTGTTAGAGGACTTTCTTTTCTCAAAATACCAGCCTAGTAACTTTTCTTCCTTTTGGTGAATCATTCGGCTTTTTAGTGATGGGGACAGAGCTGCCAGAAAAACCTCGGCTGCTCCGAAAATCCTATCGAGTAAAGACCTTCCTGAAAGAAAAGTGAACGATTTTAGGCAGCATTTGCTCAACTTGACCAAGGATGCGTAGCTCTGGGCCCAGGCAGAGGTGGGGCTGGGTCCCCAGGGTGCTTGCTGACCCCCTGCAGCTGCTCCGGGCCCTGCGGGCTCACGTTCTCAGGCTGCGTCTGGCCTGGATTTCCAAGGGGCAGTGGAGCCGGTGGTGTGGTCGTGACTGTTGTGGGTGGTGGGGGCCCCACCCCTGCCCCTGGCCTGGCCGTCCGACGCTTGTGCCCACGGATGCCCCTTTTTGGTATCAGAAGTGAGAATGTTGAGAGTAGGGCCAACCTGCCAATCAGGGCCGAAGGTCTTGCTGGCTGACCCTTGCCTCCCGGAGGGACCAGCCCGCCTCCTGCTGTGTTCCCTGTGTCGTAGGCACTGCCAGGCGTCCCGTCTCAGAAGTCCCCTCGCTTGTGAGAGGAAGGGGCTCAGGCCTGGGACTGTGAGTCCGTGTGTCTCATGCTAAGCGACCGTTTCCCCTTCTCCAGTCAGACATGTACAGCCTGGGGGTCATCCTGCTGGAGCTCTTCCAGCCGTTTGGAACAGAGATGGAGCGAGCGCAGGTTCTCACAGGTTTGAGAAGCGGCCGGATACCCGAGTCCCTCGGGAAAAGGTGCCCCGTCCAAGCCAAGTACATCCAGCACCTGACCAGGAGAAACGCGTCCCAGAGGCCGTCTGCGCTTCAGCTGCTGCAGAGCGAACTTTTCCAAAATTCTGGAAACGTATGTAAGGTTTTTCTTAATACCGGGGAAACGATGGCGCTTAAAGTGGCATTTGTTTAAGTTGTGAATCCCATGTCATGGACGGTGGAGCTTTTGGAATCAGGTTTCTGGAAACAAGGAATTTCCACCCATTCTCAGAGTTCCCACTGGCAGGTTTGCGTTTGTCGTCCACGTGAGCAGGTGACCCCTGCCAGCCGGCTGCTCGGCAAACGGTAAGATGGGCTCCAGCATCTTGCTGAATCAAGAGGTTTTTGTTTCCTTTCCAGCTATGGTATATGGCCTTTTAGCAGTTATTGTAAAGTATCTCCTATCCCAAGAGACACACACCAAGGGGGCAGGCCAGCAGTGGTTTTCAGGGGCACCGGAGCAGCTGTGGTGGGGACCCCATCGCCCCACCTGCCAGCTCACAGTAAGTGTGAGTCTGGTTTTCTGTCCTGCGAGGAAGTGTTGGCCCAGGCAGTCCATCCCCTTCCTCCTTCCCGACACGGTGCGCTGGTGCCGGGTATCGACAGAGACACTCTAAGACTTAAAAAGCTTCATTCAAGTACATTCACAGGAGTTCCCCTTGTGGCTCAGTGGTTAACGAACCCGACGAGGAACCATGAGGTTGCGGGTTCGATCCCTGGCCTCGCTCCGTGGGTTAAGGATCCGGCGTTGCCATGAGCTGTGGTGTAGGTCCCAAACGCGGCTTAGATTCTGTGTTGCTGTGGCTCTGGCGTAGGCTGGTGGTTACAACTCCGATTCAACCCCTAGCCTGGGAACCTCCATATGCCGTGGGCGCGGCCTTAGAAAAGACCCAAAAAAAGATACATTCACAGGTTCTCACTTAAAGCAGGTCCTCAGACCAGCAGCATCAGCCTTTCTTAGAGCTTGTTAGAAACTCAGGTTGCTGGACTCCGCCCCAGGCCTGCATTTCTTTTTTTTTTTTTTAAATGTTCTTTTTCTTCCTTTTCTGGCTGTACCTGTGGCATATGGCAGTTCCTGGGCGAGGGGTGTAGTCGGAGCTGCAGCTGCCAGCCAGCACCACAGCCACAGCCACAGCCACGCCTGATCTGAGCTGTATCTGCCATCTCTGCTGCAGCTTGTGACAATGCCAGATCCTTAACCCACTGAGCGAGGCCAGGGATCGAACCTGCATCCTCACGGATACTAGTCGGGTTCTTAATCCACTGAGCCACAATAGGAACTCCCAGGCCTGCATTTTAACAAGATCTCCAGGTGATTTATGCAGTGTTTGAGCAGCGTTGCATGCATTCACTGGTTCTCAGAGTGTAGTCTCCAGGCCAGCAGTGTAAACTCACTGGGAACTTGATAGAATTCTCAGACCTCCCCCGACCTGTTAAAAAAGAAATCTGGGGGAGAAGGGACAGCTGTCTATGCTTCCAGAAAATTCTCGAAGTGGTTCTGAGGCACACTTAGTTTGGGAACTGCTTGTGATGGTTTAGCTGATTTGTCTTCTGTTTAAGCCTTACTCATTTTCAGGTAAAACTGAATTTTACTAGATTGAATGGGTAAGTAGAGTGCTCTGTCTTTGACAGTAGCAGATATGGTTGTTAAATTTATTGCCTCATATGGAGAGTATTTTCTACCTCCCATGAAGAAGGTTTGAGAGATGAGTTATTTGGTATGAGTGGTAGGGACTTCTCCTGTCCTGGAGACTTGTTCATAAAAGAACCTACACGTACCTGTGCAGATGAACTTGCATGCGCGAGCAGCCCTGTCTTTGCACCGTCGTGCAGGCCTGTGGAGAGGGTCCTGCGGAGCTCACAGCGTGCAAAAAGGACCTTAATAATCAATGGGGAAGGTGCAAAAAGGACCTTAATAATCAACGGGGAAGGTGCAAAAAGGACCTCAATAATCAACGGGGAAGGTGCAAAAAGGACCTTAATAATCAACGGGGAAGGTGCAGAAAGGACCTTAATAATCAATGGGGAAGGTTATGGTTGTTCCATGACCTTTAAAAATGTTTGTCAAGGAGTTCTCTTGTAGTGCAGCTTGGGTCGCTGCTGTGATGGGGTTTCGACCCCTGGCCCGGGAACTTCCACATGCCACAGGCGGACCCAAAAAAAAAATGTGTCAAAACGTTAAAACTCTCTTGTTAGTTATAGATGTATATGGAAATGAAGAAATTACAGAACTGTAATTGAGAATTAAAGTGTTTCAAGAGGAGTTTGGCGCTCCCCTGTGGCCTCAGTGGATTAAGATCCCAGCTAGCAGCCCTGAGGATGAGGGCTCCATGTGCGGCTCCACTCCGCGGGTTAAGGATCCCGCGTTGCCGTGAGCTGCGGTGTAGGTCACCGCCTTTGCGGCCTCGGCCCAGATCCGGTGTTGCTGTGACTGTGGTGTAGGCTCCAGTATGACCCCTAGCCTGGGAACTTACATATGCTGAAGAAAAGAGAAAAAAAAAAAAGTAGTTTGAACAGCGTCTGCCTTCACCTCGTCCTCTAACTTAGGATACAGAGTGAGCATCTTTTCAGTGACTTGTCAGACGCCTTTCTGAGTTTGGATCAGTTTCTGGCATTTTGTCCGTGGCACCTGTGATGCTGGGATCCGTCTCCGAGAGCCCTTCTGATGTGCGTTCTCTCTCGGATGGGGCCACCCTTTTCCTGCGTGTGTTGATAAGCCGTCTTCACTGTGTCTGCTGGTGGCAGGATCAGCTTTCCCACGATCAGCTGTTCCATCCCTAACACCTTTTCAATTTGATTTTCACTCCCAGCATCGTCACGTTTCATCACTTTGCTGCACTTCCACCTTTGTGGGCCCATTCCCTCTTTCATTTTCCGTTTTGTAAAGCTGTCACGTGGGTTTGCCACTGGGAGCCAGGAGGCTGTGCAACCCCCACATTCCCTGCCTGTCTGTCAGCCACGTCACGGATGCAGTGGCCCACCACCAGCCTTTGAGGGAAGTGAGGTGACTGTCCCGGATTGTGACACCCGTGGATGTTGACACTGCTAAGGTCATTAGAGTCCCCACACCCTGGTAACTGACGCTGAACCCATGCTGCTGGGCGACGCACGATAAAACGGTGAGAAGTGGAATCCACATGTGTCGGGACCGTGCAGAGCAGGCCTGTGTCCACAGGCCACGGGTCAGTTCCCAGGTCAGGGATCGAACCCGAGCCACAGCAGTGACAAAGCCAGGTCCTTCACTGCCGGCTCATCAGGGAACTATGCTGTATAAAAGGAAGAAGCCATTCTAGTGGAGCTTAAAATCCTCTCTTTACAGGTTAATCTCACCCTGCAGATGAAGATACTAGAGCAAGAGAAAGAAATCGAAGACCTGAAGCAGCAGCTGCGCCTCCTCTCTCAGGACAGAGGGGTGGAGGAGGACGTGAGAGACGAGCGGGAGCCCGTCTAGCCCAGCGGGCTCTGTACATAGGAATGTGGACTTATTACTCTTTAAGCTAAGTACTTAACTGGAATGGACATTTTCAGTCTTTTTTTTTTTTTTTTAAGGTGTAACTCTTAATCCTATTTAGGAAGCCCGAACAAGTCTTAGTAAAGTGGGTTTGGAAGTTCCCCCAAGCTGCTTTTTCCTAAGGAACTGTTTTCCGGCCACATTCTGAACTTCCGACGGCTCTGGAGGTGACCTCCTCCGTTCTTGCCCTTCTCCGGAATGTCTGACTCAACTGCCACCGGCCAGCCAGGCTCCGAAAGTCCTCTGGGAGGCCCTGCTGCAGACCTGGGTGTGCCCCACGCCCACGGCCGCCCAGGCCTGT
Source organism: Sus scrofa (assembly GCF_054392235.1). Lineage (NCBI taxonomy): Eukaryota > Metazoa > Chordata > Mammalia > Artiodactyla > Suidae > Sus > Sus scrofa. Next base: position 5,040,589 of record NC_139385.1, read on the forward strand.
GCACTAGCTGGGCTGCTCCAGGCTTGACAGCTGTTAACTCACCAACCTCCAGCTGCTGCCCGGTCATTGCCGGGAATGAACTGGCTCTGTGGCTGCTGCTGCATCTCAGCACTGTGCGGCCTGCCTCCGGTCTCACCTTACCACTGTCCCCAGCCCACACCCCGTCAAAGCTTTGTGCGTCTGGTCCCGTTGAGCTCCAAGCAGCTCTGCCTTCAGCGTCCCTGCTCTTGTTCCCACGGCCCTTCCTCCATCAGAGACTTGCCTCCCCCCAAACCTACCTTCCCCAGAGGCAGTGACGTGACACATTCACCCCTATGCCCCCAAATGTACCTGCCAGGCAGCTGGCAGGGTGTGTTGCACACAGCGTTGGTGCATGTTAAATAAAATGAAAACCACAGAGTGACTATAGGATGCTTTTATTGATACGTGACAGGTGGCCTAAGGACGTGGAGCACACGTCCCTTTATCAGTCACAGGCACCAGAGAGCACCATCCTCGACGGCAGTGACCGAGGCTCACCGAAGGAGCTGGAGGGCCGTGTGGAAAGGGGCCAGGTTTTCGCAGGCCCCCATCCACTTCTGCACGCTGGCCGGCACCACCGCGCCGCAGGCCCCCGTCTGCCGGAGCGCGGACCACAGCACCACGTCGGCCACCGTGAGTTCGTTCCCAACGAGCCAGGGGCTCTTCCCGAGAGCAGAGTTCATGGAGCGGAACACGGCGGCCTTTTCTTTACTGCTTCCCTCTTTGAGCTGAAAGACGGCTGTGTCCACCCAGCTGTCCATGAGGGTCAGGCTCACGGCGTCCTGCTTCCGGCCAAAGAGCGAGAACAGGAAGCGGGCGATGTTGCCTTCGCCTTCGATGGGACACATGGTCTGGACACTGAACTTCATCTGCGTCTTGGGCACTGGAAGCAAACAGACCGCCGGAGAGTTTATGGAGAGCTGCCCGGCGGGAGGGCGGCCCGCCAGCCACAGCCGGCGGCGGGGGAGAGTGTCTTTCTAGGAAAACTCCGTCCTCCGTCCGTCTCCCAAAGGTGAACCTTCAAGCACGTTTACGGAGGGTGTGTTTAAGCGGTGCACACTAGTTACAGAATAACCATCTCTGGTACTTGATGATGACAGTTTTCAGGTTAGAAGGGTCCTCAGACGGTCTGTCCCGAACCCTGGAAGACGACGACTGGAAGCAGGAGTCCCCGCTCCCAGGCGGGACCTCGTGCTGCCCTGGCCCTTGGGGATGGGAACTGAGCCGGGCGAGGCACACAGCAGGGGGATGACGGGTACATGATGTGCTGCCATCCTTTCCAAGATAGCGTCAGTGCCCCCGTGATGGCAGCTTCGGCAATGTGAGGGCCAGGTGGTTGTGACAGCCCTCCCTGCCCTGCCGGGGCTGCTGAGACAGGATTCCCCTAGACCTGCTCTCAGCGGAGACCTTAACCTTCCCTCGGGGTCAAGACGCGTCTGCTCCCCTGGGAGCACCCGCCCACAAGCGATCCGGCCTGACAGCCAACAGGTGAAGGGTCTGCGGGGCTGGGGACTGTCCCCCGCCCAGCGCCCGCTGCCTCCCGGTCCCGTCCCCGAGCCTTACTCCCCGAGCCTTACTCCCTCCGCTTACCGTCCTTCCAGATCAGAGTGAAGCCCAGCTGGTACTCGTGCCGGGGCTGCTGCTTCTGCTCGCCGAAGCACTTGAGAAGGTGCGGCGGCACGCGCTGGACCGCCGAGTGCGTGTGGACCGCGGACAGCACCCTGTAGTGGTCACACAGCAGCCGGTGCAGCACGAGCAGGGACAGGGGGGGCGAGGCGGGGTTGGCGTTGATCACGATGTCCTTCAGGGCCCCGTAGTCCTGGTGACAACAGAGCGGGGGATACCAGAGGCAGCCTGCGCGGACGCCGAATCTGGCGCCCGGCTTTGACCCAAGCAGGCGAGTGCACTCCGGCCCCTACGGTCGTCCCACCGACAGCAGGGGACGGACGGGAGCCACCAGGGGCTCTCGGCTCAGGAAGAGGCGGAGCTGAGGCGGCAGCTCACTCCCACCCTGCACCCCTGCACAGCGGCTCCCAGAAACAAAAGGTGACTCCCCTGTCACATCAGTACAACGCGTTTGGGGGGACACTTCCGCTTGCCCCTGAGTTAAGAAAATTACACATGCAGTTCCTCCGCCTACTAAACCTTCCTAACGCCTGACCGGATGCAGCTTCTACAGCAACGTGTCTGAGTGACAGGACAGTGAGGAGCCTCCTGGGAAGGGTGCTGGCTCAGGGAGAGTCCAAAACACGAGGTGGTGAGCATCGTGCCAGCACTCTCGGCCTCTAGAGACGCAGACGTGGTCTTACTTCTGTAACTTCCCTCTTCCCAAGGAATGAGCTCAGAATACAACGGAGGCCTAACTCCTTGGCTTTCTGCCCACAGCTTGCTGCGATCTGACTGGCAGCCTCGCCACTCCTGCCGCCGCCCTTCGGCTGGAGCCACGCGGGGCGCTCTGCAGTTCTCGGAATGTGTTAGGTGACACCATGCCTTCTGCGGTGTCAAAATTCACCTCAAGCACCGTGTACTCTGGGAGGTGCTCTGAACGCCCGGCAGAGCCGTGCCACCCACTCATCAGACTGGCTCCCTGGGGGCCTGGCTGGGTGGGGTCCCGTTGGGCCCTGGGCGCAGGCAGGTGTGAACTGGATGATGGAAGAGGACGTGGGTGCAGAGGCGCCAGCGTTACCAAAAACAGCTCTGGGGGAGACACCGCAGTGTAGCCCCCCCTTGTTAGTCTGTAAGTAGGACCACTTCTCTCTCTTTTTTTTTTTGTCTTTTTAGGGCCGCACCCATGGCACATGGAGGTTCCCAGGCTACCGGGTCTAATCGGAGCTATAGCTGCAGGCCTAAGCAATGCCAGATCCTTAACCCACTGAGCAAGGCCGGGGACTGAACCCACAACCTCGGGGTTCCTATCAGACTGTTTCTGCTGCGCCACCATGGGAACTTCTTAGCAGGACCACTTCTATCACCAGTTCGGGGCGGGGGGGGGGGAAGCAGGGATTTTCGGGACAAACCCTCTCACCCCCAGTGGTAACGAGACATTCTCTGCAGTCAGACTGTCCTCTACCTCAGGTGACGCCTGTACGCTGCTCTTAACAGCGGCTGGTGCAACCGCATCTTAACACGGCAAACTGAATTTAAGCAAAATGCGTCTGAAGTATGAAACTGTGGCTGGCCTTTAGCAATAAACTGCAAAAAAGTCTGGCGGGATTTTTGTGCCTGGGCAGCCAAAGCTCTGAATCTCAGGCTTTTCTCAAGGAGTTAGGGGAGCGAACTACCCAAGATCTGTTTCTCCAGGACCTGGAGGCCGAGGCAGCGGCCAGGCGTGGCAGGAAGTGGTGGCGCGACTCCCTCTTCTGCCTGAGGAGCCCCCTGTTCTTCCCTGGGCCCGAGAGACCAAGGAGCAGCGTTAGAGCTCGCCCGGCTTCTCCAAAGCTCACAAGCCTGTTCTGTGCAAGGGTGCAGTCGGTTAGAGGAGGAAAAAACAACACGCTTTTTGTACTGCCTCGTTCAACTCGAAGGCTCTAATGACCCTGGTGGGATTTCCGGCACAGGAACCACCGCGGTCACCGGAGTTCTTCGCCTTCCGTGAACCTACCTTTCCAAGCACAGAATTCAGGTCGAACGCGCTGGTGGCTAAGGCGGCGGGCTCCTCGGCTTGGATTATGTTGGTCACATCCAAGTCCGCGTCTGGCGTCTGAATCATCTTGGACAGACCATCAACCGCAGCTTTCAGCTCGTACAGACGCTTCAAAATATCGTCCTGGCGGGACTCGAGAGCCTGAAGCGATGGGTCAGCCGCTTCCTAAATACACCAGAGTCAAACGTGCATCTCCTCTCGCATCAGGACAGTCTGTTTAAAGGTGACCCCGTGTCTTTTGCTCAGTTCCACGAATTCATCCAGCCTCCCACCTTTCCTAAGACATTCAAATGGGGCAGAATCATCTCCTCTCCCCAGACCAAGAGGCCCCGCATCTCAGTCCCCAGGGGCTATGAACCAAAAAATGCTGCGACTGGAAGCCACTGTGAAATTGAAGGTCTCCTGTTTCAGGTAATTTAGTCTCTTAAGAATACAGAATGAAAGAAGATCAACATAAATTGTTGTTGGTATCAAACTCGTGCAAAATACGTAGTATAAATGAGCAGAAAAAGACCAAAGGCGGCAGTGACAGTGTCGTCAATACTTCATACGAACAGTAGGGAAAAGGGGGCACCTGGGTTAAAAAAAAGGCGTCCTTTGGCTTGGCAGTATGGCCAGGGGGTCAGTGATGGATTCCTCAAATCATTTTCCAGGCAGTACTAGCACTCTGCTATCTTAGAATCATCTAGAACTTTTTCACTGCTGAAAATGCACAACTTCATAAATCGGAAATGCATTCTTCATTGCATCTTTGCAATCTCTGCATCTTTCTTGCCTGGCCTGGTGGACTCGTAAACCGTAAATAACCAATAATACCTGCTGAGGAATAAGTCTCAAATCTCTACAGACTTTATTTATTTCTTGCTTTTTAGGGCCGCAGTGCGGCATATGGAAGTTCCCAGGCTAGGGGTTGAATTGGAGCTGCAGGTGCTGGCTTCCGCCACAGCCACACAGGATCCAAGCTGCATCTGCAACCTATACAACAGCTCTCGGCAACACGGGATCCTTAACCCAGTTAAGTCGAGGCCAGGGATCGAACCTACATCTCCCCAGATACAAGCTGGGTTCATTACCACTGAGCCATGATGGGAACTCCCTCTGGACATTTATCTTAAAAAGCAGCAGGGAGAAGCCTAATGGTTACACTGCACAACCTACTTCCAGATTCACAAGTTCTCACAAAAGATCACCCCTTTGAATCAGGAGAACGAACAGGTTACGCATGAAAGCGCTGGAACCCAGACCGAAGAGTCAGGAAGGCAATGACCTTGAGTCCTCAGGACACAGTGTGAGTGGAGGAAGAGTACGTGCTCAGTTTGCGTGGCGGTGAGTTTAAGGAACAACTGTTCCTCTGCCTTGTCACTCATAACGCAGCCCTTTCCCACAGACCAGTTCATCACCAGCTGCTGTCTGTTTTCTGGACTCCACGGTCACTGCCTGAGTCCAAGGGGCCATTTTTCACCTGCCCCACTTCCACCTTGCACCCATTCTGGTCCACCCCTCCTTGAGATGGTGCCCAGAGCTCAAAATAACCGCTGTGGCTGCAAAACAAAGCCCTTACCCTGGGGGCCTGCTCGGGAGCAGGGAGGTTTGGGCCTCTGGTTCCTGCCACTCCCATTGTGCTAAGACACCTAGCCCCCACCTGCCACAGGGCTCTTCCTCCTCAGGTTCCCTCTGTCCCCAAGACCCATCCTCTCTTCCCTCAGCGGGTTAATGTCTGTTTATCCTACAGCTGGATCCCCACACTCTCATCTTCCTGCACCTGCTGCTCTTGAGCTCAGACAGCAAAGCAATGCAAGATGACTACTGTCTGGGTGGACACAGAACAAAGAGGTCAGGGTGTCACTGTGTACAGAATGGATGGTCCACAAGGACCTGCTGTGTAGCTCAGGGAAATGTACGCAACACTCTGTGATAACCTACATGGGAGGGGCTAAGTGCACACGGATAGCTGAGTCACTCTGCGGCACAGCGGAAACGAGCACAACATGGGAAATCAACCCCACGTCAGTAAAAATTTTTAAAAAGGAATGAAGAATACAAAACTGGAAAAGGGGGAGCTCCCGTCATGGCTCAGCGCAAATGAATCCAATTAGTATCCATGAGGATGTGGGTTTGATCCCTGGCCTCACTCGGTGGGTTAAGGATCTGGCGTTGCGTTGTCGTGAGCTGCGATGTAGGCCTGCAGCTGTAGCTCTGATTCGACCCCCTAGCCTGGGAACTTCCACATGCTACAGGTGCAGCCCTAAAAAGAAAAACAAAAAACAAAAACAAAACTGCAAAAGGGAGTTCCCCTTGTGGCTCAGCAGGTTAAGAACCCAACTAGTAACCATGAAGATGCAGGTTTGAGCCCCGGCCTTACTTAAGGATCCAGTGTTGCTGCACGCTGCCGTGTACGTTGCTGTGGCTGTGGTGCAGGCCCGTAGTTGCAGCTCTGCTTGGACCCCTCTCCTGGGAACTCCCATATGCCCTGGGTACGGCCCTTAAAAAACACACACACAAAACTGTGTCAATGAAGTGATTAGCTGTGGACCAGAAATGAGGGAGTACGACCGATGTGTGACAGGTAAGGCTGCCCTGTGGGAGCCTTGTCACTCAGCATCAGTTCCGAGCAATACTTGTAACCTCTTCATCCACCTGTACCTGTGCATTGTTTGTGCACAACTCTGCTCTTTTCCACAAATGCCAGCTGGGCTCCTGCCTGACCCGGAACAAAGCACCCATTCTGTTCAAAGTCCGTCAACACGCACTGCAGACGGTCTGGGCGCAGGGCTGCAGGGGGACCGTGGCCAGTGACCAGGAGCCCGGCACGGCTCAGTGTGAGGAACTCGGAGGTGTCCGAGCTCTGCTTTACCTGCCACCCCTTCTTTCTTTTTCTTTTTTCTTTTTTTTTTTTGGTCTTTTTGTCTTTTTGCTATTTCTTTGGGCCGCTCCCGCAGCATATGGAGGTTCCCAGGCTAGGGGTCGAATCGGAGCTGTAGCCGCCAGCCTACACCAGAGCCACAGCAACGCAGGATCCGAGCCGCGTCTGCAACCTACACCACAGCTCACGGCAACGCCGGATCGTTAACCCACTGAGCAAGGGCAGGGACCGAACTCGCAACCTCATGGTTCCTAGTCGGATTCGTTAACCACTGCGCCACGACGGGAACTCCCTGCCACCCCTTCTAATGCCGGCCCGCTCTTTTCCTCACTCAAGCTGCACTATCCCTTGGTGTGCTGTTTATCCATCTGTTTCATTTTACATGTATTCAGAAGCAGTTTATTTTATTTTCTCATTTCCCCTGGAGATGCCAGACTTCTAATTATCTGTCTGTCCATGCTGCTGTCATCTGCTAGATGAACATCTAGCAGTTTAATGCCCAAAGTCCTGTTAAAAAACAGGACTTTGTCTCAAAAGAGATGTGACACTCCCCACTCTGGGTCTTTCTTTTTGGTTCCATGGGGACTGTCCAGGTGAAGAGACACTGGACCATGCCTGCAGTGAGACAACAGCTGTGTCATTTGGTTTCAAATAAACTAACCACCTCTCTTCAAGGCAGAAAGCTCTTAAGACAAAGGATGACACGGAAAATGAGCCACGGAACTTATCTATTTACTCATCTTCAGTGAGAATGAGCAGAAGGTCTCTCCAGATGGAAGACTAGGACATATATGTGCAATAATTAAAAAAGTAAAAGTTGAGCAGGTACTTTCACAAAAGAGGCAATCAAAATGCCCAATAAACATGAAAGGTCTGGGAGATGGAAACTAAACTGACATTAGGATGCCCCGTACACCGACCAGCTTTGTGGAGGGCTGCCACCATGAGAAATTCGCATGCACTGCAGGTGACAGCACAAACCAGTAGGACTGCTTTGGAAAGCAATTTAGTCCAGTTGAAGATAGACCAGCCCACTGAGCCAGCAATGCCATCGCTTAGAATTTACCTTACATCTCCTCAAGTACAAGAATATTCACTGCAGAATTATTCATAGAGCCCGAAATGGAAAACCAGCCAACGCCCGTGAGCAGTGGCCTGGGAGCTATAACCTTGGGGCACAGCCATGCGAAGGAGCAGCCGACCGCAGAGGGCGAACGCTTCGGGTTTTTTTTTTTTTTCATGCAGCAAAGCGATTCTTAAAATAATGTCCAGAAGAGGCAGCCAGACACTGCAGGGCACAAACTTCACGCTTCCACTTACACCAACACTACAGTTTAGGAATGGATTCTTAGATGATGAAATAAGAGAGAAAAGCAGGACATACTGACCATGCAAGGAGGGAACTTGGGGGGTGGTTTTAGGAGGGGGCGCTGACAACGTGTTATTCTGAGTGGTGACCCTTGGATTAGCTTTATAATTCCTCAAAATAAACATTTGCGGGCTACTCGCTTTTCTGTAAGTAAAATTTCCTACTAAAAAAGTTTAGTTACAATAAAAAAAAAAAGATGGATCTTTTAAGAGAGAATTAAAATTACAGCCACTCCGAGACCGACGGGCGCGTGAGGCTGGGGTGGGAAGGGCGATAGGGCCCGGCCCCCTCGGCGAGTTCTGGACAGCTGCGTCCCACCGCGGGGTCCTAGAGGGGCTCCAGCCCGCAGTCCCCCAATTGAGCCCGCCAGGGCAGCGGCGCCTGCGAACTAAGCAAGAGGGCGGCGGGGTGGGGCCGCGGCAGAGTCAGAGCGCCTGCGCGCTGAACAGGCAAGGGATGGAGAGCAGCCCGGACGCCTGCGCACTGGGTTGGTGGTGGGGGAGGGGCAGGGCCCGCCGGCTCCTACCTGCACGTGGCCCGCGGCTGGAGCTGGGTTGTCGGTCCTGCAGTGCACGTTGGGCAGCCGGTACATGCAGGTGGGAAGTTCTACACGGAGAGATGCACTGCCCTCGTGGTAGGGCTTTACCTGGTACATCGGCATCGTGGGACCCAAAGGAGGGAAGGTGGCGAGTGAGGGACACGAACGCTCAAAAACCGTCCAAATCCTAGACGGACCGCAGACACCTCGTTTCCGACCCAGCTACTAGCGTTGGCGAAAGCTCAGTTCCTGTGCTCTAATTGGCCTCTGCTTTCCTGACGTCACGGACTCGACCTTTGACAACCGCCAATCAGCGAGGGGGACTGTGGGAAGCGTTCCCAGCCTTATCCGGAAGTGGCGGGGGCGGGGCGCAGTGTCCGGAGCAGCCAGTGGGCGGCCGGGCAGCCGGGCGGGTGTAGGAGAAGCGGCGCGATCTGTCCCTGGTCAGGCTCTGCATCCATGGAGCGAGCCGAGGGGCCGAGGTGAGCCGTGCGTGCAGTCTCCCTTCGCCGTCGCCGAGTGTAAGGCCCACGGCGTTCCAGACCCCTGGAAAGGAGGGGAAAGTGACTGCGGCGCTGGGCGAGCTGGCGGCCCGGAGGCCTGGGAGGGGCTTTTCTTCGCTAGCCGGCCCCGCTGCCCTGTGGGTGCACCTTGAAGTCGGGGTTCGCGGGGATTCGGCCGGCTCCCAGGCAGGCCCTGCCGAGGCGCTGCGTCGCATCCGTGGATCTGAAGCCGTGGACCTTGAAATCCCCCTGAACGGAATTCATTTTCTTTTTACATGGTTGCTTGCTTTCTCTCTCTTTTGTAAAATCGAGGGTTATTTTAGGGAAGGCTTTAAGGTGCAAGCTAATTTGCATGGCCGCACAGTCTTAAAAAAAAAACTCAGTACTTCTCTATCTCCTTGAGTATGCGATTACTGGCTGGTAAAGTACACAGCACTCGGGTTAGCGAATCTTCAGGTAGCGCTTTCACACTCAGTGTCAGATTCTTGAACCCAGAGTTGCCGTCTGTATGTAAATGTTGTATCTCCACCCGTCAAAATAAATATCAGGAATGTACTTGTAGCCTTTGGGCGGAAAAAGGCCAAATATTTAAAGATACTTCATTCCACTTTATTTGGTGTCATCTGCAGTTTCCACATTTAAGACAGACTTGAGTGGGATTCTTTGCAAGGTCGAATGAAGAGAAAAGATGTTTCTTTATTTTACAGGGGTTTACTGCGTATCAACTCTGTGTTAGATGCTGTGGGAAATCCTCAAAGATTTCTCTCCCAGGGAGGCCCCGATGTTCAGTTACATCCATGTTACAGTTTACTGGAAATGATTAATTTAACACATGGATGAACATTTTTTGGATGAGCAGGAGTTTGCCAGGCAGAGGAAGAGGAGGGGAGTGGTCTGGACACACCTGTGTAGGCAAGGAGTAGTGTCTAAAGGAGACTGGTGTTTACTCTGACCAGAATAGAGGGAAATTGGCAATGGGTACAGGATTGACCAGAGAGAGAGAAAGAGACAGAGAGAATAGATTGGGGTGTAATTCTGACTGGATTTGAAATGACGTGGCAGACAATGGGATGCTAGTAAAATCTTAAGCAGAAAAAGTAGTCGACCAGATCTGTGAATTCTAAAGTAGCTCAGGTGGTAGCATGGAGTGTCGGTTGGAGTAGAGAGAAAGTGGAGAAAAACCAGTTGGAAAATTCTGAAAGCAGGTGCAGCTAGAACTGTGAGGGCCTTTGCTAAAGCAGGAGTATGCAGCCTGGATTTGGAGTGGGGATTCAAAGACAATCAAAGGAATAGTTATCCATTTTCTACCCAGTTTCTAAGATGGTTTTTAAAATTTTTATTTTATTTTTGCTTTTTAGGGCCACATCTGCGACATATAGAAGTTCCCAGGCTGGGGGTCCAATCTGAGCTACAGCTGCCGGCTTACGCTACAGCCACAGCAGTGCAGGGTCCAAGCTGCGTCTTTCACCTACACTACAGCTCACGGCAATGCCAGATCCTTAATCCACTGAGCAAGGCTGGGGACTGAACCTGCATCTTCATGGATCCCAGTCGGGTTTGTTACTGCTGAGCCACAGTGGGAACTCCTCTAAGATGGTTTTGATTTTGATATGAACGCTCTAGGTTTCCCACCAGACTTTTGATTTTTCAAATTGTGTGGGAAATGTTGCTTTCTGCTTTCAAGAAAGAAAATCTCATTGTAGCAGTGTTGCAAAAGGTTATTTTAGTTTTTTGGCCAGGCCAGTAACATGCAGAAGTTCCCCGGCTAGGGATCAAACCCAGGCCACAGTCATGACAATGTCAGATCCTTAACTGCTAGGCTACTAGGGAATTCCAAAAAATTACTGACTCATAGCTTGAGGGGGACATAGGTTCCCTCATGGAGCTCCCAGTATAATTAGGTTTTAAATATCTATTACATTTGAGGAGTTCCCGTCGTGCCTCCGTGGTTAACAAGAGCGACTACCATCCACAAAGATGTGGGTTCGATCCCTGGCCTCGCTCAGTGGGTTAAGGATCTGGCGTTGCCGTGAGCTGTGGTGTAGGTTGCAGATGCGGCTCGGATCCCACGTTGCTGTGGCTGTGATGTAGGCCGGTGGCTACAGCTCTGATTAGACCCCTAGCCTGGGAACCTCCATATCCTGTAGGTGCGGCCCTAAAAAGATACACACACATTAAAAAAAAAAAAAAAAAAAAAAGAAATACCTGTTATATGTGAGGTACCTATTCAGCAGATTTTTGGACAAACGTTTTAAGGATTGAGGACCACCATGTATATTTATGAATATAATAAATGGATGTGTTATTGTGTTGAATGGATTAGACGCATTAACTATAAGCAGAGATGAGTCATTTCTCACCGTTAAGACGTGGATGAAAATACATAATTAACTTCCTGCTTTGTTTCTTGTACCTGGTTTCTTTAGTTCAGAACTTGCTAAGGCCATCAAACCTATCGATCGGAAGTCAGTCCATCAGATTTGTTCTGGGCAAGTGGTACTTAGTCTCAGCACTGCTGTCAAGGAATTGGTAGAAAATAGTGTGGATGCAGGCGCCACTAATATTGGTAAGTTTGGGAGCGTTTTATTTTTATTAATTTTTTGTCTTTTTAGGCCCGCACCTGAGGCACATGGAAGCTCCCAGACTAGGGGTTGAATTGGAGCTGTAGCTGCCAGCCTACACCACAGCCACAGCAACTCAGGATCTGAGCCGCATCTGCCACCTGCACCGCAGCTCATGGCAACGTCGTATCTTCAACCCACTGAGCAGGGCCAAGGATCGAACCTGTGTCCTCATGGATTCTAGTGGAGCTCATTACCACTGAGCCACAGCGGGAACTCCTGGGAGTGTTTTAAACCAAATAAATAATCAGTTTACGCTATTTTATTCAAGAAATATTTGTTACGGTAATAAGACAATCAAATGTTTGTATACTGAGAAGTTACCATTTTTTAACTTAAATTTTGCACTCCTTAGGTAGTAGTAAATTATAATGGTAGGTAATTTTTTGTTACTATTCTTACTATGTGCCAGGCAGGCGTTGTGCTAAGAGCTGTAGATGGGGTACCTCCTTTAATCTGTAGAAGAATCTTATGAAATAGGAATTAGTATTATTATAATTATTATGTCCTTTTTACAAATGAGGAAATTAAAGCACAGGGAACCTTGCTGTACAGTGGGAAAAAAAAAATGCACAGGGAATGTGCTTTTTTTTTTTTGAAGTTTTAGCTCTGGTAAAATATGATCCCAGGGGGTCTGATTCCAGAAATTGTTCTCTTTAATGACTGTGTTAAAATTTTCCTTATTTTTTATTTTTTTTTTTTTGCTTTTTAGGCTGTACCTGTGGCATATGGAAGTTCCCAGGCTAGGGGTCAAAACGGAGCTGCAGCTGCTGGCCTACACCACAGCCACAGCCATGCCAGATCCAAGCCACATCTGCGATGTACACCACAGCTCATGGCAATGCCTGATACTTAACCCAGTGAGTGAGGCCAGGGATTGAACCTGCATCCTCAGAAATACTAGTTGAATTCCTTTCTGCTGAGCCACAATGGGAACGCCTTTTTTTTTTTTTTTTTTTTTTTTTAATAATTGCAACTTGCAACATTTATTTCAGGTTCTCTCTCTCTCTCGCCTTTTTTTTTTTTTTTTTTTTCTCTCCTTTCTTGGCACATGGGCAGCATGTGGAAGTTCCTGGGGATTGAATGTGTGCCACACAGCAGCAACCAGAGCCTCAGCAGTGAGAACACAGGAGCCTTAACCCGCTAGGCCATCGGAGAACTTACAAAATTATACTTTTGAAAGAAAATAAAAACAGAACTCTTTTATCTGGGCTAGTAAATAGCCAAGGATTTTAAAAAAGTATAAAATGACAGTAGTACATTTATTTTTTAATTTTTAACATTAGTTTTATTTTTTTTATGGCTGTACCATGGCACATGGAAGTTCCTGGGCCAGGTTTTGAATCTGAGCTGCATCACAGCAGTAGCTGTGGCGATGCTGGATCCTTTAACCCACTACACCTGGCCGGGAATTGAACCCATGCCTCCGTAGTGACCTGAGCTGCTGCATTTGGATTCTTACCCCACTGTGCTGACAGTAGGACATTTATTTATTTATTTTATTTTATTTTTTGTCGTTTTATAGGGCAGCACCTGAGGCGCATGGACGTTCCCAGGCTAGGGGTGGAATCAGAACTTCAAATGCCGACCTACACCACAGCCACACCAATGAGGGATCCGAGCTGTGTCTTCAACCTATGCCACAGCTCATAGCAATGCTTGATGCTTAACCCACTGAGCGAGGCCAGGGATTGAACCCGTGTCCTCATGGATACTAGACAGGTTCATTACCACTGAGCCACAGGGGGAACTCTGGACATTTAAATAAATAATAGTTAGGACTCAAATTTGCAGTTATAGAGACTGTCAGTAGAAAGACTTGGGGAGTTCCTGTTGTGGCTCAGCGGTTTATGAACCCGACTTGTATCCATGAGGATGGGGGTTGATCCCTGGCCTTGCTCAGTGGGTTAAGGATCTGGGGTTGCCATGGATGTGGTTGGTATAGGTTGGCAGCTGCAACTCCAGTTTGACCCCTAGCCTGGGAACTCCCATATACCATCGATGCTGCCCTGAGAAAAGCAAAGCGGGAAAAAAAAAAAAGACTCTTCGCATGGATCAATTGGAAAAATAAATATCTTCAACTTTCTAGACCTCCGGCTTAAAGACTATGGGATGGATCTCATTGAAGTTTCAGACAACGGATGCGGCGTAGAAGAAGAAAACTTTGAAGGCTTAAGTAAGTTGAATTTTTCTAACGCTATTTAAAAAGGTGTGGGCAAGAGGTCTCTGAAGTCGGGGTACCACTCGCTTCCAAAACACAGAAACAGCTTTTTAAGAGCAGTCACTTGGGGGGTTTCGTGTGCGTTTGCGGCTGTATCCCTGGAGATTCTCTCGGCCTTACTTTGCGCCCCTCCTCTTTCAGCACTGAAGCATCACACTTCTAAGATTCAAGAGTTTGCTGACCTAACTCAGGTTGAAACTTTTGGCTTTCGGGGGGAAGCTCTGAGCTCGCTCTGTGCACTGAGGTGATGCCACATTTTTATCCACTAACTTGACCCCTTACAAAACTCTCGGAAAATCAAAAAGCATGATTAGAATCGGTATTGTTTACACTTTTCTGTCTTGAGTGTTTCAGCTTCTAACTTCTCCATTGTTTGACCTTATTGGCTTTCTACGTGGTTAATAACTTCTGAAATGTAAGCAGCGGATGAAGGATGAGGGAAATGAAGCAAATAGTATTGTAAATAAAACTGTTATTTAATAAGTTAAAGCAGTAATGTCTCAATTTAAAAACATTGTATAGGAGTTCCCCTTGCAGCTCAGGGGTAATGAACCCGAGTAGAATCCATGAGGTTGCAGGTTCGAGCCCTGGTCTCACTCAGCGGGTTAAGGATCCGGCATGGCTGTGAGCTGTGGTGTAGGTCGCAGACGTGGCTCGGATCTGACCTTGCGGTGGCCGTGGTGTAGGCTGGCAGCTGGAGCTCCCATTTGACTCCTAGCCTGGGAACCTCCGTGTGCCGTGGGTGCGGCCCTAAAAAGACAAAAAGAAAAAAAGCGAGAGAGTGAGCGCGTGATCGAGAGCCAGCGCCTGTGCATCTGTAACTGACGGGGTCACGCTGCCATCCTCCCAAACAGTGACGTGACCATTTCTACCTGCCACGCGTCTGCGAAGGTTGGGACTCGACTGGTGTTTGATCACAATGGAAAAATCCTCCAGAAATCCCCCTACCCGCGACCCAGAGGGACGACGGTCAGCGTGCAGCAGTTGTTTTATACGCTGCCTGTGCGCCATAAGGAGTTTCAAAGGAACATTAAAAAGGTACGTGAGTTCAGAATGCCAGCTTCCAAGGGCATGGGTGTGTGATGAGCTGGCCTAGCACAGGATCGCTCAGGGTCGTTGGCACTTGGCTTCATCCTCGTCCCTTCACTTTTTGGGAAATGCTTAGCTTGCTTCTTCCCCTCAAAGATGTAACTTGAGTTCCTGTCGTGGCTCAGTGGTTAACGAATCCGACTAGGAACCATGAGGTTGTAGGTTCGATCCCTGGCCTTGCTCAGTGGGTTAAGGATCTGGCATAGCCGTGAGCTGTGGTGTAGGTCACAGACGCGGATCCGATCCTGTGTTGCTGTGGCTGTGGCGCAGGCCGGGAAAAAAGCGGCCCTAGGAAAAAAATAAACAGACAAAAGAAGATGTAATGATGATTTGCCTTCCTTTTCCTTTTTTTTTTTTTTTTTTTTTTTTTTTTGCTTTAAAGATTTTTTTTTTGTCTCTTTGCCGTTTCTTGGGCCGCTCCTGTGGCATATGGAGGTTCCCAGGCTAGGGGTTGAATAGAGCCGTAGCCGCCAGCCTACACCAGAGCCACAGCAACAAGGGATCCGAGCCGCATCCGTGACCTACACCACAGCTCACGGCAATGCTGGATCCTCAACCCACTGAGCGAAGCCAGGAATCGAACCCTTAGCCTCATGGTTCCTAGTGGGATTCATTAACCACTGCGTCACGACGGGAACTCCTAAGATTTTTTTTTTTTTAAATCGAAGTATAGTTAATTTGCAATATTGTGTTAGTTTCAGGTGCACAGCAAAGTGATTTAGTGTGTGTGTGTATTTTTTTTTTTTCAGATTCTGTAGGTTAGATGCTGAGCATAGTTCCCTGTGCCACATAATAGGTCCTTGTTGGGTAGCTGTCTTTCACATTGTAGTGTGTATATGTTAATCCCCCAAACTCCTAATTTGTCTTCTCCCCCCTTTCCTTTTCTTGAAAAGAATCATCGCAGTGTGTTTAGTAGGTGTTTTAGTGTGGGCAATGAGTCGTAATGTTAATTGTTTTGCATCTGTCTTTATTTTTTAATAAGATTATTTTTCTTGGCTCCCTGAAAAGTGAATTATTACAACTTTTATGAATTTGAATGAATATGAAACAGCTAAATGTTATCTGACCGTTGTGTTTAAAAAGCAGTTATAAATTGTCTATATATGTGTGTGTGTGTGTGTATCTGTGTATATGTAGTCATGTGTATATGGTTACAGTTTTGTTGCCGTGAGCCGTGGTGTAGGTCGCAGACACGGCTTGGATCATACCGTGTATGCTGTTGTATACTGTGACTTTTTACGCAGTATACCGTAGGTATCTTTTTTGGCAGATTGATACTACCTTATTCTTTCTCATGGCACCATTGTTTGGATATACTGTAATTAATTAATTAGCCCCTTGTTGGCGGTTGCTTAGGTCATTTATAATTTTTCACAATTACAGCTTGTTTCAGTGAACAGTTCTGTAGTATATCTTTGATTGTGCCAGATTTCTACAAGGATAAATTTCTAGAGGAGAGATGAGAGATGACAAGGTCAGAGGGAATATACTTTCTTTCTTTTTTTTGGGGGGGGGGTCACGCTATTGTTTTGTTTGTTTTGCTTTTTAGGGTCACACTGGAGGCATATGGAGGTTCCCAGGCTAGGGGTTGCATCAGAGCTGTGTCTGCAGCCTGCACCACAGCTCAGGGCAATGCCGGATCCCCGGCCCACTGAGCTCGGCCAGGGATCGAACCCGCGTCCTCATGGAGACTTGTCAGATTCGTTTCCACGGAGCCAGGATGGGAACTCGATTTTCCTGCTATACCATGTGTGGAGATTCAACTCATGGATCATTCTGTTAGGAACAGTTCACCTGACTTGTGAGATGATCGGAGAGCCTCGAATGGGCTGTTATCACTTGAATCACATGATTCTCCTGAGACGGAAGCGACTTGGAGTCCTCGTGTTTGTGTTTTTCAAACAGGAGTTTGCCAAAATGGTCCAGGTCTTACACGCGTACTGTATAATTTCGTCAGGAGTCCGTGTCACTTGCACCAATCAGGTCGGGCAGGGCAAGCGGCAGCCCGTCGTGAGCACCAGCGGAGGCGCCAGCATCAAGGAAAACATCGGATCTGTGTTTGGGCAGAAACAGGTAGTGGTGGCCAGTGGTTTCAAAACACTTTATCACTCCGGGGAGTATGGCAGGTTTCTATTGTCCTTTCCAATAGGAAAGAGAAGAAAATCCGAGAGTTGATTTTTTTTAAAAATTAGGTGTCATGGAGTTCCCACTGTGGCTCAGCAGGTTAAGAACCCAGCTACTCTCCCTGAGGGTGTGGGTTTGATCCCTGCCCTCCCTCAGTGGGTTAAGGATCCAGTGTCGCCGTGAGCTTCGGTGTAGGCTGCCGATGCAGCTCAGATCTGGCATTGCTGTGGCTGTGGCGTAGGCCTGCAGCTGCAGCTCGGATTCCTCCACTAGCCTGGGAACCTCCATATGCCATGGGTGGGGCCCTAAAAAGACAAAAAGTAAAAATTTAAAAAAAGTTAGCTGTCACAAAAATAAATGTTAGCTGAAAGTTTGAAAATAATCTTTTTATTCTCTGGAAAAATGTAAAGTATTACGGGCCGTGTATTGATTATGGGTAAGTCGGAGCACAAGTGTTTTATCTTTCTGATAAATCAAAATTATTATAGAACTGCAAAAAACAGCCATTGAAGTTCTTGGCAGTCTTTTTTGTCCATCCCCATAGCATGCTGGAAGGTCCCTGTCCAGGGATGGACTCTGTGCTCTTGCCGAGACAGTGCCGGATCCTTAACCTGCAGAGCCATCTGGGAACTCCTGTTCTTAGGACTCTTAATGTGGCTCACTTGGCTGGGAAAGAAAACACACCAGACTCTCTTTGTAGCTTCCCTTTGAGGTTCGTCCCGTTCTCTCTCTGTCGAGAAGTAACTGTGCGCCCTGATTTCTTTCAGTTGCAAAGCCTCATCTCTTTTGTTCAGCTGCCCCCTAGTGACTCGGTCTGTGAAGAGTTTGGCCTCAGCTGTTCTGATGCTTTGCACAATCTGTTTTGGTAAGTAGATTGCTGCTGGGAAAATGACAGGTTGTTTGAGCTTTTTTCTCCCCTTCTTGGTTTTGTTCTTAAAGCTCATGATTTTAAAGCTTAAAGTTTCTTATGTCCATTATAAAACTGTAGGCAGTATCCTGCTGAGAAGGAGGATTTATAGAGAAGAGTCAGGTAAATTTTTTTTTTTTTTTTTGGCTGTGGTTTACAGCGGCTTAATGTGGGATCTCAGTTCCCAGACCAGGAATTGAACCCCAGGTGTAGTGGTGAAAGTGCTGAATCCTGACCACTGGACCACCAGGGAACTCTCAGGAGTCAGTTACTTACTACAACTAATATTCTGGGTGACTGGTACACTTCAGGGAGTTTCCTATTGACTTAGTCTTTGTAGAAGAGGCCATGTGTTGAGTGAGTGATTAGAATAACTCTCCCTCTTTTTTTTTTTTTCCTCTGGCTGTGCGTATGGCATGTGAAAGCTCCGGGGCCAGGGAGCCTTAACCCACTGAGCTATCTTAGGAACACCTGGAATAACTCTGAAATTATGCTATGTACAGTGTTTCACTTTGCTGGGATCTGGCAGAGGAGGGGTCACTGGTGCCTTACCCACAGTCCAATCCAGCATCATCACTTTTAGTGTGAGAAAACCAGCCGTGTTTCCACAAGCAGGACTGGCTCTGTGACAGCTTACCCTCCCTCCCCCTGCCTGCAGCTTATGCCTGATGGTAGAGGGGGATTCATTTCTTTATGTTAAGGTCTTGTTCTCATGGAAACTCAGGTATTCCTGGGGTAGATCTCTGGCGGCCCCAGCCCTTCGCCAGTGCCTTAGGAGACAGAGGCTTGCTAACCCAGAACAGATTGAAAAGGGGTGCAGATGCGGGCAGAGCTGTTGAATACAGGTCATCGGGTGCCCTGGGACAGCTGGGTGGGGACTGAACAGAGGTTCTAGAATGTGAGTTTGGGGTGAGACCCACTCCCTGCTTAGAGACCAAGGACTCAGTCGGGGAAGTGAGAACAGAAACACATCGGTTTCTAACCCACTGTGTTGCCTGTGATGGATTTATCAGCAATGGGAGCACTGGAACATTCCAGAGGGTCTGTGTTCCATTTATGTTTCACCAGAATGGAACCCAGATATGCCTCATCAGAAATGTTAATACTGGGAGTTCCCGTTATGACTCAGTGGAAACGAACCCCACCAGTATCCATGAGGACGTGGGTTCGATCCCTGGCCCTTGCTCAGTGGGTGAAGGATCCGGGGTTCCCGTGAGCTGGGGTGTAGGTCACAGATGCGGCTCGGATGTGGCGTGGCTGGGGCTGTGGTGTCGGCCAGCAGCTGCAGCTCTGATTCGACCCCTAGTCTGGGAACCTCCATATGCTGCACCTGTGGCCCTAAAAAGCCAAAAAAAAAAAAAGAAAAAAAGGAAAAAAGAAAAGGAACGTTGACATCCATGGGTTTGTCACCAGGGGTTATGTTATGTCTTCAGTTTTCACTTGGAGAATGTGGGGTATGATGCGTGTCTGGCCCTTTCTGCTCTGGAATTCTGCTCTAACCGCTAACATTCAACAGCATCTCAGGTTTTATTTCTCGCTGTACTCACGGCGTCGGGAGGAGTTCAACCGACAGACAGTTTTTCTTTATCAATCGGCGGCCTTGCGACCCAGCAAAGGTATTGAAAAATTTTGTTGGATTCGTCTTTTTTTCTTTTACCCTTCAATTTGTAATGCTGTTAACTTTTTTTTTTTTTTAGGGCTGCACCTGTGGCATATGGAGGTTCCCAGGTTAGGGGTCTAATCGAAGCTGTAGCTGCCGGCCTACACCCCAGCCACAGCCACGCCAGATCTGAGCCGGGTCTGCGACCTACACCCCAGCTCATGGCAGTGCCGGATCCTTAACCCACTGAGCGAGGCCAGGGATTGAACCTGCAACCTCATGGATACTAGCTGGGTTTGTTACCGCTGAACCATGATGGGAACTCCTATTTTAGGCATGTGAAAAAGTCTACCACCCAGTTGTTTCAATTTTATATACATGTATGTGTAAACATATTTTGTTATAAGAATTGTGGTTTTTTTTTTTTTTTTTTTTTTGTCTTTTTTTGCTATTTCTTGGGCTGCTCCCTCGGCATATGGAGGTTCCCAGGCTAGGGGTCGAATTGGAGCTGTAGCCACCGGCCTACGCCAGAGCCACAGCAACGCGGGATCCGAGCTGCATCTGCAACCTACACCACAGCTCACGGCAACGCCGGATCGTTAACCCACTGAGCAAGGGCAGGGACCGAACCCGCAACCTCATGGTTCCTAGTCGGATTCGTTAACCACTGCGCCACGACGGGAACTCCCAGAATTATGTTATTAGAAGAAAGTAAACAATTGAAAACATTCACCACCATCTGGACATTTCAGTCTAGACGGACACACATGCGTCTGCTGCTGTGTTTTCGTTTCATTGTCAATTTTCTGGGAAAATAAGGGCCCGAATTACTTCTGCCCCACGCTTAAGATCATCATCTTGATATGATGATAGGCTTTTCAGTGGTCAGTTTTGGCTTCGCATCTTCAAAAACATCATACCTCAGTGATAGGTTCTATTTTCCAGTGACACTTTAAAATTCCTTCCGTTAACCAGGTACGGTTCAACTTGTCCATTTTTAACCTGTACTATCACTGGTGTGATTTTTAATGGTTTATCTCTAATGCCATGTAATAATCGCATTATAAAGTCATATAAATACATTTCTGCGTACATTTATTTATTTATTTGCCTTTTAGAGCCACACCCATGGCAAATAGAAGTTCCCAGGCTATCGGTCTAATTGGAGCTGCAGCCGCCGGCCTACACCACAGCCATAGCAGCACGGGATCCAAGCCGTGTCTGCGACCTGCACCACAGCTCATAGCAACGCCGGATCCTTAACCCACTACGTGAGGTCAGGGATCGAACCTGCGTCCGTGTGGATACTAGTTGGATTCGTTTCCGCTGCACCACAGTGGGAGCTCCTCCATGTACATTTAAATGTGTTTTATGAGCATTTAAACTGCACCTCATTTGGGAGCTTCCTGGTGGTCTAGTGGTTAGGACTCCGTGGTTTCATCGATGTGGCCTGGGTTCAATGCCTAGTCTGGGAACTGAGATCCCACATCAAGCCATTGCTTATTGTGGCCCCCCAAAAACCAACAGAAAACCCCCTGCATCTTAATTTTATTGACATTTCTTCAAGAGCATCTTTAGTTTGGAAAAAGATTCTATGTTATAAAACTGTGAGGAAACTTTTTTGGGTGATGGACGTATTCATTATGTGGATTGTGGGCTTGGGTTCATGGGTATATATATATGTATGTCAGAACTTATCAAATTGTACACTTTAAAATATTTCTTAAAGTTTATTTCCCCCATGGGTTGTTCATATTTTATTTTATTTCGCTTTTTTTGTTATTAAGCCTTTTTTAAAAAAAAATTATAGTTGATTTTCATATTGTACACCTTTTTTTTTTTTTTTTTTTGTCTTTTTAGGGCCACACCGGCAGCATATGGAGGTTCCCAGGCTAGCGGTCCAGACGGAGCTTTGGCTGCTGGCCTGCACCACAGCCACAAATCCGTGCTGCATCCATGACCTACACCACAGCCCACGGCAACGCTGAATCCTTCACTCTCGGAGGAAGTCCAGGGATCGAACCTACATCCGCATGGATACTAGTCGAGTTCTTAACCCACTGAGCCACAATGGGAACTCCTCAGATTGTGCACTTTAAATGCAGTTTGTTTTAGGACAGTTATACTCAGGGAAGTTACTAAAAATGGATGCTTTTAGTGGTTGGTTAGAACAGCATGCTGTTAGAAAAAGGGGGAAAGTTCTAGTGTTATTCTTTTCTAATTGTTGTTGTGGGTTTTTTTATTTTTTTATTTTTTTAAATTATTATTTTTTTGTCTTTTGTCCTTTTAGGGCCACACCCACTGCATATGGAGGTTCCAGGGATCGAACCCAAGTCCTCATGGACACTAGTGGGGTTTGTTCACCACTGAGCCACGACGGGAAGGCCTCTAATTGCTGGGTTTTGTGCAGGTTTCCAGACTGGTGAATGAGGTCTATCACCTGTACAATCGGCATCAGTATCCTTTCGTTGTCCTTAACATTTCCGTTGATTCAGGTAAGTGCCACTGAGATTTCAGTAAAATTTGTGACTTAAACTCCTAAAACAACACAATGAAATTAGAAAGCTCTGCTATGACCAGAAAGAGATTTTTATAGTAACGATTAATGGTGATTTTTTTTTAATAGACTTTCAGTTTTGACATATTAAACAAATCTGAAAATTATATTATTTCTTTTGCTTTTTAGGGCCGCACCAGCACATATGGAAGTTCTCAGGCTAGGGGTCGAATCGGAGCTACAGCTGCTGGCCTCCACCACAGCCACAGCCACACAGAGTCCAAGCTGCATCTGTGACCTACACCACAGCTCACAGCAATGCCAGGTCCTTAACCCACTGAGCTAGGCCAGGGATCGAACTCACGTCCTCATGGATCCTAGTCGGATTCGTTTCCACTGTGCCATGACAGGAACTACCTAAGAATTCTATTATTTTTTATGCAGGCTTTCCTTCTTTCCACTTGAAACTATGTTAATTGTATTAGGAAAAGATGACCTTTTTTTCATGGTGGCCGAAGGCAAAAGTAGACTAAATATTCTCCCTGATTTTGAAAATAATTTCGTGTAGATGTTTTTCTTCTTATTGTTAAAAATTGTGGTGTATTGTTATCCAGTATATATTTTTAGAGGCTTAGAAATATGTGCACACTTTAATCATGATATATAATCTACCCATATCCTTTGGGGTGAGAAAATAATTTTGGGGAATTTTGTATTTTAGTCTTAGGTGGGAACATTTTCCATGTCATTAAAATTTATTCAGAACCATGATTTCAATAGCTGTAGTATATTTCAATGTGTGGATATATCTGGATTTGTAAATTTTTATGTTTTTGCCTATTTGAGTTGTTTTCAATTTTTGGAAATTTACATACTGTGTCTACAGATAAATCGTTGCCTATATCTTTGAGTATTTCTTTAAGATTAATTCCTAGAAGTAGAATCTCTGGGTCAGTGAATGTGACCGCGTTACATCAATTTACACACCTGCCAACAGTGTCCTAGTGTGATAATTTTTAACCAGATTCAGTACGTAATGAAAATGACATGTTTGTACTTTTCTTTTAGCATGCATCTTCGTGTGTTTGTTTGCTTTTTTCTTTTGGAGTTTCACCCTCAGACGCTTGCATGTTTCGTCTGTTTAAAAAAGAAATTGTTCATCTTTTACTCATTTATTTGAAAGAGCGAGATTGATTGATTGATTGATTGACTGATTGATTTGCTTTTTAGGGCCGCACCTGCGGTATATGGAAGTTCCCAGGCCAGGGGTTGAATTGGAGCTATAGCTGCCTGCCTACGCCACAGTCCCAGCAACATGGGATTCGAGCCACGTCTGTGACCTACACCGCAGGTCAGGGCCACGCCGGATCCTTAACCCACGGGGCAAGGCCAGGGATTGAACCTATGTCCTCATGGTCACTAGTCGGGGTCATTCCTGCCGCACCATAATAGGAACTCAGCAAGAGCTAGTTTTCGAGTTCATGAATATTAGTCTGGACCCTGCGCTTTTCGTAAATGCAGGCGAATAAATTGGTCGATGGGAACATTTCTTTGGTTAAGGGCGCATTTGAATACAATCAGCGTCTTTCCCGTGTTGTTTCAGAATGTGTCGATATCAACGTTACTCCGGATAAGAGGCAGATTTTACTACAGGAGGAGAAGCTTTTGCTGGCAGTTTTGAAGACGTCTTTGATAGACATGTTCGATAATGATGTTAACAAAATCAGCGTCCGTCAGCAGTCACTGCTGGATGTCGAAGGTAAGGAAGGCACAGGTGTGTAAACCGCGTCTAGAACCAACAGCTCGTGTGATGCTTATTTTCCAGCGTTAAAGTCTTTTCGGCGTGAAACAGAATTTCCCCTTTTAAACAGAGGGGATGTGTCACCCTCGAAAGTGTGTAGCTGGGAGGTCCCTCGTGGCCTGGTGGTTAAACATCTGGCATGATTGGCATCATTGCCATGGCTGTGGCTCAGGTTTGAGCTCTAGCTTCGAAACTTCCACGTGCTGCAGGTGTGCCAAAAAAAAAGGAAGTGTCTAGCTGCAGATTTTGCAAATTTAAGGTAGTCTGGGTAAAAGGGACCAGAACCACCTCGGTGATTACCCAGGGTACGTTCTTACCCAGATGTAACAGTTCCCTTTCCATAAATGCTCCTCGATGGCAGCAAGCCTCTTGTTGATTTCCAGGGTTCTGAAAAAGTTGATTCTGACCGTTTTTGCCCCTTTCTCATCTTTTATGGAGTAGGGAACCTGGGGAGGCCCTTCCTCTGCCATCTGCCCTCAAGTCACCCCTGTGCACTCGTCGCTGAGTGTGCCATGTTGAGATGAAGACCTGACCCAAAGCTGGCTTGACATCTGTGAAAATATGCATGGTCATTCTTTTACTACCTGGTCCTAAAGTGATGAGCCTTTTGTGTTTAAGTAGTGAGTTTTATTCTTTTGCATCCAAACCAAGTGCATCGGCGCCATGTGTGGCTGGGGAGCCCCAGCAGCCTTCCTGGGGGCGGGAGGTGTGGGCGTTGCTGCTCTGACAGCCAGATCCACTCCTGGGATGCTTCTCCAGGCCAGCCCGCCCTCTTTCTCGGGGTCTGTCTGTTCAGATGGAGGTGAGAGGGGGGGCGCCCATCACTGTCTTCCGAGGGGGAGAGGCCAGGGAGCAGCTCAGGCAGCTGAGACTGGCTTTATGGAAAGCTCAGGTGACAATGAGAGGAAACTGGCCTGAGATGAAGCTTTGTAACCCTAGGATCCCAGGAGCCATAAGCCGGGGTCGAGGGGGGGGGGCAGGGATGCAGCGTGGCTCTGCCCTAAGGTTTCCTAACCACCTCCCTCCGGGGGGTGGGGGGCGGAGAGGCCGATTTGGAAGACAGTGGGGTGGGGGTGGGGGTGGGCTTCTGTGGAGTGCCACCGTGGGCGGTTGTGGCAGTGGGCGAATATGGTGGAGACACAAGCTTCTGACGGTGGGCGGTGCTGTGGGGTGGGAGGGGGCACAGGAGCAGTGACAGGAGTGTGGCAGAGCTACCGACCCAGGTGGTGGGCCCCATGTCTCTGCTGGCCATTCTCTGCATGGGACAATGTGGCTGCCTGTGTGTGTGTGTGTGTGTAGGGAGCACCACACGTCTGTGGAGAGTTCTCTCTCTCTCACACTCACACACACAACACACGCACACACACACTGCCGTAGATGCCACCCCACACAGAGAAGCCCCTCCGCACCGTCGAATCCCCGCCTTCCTTTCTGCCGCTTCATCACAGCTCAGCACCCACCCAGAAGCCAGCGGATGGTGAGCAAGCGCATCAGCCCCGCGATCAGACGGAGCCACCCTTGTGCCTCTTTTCAGCCGCTGAGCCTCGGTGGGAAAGGTCCTACTGACTTCCCACACCACGGATCCGTTTTATCTGCTTTTAATTGAAGTCGTCCAGGATGTATGTTTTTCATCAGTTGTTTCGTTCAATATTTTGTTTGTAAGAATCATTCACGTCCTGGGTGACTGCGGATCCATTCATTTGCGGGCTGTTACAGGTGTTCCATTGTATTTAAAGAGCACGGTTTATTTGCACACAACTGGATTGTTCCCAGTTCGGGGCTTTCGTGAGTAAAGCTGTCAGGAATACCCCCGTCTAGGAGAGCATCAGTAGACCTGCCTGGTTTTTTTTTTTTCCTTTTTTGGCCACACCCGCTGCCTAATGGAAGTTCCCAGGCCAGGGATCCTCTCTCCGCTGCATCGGCTCCCTCCTCCACAGCTGCAGCAACACAGGATCCTTAGCCTGCTGCAACACAACGGGAACCCCCAAACCTTTCCGATAGGAAACATCGCAGGGTCACAGGGGTGCGTGTTTAGATCAGGAGCTGCTCCCAGTTTTAGAAAGTGGCTGTAACCAGTTTCACCACCGGCCCGCAGTGTTTAAGCATTCCATTTGCTCCCCAACCCTGTGAGCATTCACAACTTTTTTACCCATTCTGATGAGTATATAGAAGCATTCTGCCATGGTCTTCATGGAAAGCCGTTTTCCCAGGTTGGATGAGCCATTCCGTGCTCCTCTTTGGGGAAGTGCCTGTTCCAATAGAAATAGCCCCTTAGCCCGTTTCTGCGCAGCCCCTGACCTTGTCCTCTGCTCACGTCTACTTAGGTAACTTAATAAAACGGCATCCGGCAGAAACGGAAAGGCCTGGGCCGGAGCAGCAGGAGCATCCCGCCCCGTTGAAGGCTGCGGGACAAGAGAAAAGGGCAGTGACCATTTCCAGACTGAGAGAGGCCTTTTCCCTGCGGCAGGCGCCCGAGAACAAGCCTCGGGGCGCCAAGACCGCGGACTCCAGGCGGGTTTCTCCGCGGCAGAAAGGCGGCGCCCCAGGGCCCCTCTGCTCCCGCACGCGCATCTCGGAACCGAGGGAGGAGGGGATGGCATCCGCCCGGGCACCCTCTGACCCGATGGGCCCAGGGGAGGCCTCGGAGGAGGCCTCGGGGCACAGCAGCGCCTCCGCCAGCTCCGGGGAGGGCTCCAGCGCCCCCGAAACGGGCAGCCACCCCAGCAGCGACCCTGCGGCAAGCGCCCCCGAGGACGGGTTTTCGCAAGAACACGTGGAGTCTTGTGAAGAGGCCCCTGCACCTGCTCTTGGCGCTTTAGACCAAGAGGCTGGCGGCCTCCGCCGGCCTCAGCCCCCGAACGCCTCATCCCCAAACCCCAAGCGTTTTAAGAAGGAAGGGGTGCCTTTAAACCCCGACGTCCCCCCAGAGCCGGTGGCAACGCAGAGCGTGGCAGCGGCCGAGGTGGATGTCGCTGTTGACATTGAGAAGAAAATAGTGCCCCTTGACTTTTCCATGCGTTCTTTAGCCAAACGGATAAAGCAGTTATGTCGCCAAGAGCAGCAGCGAGAAGGTGAGCAGAATTACAGGAAGTTTCGGGCCAAGATTTGCCCTGGAGAAAATCAAGCCGCAGAAGATGAGCTACGAAAAGAGATAAGGTAACTTTCTTTTTTTTTTTTAATTCCCATCCCCTAACTTCGTTTCCCTGCCGCTCAAGTTCGTTTGCTTCCAAGAACTTTTGCCAGGCAGTTCCGCTGCCTGCAACCTCTCAGGAACTGTTTCCTTCGATTTTCCCCACGCATCCTTCCCAGCCCCCCAGATCAATCGAGGCTTTCGTGACCCCACTTTCCTTCCTCCTCCTGGAGGTTTTCGGCCCACGGTGACTTCCTCCTGCACTGACTCCACCGCAGCTTTGCTCAGCTTTGCTCCCATCTTAACGGGAGAAATTATAACACGGTGTCCAAACTCTGATGTCGAGAAGCTTGCATCGGAGAAGTTTAAGCAAAAGTCAATTTCAAGAAAACTATTCCTCATACAGAAAATCGAGTCCGGTCACTACCACTTGACGATAATCATGTCCAACATTCTGACTCTTAAAAATGATGCATTCTCTTGACATATTTTTTACTTTAAAAAATTTTGTGTTTTGTCTCACCAGTAACTGAAATATGTTGTATTTCGTAGATAGTGCAATGCAGCCGTGATACTGAATCTTTAGCATGTTTAGTCTGGACCCCACAGGTTTTGCTTAATTTAGATTATTAGGGGAAAAAATTTTTTTTTTTATTATTAGGAAATTTTTGTTTGTTTGTTTTATTTTGTTTTGTTTTTAGCTGAGGCATGCAGTGGCTTGAAGTGGGATCTCAGTTTTCAGACCAGGAGCTGAACCTGGGCCACAGGAGAGAGTGCCAAGTCCTAACACTAGACCACCAGGGAACTCCCAGGCTCTGAATTCTTTTAAGGAGGAGTTCCCGTGGTGGCGCAGTGGTTAATAAATCCGACTAGGAACCATGAGGTTGCGGGTTCGGTCCCTGCCCTTGCTCAGTGGGTTAAGGATCTGGCGTTGCCGTGAGCTGTGGTGTAGGTTGCAGACGTGGCTCGGATCCCGAGTTGCTGTGGCTCTGGCGTAGGCCGGTGGCTACAGCTCCGATTCCACCCCTCGCCTGGGAACCTCCATATGCCGCGGGAGCAGCCCAAGAAATAGCAAAAAGACCCCCCCCAAAAAAATAAATAAAATAAATTCTTTTAAGGAGTATTAACAATTCCTTTTGATAGTCACAGTGGCTAGCTTACAAGGAGAAAGGTTTTTCAGGAAGCTTTCTTTTGAAAAGTGTGGTAGTGGTTAAGGATCCAGCATTGTCACTGCCACAGCTTGGCTTCCTGCTGTGGTGTGGGTTCAGTCCCTGTCCCGGGAACTTGTGCTTGCTGTGGGTGTGCCCCCCCAAAAAAGCAAAGAAAAACACTACTTGGGGGTTCTCATTGTGGCTCAGTGGGTTACAAACCCTAGTATCCATGAGAACGGGGGTTCAATCCCTGGCCTCGCTTGGTTGGTTAAGGATCCAGCGTTGCCATGAGCTGTGGTGTAGGCCAGCAGCTGCGGTTCTGATTCGACCCCTAGCCTGGAAACGTCCATATGCTTCTGGTGCAGCCCTAAAAGCAAACAAACAAACAAACAAAAAAACACCCAGAAAACCCCCCACTGCCTGCTGAGGTGCTGAAGGGTGTGGAATGCTGTCCAGTCCTCACAGCAAACAAGGGAAAAAAAAGGCGTGTAATTAATAGACATGAACTTCTTTGGTTGTGACCTGGGGTCTGTGAACTCTGAGGGGTCCAGTGAAGAGAGCCAGGTTCCTTAAGCTGTTTTTCAATAGAGATTTTAATTAAGCCCAGAAACATGTATTGATGACATGTTACTATGGCTCTTCAATGTACTTTGAGAGCTTGTTAAGCAGGCAGAACCTGTGGCCAGAATCTGGTGATTCCGCTTGGGTAGCTCTGGTGAATCTTGAGTGTAGAGCCCAGGAATCTGCATTTTTACAAATCCCCCAGAAGGTCACATTGCGAAACCACGATCCATGACGGGCCTGGCACTGCCTCCTGGCTTTCAGGGCCCGGCTGCTGGGTTGACTTCTGTTCTGAGCTGTCGTTCTGATGAAATGTAGGAAAACGTACTGAGCTACAGATGAGGTAGCAATGAATCGAGGTAGTCTTACCAGCTCCTGTTTCTGTATTTTGGATTATAACTAAACATACCAGGCTGTAAAGTTTTATTTCTTTACGCCAGATGCTGTTTTAGTTTATGGTGGGAGACACACCTGCCAACGTCATGGACGACCTGGGTGGGTCTTCAGGCTGCCGCAGGTTCTTTCCATGGAACCAGAGGCGACTCGGATGGTTCTTGCAAAGGCATGGGATCAGAGCCAGGAGGTTGGCATTTGTGCCGGTTACCAGTTTATTGCCTCGGCTCCAAACCCTCTCTGCCCTGCTTTGCGGTCCTGGAGGCTGAGGTGTGTCAGCGTTTCTCCTGCTGCACTGTTAGACTCTCTCAGTAGGGGGCGCTGGAGGGACACCGTGAAACAGCAGGAGCCGCTGTGACTCTCCTAGCTTCTGGGTAGCCCTCCTCTCTCTTTACCTCCTGCTAGGCAGGCACGGGCAGCAGGCAGCAGGCCCAGCATTGCTCACTGTAGTACTCCTAGCAATCTTATTTTTGTTCAGCGGGCTGCAGCCCCGTCGGTTCCAACAAGGTGTGAAGCTCATCCTGGGGTGGAGGCTGGGGGGGTGCTCCTCATTAGAAGAGTCGATACCAAATATTGACGAAAAGGTATATCTGTAC
This sequence comes from Sus scrofa, assembly GCF_054392235.1. Taxonomy (NCBI): domain Eukaryota; kingdom Metazoa; phylum Chordata; class Mammalia; order Artiodactyla; family Suidae; genus Sus; species Sus scrofa. Next base: position 5,070,217 of record NC_139385.1, read on the forward strand.
AGGTGGCCCTCCTTATCTTCCAGTTCCGCTTCTGCAGAACAAAAAGTTTTTAAATGCGAGGAGCTCCCGCTGCGGCGCAGTGGGATCAGTGGCATCTTGAGACACGCCGGGGTACGGGTTCGATCTCGCCCCGCGTGGTGGGTTGGGGATCCGGCATTGCCGCAGGTGCGGCTTTAGGTTGTGACTGTGGCTCCGATCCATCCCTGGCCTGGGAGCTCCATATGCTGCAGGACGGCCAAAAATGAACACCCCCCCAAGTCTAAAAAATCCTAGAAAGTTCCAAAAAGCAAAACTTGAGTTTGCTATCTGCTGCAACTATTTACAGAGCCTTTACCTTGTATGGAGTATTACAGGTGATCTAGAGGGGACAAAGTATACGGAAGGCTGTGCTGGTTACATGCAGATGCTGTGCCATTTTATGTGAGGCGCTTGAGCATCCCTGCTGTTTGGTGTCCCGGGGGTCCAGGAACCAGTCACCTGTATGTACCCAGGGACAACCGTACTCTATTTGTGGAAGTGTAAACTTTTATAGTTCTATCAAAATTAAAAAGTACATATAGGGAGTTCCCGTCGTGGCGCAGTGGTTAACGAATCCGACTAGGAACCATGAGGTTGCGGGTTCGGTCCCTGCCCTTGCTCAGTGGGTTAACGATCCGGCATTGCCGTGAGCTGTGGTGTAGGTTGCAGACGCGGCTCGGATCCCGCGTTGCTGTGGCTCTGGCATAGGCCGGTGGCTACAGCTCCGATTCGACCCCTCGCCTGGGAACCTCCATATGCCGTGGGAAGCGGCTCTAGAAAAGGCAAAAAGACAAAAAAAAAAAAAAAGAAAAAATGTTTAGATAAGAGTCTATAATGATATGTTTGTTAATAGTAGGTAATGTCACCTGGAGAATTGAATGGATGAATCATGTTCTCTTTAGAACGTTAGGGACTTTGTTTTATGTTTCTGTATTTTTTTATTGCTTTATATCGTATTTTTAATACTATTTTTCATTGTTTTATAATCCGAAAAGGATCCTTTAAAGTGTCTTCTAATGAACATTTTCTACACACAGTAAAGAGATGTTTGCAGAGATGGAAATTATCGGGCAGTTTAACTTGGGATTTATCATCACCAAGCTGAATGCGGATATCTTCATAGTGGACCAGCACGCCACGGACGAGAAATACAACTTTGAGATGCTGCAGCAGCACACGGTTCTCCAGGGGCAAAGGCTTATCGTGTGAGTTCATTTCCGTGCTCACAGTTTGCAGTGGTGGCACTCCCGTTTAAATCCGTTAGCTTATGGGTGTGTCTGCCTCTCCCTGTGTATCCACCCACCTACCTACCTACCTGATCGATCTGTGTTTTTTGGCCATAAGTACCCGTACAGCACGTTTTTATGCTTCTTGCATGATACTACTCATACCTGTCATTTATGGAGTGCTTCTCTTGGGCCAGGCACAGTGGAAGCAGCCTACATGGGTGAATCCATTGAATCCTCACAAACCCATGAAGTGGTTACTATGTATCAATACCCACCTTTCACAGGTGATACAACCGAGACCCAGGTTAAATACGCTGCCCAAGGTCACACAGCTAGTGGGTTCTTCTAAGGAGCACACCTCTTTAGCTAGGTAGGCAAAAACACGGATCACCGCTTGGCCAGAAAATCCTTTTGCTGCAGGGCAGTTTCTAGGACGTGCCAGATCTGTCTGGAGCACGTGGAATTCATGTGTTCAGAAAGTCGGGACCCCCTGGGTCAGCCCTCAGCTGTGGTGAGAGCAGTTCTGGTGATGGGATGGTCTCTGCAGAATTCGGTATTTATCTCTCTTTTGCCAATTTGAATGCTTTACAAGGACCATTTTACAAGGCAAACTATTTTTCTTTTTTAGGGCCGCACCTATGACATGGGGAGGTTCCCAGGCTAGGGGTTGAATTGGAGCTACAGCTGCCAGGCCGCAGACACAGCCACGCCAGATCTGAGCTGCATCTGCAAACCTAATGCCGGATCCTTAACCCACTGAGCGAGGCCAGGGATCGAACCCGCAACCTCGTGGTTCCTCGTCAGATTCGTTTCCGCTGTGCCACCATGGGAACTCCCAGGCAAACTACTTTTGTAGTTACTCTAACTTCCAAAAAGTTCCTTTAAAAAAAGGAAACGAAAAGCAAATGCTAGGGTTTTGCGACAGGACAGGCTCGTAGCTGAACTTCTTCCTCCTGTTGCTTTGCGCAATGCACGCGAAGACGCACCGCGTTGTTTTCGAGTCATTTCTGCTTGACATGAAATGTTTGACTTCAAGATTTCCGTGTTTCAGACCTCAGACTCTCAACTTAACGGCGGTCAATGAAGCGGTTCTGATAGAAAATCTGGACATATTCAGAAAGAACGGTTTTGATTTTGTTATCGATGAAGATGGTGAGTTTTTACTTAGGACGAAAGACCTGTGTCCTTTTTGCAGCTGGGAACAATCCTCCGGGGTCCCACAGAGCAACGCATTTCATGCGGGAGGAAAGGGCTCGCCCCCCCCCCGCCGCGAGGGCTCTGCCCCCCCTCCCCCCACCTTGCGGTGCTCATTGCGAGGAGCTTCAAGTCATGGGTTTTTCTCCGGATTTTATTCTTGCAGCTCCGGTCACCGAGAGAGCTAAGTTGATTTCCTTGCCGACGAGTAAAAACTGGACCTTCGGGCCCCAGGACATAGACGAGCTGATCTTCATGCTGAGCGACAGCCCGGGGGTCATGTGCCGCCCTTCCCGAGTCCGGCAGATGTTCGCCTCCAGAGCCTGTCGGAAGTCTGTACGTACAGCGGCTTCGTCGGCGGGGCCCGTGGGCCTCGCAAGTCCCCAGTCCCCAGTCCCCAGTCCCGCGCTGGCCCGGCAGCACTGTTCCGGGTGCGGATGCGCCCCCTACTGGGCTGTGCGTGGGCTGCAGAGTCCTGAGCCGCTCTGCAGCCCCTGAGCCCCGCGCAGCCGCCGTTTCCGTGACCCCCGACCTGTGCTTACGGCTCGGCTGCACCTCCCTCAAGCCACGTCTTCTCTCGAGCTTCCGCTGAGCCCTCGTCGTGAGCTGTTTATCCGTGTCGTTCATCCAGGGACCTCCTGGGGATGAACGACCCTGACGCAGAAAGCGCGGGGGCTTCAAGCCCTCGGGGGCGCTGCACGGGATTGTCCAGGGCCCCTCCGTGCACAGGCCTGTCACAGGGGTGCGGGGGGGGGGGGGCAGTGTGCGTTGTCCACTGCTGCCACCACTCAGATTGGTTCTGGAAGGTGGCAGCAGGGCTGGTGACCAGTCTGATGTCAAGGCCGAGTCCCTTGAGTCTGATCCCCTGGCCCCACTCCATTCATTTAACAGAGACTCCTTGAGCCCCCACCGTGTGGCCAGGGTGCTGGGGACACAGGTGACATGGCAGACGAGGTCCTTGTCCTCGTGGAGTGTATAGTGTAGTGGGAGAAATGGACATAAACATGCATAACGACAGCCTCAGATACTGCAGGTTCAGTGCAGCCGACAGTAAGGGGGCTGGAGGGAGCACCGGAAACCAGGTGGGTGTCTCGGGCCACCGCCCAGCGGACCTGTGGAAGGTGCGCTGGAGCCCCGGGAAGAACTTTGCAGACAGAAGAAATAGCAAGGGCAGAGGCTCAGGGTGTTTGGTGAGGCCAGAGGCCAACCCCGTGTGACCAGAGGACCCGGGATGCGAGCTGCATCCGGGGACCCACTTAGGGTCTTGCCAGTGCAGGTCGGAACTGGGCGTTTGCGCCACGTGTGTTGGGAGGTGCTGGAGGGTGATGGTGAGAATGGGTCACAGAGGGGGTGTCACTGGGAGAGGGGGGAGAGCGGCAGCGTTTTCACCCGTGGGGGTGGGATCACGTGTGCGCTGTCAGACAGGTCGTACCTGGGATCCTGCCGGACGTGACTGGGGTGCCTGAGAGTAGGGGAGAGGTCGGTGCTGGAGAGAGAGGTTTAGGCTTTGTAAGTTACAGCCGAGGGACAGGATGCAGTTCCTCCAGGAAGAGTTTTGATCAGAGCAGAGGGTAGGGCCCAGGGGCTGACTGCAGCCACAGACGGTTCTCTGAGAAAGCCCGGACCTCGATCTCGTGAGCAGGAGTTGGAGCTGGGCCCGGCCTGTGCTCACAGCCAGGCGTTCACTGGGCCGCGTGTTCATGGGACACGGAGATCTTTGGATCTTCACTCCCCACGCCCGCAGGTCCCTCCCGCTGCCGCACAGCCGCTGCACCACCTGAGTGCTGCCCGGGGCGGGCTGTCCTCTGCCTGGATGCTGCTGCTACCACCCCTGCTCCTCTGGCCCTCGCTGAGCTCCCCGCCCAAGTGGCCTCTTCCAGCGCGGGCACAGCCCCAACCGTACTTGCCTTGTTTCTCTGCCATCCTGTCCGTCTTCCTCCCGTGAGGCAGGGCCCTGCTGTGCATCCTGCTCTAGGATGTGCCCGGCACGGGGCAGAAAGAGGGGGACAGAGAGCTCGGGGCCTGTCACCACCTCCTCTTGTGTCTCAGGGTCTCAGTTTCTCTGTGCTTGCTGCAGAGGCTGCTCATTCCGTGTAGTGAAAAAGCAGGGCGAGGGCTGCAGAGGGACAGACAAGGAGAGCTGTTCCATTGAAAGGAGGCAGGGACATGTGAGCAGAAGCCTGAGGGACAGGGGACGTGAGGCATGCAGATATTTGAGGAAAAAGTGACCTGGGTCAAGGACACAGCTAGTGCTGGGGGCCAGAGGCAGATACTTGCTTTGTGTGCTATGCCCGAGGCAAGGGGGGTCCTGTGGGGGCAGGGATGCTTGCTCTCAGGTGTGGCCAGTGAGGCCCAATTTGGGGATGCACTTGGCCTTGTATTCAGGTGAGAGGAGGGCTCTGAAGAGGAGCCACGTGAGCTGACGTTATCCTGAAAAGGAATCGCTGGCCCCTGGGTGGAGGGCGCATTAAAGGAACAAGGGGGCGGGGTGGGGGAGGCCTGTGAGAAGACCACCGCCGTCACCCAGATGGACGCTCGGGGCGGCTGGGACGCAGGTGGTGGTGGGGCTGCCGTCCTGGTTGGTCCTGGGCAGGAATGGTCAGCGTCTATGCTAAGGATGTGCCGCCCCGGCGGAGCCCTTGGGGTCTGGATTTCACAAAGAGGCTGGGGCTGAGATGCTAGAAGGTAGGGTTCTGGGGGACTTTGCAGGGAATGTTGTGGGTTTTTTTTTTTTTTTTTGTCTTTTTAGGGCCGCACCTGCAGCATATGGAGGTTCCCAGGCTAGGAGTCTAATCGGAGCTGTAGCTGCCGGCCTACACCACAGCCACAGCCACGCAGGATCCAAGCTGAGCTTGCGACCTACACCACAGCTCATGGCAACGCCCGATCCTTAGCCCACTGAGTGAGGCCAGGGATCAAACCCACAACCTAGTTGGATTTGTTAACCACTGAGCCACGACGGGAACTCCAGGGAACACTGTTTTTGTTGTAGTCGTGTGCAGCCTCCTTGTAGAGAAAAATGCTCCTGCAGAGTTGCTGTTCCAGCCAGAGGCCAGCAAGCCTTGAACACACGCCCTTGTGTCTCGTTCGCAGGTGATGATCGGAACTGCCCTCAACACGAGTGAGATGAGGAGGCTCGTCAGCCACATGGGGGAGATGGACCATCCCTGGAACTGTCCCCACGGAAGGCCGACCATGAGACACATTGCCAACCTGGATGTCATTTCTCAAAACTGACACTTCTCCTTTTATGAACGCTTCATTGTACGGCAGATTTCTCTGTTTTGAAAGGCAGGGTTTTAACCTTTTTTTTTTTTTTTTTTTTTTGGTTTATTTCTAAAAGAAGCCGTTGCTTAAAAATGTTTCAGATCCATTTAGAAATGCTCTTGAGAACTTTTTCAAACAGTTCAGAGCATTGCTTGCGACACTTTCTGTTCCGCTCTTGAGCTTGGGTAAGTGTGTGGACAAGGAAGAGAACTTTTTTTTTTTTTTTTTTTTTTGTCTTTTTACTTTTCTCGAGGGCCGCTTCCCGCAGCATATGGAGGTTCCCAGGCTAGGGGTCTAATCAGAGCTGGAGTCACCGGCCTACGCCAGAGCCACAGCAATGCGGGATCCAAGCCGCGTCTGCAACCTGCACCACAGCTCGCGGCAACGCCGGATCCTTAACCCACTGAGCAAGGCCAGGGATCAAACCCGCAACCTCTTGGTTCCTAGTTGGATTTGTTAACCACTGCGCCACGACGGGAACTCCAAGAAGAGAACATTTTAACAAATTGGGAGGAGCAAGTGCTTCGGAAGTCACCCAGACCTCTGCTCTGGCCCCCCAGATTTTAGTCCCCAACTTTCAGCCCTTGATGATTAAATTCACAGTGGTTTCGCTTTACACATTTCAAATGATGGTCCATTTGAATTAGTGGTTCTCAACCCTGATGCATAGTAAATTTAGAAAATAGGGAGTTGCTGTTGTGGCTCAGTGGGTTAAGGACCTGACATTGTTTCTGGGCGGAGGTGGGGGAGGAATTCAGGTTTGATTTCTGGCTTCCCACAGTGGCTTAAGGATCCGGCATTGCTGCAAGCCATGGCACAGGTCACAGGTGCAGTTTGGGGTCGCTGTGGCATAGCCCAACCCCTAGCCCAGGAACGTTCACATGCTGCAGCTGAAGCCATAAAAAGAAAAAACTGTTGAGAAAGCAGTCCAGCAAACTCAAGCGGGATCCTCTGTCCAGCTGGAAGGAATTGACCAGGGGGAGCGGGGTCCTTATTCTTAAATGTTCCCCGCTGCAGCCAGGGTTGCAAAGACCGTTGTTGTAGGCAAGGGGAAATAAAAGATTTTTCTGTAACTTTGATGCTGTGATTTGGTTTCCTTAGAGTGTGAATTGCAAGACAGTCTAGTTACTGAGTGGTACTGGAGCTAGAAGAATCCCTGACTGTGGACAGAGTTTTTCATGGAACCTCGTCCCGTTTGAACTCTGCCGGAGTGGAAGTAAAACTGCCCTCTGTGGGGTGCAAATGGCAGTTGGTGCGCGCTGGGTAGGGGGACCCCCCCCCCATTGCTCTGCGCAGACCGTGGGCTTCTGTTTACTAACTCAGAATTCCTTCGAGGTAAGGACAGGCAAGTAGTGATGATGCCCATTGGTGCAGGCACTGTGCTGGTGGGCCTGTCTCAAGGACCTCGTTTCGGATCGGCAAGAACGCTGCAAACAGATTTGTTTCAGGTAGGCCTTCCCCAGAGACTGCCTGTCCTAATCCCAGAAGCCTTGATTCAGTGCGCCCCATGGCCCACGGACTTCTGCAGGTGCGACTAGGGCAGGCAGGGTGGTGAGATGGGGTGAGGATCCAGTTTGGCTGGGTGGGCCCAGTTTAGGCCATGATTGCTTTTAAGTGTAGACGCTTCCCAGCTGAGCCAGGGGTCAATCTTGTTGATTTTGAAAATGGAGGAAGGAAGCGTCTAGAAATTAGAAAAGGTAAGGAAATAAGATTCTCCCCTGGAGCTGCCAAGGGAACCTGTCCTGTTGGACTCCTAACTTAAGTGTGAGATGATAAATTTGTGTTGCTTTAAGCCACTAAGTTTAATTTGTTGGTGGCGGAAAAGGAGAACTAGCACCTGAATTACTCCTGTGATGCTGTGAAGATAAAGGCTGAGAGAGACCGCGGCCAGTTAGCAGAGCTGGGAAAACTCGGGTCAGGTGCTTCCAGATTTCTATTGCCTTTCTGGATCAGACGGGCAGAGCACGCGCTGCGGCCCCTTTAAGGGTGTGGCGGGGCGGGGCCTGCGGTTGCCTGGAGACCGGCGGGGACCGACGCCTCACTGCCCCGCGTCACCTCCCATCCAGCGCGGCCCAGCCCCCAGGCGTCCCCAGAGAGGTATGCGTTAGCGTGGGGTCCCTGGGTCCCAGGCCGGTGACCCTGTGTGCGCCGCGACGGAAGGACGTGACGGCCAGGTCCAGCCACTGAGGACCCGAGCAGGTGGGCGGTGGGCAGGGAGGGCCTTGGGAAGCGGCAGGAGCAAGCTGGGTCTCCCTGGCTCAGAGAATGCCCTTCCTGTGCTAAGGGAAGTACACCGGTGGGTAACAGAGACTCAAACCAAGGAGGACAGAAGATAAAAGTTAGTAGGAAACACGCTTGAGAAGCGCAGCTTGCCTTAGGAATAGCTCAGATGTGGACCAGAAAGCCTTTAGCAAAGGAGCTTCGACGCAGAGCTGCTTCCTTCGCCCACAGTCATGGGATCTGGGTGCAGGGCGGGAAAGAGCCATGGGGTTTTGAAGGAAGAGTGAAGCAGGACCATGCTGGTGAGGGCAAAGCCTAGAGGACGCCGTCCAGGCAGAGGAGGGCATGGGGCGCCCCCTTCACCCCTCGGGCACTCGAAGAGAGGGACCTTGCGTTGCCCTCCAGGGCTCACCCGCGCGTCCTGCTAGATGCGCTAGGATGTCTCCATGGGGGCGGTCGTGGAGGGTGAGGAAAACTGGCTTTGGAGCCCAGCCTCTCAGCTCTGCCACCTTGGGCAATGACCATCACCAGGTTTCTTGTCTGGCATGGGAGGCACTCTATTGACCACAGGGCTGTTCTAGAGAGTAGGGAGCACGTGACTTCAGGTTCAGAAGCAGGAAAGTGAAAAAATAATGACTGTCTTATTGCCTGTGCGCCTTGTCCCATACTGAGAGACTTTGTCCATTATCTCATTTCATCCTTAGAATCAGACTGTTAATTGCCTATTTGCTACTCTTCTTCCTCTTTGACACCCGAAGCGGAAGGATATCAGGTAACAGCTGGAAAGGGCAACCCAGGAGCCTGAATTCAGCTCTCGAGAACTTTGACGTGGGGGTGGTTGATGAAGGGATGGGCTTTTTACATGAGCTGGCAGCATGTAAGACCTTAGGGGTTACGTTGCTGTTTTGCATGCACGCTGGAACACTATTTGAAAAGAAATGGGACTTCCTCTGCGGCACAGTGAGTTAAGAATATGACTGCGGCGGCTGGGGTTTCTGCAGAGGCGTGGGTTTGATCCCCAGCCTAGACCAGTTGGTTAAAGGATCTGATGTGGCTGCAGCTCTGCGGGTCTTGGATTCAATTCCTGGCCCGGGAACTTCTATAGGCCACAGGTGGGGCCATTTAAAAAAAGAATAAGAAGGAAAGAAATGATAGACCGCGGTTCCAGTTAAGAAAAATTTAGGAAATAACTAATGCAGTATTGAGATGGTATTATTTTTATAAACTGGCCCGACTTGATACTTGTGATTACATTTTCAGGCTCTAGCGGGAGAATGATAATGACCTTGGGGTTATAAAGATCGAATTGTAACTATGAGTGAAACGCTGAAAATTTTAGAGACGTATTTTTTTTATTTTTCAGCTAAAACTCATCAACACCCTGAAACAGCCAGCTTTCAACCAAAGGTGTCATCCTTTGAAGCTTATCTACGTAAAGTTGACCTTAGGCCTTTGAACGGCGATGGTGAAGGAAAAAAAAAGGGCCGATAAAAAGGGGGATAAGTCTGCCCGCTCTCCGTCATCTCTGTCCGATTATCCAGAGTTTCCTAAACAAGATGGCAGCGCTGCCAGGCAAGAGATGTCCCCAGGTGCTGTGCCACCACCGGACGTGCCGCTCAAAGAACCAGGACTGCACAGAGAGTTCAAAAACGATCAAGTGCAGAGCGAAGACCCCACCCAGTACGAAGAGCCCATTCTGACCAAACTCATAGTTGAAAGGTGACTTTAATGCTCCCCTTTTCCCCACGTTCATGTTCTCTCGCTTGCTCATCTCTCACTGGAGCTCGATGTCTGTCTGCCTACATGATGAAAAATCTGTGTCTTTAGCACGGTTCTGTCTCCTAGAGGTTTAGGCTCGGCTCTTTACCTCCCTCCTGGACATCGTCCGTTGGACTTGAAACTCCCTGCATCCCAAAGCAAAAGACTTCAGCACGTGAAATACCGTGACCTGGATTTGAGTCTTCGATCTGAGACCTCAGCCTCTTTGTCCGAGCCTCAGGTTTTCCTTGGGGGGGGGGGCATCACGAAAATTCACATCTTAGCAGCTTCCTCTGAATGTTAGGCTTTGTCTCCCAGCTGCTGGCTCTTCCCTGATGCCTGTTGCTCTTAGGGTGTCACCGTTTGCCTTTATCCAGCCTTGACATTGTGGAACGAATCTCCTCCCTTCTTGTGCCTTTTGTATTTTCCCTCCGTGTTTCTGTTGTTAGTTCTTGACTCTGTGCACAGACTCCTCTTCATACCTCTTGGCTGGGCCCTTGGACTCTTTTTTTTTTTTTTTTTTTTTTTTTTTGGTCTTTTTGCCTTTTTCTAGAACCGCTCCTGCAGCATATGGAGGTTCCCAGGCGAGGGGTCGAATCGGAGCTGCGGCTGCCGGCCGACACCACAGCCACAGCCACGTGGGATCTGAGCCATGTCTGCGACCTACACCACAGCTCATGGCAACACTGGATCCTTAACCCCCTGAGCGAGGCCAGGGATCGAACCCACAACCTCGTGGTTCCTAGTCGGATTCGTTAACCACCGAGCCATGACGAGAACTCCAACACTTTCTCAAGATTCCTCTGCTTCTAGCCTCTCCATCTCTGTCTAACCTCCTGTAGAGATTTACCTTTCTAATGCCGACTCTGTTTGGTCACCCCCTGTGTCAGGTGTCCATGTAACAAGTGACTCCAGAACATGACAGTTAACACCAGAAGTATCGTTCGGTTTATGGAGGTCAGGAGTCTGGGAGCAGCTTCGCTGGCAGGTGCGGGGTTAGGATCGCATGAGGTTCAGTCAAGGTGTCAGCCAGGGCTGCTGTCGTCGTCTGAAGGCCTGGCCGGCTGGACAGCGCAGGGTGGCTGGTGGCCTCAGTTCTCCATCACGTCGGCCGTCTCCGCGGGGCTGCTTGAGTGGCCTCCCGACACGGCAGCTGGCTCCCCAGAGGGTGATTCAAGAGAGAGCAAGGGTGGGAGCCCCAGTGGCTTTTGTGGCTTAGTCTTGGACGCCACCTCCCGTCATTTCCACAGTGTCCTAGTGGTCACAGCGGTCAGCCCTCTGTGGTGTGAACGGGGACTCCACAAGGACCTGTGTCCTCTGGGGTGAGAATTATTGGGGCCATTCTGAGGCTGGCTACCACCACCCTCCTGTTAAAAACTTAGTTTCTTTCCATTGTCGACAGAACAAAACATCTCAGCCTGCGCCCTGAGCCCAGCCTGCCTCTCCCTTCCAGACACCAGGGTCCAGACCGCTCCTGACGAGTCCATTTGTTTTGTATCTCTTTGCTCAGTGCTTCCTGTAAATTATCCATCTTTGCCTCCAGTTTATTTCCAATGTCTTGCATCATCCTCAGCATCAACAGTCTAGGGTCTTTTTCCTGGAGGCTGAGAATCTCCTCCTGGCTTAGCTGATTTTCTGGGGTTTTTCCTCTCTCTCATCTGAGTTATATTCTCTCTTTTCATTTTTATAGGTTTTTTTGGTGTAGTGACCTTTTTACAGATACTAGGGTTGCAGCCTCTCTTACTTCTGGTGTCTGCCCCTCTTGTGGCTGAAGTTGGTATGGGGGCTTGCTGTAGACTTCCTGATGGGGGGGGGCTGATGCCTGCCCCCTGGTAGGTGGAGCCGATTCTAATCCCTCTGGGGGGGGGGCTTCGTCTCTGGATGGGATTAGAGGCAGCCGGGTGCCTGCGGGGGTCTTTAGGTGGCCTGTTTACTGAGGGGCGGGGCTGTGATCCCACCTGGGTTGTTGTTTGCCCTGGGGCTTCTCAGCAGCTGACTGATGTCCGGTGGGGCCAGATTTTCCCAAAAGGACCCCCTCCAGAGAAAGGCAGAGTTGCTGAGTATTCCCGAGAGCTTTGCTTTCAATGTCCTTCCCTCACGACAAGCCACATTCACCCCTGTTTTCCCAGGATGTCCTCCAAGAACTGCGGTCAGGTTTGACCCAGATTCCTATGGAGACCTCGCTCTGCCCTGGGACCCAGTGCACGTGAAAGTCTATGTGCACCTTTTAAGATTGGGGTCTCTGTTTCCCCCAGTCCCGTGGAGCTCCTGCGCCCAAGCCCCACTGGCCTTCAATGCCAGATGCTCCAGGGCTCTTTCTCCCAGGGCCAGCTCCCCACACATGAGAGTTTGATGTGGCTCAGAACTTTCACTCCTGTAGGTGAGTCTCTGTGAACCAGTTAGTTTCCCGTCTGTGGGGCTTCCCACCCAAGAGGTATGGGGTTGTTTATATCGTGAAATCGCCCCTTCTACCTCTTTTTGTATCCTTTTCTTTTTCTTCTGGAGTAGGATATCTTTTTTAAGGTTTCTAGTCCATTTGGGTGAAGAGTGCTCAGTCTTTAGTTGTGAATTTTGTTGTTTTTAGGAGAGAAGTTGAGCTCCAGGCCTTCTATTCCGCCGTCTTGAGTCCATTTGTTCTTTGCTGATAAAGATTGCCCCCCCCCAGAATGTTTGTCTCTCTCTTCCTTCCTGCCTCTTTCTTTCTTTCTTCCTTCCTCTTTTTTTCTTCTTTCTTTCTCTCTTTCTTTCTTCTGTGCCCACAGCATGCGGAAATTCCAGGGCCAGGAATGGAACCCTCTGAGCCACCAGGGAACTCCCTGTCTCTTATGTCTGCACCATCAAATCCCACCCTGTCTTCAGAGGCCAACCCTTTTCCATGAATTCTTCCCAATAGGAAATAACTTTCCTCAAAGCTTCTTGGATCGTATTTATCACTTTCTCTTCTGCATCTCTCTCTATAGAGTATATATGACTTTGTGTCATGTATTCTGTATACCTGACTATAATTTGTTGACAAGTCTCAACATTCCTTGCCAGCAGAGACAAACTCAGCGTATCAAACACATCTGGCAGGGGCTCAGTCCAGATTGGTAGTTCTAGTCCTAGCAGCAGCCCTTTAGAAATGAGCTGCTGTGGGCCAGCTCTGGGTTGAGGACTAGGGATGGAAATTCAGTGTGCAATACGGTCTAGCCAGCCGACACCACAGCCACAGCAACGCGGGATCTGAGCCGTGTCTTTGACCCACACCAAGCTCACGGCAACGCTGGATCCTTAACCCATGGAGTGAGGCTAGGGATCGAACCCACAACCTCGTGGTTTAGTGGCACTCAGCAGAGTGTAAGCAACATGCACTGAATTAGTTCAAGGATGTGGGGCCTATAGTTGCCCTGACCCGAGAACCAGAGGAATGTCCAGACCCAGGCCTGGAACACCTGGAGATGTGTGCATGTTTTTGGGGTGAAGGAAGCTGGGGTTGATACCGCTATATGGATCTATTATGAATTTTTTTAAAGAATCCTTTATGTTTTCTTTATTCATTGTTTTTATTTTTATTATTTTTTGTTGTTATTTTTTTCTTTTTTTGGCCACACTGCAGCATCTTGAGTTCCCAGGCTGGTTTCAGATCTGAGCTGCAGTTGCAACAATACCTGATCTTTAACCCACCATGCCGGGCTGAGTCCAGGACCCGTGTCCTGGTGCGGCAGACACACTGCCCACTCCTGTTGTGCCACAGCGGGAACTCCTTTATTTAGTTATTTTTAATTTTATTTTTAAATGTTTTTAATTTTTACATTTTTTAAAAAATTTATTTCTGTTTAGGGCTGCACCTGTGGCATGTGGATGTTCCCGGGCTAGGGGTTGAATCAGAGCTGCAGCTGCAGGCCTATGCCTCAGGCAAGCAACGATGGATCCGAGCCACACCTACAACCTACACCGCAGCTTGCAGCAATGCTGGATCCTTTAACCCACTGAGCAAGGCCAGGGATCAAACCCGAATCCTCATGGATATTAGTCAGGTTCTTAACCCACTGAGTCATAACAGGAACACCTCATTTATTTTTTTTTAACGTTGAGGTATAGTTGATTTATAAGGTTGTGTTGCAGGGGTATAGCAAAGTGATTCCGTTATATATGTGTGTATATCTATCATATATATATATATATATATAGTTTTCCTTTTCAGATTCTTTTCCATTGTAGATTATGACAGGATATTGAAAATAGTTCTCTATTCATTGTTTTTAATTAATGAAGTACTATGTACTCATTGTGACAAATGAAATCATGCAAAGATATCTGAAGAATTTATCGCGCCTTCCACCATATTCCAGTTTTGTTTTGTTTTTTGCTTTTTAGGGCCACTCCCGAGGCATGTGGAGGTCTCCAGGCTAGGGGTTGAATCGGAGCTGCAGCTGCCGGCTGACACCAGAGCCCCAGCAACACCAGATCCGAGCCATGTCTGCGACCTACACCACAGGTCGAACCTGCAACCTCATGGTTCCTAGTCGGACTCGATTCCACTGCGCCACGACGGGAACTCCCACCGTACTCCAGTTTTACCTTCCTTGCCCTGCCCATGGGTTACCCCATCACACATTAATTAAATTTTTTTTGGTTTTATAGGTAAATAATTGCCTAATCTTTAAAAGAACTTCCTACCCCTTTGATAGTTATGCCAATTATTTAAGTTTCTTGACTTTTGAATAACTGAATTATTGGTGGTAAAAGCAGGGATCCCCTTCCTGTTCCCAATTTTAATGGAATTGACTTCAGCCTTTCGCTCTTAAAAATCATATAAGAGGAGTTCCCGTCGTGGCTCAGTGGTAACGAAGCTGTCTGGGATCCACGAGGCTGCAGGTTTGATCCCTGGCCTCGCTCAGTGGGTTAAGGATCCGGAGTTGCCATGAGCTGTGGTGCAGGTCACAGACGAGGCTCGGATCCTGAGTTGCTGCGGCTGTCGTGTAGCCAGTGGCTACAGCTTTGATCCGACCCCTAGCCCCAGCACTTCTCTCTGCCATGGGTGTGGACTCCCCCCCAAAATCATATGTTATTATTTCATTAATGGTCTATTATGTTTAAGTAGTTTTGTCATATTGTAACATTAACTAGAATTTTTTAAAAAAAGATTGCTGAGTTTTATCAAATATTTTTCTGGCATCTTGCTATAAACCGGGTTTTTTTACTTTGATTTGCTGATATCATGGATGATGTTTCCTCTTCTTTGGATTCTTGGAAGAAGCCCCGTGTGGCCCTGGCTGGCACAGGTCCTCACCCACCTCAGAGCCTAGAGTGAGAAAAGATCACAGAGGACCCATTTGGTTCCGAACTACAGATCCGGGCGCTGTTCTCAGGACCTCCCTTCCCCAAAGCCAGCATGTCAGCAAGCCCTTGTTGGTTCTATGCCCAGAATATATCTTAAAATTTTAAAAAATTGCAGTAAAATGTACATAACAAAATTTACTGCTTTAAGCATTATATTATTTATTTATTTATTTTTTGTTTTTTTGCATTTTCTAGGGCTGCACCCACAGCATATGGAGGTTCCCAGGCTAGCGGTCCAACTGGAGCTGCAGCTGCCAGCCTCCGCCAGAGCCACAGCAACGTGGGATCCGAGCCGTGTCTGCGACCTACACCACAGCTCACTGCAACGCTGGATCCTGAACCCACTGAGCAAGGCCAGGGATTGAACCCTCAACTTCATGGTTCTTAGTCGGATTGTTAACCACTGCGCCATGACAGGAACTTCCATCCCCCTCTCCTTCCCACTGGTCCTTTCTGGCAGTTTGCTCTCCCCCAGAGTCTGTGGTCCACAGCAGCCAGGCTCATGATCTTTTAAGACATAAATCAGGTCTGCATCCAACTCGCCTCTTAAAACCCCCTCTCAGGATCCCTCCTAGAGCTTTGGCATTTATGGCAGGTCTTGGTCCCAGCCCAGCTCTGTCCCCTTCTCAGTGCCCCCCATCACTCCCTGTTTGGGCGCTCTGGCTGGGCACCCCCCCCTCTGCTGAACTTGAGCCGCCTCAGGACCTTTGCACTTGTTGTTCCCTCTTCCCACAGTTCATCGTCTGAACACAGTAGGCTTCTCCTTACTCTCCCTCACGTTCCCTGATCCTTCCTTTCACAAACCCTGAATGCAACCTGGAATTAGCTTGTTCACTTATTTCCTTTCTCTCCTCTGTCTCTCCTCAATGACCTCCACGCTCCCAAGGGCAGGAACTTGTTCACAACTCCAGCCCCAGGACTTAGAAAGGGGCAGGTGGAGTTCCTGTCGTGGCTCCAATTAATGTCCATGAGGACGTGGGTTCCATCCCTGGCCTCGCTCAGTGGGTTAAGCATCTGGCATTGCTGTGGCTGTGGTGGAGGCCGGCAGCTGCAGCTCCGATTCGAACCCTAGCCTGGGCAGGTGCACAGTGGCCCTGGGGCATGTCTGGTGAGCGAACGTGACATCTGTTTGTACTTCTTTATTTTTGGCTGAGCCAGGGCTCGAACGGGCCCCGCAGCAGTGACAATTCCAGGTCCTTTATCTGCGAGGCCGCCAGGGAACTCTCTGTACTTCTGCACTGATGTCAGTTCATTAGATGCTTTAAGCCACAGTGACCGAGGTTTGCTCACATGATTCATGACCTGGAGCTTTGTCTCATTGTAGCTACGAAGGGGAGAAAGTCCGTGGACTGTATGAGGGAGAGGGTTTTGCCATCTTTCAAGGCGGCTGTACCTACCACGTGAGTTACGTTTGGGAACGGGCCCGGGAGGTCGGTGTGGGGTGATGGGCTCTGGTTTCCCGCTTTGGAAACGTCTGGTGAGTCTTTAACCGAAATTGGAAGTACTTAACACTGATTTCACTTCGAAACCTGACGATGTATTTTAGACTAAAAACATGACTCAGTGCAGTTGAAGTAGTCCTTTTAGATTTTTTTTTTTCCCTTTTCCCAATTTTTATGTCTTGTACAAACAACATGAAGGTCGCTAAATAACAAAGAGGAACATTCCAGGATCATCCTTTTGCCATACACGTTTGCAGTTTGCTGTGTCCCTTTTATTTCTTGAAAGGATGTAGCTGTGTTTTTACATAGGTGTATTACTTTTGTCGATAATGTCTTGAATTCCTCTGTCACGTATGAGTCTGTCGCTGTGTTGACGCCTGGTTTACATAACATAAGAGATTTTTTGCGGTGAAATAGACATTCAGTTTGCTACTTTGACGTGTAAGCTTCAGCAGCGTTGAGGGCATTCACGTTGTTGTACAGCCATCACCTCCGTCAGCTCCAGACCTGTTCACTGTCCCCAAATGAAGCTCCGTCCCCATTCAGTTCTCCCTCCCCATTCTCTCTTCCATAATTATCTTTTTTTTTTTTTTTTTTGGTCTTTTTGCCTTTTTCTAGGGCCGCTCTTGCAGCATATGGAAGTTCCCAGGCTAGGGGTTGAATAGGGGCTGTAGCCACCGGGCTACGCCAGAGCCACAGCAACACGGGATCCGAGCGGCGTCTGCAGCCTACACCACAGCTCATGGCAACGCCGGATCCTGAACCCACGGAGCAAGGCCAGGGATCGAACCTGCGACCTCATGGTTTCTAGTCGGGTTCGTTAACCACTGCGCCACGATGGGAACTCCCATAATTACCATTTTAAATTTTGCAGAGTGTTCTCATTTTCTGTTCAGAACGAGGCTATAACTATTAGATGCTTTTCAGGGGTTTTCACTTTCAGCCTTTATCAATAACGGAGGTATTCATTCGTTCATTCACATTAGCAAAGAAATACGTGCCTATTTTAGGGGAAGAGATTTTTGCAGTTGAGATCAAAAGGCATGGGTTTCAGTACCATGATATTCCCCTTAACATGTTCATACAAGGTGTACATTTTCCTGGGTCATAAAAACTCTTTTTTTAAAAAAAATTATAGTTGATTTACAATGTTGTGCCGATTTCTGCTGCGCAGCAAAGTGAGCGAGTCGTGCACATACATACATTCCCTGGCTTGTATTATCTTCCATCATGGTCTAGCCCAAGAGATTGGACCCAAAAACTCTTAAAAATTTCATTTGGAGGGGAGTTCCCATTTTGGCTCTGTGGAAGTGAATCTGACTAACATCCGTGTGGACACAGGTTCGATCCCTGGCCTCGCTCATCAGGTTAAGGATCCGGCATTGCCGTGAGCTGTGGTGTAGATTGCAAATGCTGCTGCAGTCTGGCATTGCTGTGGCTGTGGTGTAAGCCTGGCAGCTACAGCTTCGATTTGACCCCTAGCCTGGGAACCTCCATATGCCGCAGGTGCGGCCCTAAAAAGACAAAACAAAACAAGGTCCATTTTGATAATCATTGAAATGACCCTCCCATCTGGCTTTTCCCAGTGTTGGCACTTAGAGTGTTTCCTTATCCTGATCGGAACATTCTTTCGCTGCTGCGGAGCCTCTACGAGGCACGCGTGTGTATAATGCAAAGATACCTAGTGCTTGATGGCTGGGGATAAAGCCCTCCTGGCTGAGGAGGATGCGATCGCAGCTCCTGCTGCCCCCCCGTGCTTGTCTGGGTGTCTTCAGGTACCCGGTCACCTGGTAGCTCAAGCCTGGCCAGGTGGCCTCACCGTCCCACCCATGGCGGGGGGCGGGGGGCAAACACCTCTCTGTTTCTAGAGGCGCCCCTTCTTTGCTGTCAGCTGCTTTGTTAATTTCCCATGTTTTCCTTAGGCTCAAACTGTTGTGCTTAAAAATGATCATCAGGAGTTCCCGTCGTGGCGCAGTGGTTAACGAATCCGACTAGGAACCATGAGGTTGCGGGTTCGATCCCTGCCCTTGATCAGTGGGTTAAGGATCCGGCGTTGCCGTGAGCTGTGGTGTAGGTTGCAGACGCGGCTCGGATCCCGCGTTGCTGTGGCTCTGGCGTAGGCCGGTGGCTACAGCTCCGATTCAACCCCTAGCCTGGGAACCTCCACATGCCGCGGGAGCGGCCCAAGAAATAGCAACAACAACAGATAAAAAGACAAAAAAAGACAAAAAAAAAAAAAATGTCAAGGGAGGCAGACCCAGCCCAGACCACAGGTCCCTGCCCCATGGGGGTCAGGCCAGAGTTTGTCACATGTTTGGATCACAAGCTCCTAAGGATAAACCATAAAAAGAAACATTTCACGAAACCCTTGCCCTTCCCAGGTGGATACAGTGCGACCCTTTCTAGTTTGTTAAAAACGCTGCCTGTTACACCCGTGATTGACTCCATAATCCAAGCCTGCAGCTGACGGATCACTGCCTGCCCCACGGTCTCCCGGGCACCAGCCCTGCCTGATGTAGGCCACGTTAACCTGGCGGCTGAAGCGACGGACCCTCTTGCTAGCGAAGCTAGGGCAGTGCTTCTCAAGCTGTGTTCCCCGGGACCAGCGGCAGCTCCTGGGAATTTTTACAAGTTCTCGGGCCCCAGCTGAGACCTGGTGATGAATCTTCAGGGTGGGGGTAAGCCCAGAAATCTGCATTTTCAACCCGGCCCCCACCCCTGGTGACTCTTGATGCTTAGTGGATTCTAAGAACCACTGTTTTGTTTTGTTTTGTCTTTTTTTGCCTTTTCTAGGGCCGCACCCATGGCATATGGAGGTTCCCAGGCTGGGGTCTAATCACAGCTGTAGCTGCTGGCCTACACTGCAGCTTGTGGCAATGCCGGATCCTTAACCCACGGAGCAAGGCCAGGGATCGAACCCACAACCTCGTGGTTCCTAGTCGGATTCATTAACCACTGAGCCACAACGGGAACTCCAGAATCACTGTTTGCCTAGATGCTTGGGTCTCTCCAGCCACTACCCCCTGACCTCACTACCTCGACAGAAGTGATTCCCAGGAAAAAGTGATGTGACTTTATCCTTGTTTTCTCTGGTTGCACAGAGACGTTCCAGTGTGTTATGTTTTTAGCAACTAGTTCCTACACGTGAACAGTAGATGCTCTACATGCAAATGCGTGACACCGACAGCCATGTGTTACGAACATACATGTACGTGTCAACACCCACACGCACAGGTGCTCAGAGCTTCTAGGAAAGGGGAAATCAAGCATAACGTGTCCAAATGCCATGATTTCTGATATCCGGGTAGTGATTTTAATCAGGTCTGTCTAGTCTCCGTAATTTCTTAAAAACTCTTAAACTTGGAAATGCAAAGCCCGAAGCATATGATTTCTTTTGAACAATAGCGTTTTCCAATCGCTTCATTGAGAGGAAGACTGAAGTCAGAGCTTACCTTCATAGCGGTACAGCACTGCCTGGTATAAGTTTTAGGGAACCGGGTTTTTTTTTGGACTCCTCCTCAGACCCATTTTTTAAAGTCAATTTAATTTGATTTCATTTTCATTTTAATCTGCTGTGCCCTTGGCATGTGGACGTTCCCCAGGCCTGGGATCGAAACCGCACCACAGCAGTGACAGTGTCGGGTCCTCACCCCCCAGGCCACCAGGGAACTCCATCAGATCCTTTTGAGAACAGGATGGATGCCGGTTGCGGTGCCAGCCCCACGCTCAACGCTGGACAAGCATGTTGGTGGATCACGGCTCCAACCTAAGAGCCGAGTCCTTGGGTGGCAGTTGTGCAAAACCAGATCAGGCCTAAGGCCTTGTTCTCTTTTGAAGGGTATGTTTTCAGAAGGACTCATGCACGGACAAGGGACTTACATCTGGGCGGATGGACTGAAATACGAGGTAAAGCATTTAATACATTAGAGCTCTCATAAAATTACTCAGCATAGCGTTCCCATCGTGGCTCAGGCAAAACGAATCTGACTAGCATCCAGGAAGACGCAGGTTGGGTCCCTGGCCTCGCTCAGTAGGTTAAGGATCTGGCGTTGCCGTGAGCTGTGGTGTAGGTTGCAGACAAGGCTCAGATCCCATGTGGCTGTGGCTGTGTCATAGGCTGGCAGCTGCAACTCCAATTCGGCCCCTAGCCTGGGAAATTCCATATGCCACAAGCATGGCCCTAAAAAGATAAAAAAAAAAAGTTACTCAGCACATGCATTTAAAAAGCCTGCGAGAGAATATGGGTAAAAAGTAAGTTGTTACCACACAGGACCCTCTCCGTTGTCACCAGCGTCCAGTCTCGTTTGTATAATCTCTTTTTTTCCTTTTGCTTTTTAGGGCTCCACTGGCAACATATGGAAGTTTCCAGACTAGGGGTCGAATTGGAGCTGTCGTTGCCGGCCTACACCACAGCCACAGCCACAGCCACAGCCACAGCCACTTGGGATCCAAGCCACATCCATGCCCTACACCACAGCTCACAGCCATGCCAGGTCCTTATCCCACTGAGCGAGGCTGGGGATCGAACCCACGTCCTCACGGATCCTAGTCGGGTTCATAACCGCTGAGCCACAATGGGAACTCCTGCACCTTTATTTTCTAGAGATGAAACCACGTCCATCCACCCAGATTGGAGTGGCTCGGGGGAGGGATGGTGGGGTGTGTAGAGAGGGAGGCGGGAGCTGGGGGCGGGGAGAGGAGACGGAGCGGCGTCTGGGCCCAGGATGCCGCTCCAACAGCCCAGCAGAGGAGGCATCTCCGCGGTGCCCTCTTGCTGCCACCCTGACGGCCACTTTGCCGCAGGGGGAGTTCGTCAAGAACACGCCCACGAACCACGGCGTCTACACGTGGCCCGATGGCAGCACCTATGAAGGCCAAGTGCTGAACGGCAGGCGGCACGGGTTTGGCCTCTTCAAGTGCCGCACGCAGCCCGTGTCCTACATCGGCCACTGGTGCCACGGCAGGAGACACGGGAAGGTGGGTGAGGCGGCCACGCGAGCCCCGGCTGTGAAGGGGCCGTGCACACCCGGGAGGGGAGGTGCGGGGTGCGGGGCCGGGCAGGGTGTGTTCACTTTTTCTTCATTGCAGTGAAATTCACATCGTGCGGCATCGCCCGCTTTAGAGTGAAGGGGGCAGCGGCCTCGAGGACCTTCTATCCTGCCAACTATCCCGCCTCTGTCTGGTCCCCCCACGCCTTCATCAGCCCAAAATGAGGGTTATTCCCACTCCGTCTGCAGCGCCCCAGCGCTGGGCAACCACCGGTCTGCTTTCTGTCTCCTGGGTTTACCTTCTTCTCCGGACATTTGACCTTTGGGTGTCTGGCTTCTTTCACTGAGTGTCATGTCTCCGAGGTTCGTCCATGTCCTAGGTAGTTTGTCCCCCCTTTTTTGGCCATACCTGCAACATGGGGACGTTCCCGGGCCAGGGCACCCTGAGCCACAGCCGTGACAATGCCAGGTCCTTAACCCACTGAGCCACTGGGGAACTCCAGGAAGTCATTCCTTTTTGTGGCTGAATAATACTGCACGGTACGGATGGGCCACCTTTTGTTTATCCATCCGTCCAGTGATGGGCATTTGGGTTGTTTCCGTCTTTGGGGGCTGCTGTGAAGAGTGCTGCTGACTGTGTGCCAGGAGGCATCTGAGTACTTGTGCTTAGTTCTCTGCGGTGTATACCGAGGAGTGGAGTTGCCAGGTCCTGCAGCACTTTGAGGTTTAACTTTCCGAGGAGCCACCAGACACTTTTCCACAGCGACGGCAGCATTTTAACTTTCTCACCAGCAACGCAGGTGACAGTCATGCTTAAGCAAGGTGGCTGTTTCAGTCCTGTTGTTTTGCTTTTATATAAGATGAAAGGACTGTAGCAGTGTTTTTAGAAAATATCAAGAGGAAAGAAAAAGTCCATCTGTATCACTTTGCTCAGATTTAGACTGTTCCCTCACGTCCTGGGTTTTATTTTTGCTTCGTTTTCAGCTCAGAGCAGATGGGTTCAGACCTACTGGAGGAGTCGGAGATGGTGGCTTCTAGCGGAGGCACCAGGATGGCTGCAGGAGGGAACAAGTTAGCTTGATAATGAGGAAGAAGAGAAAAATCACACACACACACACACACACACACACACACACACACACACACACACACACACACACACACACACACACACACCAGTGTATAAACAAGACATTTGAGGCCATTCAGTGTGGACCTGAATATCTTGCACAAAGGCTAATTCCACTCCCTTAAGGAGTCGTCAAGGAAAGGTTATGCCGGAGCTCCTGTCGTGTGGCACAGCAGAAATGAGTCCGACTGGGAACCATGAGGTTGCGGGTTCAGTGCCTGGCCTTGCCCGGTGGGTTAAGGATCTGGGGTTACAGAGAGCTGCTGTGTAGGTTGCAGACGTGGCTCGCTGGAGCCGGCAGCGGCAGCGCCAACTCAACCCCTAGCCTGGGAACTTCCATATGCCACGGCTGTGGCCCTCAAAAGACAGAAAAAAAAAAGAAAGAAAGGTTATGCCAAGGTCACTTATGCTTGGAGGCCGTAAAATAAGATGTCGAAATGGATAAAGCAAAAAGGGGTTTGGTCCATAAGAGAGAGTGAGCTTCAGTTATAAGGAAGGGACTGATACTCCCTTTTGGGGACAGCAGAACAGAGTTTCTTTAGCGAGCAGTGTGATCAATAATCACTGAGTGTCATGAACACACTGAGGGTGATGGGTAGAGTCGTTGCCTCCCTTATGGGAGACTTTGTTACCAAAGAGTAAGTGATTTATCTCATCCTCTCGTGGTGAGCACGTTACAATATTCTTTTTTTTTTTTTTTTGGTCTTTTTGCTATTTCTTGGGCCGTTCCCGTGGCATATGGAGGTTCCCAGGCTAGGGGTCCAATCGGAGCTGTAGCCACCAGCCTACGCCAGAGCCACAGCAACGCAGGATCCGAGCCGCGTCTGCAACCTACACCACAGCTCACGGCAACGCTGGATCGTTAACCCACTGAGCAAGGGCAGGGACCGAACCCGCAACCTCCTGGTTCCTAGTCGGATTCGTTAACCACTGCGCCACGACGGGAACTCCACGTTACAATATTGTTAATCACAAACCAGAAACAGCACGGATTATGGGTCTCACCGGAGGGTGGTTTTCTGCATTATTTACACTTCTTAAAATCATCGTTTGCAGGGAGGTCTCCTGTGGCTCCGTGGGTTAAGGATCCGGTGTTGTCACTGCTGTGGCTCGGGTTGCTGCTGTGGTGCAGGTCCGGTCCCTGGCCCAGGAACTTCCACGTTCTGTGCGCGTGACCCCCCCAAAAATCATAGTTTGGAATTCCCTGGTGGGATCTGGCGTTGTCACTGCTGTGGCTGGGGTTCGGTCCCTGGTCCAGGAACTTCTGTGTGCTGTAGCTGTGGCTAATAATAATAATAATAATAATAATAATTTTAGTCTTTACAAAAGCCTTGCTTTTATGATGCTTGATTTTTTTAAAATGATATTCTTTGTTCTAGGGCTCCATTTATTACAATCAGGAGGGCACGTCTTGGTACGAGGGAGACTGGGTTCACAACGTCAAGAAGGGCTGGGGGATCAGATGGTAGGTGTCCCGGCCGCCGCATTTGGGGCTGGCGAGGAGGGGGCCCAGGTCGCGTTCCCTTAGGCTGTTGAAAGACAAGGCACAAAACGCAATGTCTGTGTAAGCAGGGGTGGCATATGTACAGTCACCCCCGAGCAATGAAATAGTCTCTGGAAAATAGAGAAAAACACCATATTACATATATCTAATAATATCATTTTATTTTATGACGTGTGGAAACCGCCTCTGTCTGTTCTCTGTATCAATCACAGATCTCTCCGTTATTTTACATTTTCTGAAGACTACTGACCTCCTGACTTAATTTTTTTTTTTTTCCTAGCTGTGCCCACAGCATCTGGATGTTCCTGGGCCAGGGATCAAATCCGAGCTGGAGCTGCGACCTACCCCACAGCTGCAGCAATGCTGGATCCTCCGCAGCCCCTCACCACCGAGGCAACGCCTCGATTTTACCTGGAGCTTTTAATTTTAAGGGTTAACATATCTGGGGACAAAATATCAACCAATTATCATCTTACGGGAAAGTACTATTTTTGGTCTTTTCAGGGCCGCACCCATAGCGTGTGGAGATTCCCAGGCGAGGGGTCCATTCGGAGCTGCAGCCGCCGGCCTACACCAGAGCCACAGCAACGCAGGATCCGAGCCGTGTCTGAGACCTACACCACAGCTCACGGCCACGCCGGATCCTGAACCCACTGAGCGAGGCCAGGGATCCAACCTGCGTCCTCGTGGCTACTCGTTGGGTTCATTCACCACTGAGCCACGTCGGGAACTCCCAGTTTAAGAGAGTCTTAAAGGTAAATATTATACAGAGATACCTCTTGTTAATTTTTACATTTTTTTGGCTCCTAGTTACAAATCGGGAAACATATACGAAGGTCAGTGGGAGAACAGCATGCGCCACGGGGAAGGCAGGATGCGATGGCTGACAAGGAACGAAGAGTACACGGGCCAGTGGGAGAAGGGGGTGCAGGTACGGGGCCCGCTGGCTGGAGCAGAATTCGCCCAGAGGTGCACACTCTCCTGTCACCGCAGCCCGGGGATCGTGTGGTCGCGTGGTGCACAGTAACCTGCAATGCAAGCCATGTTAAATTTGGAAACTCGCCTTGCGATGACCGGTCTACATGGGTCTTTTTTTTTTTTTTTTTTTTTACTGTTGTTTTATTAGTGTTTTGTTTCCTCTAAAGGCCTCACACACAAGGTGGGTTCTTCCACTGGTAAATTCATAAGTCACGTGATGCCTGTAAGGCCCGAGACCGCTATTCACGCTTTAGAAGCTGCGTCTTTCCCGCACAGAAAAGAACAACTTTATATGGTTAATTTCAGGGAGGACTTTTTTTTTTTTTTTTTTTTTTTTTTTTGTCTTTTGTCTTTTTTTGCTGTTGTTGTTGTTGTTGCTATTTCTTGGGCCGCTCCCGCGGCATATGGAGGTTCCCAGGCTAGGGGTTGAATCGGAGCTGTAGCCCCCAGCCTACGCCAGAGCCACAGCAACGCGGGATCCGAGCCGCGTCTGCAACCTACATCACAGCTCACGGCAACGCCGGATCGTTAACCCACTAAGCAAGGGCAGGGACCAAACCCGCAACCTCATGGTTCCTAGTCGGATTCGTTAACCACTGCGCCACGACGGGAACTCCCAGGGAGGACTTTCTGATGACATCACATATCCTTCCCCTTGCTAGTTGAGGACCTTGCTAAACTCACCCAATAGTGCCCTTTTTTTTGGGTCAATTTTTTAAATACGTAGTCATACCTACAAATACAGTCAAGGCTGTGTGTTTCTTTCTAATCCGTGTGCCATTTTTTCTCTTGCTTTATCGCCCTGCTAAGATCTCCGGATATGGTGTGGTAGTGACACCGCACAGGAGCGGGGAGAGCAGACAGTTTCCCGTCGCTCCTGATCTTAGGAGGAATTCATCTCTCCTCAAGCGCGATGTTAGCTGTGGGGTTGTTTTTTGTCTTTTTGCCATTTCTTGGGCCGCACCTGCAGCATATGGAGGTTCCCAGGCTAGGAGTCTCATTGGAGCTGCCGCTGCCGATCTACACCACAGCCAGAGCCACAACAACGCAGGATCCCAGCCGCGTCTGCCACCTACACCACAGCTCACGGCAACGCCAGATCGTTAACTCACGGAGCAAGGCCAGGGATCGAACCCGCAACCTCATGGTTCCTGGTCGGATTCATTAACCACTGCGCCACGACGGGAACTCCAGTAGGGTCTTCATAGATGACCATTATCAGGTTGAGGAAGCTCTCTTTAATTCTTCATTTGCTCAGTTTTTGATCACGGTTGGATGTTAGATTTTGTCAAACACTTCTTCTGCCTCTTGTCAGATAATCACGGGGTTCTATTTCTTCATCCTTTTGATAGGTTGAGTTTGATAGATTTTTAAATGTTGAGCCAACCTTGCATTCCTGGGACCAACTGACTTGGTCATGATGATATTATTATTATTATAATATCTTGCTGGGCTTACTTTCCTAATACTTTGGGGAGAATTTTTGTGTCTGTGTTCATGAGGGATATTGACCTTAGTATTATTTCCTTCTAAAATCTTGTCAGCTTATAGTAATGAGGTATTTACTTCCCATAAAATGTATTGGGAAGTAGTCTCTTGAATTTCTTGGAAGTCTATAGAATTGGTGTTCTCTCTTCCTTAGCTGTTTCGTTGAGAATGCCAGTGAAACCTTCTGCATCTGGAGTTGCCTTTATGGGGTGATTAAATTAACTGTATAGTAACTATAGGATCATTTTCTTTGGTAAATAATGTGCTATTTAGGTCATCTGTTTCTTCTCTCTCTCTCTCTTTTTTTGGGCCACATGTGAGTCCCATGGAAATTCACAGGCCAGGGATCGAATCCGAGCCACAGCTGTGACTTGCACCACAGCTGCAGCAATGCCAGATCCTTAGCCCCCTGTGCTGGGCTGGGGATTGAACTGAGCCACCACAGGGATTCAAGCCACCACAGAGACAGCACAAGATCCTTAACCCACTGTGCCACAGCAGGAGCTCCCATCTCTTTCTTCCTCAGGAAGCTTTGGAGGTTTGTGTTTTATTGTAGGCATTTGCTCATGTCGTAGAAACTGTTATTGTTATTGGCACAAGGTTGTTCATAAAGGCCCCTTCTTCTTCTTCTACTCTCTATATATGATCTGTAGTGATGGTCCCTCTTTCTTCTGAGAGAAGTAATTTGTGTTTTCTCTCTTTTTCCTTCATCAGTCTTCCCAGAGATTTATCAATTTTATTAAAATTCGCAAAGAGCCTGTTTGAGTTTTATTTTCCTCTGATATGTTCCAGCTTTTCATACAGTTGGTATCTTCTCTTTGTCATTATTTTCCTTCTGCCTGCTTTGGTTTTAATTTGCCCTTTCCCCAGAGTTGTATGGATGCTTTATCAATATGAGACATTTCCTCTTTTAGAAACGTTTCCTACTACACTTTTCCTCTTAGCACCACTGTATCTGTGTCCCAGTGATTGTGAAAGACTAGGTTTTAATTTTTGTTCAAAATACTCTCTAATTTGCCCACAACTTCCCTTTTGGTCTTTAAATTGTTTTGAGGTATGTTGTTTAATTTCCAAATATGTTTCTCTTACGTTTTGTGTGTGTCTAATTCTGCTGTGGTCGGAGAACGTACTCTGTAGGACTCTATTTCTTTTCAATATGTTGAGGTTTCTTTTGGTCAGTCTTGGTGATGTTACAGGTATTTCTGCCTTCGTTGGGTGGAGCTTTCTGTGGCTGTCAATTAGACCGAGTTGGTTCAGAGCGTTGTTTGGGTCTTCTGCACCTTTGCTCATTTTCTGTCGACTTTTTCTTTTCTTTTGTCTTTTTGTGGCACATGGAGGTTCCCAGGCTAGGGGTCCCATCGGAGCTGTAGCCACCGGCCTACACCACAGCCACTGCAACACAGGATCCAAGCTGCATCTGCCACCTACACTACAGCTCACGGCAACGCCAGATCCTTAGCTCACTGAGCGAGGCCAGGGATTGAACCCACATCCTCATGGATGCTAGTCGGGTTTGTTATCGTTAACCACTGCGCCGTAACGGGAACTCCTGTCGACTTTTCCTTTCCATTTCTCAGAGAAGAGTGTTGACATCCAAGTGGCCTTGTGGATTTGTCTGCTTCTCTCTCAGCTCTATCAATTTTTGCTTCATATATTTTGATGCTTTCTTGTTAAGTGTATGCATGTTTAGGATTATTACAGCTTTTTTTTTTTTTTTTGGTCTTTTTGCCTTTTCTAGGGCCACTCCCACAGCATATGGAGGTTCCCAGGCTAGGGGTCTAATCAGAGCTTATAGCTGCTGGCCTACGCCAGAGCCACAGCAACATGGGATCTGAGCCATGTCTGCAACCTATACCACAGCTCATGGCAACGCCGGATCCCCAACCCACTGAGCAAGGCCAGGGATCGAACCCTCAACCTCATGGTTCCTAGTCAGATTCGTTAACCACTGAGCCACAACGGGAACTCCTATTATAGCTTTTTGCTGATTTGACCCTTTTTATCATTTTATAATGTCACGCTTTTTTTTTTTTTTTTTTTTGGTCTTTTGTCTTTTTAGGGCCGTACCTGCGGCATATGGAGGTTCCCGGGCTAGGGGTCGAATCAGAGCTACAGCTGTCAACCTACGCCACAGCCACGCCAGATCCTTAACCCACTGAGTGAGGCCAAGGATCGAGCCCGCAACCTCATGGTTCCCAGTCGGATTTGTTTCCGCTGCGCCACAACGGGAACGCCTATAATGTCACCCTTTAACCCTGGTGCTTTTTCTTCCTCTGCAGCCCACTTTTTTTCTGATAGGAATATAGCCACCCTAGCGTTCTTTTCTTATTGTTAATTGTGGTAATGTACACATACCTTGTAATTTACCATCTTAACCATTTTGAAGTGGTAAGTTAGGTCAGCCATCACCTCCGTCCATCCACAGGGCTCTTCCTATTCCACATGAGACCCAGAGGGCTTAACTCAGTAGCCTCAGATCTCCAGGCCGGTCACTACATAGCTGAGCTGAAACGAAACCCACGTGTGTGTGACTCCACGCTCTTTGTCCCTTCAAACGAGTCCTTGCCTTTGCGCCATGCCTCATTTTAGGTGGATGCAGGCAACAAGAGGAAGCTTGTTTTCTTTGCAGAATGGCTTTGGGACACACACCTGGTTCCTCAAGAGAATCGCCTGCTCCCAGTATCCTTTGAGAAATGAATACGTGGGCGAGTTTGTGAACGGATGTCGTCACGGCCATGGGAAGTTCTGCTATGCCAGTGGAGCCACATATGAGGGAGAATGGGTTTCCAATCAAAAACATGGCATGGTGAGTGTGGACCTGGGAAGAGGGCGCGTTGAAACTTACGTAGAGACTTGTCCTATTCTCTCCGGTAAAGTTGCTTTATCGATTGTGTGTAGGATGAATTACTGTTTTGCTAAGATGATTACATAATTTTATTTTATTTTATTTTATTATTATTTTTTTTGTCTTTTTTTGCTATTTCTTTGGGCCGCTCCCGCGGCATATGGAGGTTCCCAGGCTAGGGGTCGAATCGGAGCTGTAGCCACCAGCCTACGCCAGAGCCACAGCAACGTGGGATCTGAGCCGCATCTGCAACCTACACCACAGCTCACGGCAACGCTGGATCGTTAACCCACTGAGCAAGTTCAGGGACCGAACCCGCAACCTCATGGTTCCTAGTCGGATTCGTTAACCACTGCGCCACGACGGGAACTCCTGATTACATAATTTTAAAATAAGTTCTGGCATGTGATCAATCTCCTCTCTATTTAGAGATTGTTTAATCAGTCTGGCGTGTGTGTGTGCCTGCACACACATCTGTGTCTTAGGGTGGTTTTGGTTGTAGGTACCAAAGCCTAATGTAATCTTCCATAAATGATAAAGAATAATGCGGGCTTCAGGGTTGCTCTGGTTCAACAGCTCAGTGATGTCAGCGTTTTTCCTCCATCCGTCTGTGTTTCTGCCTCGTCACCTTCCCTCTTAGGCTGCTGCTCCCCCATGACTGCGCGATGGCTGCTGTGGTTCCGGGCTTCATATCTACCTGCCCCACTAAGTAGAAGGAGAGAGGACATTGTTTTTGGAGACGTTTTCTACAAATGCCTTTACTTTCATTGAGCTGAAGTGGGTCCGTTGTCCACCTCTGAGTCAGACCAGCTGGGTTGCTTGGCCTGGGTCCCCCTTCTGTGGTCACCAGCATGTTTCATAAGCCACAGTCTGTGACCTAGGAGAGCTTCAAGTTGTGCAGAGGTTGTGGGGCAGATGGTGTGAGAGGAGAGGAGAAGCGGAGGAGAATCAGGAGGCGGGGCGCAGGTTTCCATGGCAACACAAGACGCTAGAAGCCTGACTGTATGTGTACTACGGATAGAGCTTGACAAACAAAAGCCCCCAAAGCCTTGCCAAAGACGTCGAGGTCCCTTTACCAAAGGTTTCCCAAAACATGCTTTCCCGAAGAGGTGAAAGTTAGCTTTTTTTTTTTCCTGCAGGGTCGTTTAACTTTCAAGAATGGGCGGGTGTACGATGGCCTGTTTTCCAGTGACCACATAGTGGCGTCTCCCAGTCTTGAAGGTGAATTGATGAGCTGCCCGGACACGGCTTCGGAATGTGCCCCCAGGGACCAGTCCTGCGGCTCTTCCATCAGTGCTGGTAGGACGCGCCCACCTGTCGGCAGGAGCCAAATCTGTGTTTAACATCCCATCAAAAACACCCCTAGATTTTCGGGAAACAGAGGCTCCCTGTGAGCGATGGCTTTCTTAGAGGCGGTGTGTTTTTTGTTTTTTTGTTTTTGTTTTTACTTTTTAGGGCTGCACCTGCAGCATATGGAAGTTCCAGGCTAGGGGTCGAACCAGAGCTGCAGCTGTCGGCCGACACCACAGCCCCAGCACCGCATCCGAGGCGCGTCTGCGACCTACGCAGCTCGTGGCAACACCAAATCCTTAACCCGCTGAGGGAGGCCAGGGATCGAACCCGAGTCCTCATGGGTACTAGTCGGGTTGGTTACTGCTGAGCCACGATGGGAAGTCCTGGAAAAATCATTTTGACGTGACATGGAAACATCGAAACATGGCTTTTCACAATGATCCCCTCTCTGCCCTCATTTGCAAGAAATCATCCGAAAGCTGGATGGCAGCGAAAGTCATTCCGTGTTAGGCTCGAGCATTGAGCTGGACCTCAGTTTGCTGTTGAAAATGTACCCCGAGAAAGACCAACCAGAAGAAAAGAAGCAGGTAAAAAAACCTTCTGTAATGTCACATTTATAGTTTAGGCTCAAACATTAGCAGACTCTCCAGTCCTGGGAAGATACACTTGATGACTGTTGTCATGTATAGAGACTTTCATTTTTTTAATTAAAAAATTTTTTTAAATTTTTTGATGGCCTGGGAGTTTGGGGTTAGTCGACGCAAACTGTTACTTTCAAGATGGGTAAGCAGTGCCGTCCTGCTGTGTAGCACAGGGAACTATATCCAGTCTCTTGTGATAGAACATGATAGAAAATTGAGGAGTTCCCGTCGTGGTGCAGTGGTTAACGCATCCGACTAGGAACCATGAGGTTGCGGGTTCGGTCCCTGCCCTTGCTCAGTGGGTTCAGGATCCAGCGTTGCCGTGAGCTGTGGTGTAGGTTGCAGACGTGGCTCGGATCCTGCGTTGCTGTGACTCTGGCGTAGGCCAGTGGCTACAGCTCCAAATGGACCCCTAGCCTGGGAACCTCCATATGCCGCGGGAGCAGCCCAAAGAAATAGCAAAAAGACAAAAAAAAAAAAAAAAAAAAGAAAATTATTTGAGAAGAAAAATGTATATGTATGTATGACTGGGTCACTTTGCGGTACAGCAGAAATTGACAGAATATTGTAAATCAACTCTAATAAATTATTTTTTAATTAAAAAAAATTTTGGACCACACCTATGGCACATGGAAGTTGCCAGGCCAGGGATCAAACCCATGCCACAGAGGTAACAACGCCAGACCCTTAACTCTCTGCGCCACCAGGGAACTCCTGGAGTGTCTTTTATATGCCTGAGAGTTGTTTATCTTATGTTATCCCGTTTAATTTGCAAGACGACCCTGTGAGAGGGCAGGCTTTCTGAGAACCTGAAGCCCGGTTGGGGGGAGGGGGGCTCTGTGTCACTCAGAGCCCCAGAGCCCATGGTGTCAAGTCACCCTCCCACCCAGCTGGATCTGAAGGCCAAGGCTCTGGAAGGAGTTTCATTTTGCTGTGTTTTATGGGCTGCTGGGATTCAAAAGGACTTC